>NW_026972108.1:0-1357949 GCF_036711695.1 Zophobas morio
AATAAAAAAATTGAAAAATCGAGAAATCGGAAACTGAGAATCTAGAAGTGAATGCATCAAAAGTCGAAAAATTGAAGAATTTAAAAACCGAAATAGACAAATCAAAAAATCAAAGATTTTAAAAACCTGAACTCGAGAATTTGAAAAATCGAAAGATGGAGGAATGGGAAAAAAAATTGAAAAATCTAAAATTAAAAAATTCGAAAAATTAAAAAAGAGATAAATGAAACAACTGAAAAAGCGAGAAATCGAAAAATTAAAGCTAAAAAATCGAAAAACCAAGAAATCGAAACATCACAAAATTGAGAAAACGAGACATGGGAAACCCAAAATATCGAAAATTCAGTTCAACCAGAAATCAACCGTTGAAAAATTGAAAATTTGAAAAATGGGAAAATTTAAAAATCGAAAAACTGGAGAACCAAAAAATAAAAAAAAGTAAAACAATAAAGTGTAGAATTTCAGAAATTAAAAACTTGAGAAATCGAAAAGTCCAGAAATAAAAAAATCGAATGTCAAAAATTTAGAAATTCAAAAAATGGAAAAACCGAAATCGGAAGAACTGGAACATCGAGAAATTGAAAATCTAAGCTTAAAAAAATCCAAAAATGAAAATATCGAGAAACGAATAAAAAAACTGAAAAATCGAGAAATCGGAAACTGAGAAATCTAGAAGTCAAAGCATCAAAAAGCCGAAAAATTGAAGAATTTTAAAAATCGAAATAGACAAATCAAAAAATCAAAGATTTTAAAAACCTGAACTCGAAAATTGGAAAAATCGAAAGATCGAGGAATGGGAACAAAAAAAAATTGAAAAATCTAAAATTAAAAAATTCGAAAAATTAAAAAATAGACAAATGTAACAGCTGAAAAATCGAGAAATCGAAAAATCTAAAGTTTAAAATATCGGAAAATTGAAACACGTACGTATCGAAAAACTTAAGAATCGAAAAACTGAAACGTCAAAAAATCCAAAAAAAAGAAAAATAATTTATTTATTTCCTCAAAAACCAACAATTGTGAGTAACGTGACTTTGTTTTATCTTTTTCACAATAACATCGATTAGATTTTTTCTAAATTAGTTCCTCTATTGATTTATTTATCACCCATTTATTGGTATTATAGTGACTCATCACCTTATCAGACAAGTGCACACGACCCACCTCACCCAAGCTTATCAGTTCTGGGTAATTTGTCCGGTTTAAGCAGAATCATACACAGTTTTGAAACGTTACACATTTTAGTGCAAAGTATAAACATTCACAGCGATTAAAAAAAAATGAAAAATAAAAAACCACCAAAAAACAAATAACACTAAAGAATTTTGACATGTTTGTTTTTCATTATCAGGTAAAGTGCTTCTAACACACTGCATCCCCTTATCAACAAATATATAAGTACATGCACAGGTTTGTAAAATTGAAACTTTGCGTCTATCAGTTACTAAATATTATATTATACTAATTCGGCAAATAGAAGAATCAGGAAACTGAGTAGTCGTTAAGTACATCGATCTTGGAATTTCCTAATTCTAAAGAAAATAAATAAGTCATGGTACAGATCAGGTGATACAGTATCATCTTAAATAATCTCTAACGTTAATTATGACTAATAGGGCTTGGCAGACATGACTAAAGCCCTCGCTTATCATCCTGGAGCAAAATATCAATCAAGAAATTATTCCACTGTTGTTGCCATCGTTTCATAGCATCATTCTTCTCTTCCTTGTCCATCGCGCTATACCGAATCGAATTAATCGCCAGCTGCTTCAAAACCTCAAGCCCTTTATTCTTCGGAGTCATCGCCATAAAGACAACGTACCAATCGTAGCTCAAACCTGTAGCATTCCAAATCGAGGGATCGTCGTTACCTATAACAATAGGATAGTTCAAAGCCATCAAGGTAGCCGCAGGGTGATTCCGCGGGTCTTCATTCAACTTAAGTACTTGATTAGAAATGGGGCAAATCTCTAGAGGTATGTCGTGTTCTTTCCCAAAATCTAGAAGCTTCGGGTGTTTCGTAATAGCAAAACCGTGACCGATTCTACAAAAAAAAAAACGATACAAGGTTACAAGGTTTCAAGGTTTCAACTCACCTGAAGGAATTCAGCAGTAGGGCGTCAGCTAAATTAAGATCTGTGTGTCCAAACCACGAGCTCTCCCCAGCGTGGAAGAAAAACCTGAGGTACTTCTGCGCTTGCAGAAGCTGCGGGGCGTAATCCAGCAACGTTTTCCCCTCTTCTTCAAACCCCACGAAGTCAAAACCTGCCACAAAATCAGGGAAGAGTTTCTTCATCGCGATGATTTCGTCCAGGCCTTGTTGAAGTGTGTCGAAATCTACGCCTCGGTAAATCGAGTGTATGTACCGTACTCCCACGAATTTGGGGTGGCTGCTCTTGAACTCCTCAACCGCGGCTTGAAAAATCCGGAAAAAGTCCTGTTTGGAGTATGTTGTGCCATCCAGGTCGTACAAAATCATGATCGTGCCTTTGAGCTCTGTGTACATGACGTTGTCGTCGTAGAGTTCCTGCAGGACTCGCTGGATGTACTCTTGAAACACGGGTTTGTAGGAGTAGAGGTCGTACGTGGTGGTGAAGATGCGTTTGAATTTGGTCCAAGCGGTTTCTATACTCGGGAAGTCTTGGGTTAGGGTTAGTTGTTCTAGCAGCCACTGGTCGAAACGTTGTGACCCTTGTTGAAGTCGCAGATCTTTAACGGAAGTCCATTTCGTCCGGTTGTCTTTCAGCGGGTCGTGCATGAACTTGAGTTTGAACACACCGTTGACTTCGCCACCGTACAAACCGTCTCTGTAGCTGATGTTTTTGACTAGGAAGTCCACAGAAGCGGCTGCCAACAAGTGGGTGTGTAACGAACCCCCTTTGGGTAGTTTCCGGATGAAACCGAACACTTTCGACTCGTCGATTCGTTCTTTGGCACGGTGAAAAGGCAACGCTGGGAGGAACTCCGACGAATTTTTGTAACCTAAACTGAGTTCGGTTGTCTTCAACTCGAGTAAAATCTTGTCCACTTTGAGTTCGGTGCTCGTGAGAGTGAGGTTCGCCCCGAGGAAAGCCGAGTCTTCCTCGGCTAGCAGCCGATCGCGTTTTTTACAATAATCTTCACTTTTGTTTAACAACATCGCTAACACGACGGAGAGGATGATCAATATTAAGGTCACTATGGCTATCACGGACTTGTACATCTGGCAGTGCTGATGCTGGGCGGTTTGATTGGCAACTAAAGTGAACCAATGCTGCCGAGCTTCTATATAGATCGGTAACTGGGGGAAGAACCGAAGAATATTGCGCGGTAGTTTAGTGTTAAAGTTTTGGGAAATAAGTGAGTATTTTGGGAACGTGACAAAAGATTGCGCCATGAGGTACCGATTTTGTGGTTGTTGGAGTGGTTCATCCGGTGCTAAAAATAGGTCAATTAATGGAAGTTGCTTACGACTTTTTCTTCAAATAGTTCTAAACATACTAGATATCAGCGTTTATTTAACCTTGGGGCTTGTCTAAATCTCGCAGCCTTTGCTTCACTTTGATAAAATTTTTCAGTACTGTTTGCTACTTTTTTCGTTTGTGAGTTTGACGATGCGTTAATTTTGCGTCGTTTGAATTCGAATGGGTCAAGTTTAGAGTCAAGGTTGTTTTGACACTAACGTAGCGACTCAATTTGGGAAAATAATAAAAACAAATTACTTCACATGACACGTACAATTTAATAGCTTCAACGACTTTGAGTCATTCTCAATTTTTTAAATAGTTAAACTTGTACTAATTTATTCAGGATTTTGTCGGTTTTTTAAAATCTATTATCGCCAAAATCTGATCTACCGATTTTAATCTTGGCCTAGAATTGTAGACAACTTGTCCAAACTTGTCCACAGTTCGTAAAATTGCACAACTTTTCGTCACCACAATGTTTCTTTTAAATTAAAAAGGAAATCACAAAGGCCTGATAAAAAAGTATGTCACGTGACAGAGATGTCCTTGAGATTTCACTTAGATCACACATTTGTGTGACTAAGCAATGACTTCGATAACAAACAATTGTCTATAATGTGACTTTTGTTAACCTTCCAGCCCAGAAATTTCCACCAATTTTCGAATTTTTCAAAGATTTTTTTACATATTTATAACATAGACTCATCAAAACCCACTAAATTTAATCTTTTTAGATAAAATATATTTTACATCAGGGAATAAATGGGCAGTTAATTTTGGAAAATCTGTCATTGGATTTTTGTAAGAATTATTGGTTGCCTACCTTCTGCCTGTAAACACGGTTGTAGATTTATGCCTCTAACAAACATGGAGAAAGTTCAGAATATTAGATTAGGTCTTTAGCCATAATCACAAGAAAGCGGCAAAATTCACGAAATTTCAAAAAATAGAGAACAAAAAAAATGCAAAAGCTACAAGAAAAACGAAAAAAGCCCACAACAAAAAATTTATAAAAACGGGCGCCATAAACGTGACCAAAAAATGCCACTAATAAAAGTGAGTAAAAAAGCGTCAAAAAAGACCACAAAAAGAAAACAAAAAAGTTACAAAAAAGTGATAAAACATGGAACAAAGTTCAGAAAAAAGGGACAAATTGTGTGAAAAGAGAGGACCAAAATCCATAAAAAATCAGAAGAAGGAAGTTACGAAAGGGCCACAAAACTAGGTCACAAAAAAGAGAACAAAAAACAACAAAAAAGGTCACAAAAAAAAGCAGAAGACAAAAAAATTGACAACAAAAACGACTTCAAAAAAAAACAAAAAAATGCAAAAAAGGCAAATACAAAGCTTCACAAAAAATACAAAAAAGGCAACTAAAAAGTCGTAAAAAAATGAGAAAAAACAGAAAGTTCACAAAAAAGACGAAAAGGTACAAAGAAGAAAATAAAAAAGGAGCAAAAGTTCCGAAACAAAAGCGATAAAAATACAAAAACAGGGTTCGAAAAATCCATAAAAAATTAGAAAGCCACTACAAAAAGTTACAAAAAAGGGGGACAGAACCGCTATAAAAAAATGTGACTAGGACTTCAAAAAAATACACAAAAATGCCAGAATGAAAGGCGAATAGAAAAACGTTCCAAAAAACAAAACGAACAATGGCAAAAAATCAAACAAAAGAAAATAGAAAAGAAAAAGTTCACAAAAAAGGCAACAAATATGCGAAAAAAAACACAAAAAATCTGTAAAAAATGAAAAGGGCACTACAAAAAGTCACTAAAAAAGGAGGCAAAAAAACACGACGAAACAATGCAACAAAATTACTAAAAAAGAACAAAAACCACTACAATAGGCGACAAAAAGGAATAAAAAAAAATAAAAAAGAGACCAAGAGAGAAAAAATGCGAAAAGAGGAGATAAAAAATCCCTGAAAAAGGTCAAGAACGCTACAAAAAGACGACAAAACCAGGTCTCAAAAAAGACAACAAAAGTGACAGAAAAAAATATAAAAAACCAATAATACAAAGAGTCACAAAGAAAAAAAGAAAAAATACAAAAAGTTCATAAAAAAGACTAAAAAAATTCCTTAACAATCGAAAATTCGAAAAATCGGGAAAACTAAAAATCGAAGAATTTTAAAAATTGAAAAACCAAAAATTGGGAAATCGAAAAATGTATAATTTAAAAAAACGAAAAATTGAAAAATAGAAATATCGAAGAAGTGAAAATCGAAAAATCGAAAAAATTAAAAATTTTAAATTCTAAAATTTAAAAATCGAAAATCGAAAAATCGAAACTCAAAAATTTTAATAACCGAAAAATTGAAAATTCGAAACATCGAAAAATTGAAAATCCGAAAAGTAAAAAATCGAAAAACCGAGAAATCGCAAAGTCAAAAGATCGAGAAATCGAGAAGTCGAGAAGTCGAAAAACTGAGAAACCGAAATAGGCCAAAATCGAAAAATCGAAAAATTGAAATATTGAGAAATCGAAGTCTCAAAAGATCAAGAAATCCAAAAGTACATGAAGTCGAAAAATCGAAAAATTGAGAAACCGAAATAGGTCGATATCGAAAAGTTAATTTTTAAAAATTTGAAAAATCGAAAAATCTAAAAGCAGAAAATAGATAAACGAAAAAACGGAAAAATGGTAAAACTGAGAAACCAAAATAGGGCAAAATAAAAATCGAAAATTTATAAATTGAAAAACTGATAAATCGAGAAACTGAACATAAAAAATCTTGATAAATCTGAAAACCACAACACTGAAAAATCGAAAAATTTTAAAAATGAAAAATTAAAAACTGGAAAATTTGAAAAATTCGATAAATTGAAAAACTGAAAAAGAAAAAAAATCGGCACATCGAAATCTAGAAGTCAAAAATCGAAAAGTCGAAGAATCGATAATATCGAGAATGGAAAAACTGAAAAATTCCAAAACTAAAATATCTAAAAGCAGAGAATCTAAAAAATTGAAAAATTGAGAAATCGAAAAGCCAAAAAATGAAGTCGAAAAAATTTGTAAAATTGAAAAATCGGAAACCTGAAAAATCGAAAAATTGAAAAATTGAAGAACTGGAAAATCGAAAGAATCTAATGTCAAGAAATGGGAAAATCAAAACATCCATTAGTTGAAAAACCGAAAAAGTGAGAAGTCAAAAGCTGAAAAATCCCAAAACTGAAATATCCAGAAGCTGAAAATCTGAAAAACTGAAAAATTGAGAAATCAAAAAACCAAACAAGTGAAGTCGAATAATCGAAACCTTAGAAAAATGGAAAAATTGAAAAATTGAAGAACTGTAAAATAAAAACAGTCTAAAGTCAAGAAGTGGCAAAATCAAAACATCAATTAATTGAAAAACCAAAAAATTGAGAAGTTAAAAACTAAAAAATGCCAAAACGGAAATATCCAAAGCTGAGAATCTGAAAAAGTCAAAAAAGTGAAGTCGAAAAATCGAAACGGTAAAAAAAATCGAACAATTGAAAAATCAAAAACCTGAAAAATTGAAAAATTGACGAATTGAAGAACTGGAAAAGTCAAAAAATGGGAAAATCAAAATATCGATTAATTGAAAAACCGAAAAATTGAGAAGTAAAAAACTGAAAAGGCCACAACAAAAAAAAAATACTAAAAATGGGGACCAAAAAACGTGATAAAAAATGCGACTAAAAAATGAGTCAAAAAAGACGACAAAAAAGGCCACAAAAAAACAAAAAACGCTACATGAAGCGACAAAAACGCACAAAAATAGGTGACTTCAAAAGGTGACAGAAAAAGACCAAAAAAAAAAGCAAAACAAAGTGAATAAAAAATGACAAAAAGTCCCAAAGGACTAAAAAATCAATGAAAATTAGAAAAAGAGCACAACAAAAAATATTAGCAAAAATGGGGGCAAAACAACGTGATAAAAAATTGCAACTACAAAAAATTAATCAAAAAGATACGTTATTCAAAGGCCACAAAAAAGAACAAAAAACGATACAACAAGCGACAAACTAAAGGCACAACAAAATAAATAAAAAAGCAGCAAAAGTTCCGAAACAAAAGCAACAAGAATGTTAAAA
Organism: Zophobas morio; assembly: GCF_036711695.1. Classification (NCBI taxonomy): domain Eukaryota; kingdom Metazoa; phylum Arthropoda; class Insecta; order Coleoptera; family Tenebrionidae; genus Zophobas; species Zophobas morio. The sequence goes on from NW_026972108.1 coordinate 7,508, forward strand.
GAGGGGACAAAAATCCATAAAAAAAAAGAAAATAAAAACTCAAAATAGTTTGCAACAAAAACAACAAATAAATGCGAAAAAAACAAATCCACCAAAAAGCTACAAAAATACGGCATAAACAGAACAAACATAATTATTTTACTGACGAGGAGAAGTCGAGTCCAGAATAACAATGAGTCCGCCAAAACTTTACTCATTTACTCATTTTATGGACACAAGAAAGTATATGCGTCCTACTGCACAATAAAGAAAAGACATAGATATTCATTAGCTGGAGAAAGAACGAACAAAATAAATTGAGAATAATAAAAATCAAAAAAATAAAAATTGGAAAATCTAAAATTTAAAAATCGAGAAATTGAAAAATCGGATCATTGAAAAATCGAAACATCGGAAAATTGGAAAATCGAAAAGTTAAAAAAAAAGATGGAAAATCGGAAATTTTAAAAATCTCGAAAATTGAAAAATTGAAATATAGAAGAACCGAAACTCGAGAAATCAAAAAAATAGAATTTTAAAAATCGAAAAATTGAAAAATCAAAATCCTGAGAAATTGAAAAATTGTAACATAAAACACCTGAAAAATCGAAAAATTGAAGAAGTGAAAAATCGAAACTTTGGGAAAAAATGGGAAAATAAAAAAAAGATTACTTCAGAAATGGGAAAACTGAAAATTTAGAAACGTCAAAATTTGAAAAATTAAAAAATTGAAAAATCGAAATATTTAGGAAAGAGGATAAAAATTGAGAAATTGAATCATTGAAACTTCGGAAAATTGAAAAATCGAAAAATAAAAAAATGGAGAATTCGAAAATTTGAAGAATGGAAAAATTGAGAAATTAAAATTAGGAATCGAAAAATTATAATTTAATGGGAAACAAAAATTCGAAAAATTGAAAAATAAAAAAATTCACAACTCGATAAACTGAAAAATTTAAGAATCGAAAAATCGAAAAAAAGTCAACAAATTAAAAATTGAATCTTCAAAAGTGGAAAATCGAAAAATTCAGAAATCAAGAAATTGAAAAATCGAGAAACTAAAATTCAGAAATCGAAAACTTATTTAATGGGAAATTAAAAATTCGAAAAATTTAAAAATAAAAAAATTGTAAAATCGAAAAATTGTAACACCCAGAAATTCAGAAATCAAGAAATTGAAAAATTGAGAAATTAAAATTAGGAATCGAAAAATTATAATTTAATGGGAAACAATAATTCGAAAAATTGAAAAATAAAATAATTGACAACTCGATAAACTGAAAAACTGAAGAATTGAAAAATCGAAAAAAAGTCAAAAAATGAACAATCGAATCTTCAAAAGTGGAAAATCGAAAAATTGAAAAATCGAGAAACTAAAATTGAGGAATCGAAAAATTATGTAATGGGAAATTAAAAATTCGAAGAATTGAAAAATAAAAAAGTTGTAAAATCGAAAAATTGTAAAACCCAGAAATTCAGAAACCAAGAAATTGAAAAATTGAGAAATTAAAATTAGGAATCGAAAAATTATTATATTTTAACGGGAAACAAAAATTCAAAAAATTGAAAAATAAAAAAATTGACACCTCGATAAACTGAGAAATTGATAAATTGTAACATAAAACACATGAAAAATCGAAAAATTGAAGAATTGAAGAAGTGAAAAATCGAAACTTTGGGAAAAAATGGGAAAATAAAAAAAAGATTACTTCAGAAATCGGAAAACTGAAAATTTAGAAACGTCAAAATTTGAAAAATTAAAAAATTGAAAAATCGAAATATTTAGAAAAGAGGATAAAAATTGAGAAATTGAATCATTCAAACATCGGAAAATTGAAAAGTCGAAAAATAAAAAAATGAAGAATCCGAAAATTTGAAGAATGGAAAAATTGAAAGTCCCCAAAATTGAAGTCCTGAAAAATTGAAACGTCTAAAGTAGAAAAATCGAGAAATCTAAAAGCCGAATAATCTCAATAATGTATTTATAAACCACACTTTGTTTACAAAAATAATTTGCACATTTAGAATAGTCCCCTAATATGTGGTTGGGTCCATTCAGGATGTCATTTTTTAAATTAAATGTTTTTATGCCAAGGAACGTTTTCGTTTTTTCTGTATCTTATATCTGGAAATCTAACCTTGAAGCGTTATATTACAGATGGCTATCGAAGTGATAACGAATTCGACGAGTACTTTTTCTTTTTTTTTTTATTTGAAATAAGTAACTTTTTTCAAGGAAACATTGAAGGGTAGACCTTAGTACCGACGATTCAAGATGAACTTGGTTCATTTTTTCATACAATACTGGAACACAGGATTAAACAATTGCATTTTCTGCAGCGTTTTAAACTCTCAACTCAATTTCTTTCAAAATACATACAAATGGACTTCGATCGTTATTCCCCTGTATTCATCATTAGGAAATAAACAAGCTTATCTGGTGTTGTTCACAAATTTGCATTTTATGACGGACTCCCTACAGTGACCATAATCTCTCCTCTCTTGGGTCGGTACCTGTGGTGGGTTGGTACTTTAGGTTGCATAGTTACAAAAAATTATTCTTCTCACTGGAACCGATTTTGTACCGGGGACCTTAATATCACAACACAGAACAAAATCGAATGAGATGCAAAAAATGTAAGTAAAGTGTAAATATTTATGCCCTAATCAATGGAAAATTATTTACTGCACATATTCCTTCGCTCATTTTCCCTCTTCCTCTTTCTTTGACTCTTTTTTGACCAGTCGCAACCAACAAGAAGGCCCATATTCCTGTACATCATTGCCAATCCCCGACCATCCGGCAACCAGCAAAACACGTACCTGCACCGCCCGGCGCCCCATCTGCCGGCCCGTCCCAGACCCCTCTTAATGGCAATATCACCTTGACTGACAACCTGATTAATCTGTGCTTGCTTCGCCTGCTTCCAGCTGAAGACTTGAATAATAGATCCCCGGGCCTTTCCTCGCCTTACGCCTCTTGCACTTAAAACAGGCGTCGTGTGTGCCGCTTTGCGCTGATTTATCGTCGTTGTCAAGCCGAATTACGGCGCAATTTCCACTTGATCGTCCAATCAAAAATTAACGCGCTGGCGATATTCATTCTGCCAAAAAACGGATTGCAACTGGGTGCTTTACATAATTGCGTTGTGCCGTTTGTTATCTGCTTGGCCTCGTTGGAAGTTTTATCGGGATTTATCGGCAGGACGAGGAAAGTGGGGGATTTTTGGCAAAAAAAGAGGGCTCAACCGGGATTTGAACCCGGGACCTCTCGCACCCAAAGCGAGAATCATACCCCTAGACCATTGAGCCTCAGTGCTTGCTTGGGTGTGATAGTGTGAATTGTGGATGGGTGTTTAGAGTGTAAATTGGGGGCATGATTATCAATTAAGATTGTGAATTTCGAAATGGAATGTTTTTTGCTTTGATGATTCAATCAAGTCAATGGGATATCTTATCACAAAATTACAAAATTAGTAAATAATAAGCAATTGTTGTTTTTGACGGTCTTACCCAAAACAATTAAAAAAACCCAAGCATGTTGTGCGTTCTTTATTGTTTGCTAAATCTGATAATCTTGAGGGGTAAACACTTCAGCTTATAATGGAGAATAGCGTACTCTTAATTATTTTTCGAGATAATGGGTAAAAGTTAAAATTATAAAATTAAATAGGTATAAAAACATTAAACAAATTATGCAGTAAAATATACACATGATAATATATGGTTGCATACACACTGCGTTTAAAAACTGTCATCTGTGGAAGCAGGCTTACACAACGCTGATTTTTTTAATTTTTATAATGGCATAAATATTTTCTCATGCATTACAATTTTCTTTTTCGATTTTTAAATGTTCCTATGTTTAAATAATACGGTTTTTCAATTTGTCCTCTTCAATTTTACGATTTTTAAATATTTTAATTTTTCGATTTTTCAAATTTTGAAGTTTCGAAATTTTCACTTCCTCAATTCTTTAATTTTTCGTTTTCTCGATCTTTTGATTTTTCGATTTCTCGATTTGTTAATTTTTATTTTTTTATTTTTGGATGTTTCGCTTTCTCCATTTTTCAATTTTATGATATTTTAATTTTGCGATGTTTCAAATTTTAGAGTTTTCGAATTTTCAGTTCAATATTTTTTAATTTTTCAAATTTTGACGTTTATATTTTTTGATTTTCTCATTTCTCGACCTCTCAAAGTTTCGATTTCTCAGTTATCCAATTTTTTAGTTTTGGAATTTTCCAATAGTTCGATTTTTCGAATTTTCGATTTTTGGAGTTTTTTACTTTTTGAGTTTTTTTCAAGTTTTTCAATTTCAATTTTTAACTAATCTTCTCGGCTTTCAACTCCTCGATTTCTTGATCTTTTTTTTTCGAATTTTCAATGTCTCAGTTTTTGAACTTTTCGATGTTTCGATTTTTTGATTTCTCGGTTTTTCGATTTTTTACTTTTGGGTTTTTCAATTTTTCGATGTTTCGATTTTTCAATTTTTTAAATTCTGGGATTTCGATTTGTCGATTTTTCCGTTTTTCGATTTTTAAATTTTAGATTTTCTAATTTTTATTTTTTGATTTTTTGATGTTTGGATTTCTCGATTTTTCAATTTTGCGATATTTTACTTCTTCAATATTTTAAATTTTAGATTTTCGATTTCCCGATTTTTTGATTTTTCTGTTCTTCGGTATTTCTATTTTTCAATTTTTCAGATTTTGACATTGCTAAATTTTGAGTTTTCCAATTTCTCAATTTTTGATTTTCCCATTTCGCTACTTCTCAAAGTTCCTATTTCACAATTCTTCAATTCTTCGATTTTTTTTGACTTTGCTTTTTTGGTTTTTCAATTTCTCAGCTTTTAAATTTTTTGAATTCTCAATTTTTGGATATTTCTTTCAGTTTTGGGATTTTTCAATATTTCGATTCTTCGACTTGTCAATTTTTCGACTTCTGGGTTTTTCGATTTTTATTTTTCGATTTCTCAATTTTTTAACTTTTCGATATTTTAATTTTTCAAGAGTTAAATAAAAAGAAAATTTAATTTGGGAAAGTGTTAGAATATATGGTTGGAATCTTCTCGAATTTTTTGTTTTTCGATTTTTAAATTTTCCAATGTTTAAATAATACGGTTTTTCAATTTCTCCTCTTCAATTTTACGATTTTTAAATATTTCGATTTTTCGGGTTTTCAAATTTTGACGTTTCTAAATTTTCACTTCTTCAATTCTTCAATTTTTCGATTTTACAGGTTTTTGATTTTTCAATTTTTCGAATTTTTATTTTATGCTTACGATTTTTCGCTTTTTTGCTTTTCCGATTTCTCAATTTCCAATTTTTTAATTGCTCAAGTTTTGGATATTTCTTTCAGTTTTGGGATCTTCCAATATTCTCCGACATTTCGATACTTCGACTTCTGGATTTTTCGATTAGTTAATTTTTATTTTTTATTTTTGGATGTTTCGCTTTCTCCATTTTTCAATTTTATGATGTCTTAATTTTGCAATATTTCAAATTTTAGATTTTTCGATTTTTCAATTCTTTTTCTGCATTTTCAATTTTCCGATTTTTCAGTCTATTTTTTGATTTTCCTATATCTCGACTTCTCAAAGTTTCGATTTTTAGTTCTTCAATTCTTCGATTTGTCGATTTTTTGACTTTGTTTTTTGGTTTTTTAATTTCTCAATTTTCCAATTTTTTAATTTCTCAAATCTTCGATATTTCTTTCAGTTTTGGGATCTTCGAATATTTTAATTCTTCGACTTATCGATCTTTCGACTTCTGGATTTTTCGATATTTAATTTTTTGGATTTTCAATTTTTCTACTGTTTTATAAATCGATTTCTTAGATTTTTAACTTTTCGATACTTTAACTTTTCAATTTTCCGATTTCTCGAGTTTTCAGTTCTTCTGTATGTATTTTAATTTTTTAATTTTCCGAATTTTTAAATTTTCGATCTTTCAATTGAAATCTCTCGGTTTATCGAGATTCGGATGTCTCGATGTTTTGATTGTGTCTCGATTTTTCAATTTTCCAATGTTTTAAATTTTCGAGTTTCGATTTCTCGATTTGTTTTTTTTTTTTGATTTTTGGATGTTTCGATTTCTCCATTTTCCAATTTTATGATTTTCCAATGTTTTAAATTTTAGATTTTTCGATTTTTCAGTTCAATAGTTTCTGAATTTTTTATTTTCCGATTTCTCAATCTATTTTTTGATTTTTCCGAAGTTTCGATTTTTCAGTTCTTCGATTTTTCGACTTTGCTTTTCTGGTTTTTCGATTTCTCAATTTTTGAATATTTCTTTAAGTTTTGGCATTTTTCAATATGTATTTCGATTTTTCGACTTGTCGATTTTTCGACTTCTGGATTTTTCGATTTTTTTTATTTTTTGGATTTTCAATAATTTTTCGTTAAACTTTAGATTTTTCAATTTTTCGACTGTTTTATACTTCGATTTCGCAATTTCTCAACTTTTCGATGTTTTAATTTTTAAATTTTTAAAATTCTAAGGTTATCGATTTCTTGAGTTATCAGTTCTGCTTTATTACAATTTTTCAATTTTCCGAATCTTTAAATTTTCAATTTTCCAGTTATTCTTTTTTTAAATTTTTAGAACTTTGAATCTTTTGAATTCTCAATTTCGAATTCAGATGTTCCGATGTTCAATTTGTCGATTCATTAATTTTTCAATTTTTAACTTTTGTTCTCGGTTTCGACTTCTCGACTTCTCCATCCTCTGATTTTTTGAGTTCTCAATGTCTCAGTTGTTGAACTTTTCCATTTTTCGGTTTTTGGATTTCTCAGTTTTTCAGTTTTTTACTTTTGGGCTTTTCAATTTTCCGATGTTTCGATTTTGCAGTTATCCTATTTTGTCAATGTTTTCAATGTTTTCAAAGTCTAGAGTTTCAAGTTTCCATTTGTGGATTTTTCAGTTTTTCGATTTTTAAATTTTAGATTTTTGAAGTTTTATTTTTTGATTTTGTGATGTTTGGATTTATAGATTTTTCAATTGTTCAATGTTTTAAATTTTAGATTTCTCGATTTTTTGATTTTTCAGTTCTTCAGTTCTTCGATTTTTCGCCTTTTTTGGTTTTTCGATTTCTTAATTTTCCAATTTTTTTATTTCTCAATTTTTGGATATTTCTTTCAGTTTTTGGATTCTTCGACTTGTCGATTTTTCGACTTCTGCATTTTTCGATTTACTGAAGAACTGAAAAATCAAAATATCGAGAAATCTAAAATTTAAAACAATGAACAATTAAAATATGGCAAAATTGTAAAAATCGAAGAATTGAAGAACTGAAGAACTGAAACTTTGGGAAGTCGAGAAGTGGGAAAATCAAAGAATAGATTGAGAAATCGGAAAGCTGAAAATTCAGAAACGTCAAAAAATGAAAAAATAAAAATTATTGAAGAATTGAAAAATCCAAAAAGCTAAAATTTAAAACATTGAAAAACTAAAATATAAAATTGAAAAATGGAGAAATCGAAACATCCAAAAATTAAAAAAAAAAAAATTAACAAATCGAGAATTCGAAACCCGAAAATTTAAAACATTGGAAAATTGAAACATCGAGAGATTAAAGAATCAAAACATCGAGACATCCGAATCTCGATAAACCGAGAGATTTCAAAAAATTGAATATTCGAAAATTGAAAAATTAAACTATAGAAGAACTGAAGACTCGAGAAATCGGAAAATTGAAAAATTAAAGTATCGAAAAGTTGAAAATTTAAGATATCAATATATACACTCGAAAAATTGACAATCCAAAAAATAAAAAATCAAATCAAAATATTCGAAGATCCCGAAACTGAAAGAAATACCCAAAAATTGAGAAATTAAAACATTGGAAAATCGAGAAATCAAAAAACCAAAAAAAGAAAGTCAAAAAATCGAAAAATCCAAGAATTGAAGAACTAAAAAATCGAAAAATGGGAAAATCAAAAAATATATTGAGAAATCGGAAAACTGAAAATGCAGAAACGTCACAATTTGAAAAATTTAAGAATATTGGAGAACTGAAAATTCGAAAAATCTAAAATTTGAACAATTGCAAAATTAAATTATCATAAAATTGAAAAATGGAGAAAACTAAACATCCAAAAATAAAGAAATAAAAATTTACAAGTCCAGAAATCGAAAAATTAAAAAACTAGGAGATCTGGAAATCGAAAAATCAAAAGATCGAGGGGTCGAAAAGTCGAGAAGTCGAAAAATCCAAAAATTGAGAAACCAAAATAGGCCAAAATTAAAATATAGAAGAACTGAAAACTTGAGAAACCCAACAAAATTAAAAATTAAAGTGCCGAAAAGTCGAAAATTTAAGAAATCGAAATATAAAACGGTCCAGAAGTCGACATATCGAAAAGTTGGAGAATCAAAGTATTGAAAGATCCCAAAACTGATTGAAATATCCACCAATTGAGAAATTAAAAAATTGGAAATTTAGAAATTGGAAAAGCAAAAAAGCAAAGTCGAAAAATCGTAAGCATAAAATAAAAATTCGAAAAATTGAAAAATCAAAAACCCGAAAAATCGAAAAATTAAAGAATTGAAGAAGTGGAAATTTAGAAACGTCAAAATTTGAAAAACCGAAAAATCGAAATATTTAAAAATCGTAAAATTAAAAAGGACGAATTGAAAAACCGTATCATTTAAACACAGGAAAATTTAAAAATCGAAAAATAAAAATTCGAGAAGTTTCCCACCATATATTCTAACACTTTTCCAAATTAATTTGCGTTTTAGTTAACTGTTCCCTTTTTTAAATATAGGTAATGCATGAGAAAATATTTATACCATTATCAAAATTAAAAAATTTCATGGCAGTTTTTTAAACGCACTGTGTATGCAACCATGTATTATCGTCTATATATTTTATTGCATAGGTTGTTCTATAGTTTTATACCCATTTAATTTTATAGTTTTAACTTAAATTATAAAAAAGAAATATTGATGAATCGAGACATTGAACATCGAAACATGTGAATGAAAATTGAAAAATTGAAATAAAGAAGAACTGAAAACTCGAGAGATCTAAAACCTTAGAATTTTAAAAACTGAAAAATTAAAACATCGAAAAGTTAAAAAATTGAGAAATTGGAATATTTTTCGATTTTTTATTTTTCCACTATTTTGTATTTCGATTTCTGAAATTTTCAAATTCTCGATACTTTAATTTTTCAATTTTCCGATTTCTCGAGTTCTTCTATATTTTAAATTTTCAATTTTCGAATATTCAAGTTTTTGAGGTCTCTCGGTTTATCGAGATTGAGATGTTTCGATATTTTGATTCTTCAATCTGTCGATTTATCAATTTTTCTATTTTTAACTTTTCAATTTGTCAATTTTGAAAAATTAAAAAATTAAGTTCTTACAAGATTAGTAGGGGCAAAATCAGTTTTATCTTAGCAAGTACTAGCCCCGCCCACCCGCCTTTTATTTTCTCAGAGGGTAGTACTTGCTAGAACTATCCTAGGAAGCTATCGTGTGAGAAAATAGGGGTGGGTGGGCGGGGCTAGTACTTGCTAAGATAAGACTGATTTTGGCAAATGACATAAACTCTGAAAAAATATGGGCGGGTGGGCGGGGCTAGCATGTTATGTTATGTAGTAAAAGGTAGAAATACATTACAAAATTGTGTGTATATGCAACACATTATACACCAGCGATTAAATTTATACATACCTAGACGCGAACTTTATATAACTCTAAATTAAAAACAAAGACAATCATTTGACACTAGTTATTATCTGTCAACCAAAATTAAAAATAAAAAAAATCTATCATGTTTTAAAATTACAGATTTACGAAATTACAACTTACACTAATACTATGGTATTGAAAAAAAAAATAATAACCGTATTTTTCCCCTAATTTAATTTTCTTACCCCCAATTCTCACACGCCTTCCCCAATAAACCAGCTCACGTTTTTTAATATTAACCCTCCCGTTCTCACCCGAACCATGGTACGAACGACCTCCGCAATTAAATTTTTCATAGCGCATCCGTCCGCAACCCACAATACAGCCAGCAGTGCACAAACCGCAGCAGCGCTTGCATTCATGCGGTATTCACTCCATTCCGCGTCTTGCATAATTCCCCTTTGAATCCCTCGCACGCCAGAATGCACATCTCTTCCTTAAACAATGAGTGTAGAAGAACAGCCGTAATCCCATAACGGGGCATTATACCCATACATCACCGCCATATTTGAATACCAGGGTGCGGGGGTTTATCTCGCAGGAGAAAAAGCGCGGAATCAGCGGCTTTCACTTGGGTGCATACGTAATGTAGACGAATGGGACAAACAGTCTCATTTAGAGATGTTCTTGGAGTTTTTAACATGTTTTCCATCGCGGGCCCGCCGCGACGCGGAGGACATTTATTACCGGCGTTATTAAAGGCGTAAATTGCGGCGGAGGGAAACGGTGGAGCTTCGGGGGTTTACCAAGTTGGTTTAGTATTTTCAGCATTGGAAATGTTGGAAGGAAACTGAAATTTGGTGGATGGACGTGTAGAAAAATATTAATTGTGAAGTTCCGTCTGTTGGCCATTTTATTGGACGAAAACGGGGATACGACTTCAGTTTTAATTTATCAAGTTCCGTGATTCGTTTACTCGACAATGTTTAAATTTTGGAAAAAATTTCGAAAGGGTTGAAGTTGATCGGTCAAAACTTTACATTTTCACGATATATATTTAAATAAAATTTAGACATAATTAATATTATTTATAATGCTCAAATATGGTAAGTAACTATTAATATATGATAATCAAACCGGTTTTACTAAAAACACGATGGTATTAAAAACAAAGCAATTTGTTTAAATATTGTTAAGTTAATCCTGAAAATGTCTAATTTCCCGGCCAAAATATGAAAAATAATTTTTGCAGTCTCATCGTGACGTACGATGACGTCAGTGTCACGTGAGCTACCTGTCCAAAGGTCACGCTTTTCGGTCATTTGTGTTCAGTTTTGATAAGTTGGTCGATCAAAGTTATAAATTTTCACAATATAATTAAATAATATTTAAATATAATTAATATTATTTATAATGTTTAAATATGATAAGCATCAATATTATGATAATTAAACCGAAACTCGTTTTCCTACAAACCCGAAATTATTAAACACAAATCAATTTGTTTAAACAATGTTAAATTATCCTCGAAAATGTGCATTTTCCCGGCCAAAATATGAAAAATAATTTTTTTCACTAGCAGCCTGGACGCATGCAAATGTCGACTCATTTAGTGGTAGCAAATTCAACTTTTGCTACCACCGGTTCAAAAAGAAAAATTGAGGTTATGTACGCAATGTTTGATGTGATTACTTCTTAAAAAATGAACAAATGTGTGCTACAAACATTACTTGAGTATACGCATGGTAGTTGGTAGACGGTAGAAGATAAAATGATTAACTCAGCGACAAGTATAAACGGTTTTCTTTGTGTTGAAGATTTAGATTAAGTTTGATTAGAAATCAAAACAAAATCATGTTGCGTCAAAAAATTGAACGTTTATTTTTCAGTTTATTGTCTTATGGTTTCTACTAGTGAAAAAAATAGTATATTAACCACGGTTGCAAAGCCACTTCTAGACCTCGCACTTAGAGCCCTCGACGCTGCGCGTCTCGGGTTCTAATTTGCGCTCGGTCTAGAATGCTTGGCTCTGCAACCTTGGCTAATAATATACTATTTGCAGTCTCATCGTGACGTACGATGGCGTCAATGTCACGTGAGCTACCTGTATAAAGGTCACGTGTTTCGGTCGTTTGTGTTCAGTATTAATTTCTGTTTGATGGCGGCAAGATCGTCGCTTCATTTTGGCGTAAAAGTGGAGCGTTTTAGCGAATTTCTAGTTTATTATTAATACATATTACGGAAAATTTGTTGTGTTAGTGCTGTGAACACGAACGAAAATGGATATTTTTCCGAAAAGGACCGAAAACAGGGTAAGTACGACTTCAGTTTTAATTTATCGGATTCCGTGATTCGTTTATTCGACAATGTTTAAATTTTGGAAAAATTTTCGAAACGATTGAAGTTGGTAGGTCAAAGCTATACATTTTCTCGATATAATTAAATAAAATTTAAACATAATTAATATAATTCATAATGTTTAAATATGATAACTATTAATTAATGATAATTAAACCGAAAACCATTTCTCGAAGAACACGAGGTTAGCAAAAACAAATTAGTTTGTTTAAACATTGTTAAATTAACCACGAAAATGTACAATTTCTTAGCTAAAATATGAAAAATAATTTTTGCAGTCTCATCGTGACGTACGATGACGTCACTGTCACGTGAGCTACCTGATAAAAGGTTCATTTTTCCGTCCTCTGTGTTTAGTTTTGATTCTGGTCTGGTAGCAACAACACTGGAGCTCCGTTTTGGGTTAAAAGTAGCACGTGTTCGCGAATTTCTAATTTATTGTTAATAAATATTTGCGAAAATGTTTTGTGTTAAGTGCTGTGAACACGAAGGAAAGTGGATATTTTTCCGAAAAGACCGAAAATCATGGTAAGTACGATTTGAGTTTTAATTTATTGGGTTCCGTGATTTGTTTACTCGACAGTGCTTAATTTTTGGGAAGTTTTTCGAAACGATTGAAATTGGTTGATCAAAGCTATACATTTTCGCGATATAAATAAATAAATTTTAAACATAATTAATATCATTTATAATTTTTAAATATGATAATCATTCATATATGAAAATTTAACAGGACCTCGTTTTCTTACAAACCCGAAATTATTAAAAACAAATCAATTTGTTTAAACAATGTTAAATTATCCCCGAAAATGTGCATTTTCCCGGCCAAAATATGAAAAATAATTTTTGCAGTCTCATCGTGACGTACGATGGCGTCAATGTCACGTGAGCTACCTGTATAAAGGTCACGTGTTTCGGTCGTTTGTGTTCAGTATTAATTTCTGTTTGATGGCGGCAAGATCGTCGCTTCATTTTGGCGTAAAAGTGGAGCGTTTTAGCGAATTTCTAGTTTATTATTAATACATATTACGGAAAATTTGTTGTGTTAGTGCTGTGAACACGAACGAAAATGGATATTTTTCCGAAAAGGACCGAAAACAGGGTAAGTACGACTTCAGTTTTAATTTATCGGATTCCGTGATTCGTTTATTCGACAATGTTTAAATTTTGGAAAAATTTTCGAAACGATTGAAGTTGGTAGGTCAAAGCTATACATTTTCTCGATATAATTAAATAAAATTTAAACATAATTAATATAATTCATAATGTTTAAATATGATAACTATTAATTAATGATAATTAAACCGAAAACCATTTCTCGAAGAACACGAGGTTAGCAAAAACAAATTAGTTTGTTTAAACATTGTTAAATTAACCACGAAAATGTACAATTTCTTAGCTAAAATATGAAAAATAATTTTTGCAGTCTCATCGTGACGTACGATGACGTCACTGTCACGTGAGCTACCTGATAAAAGGTTCATTTTTCCGTCCTCTGTGTTTAGTTTTGATTCTGGTCTGGTAGCAACAACACTGGAGCTCCGTTTTGGGTTAAAAGTAGCACGTGTTCGCGAATTTCTAATTTATTGTTAATAAATATTTGCGAAAATGTTTTGTGTTAAGTGCTGTGAACACGAAGGAAAGTGGATATTTTTCCGAAAAGACCGAAAATCATGGTAAGTACGATTTGAGTTTTAATTTATTGGGTTCCGTGATTTGTTTACTCGACAGTGCTTAATTTTTGGGAAGTTTTTCGAAACGATTGAAATTGGTTGATCAAAGCTATACATTTTCGCGATATAAATAAATAAATTTTAAACATAATTAATATCATTTATAATTTTTAAATATGATAATCATTCATATATGAAAATTTAACAGGACCTCGTTTTCTTACAAACCCGAAATTATTAAAAACAAATCAATTTGTTTAAACAATGTTAAATTATCCCCGAAAATGTGCATTTTCCCGGCCAAAATATGAAAAATAATTTTTGCAGTCTCATCGTGACGTACGATGGCGTCAATGTCACGTGAGCTACCTGTATAAAGGTCACGTGTTTCGGTCGTTTGTGTTCAGTATTAATTTCTGTTTGATGGCGGCAAGATCGTCGCTTCATTTTGGCGTAAAAGTGGAGCGTTTTAGCGAATTTCTAGTTTATTATTAATACATATTACGGAAAATTTGTTGTGTTAGTGCTGTGAACACGAACGAAAATGGATATTTTTCCGAAAAGGACCGAAAACAGGGTAAGTACGACTTCAGTTTTAATTTATCGGATTCCGTGATTCGTTTATTCGACAATGTTTAAATTTGGGAAAAATTTTCGAAACGATTGAAGTTGGTAGGTCAAAGTTATACATTTTCGCGATATAATTAAATAAAATTTAAACATAATTAATATAATTCATAATGTTTAAATATGATAACTATAAATATATGATAATTAAACCGAAAACCATTTCCCGAAGAACACGAGGTTAGCAAAAACAAATTAGTTTGTTTAAACATTGTTAAATTAACCCCGAAAATGTACAATTTCTGTGCTAAAATATGAAAAATAATTTTTGCAATCTCATCGTGACGTACGATGACGTCACTGTCACGTGAGCTACCTGATAAAAGGTTCATTTTTCCGTCCTCTGTGTTTAGTTTTGATTCCGGTCTGGTAGCAACAACATTGGAGCTCCGTTTTGGGTTAAAAGTAACACGTGTTCGCGAATTTCTAATTTATTGTTAATAAATATTTGCGAAAATGTTTTGTGTTAAGTGCTGTGAACACGAAGGAAAGTGGATATTTTTCCGAAAAGACCGAAAATCATGGTAAGTACGATTTGAGTTTTAATTTATTGGGTTCCGTGATTTGTTTACTCGACAATGCTTAATTTTTGGGAAGTTTTTCGAAACGATTGAAATTGGTTGATCAAAGCTATACATTTTCGCGATATAAATAAATGAATTTTAAACATAATTAATATCATTTATAATGTTTAAATATGATAATTCATTCATATATGAAAATTTAATAGGACCTCGTTTTCTTACAAACCCGAAATTATTAAAAACAAATTAATTTGTTTAAACAATGTTAAATTATTCCCAAAAATGTGCATTTTCCCGGCCAAAATATGAAAAATAATTTTTGCAATCTCATCGTGACGTACGATGACGTCAATGTCACGTGAGCTACCTGTATAAAGGTCACGTGTTTCGGTCGTTTGTGTTCAGTATTAATTTTTGTTTGATGGCGGCAAGATCGTCGCTTCATTTTGGCGTAAAAGTGGAGCGTTTTAGCGAATTTCTAGTTTATTATTAATACATATTACGGAAAATATGTTACGTTAGTGCTGTGAACACGAACGAAAATGGATATTTTTCCGAAAAGGACCGAAAACAGGGTAAGTACGACTTCAGTTTTAATTTATCGGATTCCGTGATTCGTTTATTCGACAATGTTTAAATTTTGGAAAAATTTTCGAAACGATTGAAGTTGCTGGGTCAAAGCTATACATTTTCGCGATATAATTAAATAAAATTTAAACATAATTAATATAATTCATAATGTTTAAATATGATAACTATTAATATATGATAATTAAACCGAAAACCATTTCCCGAAGAACACGAGGTTAGCAAAAACAAATTAGTTTGTTTAAACAGTGTTAAATTAACCCCGAAAATGTAGAATTTCTGTGCTAAAATATGAAAAATAATTTTTGCAATCTCATCGTGACGTACGATGACGTCACTGTCACGTGAGCAACCTGATAAAAGGTCCATTTTTCCGTCCACTGTGTTTAGTTTTGATTCCGGTCTGGTATCAACAACACTGGAGCTCCGTTTTGGGTTAAAAGTAACACGTGTTCGCGAATTTCTGATTTATTGTTAATAAATATTTGCGAAAATGTTTTGTGTTAAGTGCTGTGAACACGAAGGAAAGTGGATATTTTTCCGAAAAGACCGAAAATCATGGTAAGTACGATTTGAGTTTTAATTTATTGGGTTCCGTGATTTGTTTACTCGACAGTGCTTAATTTTTGGGAAGTTTTTCGAAAGGATTGAAATTGGTTGATCAAAGCTATACATTTTCGCGATATAAATAAATGAATTTTAAACATAATTAATATCATTTATAATGTTTAAATATGATAATTCATTCATATATGAAAATTTAATAGGACCTCGTTTTCTTACAAACCCGAAATTATTAAAAACAAATCAATTTGTTTAAACAATGTTAAATTATCCCCGAAAATGTGCATTTTTCCGGCCAAAATATGAAAAATAATTTTGGCAGTCTCATCGTGACGTACGATGACGTCAATGTCACGTGAGCTACCTGTATAAAGGTCACGTGTTTCGGTCCTTTGTGTTCAGTATTAATTTCTGTTTGATGGCGGCAAGATCGGCGCTTCATTTTGGCGTAAAAGTGGAGCGTTTTAACGAATTTCTAGTTTATTATTAATACATATTACGAAAAATATGTTGTGTTAGTGCTGTTAACACGAACGAAAATGGATATTTTTCCGAAAAGGACCGAAAACAGGGTAAGTACGACTTCAGTTTTAATTTATCGCATTCTGTGATTCGTTTATTCGACAATGTTTAAATTTGGGAAAAATTTTCGAAACGATTGAAGTTCGTAGGTCAAAGCTATACATTTTCGCGATATAATTAAATAAAATTTAAACATAATTAATACAATTCATAATGTTTAAATGTGATAACTATCAATATATGATAATTAAACCGAAAATCATTTTCCTAGGAACACGAGGTTAGCAAAAACAAATTAGTTTGTTTAAACATTGTTAAATTAACCCCGAAAATGTACAATTTCTGTGCTAAAATATGAAAAATAATTTTTGCAATCTCATCGTGACGTACGATGACGTCACTGTCACGTGAGCTACCTGATAAAAGGTCCATCATTCCGTCCTCTCTGTTTAGTTTTAATTCCGGTCTGGTATCAACAACACTGGAGCTCCGTTTTGGGTTAAAAGTAACACGTGTTCGCGAATTTCTAATTTATTGTTAATAAATATTTGCGAAAATGTTTTGTGTTAAGTGCTGTGAACACGAAGGAAAGTGGATATTTTTCCGAAAAGACCGAAAATCATGGTAAGTACGATTTGAGTTTTAATTTATTGGGTTCCGTGATTTGTTTACTCGACAGTGCTTAATTTTTGAGAAGTTTTTCGAAACGATTGAAATTGGTTGATCAAAGCTATACATTTTCGCGATATAAATAAATGAATTTTAAACATAATTAATATCATTTATAATGTTTAAATATGATAATTGATTCATATATGAAAATTTAATAGGACCTCGTTTTCTTACAAACCCGAAATTATTATAAACAAATCAATTTGTTTAAACAATGTTAAATTATCCCCGAAAATGTGCATTTTCCCGGCCAAAATATGAAAAATAATTTTTGCAATCTCATCGTGACGTACGATGACGTCAATGTCACGTGAGCTACCTGTATAAAGGTCACGTGTTTCGGTCCTTTGTGTTCAGTATTAATTTCTGTTTGATGGCGGCAAGATCGTCGCTTCATTTTGGCGTAAAAGTGGAGCGTTTTAGCGAATTTCTAGTTTATTGTTAATACATATTACGGAAAATATGTTGTGTTAGTGCTGTGAACACGAACGAAAATGGATATTTTTCCGAAAAGGACCGAAAACAGGGTAAGTACGACTTCAGTTTTAATTTATCGGATTCCGTGATTCGTTTATTCGACAATGTTTAAATTTTGGAAAAATTTTCGAAACGATTGAAATTGGTGGGTCAAAGCTATACATTTTCGCGATATAATTAAATAAAATTTAAACATAATTAATATAATTCATAATGTTTAAATATGTTAACTATTAATATATGATAATTAAACCGAAAACCATTTCTCGAAGAACACGAGGTTAGCAAAAACAAATTAGTTTGTTTAAACATTGTTAAATTAACCACGAAAATGTACAATTTCTGAGCTAAAATATGAAAAATAATTTTTGCAATCTCATCGTGACGTACGATGACGTCACTGTCACGTGAGCTACCTGATAAAAGGTTCATTTTTCCGTCCTCTGTGTTTAGTTTTGATTCCGGTCTGGTAGCAACAACACTGGAGCTCCGTTTTGGGTTAAAAGTAACACGTGTTCGCGAATTTCTAATTTATTGTTAATAAATATTTGCGAAAATGTTTTGTGTTAAGTGCTGTGAACACGAAGGAAAGTGGATATTTTTCCGAAAAGACCGAAAATCATGGTAAGTACGATTTGAGTTTTAATTTATTGGGTTCCGTGATTTGTTTACTCGACAGTGCTTAATTTTTGAGAAGTTTTTCGAAACGATTGAAATTGGTTGATCAAAGCTATACATTTTCGCGATATAAATAAATGAATTTTAAACATAATTATTATCATTTATAATGTTTAAATATGATAATTCATTCATATATGAAAATTTAATAGGACCTCGTTTTCTTACAAACCCGAAATTATTAAAAACCAATCAATTTGTTTAAACAATGTTAAATTATCCCCGAAAATGTGCATTTTCCCGGCCAAAATATGAAAAATAATTTTTGCAGTCTCATCGTGACGTACGATGGCGTCAATGTCACGTGAGCTACCTGTATAAAGGTCACGTGTTTCGGTCCTTTGTGTTCGGTATTAATTTCTGTTTGATGGCGGCAAGATCGTCGCTTCATTTTGGCGTAAAAGTGGAGCGTTTTAGCGAATTTCTAGTTTATTATTAATACATATTACGGAAAATATGTTGTGTTAGTGCTGTGAACACGAACGAAAATGGATATTTTTCCGAAAAGGACCAAAAACAGGGCAAGTACGACTTCAGCTTTAATTTATCGGAATCCGTGATTCGTTAATTCGACAAGGTTTATATTTTGGAAAAATTTTCGAAACGATTGAAGTTGGTGGGTCAAAGTTATACATTTTCGCGATATAATTAAATAAAATTTAAACATAATTAATATAATTCATAATGTTTAAATATGATAACTATTAATATATGATAATTAAACCGAAAACCATTTCCCGAAGAACACGAGGTTAGCAAAAACAAATTAGTTTGTTTAAACATTGTTAAATTAACCACGAAAATGTACAATTTCTGAGCTAAAATATGAAAAATAATTTTTGCAATCTCATCGTGACGTACGATGACGTCACTGTCACGTGAGCTACCTGATAAAAGGTTCATTTTTTCGTCCTCTGTGTTTAGTTTTGATTCTGGTCTGGTAGCAACAACACTGGAGCTCCGTTTTGGGTTAAAAGTAACACGTGTTCGCGAATTTCTAATTTATTGTTAATAAATATTTGCGAAAATGTTTTGTGTTAAGTGTTGTGAACACGAAGGAAAGTGGATATTTTTCCGAAAAGACCGAAAATCATGGTAAGTACGATTTGAGTTTTAATTTATTGGGTTCCGTGATTTGTTTACTCGACAGTGCTCAATTTTTGGGAAGTTTTTCGAAACGATTGAAGTTGGTTGATCAAAGCTGTACATTTTCGCGATATAAATAAATAAATTTTAAACATAATTAATATCATTTATAATTTTTAAATATGATAATCTTTCATATATGAAAATTTAACAGGATCTCGTTTTCTTACAAACCCGAAGTTATTAAAAACAAATCAATTTGTTTAAACAATGTTAAATTATCCCCGAAAATGTGCATTTTCCCGGCCAAAATATGAAAAATAATTTTTGCAGTCTCATCGTGACGTACGATGGCGTCAATGTCACGTGAGCTACCTGTATAAAGGTCACGTGTTTCGGTCGTTTGTGTTCAGTATTAATTTCTGTTTGATGGCGGCAAGATCGTCGCTTCAATTTGGCGTAAAAGTGGAGCGTTTTAGCGAATTTCTAGTTTATTATTAATACATATTACGGAAAATTTGTTGTGTTAGTGCTGTGAACACGAACGAAAATGGATATTTTTCCGAAAAGGACCGAAAACAGGGCAAGTACGACTTCAGCTTTAATTTATCGGAATCCGTGATTCGTTTATTCGACAATGTTTAAATTTTGGAAAAATTTTCGAAACGATTGAAGTTGGTGGGTCAAAGCTATACATTTTCGCGCTATAATTAAATAAAATTTAAACATAATTAATACAATTCATAATGTTTAAATGTGATAACTATCAATATATGATAATTAAACCGAAAATCATTTTCCTAGGAACACGAGGTTAGCAAAAACAAATTAGTTTGTTTAAACATTGTTAAATTAACCCCGAAAATGTACAGTTTCTGTGCTAAAATATGAAAAATAATTTTTGCAATCTCATCGTGACGTACGATGACGTCACTGTCACGTGAACTACCTGATAAAAGGTCCATCATTCCGTCCTCTCTGTTTAGTTTTGATTCTGGTCTGGTAGCAACAACACTGGAGCTCCGTTTTGGGTTAAAAGTAGCACGTGTTCGCGAATTTCTAATTTATTGTTAATAAATATTTGCGAAAATGTTTTGTGTGTGAACACGAACGAAAGTGGATATTTTTCCGAAAAGACCGAAAATCATGGTAAGTACGATTTGAGTTTTAATTTATTGGGTTCCGTGATTTGTTTACTCGACAGTGCTTAATTTTTGAGAAGTTTTTCGAAACGATTGAAATTGGTTGATCAAAGCTGTACATTTTCGCGATATAAATAAATGAATTTTAAACATAATTAATATCATTTATAATGTTTAAATATGATAATTCATTCATATATGAAAATTTAATAGGACCTCGTTTTCTTACAAACCCGAAATTATTAAAAACAAATCAATTTGTTTAAACAATGTTAAATTATTCCCAAAAATGTGCATTTTCCCGGCCAAAATATCAAAAATAATTTTTGCAGTCTCATCGTGACGTACGATGACGTCAATGTCACGTGAGCTACCTGTATAAAGGTCACGTGTTTCGGTCCTTTGTGTTCAGTATTAATTTCTGTTTGATGGCGGCAAGATCGTCGCGTCATTTTGGCGTAAAAGTGGAGCGTTTTAGCGAATTTCTAGTTTATTATTAATACATATTACGGAAAATTTGTAGTGTTAGTGCTGTGAATACGAACGAAACTGGATATTTTTCCGAAAAGGACCGAAAACAGGGCAAGTACGACTTCAGTTTTAATTTATCGCATTCTGTGATTCGTTTATTCGACAATGTTTAAATTTGGGAAAAATTTTCGAAACGATTGAAGTTGGTAGGTCAAAGCTATACATTTTCGCGATATAATTAAATAAAATTTAAACATAATTAATACAATTCATACTGTTTAAATATGATAACTATCAATATATGATAATTAAACCGAAAACCATTTTCCTAAGAACACATAATTTTTGCAATCTCATCGTGACGTACGATGACGTCACTGTCATGTGAGCTACCTTATAAAAGGTCACTTTTTCGCTCCTCTGTGTTCAGTGTTGATTCCGGTTTGATGGCAGCAACATCGGAGCTCCGTTTTGGGTAAAAAGTAGCACGTGTTCGCGAATTTCTAATTTTTTGTTAATAAATATAAGCGAAAATGTTGTGTTAAGTGCGGTGAACACGAAGGAAAGTGGATATTTTTCCAAAAATGCCCGATTTTTTTTGAAATTTGTTGTTAATAACATACATCCAGGATTGATAAAGTACGGCTTTAGAATATACAAAGTACTGCGTTCATAATTCACAAAATACCGTATGCATCATTTTTAAAGTACGGCGTCCAAATTTACAAAATACGGTGTCCTTCACCCATGCTATCAAACCCTAGTCCTCTCTTTTAATGGCAAGACGCACTCCAGACCTCCTCGTATTGTTTGGTTCTTGCTGGGCAACAGCAACGAGCGAGCAGAGTCATCGCTCTTTGTTGGCAAACGTGGAGAAATTTGTAAATTGTAACTTTTGTAATTGAACCATTTTGTACTGTATATTTTATGTGTTACTAACTTAACTTGGGTCTTGCCAATTTAGCTCCAGTGGTGCAAATGCTTTGTTTTCACGGTGCATTTGCTTGGGTTTTAATTTTGCAACAGTGCATTCTTTGGTTCCGAGACTGAATTCTCCATGTCGTCAGACGCTCTGGCCTGGGGGGGTTCTTTGGCCCTTAGACGCTGGGTCATCATCCTAAAAGGATGAGGTTCATCATCCTAAACGGATGAGGTCAGTCGGCCCTGTGTTTATGCGGCTGCGTTCTCCCTTGGGCGTGTGAGCGCTGCGACCTATAGATTTCGTCCCGAGTTCCATCGGTGTGCTTGCTTGGGTATTCTTTTTGCAACAGTGCATTCTTTGGTTCAGAGTCTGAATTCTCCATGTCGTCAGACGCTCTGGCCTGGGGGGGTTTGTTGGCCCTTAGACGCTGGGTCGCATCATCCGATAAGGATGAGGTCAGTCGGCCTTGGATTTATGCGGCTGCGTTCTCCCTTGGGCGTGCGAGCGCTGCGACCAATAGATTTCGTTCCGAGTTCCATCGGTGTGCTTGCTTGGGTTTTCATTTTGCAACATTCTCAATTTTTGGTGCAATTTCTTCCGGTGGTGTATTGGGTACTAACTTTGTATTTGTATTGTATCTGAATTGTATCTGTATCTGTAGTGTATTCTATATTGTAGTTAGATTGTAGGTACTTGTATTGTATTTCCATTGTAATGTACTGTATAACGTTCTATCCCTCATTAACAAATCCTAGTCCTCTCCTTTCCTAGCGAGATCTGCTCCAGACCTTCCCGTGGTTCTTGCTGAGCATCAACTATCGAGGACAGATAATACAAATTCAAAACCAGCAAAGTTTCACAAAAATCTTGAAAATCGCTCGTTGGTGGCCAACGTGGAGCAAAAGAGACTTTTGTAACTCGACTAACTTTGTTAGCTTTTTGTATTCTTAAGAATTATTAATAAATATTAGTGAAAATGTGTTGTATTGGTGCTGTGAACACGAAAGAAAATGGATATTTTTCCGAAAAGGACTGAAAACGGGGTAAGTCCGACTTCAGTATTAATTTATCGGGTTCCATGATTCGTTTACTCGACAATGTTTAAATTTTGGAAAAAATTTCGAAACGGTTGAAATTGATCGGTCAAAGCTGTACATTTTCACGATATAATTAAATATAATTTAGACATAACTAATATGATTTATAATGCTCAAATATGGTAAGTAATAAAATCAAAAACTTATTTAAACGCAAAATTGAAGGAAACATTAAAATGTCTAAAAACTTGAAAAATTGAAGAATGGAAAATCGAAAATTTGAGGAACTGAAAAATTAAATAATCGAGAAATTGAGAAGTTGAGACACCGAGAAAATTAATAATCAAAAATGAAAAACTTACAAATTTTAAAACTAGAAGATTGGAAAAGTAAAAAATTTAAAAATCTAACACGTTTCTAAAAAATCCTAAGATTGAAGAAACGAAAAATTGAAACATCAAAAAATTAAAAATCAAATTACTAAAAATCGGAAAATTAAACATAAAAATTGATTTATTTTGTTTAGTTTGATTTATGTAATGAACACTTTCGTAAATAAATTGTTGTTATTTAAAAATCTAAAAATTTAAATCGAGAAACTGAAAAATCAAAAACTGAAAGATGAAAAATTCCAAAATTCCAAACCATGAAAAATTAAAAAATACTTCAAAAATCGGAAAAAATAGGAACATTGGAAAATAAAACTGCATAATGAAACACTGAAAAATTTAAGAATTTGGGAAATGGAAATAGAAAATTGAAAAACTTAGAAATTAAAAAATTGTTCAAAAAGCGGAAAAAAACGAACTAATGAAAAATCGAAAAATTGCAACAATGAAACATCGAAAAGACAAAAAAAGACGGCAAAAAGCACAAAAAGACGACAGAAAAGTATTCAAAAACGCCGACAAAGTGCACAAGAAAACACGAAAGAAAGCTAAAAAATGCAAATAAAATGCACAAAAAATACGACAAAAACGAGGCGACAAAAAAAACAATTTAAAAAAACGACAAAAAAGGGATAAAAAGACAGCAACACAGCGACCAGAAGTTAAAAAAAAATACAAAAAATACATACTTTCATTTGTCATTTGTCGCCTTGACTGTGTTTTTTTTCACCTTGTTTCTGACCCATTTTCTTGTAAAATTTTAATATCGTACAAAAGTATTTTTTGTCTCAATTTCTTGTCTTTTTTTCTCGTTCTCTTGTTATCGTTTTCTTGATGTCTTTCTTGTCGCATTTTTGTTAACGATTTTTAGTCGTCTTTTTTTCGCTTTTTTGGTACTGTTTTTGTTGTCTTTTGTGTCGTTTTTCTCTCGTATTTTTTGTGATTTTTTTTGTTGATCTCTTGTTACCGCTTCTTTGTTGTCTTTTTTGTTCTATTTTTTGCTAATTTTTTGGTCACTTTTCTTGTGCTTTTGTTAATTTTTTTGTCGCCTTTTTCTATCCCATTTACTTAAGGATTGTCGTTTTTGTTCCTTTCTTTGGTCGTTGTTTTGTGTTTTTTTTGCTATTTCCCAAATACTTAAACTTGTCGGTGCTTGATAGTCCAATATTTCGATTTTTTCCGTTTCTTGAAGTATTATTTTTAATTTTTTTCTTTTATTTTAATTTTTCGTGGTTTGCAGTTTTCCGATTTTTCATCTCTCAATTTTTCAATTTTTAAACTTTTAGTTTTTTGATTTATATTCAGTAATTATGCTTTTTACAAATTTTATATATTTTAGTGTTTGGTTTTTAATTTTTCAGTTTCTCGATATTTCAGTGTTAAAATTCTTAGGTTTTTCATTTTTGATTCTTCAGTTAATTTTTAAGTTTCCCGATTTTTCTATTTTCTCTTGCCCGAATTCTTAAACTTTTCGATGTTTCATTGTTCCAATTTTTCGATTTTTCATTAGTTCGTTTTTTTCCGCTTTTTGAACAATTTTTTAATTTTAGTTATTTTAATTTTGTCGTGGTTTTTCCTTTCTCAGTTTATAATTTGTATTTTTTTTTAATATTCTATTTTCTATGTCCCAAATTCTTAACCTTTTCGATGCGTCATTGTGCAATTTTTTAATTTTTGTATTTTTCCGATTTATGAAGTATTTTTTTAATTTTTCAACGTGATTAAGTGATTAAGTGATTAAGTGAAGGCGACAAATGAAAGCACCCAAGAAAACAACAGAAAATCTATAAAAAACCGATAGCAAAAAAGCACAAAAAAGCGACCAAAGAAAGGAACAAAAAAAAGACCAAAAATTGATAGAAAAAAAAAAACAAAAAAAAACCGCTTCCAAAGAAATGAAAAAAAGGACGACAAAAAAAATACAAAAAAAGCGACAATCCTTAAGTAAATGCGATAGAAAAAGACGACAACAATGCAGAAAAAACATCGAAAAAAAGGCCACAAAAACGACAAGAAAGTCCACAAGAAAATAATATCAAAAGTGCTAAAAATATAAAAAAAGACGTTAAAAAGTACTACACGATACGACAAAAATAAGTCAAAAAAAGTCCACCAAAGCAAGGCCCCAACAGACGACAAAAAATCATAAAAAACCACAAAAATGAGACGAAAACGACGACAAAAAAAGTCCATAAGAAAAGACGAAAATAAGATAAAAAAACAAAAATATAAATCAAATGTGTAAAAAAAACAACTAAAGAAAAGTCCAGAGAAAATGCGACAAAAACGAGGCGACAAAAAGAACAATTTAGAAAAACCACAAGAAAGCGAAAAAAAGAACAATAAACATAAAAAACGGATTAAAAAAGCGACAAAACAAAGTTATAAAAAACGACCAAAAAGGATAAACAAAAAAGGCGACAAAAAAAAGCAAATAATTATAAGACAAAAAACCGATACAAAAAAAGCGACAAAGAAAACTACACAAAACTGGACTAAAAAGACTGCAAAAAAGTTAACAGGAAAGGAAAGACAACAAAGGAAAAAAATTCTACAAAAACGACACCAAAATTTCACAAAGAACAACAAATAAGGCAACAGAAACCAACAAAAAGGACGAAAAAAAAACAAAAGAAATGCTTCCAAAAAAATAAAAAAAGGCCGACAAAAAATGTGACAAAAAAAGCGGACAAAAAAAAGATCCAAAAATCTTACGAAAGAGCGATAGATAAAACGACAAAAAAGGATAAACGGACACAAAAAAAGGCAACAAAAAAGCGACCAGAAGTTAAAAAAAACACAAAAAATACAACAAAAACACAAGAAAATGATAAAAAAAAAACTGATGCAAAAAATGCGACAAAAAAAGACAAAAAAATGGACTAAAAAGACTACAAAAGGAAAGACCACAAAAAAAGGCGAGCAAAAACGATATTAAAATTTCTCAAGAAAAATTAGGTGATTTGGTGATTAAGTGATTAGGTGATTAGGTGATTAGGTGATAAAGTGATTAGGTGGTTAGATGATAGGTGATTAGATGAGTTAGTGATTTGGTGATTTGGTAATTAAGTGATGATTTGGTGATTAAGTAATGATTAGGTGGATTAAGTGATGATTAGGTGATTAGGTGATGATTATGTGATTAGGTGATGATTTGGTGATTAGGTGATTATTTGGTGATTAGGTGATGATTTGGTGATAGGTGATGATTTGGTGATTAGGTGATGATTTGGTCATTAGGTGATGATTTGATGATTAGGTGATTAAGTGATCATTAGGTGATTACGTGATTAGGTGATTAGGTGAGTAATTGATTAGGTGATTAGGTGACGATATGAAACAAAATACATCAAAAAGTCCACCAAAAAGAAGGCGACATATAAAGCAACAAAAAAGGCTCGAAAAGGGGACAAAAAAGTGATATAAAACTACAAAAAGTTGCCAAGAAAATGAGATAGAAAAAGACGAGAAAAACGCACAAAAGACAACAAAAAAGAAACAAAAGAGGAAAAAAAGTCCACAAGAAAATACGAAAAAAGGTAAAAAAACACAAAAATACAAATAAAAGATACAGAAAAAGATGTCAAAAGCACCACAAAGAAAAATGACAAATAGAAGTACACAAAAAGTACAACAAAAAAAACTGATACAATGAATGCCACAAAAAAGACACAATAAAATGAAACAAAAAATGGACCAAAGACAACAAAACAAACGGCTACAAAAAAGTTAACAAGAAGGAAAAGACAAAAGGAAAAAGGCGACAAAAAACGATATTAAAATTTCAAAAGAAAATGGGTCATTGAAGACGACAAATGAAAGCACCCAAAAAAACAACAAAAACGTCTATAAAAAACCGGTATCAAAAAAAGCACAAAAAAAGCGACCAAAGAAAGGAACAAAAAAAAGACCACAAAGGGATAGAAAAAAAAACAACAAAAAAAAGCGATAGAAAAAGACTACAAAAACGCACAAAAACAACGGAAAAAAGGCCACAAAAACGACAAGAAAGTCCACAAGAAAATAATATTAAAAGTGCGAAAAATATAAAAAACGACGTCAAAAAGTACTACACGATACGAAAAAAATAAGCCAAAAAAAGTCCACCAAAGCAAGGCCCCAACAGACGACAAAAAAATCATAAAAAACGACAAAAATGAGACAAAAACGACGACAAAAAAAGTCCACAAGAAAACACGAAAATAAGATAGAAAATACAAAAATATAAATCAAATGTGTAAAAAAAAAAGACTAAAGAAAAGCCCAGACAAAATACGACAAAAACGAGGCGACAAAAACAACAATTTAGAAAAACCACAAGAAAGCGAAAAAAAAGAACAATAAACATAAAAAACGGATTTAAAAATGCTACAAAAAAGGCTACAAGACAAAGTTATAAAAACGACCAAAAAGGATAAACAAAAAAGGCGACAAAAAATCAAAAAATTATAAGACAAAAAGCCGATACAAAAAAAAGCGACAAAAAAAACAAAACAAAAATGGACTAAAAAGACTACAAACAAGTTAACAGGGAAGGAAAGACAACAAAGGAAAAAAATTCTACAAAAACGACATCAAAATTTCACAAAGAACAACAAATAAGGCAACAGAAGACAACAAAAAGGACGAAAAAAAAAAGACAAAAGAAATGCTTCCAAAAAAATAAAAAAAGGCCGACACAAAATGTGACAAAAAAAACGGACAAAAAAAGATCCAAAAATCTTACGAAAGAGCGATAGATAAAACGACAAAAAAGGATAGACAGACACAAAAAAAGGCAACAAAGAAGCGACCAGAAGTCAATAAAAAACACAAAAATACAACAAAAACAATACCGAAAAAGTCACAAGAAAATGATAAAAAAAAAACTGATGCAAAAAATGCGACAAAAAAAGACAAAAAAAATGGACTAAAAAGACTACAAAAGGAAAGACCACAAAAAAAGGCGAGCAAAAACGATATTAAAATTTCACAAGAAAAATTAGGTGATTAGGTGATTAAGTGATTAGGTGATTAGGTGATTAGGTGATTAGATGATAGGTGATTAGATGATTTGGTGATTTAGCGATTTGGTGATTTAGTGATTTGGTGATTTGGTGATTTGGTAATTAAGCCATGATTTGGTGATTAAGTAATGATTAGGTGGATTAAGTGATGATTAGGTGATTAGGTGATGATTATGTGATTAGGTGATGATTTGGTGATTATGTGATTATTTGGTGATTAGGTGATAATTTGGTGATAGGTGATGATTTGGTGATTAGGTGATGATTTGATGATTATGTGATTAAGTGATGATTAGGTGATTAAGTGATTAGGTGATTAGGTGAGTAATTGATTAGGTGATTAGGTGACGATATGAAACAAAATACATCAAAAAGAAAATAAGATAAAAAATACAAAAATATAAATCAAATGGACAAAAAATAACGAGTAAAAAAGTCCACAGAAAATACGATTTAAAAAAGCATAAAAAGCTACAAAAAAGAACAAAAAAAACATTAAAAAAGAGATACAAAAAATGCGACAAAAAAGGATACAAGAGAAAGTTACAGAAAAAGACGATCAGAAATAGGAGAAGGCGACAAAAAAGCAAAAAATGAACTAAAAAGACTACAAAAACGATATTAAAATTTCACAAGAAAATGCGAGAGAAAAAGGAG
This sequence comes from Zophobas morio, assembly GCF_036711695.1. NCBI lineage: Eukaryota > Metazoa > Arthropoda > Insecta > Coleoptera > Tenebrionidae > Zophobas > Zophobas morio. The sequence continues at coordinate 36,524 of NW_026972108.1, forward strand.
AAAAAAGACACACTAAAGGCGACAAAGAAAGGGGAAAACACAAATAGATGGATAATATAAATATAAATACGCAGAAACAACGAGAACAAAGCATAGAGTAATAGATGAGAACAACATACAAGTAATAACCGGTTCTGGCTAGAACTGACCTGATTTGACCTGTCCTAACGCCACCCGACCTGACTTGTCCCGACCTGACATAACTCGATCCGACTTGATCTGTACTAACTTGACCTGGCGATGATTCCACAAAATTCTCGATTATTCTCCTTATCGACTAGAAATGAACCGAAAATTGTCAAACACGCACTTATGCACTCCCTTTGATGCACGTCAAATCCCGCAAAAAATTGTTTACGCCCTCCTCTCCCCACCTAATCCCACAATTAAGATACGGATGCGGCGAATAACACGAAGCTAATGTGAAATTAATGGATTCTAAATCCTTTAATGATCCCGATATGGAAGATGATCATTCGCGATTAGTCTGACAGGAATTATAATTATGATCGATCGCCTTGTCTCATCGTCGGCTCATTTCCAAAATCAAGCGCTTTTCGCCGCAAACAAGAATTTATCGTCGAAACGGAATTATTCGGCGAAAAACGCTCCAGAGGGAATCGGCCCAAATCCGGGAAACTGCTTCGGTCCGCAACGCTGGCTGCTCCCGAAATGCAAGTGAAGGTGTAAAATTTTATCAAATTCTTCCGGGAATTGAAACAGTTCAATAACCAGACGGGTCCGAGTTCGGCGGAGGAAATATAACAAGGGCGCGAAAAACGATTGATTTTCATTATTCGGGGAAAGGCGAGGAAGCGGAGAGAAAGCATTTTGTGCTTTCGTTTAGTGCTTGCACAAAAACCAGATTTAGTTTCAAATTGTGTCCAAATGGCTCCTGTGTGTGCAAACAGGGATTAATCCTCGCGTAAAAATATAATCCCGGTCTACTTAAAATCGCATTGTGCTCAAAATTCGTAATTAAAACTTTTAATCATCGCCGCTCCAGATTCCAACTATCCCCCAAATCTCCCTTTTTGTGTACTTTAGTTTCCGCCTAATATACAGCGCAAATAACGAGTCTCTTTTTGCCTCCAACTTCAGCTCGCCACAACTTTTAATGCACCTGAAGGGCTGTGAAGCTTCAAGTCGAGTAATTTCCATTCAGTCCACAAGATTATGAAAAGATCCAACTAAAGCGGATAGATTACGACACTCCAACTCCGAGGGGGCGAAAACTTGTTCAAAAACTGCTCGTATTTACAGTGTTATAAAAATTTTATCGCTGCGAGAACAAGTGGCCTCTTGAGGTTTCAGCCGTGGAATATTTTTACATGGAAAGAGCCAGTCATAACTCTTGTCTGCATTCGGCTAAAAAATTAAATACCGCCCTGTTTAATGGGGAGAATGTGGCCGTAAATTCGCCAGATGTGCAGGGCCGGGACGGTTTTTTAAGAAAAGAGAGTCCTACTTTTCAGAATCATACCATCATGTGGCTGTCGTTCTTGAAACTATCAAAACCTTGACGTCTCACTTGTAGTTCATGAATCCGTTTGAGTTTTTACCCTCCGCATCCAGATTTTTGAAAAAAAAATCAAAATTGTACAATATTATTTGAAATTTCAAAATCGAATTCTCTGGTTATCATAAACATGGTTAATCAAAATTTATCCATTTACTTGCCTCCTAAAAACTGATGACGTCATCTTATAATTGATGAAACGAAAAATTGAATCACTAAAAATAAGAAAATTAAACATAAAAATTATGAAAAGAAAAAATTGCGAAACTAAAATCGAGAAGTTAATTTAAATTGAATTGACTTTTATTTACATTCAATTATTAAGTGAAAAATTAAAAATCGAGGAACTAAAAGTTGAAAAATTAAAAACCAAAAATTAAAATATATAACATTTGTAAAACCATAAAATCATTAAATAAAAATTGAAAAGCTAAAACTTCAAAAACTGAAGGATGAAAAATTCCAAAATTCCAAACCCAAAAATCGGAAAAAATAGGAACAAGGAAAAATTAAAAAAGCATCGAAAAATTTAAGAATTTGGGAAATGAAAATAGAAAAATTAAAAAACTTAGAAATTAAAAACTCAGGAAGGAAAAACCGCAAGATTGCAAACCACCAAAAAAATAGAATAACTAAAAATTAAAAAATCGTTCAAAAATCGGAACGAACTAAAACCGAAAAATTGCAACAATCGAAAAGTTTAAGAATTGGAGAAATAGAAAATATACAAATTGAAAAGCTTAAAAATCAAAAACTTATTCAAAATTAAAAATTCGATGAAATAAAAATTGAAAAATTAAAAATCAAAAATTAAAATATATAAAATTTGTAAAAAAAGTCAAATTACTAAATAAAAATCGAAAAACAAAAGGTTGAAAAATTGAAAATTGAGAAATTGAAAAATGAAAAATTGCTTGCTTCATTATGCAATTTTTTAATTTTTCAATGTTTCTATTTTTTCCGATTTTTGAAGCTTTACTTAACTTTTTTATTTTAATTTTTTGTGATTTACAATTTTGCGATTTTTCTTCTCTCAATTTTTCAACTTTTAGTTTTTCGATTTTTATTGATTTTACGTTGTTACAAATTTTATATATTTTAATTTTTCAACTTTTAGTTACTCGATTTTTAATTTTTCAGTTCTCGATATGTCAGTGTTAAAATTCTTAGGTTTTTTAATTTTGATTTTTCAGTTTCTTGGTGTTGCGCCTTTTCAACTGTTTCATTATTTGTTTTTTTACTTTTTCAATTTTTCGATTTTCGATGCTTTATTTTTCTTGATTTTTGGTGTTTCGATTTAATATTTTTTCATTTTCAGTTTTGCGGTTTTTTCTTTCTTAGTTTTTAATTTTTAAGTTTCTCAATTTTTCTATTTCCTATTTCCCGAATTCTTAAACCTATTTGATGTTTCATTGTTAAAATTTTTCGATTTTTCATTACTTCGTTTTTCCCGATTTTTGAACAATTTTTTAATTTTTTGGTATTTTAATTTTTGGTGGTTTGCAATTTTGCGGGTTTTCCTTTCTCAGTTTCTGATTTCTAAATTTTTTAAATTTTCTGTTTTCTATTTCCCAAATTCTTAAATTTTCGATGCTTCATTGCGAATTTTTCATTTTTTTTGCGATTTTTCATCTCTCAATTTTTCAATTTTTTTGTATTCGTTTTTTCATTTTTTCAGTTTTTCGATTTTCTGTTCTTTAGTTTTTTCGATTTAATATTTTTTCGTGTTCAGTTTTGCGGTTTTTCCTTTCTCAGGTTTTAATTTTTAAGTTTTTCAATTTTTTTATTTTCTGTTGCCCGAATTCTTAAACTTTTCGATGCTTCATTATGCAATTTTTCCGGTTTTTGAAATATTTTTTAATTTTTCTATTTTGCAATTTTACGATTTTTCATCTTTCAGTTTTTCAGTTTCTCAATTTTCAGTTTTTCAACTTTTAGTTTTTCGATTTTTATTTAGTAGTTTTACTTTTTTACAAATTTTACGTATTTTAATTTTTGGTTTTCAATTTTTCAACTTTTAGTTCCCCGATTTTTAATAATAAATAATAATCGTTTATTTATGGAAAGTGTTCATTACCTAAACCAAACTAAAAAAAATTGTAATTGAATGTAAATCAAATTAATTTAATTTAAATTAAGTTTTCGATTTTAATTACGCAGTTTTTCGTTTTCACAATTTTTATGTTCAATTTTTCTATACTTAATTTTTTGAATTGAGATTTTACAGGTTTTGAATATTTTAAAACTTCATTTTTTCTTCAATTTCTCAACTTTTCGTTTCTTCAATTTTATGATTTTTTTTAAATGTATTCGATTTTTTAGTTTTTCAGAGTTTCAGTGTTAAAATTTTTAAGTTTTCTTCATTAAAATTTTTCAGTTTTTCAGAGTTTCACTGTTAAAATTTTTAAGTTCTTCATTAAAATTTTTCAGTTTCTCGGTGTTTCGACTTTTTAATTGTTCCATTATTTGATTTTTCAATTTTTAATTTTTAAGCTTTTCAGTTTTTCTATTTTATATTTCTAAGATTTTTAAACTTTTCGATGTGTCATTGTTGCAATTTTTCGGTTTTTTATTACTTCGTTCTTTTTTAATTTTTTAATTTTTAGTTATTTTATTTTCTGGTCGTTTGCAATCTTGCAGTTTTTCCTTTCTGAGTTTCTAATTTCTATATTTTTCGATGCTTCATTATGCAGTTTTTCAATTTTTCAATTTTCCTATTTTTCCTGATTTTTAAGAATTTTTTAATTTTTCGTGGTTTTGAATTTTGAAATTTTTCATCTTTCAGTTTTTGAACTTTTAGTTTATCAGTTTCTCGATTTAAATTTTTAGATTTTTAAATAACAACAATTTATTTACCAAAGTGTTAAGTTTTGATGATTCAGTTTTTCGTTTCTTCAATCTTCCGATTTTTTAAAAATGTGTTAGAATTTTAAATTTTTCAGTTTTTCAATTTTAAAATTTTTAGGTTTTTCATTTTTGATTATTAATTTTCTCGGTGTCTCAACTTTTCAGTTTATTGATTATTTCATTTTTTAATTTCTCAAATTTTCGATTTTCCATTCTTCAATTTTTCAATTTTTTCGAATTTTATTTTCTTTGGATTTTTCAGTCTTTAAATATTTTAATATTTCCTTCATTTTTGCGTTTTTTGGATTCCCTATTTTTTTTAAATTTTTCAATTTTTCTATTTTCAATTTCTCGAATTCTTAAAATTGTCGATGTTACATTGCTGCAATTTTTCAATTTTCCTGTTTCTCAATTTTGCGATTTTTTGTCTATCAATTTTTAATTTTTTAAATTTTTGAATTATTTTTCGGTTTTCATTTTTCCGATTTTTGCCAGTTTCAAAAGTTAAATTCCAACATGTTGTTACACAATTTTGACTTTTTTTTTCTTTCAAAAATATGCAGGTAATAACTCAGGATAGATTCATACTTTATATGTTTCATTGTTGCAATTTTTCGGCTTTCATTAGTTTGTTTTTTTCTGATTTTTGAACAATTCTTTAATTTTTTAATTTTTCGTTATTTTAATTTCTTCATGGTTTGCAATTTTGCGGTTTTCCCTTTCCTAGTTTTTAATTTCCAACTTTTTCAATTTTTCTATTTTCATTTCTCAAATTCTTAAACTTTTCGATGGTTGACTGTGCAATTTTTCAATTTTTCGATTTTTTCCGATTTTTGAAGTACTTATTATTTTTTAGTTCTTATTTTTTTTTATTTTAATTTTTCGTGGTTTGTAATTTTGTGATTTTTGATCTCTCCAGTTTTCAAGTTTTCAAGTTTTGGTTTTTCGATTTTTACTTGGTGATTTTACGTTGTTAAAAATTTTATATATTTTAATTTTTGGTTTTTAATTTTTCAGTTCTTGATATTCCAGTGTTAAAATTCTTAGGTTTTTCATTTTTCATTCTTCAGTTTCCCGGTGTTTCGACTTTTCAATTGTTCGTTTATTTGTTTTTCCACTTTTTTAATTTTTCGATTTTCTATTCTTCATTTTTTCGTTTTCAGTTTTACGGTTTTTCCTTTCTCAGTTTTTAATTTTAACTTTCTTAACTACTTTTCTGTTGCCCGAATTCTTAAACGTTTCGATGTTTCATTGTTGCAGTTTTTCGATTTTTGAACAATTTTTTAATTTTTTAATTTTAGTAATTTTAATTTTGTCGTGGTTTTTGCTTTCTCAGTTTTTAATTTGTAATTTTTTTTAATATTCTATATTGTATTTCCCAAATTCTAAAATTTTTGGATGCTTCATTGTGCAATTTTTTAATGTTTGTTTTTTTCCGATTTTTGAAGTATTTTTTAATTTTTTTATTTTAATTGGTTTGCAATTTTGCAATTTTTCATCTTTCAATTTCTCAACTTCGCAACCTTTTGTTTTTCGATTTTTATTTAGTAATTTTCCTTTTTTTTACAAATTTTACATATGTTAATTTTTCAATTTTCATTTCCTCGATTTTTAATTTTAAATAAGTCTTTGATTTTTCAGCGTTGCAACTTGTCTATTTTCTATTTCTCGAATTTTTAAACTTTTCGATGTGTCATTGTTGCAATTTTTCGGTTTTAGTTCGTTCTTTTCCGATTTTTGAACATTTTTTTAATTTTTAGTTATTTTATTTTTTGGTGGTTTGCAATCTTACGGTTTTTCCTTTATGACTTTTTAATTTCTAAGTTTTTCAATTGTTCTATTTCCATTTCCCAAAAATTAAAATAACAAAATTGAAAAATTAAAAAAAAAAATCAAAAATCGGAAAAAATACAAAATTAAAAAATTGCACAATGACGCATCGAAAAATTTAAGAATTTGGGAAATAGAAAATAGAATATTCAAAAAAATTACAAATTAAAAACTGAGAATGGAAAAACTACGACAAAATTAAAATAACTAAAATTAAAAAATTAAAGAATTGTTCAAAAATCGGAAAACGAACTAATGAAAAATCGAAAAATTGCAACAACGAAACATCGAAAAGTTTAAGAATTCGGGCAACAGAAAATAGAAAAATTGAGAAACTTGAAAACTAAAAACTGAGAAAGGAAAAACCGCAAAACTGAAAACGAAAAAATATTAAATCGAGACAATCCAAGAATCGAAAATCGAAAAACTAAAAAGCAGAACACTAAAAAATAAAAAAAAAACAAAAAAGTGAAAAATTCAAATTTCATGGAACCGTAAAATCGAAAAATTAGAAATCTAAAAATTGAAGAAACGAAAACTTCCAATAAAAAACTGAAGTTTCTAAAACTCGGGAAGATCTAAAAATTACAAAATAGGAAAAGCAATTTTTCAATTGATATTTTTCAATGATTTGCTTTTCCAATTTTGTAATTTTTAGATTTTCCCGAGTTTTAGAAACTTCAGTTTTTTATTGGATTTTCAGTTTTACAATTTTCCCGTTTTTAATTTATCCATTTTTTACTTTTTCGTATTTTCAATTTTTCAATTATTCAAATGGAATTTTAATTTTTCGATTTTAAAATTATTCATTTTTTGACATTTTCAATTTTGAATACTCGGTTTTTCAGTTGTTAGATTTTTCAGTTTTTCAAATTTCCCGGTTTTATAGTTATTCGAATTTCCGAATTTTCAAATTTTGCACTTTTAGGTTTTTCAATAATTCAGTTTATTATTTCAGTACCTTTTGGATTTTTAATTTCTTAAGTAGCAATTATTATTTTGCTTTTTTTTTGGTTTTTCAAATTTTTTATATTTAATTTTTCGATTTGTAGTTTTTCTTTTTCTTTATTTCTCAGTTTTGTGCATTTTTCTTCTTTTTTATTTATTAAATTTTATTATTATTTCGTTCAATTAATTTTATGTTTCAGCATAAAATTTTTAATTTTTCAATATTTTAAATATTTGAATTTTTTTATTTTTCTTTTCTTTAATTCTACATTCTTTCAATTATTGTTGATTTTTAGATTTTTTATTGTACAATTTTTAGAATTTAATTTTTCGCTTTTAAAATTTTCCGTTTGTTCAATTTTTCGATTTCTGAATTCTTTGATTTTCAGTTTCTAAATTTTTCCATTTTTCAATTGATATTTTTCAATAAAATATTGAAAAATTAAAAATTTTACGCTGAAACACAAAATTAATTAAACGAAAAACTGAAAAATTAAAATATCTAACAATTTAATAAATAACAAATTTTTAAAATAAAAAAATGTGGAATTGACAATTCAAGAAAAATGCACAAAACTGAGAAATAAAGAAAAAGAAAAACTACAAATCGAAAAATTAAATATAAAAAATTTGAAAAACCAAAAAAAAGCAAAATAATTGGTACTTGAAAAATAAAAAATCCAAAAGGTGCTGAAATAATAAACTGAATTATTGAAAAACCTAAAAGTGGAAAATTTGAAAATTCGGAAAATCGAATAACTATAAAACTGGGAAATTTGAAAAACTGAAAAATCTAACAATTGAAAAACCGAGTATTTAAAATTGAAAATCTCAAAACGAATAATTTTAAAATCGAAAAATCCAAATTCCATTTGAATAATTGAAAAATTGAAAATACGAAAAATAAAAAATGGAAAAAATTAAAAACGGGAAAATTGTAAAATTGAAAATCCAATAAAAAACTGAAGTTTCTAAAACTCGGGAAAATCTAAAAATTACAAAATTGGAAAAGCAAATCATTGAAAAATATCAATTGAAAAATCAAAAAATTCAGAAATCGAAAAATTGAACAAACGGAAAGTTTTAAAAACGGAAAATTAAATTCTAAAAATTGTAAAATAAAAAATCTAAAAATCGAACAATAAATGAAAGAATGTAAAATTAAAGAAAAGAAAATCAAAAAATTCAAATATTTAAAATATTGAAAAATTAAAAATTTTACGATGAAACAAAAAAATGCAAATCAACAATTGATGAAGCGAAAAATTGAAAAATTAAAATATCTAACAATTTAATAATTAAAAAATTTGTGAAATTCATAAATCAAGAAAAATGCCCAAAATTGCGAAATAAAAAAAAGAAAAACTACAAATCGAAAAATTAAACATAAAAATTTGAAAAACCAAAAAAATTGCAAAATAATTGGTATTTAAGAAATTAAAAATCCAAAAGGTGCTGAAACAATAAACTGAATTATTGAAAAACCTAAAAGTGGAAAATTTGAAAAATCGGAAAATCGAATAACTATAAAACCGGGAAACTTGAAAAACTGAAAAATTTAACAATTGAAAAACCGAGTATTTAAAATTGAAAATCTCAAAAGGAATAATTTTAAAATCGAAAAATTAAAATTCCATTTGAATAATTGAAAAATTGAAAATACGAAAAAGTAAAAAATGGAAAAATTAAAAACGGGAAAATTGTAAAATTGAAAATCCAATAAAAAACTGAAGTTTCTAAAACTCGGGAAAATCTAAAAATTACAAAATTGGAAAAGCAAATCATTGAAAAATAGCAATTGAAAAATCGGAAAATTGAGAAACTAAAAATCAAAAATCAGAAATCGAAAAATTGAACAAGCGGAAAATTAAATTCTAAAAATTGTAAAATAAAAAATCTAAAAATCGAACAATAGTTGAAAGAATGTAGAATTAAAAAAAAGGAAAATCAAAAAATTCAAATATTTAAAATATTGAAAAATTAAAAATTTCACGCTGAAACATAAAAAAATGCAAATCAAAAATTGATGAAACGAAAAATTGAAATATTAAAATACATATCTAACAATTTAATAAAAAAATAAATAAAATAAAAAAATGTGGAACTGACAATTCAAGATGAAAAACTACAAATTGAAAAATTAAATATAAAAAATTTGAAAAACCAAAAAAAAAATGGAAAATAATTGGTACTTAAGAAATTAAAAATCCAAAAGTTGCTGAAATAATAAAGTGAATTATTGAAAAACCTAAAAGTGGAAAATTTGAAAAATTGGGAAAATCGAATAACTATAAAACTGGGAAATTTGAAAAACTGAAAAATCTAACAATTGAAAAACCGAGTATCTAAAATTGAAAATCTCAAAACGAATAATTTTAAATCGAAAAATTCAAATTCCAATTGAATAATTGAAAAATTGAAAATACGAAAAAGTAAAAAATGGAAAAATTAAAAACGGGAAAATTGTAAAACTGAAGTTTCTAAAACTCGGGCAAATCTAAAAATTACAAAATTGGAAAAGCAAATCATTGAAAAATATCAATTGAAAAATCGAAAAATTTAGAAACTAAAAATCAAAAAATTCAGAAAACGAAAAATTGAACAAACGGAGAATTTTAAAAGCGAAAAATTACATTTTGAAAATTGTAAAATAAAAAATCTAAAAATCGAACAATAGTTGAAAGAATGTAGAATTAAAGAAAAGAAAAATCAAAAAATTCAAATAATAACAATTTTACGCTGAAACATAAAAAATGCAAATCAACAATTGATGAAACGAAAAATTGAAAAATTAAAATATCTAACAATTTAATAAATAACAAATTTGTGAAATTCACAAACCAAGAAAAATGCCCAAAATTATGAAACAAAAAAAAGAAAAACTACAAATCGAAAAATTAAATATAAAAAATTTGAAAAACCTAAAAGTGGAAAATTTGAAAATTCGGAAAATCGAATAAAACAATTTTTAATTTTGCTATAATTTCGTTCCCGTTGTGCAGTGGAACTCCATCTGATCGAAACACATCGTACCACTATAGATATATATAATCTATAAAAACGTAAAATTACTAAGCAAAAATCGAAAAACCAAAAGTCGAAAAATTGAAAATCGAGAAACTAAAAAATTAAAAACTGAGGAGAAATTCAAAAACTTGGAAATTCCAAATTTGAAAAAGCTAAAAATTTGAAATCGACAACTAGAAAAATTGCAAATCGCTTGGTCACTGTAGATACAAACCCTGAGAAGCCAAGGAAGTATTGAAATCGAGCCCATCGGGCGACTGTCCACTGTTATGTTTTTCGACGTTTCATGCCCCCAGAATACGAAAATAAAGGTCTCTCGTTTCCATCCATCTGGCGTCTGCTCTGTCCGCGTCTGCGTCCATATTTCTTATACAGATAATCCCTAAAACTACTGGACCGATTGTTGTAAAATTTTATACATACATTAGGAACATCGTATGGCGTCACCTCCAGCTTTTACAATAGTAAATATTATTTAAATTTTATAAAATAATAACTTCCATGTGTAATTTTATACTTTTTATTTTCGTTGAAAAGTATTTACAACTTCATGGTTCTAACTGTTGGCAAAATATTCCGAGCTTATTATTCGTAGTGCTTTATTTATCTTTCAAGGGTGAATTCCCACGTCGGCCATGTTGATGCAACCCTTTTTCGGGAAGCAAATGATATTGCGATACACTTGCACTGGTCTGACCGTCGGATTACTATACAGAATTTCCGTTTCGAGGTCCACAGCGTCCTAAAAACGAAAAAACTTGTAGTATCACAATTAAAACAACGCACTTGGAGATTGAAATCTTTACTTTCAAGGAAAGATTTAATCTCAGATTTTGTCACAATATTTATGTTTTTGGCTAGCACCTCTCAAAATTGTTTGTTTTTAATCTAACCGTCATAAACAGTTATTTTCCGCTATTAAAACCACCCTCAACACAAAGAGCCTCACTCCCACCCACACTTCCCAACCCATCGATCGCCCATTAAACGGTCACTTTAAACCCCGGAAAAAACCAAAAGCGCAGTCACACTACGTTGCACAAAACCTAATCTCGTTTTTATCGCAATGACGTCAAAATTCGCGAGTGACCTTGACAAGTTGATTGACGGTACTTGAAGCTGCCAAACTCACCATCGTTTCCAGAGTGGATTTGGCTAGCTCTTGAGGCTCATCGGGGGCGGGGTTGTCGAAATCTGGAGACACTGGAAGCGAAAATTGTATTGCGGTACTACCAAGGATAAACGTACCTGGAGCAGCTGCCACAAGGGCGAGAATTGGTAGCAACATGAGCAGCTTCATGTTTAGACTTGGCACGAGTTATCTTTAGGATTCAAATTTATTACGGGTGCGGCTATAAAAATATTATCTCGGTATGTTGAGGGATTAGAAGTACCGAAATAGCAGCAAAGGTAGCAAAGTACGATTGCGATTGTGGAAACTATTTTTATTAGATAGATTACACTTTTACTTACACCGTCTTCGGGTACCACACAATTTTTGCTCTTAATAAAAACGTCCCTAAAATAATCCAATAATTTACGGGCTGATAAAGGAAAGAAAAGGGAAAATTGGAGCTTTATCAAATACGTGATCTCGGGACGCACTTTAACGCCCTTTTATTGATTGGAAACATCCCGGCCCTTATTTTCGATGTCCGCTGACTTCATACATCAAAGAAAATTCAAGAAACAACCAAATGCAATAATGCAGCAGTTTATTAAAAAAAAAGAAAACAGTATTCTCTGGGTATCTAAGGAGATACAGTTTTATAGTGTGTATATGGCAGTTGTGGTTGAAACTAAGAGAAACAACGTTAATTAATACGATGGAGGAACTTCCTGGTTGTCTGAAAGCAGAGCCGGATTAATACTGTGGGGTCGGACCATCATCCTTGCTCGCCGAAGGCTGTAGTGGGATCCGTGGAATTCGCCCCAGTACATCCCTTGGTACTGGTGGTCGTCGGAGGTTGGACCTTTGAGGTATTTACCGTTGAGGTTGCTGGTGTCGCAATTTCGGTACCACCATGCTCCGGCTGGAAACAATGTTTTTGTTAGTTTTAGTGGTACGATGTGTTTCGATCAGATGGCGCTCCACTGCAAAACGGGAACGGAATTATAGAAAAATTAAAAATTGTGTATGTGTTCGAGTTGATAATGTTGCAATTTTTCGATTTTTCCCATTTTTCAATAATTTATTTTTTTATTTCAGCATCTTTTGGATTTTTAATTTCTTAATTATTTAATTATATAATTTTTCGATTTTTGATTTTAACTCTTTCAATTTTTCGATTTATAGTTTTTCTTTTTTATTTCACAATTTTTTAAATAAAAAATTCCACATTTTTTGATTTTAGAATTTTTTTTTTATTTTTCATTTTTTTGAGTTTTTTTATTCTTTAGTTTCTCGATTTTTAATTTGTCGATTTTTCAATTTTTCGTTTCATCAATTTTTGATTTGCAATTTTTTAGGGTTCAGCGTAAAAATCAGTTTTTCAAAATTTGAATTTTTTGATTTTTTGGTTTATTAATTTTACGTTTTTATAACTATTGTTCGATTTTTCAACTGGATTTTTATTTTTTTCAATTTTTAGAATTTCCACTTTTTCGATTTTTATTTTTTTGAATTTTCGGTGTTTCAGTATGACTATTTTTCGATTTTTCAATTTTTCGTTTTTTATTTTGGCAATTTTTGGATTATCAATTTTACAATTTCCCCGTTTTAATTTTTCCATTTTTCTCATTTTTGAGTCGTTGCATTTTCGACTTCTTAGTTTTTCGATTTTTTTGCAGTTTTTTTTTTGATTTTTTAAAATTTTCAATTTTTGTTTTCAACATTTTCAATTTTTCGTTTCTTCAATTTTTAAATTTCTAATTTTTCGATTTTACGGTTCCATAAAATTTGAATTTTTCACTTTTTGTTTTTTTTTAATCTTTTAGTGTTCTGCTTTTTAGTTTTTCGATTTTTCAATTTTTCGTTTCATCAACTTTTGATTTGCAATTTTTCAAGACTTGAATTTTTTTATTTTACGTTTTCTTTTAATTTCACGTTTTTGCAACCAATAATCGATTTTTCAGATGGATTTTTTATTTTTTCAATTTGTAGAATTTTCAATTTTTTGATTTTTAATTTTTTGAGTTTTCAATTTTTTAAAACTTTTCGGTTATTCAGTTTTCCAAATTTTCGTTTTTTTATTTTGGCATTTTTTGAATTTTCAATTTCCCGATTTTTGAGTTGTTGCATTTTTTGACTTTCAATTTTTTTGGTTTTTAAAATTTTTGATATTTATCAATCAATTTTATTTTTTCAGTATCAATTTTGAAATTACATATTTTATTTTTCAATTTTACAATGTTTCACTTTTCAATTTTTACTTAGATATTTAATTTTTCGTTTGCAAAAAATTAAAAATTGGGAATATTGAAAAATACAAAATTTCCAAAAACGAATAACTGTAAAATCCTGTAAACTGTAAAATTGGAAAAAGAAATATTGAAAAAATGAAAAATGAAAAATTCTAAAACCGAAAATTTGAAAAATCAAAACTGAAAAATTGAAAAAATATTGAATTCAAAAAATTACAAAAAATTGATTAAAAAAAATGAAAAACCGAAAAATAATAAAAATTTAAATAAAAATTGAGGAATGAAGGAATCGAAAAATTATATTTTAATGGCAAACAAAAATTAAAAAAATTGAAAAATAAAGAAATTGACAACTCGATAAACTGAAAAATTGAAGAGTCGAAAAATCGAAAAAAAGTCAAAAAATTAAAAATCGAATCTTCAAAAGTGGAAAATCGAAAAATTGAAAAATCGAGAAACTAAAATTGAGGAATCGAAAAATTATTTAATGGGAAATTAAAAATTCGAAAAATTTAAAAATAAAAAAATTGTAAAATCGAAAAATTGTAATACCCAGAAATCAAGAAATTGAAAAATTGAGAAATTGAAATTAGGAATCGAAAAATTATAATTTAATGGGAAACAAAAATTCGAAAAATTGAAAAATAAAATAACTGACAACTCGATAAACTGAAAAATTGAAGAATCGAAAAATCGAAAAATAGTCAAAAAATTAAAAATCGAATCTTCAAAAGTGGAAAATCGAAAAATTGAAAAATCGAGAAACTAAAATTGAGGAATCGAAAAATTATTTAATGGGAAATTAAAAATTCGAAAAATTTAAAAACAAAAAAAATGTAAAATCGAAAAATTCTAAAACCCAGATATTCAGAAATCAAGAAATTGAAAAATTGAGAAATTAAAATTAGGAATCGAAAAATTATAATATAATGGGAAACAAAAATTCGAAAAATTAAAAAATAAAATAATTGAAACATCAAAAACTGAAGAATCGATCAATTAACAAACGAAGAATCGAAAACTCGAAAAACTGAATTAATAGTCGAGACATTAAAAAATTTAATATTCCAAAGTGGAAAACCCAAAAATCGAGAAATCGAAAAATTGTAAAACCTAGAAATTCAGAAATCAAAAAATTGAAAAATCGAGAAACTAAAATTGAGGAATCGAAAAATTATTTAATGGGAAATTAAAAATTCGAAAAATTGAAAAATAAAATTGACAACTCGATAAACTGAAAAATTGAAGAATCGAAAAATCGGAAAATAGTCAAAAAATTAAAAATCGAATTTTCAAAAGAGGAAAATCGAAAAATTGAGAAATCAAGAAATTGAAAAATCGAGAAACTAAAATTGAGGAATCGAAAAATTATTTAATGGGAAATTAAAAATTCGAAAAATTGAAAAATCGAGAAACTAAAATTGAGGAATCAAAAAATTATTTAATGGGAAATTTAAAATTCGAAAAATTTAAAAATAAAAAAATTGTAAAATCGAAAAATTGTAAAACCCAGAAATTCAGAAATCAAGAAATTGAAAAATTGAGAAATTAAAATTAGAAATAGAAAAATTATAATTTAATGGGAAACAAAAATTCAAAAAATTGAAAAATAAAAAAATTGACAACTCGATAAACTGAAAAATTGAAGAATCGTAAAATGGGAAAATAGTCAAAAAATTAAAAATCGAATTTTCAAAAGTGGAAAATCGAAAATTTGAAAAATCAAGAAACTGAAAAATCGAGAAACTAAAATTGAGTAATCGAAAAATTATTGAATGGGAAATTAAAAATTCAAAAAATTTAAAAATAAAAAAATTGTAATATCGCAATATTCGAAAATGAAAAATCGTCTAATTGAAAAATCAAAAAATGGGTCATCGGGAAATTGGAAAATGGAAAAATTGTAATATTGAGTAACCCAAAAATCGCAAAAATTAAAAGTTGAGAAATCGATGAATCGAAAAATTAAAAATTAAAAATCAAAAACTTGTAAAATCGAAGCACTGAAAAATTGGGAAATTGAAACATTGAGAAATTGAAAAATCAAAAAATTATAAAATCGTAAAACTGAATAGTCAGGAAACTGAAAAATCGAAAAATTGAAAAATAATTAAAATAAAAATTGAAGCATCGAAAAATCTAAAAATTGAAAAATCAGATAATTCAAAAATTCAGAAACTGAATTATTGAAAAATTAAGAGCTTAAAAGCCGGAACATAGAAAAATCGAAAAATTGCAAAATTATAAACTGAAAAATCAAGAAATTGGAAAACCGAAAAACTGGAAAATAAGATAATTGACAAATCGAAAACTTGCAAACTTGTAACATTGAGAATCGAAAAATCGGAAAATTAAAAGCTGAAAAATCGAAAAATCAAAATTGAGAAATCGAAAAATGCAATGGGAAACAAAAATTCGAAAAATTGAAAAATAAAAAAATTGACAACTGGATAAACTGAAAAATTGAAGAGTCGAAAAATCGAAAAACCAAGAAATTGAAAAATCGAAAAATCAAAATTGAGGAATCGAAAACTTATTTAATGGGAAACTAAAAATTCGAAAAATTGAAAAAAAAATTTGTAAAATCGTAACATTCGAAAATCAACAAATTGAAAAATCGTCTAATTGAAAAATCGAAAAGTGGGTCATCGAAAAATTGGAAAATGGAAAAATTGTAACATTGAGTAAGCGAAAGTTCGCAAAAATTAAAAGTTGAGAAATCGATGAATCGAAAAATTAAAAATTGACATATTAAGAAATCAAAAACTTGTAAAATCGAAGCACTGAAAAATTGGGAAGTTGAAACATTGAGAATTTGAAAAATCAAAAAATTAGAAAATCGTAAAACTGAAAAATTAGGAAACTGAAAAATCTAAAAATTGAAAAATAATTAAAATAAAAATCAAAAAATAAGCCATTCAATTGAAAAATTGAAATATCGCCTAACTATAAAATCAAAAATTGAAGCATCGAAAAATCTAAAAATTGAAAAATCAGATAAAAGTAAAAAATTCTGAAACTGAATTATTGAAAAATTAAGAGCTTACAAGCCAGAATATAGAAAAATCTAAAAATTGCAAAATTATAAACTGAAAAATCAAGAAACTGGAAAACCGAAAAACTGAAAAATAAGATAACTTGTAAAATTGAAAAATCAAAAAATTAAAAACAGGAGTTAAAAATCAAAATATTGGGATACCAAAAAATTGCAAAATCGTAAAATTTAAAAACCAAGAAACTGAAAAATCGAATAAAAATAAAAATTTAAAAATTCAGAATTTAAGTAATGAAAACTTCAAAAATTGCCTCACTAAAAAGTCAAAAACTGAAACAGAGAAATTGAAAAATGTAAAAATTGTAAAACCGACTAATCGAAAAATCGAAAAATTGAAAATTAAGAAATCGAAAGATCGAAAAACTAAAAATTGAGGAACTAAAAATCGAAACATGTTTTAAGAAATTATTGTAAAATTGTAAACTTGAATAATCAAGAAACTGAAAAATCGAGAAATTTAAAAATCAAAAAAATTAAAATCGAAAAATTGGGAATTCAAGTAGACCCTGAAAAATTGAAAAATCACCAAATTCAGAAGTGAATCATTGAAAAATTAAGAGCTAAAAAATCGGGATATTGAAAAATTGCAAAATTATAAACCGAAAAATCAAGAAACTGGAAAACGGAAAATTGAAAAATAAGATAATTGAGAAATCGAAACCTTGCAATCCACCAACTGAAAAATGGAAAAATTGTAAAATTGACTAATCAAAAAATCAGAAAATTGAAAGTTGAGAAAACGAAAAATCGAACAGTTAAAAATTGCGGGATTAAAAATCAAAATATTGAGAAATAAAAAAATTGTAAAATCGTAAAATTAAGAAGGCAAGAAAAATTGAAAAAGTTAAAAACAATAAAAAAATTGGGAATTCAGTATTGAAAAATAAAAAATCGTTAAATGAAAAATCAGAAATTGAAACACGGAAAAGTTGAAAAATTGGGAAAATTTGAGAAGTGCAAAAATTGAAAAATCAGATAATCCAAAAATCGGGAAATTGCAAAATTATAATGAAAACCAAGAAACTGGAGAAAATTGAAGAAGAATGCTCATAGTACACAATATAAAATAAAACCCTCTTCACACTTGGGATAAAAAGGCTAACGACTTCTTACTTTTAAAAATTCTGCATTCTCATCCTTAGCGTAAGATACGTTATCTTTCGTTGCTGTTGCGGTGTTAGTAAACGGAAAATGATTTCGGATGTGGGAAGAAAAGATAACACAGATAGCTCCCTGTTACGTTTACAAATTACCTGACCACAGACCACAAGCCAGTCAAGGAACTTACGCTAATAAGTTCATTTAACAGTTAATATAAATAAATAAATAAATGAATTTAAAAATAAGTATACTCACTATGCGCTTGCGCACAACTTCCTTCCTGCCACTCATCCTGATCCAGATCCTTCGTACTAAATTTACTTCCTGCGTGGTACGTCAGCGAATCCCCCGCATCCCCGCTGTACCCCGCCAGCACCTTCAAGGCGTACCCCTCCACTTCGCTCCCCACACTGAACGCCTCATAGTGTGCGTACACCCTCTTCCCCTCCAGGTCCTCCAGTTCTATCAACAACTCGTTGACTTCGGAGCCTATAATTATTAAACCCTCATAATCACAACCCCCTACTCCAAAAAAAAATTAATATACCCGTCAGTTGGTGCAAGTACTCCAACCCCAGCCAGAACTCCCCCCCGAGGTTACCAAACCCGATCTTGTAGCTGTGCCAATTCAAGTAAAAATCCTTGTCACCCTCGTGCCGGTTCTGGATGTAGGTCCAACCACCCCCTCTGGACTCCATTTCGCACACCGCCATGAAAGGTCGAGGGGACAACTCCGGCTGGATTCGATAAATCCCAGAGACATTGTTACCCCCTTCCAGAATTTCCAGACAATTCCGGGGAAAGTCGTCGGAGCCGTGCGACGTCGGGGGGTGCTGCATGAGGTGGTGGTGCTTGACGTCATTGAGGCTGTCGGTGAGGAAGGACTTGGTGACGAGGTTGTCATCCCTATGCATGCAACTTCTAAAAAAAAAAAGTTCTATAGCTGTTAAATTTAGCAAAAGTGGTACTAACTTGGTACTCTCGGCTATTGCAGACACGTTCTTCCTGATATTCCAGATGTCGGCTCTCAGACTTCGCAAAGCGGCCACCACGATTTGCAGACCTTTGCCTAGGTTGTCGATTTTCAGCTCCAGCTGGCCTGGGATGGCTCCATTTTTCGTTCCGGGTTGGTTTGTTTGTGTGTAATGGTGCAACTGGATTCTGAATTCGTCTACCGCTGTATGGACGTCTGTCGTTTGCCATTCTAGGGCGTGGAGGCGGCGGTTGGTTTCCTGTAGTTCCGAATTTAGGTGGTCTGATTTTTCGGCAGTTTGGACTTCCAGTCTTGTGAGTCTGTAGTTGATTTGGCTGATGTCGCAAGTCTAAGGACAGAAATAAAAATGTTAAAGGGGAGCTTACATAGCCGTAAGTTTGACAAGCAACCAAATTAGTATGTGAAAAGTGTAAAGAATTTGTGTGGAAATCATATAAATTTATCGATATTGTTGAAGTGAATACATGAGTGAAACCCGTGTTTTTACAAGTGCATTTGTATTCCTAGAAGAGTACAATAGAAGGTCGCAGATTGTCTGACATTGAGGCGACGTATCAAGGAAAAAACTGATTTATAGAGTCTCCTGTACAGATTTATTATGATGATTATAAGAAAACATGTATTTATTTGTTGTAAAGAACATGTTCAATTTAATTATATTATTTGCTAAGTCGGCTTGTCGACTCGAAGATGTGTATCTGTGCCTTAAGTTCAGTTAAAGCAAGTTGTAAAACAAGCTTTACAATCCGATTTTTTTTCATTTATTTGTTAGATTTTTTTTTAATCTCTCGAGTTGTCAATTTTTGGATTCTTCAATTTTTTGGTTTTGCAGTTTTGATTATCAAGTTTCAAGTTTTAGAATTTTTTATTTTTCCATTTTTAATGTTACTAACTATTTTACAATCTCAGTGTTTCGATTTTTAATTTTTCAATTTTTAAAGTTTCCACTTTAGAATATTAATTTATCGATTCTTTAGGTTTTCGGTTTTTCATGTTTGATTTTTTAAGTTTCAAGTTTTCGATTTTCGGTTTCAGAATTTTTTTATCGATTTTTTAATTTCTTGGCTATCAATATTAGGATTCAGTTCCTTGATTTTTCAATTTTACAATTTTACAATTTTTTCATTCCTCTTTAGTTCGATTTTTAATTTATCAATTTTTAATTTGCGATTTTCGAATTTCGCAATTTTAAAATTTTTCCCTTTTTCAGTTTCTTGATTTCCGGTTTTTCGACTTTTCATTTTAGAATTTTGATTTTTTAATTTATCGGTTTGTCATTTTTCGAATTCTTTGATTTTTCCATTTTCATTTTTGATTTTCAATTTTTCCGTTTTAGGATTTTTTTTCCACTTTTTTCAATTTTTTTCATTTCCAGTTTTACAGTTTAATAGTAATCCATTGTAACAAGTTTTTCAATTCCTCGATATTCGCATTTTTAATTTTTTAATTTTCCGTGTTTCAGTTATTAATTTTTCAATTCACAACACTCGATTTCACAATTTCTCAGTTAATGATTTTCCAATTTTACAAATTTGAAATTTTTTGATTTCTCAATATTTCGATTTTTCAATTCCTCGATTTTTCCATTTTTTGATTTTTAGTTTTTTGATTTTACAAGTTGCTATTTTTCGATTTCTCAGTTTTCCGGTTTTTCAGGTTGTTGATTTGTTGTCAGTTTTACGTTCTTGCAATTTTTTGATTTCTTAATATTTCGATTTTTAATGTCTCAAATTTTAGTTTTTCAATTTTCCATTTCTCAATTTTTAATTTTTCGACTTTTTGATTTCTCAATTTTACAATTTTCTCAATTTCCCGATTTTTAAATTTCTTGATTTTTTAATTTATCCAGTTTTCGGTTCTCCGTTTTCAATTTATCGGTTTGTCAATCTTTGAATTTTTCTGTTCTTTGGTTTTTCATTTTGATTTTTCAAATTTTCGGTTTTAGAATTTTTCATTTTTCATTTTTTCAATTTTACGGATTTCACAATTTTTTGATTTCTCAATGTTTCGAATTTTTAATCTCTCAGTTAATAATTGTTCGTTTTCTCAATTTTTAATTTCGATTGTCCACTTTAGAATCCGATTTTTTAGTTAATTCTTCAGTTTTTCGAGTTTTCGATTCTTTGTTTTCTAATTTATCGATTCTTTAGGTTTTCGGTTTTTCATGTTTGATTTTTTAAGTTTCAAGTTTTCGATTTTCGGTTTCTGAATTTTTTTATCGATTTTTTAATTTCTTGGCTATCAATATTGGGATTCAGTTTCTTGATTTTTCAATTTTATGATTTTACAATTTTTTCATTCCTCTTTAGTTCGATTTTTAATTTATCAATTTTTAATTTTCGATTTTCGAATTTCTCAATTCTAAAATTTTTCCATTTTTCAGTTTCTTGATTTTCAGTTTTTCGACTTTTCATTTTAGAATTTTGATTTTTTAATTTATCGGTTTGTCATTTTTCGAATTCTTTGATTTTTTCATTTTCATTTTTGATTTCCAATTTTTCCGTTTTAGGATTTTTTTTTCACTTTTTTCAATTTTTTCATTTCCAGTTTTACAGTTTAATAATAATCCGTATCAAGTTTTTCAACTCCTCGATATTCGCATTTTTAATTTTTTAATTTTCTGTGTTTCAGTTATTAATTTTTCAATTTACAATACTCGATTTCACAATTTCTCAGTTAATGATTTTCCAATTTTACAATTTTGAAATTTTTTGATTTCTCAATATTTCGATTTTTCAATTCCTCGATTTTTCCATTTTTTGATTTTTAGTTTTTTGATTTTACAAGTTGCAATTTTTCGATTTCTCAGTTTTCCGGTTTTTCAGGTTGTTGATTTGTTGTCAGTTTTACGTTTTTGCAATTTTTTAATTTCTCAATATTTCGATTTTAATGTCTCAAATTTTAGTTTTTCAATTTTCGATTTCTCAATTTTTAATTTTTCGATTTTTTGATTTCTCAATTTTACAATTTTTTCAATTTCCCGATTTTTAAATTTCTTGATTTTTTAATTTATCCAGTTTTCGGTTCTCCGTTTTCAATTTATCGGTTTGTCAATTTTTGAATTTTTCTGTTCTTTGGATTTTCATTTTGATTTTTCATATTTTCGGTTTTGGAATTTTTCATTTTCAATTTTACGGATTTCACAATTTTTTGATTTCTCAATGTTTCGCATTTTTAATCTCTCATTTAATAATTGTTCGTTTTTTCAATTTTTAATTTCGATTGTCCACTTTAGAATCCGATTTTCTAGTTAATTCTGCAGTTTTTCGAGTTTTCGATTCTTCGTTTTTTATTTATCGATTCTTTAGGTTTTTGGTTTTTCATGTTTGATTTTTTAAGTTTCAAGTTTTCGATTTTCGGTTTCTGAATTTTTTTATCGATTTTTTAATTTCTTGGCTATCAATATTGGGATTCAGTTTCTTGATTTTTCAATTTTACGATTTTACAAATTTTTCATTCCTCTTTAGTTCGATTTTTAATTTTTCAATTTTTAATTTCCGATTTTCGGATTTCTCAATTTTAAAATCCATTTTTCTGTTTCTTGATTTCCAGTTTTTCGACTTTTCATTTTAGAATTTTGATTTTTTTAGTTATCGGTTTGTCATTTTTCGAATTCTTTGATTTTTCCATTTTCATTTTTGATTTTCAATTTTTCCGTTTTAGGATTTTTTTTCCACTTTTTTCAATTTTTTCATTTCCAGTTTTACAGTTTAATAATAATCCGTATCAAGTTTTTCAATTTCTGGATATTCGCATTTTTAATTTTTTAATTTTCCGTGTTTCAGTTATTAATTTTTCAATTTACAATACTCGATTTCACAATTTCTCAATTAATGATTTTCCAATTTTACAATTTTGAAATTTTTTGATTTCTCAATATTTCGATTTTTCAATTCCTCGATTTTTCCATTTTTTGATTTTTAGTTTTTTGATTTTACAAGTTTGCAATTTTTCGATTTCTCAGTTTTCCCGTTTTTCAGGTTGTTGATTTGTTGTCAGTTTCACGTTCTTGCAATTTTTTGATTTCTCAATATTTCGATTTTTAACGTCTCAAATTTTAGTTTTTCAATTTTCGATTTCTCAATTTTTAATTTTTCAATTTTTTGATTTCTCAATTGTACAATTTTTTCAATTTCCCGATTTTTAAATTTCTTGATTTTTTAATTTATCTAGTTTTCGGTTCTCCGTTTTCAATTTATCGGTTTGTCAATTTTTGAATTTTTCTGTTCTTTGGTTTTTCATTTTGATTTTTCAAATTTTCGGTTTTAGAATTTTTCATTTTTCATTTTTTCAATTTTTTCATTTTCAATTTTACGGATTTCACAATTTTTTGATTTCTCAGTGTAATTGTTCGTTTTCGCAATTTTTAATTTCGATTGTCCACTATAGATTCCGATTTTTTAGTTAATTCTTCAGTTTTTCGAGTTTTCGATTCTTCGTTTTTTATTTATCGATTCTTTAGGTTTTCGGTTTTTCATGTTTGATTTTTTAAGTTTCAAGTTTTCAATTTTACGATTTTACAATTTTTTCATTCCTCTTTAGTTCGATTTTTAATTTATCAATTTTTAATTTTCGATTTTCGAATTTCTCAATTCTAAAATTTTTCCATTTTTCAGTTTCTTGATTTTCAGTTTTTCGACTTTTCATTTTAGAATTTTGATTTTTAAATTTATCGGTTTGTCATTCTTCGAATTCTTTGATTTTTCCATTTTCATTTTTGATTTTCAATTTTTCCGTTTTAGGATTTTTTTTCCGCTTTTTTCAATTTTTTTCATTTCCAGTTTTACAGTTTAATAATAATCCATTGTAACAAGTTTTTCAATTCCTCGATATTCGCATTTTTAATTTTTTAATTTTCCAAGTTTCAGTTATTAATTTTTCAATTTACAACACTGGATTTCACAATTTCCCAATTAATGATTTTCCAATTTTACAATTTTGAAATTTTTTGATTTCTGAATATGTCGATTTTTCAGTTTTCCGGTTTTTCAGGTTGTTGATTTGTTGTCAGTTTTACGTTTTTGCAATTTTTTAATTTGTTAATATTTCGATTTTTAATTTCTCCGTTTTTAATTTTTCGATTTTTTTATTTCTCTTCAGTTTATTCAATTTCAATTTTTGGATTTTTCAGAATTTTTCATTTTTTTAGTTTCTCCATTTTCAATTTTACGATTTAATAATTACCCGTTGTTTCAAAATTTTCAGTTCAATCAATCAATATTCGCATTTTTAATAACCTCAATTTTTAATTTTCCAATTTTTCGATATTTCAATAATTATTATTGATTTTTTCAATTGCCAAATTTTTCAATTTTTTAATACCTGATTTCACAATTGCTCGATTTTTCAATTTTTGATCTTTCAAAAATTCGATTTATGATTTCAATTTTTTGATTTCTCAGTTTTAAAATTTTTCTGTTTCTCAATTTCCCAATTTTTCAATTTCTTGAGTTTTCAATTTTTCGATTTTTCATTTTAGAATATGTATTTAATTTCTCGATTATTAATTTTTCAATTATTTTAGTTTTCAATTCTTCGTTTTTATTTTATCGATTTGTCAATTTTTGAATTTTTCAGTTTTTCGGTTGTTCAATTTTGATTTTTCAAATTTTGCTTTTAGAATTTTTCACTTTTTAATTTTTTAAATTTTTTCATTTCCAATATTACGATTTTACCATTATCCGTCTTTTCAAAATTTTTTAATTTTCCAATTTTTCCTTATTTCAATTATTATTGATTTTTCAATGACCCAATTTTTCAATTTTTCAATACATACTTGATTTTGCAATTTCTCAATTTTTCGATATTTGATCTCGCAATATTTCGATTTATAACGCTCAATTTTTAATTTTTCCATGTTTTAGTTTCTCAATTTTACAAATTTTCCATTTTTCGATTTCTTGATTTTTAAATTTTTCGATTTTTCGTTTTAGAATATTTAATTTCCTGACTATTAATTTCTCAAATTTTCGGTTTTAGAATTTTTGCTTTTTCATTTTTTGGATTTTTCCATTTTCAGTTTTGCGATTTTATAATTATCCGCTTTTTCAAAATTCTTAGTCTTTTATTAATTCCATTTTTAGTTGAATAAAATCGAAATATTAAGAAATCAAAAATTGATAAATCGTAAAATTAAAAAATTGAAAAATGGAGAAATTGCGAAATCAAGTATTGAAAATGGAAAACTTGGGTAATTGATCATTAACACATGGAAAAACTGGAAAATTAAAAAGGCGAATAATGAGAAATTGAAAATTTTGAAACAATGGATTATTGTAATTGTAAAATCGGAAATGGAAAAATTGAAGAAATGAAAAATTAATAATTCTAAAATTTTAAATTTGAAAAATCAAAACTGAAGAAACTGATACATGAAAAAACAAAAAATAGAAAACTCGAAAAATTGAAGATATTAAACAATATCGAATATTTTAAAATGGAAAACTGAAAAATTGAAAAATCGAAAATTGAAAACAAATCAACAACCTGAAAAACCGTTATGGACTCGATTACAATACTTCCTTTGCTTACGCTCGGGAAGTAAAAATGGCAAACAGAAAATTCTAAAACGGAAAAATTGAAAATCAAAAATGAAAACGGAAAAATCAAAGAATTCGAGAAATGATAAACCGATTAATTAAAAAGTCGAAATTCTAAAATGAAAAATCTAAAAATCGAGAAATTGAGGTAAAAAACCCGGATAAATGTAATAAAAAATGAAAATGGATAATAGGAAAAATCACAAATTCTAAAACTGGTAACTTGAAAATCAAGGCTGAAAAATTGACAACTCGATCGAAAAAAACCGAGGAAAAAAATCCCGGATAATTGTAAATTCCTAAAATTTAAAATGGAAAATTGGAAAAATCAATAATTCTAAAATTAGAAACTTGAAAATCAAAATTGAGAAATCGAAAAATTGGATAATCCAAAAACTGATAACTCGATAAATTGAAAACTCGATGATGCGAAAAATCGAATACATAAATGAAAAATCGAATATTGTAAAGTGGAAAATCGAAAAATTGAAAAATCAAAAAATTTAAAAATTAAAAATTGAAAATTATAAATCGAAATATTGAGAAATCAAAAATTGAAAAATCGAGCAATTGCGAAATTAAGTATTGAAAAATTGAAAAATTGGGCAATTGAAAAAATCAATAATAATAATTACTGAAATATCGAAAAATTGGAAAATTAAAAATTGAGGTATTAAAAATGCGAATATTGATTGATTGAACTGAAAATTTTGAAACAACGGATAATTATTAAGTCGTGAAACTGGAAATGAAAAAACTCTAAAACGGAAAACTTAAAAATCAAAAAAGGAAATGGAAAAATCAAAGAATTCGAAAAATGGAAAAATCGTAAATTTGATAAATCAAGAAACTGAATCGAAATATTTATAGTCAAGAAATTAAAAAATCGAATATTCCAAAATAGAATATCGACAAATTATAAAATTCATAAATCGAAATATCGAAAACTTAAAACTTGGAAAGACCGAAGAATCGACATTTCGAAAAACTGAAGAATTAATAGTCGAGACACTAAAAAATTGAATATTCTAAAATGGAAACAAAAAGAATTGAAAAATTAAAAATTAAAATACTGAGAAATCAAAAATCGAATGATAAAAAAACCGAAAAATTGGGAAATTTAGGAAAAAACCTAGTAAACTAGTAACATAAATTGAAAATAGAAAATTGCAAAAATCAAAAATTCTAAAACTGGAAACTTGAAAATAAAAACTGAAAAATCTAAAAATTGAAGAATCCAAAAATTGACAACTCGATAGGTAAAAAAAATCAAAAATCGAATAAATAAATTAAATTTTAATAGTCAAGAAAATTAAAAAATAAATGATAAATCAAGAAATTATGAATTCATAAAATTGGAAATGGAAAAATTGAATAAATGAAAAATGAGAAATTCTAAAACCAGATTTTGAATTATCAAATTGAAACACTGGGAAATTGAAAAATCAAAAATCGCAAAATCGTAAAATTGGAGAATGAGAATGAGTAAATAATCAAGAAATTGCGAAATGAAGTATTTTGGAATTGAAAAATTAATAACTGAAACAAGGAAAATTGGAAAATTAAAAATCGAAGTATTGAAAAAGCCAATATTGGGAAATTGAAAATTTTGACACGGATTATTAAACTTATTATTAAACCGTAAAACTGGAGACGAAAAAATGAAAAAAAAAAAATGGCAAATAAAAAATTCTGAAACAGAAAAATTGAAAATGAAAAATGAAAATGGAAAAATCAAAGAATTCGAGAAATGACAAACCGACAAATTAAAAAGCCGAACAAAAAATAAATACCGAAAAATTGCAAAATTAAAAATTGAGGTACGAAAAATGCGAATGTTGATTGAACTGAAAAAATTGAAACAACGGATAATTATTTAATCGTAAAATTGGAAATGGAAAAATTCTAAAACCGAAAATTTGAAAAATCAAAACTGAAAACCGAAAAACTGAAAAATCCAAAAATTGAAAAATCGATAAATTAAACTTAAAAACAAAGAACCAAAAACTAGAATAACTGAAAAATTAATATTGGAGAAATTAAATACTCTAAAATGAAAAATCGAAAAATTGAAAAATCAAAAAATTGACACTTTGGGAAAATGAAAAATAGAAAAATTATAAAACTGAGAAATCAAAAAAATTGAAAAATTAAAAACCGAGACATTAAAAATCGAAACAGTGAGAGATGAAGAAATTTCAAAATCGTAAAATAGGAAAATGAATAATCGAGAAATTACGAAATTAAGTATTGTAAATTGAAAAATTCGGGAATTGAAAAATTAATAATTTAATCAATAAAATTAAAAATGCGAATAATTATTAAATCGTAAAATTGGAAATGAAAAAATTGAGCAAAAGGCAAATAAGAAATTCCTAAACGAAAAAATAGAAAATCAAAATCGAAAATGGAAAAATCAAAATTCGAGAAATGACAAACCAAGAAATTAAAAGGTCGAAAAACTGAAAAATCAAGAAACTGAAAAATGAAAAAAACGTAAAATTGAGAAGTCGGAAAATCCAAAATTAAAAATCGAAATCAAAAATCGAATAATCGAAAAATTGAAAAATTCACAAATTGAGGACAAGCCGGATTGTAAAATAGTAAAACTGAAAATGGAAAATTGGAAAAATCAACGATTCTAAAACTGGAAACTTGAAAATCAAAACTGAGAAATCGAAAAATTTGAGAAATCCAAAAACTGGCATTCAAAATCAAAGAATCGAAAAATCAAATACATAAATGAAAAATTAATAGTCAAGAAATTGAAAAATCTCGAAATTAAAAATTAAGAAAACGAAAAATTATTATTAAATGAGAGATTAAAAATTCGAAACATGGAGAGATCAAGAAATTGTAAAATCGTAAACGAAACACCAAAGAACTGAAAAATTCAAAAATTGACAAATCGATAAATTAAAAACGAAGAACCGGAAACTAGAATAATTGAAAATTAATAATCGGGAAATTAAAAACTCGAATATTCTAAAACTAAAAGTCGAAAAACTGAAAAATGAAGAAACAGAAAACTAGAAAAATCGAAAATTTAAAAAGTTGACAAATTTAAAATGAATCAAAAAAATGCAAAATCGTAAAACTGAAAAATCAAGAAACTGATTCTAAAAACTGGTAGTCGAGAAAATAAAAAATCAAATATTTCAAAGCGGAATATCGACCAATACGAGTAGTAAAATCAAACAAGAATCCGACTCTAATGGAGAAAATAAAAATGAATCAAAAATACATCCTCTAGCAATAATTCATTAATGATTTTTTAATATGACGTCATCCACTTTTTGGAGGGAATAAGTCAATAAATTTTGTTTAATTTATTAATTATTTGTTTACATCCATCACCCCGTCCACACTTAACAATTAACATTAAATAATATCCAATAAGAACAGAAAATGATTAAATGTTTCACCAGACTCCTATGTAGGTTCTGAGACACCTTGCGAAATTTTATTCCACAAACTTACTTTCTTTATGATAAAATGTTTGCACGGCTTAAAAATATGAGTTTATTATTATTAAAACACAGACAAAAAAGTGTGTCACAATTTTAACCCGAAACGTGATTAACCCGACAAAATTCGGGCATAACGTCATCAATTTTTACAGGGAATGTGTAAACAAAACTTGATTAACAATTAGCAGTTCAAAATTTCAAAGGAAACAGTTGGCTAGTTTCGGAAATTAAATCACAACAAACTGACTGCCGGATAGAAGACAGACGTGGACTATAAATTCGCTCGAAAATTAAAAATAACGATACAATGAAACTATGAATGAAACAAAACGACAAAAAAAACACGTTATAGTAAACAAGGAAGACGTTCCAGTCGTGTTGAAAACCCTCCAGAGGTGTTTATTTCTCTAAACCGAGGAAATTTATTAGACCGCTGCAACAATAAACGTTTTTTTTTTTTCTACTTTTTATTAAAGTTTACGCACGTTATCAAAGAGGTGTATTTTACGCTAACATCTTACAAACACGCATCGCCAACCTTGACTCAGTTTCGCTCGAACTTCGCGTAGGTACCTAAATTTAGCACACCGGCAACTCTTTCGGCAAACCCGACCCAATTAGCCCAATAAAACACAAAACCCAATCCGAAACTCATTCCGCATTTTTAGCACCTTCAAACAACATCAAACACATGGAAATATTTTCACAAAGCAAACTTTCCATTTCTCTATTTGTTATTCCGAGTCGGGCAAACACCCGCCTAATAAATTTTATTAGCAAAACAAACACAGCTAAAAACCCCCACAGCAAACGAATTGCAAGAAACGACATTCTCATCTGGATTATTCCGGGGAAGGCCGGAGCACTTTCCGGGAGCGTTAATATGCAAAGGCGGCTGATTTTCCGGATTTCCCAGACCTTGTCGACGAATCGCGCTCTTATCAAATATCTCCGAGTTATTTTTAAGCGTGTCGTTAATTTATTGCGTCATCGGGGAGCGTGACCAATCGAATTCCTTCATTGGCCTTCGATCGGCGCCGAGACTACCTTAACATTTATTACCATCACTATTATTATTACTTGAATCACTATGTAGACAGAATTTACAAAAATTGCATCAAGTTTGCAACCCGTTTTTGCATTACTCTTGTTTTTTTTTTGTTGTATGATTTTTGTTTGTTTGTTTGGTTTTTTTTTTTGTTTCTTTTCTTACCGTGGATGCGTTCCCGCGGGCGTCGTGCCGCACCCGCTGCCCCCGCTGGAAGGCGGCGACTTCGGCCGCCACCAGGACCCACACCCAAGCCCACTTCCCGTGCATTCTCAGCCAAAGCTCTCTCACAACTAACTACTTAACATTAAAGGCTGGGTGGATTTACATAAACTTGCGTCTCATTCTGAGTAAAAAATTATTATACTCGGTTGAGCGGCGGCTGGGTGTGATTAATTGCGAATTCGAGTGGACGACTTTTCAATATTATTAAATGGAACTGTCGCTCGTATAAATAGAGATGATTTATGGTGGGGCCGACAATGAACCCGAAATTATTTTTGGTGGGTATTAATTATAATTGTTCGAGAGGAGGGCTTTTTTGTTCCACTAAAATAAACTGTGCGCTCTATTTATTTAGATGGGTGGGAACGGCCGGTTTGTTTGTTTGTTCGCAGAGAGATTGATTGTTGGAGATCATAAAAGTTGGGGGTTGGGGGAATTTGATTGGCGGGGGTTGGGTAAAGTTGTAGTGGAGGGGTTGGGGTTACCTGGCCTGCGTTCATTTATTGACAAGCAAAAAATACAGTTTTTAACCAATTTTGATAAATTTTTTTCGTATTACGGTTTCCCGTTTCCGTCCGTCTGTTGTCTGACTGTAAATTAGTGGACTTATTTTTGGATAGTTCAGACTAAAATCACGGAGTTCTTGGAATTTTCTCAAGACTATAATATTGATGTCATAGTTACAGAACAAATATTAAGATTTATCTATTCATTCTTTCTAGAAAACTGATGACGAAAAATTACTAACTAATTAAATATTTGTTGAAAAGTATGTTTATTTTTTTTACTCCAAAAAGATGCAAATTTCTGGAGGTCGAAACCTACAAGAAATTGAAAAATTTTGTTTTTGAGAAAGTTGCCAAAAAATTCCCAAAAATTTTAGAAAACAGATTTCCTCCTTCTGGTTCCAAAAATATAGTGTTTATGCCTCCGGTGCAAGTTTTAAAAATATTTAGCTAGAAAATATTTTTTTAGTCCTAAAAATTGCATTATGGAAAAATAGTAGAAGTTATCGAAGAAATGTGTCCGAAATCAACTTTTGGAGGTCTGAAATCTATAAGAAAATGTGTTTGGTTAAATTTTGGAGACTTGTGGAAAATTGGCCGAATTTTTGTTTTCACTGAAAAAGTTTGCTAGGGGCAAAATCAGTGTTATCTTAATAAATGCTACGTCCATCCAGCCGCCCGCTATTTTCTCAAAAGATATGTCATCTGCCAAAATCAGTTTTATCTTACCAAGTACTAGCCCCGCCCACCCGCCCCCTATTTTCTAAGAGAATATGTCATTTGCCAAAATCAGTCTTATCTTACCAAGGTGGAGCCCCGCCCACCCACCCCCTATTTGCTCAGAGGATATGTCATCTGCCAAAATCAGTTTTATTTTACCAAATACTAGTCCCGCCCACCCGCCCGCTATTTTTCCAGAGGATATGTGATTTGCCAAAATCAGTTTTATCTTACCAGGTACGATTTTCCACACTGTATGTAGTCTATGGAAATAAAGTATTATTATTATTATTATTATTATATTACTAGCCCCGCCCACCCGCCCCCTATTTTCTCAGAGAATATGTCATCTGCCAAAATCAGTTTTATCTTACCAAATGCTAGCCTCGCCCACCCGCCCCCTATTTTCTAAGAGGATATGTCATTTGCCAAAATCAGTTTTACTTTACCAAATACTAGTACCCTATTTTATTTTTTTGATTTTTGGATGTTTCGATTTCTCCATTTTTCAATTTTATGATATTTTAATTGTTCAATGTTTTAAATTTTGGATTTTTCGATTTATCAGTTCTTCAATATTTTTTAATTTTTCAAATTTTGACGTTTCTGAATTTTTAATTTTCCGATTTCTCAATCTATTTTTTGATTTTCCGGTTCTTCGATTTTTTATTTTGCGATATTTCAAATTTTAGATTTTTCGATTTCCCCATTTTTTTATTTTTTAGTTCTGCAGTATTTCTATTTTTCAATTTTTCAAATTCTGATGTTGCTAAATTTTCAGTTTTCCGATTTCTCATTTAATCTATTTTTGATTTTCCCATTTTCCCGACTTCTCAAATTTCGATTTTTCAATTTTTCAATTCTTCGATTTTTCGACTTTACTTTTTTGGTTTTTCGATTCCTCAATTTTCCAATTTTTTAATTTCTCAATTTTTGGATATTTCTTTCAGGTTTAGGATTTTTCAATATGTATTTCGATTATTCCACTTAAAAAATAAAGTTTTTACAAGATTAAAAGTGGCAAAAGTTTTATCTTAACAAATACTAGGCCTGCCCACCCGCCCCCTATTTTCCCAGAGGATATGTCATTTGCCCAAATCAGTCTTATCTTACCAAGTACTAGCCCCACCCACCCGCCCCCTATTTTCTAAGAAGATATGTCATTTGTAAAATCAGTTTTATCTTACCAAGTACTAGCCCCACCCACCCACCCCCTCTTGTCTCAGAGGATATATCATTTGCCAAAATCAGTCTTATCTTACAAAAGTTTAGCCCCGCCCACCCGCCCCCATTATTTTCTCAGAGGATATGGCATTTGCCAAAATCAGTTTTACTTTACCAAATACTAGTACCCTATTTTATTTTTTTGATTTTTGGATGTTTCGATTTCTCCATTTTTCAATTTTATGTTATTTTAATTTTTCAATGTTTTCAATTTTAGATTTTTCGATTTTTCAGTTCTCCAATATTTTTTAATATTTCAAATTTTGACGTTTCTGAATTTTGAATTTTCCGATTTCTCAATCTATTTTTGATTTTTCCAAAGTTTCGATTTTTCGGTTCTTCGATTTTTCAATTTTGCGATATTTTAATTGTTCAATGTTTTAAATTTCAGATTTTTCGAATTCTCGATTTTTTTATTTTTTAGTTCTGCACTATTTCTATTTTTCAATTTTTCAAATTTTGACGTTGCTAAATTTTCAGTTTCCCGATTTCTGATTTAAATTATTTTTGATTTTCCCATTTCTCAACTTCTCAAAATTTCGATTTTTCAGTTTTTCAATTCTTCGATTTTTCGACTTTGCTTTTTTGGTTTTTCGATTTCTCAATTTTCCAATTTTTTAATTTCTCAATTTTTGGATTTCTTTCAGTTTTGGAATTTTTCAATATGCATTTCGATTCTTCGACCTATCGATTTTCAACTTCTGCATTTTTCGATTTTCTTATTTTTTGATTTTTCAGTTTTTTGTGTTTTAACTGTAGATTTTTCAATTTTTCAACTGTTTTATATTTCGATTTCTCAATTTTTCAACTTTCCGATATTTTAATTTTTCATTTTTTTTAAATTCTAAATTTTCCTTTTTTTTTGAATTTTCAGTTCTTCTATATTTTAATTTTTCAATTTTCCGAATTTTTAAATTTTCGATTTTTCAATTTTTTGAGATCTCCCGGTTTATCGAGATTCGGATGTTTCGATGTTTTGATTCTTCAATCTCTCGATTTATCAATTTTTCTATTTTTAACTTTTCAATTTTTTGATTTTGAAAAATTAAAAAATAAAGTTTTTACAAGATTGATAGGGGCCAAATCAATTTTACCTTAACAAATCCTACCACTTCCCACCCACCCGCCATTTTCTCAATTTTTCGATTTTTCTACTCCTAGATTTTTCGATCTTTTGATTTTTTGATTTGACGATGTCTCAGTTTTTGCATTTTTCAATGTTTCGATTTTTGAATTATCCGATTTTTCAATTTTCCAATGTTTTAAATTTTCGAGTTTCGATTTCTCGATTTATTAATTTTTATTTTTTTGATTTTTGGACGTTTCGGTTTCTCCATTTTTCAATTTTATGATATCGTAATTTTTCACTGTTTTAAATTTTGAATTTTTCGATTTTTCAGTTCTTCAATATTTTTTAATTTTTCAAATTTTGACGCTTCTGAATTTTTAATTTTCCGATTTCTCAATCTATTTTTTGAATTTTCCAAAGTTTCGATTTTTCAGTTCTTCGATTTTTCAGTTTTGCGATATTTTAATTGTTCAATGTTTTAAATTTTAGGTTTTTCGATTTCTCGATTTTTTTATTTTTAGTTCTGCAGTATTTCTATTTTTCAATTTTTCAAATTTTGACGTTGCTAAATTTTCAGTTTCCCGATTTCTCATTTCATCAATTTTTGATTTTCCCATTTCTCGACTTCTCAGTTTAGATTTTTCAGTTTTTCAATTCTTCGATTTTCCGACTTTGCTTTTTTGGATTTTTCAATATGTATTTCGATTCTTCGACTTGTCGGTTGTCAACTTCTGGATTTTTCGATTTTTTGATTTTTTGTTTTTTCAGTTTTTTGTTTTTTAACTGTAGATTTTTCAATTTTTCGACTGTTTTATATTTCGATTTCTCAATTTTTCAACTTTCCGATATTTTAATTTTTCAATTTTTAAAATTCTAAATTTTCCTTTTTCTCGAATTTTCAGTTCTTCTATATTTTAATTTTTCAATTTTCCGAATTTTTAAATTTTCGATTTTTCAATTTTTTGAGATCTCCCTCCCACCCACCCGCTATTTTCCCACAGGAAATATCATTTGCCAAGATCAGTCTTATCTTACCAAGTACTAGTCCCGCCCAACCGCCCCCTATTTTCTCAGAGAAGGTTATTTGCCAAAATCAGTCTTATCTTATCAAGTACTAGCCCCGCCCACCCGCCCTCTACTTTTTCAGAGGATATTTTATTTGCCAAAATCAGTCTTATCGTAAGAAGTACTAACCCCGCCCACCCGCCCTCTATTTTCTCATAGGATCTGTGATTTGCCAAAATAAGACTTATGTTAGCAAGTACTAGTCCTGCCAACCCCCCCTTGATTTTCTCAGGGGGTAATACTGGCTAGTATTTGCTAAGATCAGTCTTATGTTGGCAAATCATATATCCCCGGAGAAAATAGGGGCGGGTGGGTGGGGCTAGCACTTGCTCAGATAAGACTGATTTTGGCAAACGCCATAGCCTCTGAGAAAATAGTGGGCGGGTGGGCGGGGCTAGTACTTGCAGAGATAAAGCTTATTTTGGCAAATGACATAAACTCTGAGAAAATAGAGGGCGGGTGGGCCGGGCTAGTACTCGGTAAGGTAAGACCGATTTTGCCCGCCAATCAGTTTTATCTTAACAATTGCTACGCCCGCCCACCCGCCCGCTATTTTTTCAATTTTTGGAATTTTCGACTTCTGGATTTATCGATTTTTTGATTTTTGGATGTTTCGATTTTTCCATTTTTCAATTTTGCGATATTTTAATTTTTCAATGTTTCAAATTTTAGATATTTCGATTTCTCGATTTTTTTATTATTTAGTTCTCCAGTATTTAGATTTTTCAGTTTTTCAATTCTTCGATTTTTCGGCTTTCCTGTTTCGATTTTTTATTTTTTGGATTTCAAGTTTTTTGTTTTTTAACTGTAGATTTTTCAATTTTTCGACTGATTTAAATTTCGATTTCTCAATTTTTCACTTTCCGATATTTTAATTTTTCAACTTTCCGATATTTTAATTTTTCAATTTTTAAAATTCTAAATTTTCCTTTTTTTCGAATTTTCAGTTAATTTTTAAATTTTCAATTTTTCAATTTTTTGAGATCTCTTGGTTTATCAAATATCGAGATTCGTATATTTCGATGTTTTGATTCTTCAATTTCTCGATTTATCGATTTTTCTGTTTTTAACTTTTCAATTTTTAGATTTTGGCAAAATCAGTTGTATCTTAACAAATACTAGGCCCGCCCACCCACCCTCTATTTTCTCAGAGGATATGTGATTTGCCAAAATCAGTCTTATCTTACCAAGTACTAGCCCCGCCCACCCGCCCCCATTATTTTCTCAGAGGATATGTTATTTGCCAAAATATGATTTATGTTAGCAAGTACTAACCCCGCCAACCCCCTCTTGATTTTCTCAGGGGGTAGTACTGGCTAATACTTGCTAAGATAAGTCTTATATTGGCAAATCATATATCCCCTGAGAAAATAGGGGCGGGTGGGCGGGGCTAGTACTTGGTAAGATAAGACTGATTTTGGCAAATGACATATTCTCTGACAAAATAGAGGGCGGGTGGGCGAGGCTAGTACTTGCAAAGATAAAGCTTATTTTGGCAAATGACAAATACTGTGAGAAAAGAGGGGGTGGGTGGGCGGGGCTTACACTTGATTTTGCCCTTATTAAACTTGTAAAAACTTGTTAAATGTAGAAAGTGCTAAATTGCATATTTCCATAGTAACGAGTTAAATTCCGATATCTGATTGGGTATTTATTTTTTATCAAGTCAGATATTAATTTTTCTGAAACACCCTGTATAAGCAACTTGGGGGATGAGCAAATACGTTTGGATTAAAGAATTCGGTTTTGCAGTTCCTGATTAAACCAATAAAATAAATTCACGTTCATTGAAAATATTTTTTTCTAAATCCAAAAAATTTCAGTATTATGTTAAACATTAAAATCGAAAAATACAAAAAATGAAAAATCGAGAAATTGCCAATAAAGTTTTAAAAAATTGAAAAAATAATATTTAAAACATTGAAAATAGGAAAATTACAAATTATAGGTAATAAAAATGTGAATATTAGGAAACTGAAATATTTGGAAAAACGGATAATTGTATAATCGTGAAATTGGAAATGAAAAAATGAAAAATAAAAAATTCTAAACCCGAAAACCTGAAAATCAAAAGCGAAAGATTAAAAAATTGCACAATCCAAAAACTGGATAATAGGATAATTGAAACATTAATAGTGGAGAAAATCGATTATTTTCAAGGAGAAAATCGAAAAATAAAAAAATGAAAAAATTAGAAAATGGAAAAACTGTAAAATTGAGAAAATGATTAATCTAAAAATTAAAAACTGAAAAATAGAAAATTGCCAAATCGTAAAATAGGAAAATCAAATAGGAAAACCAAGAAGTTAAAAATCCGAAAAATTGAAAAAGGAAAAATCGGGAAATCAAAAAATTGAAAAATTTGAAAATGAAAAAATTGAAAAAATGAAAAATTAAAAATTCTAAAACCCATAACGTGAAAATCAAAACTGAAAAATTGAAAATATGAAGAATCCAAAAGTTGTCAAATCAATAAATTCAAAAATCGAAGAATCGAAAAATAGAATAATTGAAAAAGTGTTAGTGGAAAAAATTAAAAAAATAAAAAGAATATTCTCAAGTGGACAATCAAAAAATAATTGGAAAATTAATAGCGGAAAAATAAAAGAATCGAATATAGGAAAGTGAAAAACTGAAATATTCAAATATCAAGAAACTGAAAAACTGAGATATTAAGAAATTTGAAAATTACAAAATCGTAAAGTTGAAAAATCAAGAAATTGTAAAATCGAAAAACTAAAAAAGCAGGTAACTGAAAAATCGCAACATTGCATTAAACAGTAACATCGAAAAATCCAAAAATTGAAAAATTGATTAATTAAAATATTAATAAATAAAACATTAAAAAAAGGGAAATTAAAAATTGCGGTAATAAAAATGGGAATAATTCTAAAATCGTAAAATTGGAAACGAAAAAATTGAAATAATAAAAAATAAAAGACTAAACCCTGAAAATCAGAAGTGAAAGACTGAAAAATTGCACAATCCAAAAATTGACAAATCGATAAATTATAAAATCAAATCGAAGAATAGAATAATTGAAAAATTAATAGTGGAAAAAATGGAATATTCTGAAGGAGAAAATCGAAAAATTGAAAAATAAAAAAATTCAAAAATTCAAAAATGGAAAAACTGTAAAATTGAGAAATCGAAAAATGTAAAAATTAAAACCTGAAAAATCGAAAATTGCCAAATCGTAAAATTGAAAAATGAAAAAAACGAAAATTCGAAAAACTAAAAAATCAAGTAACTGAAAAATCTTAACATTACAGACTTGTAAAATCGAACAATCCAAAAATTGAAGAATCGAGAAACTGCGAAATAAAATTTAAAAAATTTGTAACTGAAAAATTTAGTAATGAAAAATTAAAAATTCTAGAACCAATAACTTGAAAATCAAAACTGAAAGATTGAAAATTTAAACAATCCTAAAATTGACAAATCGATAAATTCAAAAATCGAGGAATCTAAAAATAGAATAATTGAAAAATTATTAGCGGAAACAATTCAAAAATTAAAAAGAATATTCTCAAGTGGAAAATCGAAAAATTGCAAATGAGAAGTTTGAAAAATCGAGAATGGAAAAATTGTAAAATTGAGTAATCGAAAAAATTAAAAAAAACGAAGAACCGAAAAATAATTGGAAAATTAATAGTGGAAAAATCAAAAAATCGGAAATATTGAAATATCAAGAAACTGAAAAACCGAAAAATTGGAAACAGGAAAAATTGTAAAATTGAAAAATCGAAAAATTGAAACTAACAAATTAAAAATTGAAATATTGGGAAATTTAAAAATTACAAAATCGTAAAGTTGAAAAATCAAGAAAGTGAAAAATCGAAAAACTAAAAAAGCAGGTAACTGAAAAGTCAGCAATTGAAAAATTACTGAAAAATTGAAAAACGAGAAAACTCATAAATCGGGAATGGAAAAACTGGA
Organism: Zophobas morio; assembly: GCF_036711695.1. Lineage (NCBI taxonomy): Eukaryota > Metazoa > Arthropoda > Insecta > Coleoptera > Tenebrionidae > Zophobas > Zophobas morio. The sequence goes on from NW_026972108.1 coordinate 75,013, forward strand.
AAATTGAGAAATCGAAAAATTTTAAAATTAAAAATTTGCGAAATTGAAAATTGCCAAATCTTAGAATTAAAAATCAAAAATCTGAAAAATCAAAAGAATGCAAATTCAGGTAGCTAAAAAATCGAAAAATTACAGACCATTATGATAACAGTTCACAGTACTTAAAAAAAAATTAGTCACTACTTTCCTACACATTGCGTCTTGAGGATTTCCCATGATATTGAAAGAGGAGAGGTCAAACTATATTCGTTATCTTTCGTAATAACAACGAATAAATTTTGTCAAAATATTTTTATAAAATTTATCTCTAAATTACAAAACACATTTTGCTTGAGAATTTTTTTCTACTCCATAATCATTTTATCTTTTAATTCAACATCACAAAATACACAGTAAAAATCGTAAAATATCGAACTGACCAATTTTTACCACCCAAGTGTACGCTAAGCAATATACTGTTCAGGATCCACCCAGCGATTGGCCACTTTCAGGTTTTTTCGACGTTTCATGACCCCTAGAAGCTAATACTCCATTATTTAAACGTGTTTAACCACATTAAAAAACCAAAACTAAAACAAAATTCACATTAAACAAGGTTTTTCTCATTTGCTAAGATTTTACGAATTCACAAAAATAGCGTTGTGAAAACACGGTTTGGAGTCGTTAAATACTTCCCAGAAAAAATGGGTTTTCCGTAAACGCCACGGACCATCATTTTACCACTGAACCATGCAAGACCGACCAACGGGATTTTTGTCCACTTCCTGTGAACGATCTTCAATCGCCAATTTGTTAAATGTGGAGATTGTTAAACACTATTTAATATATGACAAAATTAGAAATATCAGTGTAAATATTATGGTAATTATTCTTGATTTATGTAACGAACGATTAAATCTATTAATAACAGCGGAAAAAAATATGTAGACATTGTTGAGTAAAAACATTCGAAGCGAAAGAAACAAAATGATGGAGGGTTATTTTATTTTATTTTATTTTGTTTTTGTTGAAAAGCGTGATAATTAATTTTGATTGTTTAAAAAAAATCTGATGTTGGAAAATATTGTAGCGTGTATAGTGTGTAATAATATTTAGCTAGGTAATTTAATTAATGTCGGCCTGGACATATTTATATTGACATCAGGATTCATCCGGGCACTAAAATATTGCGTTATTTATTTTACAAACATTTTGTGTTAATGGAAAATATAAAAAAATACATATACAAATAATAAACTCCACCAATCAATTGGGTAGAAAAACATCCTTTTAATGAGCGCTTTTTACGTCGCCAATTCACGTTTGGTTTTATTTACTTACTTGAAAAATCAGAAGTAAACAACTGTCACAAATTTTTACGTACAACAAAAAATCTACTTCCGAAGTGTCGGAAAACCCTCTTGCTAGAAAAACAAACACAAATTTAAATAAACAGCTTCTGTTGGAAAATTCTACAGCTGTTGGAAGCCTGCTTTTATCGTTTTTGCCAGACAGATTTGACACAACCGCCTAAAAAAATTACAAAATCGGCAATCAGGCGACGCGTCTATTTTGAATTCACACACACGAAATTGTGTAATTTTGTGGCTTTGGGGTATTTTTACGAAGTTTTTTAATCAGGTTTCAAAATTAATCGGGTCAGTGTGACGAAAATCGTTTTCGTTTTTTTTAATATTGTTGTGTACACAATGGATATGAATTGTAAATCAACGATCACGTTCTGAATTAATTACACAAACATACTAAGAGCATGGACCAAATAAAGTAACTTATTTGTATTCAAGGAAATCCACTTCTCAAAAATGCTTCGTTAAATTATTAATAATAATTTTGTGCGTTGGAAATTGTTTTTCCGGGTGTCACTTAAAATAAATAGAGTTTTAATTTTTATTTTCGATTTTCTCGTCTACGTTTCTCGGAAACGTCAGTGGCCGATGTCTCATTCGTCGTGTTATTTTGGTTGGGTTAGTCGTGGAAGAAATATGCGTGTCATTAAAGACATAAATCGAATAAATGCTATTGAAGGAAACTTATTTAAACACGTGGTCAGTCTAAAAATATCCTCAAATCTCAACAAATGGGGACAATCGTTGCTGAATCATTTTCAGAGAAATTTTATTAAAATTTATGCGAAAAACCAGGCGACGTAGATATGTGTAAATATTTACAAGACGTATGAATCGAAGAGTGTGATTCAAGATTTTTTTTCGACGAATGTCGATTTAGATATGTCAGTGATTGTTTACATCGTAGTTATAATGATATAAGCACTTTATTAATTGCTTGATGGCAAAAGTTTAAGATCTGTTTTATCCAAACATTTCCTGAATTAAATTTTTGACTAAATTACATTAATGCTATTTTTGATAACACAAAACGAACTAAAACGAATTTATAAAAAAGTTCATTTCCGCGTTCTTGCATCATCTGCTCATTTAAATTCATTTCTTAAAAGGGCATGAAGAATCGTATAAATAGATTAAGCGTGACCGCCAAATGACGGCGCTCCTTTGAGTTGACAAGTTTAAAATTTGACTGGCAAGAAATTGCCCTCATGCTCAAAAACACATGGAAAATGAGGATAAAGTCGAGAGAAATAAATTATTTTTGTTGTTAGTTTTCATGAAACGTTTACACGACACAGTCATTATGTACAAAATAATTCCGGCGCAACTGGACTCGACTCGTCGGCTGAATAATCCTCGTTTCCGATGGTAGCCTCTATTTCAACGTGTACGTTCCTCTTTAAGATTTCTTGATGGCTTTTTAATGGAATTGAAAAAAAAATGTGCGCACTTGGTGTTTTATTTCTGAAATTTTTTTTCGAAAAAATCTTGCAAATCTTTGGTGTTTCATTCGAAAATTGTCGGAAACCGTTGATATTTTATTCTTAAAATAAAATAGGAATTCCTGATGTCTTCATTATAGAATAAAAAAACTAAGTCCACCTAGTGTCTTATTTTTGAAAGATGTTGAAAGATACTTTTGGCTTTCAAGTGTTTTATTTGAAAACGGTCCGAAATTTGACAAAATCTCAGAGGCCCTCCGTATTTTATTTTTAAAAGTTTCTAAAAAACAGTTAGGAGACCTTGATGTATTTTGTTTTTGAAAGAATTTGAAAACATTTTTAGAGTTCTTGGTGTTTTATTTTTAAAAGGTTCCAATTAGGAGCCCCTGGTGTTCTTTTTTATTATTTTTTTTTGAAAATTTTTTAGGACTTTCAGTCTTTTATTCTTAAAAGATTCTAAAGAAAGGTTAGGATCTCTTGATGTTGGACCCAATTGGTGTTTTATTTCTGAAAATTTTAAAAGAATGTTGAAAATTTCTAGTGTTCTATTTTTAAAGATTGCGAAAACCTGCTGTTTTTTTTATATAACTGGAAAATTGTCGGGGAACTTTGATATTTTGCCCTGAAAAGGAAATAAGAGTTCCCGATGTCCTTTTTTTATATATAATTAAAAAAAACTTGGCCCATTTTATGTTCTAAAAATTTTTTAAGAATTTTAAGAATCTCCAGTGTTTAATTTTAAAAAGATTTGAAAAAAGATTCTACAATAAAATTAGGAACTATTGATGTCTTTATTAAACTTAGAATAAAAATAAATGGATCCACCTGGGGTTTTATTTTTGAAAGAACTTGGAAGAATCTTTGGAATTTCCACTGTTTGAAAAAGGACCAAAAGAATGTTAAGAGCTCCTCTTGTTTTTTTAAAAATTTGAAAAAATCTCAGAAGCCCTTGGTATTTTATTTTTAAAAGTATGTAAGAGGCAATCTTGTATTTTGCTTCTGAAAGAATTGAATAGAATCTTGAGTGTTCCTGGTGTTTTTTTTAATAGAATTTGAAAAAATCCTATGGCTCTCAGTACTTTATTTTTAAAAGATTGTAAACGAAAGTTAGTATTTAATGATGTTGGACCCACTTGGTGATTTATTTATGAAAATTTTGAAAGAGCCTTGAAAATCTTTAAAAAGATTCCAAAAGAATATTAAGAGCCCCTGCTATAATTCTACAATATGGTTAGAAACTAATGATATTTTTATCATAGAATAAAAAAAAGAGTCCACTTGCTGTTTTATTTTTGAAAGAATTTGAAAGAATCTTCAGAATTTTTAGTGTTTTATTTGAAAATCTTCCAAAAGAATGTTAACAGAACCCCTCGTTTTTTTTTATTAAAAAAACAATGTACATATTTTATTTCTAAAGGATTTTAAAAGACAGTCAGGAGCTCTTGATGTACTTTGTTTTTGAAAGAATTTAAAATAACCTTTAGAGTTCCTGGTTTTTTTTTTTTATAAAGATTATCAAAGAATGTTAGGAACTCCTGGTGGTTTGTACAGAATTTGAAAAAATGTCAGGGGTCCTCGGTGCTTCATTTTTAAAAGATTTTAAATGAAAGTTATGATCTCTTGATGTCTTTTTTATAGAAGTAAAAAATGGGCCCACTTGGTGTTTTATTTCTGAAAATTTTGAAAGAATCTTGAAAGTCTCTAGTTTTTTATATTTAAACGATTTCGAAACAGTGTTAGGAACTCCTGGTAGTTTATACAGAATTTGAAAAAATCTTAAGGGTCCTCGGTGTTTTATTTTTAAAATATTTTAAAACAAAGTCATGATCTTTTGATATCTTTTTTTATAGAAATAAAAAATTGGCGTCCTTTTTGGTGTTTTTTGAATATTTTTTGTATTTTATATTTAATTTTATCCTTAAAAAAATAGTAGTTCTGTAGTGTTTAATTTTTGAAAAGGTTTCAAAAGAGATTCTAAAATACAATTAGGAATCCCTGTTGTCTATATTATACATAAAAGAAAAAAAGTCGGTCCATCTAGTGTTTTATTTTTGAAAGAACTAGATAGAATCTCTAGGATTTCCAGTGTTTTATTTGAAAAAGCTCCAAAAGGATGTTAAAAACTCCTTTTGCTTTTTAAAAATTTGAAAAAATCGCTTTTGTTTTCGAAAGAATTTAAAAGAATCTTGAAAGTTCCTGGTGTTTTATTTTTCAAAGGTTAAAAAAAATGTTATGAGCCCCTGGTATTAATTTGGAAAAATTTCAGGGCTCTCAGTCTTCCATTCTTAAAAGATTCTAAAAGAAGGTTAGGATCTCTTTATGTTTGACCCACTTGGTGTTTTATTTCTGAAAATTTGGAAATAATCTTGAAAATATCTAGATCTTTGTTTTTAAAAGATTGCGAAAGAATGTCAGAAGCCTTTGGTATTTTTTACACAATTTCAAGATTGTCGGGAACCCTTGATATTTTATTTTTAAAAGAAAATAGGTGTTCCTGGTGTCGTTTTATTTATAGAATTTATAAAACTTGGTCTACCTGGTGTTTTTTTTTTCTAAAAATTTTGAAATAATTTTGAGAATCACTAGTGGTTAATTTTTAAAAGGTTTCAAAAGAGATTCTACAATCAAGTTAGAAGTTAAGAAAGAATCTTGAGAATTTCTGAAGTTTTATTTAACAAAGTTTCAAAAGAATATCAACAAATCCTCTTGTTCTTTTTAGGGAATTTGAAAAATCTCAGGGGCTCTTGGTATATTATTTTAATCTATTCTAAATGAAAGTAAGAATCTCTTGATGTGTTTTTTTATGGAATTAAACAAAACTGGGTCACTTGGTGTTTTATTTCTGAAAATTTGGAAAGAATCTTGAAAACATCTAGTGTTTTGTTTTTAAAAGATTCCGAAAAAATTTCGGAAGCCCTTGGTGTTTTTTACACAATTTGAACCCTTGATATTTTATTTTTAAAAGAATATAGTAGTCCCTGATGTCGTTTTTTTTATAGAATTAAAAAACTTGGTCCACCTGGTGTTCTTTTTTTAAAAAGTATAAAGAATTTTGAGAATCTCTAATGTTTCATATTTAAAAAGTTTCAAAACCTCCCAAAAGAATGTCAAAAAATCCTTTTTTTTCATAGAACTTGAAAAAATCTCAGGGGCCCTCGGTATTTTATTTTTAAATATTCTTAAAGAAAGTTAGGAATACTTGATATCTTTTTTTACGGAATTATAAAAATTGAGTCAATTGGTGTTTTATTTCCGAAAATTTTGAAAGAATCTTGAACATCTCTAGTGTTCTATTTTAAAAGATTGCAAAAGAATGTTAAAACCTTTTGTTTTTTTTATACAACTGGAAAATTGTCGGGGGTCCTTTATAATTTATTCTTCAAAGAATAGGAGCCACCTTGTGTTTTATTTTTAAAAATATTATAGAAACATTGAGAATCTGTTGTGTTTAATTTTTAAAAATGGTTCTAAAAGAGATTCTTAAAGAAAGTTAGAAGCTCTTGATGTCTTTAATACAGAATAAAAAAATGGGTCCGGTAGTGTTTTATTTTTAAATAAATTTGAAAAAATCTTGCGAATTTCTAGTGTTTTATTTTTAAAAGATTCTAAAGATATTAGAGGCCCCTTGTGTTTTTTTGTTAAGAATTTGAAAAAATCTCAGGAGTGCTTGGTAAGGTTCTAAAAAATAGTTAGGACCTTTTGATTCCTTTTTTTGTAGAATTTAAAAAAATGAGAGCAACTGGTGTTTTATTTCTGAAAAAATTTTGAAGAATTGAAGAACTGGAAAATCGAAACAGTCGGAAGTCAAGAAATGGGAAAACGAAATACTGATTAAATGAAAAATCGAAAAATTGATAATTTGGAAAAGTCAAAAATTGGTAAATTGAAAAATCGAAATTTTTACAAATTGTAAACTTGAAGAGGAGAAAAACCAAAAAACCGTAAAACTGAAACATTGGAAAATTGAAAAATGAAAGAAAAACTGAAAGAATCCAAAACTGAAATATCCAAAAACTGAGAAATTAAAAAAATGAAGCATATGATATAAAAAAGTCAAAAAAGTGCAGTCGAAAAATCAAAACTTTAAAAAATTGGAAATTCAAACACCTAAAAACTGAAAAATTGAAGAACTGAAGAAATGAAAAATCGAAAAACTGAGAGTTTATAAAAGTGAAATTTGAAAAATTGAAAAATCGTAAAATTGAAGAAGAGAAAAATTGGAAAAACGTAGAATTGAAACATCGAAAATTGAGAAATCGAAAAATTGAAAATCCTGAAATCGAAAAATTGGGAATTTAGAAAAGTCAAAAATTAATAAATTGAAAAATCTAAATATCTAAAAATCGTAAAATTGAAGAGGAGGAAGACTGAAAAAATGTAAAACTGCAACATCGGAAAATTGAGAAATTGAAAAATTGAGAAATTGTAAAATCGAAAAATTGAATAATAAATAAACCGAAAAACTGAATACTAAATAAACTGAAAAATCCTAAAACTGAAATTTCGAAAAATTGAAAAATTTAAGAAAAACTGAAAAATCTCAAAATTGAAATATCCAAAAACTGAGAATCTGAAAAATTAAAAAATATGTAATCTGAAAAATTCGGAGGCTGAAATTTCGAAAAATTGAAAAATGAAAGAAGAACTGAGAAAGTCCAAAACTGAAATATTCAAAAACTAAGAAATTAAAAAATTGGAGAATTTGATATAAAAAAGTCAAAAAAGTGAAGTCGAAAAATCAAAACTTTAAAAAATTGTGAATTCAAATACATAAAAACTGAAAAATCGATGAACTGAAGAAATGAAAAATCGAAAAGCTGAGAATTTAGAAAAGTGAAATTTGAAAAATTGAAAAATCGTAAAATTCAAGAGAAAAATTGGAAAAACGTAAAATTGAAACATCGTGAATTGAGAAATCGAAGAATTGAAAATCGTGAAATCGAAAAATTGGGAATTCAGAAAAGTCAAAAATTAATAAATTGAAAAACCGAAATATTTAAAAATCGTAAAATTGAAGAGGAGAAAGACTGAAAAAATGTAAAACTGAAACATCGGAAAATTGAGAAATTGAAAAATTGAAAATCGAGAAATCGAAAAATTGAATAATAAATAAACCGAAAAACTGAATACTAAATAAACTGAAAAATCCCAAAACTGAAATTTCGAAAAATTAAAAAATGGAAGAAAAACTGAAAAATCTCAAAATTGAAATATCCAAAAACTGAGAATCTGAAAAATTAAAAAATATGTAATCTGAAAAATTCGGAAGCTGAAATTTTGAAAACTTGATAAATGAAAGAAAAACTGAAAAAGTCCAAAACTGAAATATCCAAAAACTGAGAAATTACAAAATTGAAGAATTTGATATAAAATAGGCAAAAAAGTGAAGTCGAAAAATCAAAACTTTAAAAAATTGGGAATTCAAATACCTAAAAACTGAAAAATTGAAGAACTGAAGAAATGAAAAAAAATCGAAAAACTGAGGGTTTATAAAAGTGAAATTTGAAAAATTGAAACATTGTAAAATTGAAGAAGAGGAAAATTGGGAAAACGTAAAATTGAAACATCGAAAATTGAGAAATCGAAAAATTGAAAATCGTGAAATCGAAAAATTGAGAATTTAGAAAAATCAAAAATTAATAAATTGAAAAAACGAAATATTTAAAAATCGTAAAATTGAAGAGGAGGAAGACTGAAAAAATGTAAAACTGAAACATCGGAAAATTGAGAAATTGAAAAATTGAAAATCGACAAATTGAAAAATTTGAAAAATTGTAAAATCGAAAAATTGAAAACTGAGAATCTGAAAAATTAAAAAATATAATCTGAAAAATCCCGAAACTGAAATTTCGAAAAATTGAAAAATGAAAGAAAAACTGAAAAAGTCCAAAACTGAAATATCCAAAAATTGAGAAATTAAAAAATTGAAGAGTTTGATATAAAAAAGTCAAAAAAGTGAGTCGAAAAATCAAAACTTTAAAAAATTGAGAATTCAAATACCTAAAAACTGAAAAATTGAAGAACTGAAGAAATGAAAAATCGAAAAACTGAGAGTTTATAAAAGTGAAATTTGAAAAATTGAAAAATCGTAAAATTGAAGAAGAGAAAAATTGGAAAAACGTAAAATTGAAATATCGAAAATTGAGAAATCGAAAAATTGGGAATTTAGAAAAGTCAAAAAATAATAAATAGAAAAATCGAAATATTTAAAAATCGTAAAATAAAAAGAGGAGAAAGACTGAAAAAATGTAAAACTGAAACATCGAAAAATTGAGAAATTGAAAAATTGAAAATCGAGAAATTGAAAAATTGAATAATAAATAAACCGAAAAACTGAATACCAAATAAACTGAAAAATCCCAAAACTGAAATTTCGAAAAATTAAAAAATGGAAGAAAAGCTGAAAAATCTCAAAATTGAAATATCCAAAAACTGAGAATCTGAAAAATTAAAAAATATATAATCTGAAAAATTTCGAAACTGAAATTTCGAAAAATTGAAAAATGAAAGAAAAACTGAGAAAGTCCAAAACTGAAATATCCAAAAACTGAGAGATTAAAAAATGGAAGAATTTGATATAAAAAAGTCAAAAAAGTGAAGTCGAAAAATCAAAACTTTAAAAAATTGGGAATTCAAATACCTAAAAACTGAAAAATCGAAGAACTGAAGAAATGGAAAATCGAAAAACAGAGTTTATAAAAGTGAAATTTGAAAAATTGAAAAATCGTAAAATTGAAGAAGAGAAAAATTAGAAAAACGTAAAATTGAAACATCGAAAAAATGAAAATCGTGAAATCGAGAAATTGGGAATTTAGAAAAGTCAAAAATTAATAAATTGAAAAATCGAAATATTTAAAAATCGTAAAATTGAAGAGGAGGAAGACTGAAAAAATGTAAAACTGAAACATCGGAAAATTGAAAAATTGAAAAATTGAAAATCGAGAAATTGAAAAATTGACAAATTGTAAAATCGAAAAATTGAATAATAAATAAACCGAAAAACTGAATAATAAATAAACTGAAATTTCGAAAAATTGAAAAATGGAAGAAAAAATGAAAAGTCTCAAAATTGAAATATCCAAAAACTGAGAATCTGAAAAATTAAAAAATATATAATCTGAAAAATTTCGAAACTGAAATTTCGAAAAATTGAAAAATGAGAGAAAAACTGAAAAAGTCCAAAAATGAAATATCCAAAAACTGAGAGATTAAAAAATGGAAGAATTTGATATAAAAAAGTCAAAAAAGTGAAGTCGAAAAATCAAAACTTTAAAAAATTGGGAATTCAAATACCTAAAAACTGAAAAATTGAAGAACTGAAGAAATGAAAAATCGAAAAACTGAGAGTTTATAAAAGTGAAATTTGAAAAATTGAAAAATCGTAAAATTGAAGAAGAGAAAAATTGGAAAAACGTAAAATTGAAACATCGAAAAAATGAAAATCGTGAAATCGAGAAATTGGGAATTTAGAAAAGTCAAAAATTAATAAATTGAAAAATCGAAATAATTAAAAATCGTAAAATTGAAGAGGAGAAAGACTAAAAAAATGTAAAACTGAAACATCGGAAAATTGAAAAATTGAAAATCGAGAAATTGAAAAATTGAGAAATTGTAAAATTGAAAAATTGAATAATAAATAAACTGAAGAATCCCAAAATTGAAATTTCGAAAAATTAAAAAATGGAAGAAAAACTGAAAAATCTCAAAATTGAAATATCCAAAAACTGAGAATCTGAAAAATTAAAAAATATATAATCTGAAAAATCCCGAAGCTGAAATTTCGAAAAATTGAAAATGAAAGAAAAACTGAAAAAAGTCCAAAACTGAAATATCCAAAAACTGAGAAATTAAAAAATTGAAGAATTTGATATAAAAAAGTCAAAAAATCAAAACTTTAAAAAATTGAGAATTCAAATACCTAAAAACTGAAAAATCGAAGAACTGAAGAAATGAAAAATCGAAAAACTGAGAGTTTATAAAAGTGAAATTTGAAAAATTGAAAAATCGTAAAATTCAAGAAGAGAAAAATTAGAAAAACGTAAAATTGAAACGTCGAAAAATTGGGAATTTAGAAAGTCAATAGTTAATAAATTGAAAAATCGAAATATTTAAAAATCGTAAAATTGAAGAGGAGTAAGACTGAAAAAATGTAAAACTGAAATATCGGAAAATTGAAAAATTGAAAATCGAGACATTGAAAAATTGAAAAATTGTAAAATCGAAAAATCGAATAATAAATAAACCGAAAAACTGAACACTAAATAAACTGAAAAATCCAAAAACTGAAATTTCGAAAAATTGGGAAATGAAATAGAAACTGAAAAATCTCAAAACTTAAATATCCAAAAACTGAGAAATTAAAAAATTGAAGAATTTGATATGAAAAAGTCAAAAAAGTGAAGCCGAAAAATCAAAACTTAAAAAAATTGGGAATTCAAACACCTAAAAACCGAAAAATTGAAAAACTGAAGAAATGAAAAAACGAAAAACTGAGAGTTTATAAAAGTGAAATTTGAAAAATTGAAAAATCGTAAGATTGAAGAAGAGAAAAATTGGAAAAACGTAAAATTGAAATATCGAAAAATTGAAAATTGTGAAATCGAAGAATTGGGAATTTAGAAAAGTCAAAAATTAATATATTGAAAAATCGAAATATTTAAAAATCGTACAATTGAAGAGGAGAAAGATTGAAAAAATGTAAAACTGAAACATCGGAAAATTGAAAAATTGAAAATCGAGAAATTGAAAAATTGAATAATAAATAAACCGAAAAACTGAATACTAAATAAACTCAAAAATCCCAAAACTGAAATTTCGAAAAATTGAAAAATGGAAGAAAAACTGAAAAATCTCTAAATTGAAATATCCAAAAACTGGGAACCTGAAAAATTAAAAAATATATAATTGAGAAATTGCAAAATCGGAAAATTTAATAATAAATATACCAAAAAACTGAATAATAAATAAACTGAAAAATCCCAAAACTGACATTTCAAAAAATTAAACAATGGAAGAAAAACTGAAAAACCTCAAAATTGAAATATCCAAAAACTGAGAATCTGAAAAATAAAAAAATATATAATCTGAAAAATTCGGAAGCTGAAGTTTCGAAAAATTGAAAAATGAAAGAAAAACTGAAAAAGTCCAAAACTGAAGTATCCAAAAATTGAGAAATTAAAAAATTGAAGAATTTGATATAAAAAAGTCAAAATTGAGAAATTGTAAAATCGAAAAATTGAATAATAAATAAACCGAAAAACTGTATAATAAATAAACTAAAAAATCCCAAAACTGAAATTTCGAAAAATTGAAAAATGGAAGAAAAACTGAAAAATCTCAAAATTGAAATATCCAAAAACTGAGAATCTGAAAAATTAAAAAATATATAATCTGAAAAATCCCGAAGCAAAAATCTCAAAACTGAAATGTCCAAAAAATGAGAAATTAAAAAACTGAAAAATTGAAAAATCTTGAGAGTTCCTGCTGTTTTATTTTTAACAGGTTTCAAAAAAATGTTATGAGCCCCTGGTGCTTTATTTCTGAAAGGATTTGAAAGATACTTAAGAATCTCTAATGTTTTTTTAAACTCTACAAGAATGTTGGCACCTCTGATTTTTAGTTCTTCAAAAAATCTGAAAAAATATTAGGCCCCCTAGTGTCCTACTTTTGAAAGAATTTTTTAAATTCAAAATCTTGCAATAGATTAAAAATTATTTTAAATCGAATTTCCTAAGGAAAATTTTGAAACGACGTCCTCAATTTTTTGATGATTATGAACAAATTTTCGAACTACGTACAGGGTGTTTTCCAAGATTTATTTTTTAATAAAATAGCCAATAGAAACAGAAAGACAACAAATATATAAAAAAAAAAATGTGATACAAACTATGAAACTAAATTATTAAATTAGCGCACGTTGACGCTGTACATTAAAAATATGTCACGAACTTCGCTCGCTCCGCCTACTTGATATGCATCATTCATACGCGTACTTGAACTGTCGCCTGATCCACTACTTATCTATTACGTAGGAACTTTCTTACTAAAACCTAAGTTATATAACTTAAAACCTACAAAAGTGGCAATTATCGACAATCTTAAGTTATAAATAAAACTAACAACTTTTAAAATAGTGCAACAAAATCAAAAAAAGTGCAGTAGTTAATCCAGATTGTTCTTAACCATCATTAAAAAAAACAATAGAAACAAAAATATCGTTCTTATCTGAACCACAGGTTTCTGAGAATCGTAAACTCAATAAGAATTCAATGAAAACTTTTTTTGTAATTTTCTGTTATCTGCTTTCCTGACATCCGCTTCACTATCTCTCCAAGTTAAAAAAAAACTTATCTACTTTTGCGATGTGCTATCGAATTTGAAAACAATAGGAATATTGACGAAATTAAAATCAAACAAGTTTGATTTAAAAAGTTAACAGATAAAGATTTCGATGACGAACACACGCATTTAGCATGTTTGAGACGTTCTGGAATTATCTATCCTGAAATGATTACTGCAAAGTTGGTGGTAAAACACGAAAATTAGTAAAATTAGTCCCACAATTCTCTGGATTTCTGGTTATCTGAAGGCAACTTCGGTGGCTCATTCCAGCCCAGAAACAACGGATTTTCCAACTACTGGTTTGAGGCCATCGACTGAATCTATTTTCAATCCACCGTCGCGGTTAATTTTAATCTTCCTATAAAATTTAAGTACGAAGCCGATAATTTCCTTAATTTAAATGTATTTTCTGTCCACAATTTTTCTAATACTGTAACAAAGTCAGATCCGTTCACGTTACGAATTTTAAGCAAAATCCGTCAACTTTTGTTGCGCTTTTTTAATTATTTCCCGTATTTTGCATAACTCTTTCATTTATCCTGCGCTAGGTTACCGAGAAATCCCGATCGTTAATAATTTCGAGCTTGATATTCCGCTTCGGTATTCGGCGTAAAGGAACTCGCAAAGGTTGAGTTTCATCTCAGATAAAAGACTTTTATAGAAGTTGTCTTGATTCAACTTTGACTGTTTCGTTTTTATTGCTTTGTCTGCGTATTTTCCTTTTACAATAGATCGTCTAGAGTTTCGTAATTTCAGCGCGGTTTAGAGTTTCAAAGCGGAATTGCGGTAAGTATGTGCTGGATTTTATTTTAAATGATCGACTAGACAAACCTTGTTGATTTAACGAATCCTGGTAAATCCAGGCGCTGGTTTGCGCGTGGGAATCGGACACCTGTTCGAAAAATCGCTCATTTACATTATAAATATGGTTTTATGCAAATCGGTGTTTGTTGGGGGTAATTTGAGGTTTAGCAAATCGGGAGTTTTGTTGCAAAATATTACCCCAGGGTACGTTTTAATTATACGTAATGGGAAGTTTTCACTTTACGTGTTGTTGTCTGAGAACTATGTTTTTGTTTAACTGAGAATTAACTCTTTAATTGTGTTTTATACCTATAAAGCGTCTTAAATTAACAATGTTTTTGGATTGGACACACTGAGTTCTACTTTGTATGAATTTTTAAATGTTTTTATTGACAATTTTTGTGGTTATTTTCGATACATTGTCTGATATTAACACTGATAAAAAAAAAAGGAAAAATTAAAATAATCGAAAATTTGAATAATCGAAAACCAAAAGTAACAGAAATCTAAGAATCGAAAAACCAAGATGTCAAGAAATCGAAACTCCAAAATTTAAAAAATCGAAAAATTCGAAAAACTGGAAAATCGAAAAACCGAGACATCAAAAATTCGAAAAATTGAAAATCGAAAGATCAAAAGATCGAGAAATCAAAATATATAGGCCAAAATCGAAAAACGAAAAGTTAAAAGTTGAAAAATTGGAAAATCGAAAAATTTAAAAACCGAATAGGTCAAAATAAAAAATCGAGAAGTTATAAATTGAAAAACTGATAAATAGAGAAGCTGAACAATCTAACATCGATAAATCAGGAAACCAAAACATTGAAAAATTTTAAAAATAAAAATTAAAAAATGGAAAATTTGAAAAAACAAATTATTGAAAAAGAGAATTCGAAAATTGAAAATTTATAATATCAAAAAACAATTCGAAAAATCAAGAAGCCAAAAATCGAAAAGTCGAAAAAGCCAAATATTGAAAAATCCCAAAACGAAAAATCAAAACCAAAAAACTGAAGAAATGAAAAATCGAAAATCTAAGAGATTATAAAAGTCAAATTTGAAAGGGGAGAAAAATTGGGAAAATGTAAAGTTGAAACATCGAAAAATTGAAAATTGTGAAGATGAGAAATTATAAAATTCAATAATAAATATACTGAAAAATCCCAAAACTGAAATTTCGAAAAATTGAAAAATGGAAGAAAAGTTGAAAAATCCAAAATAGAAATATCCAAAAGTTGAATATTGAAAGTGATGTCGAAAAATCGAAATTTCAAAAAAGTTGAAAAATTGAAAAATCAAAAACCTGAAAATAACAAAAACAGTAGAAAGTCAAGAAATGGGAAAATGAAAACATGGAATAACTGAAACATCCCAAAACTGGAATATCCAAAAACTGAGAAATAAAAAAATTGAAGAATTTGATATAAAAAATTCAAAAAAGAGTTTATAAAAGTTAAATTTAAAAAACAGAAATATTTCAAAAACATAAAATTGAAACATCGAAAAATTGAAAATCGTGAAATTGGGAAATTATAAAATTGAATAATAAATACGCTAAAAAGTCCTAATACTGAAAATTCGAAAAATTGAACAATGGAAGAAAAGTCGAAAAATCCCAAAAATTGAGAATTTAAAAAATTGAAAAATTGAAAAGTCGAAATCCTGAAAATTCGAAGAATTGAAGAATTGAAGAGCTGTAAAATCGAAACAGTCGAAAGTCAAGAAGTGGGAAAATCAAAACATGGATTAATTGAAAAATCGAAAAATTGAGAATTTAGAAAAGTCAAAAAGTGATAAATTGAAAAATCGAAATATTTAAAATCGTAAAATTGAAGAGGAGTAAAACTGAAAACACGTAAAACTGAAACATAGGAAAATTGAGAAGTCGAAAAATTGAAAATTTGAGAAATTGTAAACTCGAAGAATTGAAAAATGAATAATTTGAAAAATCGAAATATTTAAAAAACGTAAAATTGAAGAGGAGAAAAATATGGAAAACGTTAAGTTGAAACATCGATAAATTGAAAATCGTGAAAATGAGAAATTATAAAATTGAATAATAAATATACTGAAAAATCCCAAAACTGAAATTTCGAAAAATTGAAAAATGGAAGCAAAGTTGAAAAATCCCTAAATAGAAATATCCAAAAGTTGAAATATTGAGAAATCGAAAAATCAAAAAAGTCAAATCGAAAAATTGAAACTTTGAAAAAGTTGAAAAACTGAAAAATCAAAAACCTGAAAATTACAAAAACAGTAGAATGTGAAGAAATGGGAAAATCAAAACATGGATTATTTGAAAAATCGAAAAATTTAAAAATCATAAAATTGGAGAGGAGTAGAACTGAAAAAACGTAAAACTGAAACATCGGAAAATTGAGAAATCGAAAAATTGAAAACCGTAAAATTGAAAAATTGAGCAATTCTAAACGCGAAAAATTGAAAAATAAATAATTTGAATCCCAAAACTGAAATTTACAAAAATTGAAAAATGAAACAAAAACTGAAGAATCCCAAAACTGAAATTTCCAAAAATTGAAAAATGAAACAAAAACTGAAGAATCCCAAAACTGAAATATCCAAAAACTGAGAAATTAAAAAATTGAAGAATTTAATATAAAAAAGTGCAAAAAGAGTTTATAAAAGTTAAATTTGAAAAATATAAATATTTCAAAAACGTAAAATTGAAACATCGAAAAATTGAAAATCGTGAAATTGGGAAATTATAAAATTGAATAATAAATACACTAAAAGTCCCAAAACTGAAAATTCAAAAAATTGAACAATGGAAGAAAAGTCGAAAAATCCCAAAAACCCCAAAAATTGAGAATTTAAAAAATTGAAAAATTGAGAAATCGAAAAATCAAGAAAGTGAAGTCAAAAAATCGAACCTTAAAAAAGTAGAAAAACTGAAAAATCGACAACCTGAAAATTCGAAGAATTGAAGAATTGAAGAGCTGTAAAATCGAAACAGTCGAATGTCAAGAAGTGGGAAAATCAAAACATGGATTAATTGAAAAATCGAAAAATTGAGAATTTAGAAAAGTCAAAAAGTGATAAATTGAAAAATTGAAATATTTAAACATCGTAAAATTGAAGAGGAGTAAAACAGAAAACACGTAAAACTGAAACATAGGAAAATTGAGAAGTCGAAAAATTGAAAATCGAAAAATTGAAAATTTGAGAAATTGTAAACTCGAAAAATTGAAAAATAAATAACACTATGCAACACTAAAAAATTCACAGAAAGTTCAGACAGTGTTTGAGGTTGGGTATACTCCATATACTAAAGAAAAAAATGTTTTGTAGTCATATCACATCACAAAACATAGATAACGGGTGTTTTGCTTTTTTTACTTTATGGGACACTTGATTGCATTTAATCGTAAAAATATCGCTTTTATGTATCCACCCATGTTTGCTGACTTCTGTTGGTGTCTTCAGAGGGATACTGCGAGATCTCGCTACAATAGGAATGCCAATCGTTCGAAAAAAAAGACCTTTTTCAATGAAAAATGAAGTATTGTTTTATTAATTTTGTATGATTTCAAAAAATTCAAAAAACACTTTTCATTTTGAAACCTGATGTGATAGGTTGGGTAGCTGTACTCCACATACTATAGAAAAAAATGTTTTATCCTCATATCACATCACAAAACATAGATAATGGGTGTTTTGTTTTTCGTACTTTTTGGGACACTTGATTGCATTTAATCGTAAAAATATCGCTTTTATGTATCCACCCATGCTTGCAGATTTCTGTTGGTGTCTTCAGAGGGATACTGTGAGATCTGGCTACAATAGGAATGCCAATCGTTTGAAAAAAAATACCTTTTTCAATGAAAAATGAAGTATTGTTTTATTAATTTTGAATGATTTCAAAAAATTCAATAAACACTTTTCATTTTGAAATCTGATGTGATAGGTTGGGTAGCTATACTCCATATACTAAAGAAAAAAATGTTTTATCCTCATGTCACATCACAAAACATAGATAACGGGTGTTTTGTTTTTCGTACTTTTTGGGACACTTGATTGCATTTAATCGTAAAAATATCACTTTTATGTATCCACCCATGCTTGCAGATTTCTGTTGGTGTCTTCAGAGGGACACTGTGAGATCTGGCTACAATAGGAATGCCAATCGTTCGAAAAAAAAATACCTTTTTCAATGAAAAATGAAGTATTGTTTTATTAATTTTGTATGATTTCAAAAAATTCAAAAAACGCTTTTCATTTTGAAACCTGATGTGATACGATTCTTTCAAGTATAATCCTCAATTGAGTTTGAGGTAAGAAATTTTAACTACATACTGTGCATTCTGTGAAATTTATTTTTTTTTAATTTGTTGCATAGTGTAATTTGAAAAATCGAAATATTTAAAAAACGTTAAATTGAAGAGGAGAAAAATTTGGAAAACATTAAGTGAAACATCGATAAATTGAAAATCGTGAAAATGAGAAATTATAAAATTGAATAATAAATATACTCAAAAATCCCAAAACTGAAATTTCGAAAAATTGAAAAATGGAAGCAAAGTTGAAAAATCCCTAAATATAAATATCCAAAAGTTGAAATATTGAGAAATCGAAAAATCAAAAAAGTGAAGTCGAAAAATCGAAACTTCAAAAAAGTTCAAAAATTGAAAAATCAAAAACTTGAAAATTACAAAAACAGTAGAAAATCAAGAAATGGGAAAATCAAAACATGGATTAATTGAAAAATCGAAAAATTGAGAATTTAGAAAAGTCAAAAATTGATAAATGGAAAAATCTAATTATTTGAAAATTGTAAAATTGAATAATTTCAAGAATCCCAAAACTGAAATATCGAAATATTGAAAAATGAAAGAAAAACAGAAAAATCCCAAAACTGAAATATCTAAAAACTGAAAAATTAAAAAATTGAAGAATTTAATATAAAAAGGTCAAAAAATAGTTTATAAAAGTTAAATTTGAAAAATAGAAATATTTCAAAATCGTAAAATTGAAGAGGAGAAAAATGGTACAACGTAAAATTGATACATCGAAAAATTGAAAATCCTGAAATTGGGAAATTAAAAAATTGAATAATAAATACACTAAAAAGTCCCAAAACTGAAAACCCGAAAAATTGAAAAATGGAAGAAAAGTCGAAAAATCCCAAAATCGAAATTACCAAAAATTGAGAATTTAAAAAAATGAAAAATTGAGAAATCGAAAAATCAAGAAAGTGAAGTCGAAAAATCGAACCTTAAAAAAGTAGAAAAATTGAAAAATCAAAAACCTGAAAATTCGAAGAATTGAAGAACTGTAAAATCGAAACAATCGAAAGTCAAGAAATGGGAAAATCAAAACATGGATTAATTGAAAGATCGAAAAATTGAGAATTTAGAAAAGTCAAAAATTGGTAAATTAAAAAATCGAAATATTTAAAAATCGTAAAATTGAAGAGGAGTAAAACTGAAAACACGTAAAACTGAAACATAGGAAAATTGAGAAGTCGAAAAATTGAAAATTTGAGAAATTGTAAACTCGAAGAATTGAAAAATGAATAATTTGAAAAATCGAAATATTTAAAAAACGTAAAATTGAAGAGGAGAAAAATTTGGAAAACGTTAAGTTGAAACATCGATAAATTGAAAATCGTGAAAATGAGAAATTATAAAATTGAATAATAAATATACTGAAAAATCCCAATACTGAAATTTCGAAAAATTGAAAAATGGAAGCAAAGTTGAAAAATCCCTAAATAGAAATATCCAAAAGTTGAAACATTGAAAAATCGAAAAATCAAAAAAGTGAAGTCGAAAAATCGAAACTTCAAAAAAGTTGAAAAATTGAAAAATCAAAAACCTGAAAATAACAAAAACAGTAGAATGTGAAGAAATGAGAAAATCAAAACATGGATTATTTGAAAAATCGAAAAATTTAAAAATCATAAAATTGGAGAAGAGTAGAACTGAAAAAACGTAAAACTGAAACATCGGAAAATTGAGAAATCGAAAAATTGAAAACCGTAAAATTGAAAAATTGAGCAATTCTAAGCGCGAAAAATTGAAAAATAAATAATTTGAATCCCAAAACTGAAATTTCTAAAAATTGAAAAATGAAACAAAAACTGAAGAATCCCAAAACTGAAATTTCCAAAAATTGAAAAATGAAACAAAAACTGAAGAATCCCAAAACTGAAATATCCAAAAACTGAGAAATTAAAAAATTGAAGAATTTGATATAAAAAAGTGCAAAAACAGTTTGTAAAAGTTAAATTTGAAAAATATAAATATTTCAAAAACCTAAAATTGAAACATCGAAAAATTGAAAATCGTGAAATTGGGAAATTATAAAACTGAATAATAAATACACTAAAAAGTCCCAAAACTGAAAATTCGAAAAACTGAACAATGGAAGAAAAGTCGAAAAATCCCAAAAACCCCAAAAATTGAGAATTTAAAAAACTGAAAAATTGAGAAATCGAAAAATCAAGAAAGGGAAGTCGAAAAATCGAACCTTAAAAAAGTAGAAAAATTGAAAAATCGAAAACCTGAAAATTCGAAGAATTGAAGAATTGAAGAGCTGTAAAATCGAAACAGTCTGAAAGTCAAGAAGTGGGAAAATCAAAACATGGATTAATTGAAAAATCGAAAAATTGAGAATTTAGAAAAGTCAAAAAGTGATAAATTGAAAAATCTAAATATTTAAAAATCGTAAAATTGAAGGAGTAAAACTGAAAACACGTAAAACTGAAACATAGGAAAATTGAGAAGTCGAAAAATTGAAAATCGAAAAATTGAAAATTTGAGAAATTGTAAACTCGAAGAATTGAAAAACAAATAATTTGAAAAATCGAAATATTTAAAAAACGTAAAATTGAAGAGGAGAAAAATTTGGAAAACGTTAAGTTGAAACATCGATAAATTGAAAATCGTGAAAATGAGAAATTATAAAATTGAATAATAAATATACTGAAAAATCCCAAAACTGAAATTTCGAAAAATTGAAAAGTGGAAGCAAAGTTGAAAAATCCCTAAATAGAAATATCCAAAAGTTGAAATATTGAGAAATCGAAAAATCAAAAAAGTGAAGTCGAAAAATCGAAACTTCAAAAAAGTTCAAAAATTGAAAAATCAAAAACCTGAAAATTACAAAAACAGTAGAAAATCAAGAAATGGGAAAATCAAAACATGGATTAATTGAAAAATCGAAAAATTGAGAATTTAGAAAAGTCAAAAATTGATAAATGGAAAAATCTAATTATTTGAAAATTGTAAAATTGAATAATTTCAAGAATCCCAAAACTGAAATATCGAAATATTGAAAAATGAAAGAAAAACAGAAAAATCCCAAAACTGAAATATCTAAAAACTGAAAAATTAAAAAATTGAAGAATTTAATATAAAAAGGTCAAAAAAGAGTTTATAAAAGTTAAATTTGAAAAATAGAAATATTTCAAAATCGTAAAATTGAAGAGGAGAAAAATGGGAAAACGTGAAATTGAAACATCGAAAAATTGAAAATCGTGAAATTGGGAAATTATATAATTGAATAATAAATACACTAAAAAGTCCCAAAACTGAAAATTCGAAAAATTGAAAAATGGAAGAAAAGTCGAAAAATCCCAAAATCGAAATTTCCAAAAATTGAGAATTTAAAAAATTGAAAAATTGAGAAATCGAAAAATCAAAAAAGTTTAGTCGAAAAATCGAACCTTAAAAAAGTAGAAAAATTGAAAAATCAAAAACCTGAAAATTCGAAGAATTTAAGAACTGTAAAATCGAAACAGTCGAAAGTCAAGAAATGGGAAAATCAAAACATGGATTAATTGAAAAATCGAAAAATTGAGAATTTAAAAAAGTCAAAAATTGATAAATTAAAAAATCGAAATATTTAAAAATCGTAAAATTGAAGAGGAGTAAAACTGAAACATGGGAAAATTGAGAAATCGAAACATTGAAAATTTGAGAAATTGGAAACTCGAAAAATTGAAAAATAAATAATTGAAAATCCCAAAACTTTAGAAACATTGAAAATGAAAGAAAAACTGAAGAATGAAAAAATCTCAAATGTGAAATATCCAAAAACTGCGAAATTGAAAAACTGAAAAATAAAAAAGCCAAAAAGTGAAGTCGAAAAATCAAAACCTTAAAAAATTGAAAAATCAAAAACCTAAAAAGCTGAAAAATTGAAAAATTGAAGAAACGAAAAATCGAAAAACAGAGTTTATAAAAGTTAAATTTAAAAAATCGTGAAATTGAGAAATTATAAAATTGAATAGTAAATATACTGAAAAATCCCAAAACTGAAAATTCGAAAAATTAAAGAATTGAAGAACTGAAAAATCGAAACAGTCGGAAGTCAACAAATGGGAAAATTAAAACATCGATTTATTGAAAAATCGAAAAATTGAGAATTTTGGAAAAGTCAAAAATTAATGAATTGAAAAATCGAAATATTTGAAAATTGTAAAATTGAAGAGGAGTAAAACCGAAAAAACGTAAAACTGAAGCATCGTAAAATTGAGAAATCGAAAAATTGAAAATCGTAAAATTGAAAAATTGAGCAATTGTAAACTCGAAAAATTGAAAAATAAATTATTTGAAAAACCCAAAACTGCACTTTCGAAAAATTGAAAAATGAAAGAAAAACTGAAAAGCCCCAAAAAGTGAGAAATTACAATACCTAAACTGTGAAAAATTGAAGAATTAAAGAAATGAAAAATCAAAAAACTGAGAGTTTATAACAGTGAAATTTGAAAAATTGAAAAATCGTAAAATTGAAAAAGAGAAAAATTGGAAATCGTAAAATCGAAAAATTGGGAATTTAGAGAAGTCAAAAATTAATAAATTGAAAAGGGGAATGATTGAAGAAACGTAAAGCTGAAACACCGGAAAATTGAGAAATCGAAAAGTTGAAAACCGAGAAATTGAAAAATTGAGAAATTGTAAAATCGAAAAACTGAATAATAAATAGAGTAAAAAATCACATCATTGAAATCTCTAAAAATTGAGAAATGAAAGAAATTCTGAACAATCCCATAATTGAAACATCGAAAAATTGAGAAATCAAAAAATTGAAAAATTGAGAAATCGGAAAATCGGAAAAGTGAAATCGAAAAATCGAAACTTAATAAATTGAAAAATTAAATACCTAAAAAACTGAAAAATTGAAGAATTGAAGAAATGAAAAATCGAAAAACTGGGAGTTTATAAAAGTCAAATATGAAGAACTGAAAAATCGAAATATTTAAAAATCGAAAAATTGAATTGAAAAAATGGAAAATCGAAAAATTGAAGAACTGAAAAATCGAAACAATCGGAAGTCAAGAAATGGAAAAATCAAACATCGATTAATTGAAAAATCGAAAAATTGTGTTTATATAAGTCAAGGACTGAAAAATCAAAATATTTGAAAATCGTAGCATTGAAAAAACGTAAAACTGAATCATCGGAAAATTGTAAAATCGAAAAATTGAAAAATAAATAATCAGAAAAATCCCAAAACTAAAATTTCGAAAAACTGAAAAATGAAAGAAAAAGTAGTGAACAATGGAAAAACTGAGAAATTAAAAAATTGAAAAATTGAGAAATAAAAAGACCAAAAAAGTGAAGTCGAAAAATCAAAATCAAGCTTCTCGGTTTATATTAAACCAAAAAAATATATTTTCACTGCGGACGCTTATCCTTACGTTATCGGTGCAGTACTTCACCTCAAGCATGCACTTGCAGTGGCATGATAAACCCACCGAATATAAATTTAATTATGACTAAATAATCCTCTTAAATAATAAAAGAAAAATATAAATAAGATCTTTTTAATTAATTAACTAACTCAAAACACAATAGAAATTCGTCCAATCTGTCACATTCTCCCGATAATCTGCTCCTTATCGTTAAAATCATTTAAAAAACAGAAAAACATCCGGCGATACAATCGGACAATGCTAATCAGATATTAACATTTCTTGAGAACACTTCATATTCTGACTCTAATACAAAAAAAAAAGCAAATTTCGTAATAATTAGAAAAAGTATAAAAGCGAAATTAGTTGATATTGGATCCACAGAACGACAAAATCCATACACACAATGAAGACTATAACTGCTGTATTGTTCTTGGTGGCAGCTGCACGTAAGTACAACGTTTTAAATGTCATATAGGTGATAATACTAATCGTAATTGTATAATAGTGGCCCAATGGACACCCGACCCTCTCTGTCCGTACCCGTCATACGAACCCACCAGATTTCCTGTGCCAGGTGACTGCACCAAGTACTACGAGTGCTTGGGTGGTACCAAAACCTTGCTAAGTTGCCCAGATGGGTTCGAATTTGATTACGAACGTCAAGACTGTGAAGCGGCGGGAGCGGTCAATTGTGACCCCAGTAAGTTTTGTTTTTATTTTTCAGAGTTGGTATTTAGTAAGTGTGTTATTTTCAGATGACATTACCACGGTCACTTGGGCTCCTTCAACAGGTATTTTTTTTATTTATTTATTTTTTTTTTTGTTAATCTACTCTAAAGTGGAATTCTAGATCGTCCACCTTGCTCTGCAACGGGTGATGAGGTCATATATTTCCCCTATGAGGGCGACTGCACTAAATTCTGGGAATGTTATCAACGAAACACGTATTTGCATCAGTGCCCCGCGGGATATTACTGGAGTCAGGCCCTGGGAAGGTGCGACGTTGCCGCTAATGTCGATTGTGAGTGGGATTAGCAGAGAATTTCCAACGCTGACATAAATTTATTTATTTATTATCTGTGTATACATAAAGAATAAATATATGATATTACAAATTATTCTCCATAGATTTCAGAAAATAGAAATATCCAAGAATTGAAAAAAACCCAAACGAAAAATTGGAAAAATTAGGAAATGAAAAATTGATAAAATCGCCTAAGTTACTCAAAATCTTTGTTTTTTTGATTTTTCAATTCTTCTATTTCTGAAATTTTCGATTTTTCGACCCCACTTTTTTGATTTTTTTTTAATTTCTCAGTTTTTGGATACCTATTTCAATTTTGGGACTTTTCAGTTTTTCTTTCATTTTTCAATTTTTCGAAATTTCAGTTTTGGGATTCGTCAGTTGTTCGATTTTACAATTTCCCAGTTTTTCAATTTCACGATTTTCAATTTTCGATGGTTCAATTTTACGTTTTTCCACTTTTTCACATCTTCAATTTTCAAAAATTCAAAAACTGAGATATCGAGAAGCAAAATTTCAAAGATCGGAAAAAAATTGAAGAATTGAGGAATCGAAATATGCCAAAATCGAAAAATCGAAAAGATAAAAACTGAAAAAGTGAGGAGTTTGAAAAACAAATCGAAAATTTGAAAAATCGAAAAACTGAAAAATTGATAATTTTAGAAACCGAAAATTCTAGGGTCAAAAATTTTAAAAATCGAAAAATTGAAAACCCGATGAATTTAAAACGGAAAAGTCGAAAACTCAAAAAATGGAAAAACTGAAAAATCTAAAATTTAAAAATTGGAAAAATTGAAAAATAGAAATATCCAAGAACTGAAAAAAACCCAAACGAAAAATTCGAAAAATTAGGAACTGAAAAATTGATAAAATCGCCAAAGTTACTCAAAATCTTTGTTTTTTTGATTTTTCAATTCTTCTATTTCTGAAATTTTCGATTTTTCGACTCCACTTTTTAACCCCAAAGAGCAAAAAATCGATAAATCAAAAGTCCAAATATGGAAAAAATTGAAAAATCGAAAAGCCGAAAAATACAAAAAGTGAAATATCGAAAAATCTAAAAAATCGAAACTTCGAAAAATTTTGAAACTGAAAAACCTGGATGTAAAGAAATCGAAATTTTAAAAATCGAAAAAATCGAAAATTGAGGATTCGAAATACCTCAAAATCGAAAAATCGCAAAGTCAAAAACTACAAAATTGAAAAATTAAAAATAAAAAAAATTGATAAATGGAGGAATCGAAAAACTGAAAACTGTAGAGAAGTTTAAAAACCGATAAATTGAATATTCAACAATTTTAAAAATCGAAAAATTGGAAAGTAGAAAAATCGGAAAAACCTGAAAAATATAAAATTTCATTATTCGAAAAATTGAAAAATTCACAAATCGTAAAAGTAAAAAATCGAGGAATCAATAATCGAAAAGTCGAAAAATCTAAAAATTGGAGAATCGAAATATAGAAAATCCTAAAAAATGAAACATCGAAAAATTGGGAAATTAAAAAATTAATAATCGGGAAACTGAAAAGTCGTAAAATCGTGACCGAATAATTGAAAATTTAGAAACATTAAATACCGAAAAATTGGAAAATTGAAAAAAAATTAAACTATCGAAAAACTGAAAAATCGAAAATCTAAAAATTGAAATGTCGAAGCATTTTAAAATTCGGAGAAAGTCAAAATGTGCGAAAAACTAAAAAAATTGAAAAATTTAAAAATTAAGGAAATTGAATAAATGTAAGAACACCAAAGAATTTAAAAATCGAAAACCGAGAAATCGACAAATCGAAGAATTTCAAACATCGAAAAATCCAAAAACTGAAGGTAAAAAAATCCATCAATTGAGAAATCGAAAAATTTAACCATTAAAAAGTTGAAACATCGAAATCTCGATAAATTGAGAAGTCGAAAATTTGACAAATCAAAAAACTAAAAAATTTAAAAATTTAGAAACCGAAAATTCAAGAATCAAAAATCGAGAAATTGAAAAACCGAAGAATTTAAAACCGAAAAGTAGAAAACTCAAAAGATCGAGAAGTCGAAACACCAAAAAACTGAAAAATCTAAAATTTAGAAATTAGAAAAATTGAAACAGAAATATCCGAAAGCTAAAAAACAAAAAAATCTATAATTTAAAAATCGAAAAATTGCAAAATCTAAAAACAAAAAAATCTAGGAATCGAAAAATCGTCATATTGAAAAATTTCAAAACTGAAATATCGAAAAATTGAAAAATGGAAGAAAATTTGAAAAATTTTAAAACTGAAAAATACCAAAAGTGAACCATCGAAAAACTAGAAATCGAAAAATTGAAAAATCAAGAAACCTAAAAAAATCGAAACGTCGACAAATTTTGAAACTGGAAAAACCTAGATGTCAAGAAATCGAAATATCAAAAAATTGAAAAGGCGAGCAGTCGAAAAATCGAAGAATTGAGAAATCGAAATAGACCAAAATCCAAAAATCCAAAAAATGAAAAGTAAAAAATAGGGAAATTAAAAATTAAAAAAAAACAAATCGAAAAATCGAAAAACTGAAAATTCGAAAAATTGAAAATCAAAAAATGTAAACACAAAAAATCGAAAAATTGAGGAATCGATAAATCGAAAGGTCGAAAAAACGAAAAATTGGAGAATGAAAATATAGAAAAATCCCAAAACTGAAATATCGAAAAATTTACAAATTAAGAATTTCAAAAATCGAGAAATCGATAAATTGAAAAATGGAGGTTGAAAAATCGAAAATTCAGAAACTTCAAACATATGAGAAATTGAAAAATCGAAAAATTGAAAAATCCCAACACTGAAATATCGAAAAATTGAGAAATGGACGAATTGAAAAATCGAAAAACTGAAGAATCCAAAACGGAAACATCGAAAAATTGAAAAATTAAAAAATTGGGAAATCGAAAAGTCGAAAAATCGAAAATTGAAAAACGTCAAATGTCGAAAATTTGACAAATCGAAAAATTGAAGAGTCGAAAAATTGGAAAATTGAAAAAAAATTGAAAAATCGGATAATTGAAAAATCCTAAAACTGAAACATCGAAAAATGGAAAATTTAGAAACGTCCAGAATTGAAAATTTGAGACATCGCAAAAACCGAACATCGGAAAATTAAAAAACCGAAAAATTCAAAATCAAAAACTGAGATATCGAAAAATTGTTATATCTACAATTCTGCTTTTTTTTTCGAAAAATTTCGATGTTTAGGGTGAAAATTCAATACGAATTCATAAACCACAAGATCAAGATTCTGTCAATTTTTAACTTTTATTATCATGACATCCCTAACATACAAAATGTGACAAAATGTGACAACAATCGGTCAAGTAGTTTCGGAGATTATCTAAATAATAAAAGAAACAACACTTTAATGCAACACCATCTTTATTCCCATCATTTCCTACATTTTATTTAACATAACTACGAATCCTGACAAAAATCTCCAGGATAATCGCACTGGCTTATCTCCTGGTGCCACCAGAGTCCCGCAGGACACGCCATTTCGTACTTCACCCCAGCAAAACACTCCCAAAACTTCGTGCAGTCTCCAGGATAAGGAAAATACGTGATGTCATTCGAAGGATAAGGACACAAAGGATCCGAAGTCAAATTAATCAAAGAACCTGTCAAAATAACCATCAAACCGGTACCACCACAACCAAAAAACGTACCAGTGGAATCGTCACAGTAATCTCCCGGGAAGTCGCACAAGCCTACTGTTTGGTGCCACCACAAACCCGCGGGGCAATTGAAGAGTATACTCTTACCTTCAAGGCACTCCCAAAACTGAGTACAGTCACCGGGGTAAGGATAAAAGGTACCATCTTCTACTGAGGAACAGTCCGGCCCGGAATCGTCAGACGGACTCCCAAAAACTGCTACAATTGTGGTTGAAAAAGTAAAAACAAAACCAAACAATTTTTTTCTAGTAGGAGGAAGTAGTACTTACCTGGTAAAGCAGCACAGGCTAGAAGTACTACTGTGAAAATTTTGCTGTACATCTTGAATGATGATCCGGTACTATGCAGTCCTTTTATATATGTTTCTTGATAAGTTACTTAGTAGATGGTAATCTAATCGTTCATCGTGTCCGTTTCTGTATTGATAAGTTTTCGTTTGAAAATTAAAATTCCAAAATGTAAATTTTTTATTAGAATCAGTTTTACATTTTAAACCAACTAAGGACAATCGCAAAAATCTCCAGGATAATCGCACTGGCTTATCTCCTAGTGCCACCACAGTCCTGCAGGACACGTCATTTCGTACTTCACCCCAGCAAAACACTCCCAATGGTTAAAGAACAATCCGGTTCGGAATCGTCAAACAACACCCCATAAACAACTACAGCAAAAATGGTACCAAACGACTTTGGTTTAAGTTGGAGGAGGTGGTACTCACCTGGAAGAGCAGTACATGTTAAAAGTACTACCGTAAAAATTGTGTTGTACATCGTGAATGACAATCTGGTACTACTGAAATCAATAGTTAATTTCAGGTCTGTTTACTCGAAAATTGTGATTGAGTAGTACCAGAGATAATTAGATGAAACAATAGATTGTATCGTTCCGTCCATCAATGTCACGTTTTATCACCACGACTCAAAATAACGGATACAAGATTTTAAACGTCAAACATCTTTATTCAGAACTAATATAATTCAAAATTAAATTTCATTGGTACAAAAGTCTCCGGGATAATCACACTCGCTTATTTCCTCGTGCCACCACAGGTCATCAGGACACGTCATTTCGTACTTATCCCCAGCGAAACACTCCCAGTACTTCGTACAATCGCCAGGATAAGGATAATAGGTGACTTCGTCCCCGGGAAGAGGACACAAAGGATCGGGAGTGCCTTTGGTCGTAGGAATATCAGTTGATCCGGTACCATCTGCTCAAACAAAGTCAAAACTGGTACCACCAAGACATAGTTTTACCTGTTAGTGTAGACGCGCCACAGAAATCTCCAGGGTAGTCACACTCACTTATGGCTTGGTGCCACCAGAGACCATCCGGACAATTGTAGAGGTAGTGATTACCAGCGTAGCACTCCCAGTACATGGTACAGTCGCCATCGTACGGATAGTACGTAATTTCTTCTGAATTCGGACAGTCGGGTCCAGGCCCATCCGAGCTCGTCGGTCCGACACTAAAAGTGGCTAAAATTTCCGGTAAAACTTGCGACGGTACTGAAAGGGTACTTACGTGGGTTTGGATTAGCAGTGGTGGAAGCAACTACAAAACAAATACGTACAATGGAACTATTTTAATTGGTGAAGTACTTACGAGGATCGCAGTTGGCTATCGACGGTGTGTCGCATTGCTGCAGCGGCGCGTTGAATTCGAGTCCTTCAGGACATTCCATGACGTACTTTGTCCCTTCGAAGCACTCCCAGTAGAGGGAACAGTCGCCATAGTACGGGTACCGGGTGACTTCGTATGATGGGTAAGGACAAAAGGGATCGGGCGTCCACTGGGCTCCTTTTTCTGAGTTAGATCATTTTTTAATATAGAGGTAGTACTTACCCGCAAAGGCGCACGAAATTAGTACCACAACAAAAGTTTGGGTGTACATCTTGAATGAATGAATGAAACGGCGGGCTGTGATTCGTTTATATAGATATTCTGATAAGTGCATTTTTGTTTTCCATGATTATGGTACGATTAGTATCTAATCGATGCGTTTGTTTTGACAAAACCGGTTTTTGCTGATATTAGGAAATTTGTGTGAATGAAACAGCTAAAAGTGATTTTCAGGGTTTATTTTTTAACTACTGAACTGACACCGTTCAGATTTGGTACCACCTTAGTACTAGTAGCATTGTAAAATGTAAAACCAAGTACTACCAGTTGGATCCTAATTTAGAGTGATATTTCCCGGGGAGGTTCCATTGTCGATTGGCCAAACTGTAGTAACGTTCCAGGAAGTTGAGTTCGTTATTGGGTAAATTGTAGTAACGTTCCAGGAAGTGGAATTTGTGATTGGGTACTCTGTAGTAACATTCCAGGACGTCGAGTTGGTGATTGGGTAAGGTGTAGTAACATTCCAGTTAGTCGAGTTTGTGATTGGATAAGCTGTAGTAACGTTCCAGGAAGTGGAATTTGTGATTGGGTACTCTGTAGTAACATTCCAAGACGTTGAGTTGGTGATTGGGTAAGGTGTAGTAACATTCCAGTTAGTCGAGTTTGTGATTGGATAAGCTGTAGTAACGTTCCAGGAAGTGGAATTTGTGATTGGGTACTCTGTAGTAACATTCCAGGACGTCGAGTTGGTGATTGGGTAAGGTGTAGTAACATTCCAGTTAGTCGAGTTTGTGATTGGATAAGCTGTAGTAACATTCCAGGAAGTGGAATTTGTGATTGGGTACGGTGTAGTACCATTCCAGGACGTCGAGTTGGTGATTGGCCAAGCCGTAGTAACATTCCACGAGGTGGAGTTTGTGATTGGCCAAATCGTGGTCCCGTTCCAAAAATTCGTGGCATTCGTAGTTGGAGAAACTGTTACGTTACCTAAAAAAGTACTTTAAATTCCTTCTGACCTCCCCTAGTTAAAATCTTTCAAAAAATTACAAAATTACCTTCGTCATCGTCGGTTTTTTCGATAATTTGGATGGAGATAGCCACATCTCCGACTTTGATATCTTCCTCAACTCTGATCTCTTTTGCTGTGGCACCAAATGCCAGACAAGCTAAACAAACCAAAAATATTCAAAAATTTCCAGAAGCTAGAATACTTACAAATTAGAATAAAAGCTGCAAGAACCTGGTTTGTGGTCATTTTGTTGTGTTGGTTGCTTCCAAACTGATTTGTAGAATTTCAAAAACGCTTTTTATATTAAATTTGGAATAAAGGATTGAGTACCAACGTAATTCTTTGTTGACAATCCGGATGTGCCCTCTTTGATGACAATCGTTTTGGCAAGTCATTGGTGATTTATCAGACTCAATCTAGATATTTGGAAAATGAGTCAGCTTTGTTTGTGGACACGGACATACCTCTCACAGCGCAACAATGACTGAAAGTGTTTTGAATTTAGTTCTTTTGAAGAATAAGTTAATGGTTTTGACTATAAAAGAATTTTGTTGGTAGTTTTTCAAATTTATGATGACTTTCAAAATGTAGACAGTGCGATAAAAACTTAGGTGAGTCACTTCTGTTTCATTGATTCTAAAGGAAAAAGCCCATCGAGATAAAGTACAATTAGAGTTAAAATTACATTTTAAACACTTAAAATTTTTGTCAATATATCTATTGCATATTTTTTTGTATTTATTTTTTTATTCTAGTCATAGTACTAACCCTTTTGTCTTTTATCTCTTTAAAAATAAATATTTAATTTTTGGTTGAAAAAACAAGGTAAATACTATATTTCCAACAGTCAATGAAATTGTTTCCACCTTTGTTCGGAGAAAAACACTCGAGATAAGGCGATCATGACACTAAATCGTGCTAAATCACATTTATAAGTGGGTATTAACGCAAAACAGATCGATAATTAAGTTCCATAAAGATGATGGATGCATCTCTTGTAGTACCCTAATTATATCGAGAAAAATTGATAAACAGTTTCTACAAAAAAGCTTTATTTTTAGTACTTATTAGTAGTTAACAAAATTAACATTGATGGATATATCCGGTAGTACCCATTCGTCGATCTCTTCACACTAGCACAGTACTATTGGTACAAAATGCCCCGGGGTAGTCACACTGATTGGCTTCTTGGTGCCACCACAACCCCTCCGGACAGTCTTCAAGGTACAATTTCCCGTCCGCGCACTCCCAGTACTTAGTGCAGTCCCCAACCACTGGATAGAAAACAGGGTCGTCACCAGTACCAGTACAGTCGGGTTGTCCTTCCTGGGTGGTGGGCGGCGTGAGCGTGGAAGAAGCTGTAAAACCGTACTACAGTACCTGGTAGACGAAAGGTACTACTTACTAGTGTAATCCGTGCAATAATCGCCGGGATAATCGCACTGGCTTATCTCCTGGTGCCACCAAAGCCCCTCTTCGCATTGAAAAAGGTAGTAGTTGCCTTCGAAGCACTCCCAGTACTTGTTACAATCGCCCGGGAACGGAAAATAGATCAGTTCTTCGGACGGGTACGGACAGTCGGGTCCCGGAGGAAGCGAAACCGTCGTATGGGTACTATACGTCGCTGAAAACACCCATCAAGCAAATTTTCTTAAAAGCGACGGTACTTACGTGGATTCGGGTTCGCAGTAGTCGAAGCAACTGAAAACATTGTTTAGTTTAATGTACAGATAGATAGTACGGTGAAGTACTTACAAGGATCACAGTTGGCAATCGAAGGCGTGTCGCACTGTTGCAAAGGGGCATTAAACTCAAGCCCTTCGGGACATTCCATTACGTATTTTGTCCCGTCGTAGCACTCCCAGTAGACCGAACAGTTACCGTAGTACGGGTACCGGGTGACGTGGTCCGACGGGAACGGGCAAAAAGGGTCCGGGGTCCATTGTGACTCTGCAGTTTAAATTAGCAAAGTATAGCAAGTAGTACCAAAGTACTTACGGCAAAAGCCAGCACACAGGGCGAAAATCGCAACAAAAATTTCGTTCTTCATGGTGCAGTACTCTGGTCACTGATGGCACCGAAGTGTGAAGAAGTGCTTTTATACGAAACTCATCTACTGATAGCTTTTTATTGTCCGATCAAGTGGTACAACATTTTGTGTACTTCGATTTTCTTATCTTATGTTGATAGGTACATCCGGTAGATTCTGCAATCAGGAAAGATGGTACTTTATCACGTGAAGAATTCGCCTTCGTGTGATTTCTAAGTTCTTGGTACCACTACTGGCTTACTAAATAACAACACCGTGTTATAAAAAAGCCACAACGATCTTTATTATTAGTACTTTTACACTATTACAGTTAACAAAATTAACACTGGGTACTATTTTGACAACAATCAGATTCCTCGGCAGGTACGCATTTCTGGGTATCTTCGTCATAGTACAACCCTGTGGGACATTCTTCCTCGTACCATGACCCATCTAGACACCATACAAACAAATGGCAGCTATTGGGGTCCGGCAAGTACGAACTACCTTCCTCTTCACACTCCACCAACGGAGTAGTAGGATTTGTTGCTAAAACCACCCATCAACACCTCCTTGTACCAAATTACTTCAAACTTACTCGGTGTAGTACCATCGAAGCAAAAGTCGCCCGGGTACTCACACTCCGATGTGTTCGGATCCCACCACAACCCATCGGGACACTCGTACAAGTACAAATCTCCGTGGGTACACATCCAGTACTTGGTACAATCCCCAGGGTACGGATAGAAAATTTCGTCGGTGCTGCTACCATCACACGTTGGAGGTGGCAATGTGGTTGGCGGTGGTGTCCATGTGGGTGTCGACCAGGTAGAGTCCGTCGGTATAGCTACAATAAAACCAGTAAGTAGTACCGTACTTACCAGTAGTGGTACTACTGACTCGAATTGGTACAAAAAGCTCCGGGGTAGTCACACTGATTGGCTTCTTGGTGCCACCACAACCCGTCGGGACAGTCTTGAATGTAGAGTTTGCCGTCTGCGCACTCCCAGTACTTAGTGCAGTCACCATAGTACGGGTAGAAGACGGGGTCGTCACCAGTACCAGTACAGTCGGGTTGACCATTATGGGTGGTGGTTGAAATAGGTGGTGTCACGGTGGGGGTGCCTACAAAACCATGCTACACCTATTGCAGTCAAAAGGTACTACCTACCAGTAGAATTGGTGCAAAAATCTCCCGGATAGTCACACTGACTGATCTCTTGGTGCCACCAAAGACCATCAGGACAGTTATATAGATAGTGGTTACCTTCGAAGCACTCCCAGTACATGGTACAATCTCCCGGGTACGGGAAATAGATCAGTTCTTCCGATGGGTACGGACAGTCGGGTCCCGGAAGATGGGACACCGTCGACTCAGTGGTGTACGTCGCTGAAAACTACCATCAAACAAATTTTATCAAACTAAAGGTACTTACGTGGATTCGGATTCCCAGTGGTACTAGCAACTAAAAACACAACATTTTATACTTGACTAGATAGAAATAATAAAGTACTAACAAGGATCACAATTGGCAATCGACGGTGTGTCGCACTGTTGCAAAGGGGCGTTAAATTCGAGCCCTTCTGGGCACTCCATGACGTACTTGGACCCTTCATAGCACTCCCAGTAGACCGAGCAGTTACCATAGTAGGGGTACCGAGTCACGTGGTCGGACGGGTACGGGCAAAAAGGGTCCGGCGTCCATTGTGCCTCTGCGAACTTAATTAACCAAAACCAAAGTAGTACCGAGGTACTTACGACAAACACCAACGCATAGTGCGAAGATCGCCACAAAAATTTCGTTCTTCATGGTGTAGTGCGCTAGTTCAACTGACACCGAAGTGCGAAGAAGTGCTTTTATAGACAATACTCATCTTGATAGCGGTTTCTATTATTCGATCAAGGTTGCGCGATAGTGGTACTACATTTCTATTTCAAGATGTTAAAAATAGATTCATTGATCTAGAAAAATGTCACAAGAGTGTACTTTGACTTGGTGTTATCGTCGAGTGTTCTGCGAAAGAACTGGTACTGTCGGTACCGATTTCTTCTAAGAACTCTTTTTGAGTGTTATTCTAATGGGAGGTGCTCGAATAGTTTTTTTGATGACGTCAAAGTTTGATAAAAACTTGACATTGACGTGTAATCAAGAAAGAATTTGGTAGTTCTTGTCAACAACTTTATTGTTTTGGAATATTGTACTACATGAGGTTTAGTTTTGGCAGTAATCTCCTGGTTGTTCACACTTTGTTGCTTCTTGGTGCCACCATTGGCCTTCAGGACAAGTCAATAAATACTTGTTTCCTTCGAAACACTCCCAGTACTTGGTACAGTCGCCAACCACCGGAAAATAGACTGACTGGTCGTTAGGGTTTGGACAAGTTATATCGTCAGGATTTGGAGTAGTGGTAGGTCCTAAAATTACAAAGTTGGTACTAGATTTTACGACAATAGGGTCGTACCTGATGTAGAAGTGGTAGACGTTGGAATTGTAGGTGTTGGTGTGACGGTACTTCCTTTAGTCGTTGCTAAAAAATTACCGAGTTAAGAAAACAAAGTCACAAGGCAGTACCTACTCGAGATATTGCAATAATCCCCTGGATAGTCGCACTGAAGTACTGCTTGGTTCCACCACAAACCGTCAGGACAATGGTACATGTAGGAACTCCCCTCGAAACACTCCCAGTACTTAGAACAGTCTGCTATATCAGGCAAATAAATAATGTCTTCGGAATTGGGACACTGCGGATAAGGTCCTTCAGTTGTAGTACCACTATCAGTCGTAGTTGAGCTTGTGGTGGTACTACTTTCCGTGGTGGTCGTCCTAGTGGTAGTACTTCCCGTACTTTCGGTCGTCGTGGTCGTCGAAATATCTACAAAAATCGTCAACTAAGTACCACACACTCTGATTTTGTCTTACAAGGGTCGCACTGTGCCACCTCTGGAGAAGCACATTCGCTGGTTTTGGAGTCAAATTCTTGCCCAATGGGACACTGCACTAAGAATTTGGAGCCTTCGAAGCACGCCCAGTAGTACGAACAGTCACCATAGTAGGGGAAATTGGTGACTACCTCGGATGGGTAAGGGCACAAGGGATCGGGGGTCCATTCCGAGTCTACAAAGTCGTACTAAGTTAAAATTTTCGCCAATTAAAGTACTTACAAGCCAGATAAGCCAGAACACTAAAAATCACGTATTTGAACATGGTAGTACCGTGGAATGTGGCTTTGTATTAGAAAAACTATTTTTATAAAAATGACGCGGTGATAATCCTAATCTGGGCGCAAAAGTAAGTCAAGATAATTCTAGAGAGATTTAACTAACTTGACTTTGAAATAACCTACACGTGGAGAAGTTATCCAACTATTACTAAATGTAAAGTACGACTTTGGTACTAATTTTTTATTTAAAAATTGTTATTACAAGCGAACGTTTATTTTCCTGGAGGACAGTCGTACTCCAGGCAGCACTCTGACTCATCTACCCTGACACAGTCCTTTACCCTATCCGAAAAGTACAAATTTGGGGGACAAGTAGTGAGTCCCTCGGTTGTTGGGGTTGTGGGCGTTGACTAGTCTATCGTTGTGGAATTGTCACAGTACGACCCTGGATAGTCACACTCGCTGATTTCCTGGTGCCACCACAACCCATCTGGACAATTGTACAAGTACCCATTCCCGGCGAAACACTCCCAGTACTTAGTGCAGTCACCTAGGTACGGGAAGTACACAAGGACACTGCGGATAAGGACCTCTTGTACTACTTGCAGAATAAGTACCTAAGAACACATTCGATTAGTTTTAATCAAGTACCACCCCCAAAACGTACTGTCTGTTGATCCTGTATGGTCCGGATTACCAGTGGTGGAAGCCCCTAAAACAAGTCTTACAAATCAAAAAATTCATCGACGGTACCACCTACAAGGATCGCAGTTTGCAATGGACGGAGTGTCACATTGTTGTAAAGGTTCGTTGAATTCGAGTCCTTCAGGACACTCCATTATGTACTTGGCCCCATAGTAGCACTCCCAGTAGACGGAGCAGTTACCATAGTACCGGTACTTGGTCGCGTGGTCAGGGTATGGGTACGGACAAAACGGATCGGGAGTCCATTGAGCATCTAAAAACTTTGTATGAACTATTAATAGTTTCGTATTTCAGTACTCACAACAAACAAAGGAAAAGAGTACGACCAATCTTACAATGGTTGTGGAAATGATAAAGTCCTTCATTGTGACACGCAAGTACTACCTCACAAAATTGGATTGTTTTTATATTAGCCAATGGTCTTATCGGTTTTTTGTGTCAACAGATCTATTTCGAGAACTGCGAAGATGTCTTTTAGTATCAATTTAAGAGTACTTAAGTGTCTTGTTTGTGGCGTCAGAAATTCACGTGAAATGTATGGGTGCGTTCGAACAAACAGTCAAAACAGTATTGTCGAAACAGTACCGTTTCAAAGTTTTATTTAGTCGTACCGGAACGAGGTTTAAAGTAGTACTGGCAGCACCTATGCTACTAGAAGCTTTAAAGCAATATTCAGAAAAACTAAATGAAAATAAAGATGTTATTATTAATTTTATTTATTTATTTACTAAACCTTGTCCTGGGTACTACAGCTTCACTCAGCAAAAAATTTCTCAACTTCAGATAAAACCCTTGACTTGTTGAGAGAAATAACGCATCACCTTATTCTGTCTTATCAATCAGTTGCGTCATAACACGAAAATTCACCTATGTGGTGAGTACTACATAAGTTACGACGATGAAAAAAATAAAACTCTCCAAACGCAACGACAACTTTAACCTTGATACCACAATCAAAATTAATGCTGTGGATTTAAGATTAATCCGTACTAGGAGAATATTGACGTATCTGTCACGGTACTGCTTGATAATCTTCTCACAATTAATTCCGACCAGGATTATGCCAAGATGGATTAATAAAACATCGATTTTCTATATAAATAGTTTTACACTTCCTTTATTGCGATAATTGTTAACTAAGTCTTACGAAACTAAAACCATGTTCACGGTACTATTTTCATGTATTTTTGTTATTGGTAAGTGTTATGGTACCACTAGTACTAGCAAAATATACTTCATGGTTTGTTTAGCTGCACGCGGCAATTCTCTACCCACGGAGGGATCCGGTAAGTACTATTTATATTTCAGGTTCGTTCCGACTATTCTGTTTCTGTAGACGTTCGTTGGACCCCAGATCCAGATTGTCCGTTTCCGGCACCTGAGGGCATTATATATCTTCCAGTACCAGGGGACTGTTCTAAGTTTATAGAGTGTGTTGACGGTTTTAAGTACGAATACCAATGCACTGATGGGTTATGGTGGCACCCAGCAGCCGAAACCTGTGACTATCCAGGAGATTACTGCGGTAGTACCGTCGCGATTTAAAACCCAATTTTACTAATAGTTTCTTTTTAGTACATTCACCCACCAACCCAGAACCAAGTTAGTACTACTTAAATATTTTATATCGTCACTAATTTTACATAATTCTAGCACCTACACCTACAGAGGCGCCGAGAAGTAAGTACCTTTGATGTAGTACCTGTTGTAGCACGTACTAACTGATTGAATTTTAGCAACAACGACGACACCCGAAAGGAGTAAGTCGATTATATAAAGTACGTTGCGGTACTACCAAACACTTATAATTTCTCTTGCAGCAACCCCTACGACAACTGAACCAAGTAAGTAGTGTGTATTTTACAACCATACGTGTTTTTTGTTTGGACACTAATTATGTTGCTTGCAGTAATGTGTGAAACTACCATAACAAGTAAGTACTCGCCAACTTGTAGTTTCAGTACTACCAGACAATGTATTTTCAGCAACACCTAAACCGTCCACCTCGACAACAACTAGTAAGTACTTACTATCTTTGTAGTTACGTTCTGCTACATCAACATTCTAGGTACCCCTGTACCCCACACCACGACGGAGCACACCTCTACGGTACTAACCACCACTCGTAAATCCTCACCCCAATTTGTGTTCCCTTAGATGAAAATTTTCTTTTAGTCAAACCCGGACATGGATCCGACCCCAGATGTATAAACGAATCGATGAACTACTGGTCACACCCCGTTCACTGTCACATGTATGTGGAATGCTACCAAGGCGACTCCTACGAAATGGTTTGTCCACAAGGACTGTACTTCTCGGAGGAGCACAAAAGGTGCGTTAACTCCGACGAATCAGAATGTTGCACCAGCAGTACCAAGTGCTAGTAATTCCACTCAAGAAACAACTATGGGACCTCTTCTATATTTTTATACATAAGTGTCTACTATTGATGTAATACTATATAATATACTTAGTGTTAATGTGGGTTTTTGTTTTAATGTCGTGTGGAACCCAGGGAACACCTTCTGGACCCCTCTTTACAGAGGGTACTACATGTACATAAATCATTTTTTGGTCTACAAAACCCTTTCATGGACTTTCATATTTAGTATCCAACCATCAGAATGCAGAACTTTAGAGAGAATGAATAACATTTCCACTAGATCCAGACACCATAGTAGGGTACTACTAAAATGAATTCGGGGTCAGTGTACTTCTGCTATGTTAATACCGCACTCAGACTTAATATGTCAAATTTAATCCATTGGTGGAAAATTTTGCAATCACTGAATGGATCAAGGTACTATCTCACGTCCCGCGATAAAAAATTTTGAGTGTCGGCTTTAAGCAGGATTATATAAAGTCTGTTTGACACCTTTATCTTCAACCAAAGGTACACTGATTTTGCTTTGTTTTGGTACTTATTCTACATCTTTTGCGAAAAGGAGAAGACTGTCTACGGTACTACTTTTAAGTACGTAATGGTTTTATTTTGCTCTGTTTACACAAATTTATTTTTGTAGGTGTTACCAGGTTAGATTATCCGTTTCCGGTACTTGGTCAAATTATATATCTTTTA
Source organism: Zophobas morio (assembly GCF_036711695.1). NCBI lineage: Eukaryota > Metazoa > Arthropoda > Insecta > Coleoptera > Tenebrionidae > Zophobas > Zophobas morio. The sequence goes on from NW_026972108.1 coordinate 115,142, forward strand.
GTACTAGATTATAATCATTCAATTATCATTTACAGTACACAGATTGTGCTGGCGGCGTTAAATATGAAAACTAAGTAGTACTCTTATTGAATCTGATATTATAGAACTGTGTTTTCTTCAGGAGATTAATGTGGTAGTACCACCTAAGGATTTTAGACGCAAAGAACATTTAAATTTACTGATTAATAATGAATAAAATTAGTGTCATTTTCTGTTATTCTTGCATCTGCATCAATAAAGTACTTGCTGATTGTAGTAGTACTATTCATATCAGAATATTTTCAAATTCACACAAACACCTTCATAGTACTGAAACTGGTACGCATCCAGTTCGAAATTCTTTCAAATTACTTCAAAAATTCTTTCAAACTACTTCAAAAACCAGACAAAAGCGATCCCCGAGATTTTTTCAAATCACTGCAAAAGCAAGACAAGGGATCTTCAAGATTTTTTCAAACTACTTCAAAAACAAAATAAAAGGGGTCTCTGAAAGTTTTTAAAACTACTTCAAAAACTAGACACAAAGGGTCCCCGAAATTCTTTCAAATTACTTCAAAAACCAGGCACAAGGGGTCCCCAATGTTCTTTCAAATTACTTCAAATACCAATCACACGAGGTCCCAGGAAATTTTTCAATTTACTGCAAAAACAAGACAAGTGATTCTCAAAAAATAAAAGGGATCCTCGAGATTCTTTCAAACTACTTCAAAAACCAAGACAAAAGAAGTCCCCGGGATTCTTTCAAATTACTGTAAAGGCAAGACAAAGATTCTCAAGTTTTTTTCAGACTACTTCAAAAACAAAATAAAAGGGGTGTCTGAAACTCTTTCAAACTACTTCAAAAACTAGACGCGAGAAATCGACGACATTATTTCAAATTACTTCAAAAACAAGGTCCAAAAGGGTTTAAGAGATCCTTTTAAACTACTTCAAAAACAAAACCCAAGGAATCCATGAGATTCTTTCAAATTACTTCAAAAACCAGTCACACAAGGTCCCCGGGAATTTTTCAATTTACTGCAAAAACAAGACAAGTGATTCCCAAAAAATAAAGGGGGTCCTCGAGATTCTTTCAAACTACTTCAAAACAAAGACAAAAGAGGTCTCCGAAATTTTTTCAAATTACTGCAAAAGCAAGACAAGAGATTCTGGAGGTTTTTTTAAACTACTTCAAAAACAAAATAAAAAAGGTCTGAAATTGTTTCAAACTACTTCAAAAACCTGACACAGGGGGTTCCCGAGACTCTTTCAAACTACTTCAAAAACCTGACACAAGGGGTCTCCGAGATTCTTTCAAATTACTTCAAAAACCAGACACAAGGGATCCCCAATGTTCTTTCAAAATACTTCAAAAACTAATCACACGAGGTCCCCGGGAATTTTTCAATTTACTGCAAAAACAAGACAGGGGATTCTAAAAAAATAAAAGGGATCCACGAGGTTCTTTCAAACCACTTCAAAACCAAAACAAAAGAGGTCCCCGAGATTCTTTAAAATTACTGCAAAAGCAAGATAGGAGATTCTCAAGATTTTTTCAAACTACTTCGAAAACTAGACACAAGGAGTCCCCAAGATTCTTTCAAATTGCTTCAAAAACCCATCACACGAGGTCCTCGGGAATTTTTCAATTTAGTACAAAAACAAGACAAGAGATTCTCAAAAAATAAAAGGGATCCACGAGATTCTTTCAAACTACTTCAAAACCAAAGCAAAAATGTCCCCGAGATTCTTTAAAATTACTGCACAAGCAAGATAAGAGATTCTCAAGATTTTTTCAAACTACTTCAAAAACCTGACACAAGGAGTCCCCGAAATTCTTTCAAATTACTTCAAAAACCAATCACACGAGGTCCCCGGGATTTTTTTAATATACTGCAAAAAACAGGTTTCCGAGAAATTACTCCAAAAGTAGGATAAGGAAATTTCAATTTTTTCAAACTACTTCAAAAATAAAACAAAATGGATCCCCGAGATTGTTTCAAGCTACTCCAAAAACAAGACAAGGGATTTTCAATTTTTTTCAAACTACTTCAAAAACAAAACAAAAGGGGTCCTCAAGTTTCTTTCAAACTACTTCAAAAACCAGATATAAGCGGTCCGCGAAATTGATTCAAGCTACTTCAAAAACTAGATACAAGGAATCCCCGAAATTATTTGAAACTACTTCAACAACCAAATACAAGGGTTCCCGAGAATCTTTCAAATTTCTTCAAGAACAGTACACAGAAAAATACCCGAGATTCTTTCAAATTACTTCAAAAACCAGATACAAGAGGTCCCCGAGATTTTTTCAAATTACTGCGAAAGTAAGACAAGGAATTCTCAAGATTTTTTTCAAACTACTTCAAAAATAAAACAAAACGGGTCCTCAAGTTTCTTTCAAAGTACTTCAAAAACCAGACACAAGGGTTCCCCGAGAATCTTTCAAATTGCTTCAAAGACAGGGGCGGATTCAGCCACCTGGTAATAAGGAATTTTTCGGAAACACCAGTAGCATTGGTACCGTAGTACACCAGAACACCGGTACCCGAATCCAAATTTTATATATTATGTTGGTTCAGCAGGTCCCATCCTAATTTGGTGGCAGATCTTTAAGTTTAAGTTTATTGTGACACAAATACTTCTACAGTACGAACAACGTAAGTACCAAACGTGTACCATCTATACGTAGAATGCTGCGAAGATAGTTCCTGCGAAATAACGGATACTTCATGACGTAGTACCCATGGTTCTGTATTCCTTTATACTCTAAACTTTCTTATCATTGATAAACTAAAACCGACACACAGGTACCACCTTGTAAGGTCGCAATTTAAAGTGTTTGGACCTTGGAAATAATGCATTTAGAGCAATTAACAAGGCAAGCCGACAATCTAAAGTATTTGTTCGACTTTAGCAATACATTTAAAAATAACATTGGAGAAACCCATAACAATGATGAAAGTCGTACTTCTGAACACCCGATACAATCTCAGCTTCTTTATCATTTTTATGCAATCACAATCTGAATGAATCTTTGTAGTAGATGGGATTAAGATTATGATTTTTTTGTCTATATAAAGCCTCTCAGTGCAGTTTTTGGCAGTCAGTACCCAGCCGTCAAAATGAATAAATTCATTGGTTTGATCACAATCTGTGCCGCTTTAAGTAAGTGTGGTACTTAAAAATTTCCAATTGATAACGTTTTTGCAGTTGCAGGTGGTTCTGCGCAAACGGATCCATCAGGTAAGTACCGAGTTGAAACTGAACCCATTGTAGAATTGTGTCTTTAGATGCCTGCCATGGTCTTGATCCAACGCAGACCATCTTCCTCCCGGTGGCGGGCGACTGTTCCAAGTACATTCAGTGCTTCAACGAAGTCGGTACTCTGTTTGAGTGCTCCGAGGGTTTGTGGTGGCACCCAGAAATCAGCGACTGCGATTATCCCGGATCGTACTGCATTGGTACTAGTACTAATTCGATATGACCACGTCTAATTGTGTTTCATTTCAGATGGTTCCACGACCCGTAGACCATGTATTTCGTTGAATTTTTCCTCGGTTCGTTTTTCTAGTTTTGTGTTTCAGCTCCTGGCCCTGATCCCAGATGTGTGGATGGGAATACCGCGTACTTCCCGCACCCTGCGTATTGCAATAGGTACATAGAGTGCATGAACGGCTTCTCCTACGAGATGGAGTGTCCAACAGGTCTCTACTGGTCAGATATTAAAAAAGAATGTGTCAACGCCAACCAATCCGAGTGTTGCAACCATAGTTCCACCTGTTAGAAAATTTAATCAAATAAAGTTGCTATTGTGAAATCAGTTGACTTTATGTCGCAGTAATCCGCCTTTCATTATCCCCATAAAACTTAATTAAATCTGGAATGTCTAGATTCGCGATCAAAGTTTTAGAGGAAAAATTACGGTTCGGCTAATCCGATATTAATGCGGTGCTTGTAAAGGGGTTTGTGGGCAATTGTGGGATTTATGGGCGCTGGAATCGAAGAGGCTGTAAACAAATCTTGGCTTCTGATTAATTCGAGATGGTGCCGGGGACGATAAGTGACAATAAATAGTTTGATGGAGTGGTGGTTGCGAAATGCCGGAGTTTCATGGCTGTTTGACTTTGATATTTGTTTTTAATTGATTAATTCATTAAAAATTGAGTCAATGTTTGGTTTAGCGATGTGTGGGAAACGTGCGCTGGCTGCCAAATTTATCGGTATTTGATAACAAGCTGTGTTTCTTCGGTGTTTGCCCAAACAGAATTATTTACAGGGCTACTGTTATATTATTGTTGGTTTTATTTTTTGCACCGAAAATATTAAATCTCGTGGAAGCCTTGAAATTCTGAATGGAGTAAACAAGTCTAATTCATTTGGAGACTTGTCCCTCACCATTTACAGGGGGTTGCTAGAATGTATGGAAACCATGTTTAAAATGGTACATTTTTGTAGAAAAGTATCGATTTTGCAATTAGGCTCCGCCCCTTGGTTTGACAACGAATAAAAAAATCATCACAATTGAGACAGGGCGGGTGGGTGGGGCTTATATTTAAACTTTTTTTTCTTAATATAAACAGCCATCTTTTCATAACAAAAAACTTAAAACATGGTTAAAATGGTATTTGCAAGAAATAAGGATTTTGCAATTTTACAAATTTCCATTTTAAACATGTTTCAAGTTTCATGTTGTGAAAAGAAGTCTACACATTTTAAAACAAAACGGCAAATTGTAAGCCCCGCCCACCCACCCTATCTCAATTGTGATGATTTTTTTTATTCGCTGTGAACCAAGAGGGTGGAGCTTATCTGCAAATACTTATTTCTTTATAGGAAATTAAAAACATGTGTTTAAATATCGTGTTGTTCAAAGAATATTATCTATAATAAGAAAAAATAACAAAATATAAACCCCGCCCACCCACCCCATCTCAATTGTAATGATTTTTATAATCTTAGAAACATAAAACTCGTCTTAATATATATAGTATTCTTTGAATCGCACGATACTCAAAAAGATGTTTTTAATTTCTCGTAAAGAAATAAAGATTTTGCATTTAAGCTCCGCCTTCTTCGAACAGGACGAATAAAAAAATTATCACATTTAAGATAGGGAGGGTGGGCGGGGCTATTTTTTTTTTTTTTTTTAATATACATAGCCCTCTTTTTACAACAATAAACTTAAAACATGCTTAAAATGGTTGCAAGGAAATATGAATACCCCGCCCACCCGCCTATCGCAATTGTGATGAATATTTTTATTCGCCGTGAACCAAGTGGGCGGAACTTAACTGCAAAATATGTATTTCCTTACAACACGAAACTCAAAAACACGTTTTTAAGTTTTCGTAGACAAATAAAGAGTTTGCAGTTAAACTCCGCCTTCTTGGCTCAGGATGAATAAAAAAAATCATCACAATTGAGAAAGGGCGGGTGGGCGGGGCTTAAATTTTCCCTTTTTGTCTTAATATGTGTAGTCATGTTTTCACAACAAGAAACTTAAAACATGTTTCAAATGGTAAGTTTGTATAGGGAAATATCAATTTTGCAATTAGGCTCTGCTCCTCGGTCTGAAAACGAATGAAAAATTCATCACGATTTAGATCGAGACAGATAATAAAAAAATCCTCACAATTGAGATAGGGTGGGTGGGCGGGGCTTATATTTTGCTATATTTTTTTTTAATATACATAGCCATGTTTTCACAATAAAAAACTTAAAACATTTTTGCAAGGAAATGTGGATTTTGTAGTTATGGGATGGAGCCTAATTGCAAAATCGATATTTCCTTACACAAATTTCCATTTTAAACATGTTTTAAGTTTCATGTTTTGAAAAAAAGTCTACACATATTAAATCAAAACGGCTAAATATACTCTCGCCCACCCGCCCTCTCTCAATTGTGATAAATTTTTTATTCGCTGTGAACCAAGGGGGCGGAGCTTAACTGCAAAATATTATTTATTTACAAGAAATTAAAAACATGTTTTTAAGTATCGTGTTGTTGAAAGAATATTATGTATATTAAGTATAAACCCCGCCCACCCACCCTGTCTCAATTGTGATGATTTTTTTATTCTTAGAAACTTAAAACACGTTTAAAATGGTAAATTTTTGTCAAGAAATATGGATTTTGCAATTAGGCTCCTCCTCTAGGTCTGCTAACAAATTAAATTTTCATTACTACTTAGATCAGGGCAGGTATGGGTAAGGCTTAATCTTTGGCTCTAATTTTTTCTTAATATACATAGTGATTTTTGTATAACACGATATTCAAAAACATGTTTTACATGGTAATTTCTTGAAAAGAAATAATAATAATATGAATTTTATATTTAAATTCCGCTCCTTTGGCTCTCGACGATTAAAAAAAATCATTACAATTGAGTTGGAGCGGGTGGGCGGGGCTTATATTTTGCTTTTTTTCTTGATATACATAGTATTCTTTAAACAACACGATACTCAAAAATATGTTTGTCGGAATACTACTTAATTAAAACACGTATTAAAAATAATAATGGGGTTTATTCGTTGAGGCTAACAAGGGGATGATGTTTGTCACTTCAGCGATAAAAACACAGTGCTTCCAGGCTCCAGTACTTCCAGTCCCGTGTCCCATGTTCCCATTTCCGACCCAATACGAACTCGTCCGAGCCATGGCGGTATTTTCATCCCTGATTCCGCTAACACGGCCTTTCCTGACGAACGAGTGTCCCACTCGGTTGGAAACTGGGAGAGTACCTGGAATTTCATCTACTCAGAAAACATCGCACTGATTATATGTAATATTAATTTATAATTTTCAAAACTGAGCGTTTCAGGTACTGCGCCTTGGTAGTTTAACCTGTAAATAATAATGTGAGTTTGGCCAAACCGCATTAATAAGCTTAAAGTAACTTAACTAACCATGGTTATTTAACCTTAACAACACGCGCTTCCAGTACGTTCAAGCACCTATACCCGTACAAGCCACAGGCCATATGCGCTACCGGTCCAGGCTTCCGCAAGACCAGCACATTACGTGCCCATGCAAGCTCTGGGACCTAGCTACATATTAACCGGTTATGCGCTACCGGTCCAGGCTTCCGCAAGACCAGCACATGACGTGCCCATGCAAGCTCTGGGACCTAGCTACAAAAACCGCCCCTGCGCTACCGGTCCAAGCTTCCGCAAGACCAGCACATTATGTGCCCATGCAAGCTCTGTGACCTAGCTACAAGGTACCCGGCCAGGCTTCCGTACGTCCGGTAAGACCAGTGCCCGTACCAGCGCAACATACGTTACCTACGTCGAGTAGCTAACCCAGGGTTTAATATTTTCCAAACCCGCCACTCCGACGTATTTTTTCTGACTCCGAATTGCCCCAGGGATGTCGCTAATCTCGAACCGGTCATGGTCCAGTAATTTGGTCACTCGAAATGGACCCCTCCACTTGGGCATCAGTTTCTGGCTTGATCCTGTGACTGGATTACACTGGACCTTCGTCATTACCAGGTCACCGACCTGATACAAATGACCTTTTCTTCTCCTTGCGTCAAACCGTTCTTTTCGTTTTCGCTGATCTTCGGCGATGCGGGTAATAATTTCCTCTCGGACCTTTGTAACATCAACTGGATCGGCCGCAGCATTCACAACCCTGTTGGGTCTGACGCGGAAACCCATTAACGCCTCGCTTGGTGTTACTCCCAACGCAGAATTAACGCTCCCATTCAGACCCAACTGAATATTCGCCACATTTTGATCCCATTGATCGTCATCCACTTGTGCACCCATTGTTGCCATGGATTCGAGGATTGTGCGATGGTACCTCTCCACCTGTCCATTTCCTCTAGGCATGGCCGTCGCATTTAGATGCTGGATGATCCCCTTTTCATTACAAAACTGTGTAAATGACTGACTGGTGAAAGCGGTACCTCGGTCACTGATTAGTCTGTGAGGTACTCCAAAAATCTTTAGAACTTCCTGAAACACCTTGAGTAAGTAACGGCTCTGAGTACTTTTTACAGGATAAACGAGAATAAATTTGGTAAATGCATCAATTATTGTAATAACATATGTATTACCAGATTTGGTTTTAATAAAAGGGCCCAAGTGATCGGCATGTACTGTAGGAAAAGGAACGGGTAATTTGGGGATAGGGTGAAGAAAACCCTGTTTCTTACCAGTCGGACTTTTAAAGAAGACGCAATCGAGGCAGTTTCTTACATATTTCTTAATAAATCGTCGCATATCGTTAAACCAGTAAGTGCGCTTTATTAGTTCGTACGTTTTTTTCAAAACCCAGGTGACCGATATCATCATGATGAAGTCTTAATAATTGGAATTTGATTGTTTTTGGAATTACCCCACGGAGTCCCCTAGCAGTTATTTTATAGACTTTCCCACCTTTTAATGCATATTCATTAAATATCTCTGAATGTTCGGAACGGTCACCTGTTTCGAGAATGGTTCGAATATTGTGGATATTTTTATCGGACTGCTGTGCGGCGAGTAACCAGTCATCTTCCGCCATTGTTACCAAGCAAATACTCTTTTCAACCGCCAAATTACGGCTGAGTGCATCAACATGTCGCATATTTTGATTCCCTTTGTGTTTTATTTCCAATTGGTACTCGCTTAGTGCAATAATCCACTTACTGATGCGATTATTTAATTCATTTTTAAGGAATGCGTGTCGTACTGCAGCACAATCAGTTATGATGGTGAAGTTAATGCCCAGTAAATAATGTCTAAATTTTTTTACGGATTCAACTATAGCTAACGTTTCTAACTCAAAGGAATGGAAACGCTCCTCATTAGGACGTGTAGTGCGACTGAAGTACTCGATCACGTGTTCGTTTTTATCGACTACCTGAACGAGAATGCCTGCGATTCCCAATTGACTTGCATCCGTATATAATTTAGTTTCCAAGGAAGCATCAAAAAGTTTTAGAATAGGTTCTGCTACAAGTAATGATTTTAAGGACAGAAATGAATCGTTTTGGTCTTTATTCCATGTCCACTGAGTATCCTTTTTCAGTAATTCACTAAGAGGTTTGCTTTTGAATGCATAATTTGGAATATATTTACGAAAATAGCCTGTGAGACCTAAAAACTGACGTACCTACTTCATGAACAGTAGTTGGGGTTGGAAATTGTTCCACTGCATGGATTTTACGAGGATTAGGTTTAATTTCAGAATTAGATACAATGTGGCCAAGATATTCAATTTCTGTACTGAGAAAGAAACATTTGGAGAGACGAAGAGTTAATCCATTTTGTTTAAAAATTTCCAAAACCTCTTTGAGAACACTTAATGATTCTTGGATCGAGTGTGCGGGAATCAAGACATCATCTAAATATACCAACACCTTGGTGAATCGTAGCTGTCCCAGCGCCATATTGAGCATTCGTTGAAAAACGGCAGGCCCATTGGTCAGACCAAACGGCATGCGCAGGAACTTATAATGACCGTCTTGGGTTACAAACGCTGTTAAGGGAATAGATTCGGGGGCCATCGGGATTTGATAATATCCAGAGAGAAGGTCTAAGGAAGTGAACCACTGATAACCAGAAAGCCTGCTTATTTGATCGTCAATAAGAGGAATCGGATATTTGTCTTTGACAGTAATACGATTTAATGGTCGATAATCAATACATAACCGCCAGTCACCTGTTTTCTTTGAAACGAGGAGTGCTTGAAAAGCATATGGGGAATTTGATTCTCGAATGATGTTGTTATCGAGTATTTGGCGAATAAGTTTACGAATGATGTCTCTTTCAGGTTCTGGATACCTTCGAGGACGATATGCAATAGGTATCGTACTCGTCACGTCAATTTTCACATGGGTCGCACTTGATTTTCCTATTTCTCGTATATCATCAGTTACGCACATTGGATAGTCATTTAATAATTCTACTAATTGGTTGACGACTACTGAATCATCAACTCCGATATTGAATTGATGTGTTTCTATTTTATTTATATTGCAAACTTGGAAGAACTGTAATTTATGTCTTGATTTGATATAGGAAATGTCTGATAATTCGGTAAAATTTTGACCTATTAACACATCAACGCCCTGAACACATTTGTCTACCACCAATAATTCAAGATTCTTGCTGATACCATCGAGAATTACGTCAACATGTATTGAGTGGGTGACTTTGATGCGAATATCACCAAACGTTTTTAGGATAACATGAGGACTACGTTCGAAACTCATTAAGTCAAGTGCCTTTGCTCTGGATTCTGTGATTAATGAGACCTCACTACCCAAATCTACGTAACACTTATGAGCTATATTTTTAATGATTATGGTTTTAAAAAACTTAAAATTACCATCGGCTACGCTTATTATGTTGATATTTTTATGTTCCAAGTCGGTGAGTCAGGAACGACTTGAGGGAAAATTATCTTTATTACCCGGGCAGTACCTTTTGGTATGCCCATATCCCTTGCAAGCGAAGCAGCGAAGATTGACACGTGCGTCGTGGCCCTCATGTCTATTTTTAGACATATATGAGGCGTTCTGGCTCATTTGCGGAGTGGTTGTTTTGCTGGGGCGCGACTTTACAATGGATGTTATGGGGGTGTCATTGACACTAGACGAAGAAATCCCATGTTAGATTTCGTAAAGAGTCAATCAAAAACAGTTCAGCAAACAATACTTTTATATAAGAATAATACAAGGCAGCGTCTCACATTCGAGAGACCAAACATAAGACTGACTCATTATGCATATATCGCACATATCCGCCAACTTGGCCTTCGACACATGGATCATATTTCTCAGATCGGCGCCAGGGGTAGACGAATGTGGGCGTCAATTAGAGCAATTCGACAAGAACTCTAACAGTCGGCCATGCTGCAGTAATGGTCTGTCCTCAGACCATCATTAACAATTATGAGGATCTGAAACAAACGACCAACTACTTACTGAAAACACTTGCCTTACTTGTGGTTATGAACCCGACGTTTAGCCTTGTCCATCTCAATCCATCCCTCGGACAGTTGAGCCTGACAATCAGCCACGTCCCCTTCATGTTCCACAACTTGTGGTTATGAACCCGACGTTTAGCCTTGTCCATCTCAATCCATCCCTTGGACAGTTGAGCCTGACAATTAGCCACGTCCCCTTCATGTTTCACAACTTGTAGTTATGAACCCGACGTTTAGCCTTGTCCATCTCAATCCATCCCTTGGACAGTTGAGCCTGACAATTAGCCACGTCCCCTTCATGTTTCACATTACTGTATCTTCAAGCCATAAACCCGGTACTGCATCATGCCCATCTCAATATACCTCTCTTAGGTATTTGAGCCCAACATGTTATCATTACCCCCTTCATTTAGCTTTCTGTCAATAGTCCGTGAACCCGGCGTTTAAACATAATGCCCATCTCAGATTACCTCAATAAATAATTGAGCCTGACACTTGATAACACCCCCTTCACTGATAGACTTCTTTTCAACCACTGAATTTCAACTCACCCTTCAGTGAGATCCAGGGTTTGATTTTGTCCTCTGCTACCACAGTGACATTAGCCAATGCCTTTACAATTCGGAAAGGCCCCTTGAATTTTGGGAGAAGTTTCTTGCTGTTCCCATCATTGTTCTGCCCAGTTATGAGGACCAAAACGAGGTCTCCTTCTGTATACTGCTTGGCAATGGTCCTGCTGCGGTCAAATCGAGCCTTTTGTTTCCGCTGGTCTTCAGTAATTCTACTGCTTATCGTATTTCTCAGAGCTTGCAAGTCCAAGCGATGGAGATTCTGCGCATCACTGACAGCAATACTTAATCTTGCATTCGCTGGGTTTCTCGGATGATAACCTGCCAACACTTCAAGAGGGCTAACACCTGTAGCCTTGTTGACAGTACAGTTCATGGCGCTTTGCACTTGTTTCACAACGGTGTCCCATTTGTCTTCGGGGAGCCCAGCAGCACTAGTAGCGATAGCACTCAAAACCGTTCGATTATACCGCTCGCACTGACCGTTCGCTCGCGGCGTGGCTACAGCGTTTAAAACGTGAGCGATACCGTATATTTGGCAAAACTTTTCAAAACTGGCGGCAGTGAAGGCAGTTCCCCTATCAGTAATCACACGTTACGGAGCACCAAATAAATGTATCAGATCAACCATCTTGTTCATCTGGCCATGACCATACAGCATCTTTCTTCGTCAATCGTGTAAGAGGTTCTACTAATCGTGCGTAGTTTTGGATTAACTTGCGGAAGTATCCCGACAGCCCCAGAAACTGTCGAACTTCTTTACTATTTTTTGGACGTTTCATTCGGACAGTTTGGTTTTAAGTGGCCAAACTTATTGCATGAGTGGCACTTCAAAATCGTCTTGGTACAATCTCGCACTCGATGTGGACCGCCACAATTAAAACACGTAATCGTTTTGGATAATTCGGATGACGTGCTCGGTTTAAGATTTTCAATCCTGACCTTCTGTTTATCTTGAAACCGGCGCGAATCACTGGTATCGGATTTCGGTACCGCGACAGCGGCGGCGGTTGCGTCCCCCATTGTGTTCAAGTACGCGTACAAAGCATTCGCACTAGCATGACGTGCCGACCCCACTGTACGAGCAATATTATTGTCTGTAATGCCGCCAATTACTGCATCGATCAAAAATTCATCTGGGATTTTCAACTGCAAAGCTTTCAATTTGGATAGTTTTTGGAAACAATAATCTCCAAGGTTTTGACCTGGTGTTGTTTCATAATTAGCAGCATCTTTTAACAATAGCGAAAATGGAACGGACTTACTAAATTGTTCAATAAGAGAGAGTTTCAGTTTCTTCCATGTTGCGTCGTACTTGACACTTTCGTCGTACCATTGACGTGCGTTACCCAGCAAACGACTTGGGATGAGCCGGATAACTGCATTATCATCCCAGTTGTAACGGCGGGCCAGATTGTCGACTTTTTCCACCCATTTCTTCACAACTGCTTCAGGGCGTGTTGGATCGAAGATTGGAATTAGGTTTTCGTCACCTGTCCGGGGCGTAGATGTCGTTGATCGGTGTCTTTTCAGCTTTTTCACCTGACGCTTCAATTTTTGCACTTCTCTTTTTGACACTACACTCGAACTCGAACTCGAAGTCGAACTCGAACTAGAGGTAGACCTCGAACGCGAACTCGTGCTCGAACTCGAAGTACTACCGCGTCTTCGCTTTTTAGTGTTATTTGGCATCGTACACTAATTAACTACTAGTACAAGGGTCTCTAATCCCACTTCTGACTTGTTAGATTTCGTAAAGAGTCAATCAAAAACAGTTCAGCAAACAATACTTTTATATAAGAATAATACAAGGCAGCGTCTCACATTCGAGAGACCAAACATAAGACTGACTCATTATGCATATATCGCACATATCCGCCAACTTGGCCTTCGACACATGGATCATATTTCTCAGATCGGCGCCAGGGGTAGACGAATGTGGGCGTCAATTAGAGCAATTCGACAAGAACTCTAACACCCACTTACGGGATGTTTTCTTATCGCATCCAACGATTTGAAGTGCGTCGCCAGCACATGCGGTTCTTTAATGCCAGCCGTTTCGACCGCAAATTTAATTTGTTGGTCATCTATACCCCCCATTATCAAGTTGACCTGATCTTCACCCGACAGAGGTAATTTTAATTTATGGATCAATGATAACTTGATAAACACATACTCATAAAGTGTGTGTTTGGTACTAGGTCTGCACTGCATCATGGCCTGCAGAGCTTTATGCAGGTCTCGTTTCGGCCGAAAATTCTCTAATAACATAGCCCGCCACTCAGCCCATGTAAATAATTTTGTTGGCAAACCTCGGTACCAATTTTCCGCCGGACCACGGAGTTTACCTAACGCCAAATGAGAAGTCGTAGCGTCATTCCAATTGTAGAGGGTAGCAAATTCATCAACCGCGTTCAACCACTCACCAACGTCGTCATTCAGAGGGTTAAATTCGGCAATTACATTATTTAAAATGGACGTACTTAAACTTACTTGCTCGTTCCCGGTATGCCTGCGTAATTTACCTGCCATCCTGTCCATACCTTGAGCAATTGCCTCGGACAGATCCGCCACTGACATTGAAACGGTGGTGGTTCCGCACTCTTCCCCAGAACGACGTCCGTCTAGCGATTGACGCCGTGCTAATGGTGATTGCTCCTCTACCTGTCGCCGTCTATTTCTTGTTGACGACGGCGATCTTGGAGTACTGCGTCGTCCAACGCATCTAGCGTCCTTCTCCTGAGTCGACCGACGCCGACGCTCGCTACGACTACGGCGTCTTCGACGTCCATCGTCATGCTCGTCCATGCTACGTTGACGTGATCGGAAGATTCGTGGCATTTTTTTTTTTTTTTCAATTAACTATTCACACACTAATTAATACACTAAAACGGACACTACTAAACTGTTCGCCGTGGAAGAAATCCCACTTCTGATGTCGGAATACTACTTAATTAAAGCACGTATTAAAAATAATAATGGGGTTTATTCGTTGAGGCTAACAAGGGGATGATGTTTGTCACTTCAGCGATAAAAACACAGTGCTTCCAGGCTCCAGTACTTCCAGTCTCGTGTCCCATGTTCCCATTTCCGACCCAATACGAACTCGTCCGAGCCATGGCGGTATTTTCATCCCTGATTCCGCTAACATGTTTTTAATTTTTCGTGGAGAAAAAATGATTTTGCAGTTAAGCTCCGTCCGCTTGACTCACGACGAATAAAAAAATGATCACAATTGAGACAGGGCGGGTGGGCGGGGCTTATATTTGACTTTTATTTCTTAATATACATGGCCATTTTTTCAAACAAGAAACTTACAACATGGTTAAAATGGTTTGTGCAAGGAAATATAGATTTTGCAATTATTGGGCGGAGCGTAATTACAAAATTGATATTTCCTTATACAAATTTCTCATTTTAAACATGTTTTAAGTTTCATATTGTACAAAGAAGTCGACACATAATAAAACAAAAAGGTAAAATATAGGCCCACCCACCCGCCCTGTCTAAATTGGGATGATTTTTTTATTCGCTGTGAACTAAAGGGGCGGAGCTTAAATGCAAAATACTTATTTCTTTACAAGAAATTAAAAATGAGTATCGTGTTGTTCAAAAAATACTAGGTATATTAAAAAAAGGCAAAATATTGACCCCGCCCACCCACCCCATCACAATTGTGATGATTTTTCTAGTCATAAAAACTTAAAACTCTTATTAATATATATAGTATTCTTTGAACCACACGATACTCAAAAACATGTTAGACAAATAAAGATTTTGTAGTTAAGTTCCGCCTTCTGGGCTCAGGACGAATCACAACTGCAATGGGGCGGGTGGGTGGGGCTTATATTTTGCCTATTTTCTTAATATGTGCAGTCATCTTTTCACAACAAGAACCTTAAAGCATGTTTAAAATGGTAAATTCTTATAGACAAATATGGATCTTGCAATTAAGCCCCGCCTCTCGATCTGACAACGAATGAAAAATTCATCACAATTGAGAGTTGAGATCGGGGCGTGTATTGGTGGGGCCTAATTTGTGCCTTTTTTTTTAATATATACAGTTTTCTTTAAACAACACGATACTCAAAAACATGTTTTTAATTTCTCGCAAAAAAGTAATGATTTTGCAGTTAAGCTCCGCCCCCTTGGCTAACGACGAATAATAAAAGATCATCACAATTGAGACAGGGTGGGTGGGCGGGGCTATATTTTGGCTTTGTTTCTTAGTATGTGTAGACTTATTTCGACAACAAGAAACTTAAAACATGTCTAAGATGGTAAATTTTTGTAGTAATCAACTTAAATCCTCCATTTTTCTGGTAAACCCCTTAAAATATGGCAAAATTTGAACATCATAGTTACTATCAACAGCAAAATTTTGACGAAATGTCATTTTTTTATTCTGTGAAATTAATATTTAAATAGAAATATCAGGAAGTTTGTTAGAGATATATTATTGTTACATAGAGAGGTCAAAATCTATACTAAACAAAGGGAAAGTAAATATTTAGCATTTAGTAAAACAGGAAAAAGAAATTTCACTGAATTTAGAACCTGGGCTGGGTTGGCTGGAATTGACCTCACCTGGCTTAATCTGACCTGGCCTAACCTAACCAGATGCATACTCATCTGACACCTGACCAGATTAGACAAGATCCAACATAAATTAATTGACTTGACTTGGCTTTACTTGACCTGATTTGAATTGACCTCACCTAGTTTAACATAACATGACTTAAAATAAATTTACTTGACCCGATAAGATTCAACTTAGATTAGCCTGATCTAATCTATATCAATCTGACCTAGTTTAGCCTAGCCTGGTCCGATTTGAACTGACCTCACTTAAAGTGGCTTGACTTGACTGGACCTGATTTGATCTGGCTTGACTTTACATAACCTATTTAGGCGAATTTGTACTCACCTGACAACGAACTTGAAATAAGCTAAATTGAATTGACTTGACCTGAAGTGGCTTAAAATGACCTGACTTAACTCGATCTGGCGAAAAAATTCATAAAGAATGATCGTAAATCCAATTTTGTGACCAAAACCGCCAAAAATTTATTGTAGCGTCAAATTTAGTAAAATCGTCAAAATTTCATTTTTGAAAAGATAAATATTTTCTAAATTTTTAACACGAAGTAAACAAAATTGTTGATGTACCTATCTGTGAATCATATCTACAGCTATTATAGCCTTTATTAAAAAACAATTTTATCAGCTCAAGTGAAGTACCGTGCTTAAACCAAAAAAAATAATTACGTAATTTGTAAATATAAAAAAATAAAAATTGCGAAATTAAACTACGCAGGAAAAAAACGAAAAGATAACGTCAGATAACAAAAACGACAAGCAAGACAACAAACGTCGGATATGTATCTCGTCTGTCATTGAAAAATCAATCTCTGTTCAACCCGGATTATTGGCACCGACAAGATAAATCTCATTGCATTATTAAACATGCAGTAAATAAACAATTGCGTCACACGTAAATAAACAACTCGCAGCCATCTGGTGCAGCTCGAAATCACGCCCCATTTTACAAAGTCAACTCGAACACATCCCGTATTACCACTATTATCAAAATTAAGACTTATCGGACAAGAATTCCGCAGCCACATCCACTGCCACCTCCATAAATTTATTACCTCGACCCGAACAAACACAATTTTCTCGTTCCTCTCTAATAAAGAAAACACAGAACGGACCAAAACAAGCTAAATTCCGCGTTCCGCCCGATTATTCCGCCGGTTTAAGCACGCCCGGAATTACAGTAAATCATAAAATATGAGCAGATTTAGAATCCATCAGTTGGAAAGCATCAGCGACCCTGGGGTTGAGGGGAACGGGAGGTAGGTGGAGTGGATAGCAAATGGTCTAGTCGGAAGTTATTTAATCGAAAGTTTTCTAAACACGATTAAAAAAATTGTTAGCGGAATCAGGGATGAAAATACCGCCATGGCTCGGACGAGTTCGTATTGGGTCGGAAATGGGAACATGGGACACGGGACTGGAAGTACTGGAGCCTGGAGCACTGTGTTTTTATCGCTGAAGTGACAAATGTAGGGGAGAAAAATTTTAAACAAAAGAACACATTTTTTTTTTTTTGATGTGTGTGAGGGCGTTACATTATTTCTTTACCAGTTATCCACATTATCAAACGTCAGATCTTAATATAACATAATTAAATCATAAACTCACTTTTAAGTCGTCAGTGTTGATAGCTGATTAATTACATTTATAGCCTGGTCAGGAGGGCTGGTGTCGAGGTGAATCGGTCATAACAACAATTATGCAACCTGTAAAACGTGATTGGGGATGTGAGCCATCGATCCCTAAAGTCGATGTGGCGAATTTGCTAATCGGGTATTACTCTTTAAATAGTGAGTCCGTGTCATTTTGACTTATTATCAGTCAGCAAGGTTGGTACTACTTTATCAAGAATATGACTGCTTTAATTAACAATTATTTTATCAATTGTAAGATAGGTTTGTACTTAACATGTGTTTCTCTTCATATTTTTTATATTTGGGGTGTAGAAGCATGCAGTTAAGAGTTTCATGCTAATTTGGGGCTCGTAAAAATATATATTTCCCAGAAACTGGGGAATGGCTTATGTCCTTTCACACGCCTACTAATGGCCTGCGATGCAGGGGTGCGGGTGGTCCAGCGACCTACACTTGAGCGAAACAAATCTGAGATTATCGCAGTCGCAGGCAAAAACAGAAACCACATGTGTGACCCAAAGAAAATAGACCAGATTGGGGTTGATTGGTTGACTGTGTTTCTGTTGAGAGGGTGTAACTAAAAGGGCCTGGATAAAGATTTCAGTTTTAAAACGGACGCGTACCGATTAAGACGAAAATTTAACAGTTCCGTGTTACGGTTGTTCAAAAAGTGTTGAGGTGAGTGTATCACTGAGTTATCGGTCTTAGGGGTGATGTGAGTGAGATTTCACTAAGGTGTAATCTGCATTGTTAATTGTTGTAAAAGCTAATTGGATTATCTACTGTAATTTGGTGAGTCCGTTCCTTGTTGTTATTGTTGCATTTGACATGATTATTGATAAATGGTACCGAGTCAGTTGTCAAATAATGTTAACATAATCTTGAGAGATATTGAAATAGTAAAAGTGATGAAATGAGCCTTGACATGTCGAGCTAATTTGATTAGGCTGTCCGCCTTCCTGTGATACCTTTATGCCTGTTGTTGCGGGCGAAGAGACCTGTTGTTGCGGGTTTATGCCTGTTGTTGCGGGCGAAGAAATACCTGTTGTTGCGGGTATGTGCCTGTTGTTGCGGGTACGGTGCGGACATCAATCCTGATGTCTGTGGTCAAAGGACTAGTATCAAAGTGGACACCTCGTGCGGTTATTCCCTTGGTGTCACTGCACCCTTTGGTACTAGACCTGGGATAGTAGCAGGAGCTGGGTGCGTCGCGCGGCCTTCCCCTTCGCCCCTTGTAGACTCCATACTATACCCTACGACGGTATGAGAGTGAGCACTTCGTGCGGTTTTCCCTTAGTGCTCATTGTACACTCTGTAATAATAATAATAATAATAATTTATTAATGCATATAAACGTACAAGTTTTTTGCATAAGTCACATATACATATACATACTACACAGAATAAACAACAAAAGAGAAATGACAAATTAATTGACATACTCTTTTGACATACACATTTTCGGGGATGCTACATAAACTTTTCTTTAATAAAATCGTCAAAACAATAATACGCCTTTCCTAATAAGTATTCCTTCACAATTTTACTGAAGTGGACATCGGTGCTATTTTGTACATGTGTGGGTAATATATTAAAAAATTTTGGACCGAGGTATTCAATACCGTTGCTGGATTTTTGTAGTCTTAGTTTCTTGGGGTAAAGATGTAATTTATTACGTGTTTCATAGTTATGGATGTCATTATGCGTCAAATATTTGCTTCGATTAGATTTAACATAGATCAAGCTAAGGTAGATGTACAATGAAGGTACCGGACAGTATGGACCATGTGTGATTCCAACCATTAGGACAGAGCTCATTGATTGATGAAATAATTGTTAATTAAAGCAGTCATATTCTTGATAAAGTAGTACCAACCTTGCTGACTGATAATAGCTAAAATAACACGGACTCACTATTTAAAAAGTAATACCCGATTAGCAAATTCGCCACATCGACTTTAGGAATCGATGGCTCACATCCCCAATCACATTTTACAGGTTGCATAATTGTTGTTATGACCGATTCACCTCGACACCAGCCCTCCTGACCAGGCTGTAAATGTAATTAATCAGCTATCAACACTGACGACTTAAAAGTGAGTTTATAATTTATGTTATATTAAAATCTGACGTTTGATAATGTGGATAACTGGTAAAGAAATAATGTAACGCCCTCACAAACACAACACATCGAAAAAAAAAATGTGTTCTTTTTGTTTAAAACTTTTCATCTCCTACACAATCAATGAGCTCTGTCCTAATGGTTGGAATCACACATGGTCCACACTGCCCGGTACAGAGTGTACAATGAACACTAAGGGAAAACCGCACTAAGTGCTCACTCTCATACCGTCGTAGGGTATAGTACGGAGTCTACAAGGGGCGAAGGGGAAGGCCGCGCGACGCACCCAGCTCCTGCTACTATCCCAGGTCTAATACCAAAGGGTGCAGTGACACCAAGGGAATAACCGCACGAGGTGTCCACTTTGATACTAGTCCTTTGACCACAGACATCAGGATTGATGTCCGCACCGTACCCGCAACAACAGGCACATACCCGCAACAACAGGTATTTCTTCGCCCGCAACAACAGGCATAAACCCGCAACAACAGGCATAAAGGTATCACAGGAGGGCGGACAGCCTAATCAAATTAGCTGGACATGTCAAGTCTCATTTCATCACTTTTACTATTTCAATATCTCTCAGGATTATGTTAACATTATTTGACAACTGACTCGATACCACTTATCAATAATCATGTCAAATGCAACAATAACAACAAGGAACGGACTCACCAAATTACAGTAGATAATCCAATTAGCTTTTACAACAATTAACAATGCAGATTACACCTTAGTGAAATCTCACTCACATCACCCCTAAGACCGATAACTCAGTGATACACTCACCTCAACACTTTTTAATCAACCGTAACACGTAACTTGTTAAATTCGTCTTAATCGGTACGCGTCCGTTTTAAAACTGAAATCTTTATCCAGGCCTTTTTAGTTACACCCTCTCGAAAGAAACACAGCCAACCAATCAACCCCAATCAGGTCTATTTCTTGGGTCACACATGTGGTTTCTGTTTTTGCCTGTGACTGCGATAATCTCAGATTTGTTTCGCTCAAGTGTAGGTCGCTGGACCACCCGCACCCCTGCATCGCAGGCCATTAGTAGGCGTGTGAAAGGACATAAGCCATTCCCCAGTTTCTGGGAAATATATATTTTTACGAGCCCCAAATTAGCATGAAACTCTTAACTGCATGCTTCTACACCCCAAATATAAAAAATATGAAGAGAAACACATGTTAAGTACAAACCTATCTTACACAAACATCATCCCCTTGTTAGCCTCAACGAATAAACCGCATTATTATTTTTAATACGTGTTTTAATTAAGTAGTATTCCGACATCAGAAGTGGGATTTCTTCCACGGCGAACAGTTTAGTAGTGTCAGTTTTAGTGTATTAATTAGTGTGTGAATAGTTGAAAAAAAAAAAAATGCCACGAATCTCCCGATCACGTCAACGTAGCATGGACGAGCATGACGATGGACGTCGAAGACGCCGTAGTCGTAGCGAGCGTCGGCGGCGGTCGACTCAGGAGAAGGACGCTAGATGCGTTGCACGACGCAGTACTCCAAGATCGCCGTCGTCAACAAGAAATAGACGGCGACAGGTAGTGGAGCAATCACCATTAGCACGGCGTCAATCGCTAGACCGACGTCGTTCTGGGGAAGAGTGCGGAACCACCACCGTTTCAATGTCAGTGGCGGATCTGTCCGAGGCAATTGCTCAAGGTATGGACAGGATGGCAGGTAAACTAAGCAGGCATACCGGGAACGAGCAAGTAAGTTTAAGTACGTCCATTTTAAATAATGTAATTGCCGAATTTAACCCTCTGAATGACGACGTTGGTGAGTGGTTGAACGCGGTTGATGAATTTGCTACCCTCTACAATTGGAATGACGCTACGACTTCTCATTTGGCGTTAGGTAAACTCCGTGGTCCGGCGGAAAATTGGTACCGAGGTTTGCCAACAAAATTATTTACATGGGCTGAGTGGCGGGCTATGTTATTAGAGAATTTTCGGCCGAAACGAGACCTGCATAAAGCTCTGCAGGCCATGATGCAGTGCAGACCTAGTACCAAACACACACTTTATGAGTATGTGTTTATCAAGTTATCATTGATCCATAAATTAAAATTACCTCTGTCGGGTGAAGATCAGGTCAACTTGATAATGGGGGGTATAGATGACCAACAAATTAAATTTGCGGTCGAAACGGCTGGCATTAAAGAACCGCATGTGCTGGCGACGCACTTCAAATCGTTGGATGCGATAAGAAAACATCCCGTAAGTGGGATTTCTTCGTCTAGTGTCAATGACACCCCCATAACATCCATTGTAAAGTCGCGCCCCAGCAAAACAACCACTCCGCAAATGAGCCAGAACGCCTCATATATGTCTAAAAATAGACATGAGGGCCACGACGCACGTGTCAATCTTCGCTGCTTCGCTTGCAAGGGATATGGGCATACCAAAAGGTACTGCCCGGGTAATAAAGATAATTTTCCCTCAAGTCGTTCCTGACTCACCGACTTGGAACATAAAAATATCAACATAATAAGCGTAGCCGATGGTAATTTTAAGTTTTTTAAAACCATAATCATTAAAAATATAGCTCATAAGTGTTACGTAGATTTGGGTAGTGAGGTCTCATTAATCACAGAATCCAGAGCAAAGGCACTTGACTTAATGAGTTTCGAACGTAGTCCTCATGTTATCCTAAAAACGTTTGGTGATATTCGCATCAAAGTCACCCACTCAATACATGTTGACGTAATTCTCGATGGTATCAGCAAGAATCTTGAATTATTGGTGGTAGACAAATGTGTTCAGGGCGTTGATGTGTTAATAGGTCAAAATTTTACCGAATTATCAGACATTTCCTATATCAAATCAAGACATAAATTACAGTTCTTCCAAGTTTGCAATATAAATAAAATAGAAACACATCAATTCAATATCGGAGTTGATGATTCAGTAGTCGTCAACCAATTAGTAGAATTATTAAATGACTATCCAATGTGCGTAACTGATGATATACGAGAAATAGGAAAATCAAGTGCGACCCATGTGAAAATTGACGTGACGAGTACGATACCTATTGCATATCGTCCTCGAAGGTATCCAGAACCTGAAAGAGACATCATTCGTAAACTTATTCGCCAAATACTCGATAACAACATCATTCGAGAATCAAATTCCCCATATGCTTTTCAAGCACTCCTCGTTTCAAAGAAAACAGGTGACTGGCGGTTATGTATTGATTATCGACCATTAAATCGTATTACTGTCAAAGACAAATATCCGATTCCTCTTATTGACGATCAAATAAGCAGGCTTTCTGGTTATCAGTGGTTCACTTCCTTAGACCTTCTCTCTGGATATTATCAAATCCCGATGGCCCCCGAATCTATTCCCTTAACAGCGTTTGTAACCCAAGACGGTCATTATAAGTTCCTGCGCATGCCGTTTGGTCTGACCAATGGGCCTGCCGTTTTTCAACGAATGCTCAATATGGCGCTGGGACAGCTACGATTCACCAAGGTGTTGGTATATTTAGATGATGTCTTGATTCCCGCACACTCGATCCAAGAATCATTAAGTGTTCTCAAAGAGGTTTTGGAAATTTTTAAACAAAATGGATTAACTCTTCGTCTCTCCAAATGTTTCTTTCTCAGTACAGAAATTGAATATCTTGGCCACATTGTATCTAATTCTGAAATTAAACCTAATCCTCGTAAAATCCATGCAGTGGAACAATTTCCAACCCCAACTACTGTTCATGAAGTAGGTACGTCAGTTTTTAGGTCTCACAGGCTATTTTCGTAAATATATTCCAAATTATGCATTCAAAAGCAAACCTCTTAGTGAATTACTGAAAAAGGATACTCAGTGGACATGGAATAAAGACCAAAACGATTCATTTCTGTCCTTAAAATCATTACTTGTAGCAGAACCTATTCTAAAACTTTTTGATGCTTCCTTGGAAACTAAATTATATACGGATGCAAGTCAATTGGGAATCGCAGGCATTCTCGTTCAGGTAGTCGATAAAAACGAACACGTGATCGAGTACTTCAGTCGCACTACACGTCCTAATGAGGAGCGTTTCCATTCCTTTGAGTTAGAAACGTTAGCTATAGTTGAATCCGTAAAAAAATTTAGACATTATTTACTGGGCATTAACTTCACCATCATAACTGATTGTGCTGCAGTACGACACGCATTCCTTAAAAATGAATTAAATAATCGCATCGGTAAGTGGATTATTGCACTAGCGAGTACCAATTTGAAATAAAACACAAAGGGAATCAAAATATGCGACATGTTGATGCGCTCAGCCGTAATTTGTCGGTTGAAAAGAGTATTTGCTTGGTAACAATGGCGGAAGATGACTGGTTACTCGCCGCACAGCAGTCCGATAAAAATATCCACAATATTCGAACCATTCTCGAAACAGGTGACCGTTCCTAACATTCAGAGATATTTAATCAATATGCATTAAAAGGTGGGAAAGTCTATAAAATAACTGCTAGGGGACTCCGTGGGGTAATTCCAAAAACAATCAAATTCCAATTATTAAGACTTCATAATGATGATATCGGTCACCTGGGTTTTGAAAAAAACGTACGAACTAATAAAGCGCACTTACTGGTTTAACGATATGCGACGCTTTATTAAGAAATATGTAAGAAACTGCCTCGATTGCGTCTTCTTTAAAAGTCCGACTGGTAAGAAACAGGGTTTTCTTCACCCTATCCCCAAATTACCCATTCCTTTTCATACAGTACATGCCGATCACTTGGGCCCTTTTATTAAAACCAAATCTGGTAATACATATGTTATTACAATAATTGATGCATTTACCAAATTTATTCTCGTTTATCCTGTAAAAAGTACTCAGAGCCGTTACTTACTCAAGGTGTTTCAGGAAGTTGTAAAGATTTTTGGAGTACCTCACAGACTAATCAGTGACCGAGGTACCGCTTTCACCAGTCAGTCATTTACACAGTTTTGTAATGAAAAGGGGATCATCCAGCATCTAAATGCGACGGCCATGCCTAGAGGAAATGGACAGGTGGAGAGGTACCATCGCACAATCCTCGAATCCATGGCAACAATGGGTGCACAAGTGGATGACGATCAATGGGATCAAAATGTGGCGAATATTCAGTTGGGTCTGAATGGGAGCGTTAATTCTGCGTTGGGAGTAACACCAAGCGAGGCGTTAATGGGTTTCCGCGTCAGACCCAACAGGGTTGTGAATGCTGCGGCCGATCCAGTTGATGTTACAAAGGTCCGAGAGGAAATTATTACCCGCATCGCCGAAGATCAGCGAAAACGAAAAGAACGGTTTGACGCAAGGAGAAGAAAAGGTCATTTGTATCAGGTCGGTGACCTGGTAATGACGAAGGTCCAGTGTAATCCAGTCACAGGATCAAGCCAGAAACTGATGCCCAAGTGGAGGGGTCCATTTCGAGTGACCAAATTACTGGACCATGACCGGTTCGAGATTAGCGACATCCCTGGGGCAATTCGGAGTCAGAAAAAATACGTCGGAGTGGCGGGTTTGGAAAATATTAAACCCTGGGTTAGCTACTCGACGTAGGTAACGTATGTTGCGCTGGTACGGGCACTGGTCTTACCGGACGTACGGAAGCCTGGCCGGGTACCTTGTAGCTAGGTCACAGAGCTTGCATGGGCACATAATGTGCTGGTCTTGCGGAAGCCTGGACCGGTAGCGCAGGGGCGGTTTTTGTAGCTAGGTCCCAGAGCTTGCATGGGCACGTCATGTGCTGGTCTTGCGGAAGCCTGGACCGGTAGCGCATAACCGGTTAATATGTAGCTAGGTCCCAGAGCTTGCATGGGCACGTAATGTGCTGGTCTTGCGGAAGCCTGGACCGGTAGCGCATATGGCCTGTGGCTTGTACGGGTATGGGTGCTGGAACGTACTGGAAGCGCGTGTTGTTAAAGTTAAATAACCATGGTTAGTTAAGTTACTTTAAGCTTATTAATGCGGTTTGGCCAAACTCACATTATTATTTACAGGTTAAACTACCAAGGCGCAGTACCTGAAACGCTCAGTTTTGAAAATTATAAATTAATGTTACATATAATCAGTGCGATGTTTTCTGAGTAGTTGAAATTCCAGGTACTGTCCCAGTTTCCAACCGAGTGGGACACTCGTTCGTCAGGAAAGGCCGTGTTAGCGGAATCAGGGATGAAAATACCGCCATGGCTCGGACGAGTTCGTATTGGGTCGGAAATGGGAACATGGGACACGGGACTGGAAGTACTGGAGCCTGGAGCACTGTGTTTTTATCGCTGAAGTGACAAACATCATCCCCTTGTTAGCCTCAACGAATAAACCGCATTATTATTTTTAATACGTGTTTTAATTAAGTAGTATTCCGACAAAATAGTCGGTACTTTTGGTACCATCGTAAGAATAGAAGGGTACTTGTAAACTATATATATATTGACTTAAATACACTGTGATACATTTTCGGCACAACATTCTGATTCTTCAGCTTCTACGCATAACTTATGATTATCTGAAAAGTATGTATTGTCAGGGCATTTCATTTCATAGGAACCACCATGGTAGCACTCTATGTACAAATGACAGAAGTGGGGATGTGGCCAGTACGAAATATCGCTATCTATGCATCTCGGATCCAGATCCTCTGAAAATATAGTACTGAGAAAATCAGTCTTTCATTTTTGGAATTACTTACCTGAGGTAGTACCACTGGAAGTAGTAGTAGTAGGAGTAGTAGTAGTTGTAGTAGTAGGAGTAGTAGTAGTTGTAGTGGTAGGAGTAGTAGTAGTTGTGGTAGGAGTAGTGGTAGTAGTGGTAGGAGTAGTAGTAGTGGTAGGGGTAGTAGTAGTGGTAGGGGTAGTAGTTGTAGTTGTAGAAGTCGTCGTCGTAGTAGGCGTAGGTGTAGACGTAGTTGTAGTTGTTTGAACAGTAGTACTCGTAGTGTCGTCAGGCGCCCCACTTCCCCCATTACATTCAGCATACTGCGCCTCCACACACCGATTGCTAGATGGACTAAAATATAAACCTTCCTCGCAAATCTCTTCACTAAACACCCCATTCAAACACTTGTAGTAATGGTTGCAGTAGATCGGTGACGGAAACAGTACCACCTGATCAGCCGGAAGACCCGCACATAGAGGATCTACAAGACTAAATTTAACACCAACAACTCTCCCACAACGCAAAACTCACCATCAGCACCGGCTGATGCAATTGCAAGCAAACTCAAAATAACGGCTAAAACATAAAATCATCAGTACCACTTCTGTCAATCTGAGAACGTACCTTTCATCTTGATCTGCAATACATCAAAACTAAATTAAATCTGTCGCAGGTGGTACTTTTATAACTTAAAACCATGCAAATCAGATTATTGTTTTATGAATTATTAGGTTGTCACTCGTGTCCGACAGGTATTTGAAGATAATAAATAAATTAATCGAGTGGATTAAGAATTTTAAAAGGATTGATTAGTACTTGGAAAAGAAAAAAAAGATACTTTAAGAACTTGCTAAGGACGGAATTTGCTCTATCATGTTTAGATAACCTATCGATAGCTGTCTGTAGAAACAATGATAACGGTCAACTTAGACTTTGACAGGCATCAAACTGACAAAAAGACGTTAAAACATGTGTGGTACCACAATTGTTGAAACTTTAGACAATCGTTATTAAAAAAATCAAGATCTTTCCTAGTACTGAATTCGAAAACTAGAGCCACTGATTTGACTACCCCATAAACCATAGTTGCTACACGTAGTACTTCAATAATCTAATCTCTAGCGACGTACTTCAAAACATCCACAATTACAACAAGAGTACCACAGCACCACGATGCTTCCACCAACCCATTTGATTTTCCTAACTTTGGCTTCAGGTAACCACCATCCGTAAACCAGCCGGTACTACCACGTACATTTTCAGTTAAATGCGCCACGAGTGAGCCTACATGCTTCGATCAAACCGCGCGTTTCCCCTTTTCCGACGACTCGACGAAGTACTGGGAGTGCCTCAACGGCGTTCAAACCCTGCGGTACTGCCCCCAGAAGCACCACTTCGACCACGTTTCGCAAACTTGCCGAGTCCTCGACGATTTTCCGGTTCTTGACGATGTGGAGTGCAGCCCAGACAATGTCGACTTTTTGCCGCACCCGTCTGACTGCACTAAGTACGTGTGGTGCTATTATGGTACTCCGTATGTTATAGACTGTCAAGACGGGTTGTGGTTCAGTCCTAGCGAGAAGCGGTGTGTCCAGCCGGTGTCTTCTGGGTGCGCGACGACGACGGTACCACCCTGGACTACTCCAGACGGGAGTGTGTGCGAGGACGTTCCAGAAGGGGAGATTGTTCTGAAGAGGTGCACTTGTGGTTGTTTGTACTTTTGGGAGTGCCAGGGGAAGAAGGCGACGCTTAAAGAGTGTGAATTTAAGTTGTACTTTGTGGAAGAGAGGCAGCTGTGTGCTGGATTGGTTGATTGTCGAGGTGAGTACTAGTAGTTCTGGTGACTAAAACAAGTTTTGATGTTGTGGTTTTTAGACGAAACGAGGACACCGTTCCCTTGGAGTGAGTACCACCTATATTTAAAAATTGTGGTGTATAAAATGGTTTTCAGCTACTACATTTCCTACGACTATAGTATCTAGACCAGACTATAATGACCCAAGATGCTATGGATACGACGACGTATATTTCCCCCACCCAGACTGTACCAAATTCACCCACTGTGAAATAGGATGGGGCCGTGTCTGGAACTGTCCCAGTGGTCTCTATTTTAACGCAGACTTACTAAAATGCGGACCATATTCAGAATCGTCGTGTGGTACCAAGTCCGATCTTCGTTTTCCTAAAAAAATACAATTTTTGTTGCAGCAAATTTCACCACTCTATCAGTACCAACAGCAACAACAACAGCAACAAGTAAAGTACCAAACATTTAAATTGTCCAAATATAATTTAATTTGTAGCTGGAGACCCTAGATGCAACCCAGACGGTACTCTAGATCTACTACCAGACCCGACGGATTGCACCAAGTACATAGAATGCTACGAAGGCAACTCCTACTTGTTGAGTTGTCCAAGTGGTTTGTGGTTCAGCGCGGACAAAAAAATATGCGTCCCACAGGAAGAGGCAGACTGCATTGGTACTACTTTTCTTGATTTTTATTTTTTTTTAATTTGTAAGTTGTAGCGTCCACTACTGTCGCATCGACGCCGTCAAACTATGACCCAAAATGCAAAGACAAAGAAGGTTTACTGTTGGCACACCCCAAAAGCTGCCACAAATTTCTAGAATGTTATACCAGTGGTACTTTCGAGAGAACTTGTCCTTCAGGTTTACACTTCGATGGGGAAAACGGACGCTGCGTTTCGCCCAAAATTTCAACCTGTGTGACAGAGTAGTTGTATTTGAATCATGTAGCATAATAAAGTAGTACTGACTTGTAATCAAACACGCAAATTATTCTCCTTTAAAAGTGAATGTTTCCATGCAAAACTAAACTGTAATCTAATCTCCAAAGTGGTACTTATACATTCCACAACAGTTACACAAGTACCAAATTTACGCTTTTCAGTACCACGACAATGCGACTTATTTTGCTAACGATACTTTTTAGTTTAGGGGTTTCAGCAACAGAAAAGGAAATCGCACGTTTTCCTTTCGACCATCACTCCACGAAGTACTGCCCGGAGAACCAGTACTACAACCAAGTTTCGCAGACTTGCCAACTGTTGGTACTAACTTATGATGATGGTATTTGTGACGATGTTCCAGAGGGAGAAATCGTGCTGAAGGAGTGTACTTGTGGGTGTAGGTACTACTGGGAATGTCAGGGGAAAAACCAGACGCTCAAGCAATGTCTGTATCAGTTGTACTTTGTCGAAGAAAGACAGCTATGTACCAGCATTACTGAGTGCACAGGTGAGTACCACTTGCGAAGAATTAATTTTGAAGTACGACTTTTCAGACCAGACGAGGACCCCTCTTCCTTGGAGTGAGCACCATTTATTTTTAGACGAATTATAACTGTGAAATATATTGTAGCTACTACGTTTCCGTCTACGATGTCATCAACCCTAGGTTATAACGATATAAGATGCTATGGACACGACGGCGAGTACTACCCTGATATAGCTTGTGACAGATTCGTCTATTGCGAATTAGGATGGGGTCGTGAATTTAGCTGCCCCACTGGTCTCTACTTTAACGAAAAAGAGTCTAAATGTGGACCTTTTTCAGAATCGTTCTGCGGTACTACTGGTTGTTTTCGTTTCGTGACATATAAACACTGAAAACTGTTACTAGCCGGAGATCCTAGATGCAACCCAGACGGTACTCCAGATCTACTACCAGACCTAACAGACTGTACCAAGTACGTCGAATGTTACGGGGGCTATTCGTACTCGATGAGTTGTCGAGATGGTTTGTGGTTTAGTGCCGACCAAAAGACTTGCGTTCCACCGGAAGAATCGGGCTGCATTGGTACTATTTCGAATAATTATGGTCTTTCTGATTTGTAAATTTCAGCGTCGACTACAGTACCATCAACGTCAAAGTTGCCAGACCACGACCCAAGATGCATAGGGAATCAAGGTTCGCTGGTACCACACCCCCAAAGCTGTGACAAATTTTTAGAATGTCACCAAAGTCGTACTTTCGAAAGAACGTGTCCTTCGGGGTTGCACTTCGCTGGGGACAACGGACGTTGCGTTTCGCCCAAAATATCAACTTGTGTTTCAAAATAATTTTATTTTAATATAATAATACAATATAAAAAATGTAGTTCTTGAGTGAAGTACTTTAGTACTAGAATTTGAAGTACCTTTTAAAGAGGTTTGACCAGACGGTACGTCCGTTGTGGTGTTGTCTATGTTGGCGAGCACAATGTTACCTCGACAAGCCGACAACAATAGTAGAGGTACCATTTTCCAAACAAGATTGACGGTCGTACTAAATCGAAACCAGACTATCTCGGAAGGGTTTTCTCGATGAGCGACCTTTCTTTACCTTAGATGGGTAAATATTGTTACAAACATGGGTGCTGTTCGTGTGAAAAGTAAACCAAATGGGTCAATATTTGCATTTGATCACTGCATTTCCTGGATTGTCAATAATACAAGCACTTTATCGAAAATTTGTTGATTTCTCTCACCAAATTCAGTTTGTTTTTGAACCACGGTGTAAGCAGCAACGGGAAAAAAGATGAAGTTTTTCTTGGTTGCTTTTTGCATATTGGGTTATGGTAAATTCTGCATGTGATACAAAATTAGAAAAATTTTTCAAGCTACGAGTATTCTAGGAAGTGCTAGTGTTCTTCAAGGGTATCCACCATCTTGTCAACGTTACGGAATAAATTATGATAGTTACACATGTCCAGATGACTTCAAATTTAATGAAAAAATCCAGGCCTGTGATTTTCCGCAAAACGTGAACCAAGAATGCAACAGTAGGTATAGTACGTCAGTATAAAATTTCTTAACTGGTTTTTCTTATAGAACCGAAAGCAATTGATGAAACGTCTTTTTCTGTCACAACTACACGTAAGATTAGTCGATCAGAAACAAAAATAACTATAATAATTTTTTGACATGTCTAGCACAATATGTACCCACTCCTCCAGTCTCCGAAATTTTGCTAAATGACCCAGAGTGTGCAAATGTACAACTTGACTACCATCCACACCCTTTTGATTGTAGTAAATTTACTCTGTGTTATAACAGCAAGAAATGGTATTTAGACTGTCCAGAAAATTTTCATTTTGACAAAAATAGTCAAATGTGCATAAACCAAGAGTCTTCTAGATGCTGTAAGTCAATCGCAACTGAGTTTGAACCCAATTTGACATTAAAAAATTCAAGTTGTTGACCCCAGATGCACGCAAGATATTGATTTTTTACCGCATCCTACCGACTGCGCCAGTTATGTTGAGTGCTACTTTAACATTTCTTACGTCCAAATTTGTCCAGATGGATTGTGGTTTAATTCATTTCAGAAAAAATGTACTGGTCCAAAATATGCGAATTGTGCGGTTACAGGTAATAACACTTTTATAAAATACTTTGTAGATAATATTTTTATACTAGTACCACCGTGGGCGTCAACTCAGTTCAGATGTCCCGGATACAGAAAAACAGAACCAAGTACCTACGGTTGCAAATTTTATATCCACTGCGACCAATATCAAGGTACTCTAAAAATATGCCCTGATGGTATGGCATATCACGAAAATAACCAACTCTGCTCTGTAGCTAATTTGCAAAGATGCCAAAGTACTTAAGTTTATTTCTTACCTTGGAAATACTAAACAAGTGTGATTACAGATTACAAACATACTGCTGTCGCTTGGAGTAAGTTCCCGTCTTAATTTTTACTTCTCGAGCGTAAGTGATTGGCTACTTTCATGTTTTCTCGACGTTGCACGACCCCTACACTACGAAAAATAGGTCTCCCGTTTCCGTCTGTCTGTCTGTCTGTCCGTCTGTTCTAAAATTGTTGTAAAATTTTCTACGTACATTAGAAAAATCGTATGGATGGTAAAACGCGAATCAAAATTTGTTTTCTCGTCCGGGAAATGATGTCGTCTTACAGTGTTGTTTATATGTTAAAATGTAACATGGGCCTGAACTTGTGGTTTATGAATCCGTGCTGAAAATCAAAATTACAGAATATTAATTTTTCGATTTTTCAATTGAATTTTCGATTTCTCAATTTTAGAACTTTTAATTTCAGTTTCGGGATTTTTCGGTTTTTTTCTTGAATTTCTCGATTTCTCGATTAATCAATTTTTTAATTTCCCCATTTCTCGATTTTTTAATTTTTTAATTTTTCAGTTTTCCAATTCTTCAATCTTTCGATTTTTCAATTTTTCGATTTTTTTGGGTGTTTGTATTTTCAATTTTTCGAATTTTTAAATTCTAGATTTTTTGGTTTTTTGTTGTTACAATTTTATAATTTTTAGAATATTTGTTTTGTCGATTTTTCAACTTTTCGTTTTTCCGATTTATCGAAATTTCAATGTTTAAATATTTTGTTGGTTCTATTTCTCGATTTTGCGATTTTTCAATATTTGAATTCCGCGATTTTCAATTTTTCGCTTACTCAGTTTCACAGGGATTTTTACATTTTTCGATTCTTCAATTTCTCGATTATTCAAATTTTGGATTTTTCATTTTTCCATTTTTTTAATTTTCCGATTTTCAAATTGTTCGGTTTTTCGATTTTTCAATTTTTGGATTTCTCGATTTCTCGATTTCTTAAATCTTTGATTTTTCGACTTTTTGTTTTCTCGATTTTTTCGATTTCTTAATTTTTCGATGCTTCAGTTTGAGTATTTTTCAATTTTTTGGATTTTTCTTCTTTTTTAGGTTTTTCAACTTCTCGATTTCTCAATTATTTACTTTTTAGATATTTTAATTTTTCGATTTGTTCGTTTTTCACTTTTTTAATTTTTCGAGTTCTCGATTTGGCGAGCTTTCGATGTTTGGATTTTTTATTACGCAATTTTCCGATTTTTTAATTTTACGATTTATCGTGTTTTTGTTAATTATGATTTTTTCAATTGTTAACATTTCGATTTTTCAGTTTTTCTATTTTTTGATTTATCGATTCTCTTTAATTTTAAATTTTTCAATTTTTAACCTTTCGATTTTTGGATTTTGACAAATTTCGATTTCTCAATTTTTTGAATTTTCGATTTTTCGGCTTTTCAATTTCTCGATTTTTGAACTTTTAATTTCTCAATTTTCCAAATTTCAATTTCTCGATATAGGGTGATTTCGACTTGTATTTTTTTTATTACTCCATTTCTCGATTTTTCAGTTTTTCAATTTTTCGATTTATCGAGTTTTTTTAATTTTTTTTTTCTTAATTTCACACTTTTCAATTTTTCGATATTTTGTTGGGTTTTTCAATTTCTCGATTCTTAAAATTTTCATTTTCTCAATATTTTCATATTTTAATTTCTCAATTGTCCCATATTTCAGTTTTAAGATTTTCAATTTTTCGATCTTTTTTAATCTTCTCGATTTCTTCGATTTCTCAATTTTTCGATTTTTCAGTTTGAGAATTTTTCAATTTTTTGGTTCCTCGATTTTTCTTTTTTTTCTCGATTTTTTAATCTTTCTCGATTTTCAGTTTTTGGATTCTTCAATTTTTCGATTTTTCAGTTTTTCGATGTTTCAGGTGTTTGTATTTTCAATTTTTCGAATTTTTAAATTCTAGATTTTTTTAGTTTTGTGATGTTTCAACCTCTGGATTTTCGACCTTTCGGTTTTATGTTTTTGATTTTTCAATTTTTTGGGTTTTAAAATTTTTGGTTTTTCGATTTTCCAACTTTTCGATTTTCCGATTTATTGAAATTTCAATGGTCAAGTTTTTTGGTTCTATTTCTCGATTTTTCGATTTTTCAATTTTTCAGTTTCTCGATTTTAAACTTTTCGCCTACACAGTTTTTCAGTATTTCAACATTGGAATTTTTCTTCAATTTCTCGATTCTTTAAATGTTGGATTTTTCATTTTTCCACTTTTCAATTTTCCGTTGCTTCAATTTTACAAGTTTTCAATTTCTCAACTCTTCAATTTTTTTATTTTTAAATTGTTCGGTTCTTCAAATTGTGGATTTCTCAACTTCTCGGCTTTTCAGTGTTTCGGTTTCTCAATTTTTCGATGTTTCAGTTTGAAAATTTTTCAATTTTTTTATTCCTCTGGGTTTTTCTTCCTTTTTATCGATTTTTCGATTTCTCCATTTTTTTTCTTCTTAAATTTTTAAATTTTTCGATTTTTAAATTCTAGATTTTTCAATTTCTAGATATTTTAATTTTTCAATTTTTAAAATTATAGATCTATCAGTTTTACCCTTCCTACTTTTCAATTTGTCGATCTTGAAATTTTTCGATTTCTCGATTAATCAATTTCTTGATTTTCCCATTTCTCGATTTGTCAATCTTTCGATTTTTCAGTTTTCCAATTCTTCAATGATTCGATTTTTCCATTTTTCGGTTTTTTAGGTGTTTGAATTTTCAATTTTAATAATTTTTAATTCTAGATTTTTTAGTTTTTCGATGTTTCGACTTGTCAAGTTTCGACTTTTCGGTTTTATATCTTTGATCTTCACTTTTTTGATTTTTAAAATTTTTGGTTTTTGGATTTATCGAAATTTCAATGTTCTAATTTTTTATTGGTTCTTTCTCGATTTTTCCATTTTTCAATTTCTCGTTTACTCAGTTTTTCAACATTTCAAAATCGGAATTTTTCCATTTTTCGATTCTTCAATATTTTAATTCTTCAAATTTTAGATTTTTCATTTTTCCATTTTTCAATTTTCCGTTGTTTCAATTTTATACAAGTTTTCAATTTCTCAACTCTTCAATTTTTTTGATTTTTAAATTGTACGGTTTTTCAATTTTTCAATTTTTGAATTTATCAACTTTTCGGCGTACCAGTGTTTCGGTTTCTCAGTTTTCAATTCTTCAATTTTTAAATTTTTCAGATTTTAGATTTTCCAATTTTTCGACTTCGGTTTTTCGATTTCTCAATTTTTGTTGTTTCAGTTTGAGTTTTTTTTTATTTTAAATTTATCAGTTCTATGACCTTTCTACTTTTCAGTTTTTTGAATTTTTTAATTAAAATTTTTTAATTTTTTGATGTTTCGACCTCTCAATTTTCGACTTATATTTTTGAACTTTCAGTTTTTTTGATTTTTTGGTTTTTCAATTTTTCAACTTTTCGATTTTCCGATTTATTGAAATTTCAATGTTCTAATTTTTATTGGTTCTATTTCTAGATTTTTAGATTGTTTAATTTTTCGATTTTAAAATTTTAGGTTTTTCAATTTCTAGATATTTTAATTTTTCATTTTTTTCGGTTTTCAATTTTTTAATTTTTGGATTTTTCAATTTTTCAGATTTCAGATTTTCAAATTTTTCGATTTTTCTAAAGCTTCGATTTTTCGACATCAATTGTTCTATTTTTCGTTTTCCCGATTACTCAATTTTTCGATGTTTCAGTTTGAGAATTTTTCAATTTCTTGATTCTTCGATTTTTCTTCTTGTTTTTTGATTTTTCGACTTCTCGATTTCTCCATTTTTTACTTTTTAGATTTTTGGTTTTCGATTTTAAAATTTTAGATATTTTAATTTTTCTATTTTGAAAATTTTAGATTTATCAGTTCTACGACCTTTCTACTTTTCAGTTTTTCGAATTTTTAAATTCCAGATTTTTTTGGTTTTTTGATGTTTCGACCTCCCGATTTTCCACCTCTTTTTTATGTTTTTGATCTTTCAATTTTTTGGTTTTTAAAAATTTTGGTTTTTCGATTTTCCAACTTTTCATTCTTCCGATTTATCGAAATTTCAATATTCTAATTTTTTATTGGTTCTATTTCTTGATTTTTCGATTTTTCAATTTTTCAGTTTCTCGATTTTCAACTTTTCGCTTACTCAGTTTTTCAATCTTTCTACAATGGAATTTTTGCATTTTTCTACTTTTCAAATTTTGGATTTTTTATTTTTCCATTTTTCAATTTTCTGTTGTTTCAATTTTACAAGTTTTCAATTTCTCAACTCTTCAATTTTTGATTTTTAAATTGTTCGGTTTTTCAATTTTTCATTTTTGGATTTGTCAACTTCTCGACTTGTCAATGTTTAGGTTTCGCAGTATTTCAATTCTTTGGTTTTACAATTTTTCAGGTTTCAGATTCGCAAATTTTTCGATTTTTTAAATCTTCAATTTTTCGACTTCGATTTTTCGGCTTTTCGTTTTCTCGATTTCTTCGATTTCTCAATTTTTTTGGTTTTTCAGTTTGAGAATTTTTCAATTTTTTATCCTTCGATATTTCCTCTTTCTTTCGATTTTTCGACTTTTCGATTTGTCCATTTTTTACTTTTTAGATTTTTTTAATTTTTCGATTTTAAAATTTTAGTTTTTTCAAATTCTAGATATTTTATTTTTTTTCAATTTTTAAAATTTAATTTTATCAATTGTACAACAATTCTACTTTTCAGTTTTTCGAATTTTTAAATTTTAGATTTTTTAGTTTTTGGTGTTTCAACTTCTCGATTTTTCAATATTTTAGTTTTGGATTTGTGGTGTTCAATCTTCCTTTTTTTTAATTTTTTCAATTTCCGGATTTTGAATTTCTTGCTTGCTCAGTTTTTCGATTTTTTGATTTCTCGATTTAGCGAGATTTCAACGTTTGGATTTTTTATTACTCGATTTTCGGGTTTCTCAATTTTTCGATTTATCGAGTTTTTTAATTATGAATTTTTCAATTTTTAACTTTTAAATTTGGGATTTTCGTCGCTTTCGATTTTTCAATTTTTTGATCATTCGACTTTTTGATTTCCCGATATTTTGATTTTTCAATTTTTCAATTTCTCGATTGGCGAGATTTCGACGTTTGGATTCTTTTATTACTCCGATTTTTCAGTTTTTCAATTTTTCGAGTTTTTTTATTATTTTTTATTTCTTAACTTTTCGATTTTAGGTTTTGGCCTATTTCGATCTACCAATTTTTCACTTTTTCGACTTCTCGACTTTTCGATTTCCCATCATTTATTTGATATTTCAATTCTTCAGTTTCCCGATTTTCAATTTCTTGCTTACTCAATTTTTCGATTTTTCGATTTCTCAATTTATCGAAATTTCAATGTTTGGATTTCTTGTTTCTTATGTTTGTCGATTTTTCAGTTTTTCAATTTTTGATTTATCGATTCCTTTTAATTTAAAATTTTTCGATTTTCAACTTTTCAATTTTTGGATTTTGACCCATTTCGATTTTTCGACTTCTTCGATCGTTTGTTGTTTCGATTTCTCAATGTTTCGATTTTCCCATTATTCAGTTTTCAATTTTTCGATTTCTATATTTTAGATTTTTCAATTTCTAGATATTTTAATTTTTCAATTTTTAAAATTTTAGATTTATCAATTGTACAAAAATTCTACTTTTCAGTTGTTCGAATTAAATTTTAGATCTTTCAGTTTTAGGTGTTTTGCCTTCTGGATGTTTTAGTTTTTCAGTTTTAGATTTGTGGTGTTCAATTTTGTAAATATTTGGTTTTTCAATTTTTCGATGTCTCGATTTTGCGAGATTTCGACGTTTCGATTTTTTTATTACTCCATTTCTCGATTTTCGGATTTTTCAATTTTTTGGATTCTGGCCTTTTTCGATTTCCCAATTTTTCGAATTCTCGATTTTTCGATTTCTCGATCTTTTGATGTTTCAGTTTTTCAATTTCTCCATTTCCAATTTTTCGCTTACCCAATTTTTTGATTTTTCAGTTTTTTTGATTTATCGAGATTTCAATGTTAAATTCTGTGATTTTGAACTTCCCGATTTTTGGGTTTCGACCTATTTCAATTTCTCAATTTTTAGATTTTTCGACTTCTCGACTTTTCGATTTGTCGATGTTTTAGTTTTTAATTTTCTCGATATTTCGATTTTTCGGCTTTTTAATTCTTCGATTTTCCGTCATTTCAGTTTTCGTAATTTTCAATTTCTCGATTTTTCCGTTTTTCGACTTTTCGACTCGATGATTAAATTTTAAATTTTTTATTTTTCAATTTTTGATTTTTTAATTTTTACGTTTTTCGATGTTTCAATTTTTCAATTTTACGATTCTTTGATTTTTCGATTTTTAAAATTTTTTGATTTCCCGATTTCTCGATTATCGATGTTCCGGTTGCTAGATTTCTCGACAATCGATTTTCCAAAAAACATTTTTCCCGTCGGATATCTTCTTGAAATATATTTAAGACTGTACATACTTGACGGTGTTAGGCTGTACTTCAGGGGCAAGGGAAGTTCTGTCAAAATAACTTTCGACTAATTTTTTTTTTTGTTTAATATTTTGCAGCTACTCCACCCCCCGAGGCACCCGTTCCCTTGAGTAAGACCACAAACATAAACTAAATACATCATCTATGTGAAATTTTTAGGTTACAATTTCCCTGGATGTGGGTCAAGGAAGCCGTATTTCAAACACCCGATTAGTAAGAACAAATTTATAGAATGTGTTAACAACTTGGCTTTTGAAAGAAATTGTCCTGAAGGCTTAATTTACATAGACCGTCATTATCCTGATGAAGGAATATGTTCGCAATCATTTAGAACCTAGAACGCTTTTCAGACTTGTGGTTAAAATAAACACAATATTCTGTTGACTTTTATTTGTCCCATAATGTTTTAATTAACCAATAAACTACAGTTATTAATACACATCATGTTTCCATTAATACCTCAACACAAATTTATATATACGGTTTAGAAACGAGAGCTTATCCCATGTACACTCTGACTGATATGGATAAACACACTCTTTGTAAAAATCGCTGTACCACAAATTCGAGGGACAATCAAATATGACGTTTCTGCCTCCAGCACACTCGTAGAATTTCGTACAGTCACCACGAACAGGACTCAGTTTTCCTTCAGACTCAGGGTAAGGACAATCTGGTTCCCCAGTCCAATCCGACGGATACGTAGGACCTGCAAGTACCATCATAAAATAACCGCCACTAAGTTATAGAAATTATAAAATAAAATGGTACTACCTTCAGTGGGTGTAGTCCGCCCGCACTCCGACTGGCCAGGGGGCACACACTTCTTCGCAATGGCGCTGAAATAAAGCCCAGGTGGGCAATCCATCTGGTAACTGTGCCCACGATAACACTCGATGTACACGTCACAGAGAGTGGGATGGAGCCAGTACGAAGTTTGCATGTCAGCACAGCGAGGATCGTCGGTGTCCGATGTGGTGAAATCAGGATCCGGGGTTGGCGTAGGACCTGAAACGTACCCCAGTACTGATTGCAGTACTTCTCCTAGTACCAACCTAGGCAGTTGACAAACTCGGGAAAGTCGCACAATTGCCTGGATTCGTCGAAGAGCAAGTACGGCGGACACGTCTCATGAGTCAACACGGAACTACGGCACTCCCAGTACATCTGGCAATCGTCTGTGTCCGCTATCAGTACCGTCTGTTCAGGCAGCACGTTCCAACAAAGCGGGTTTGGAGTAGTCCATGGTGGATTTACTGTTACAGATTGCTTTAAGATTAACCCTTTCATTAATTTCTCAACTCTTCAATTTTTGATTTTTAAATTGTACGGTTTTTCAATTTTTCGGGTTTTAGATTTTTTAATTTTTCGATTTTTCGACTTGGATTTTTCGATTTCTCAATTTTTCGTTGTTTCAGTTTGATTTTTTTTTAATTTTAAATTTATCAGTTCTATGACCTTTCTACCTTTCCGTTTTTTGAATTTTTAAATTCTAGATTTTTTAGTTTTTCGATGTTTCGACGTCTATCTTCCGTTTTTTTGATTTCTGAAATTTTTGATTTTCGACTTTTCAACTTTTCGATGTTCCGATTTATTGAAATTTCAATGTTCTAATTTTTTTTTTGTTCTGTCTTTAGATTTTTATTATAAAATTTTAGATTTTTCAATTTCGAGATATTTTAATTTTTCAATTCTTTGGGTTTTCAATTTTTTAATTTTTGGATTTTTCAATTTTTCAGATTTTAGATTTTCAAATTTTTCGATTTGTTTAAAGCTTCGATTTTTCGACTTCGATTTTTCTATTTTTCGTTTTCCCGATTTTTCGCTTATTCAGTTTTTCAATCTTTCTACAATGGAATTTTTCCATTTGTCTATTCTTCAAATTTTGGATTTTTATCTTTCCATTTTTCAATTTTCCATTGTTTTAATTTTACAACTTTTAATTTCTCAACTCTTCAATTTTTGATTTTTAAATTGTTCGGTTTTCCAATTTTTCATTTTTGGACTTGTCAACTTCTGGACTTGTCAACGGTTTCTTAGTTCTTCAATTCTTTAATTTTACAATTTTTCAGGTTTCAGATTTTCCAATTTTTCGTTTTCTCGATTTTTTCGATTTCTCAATTTTTCGATTTTTCAGTTTGAAAATTTTTCAATTTTTTTCCTTCGAGTTTTTCACTTTTTTCGATTTTTCGACTTTTTGATTTGTCCATTTTTTACTTTTTAGATTGTTTAATTTTTCTATTTTAAAATTTTAGATTTTTCAAATTAAATACTTTATTTTTTCAAATTTTTAAAATTTTAGATTTATCAATTGTACAACAATTCTACTTTTCAGTTTTTCGAATTTTTAAATTTTAGATTTTTGAGTAAGACCTACAATACCAATAATTAGATTTTTTAGTTTTTGGTGTTTCAACTTCTCGATTTTTCGATTTTTTAGTTTTGGATTTGTGGTGTTCAGTCTTCCTTTTTTAAAATTTTGATTTTGCGATTTTTCTTATCTTAAGTTTTCAATTTTATTTCGATTTCTCAATTTTTCACTTTTTCAACTTCGCGACTTTTCGATATCTCAATATTTTATTTGATGTTTCAATTTTTCAATTTCCCGATTTTGAATTTCTTGCTTACTCAGTTTTTCGATTTTTCGATTTCTCGATTTAGCGAGATTTCGAAGTTTGGATTTTTTTATTACTCGATTTTTCGGTTTTTCAATTTTTCGATTTATTTAGTTTTTTTAATATTCAATTTTTTTAATTTTTAACATTTCGATATGGGATTTTCGCCTGTTTCGATTTCTCAATTTTTCAATTTTTCGACTCCTCGACTTTTCGATTTCTAAAATAAATTTTAGGTTTATCAATTGTACAATAATTCTACTGTTCAGTTTTTCGGTTTTAGATTTGTGATCTTCAATTTTCTAAGTTTTTGATTTTTCGATTTTTCAATTTTTGGTTTTTAAATTTTTGGATTTTTTAGCTTTTCATTTTTTCGATTTTTCGGCTCCTCGACTTTTCGATTTCTCATTCTTTTGTTGTTTCGATTTCTCCATGTTTCGATTTTTCGTTTCCTACATTTTAGATTTATCAATTGCAGAATAATTCTACTTTTCAGTTTTTCGGTTTTAGATTTGTTGTCTTCAATTTTTTAAGTTTTTGATTTTTCGATTTTTCAATTTTTCGGTTTTTAAATTTTCCGATTTTTTAGTTTTTCATTTTTTCAATTTTTCGGTTACTCGATTTTGCGAGATTTCGACGTTTGGATTTTTTTATTACACCATTTCTCGATTTTCCGGTTTTTCCATTTTTCGATTTATCGAGTTTTTTTAATTGCACATTTTTCAATTTTTAAGTTTTCGATTTAGATTTTAGCCTACTTCGATTTCTCTATTTTTTGACTTCTCCATCTTTTGATGTTTCAATTTTTCGAGTTTTTAATTTTTCGCTTAGTCAGTTTTCCAATTTCTCAATTTTTCGAATTCTCGATCTTATGTTTTTCAATTTTCCAGTTTTTCAATTTTTCGATTTTCAGTTTTTCGCTTCTCCATTTTTTGATTTTTCAGTTTTTCGATTTCTCGATTAATCGAGACATCAATGTCTGGATTTTTTTGTTCCTTCTATTTACCGATTTTTCGGTTTTTAAATTTTTCGATTTAGTGATTCTTTTTAATTATAAATTTTTTTAAGTTGAGCTTGTCGATTTTTGGATTTTGACTTATTTCGATTTTTCGACTTTTCGATTTGTCCATTTTTTACTTTTTAGATTGTTTTAATTTTTCGATTTTAAAATTTTAGATTTTTCAAATTAAATACTTTAGTTTTTCAAATTTTTAAAATTTTAGATTTATCAATTGTAAAACAATTCTGCTTTTCAGTTTTTCGAATTTTTAAATTTTTGGTTTTTGAGTAAGACCTACAATACCAATATTTAGATTTTTTAGTATTTGGTGTTTCAACTTCTCGATTTTTCAATTTTTTAGTTTTGGATTTGTGGTGTTCAGTCTTCCTTTTTTTAAA
This sequence comes from Zophobas morio, assembly GCF_036711695.1. NCBI lineage: Eukaryota > Metazoa > Arthropoda > Insecta > Coleoptera > Tenebrionidae > Zophobas > Zophobas morio. Next base: position 157,751 of record NW_026972108.1, read on the forward strand.
ATTTTTGATTTTGTGATTTTTCTTATCTTAAGTTTTCAATTTTATTTCGATTTCTCAATTTTTCACTTTTTCAACTTCGCGACTTTTCGATATCTCAATCTTTTATTTGATGTTTCAATTTTTCAATTTCCCGATTTTGAATTTCTTGCTTACTCAGGCTTCCGATTTTTCGATTTCTCGATTTAGCAAGATTTCGACATTTGGATTTTTTTATTACTCGATTTTTCGGTTTTTCAATTTTTCGATTTATTTAGTTTTTTTAATTATGAATTTTTTAATTTTTAACATTTCGATTTGGGATTTTCGCCTGTTTCGATTTCTCAATTTTTCAATTTTTCGACTCCTCGACTTTTCGATTTCTAAAATAAATTTTAGATTTATTAATTGTACAATAATTCTACTTTTCAGTTTTTCGATTTTAGGTTTGTGATCTTCAATTTTCTAAGTTTTTGATTTTTCGATTTTTCAATTTTTTGGTTTTTAAATTTTGGATTTTTTAGCTTTTCATTTTTTCGATTTTTCGACTCCTCGACTTTTCGATTTCTCGTTCTTTTGTTGTTTCGATTTCTCCATGTTTCGATTTTTCGATTCCTACATTTTAGAGTTATCAATTGTAGAATAATTCTACTTTTCAGTTTTTCGGTTTTAGATTTGTTGTCTTCGATTTTTTAAGTTTTTGATTTTTCGATTTTTCAATTTTTCGGTTTTTAAATTTTCCGATTTTTTAGTTTTTCATTTTTTCAATTTTTCGGTTACTCGATTTTGCGAGATTTCGACGTTTGGATTTTTTTATTACACCATTTCTCGATTTTCCGGTTTTTCCATTTTTCGATTTATCGAGTTTTTTTAATTACACATTTTTCAATTTTTAAGTTTTCGATTTAGATTTTAGCCTACTTCGATTTCTCAATTTTTTGACTTCTCCATCTTTTCATGTTTCACTTTTTCGAGTTTTTAATTTTTCGCTTGGTCAGTTTTTCAATTTCTCAATTTTTCGGCTTCTCGATTTTATGTTTCAATTTTCCAGTTTTTCAATTTTTCGATTTTCAGTTTTTCGCTTCTCCATTTTTTGATTTTTCAGTTTTTCGATTTCTCGATTAATCGAGATATGAATGTCTGGATTTTTTGTTCCTTCTATTTACCGATTTTTCGGTTTTTAAATTTTTCGATTTAGTGATTCTTTTTAATTATAAATTTTTTTAAGTTGAGCTTGTCGATTTTTGGATTTTGACTTATTTCGATTTTTCGACTTTTCGATTTGTCCACTTTTTACTTTTTAGATTGTTTTAATTTTTCGATTTTAAAATTTTAGATTTTTTCAAATTAAATACTTTAGTTTTTCAAATTTTGAAAATTTTAGATTTATCAATTGTACAACAATTCTACTTTTCAGTTTTTCGAATTTTTAAATTTTAGATTTTTGAGTAAGACCTACAATACCAATAATTAGATTTTTTAGTATTTGGTGTTTCAACTTCTCGATTTTTCAATTTTTTAGTTTTGGATTTGTGGTGTTCAGTCTTCCTTTTTTTAAAATTTTTGATTTTGCGATTTTTCTTATCTTAAGTTTTCAATTTTATTTCGATTTCTCACTTTTTCACTTTTTCAACTTCGCGACTTTTCGATATCTCAATCTTTTATTTGATGTTTCAATTTTTCAATTTCCCGATTTTGAATTTCTTGCTTACTCAGTTTTCGGTTTTTCGATTCCTCGATTTAGCGAGATTTCGACGTTTGGATTTTTTTATTACTCGATTTTTCAGTTTTTCAATTTTTCGATTTATTTAGTTTTTTTTAATTATGATTTTTTTAATTTTTAACATTTCGATATGTCATTTTCGCCTGTTTCGATTTCTCAATTTCTCAATTTTTCGACTCCTCGACTTTTCGATTTCCAAAATAAATTTTAGATTTATCAATTGTACAATAATTCTACTGTTCAGTTTTTCGGTTTTAGATTTGTGATCTTCAATTTTCTAAGTTTTTGATTTTTCGATTTTTCAATTTTTTGGTTTTTAAATTTTTGGATTTTTTAGCTTTTCATTTTTTCGATTTTTTGACTCCTCGACTTTTCGATTTCTCGTTCTTTTGTTGTTTCGATTTCTCCATGTTTCGATTTTTCGTTTCCTACATTTTAGATTTATCAATTGTAGAATAATTCTACTTTTCAGTTTTTCGGTTTTAGATTTGTTGTCTTCAATTTTTTAAGTTTTTTATTTTTCGATTTTTCAATTTTTCGGTTTTTAAATTTTCCGATTTTTTAGTTTTTCATTTGTTCAATTTTTCGGTTACTCGATTTTGCGAGATTTCGACGTTTGGATTTTTTTATTACACCATTTCTCGATTTTCCGGTTTTTCCATTTTTCGATTTATGGAGTTTTTTTAATTACACATTTTTCAATTTTTAAGTTTTCGATTTAGATTTCAGCCTACTTCGATTTCTCAATTATTTGACTTCTCCATCTTTTGATGTTTCAATTTTTCGAGTTTTTAATTTTTCGCTTAGTCAGTTTTTCAATTTCTCAATTTTTCGGCTTCTCGATCTTATGTTTCAAATTTCCAGTTTTTCAATTTTTCGATTTTCAGTTTTTCGCCTCTCCATTTTTTGATTTTTCAGTTTTTCGATTTCTCGATTAATCGGGATATCAATGTCTGGATTTTTTGTTCCTTCTATTTACCGATTTTTCGGTTTTTAAATTTTTCGATTTAGTGATTCTTTTTAATTATAAATTTTTTTAAGTTGACCTTGTCGATTTTTGGATTTTGACTTATTTCGATTTTTCGACTTTTCGATTTGTCCATTTTTTACTTTTTAGATTGTTTTAATTTTTCGATTTTAAAATTTTAGATTTTTTCAAATTAAATACTTTAGTTTTACAAATTTTTAAAATTTTAGATTTATCAATTGTACAACAATTCTACTTTTCAGTTTTTCGAATTTTTAAATTTTAGATTTTTGAGTAAGACCTACAATACCAATAATTAGATTTTTGAGTATTTGGTGTTTCAACTTCCCGATTTTTTAATTTTTTAGTTTTGGATTTGTGGTGTTGTCTTCCTTTTTTTAAAATTTTTGATTTTGCGATTTTTCTTATCTTAAGTTTTCAATTTTATTTCGATTTCTCAATTTTTCACTTTTTCAACTTCGCGACTTTTCGATATCTCAATCTTTTATTTGATGTTTCAATTTTTCAATTTCCCGATTTTGAATTTCTTGCTTACTCAGGTTTTCGATTTTTCGATTTCTCGATTTAGCGAGATTTCGACGTTTGGATTTTTTTATTACTCGATTTTTCGGTTTTTCAATTTTTCGATTTATTTAGTTTTTTTAATTATGAATTTTTTAATTTTTAACATTTCGATATGGGATTTTCGCCTGTTTCGTTTTCTCAATTTTTCAATTTTTCGACTCCTCGACTTTTCGATTTCTAAAATAAATTTTAGATTTATCAATTGTACAATAATTCTACTGTTCAGTTTTTCGGTTTTAGATTTGTGATCTTCAATTTTCTAAGTTTTTGATTTTTCGATTTTTCAATTTTTTGGTTTTTAAATTTTTCGATTTTTAGCTTTTCATTTTTTCGATTTTTTGACTCCGACTTTTCGATTTCTCGTTCTTTTGTTGTTTGGATTTCTCCATGTTTCGATTTTTCGTTTCCTACATTTTAGATTTATCAATTGTAGAATAATTCTACTTTTCAGTTTTTCGGTTTTAGATTTGTTGTCTTCAATTTTTTAAGTTTTTGATTTTTCGATTTTTCAATTTTTCGGTTTTTAAATTTTCCGATTTTTTAGTTTTTCATTTTTTCAATTTTTCGGTTACTCGATTTTGCGAGATTTCGACGTTTGGATTTTTTTATTACATCATTTTTCGATTTTCCGGTTTTTCCATTTTTCGATTTATCGAGTTTTTTTAATTACACATTTTTCAATTTTTAAATTTTCGATTTAGATTTTAGTCTACTTCGATTTCTCAATTTTTTTACTTCTCCATCTTTTGATGTTTCAATTTTTCGAGTTTTTAATTTTTCGCTTAGTCAGTTTTTCAATTTCTCAATTTTTCGGCTTCTCGATCTTATGTTTCAATTTTCCAGTTTTTCAATTTTTCGATTTTCAGTTTTTCGCTTCTCCATTTTTTGATTTTTCAGTTTTTCGATTTCTCGATTAATCGAGATATCAATGTCTGGATTTTTTGTTCCTTCTATTTACCGATTTTTCGGTTTTTAAATTTTTCGATTTAGTGATTCTTTTTAATTATAAATTTTTTTAAGTTGAGCTTGTCGATTTTTGGATTTTGACTTATTTCGATTTTTCGACTTTTCGATTTGTCCATTCTTTACTTTTTAGATTGTTTTAATTTTTCGATTTTAAAATTTTAGATTTTTAAAATTAAATACTTTAGTTTTTCAAATTTTTAAAATTTTAGATTTATCAATTGTACAACAATTCTGCTTTTCAGTTTTTCGAATTTTTAAATTTTAGATTTTTGCGTAAGCCCTACAATACCAATAATTAGATTTTTTAGTATTTGTTGTTTCAACTTTTCGATTTTTCAATTTTTTGGTTTTGGATTTGTGGTGTTCAGTCTTCCTTTTTTTAAAATTTTTGATTTTGCGATTTTTCTTGTCTTAAGTTTTCAATTTTATTTCGATTTCTCAATTTTTCACATTTTCAACTTCGCCACTTTTCGATATTTCAATCTTTTATTTGATGTTTCAATTTTTCAATTTCCCGATTTTGAATTTCTTGCTTACTCAGGTTTTCGATTTTTCGATTTCTCGATTTAGCGAGATTTCGACGTTTGGATTTTTTTATTACTCGATTTTTCGGTTTTTCAATTTTTCGATTTATTTAGTTTTTTTAATTATGAATTTTTTAATTTTTAACATTTCGAAATGGGATTTTCGCCTGTTTCGATTTCTCAATTTTTCAATTTTTCGACTCCTCGACTTTTCGATTTCTAAAATAAATTTTAGATTTATCAATTGTACAATAATTCTACTGTTCAGTTTTTCGGTTTTAGATTTGTGATCTTCAATTTTCTAAGTTTTTGATTTTTCGATTTTTCAATTTTTTGGTTTTTAAATTTTTCGATTTTTAGCTTTTCATTTTTTCGATTTTTTGACTCCGACTTTTCGATTTCTCGTTCTTTTGTTGTTTGGATTTCTCCATGTTTCGATTTTTCGTTTCCTACATTTTAGATTTATCAATTGTAGAATAATTCTACTTTTCAGTTTTTCGGTTTTAGATTTGTTGTCTTCAATTTTTTAAGTTTTTGATTTTTCGATTTTTCAATTTTTCGGTTTTTAAATTTTCCGATTTTTTAGTTTTTCATTTTTTCAATTTTTCGGTTACTCGATTTTGCGAGATTTCGACGTTTGGATTTTTTTATTACATCATTTTTCGATTTTCCGGTTTTTCCATTTTTCGATTTATCGAGTTTTTTTAATTACACATTTTTCAATTTTTAAATTTTCGATTTAGATTTTAGTCTACTTCGATTTCTCAATTTTTTTACTTCTCCATCTTTTGATGTTTCAATTTTTCGAGTTTTTAATTTTTCGCTTAGTCAGTTTTTCAATTTCTCAATTTTTCGGCTTCTCGATCTTATGTTTCAATTTTCCAGTTTTTCAATTTTTCGATTTTCAGTTTTTCGCTTCTCCATTTTTTGATTTTTCAGTTTTTCGATTTCTCGATTAATCGAGATATCAATGTCTGGATTTTTTGTTCCTTCTATTTACCGATTTTTCGGTTTTTAAATTTTTCGATTTAGTGATTCTTTTTAATTATAAATTTTTTTAAGTTGAGCTTGTCGATTTTTGGATTTTGACTTATTTCGATTTTTCGACTTTTCGATTTGTCCATTCTTTACTTTTTAGATTGTTTTAATTTTTCGATTTTAAAATTTTAGATTTTTCAAATTAACTACTTTAGTTTTTCGAATTTTTAAATTTTAGATTTTTGAGTAAGACCTACAATACCAATAATTAGATTTTTTAGTATTTGGTGTTTCAACTTTTCCATTTTTCAATTTTTTAGTTTTGGATTTGTGGTGTTGTTTTCCTTTTTTTAAAATTTTTGATTTTGCGATTTTTCTTATCTTAAGTTTTCAATTTTAGGTTTTGGCTTATTTCGATTTCTCAATTTTTCACTTTTTCAACTTCGCGACTTTTCGATATCTCAATATTTTATTTGATGTTTCAATTTTTCAATTTCCCGATTTTGAATTTCTTGCTTACTCAGTTTTTCGATTTTTCGATTTCTCGATTTAGCGAGATTTCGACGTTTGGATTTTTTTATTACTCGATTTTTCGGCTTTTCAATTTTTCGATTTATTTAGTTTTTCTAATTATCAATTTTTTAATTTTTAATATTTCGATATGGGATTTTCGCCCGTTTCGATTTCTCAATTTTTCAATTTTTCGACTCCTCGACTTTTCGATTTCTAAAATAAATTTTAGATTTATTAATTGTACAATAATTCTACTTTTCAGTTTTTCGGTTTTAGGCTTGTGATCTTCAATTTTCTAAGTTTTTGATTTTTCGATTTTTCAATTTATTGATTTTTAAATTTTTCGATTTTTTAGCTTTTCATATTTTCGTTTTTTCGACTCCTCGACTTTTCGATTTCTCGTTCTTTTGTTGTTTCGATTTCTCCATGTTTCGATTTTTCGTTTCCTACATTTTAGATTTATCAATTGTAGAATAATTCTACTTTTCAGTTTTTCGGTTTTAGATTTGTTGTCTTCAATTTTTTAAGTTTTCGATTTTTCGATTTTTCAATTTTTCGGTTTTTAAATTTTCCGATTTTTTAGTTTTTCATTTTTTCAATTTTTCGGTTACTCGATTTTGCGAGATTTCGACGTTTGGATTTTTTTATTACACCATTTCTCGATTTTCCCGTTTTTCCATTTTTCGATTTATCGAGTTTTTTTAATTACACATTTTTCAATTTTTATGTTTTCGATTTAGATTTTAGCCTACTTCGATTTCTCAATTTTTTGACTTCTCCATCTTTTCATGTTTCAATTTTTCGAGTTTTTAATTTTTCGCTTGGTCAGTTTTTCAATTTCTCAATTTTTCGGCTTCTCGATCTTATGTTTCAATTTTTCAGTTTTTCAATTTTTCGATTTTCAGTTTTTCGCTTCTCCATTTTTTGATTTTTCAGTTTTTCGATTTCTCGATTAATCGAGATATCAATGTCTGGATTTTTTGTTCCTTCTATTTACCGATTTTTCGGTTTTTAAATTTTTCGATTTAGTGATTCTTTTTAATTATAAATTTTTTTAAGTTGAGCTTGTCGATTTTTGGATTTTGACTTATTTCGATTTGTCGACTTTTCGATTTGTCCATTGTTTACTTTTTAGATTGTTTAATTTTTCGATTTTAAAATTTTAGATTTTTCAAATTAAATACTTTAGTTTTTCAAATTTTTAAAATTTTAGATTTATCAATTGTACAACAATTCTACTTTTCAGTTTTTCGAATTTTTAAATTTTAGATTTTTGCGTAAGACCTACAATACCAATAATTAGATTTTTTAGTGTTTGGTGTTTCAACTTCTCGATTTTTCAATTTTTTAGTTTTGGATTTGTGGTGTTCAGTCTTCCTTTTTTTTAAATTTTCATTTTACGATTTTTCTTATCTTAAGTTTTCAATTTTAGGTTTTGGCTTATTTCGATTTCTCAATTTTTCACTTTTTCAACTTCGCGACTTTTCGATATCTCAATCTTTTATTTGATGTTTCAATTTTTCAATTTCCCGATTTTGAATTTCTTGCTTACTCAGGCTTCCGATTTTTCGATTTCTCGATTTAGCAAGATTTCGACATTTGAATTTTTTTATTACTCGATTTTTCGGTTTTTCAATTTTTCGATTTATTTAGTTTTTTTAATTATCAATTTTTTAATTTTTAACATTTCGATATGGGATTTTCGCCTGTTTCGATTTCTCAATTTTTCAATTTTTCGACTCCTCGACTTTTCAATTTCTAAAATAAATTTTAGATTTATTAATTGTACAATAATTCTACTTTTCAGTTTTTCGGTTTTAGATTTGTTGTCTTCAATTTTTTAAGTTTTTGATTTTTCGAGTTTTCAATTTTTCGGTTTTTAATTTTTCCGATTTTTTAGTTTTTCATTTTTTCAATTTTTCGGTTACTCGATTTTGCGAGATTTCGACGTTTGGATTTTTTTATTACACCATTTCTCGATTTTCTGGTTTTTCCATTTTTCGATTTATCGAGTTTTTTTAATTACACATTTTTCAATTTTTAAATTTTCGATTTAGATTTTAGCCTACTGCGATTTCTCAATTTTTTGACTTCTCCATTTTTTGATTTTTCAGTTTTTCGATTTCTCGATTAATCGAGATACCAATGTCTGGATTTTTTGTTTCTTCTATTTACCGATTTTTCGGTTTTTAAATTTTTCAATTTAGTGATTCTTTTTAATTATAATTTTTTTTAATTTGAATTTGTCGATTTTGGGATTTTGACTTGTTTCGATTTTTCGATTTTTCGACTTTTCGGTTTTTCGATTCTTCAATTTTCCAGTTTTTCCAGTTTTTCAATTTTTTACATTTTAGTTTTTCGTTCCGGTTTTTCGACTTTTCGATTTTTCAATTGTTCGATGATTAAACTTTAGATTTTAAATATTTTGAGATCTCGATTTCCCGATTATCGAAATTCCGATGTTTTAGTTTTTCGGTTGTTCGATTTCTCGACATTCTATTTTGCAGTTTTCGATTTTCCAAAAAACCTTTTCCCCTTTGGATATCTACTTTAAATATATTTCATATTGTATATACTTGACGGTGTTAGGCTGTACTTCAGGGGCAAGGGAAGTTCTCTCAAAAGGAATTTTTTTTGTTTAATATTTTGCAGCAACTCCACCCCCCGAGGCAACCGTTCCCTTGAGTAATAAAAGACCACAAACATAAACTAAATACATCATCTATCTGAAATTTTTAGGTTACAATTTCCCTGGATGTGGGTCAAGGAAGACGTATTTGAAACACCCGATTAGTAAGAGCAAATTTATAGAATGTGTTAACAACTTGGCTTTTGAAAGAAATTGTCCTGAAGGCTTACATTTCATAGATCGTGATAATCCTTATGAAGGATCATGTTCAGAATAATTTAGAACTTAGACGCTTTTCACACTTGTGGTCAAACCAAACACGAAAACAAGATTCTGTTTACTTTTATTTGTCACATAATGTATTAATTAACCAATAAACTACAGTTATTAATACACATCATGTTTCCATTAATACCTCAACACAAATTTATATATACGGTTTAGAAACGAGAGCTTACTCCATGTACACTCTGACTGATATGGATAAACGCACTCATTGTAGTTAACGCTGAACCACAAATTCGGGGGACAATCAAATCTGACTTTTTTGCCCCCAGCACACTCGTAGAATTTCGTACAGTCACCAGGAACAGGACTCAGATCTCCTTCAGACTCAGGATAAGGACAATCTGGTTCCCCAGTCCAATCCGACGGATACGTAGGACCTGCAAGTACCATCATAAAATTACCGCCACTAAGTTATAGAAATTATAAAATAAAATGGTACTACCTTCAGTGGGTGTAGTCCGCCCGCACTCCGACTGGCCAGGGGGCACACACTTCTTCGCAATGGCGCTGAAATAAAGCCCAGGTGGGCAATCCATCTGGTAACTGTGCCCACGATAACACTCGATGTACACGTCACAGAGAGTGGGATGGGGCCAGTACGAAGTTTGCATGTCAGCACAGCGAGGATCGTCGGTGTCCGATGTGGTGAAATCAGGATCCGGGGTTGGCGTAGGACCTGAAACGTACCCCAGTACTGATTGCAGTACTTCTCCTAGTACCAACCTTCGCAATTCACAAACTCGGGAAAGTCGCACAATTGCCTGGATTCGTCGAAGAGCAAGTACGGCGGACACGTCTCATGAGTCAACACGGAACCACGGCACTCCCAGTACTTCTGGCAATCGTCTGTGTCCGCTATCAGTACCGTCTGTTCAGGCCGCACGTTCCAACAAAGCGGGTTTGGAGTAGTCCACGGAGGATTGACTGTTACAGATTGCTTTAAGATTAACCCTCTCATTAAGCGTGGTCTTACCGCAGTCCGACTGAACCGGTATAGTGCACATTTTCGTTCCAGAGTCAAAGTAGTACCCGTATGGGCATTCCATGAGGTACGAATTCCCGTTGAAGCATTCTACGTACCGGGAACAGTCGGCGGGATAGGGTAAGTAGTCCAGGTTGACTCCAGTACACTGGTCGGCACCTACGACAACAGCGTTACGTTGGTACTGACAACGGTACTACGTACTTAAGCATCCGGCCACCTCGGGGAAGTCGCACGCTTTGGCAGTCGGGTTGAAGTGGAGACCATCGTCACAGGTCATCAGGGTTTTGTCGCCGTTGTAGCACGCGTAGTAAAGGGAGCAGTTGACGTCGTGGGGGATGGGTACCATCTCGTTAGCTGGCAGCCCATCGCAGTCAGCGGCGGCCGTGAAAGAAACTAAAACTGAGTTTGTTTGGGTCCGAAAAGAGTACTACTGTTGCTTACCGAAGACCCCAACAAGGGTTAATAGTACCAAAGATTTGCCAAGCGCCATGATGAAGCCGCGAGGAAGACTCTTAAATTTTTTTTTTTAATGAGTTTTTTATATTCTCGGCTTATCAAAAATTCGTCATAGTGGGATTAGAGCGAGATGTAATCAAAACGGGCAATCAAAGTACTTTAGATAGTTCATTTGTTTATTCGAAATCAATTCAAGGTAAAATTTGCCTATCTGTGAATCTCGAAAGCGGCTGCCATTGAAAAGTTTGGAGATAAAGTGAATTCGTAAAACTTGAAAAGTGTTTCGCCGATTGAGATAATGATAAGAAAGTGGTACCAGATGATAAAACCGTCGTTGTTTTAATTACAATAATTTTGAATGACAATTACAATAAAGCCATAGTAACAGGTTATGGACCCAGACTGAACTTGAAAAACTAGTAAACTGTAAAACTGCTCGTGAAATTTGGCTGAAGTTAGAAACAATTTTTGAATCGAAAAATCCGATTAAAAAACAGAGATGAAACATTAAGAACTTGTGCTTCCAAAGAGTACTAGAAAAAGCAGCAAACCACTTGAAATAGTACATATTGACGTTTCTGCTCCTATCAGATAGGAATCCATCGAAAAAGCAAAATACTTCGGAACGTTTATAGACGACTTTTCAAGATGGATCGAATTTAGATTATTGAGAAACAAGAATAATGTGTCTAAAATTAATTCAAGGCTTTTAACGCACTTATGGAAACACAAATAGGTCTAAAGGTAAAATGTTTGTAATTAGATAACAGTGGGGAATTTTGCAATAACGTGTTCGATCGATATCTTAAAGAGCATGGCACAAATAGAAGAGATGCAATCAGTTATACACTTCAACAGAATGATGTAGCCGAAGGAAAAATAGAACCTCGTTGAGACAACGAGATGTATGATTGCGTATTCCGATTTACCCAACACCTGCAGGACTATGGAAAATCTCAAAATTTTTGGAGATGAAATAAAACTGGTTTAACAAGCGGTCTAGCACAATCTTTAAAAATACAGGAAGCGATCTGATCAAACCCTGACACAAAATTAGGTTTAAATCTTCCCATAGCACCAAAAATTTCTTCTTCACTTAGATTAGAAATAGTAATCAATTGAGGAGAATTATGAGTGTATCATTATCCCTTTTTAGACCAGCATTAACCTTGTAAGGTAAATGTCAGAAAAAAAATTTGCAAAACCATCAACAATTTCTTGAGGTGTATTAAACTTCATTGAAAACTGTACCTGGAAGGGACGTTCTACCTTTTTTGTTTCCAATAAAGGACCAAAATTGGTTGGGATCAGAGAGAACAGAATTTTATTTTTTAACAGTTCTCCTTTGATCAGAATAAGTCTTTTGGTTTTAATGTGATAATGTAATTCAAGGGAATACCAGGATGGAAATTTCAATTTACCAAATCTGACCAATGGAACATCTAAATCAAATAAATTTATGATTTATTTGATTTAGATAGCACCTGGTAAGATAAAACTGATTTTGGCAAATAACATACCCTGTAAGAAAAGAGAGGGTGGGTGGGTGGGGTTAACAGCTGCTAAAATAAGACCGATTTTGGCAAATGAGATATCCCCTAAGACTAGAGAGGGTGGGTGGGTGGGGTTAACAGCTGCTAAAATAAGACCGATTTTGGCAAATGAGATATCCCCTAAGAATAGAGAGGGCGGGTGGGCGGGGCTAGTACCTGCTAAGATAAAACTGATTTTGGCAAATGACATACCCTTTAAGAAAAGAGAGGGCGGGTGGGCGGGGCTAGTACCTGCTAAGATAAAACTGATTTTGGCTAATAACATACCCTTTAAGAAACGAGAGGGTGGGTGGGAGGGGCTAGCACCTCCTAAGATAAGACTGATTTTGGCAGATAACATACCCTTTAAGAAAACAGAGGGTGGGTGGGCGGGGCTAGTGCCTGGTAAAATAAGACTTATTTTGGCAAATAATATATCCTTTAAAAAAAGAGAGGGTGGGTGGGCGGGGCTAGTGCCTGCTGTGATAAAACTGATTTTGGCAAATAATATACCCTTTAAGAAATGAGAGGGTGGGTGGGAGGGGCTAGCACCTGGTAAGATAAAACTGATTTTGGCAAATAACATACCCTGTAAGAAAAGAGAGGGTGGGTGGGTGGGGTTAACAACTGCTGAAATAAGACCGATTTTGGCAAATGAGATATCCCCTAAGAATAGAGAGGACGGGTGGGCGGGGCTAGTACCCTGCTAAGATAAGAGTAATTTTGTCAAATGACATACCCTCTATGAAAAGGGAGGGTGGGTGGGTGGAGCTAGTACCTGTTAAGACGGATTTTGGCAAATGACATATTCTCTAACAAATTTAATTAAATTGTTATAAGAAAAGACTAGAGGTTCCAAAGCAGTTTCAAATTCTTTCCAAACAGGAATACCTAGAACCTCAAGATTGTTTTAAATTTTTCAAAAAAAAGCGGGGCTACAAAATTAACTAAAAAACAAGTCAGGTCAGAATTTTCCAAAAACAGAACACCAAAGTCCCCCAAAATTATTTTAAACAATTTACAAAAAAATCTCCATGGGCTGCCAAAACAATACACCATGGGTACACAAGAGTCTCCCGAATTAAAAAAAAAACACTGCGGCACTCAAGACTTTTTCAAATTCATAAAAAATAAAACACTAAAAGCTCAAAGGATTTTTTCAAGTGCATCCAGCAACAAGCATCAGATTCCTTTAAATTTATCCAAAAATAAAATAGTTACCAGTGGACCTAAAATTTTCTAACTACGAACATTTTAAAAGTAGGGTTTTGACCACACTTATTATTGCAATGATATTTTTTAGGTTTGCTAAAAAAAGAATCGTCTTTATAACAATAAAATAATGATAAGGTAAGAATTATAATAATAACATTCAAAATATTTTGTTCAATTAAGAAGAAATGAAGCCGAAAATAACTTCTGCAAATCGAAATTAATAAAAAATGTCTTTAGATAATTCTCGAAAATGCTCTGGAAAAGAAGGAAAATTTCATAGTTTATTGAAAATTTGAGATTTTGATCAAGTTGCCTACAAATTTATAAAAAAATTCTGTGATGTAGATCACGACGAGTTGATTCGAAAAGCAATAAATAGCCTGTTGATAGTATCTGAGCAAAATTTTCAAAATATGACGCATTTTCAAAATTACAATTTTAAAATCTCCCAAAAATGGCCATATTTCATTTTGGCGATTCTGGAAAAATGGTTGAAATTTTCGAAGAAATGAAGCCGAAAATAACTTTTGCAAATCTAAATCAACAAAAAATGTCTTTAGGTATTGCTGGAAAGTGCTCCGGAAAAGGTAAAAAAATTCATAGTTTATTGAAAATTTGAGATTTTGGTAAAATTGCCTACAAATTTACAAAAAATTCTGCGACGTAGATCACGATGTATTGATTCGAAAAACAACAGTCTGTTCATAGTTTCGAAGCAAGATTTTCTAAATATGCGGTTTCAAAATTACATTTTTAAAATATCCCAAAATGGCCAGATTTCATTTTGGCGATTCTGAAAAAATGATAGAAATATTCGAAGAAATGAAGCCGAAAATAACTTCTGCAACTGGAAATCAACAAAAAAATCTTTTTTGGTAATTTTCTAATGTACCCCGAAAAAAATTAAAAATTTTATACTCTGAATTATAAGCTTATTAAAAACAGAAAAGTCTAAAACGTTTTCTACAAATATAATACAGCAATTTATTCCAGCAGCTCCAGATACTAAATATTAGTTGTTGAAAATGACCAACATTTAGAATGTTTGTAGAATTCATCACAAGCTGAGTTAATATCAGTAGAGTTTTCAAGAACTGACCAGTCAAGGTTAAGTATTGCATCATATAATTCAAAAAGATTATTTTTTTTTTAAGTTATACTGTTTAAGCTTCGAACATGCAGAAAAATTTGGCAATTTTTGATTTTTCAATTTTTCGATTTTATAAGCTTACGATTTTTCGACTTCTGAATTTCCCGATTTTCAGTTTTTCGTTTTTTAAACTTTAGATTTTTCAATTTTTGGCCGTTTTATATTTCGATTTCTCAATTTTTCAACCTTTCGATAATTTAATTTTTCTAAATTTTTGATTTCTTGAGTTTCGGTTCTTCTATATTTCAATTTTTTAATTTTCGGGATTTTTAAAATTTTCGATTTTTCATCTTTTTTTTAACTTTTTGGTTTTCCAATTTTTCGATGTTACGATTTTTCTCAATGATCCGATTTTTCAATTTCTCGATTTTTAAAATTTAGATTTTCCAATTTTTATTTTTTTGATTTTTTTTAATTTTGACTAAAAATATGCAAAAATTAATAGAAAATAGAACACAATGCTGCTAAAACATAAAAATAACTGTACGTTCCCAAAAAAAAAATCGATTGCATGATTACGGTTCCACTAGTATTGCTAATTTAGGACGTTTTGTTAGTATCAAACACAATTAAAGAATTAATTCTTAGTTAAACAAAAAAATTTAAATATTCCGTAATTCAACGAGACGATAAATTTTGGGCATATAATATGATAGAGCCCCTAGAAAAAAATTATTTATACGCCTTACTTCCTGAGATAGTAGATTCTCGTTATAAAAGAAGTCACATCAGAGACATTCTAAAAAAAATTGTAAATTTAAAAAATTTTATTTGATCTCACCAAAGAAAAAAATAATATGATAAGAGGTCGCTGACTCACAAATTTTGAATACTTGAAAGATTCTAAAAGTTCTAGAGAAATTCCAAAAAGCCAAAAGATTCTAAAACTTGTTAAAATGCCAAAGATTTTTAAAATTCCAAAGACTTTAAAGAAAGCAAAAATCTTAAAGACCCAAAAAAACGTAAAGTTCGGAAAAATGCTTTCTTTAGTTTTGATAAATCCTAAAAGCACTGAACACCTTGAACACCCTAATTATTATCTTGTAAGTCTTGGAGAATGCAACGATTATTTGAGCAGCTGCTAGCCCCGCCCACCCACCTTCTCTTTTCTTAGAAGGTATGCCATTTGCCAAAGTCAGTGTTACCTTGGCAGGTATTAGCCCCGCCACCCTCTTTTCCTAGAGGATATCTTATTTGTCAAAATCAGTTTATCATGGCAGCTACTAGCCCCGCCCACCCACCCTCTCTATTTTTAGAAGCTATGCCATCTGCCAAAATCAGTTGTATTTTAGGTAGTACTTGCTAGGACAAAACTGATTGTGGCAAATTCCATACTCTTTAAGAAAATATAGGGCGGGAGGGCGGGGCGAGTACTTATTAGCGTCAGACTGATTTTAGTAAATGACATACTCTTGAAAAAAATAAAGAGTGGGTGGGCGGAGCTGATACTTGATAAGATAAGATTATAGAAATTCTAAATTGTAAATAAACTAAAGTTCTAATGTACTAAATACAATAAAGATCCAATAAAATCTTAAAAAATTTAAAAAACCTGGGGGTAATAGTGATCCTAGAAATTACTAAATACTCTAAAGACTAAATATTTTAAAGGATCTAAGGGCTGTAAGGGTTCAAAAGCTAAAATTCTGTTCCGAATACTTGAAAGATTCTAAAGGTTCTAGAGAAACTCCAAAAAGCTGCTGTGTAAAACTCAACCAATTGAAACGGATCCCTTGTAAATAGGGTTGCCTAGTTTCACGTTATTTTCATTGTTCAATATTTTTTTAAAACGCAAATATTTTAGTCAATATAAATTTTAAACAAAAATGACCGGTTCTTCCCCATAGAGCTCAATGTTGTCTTTGCACTGATATAAAAGTTGAAGCGAAACATGTTCTCTCCTCGTCTAAAAATTGAATTTCCTTCGAAGAATGAACGATTAATCAAACACTAAACAATCACTTATTTTAAAAAATATTGTGTCTTCCCCAGAGATTTAGACATAATCTATCAATTGAAATGTCGATCTTTTTTTCGAAGTAAAATTACGCCCGTGCAATGAACTTCTATTTAGCTCATTTTTCGGTCTGCTACTGGGCACCCGAAAGCATAAGTACATTGTTCTACGACATATTTTTTTTACGAATACTTTGTCTAAGACGAGCTTGTTTCATAGACGAACAATATTTTTTTGTTATTAAACCAGGACCGCTTCAAATCACAATATATTTACTTATTCCCTCTAAAAAATTCATGACGTCACCTCAAAATTTTGCTGAATAAATCCTATCTAAAATGTACAAAATATGATGAGTCTTTTCTTGTAATTTCCCATTCCATTCATATTTTTTGGATTCGGATATACAGGGTGACTCAAAAAATTTAATAAATGCGCAAATTTATTTTATTCATTCACTCAGGAACTACAAAACCGAATGCTTTGAAATCTAATGTGAAAAAAAAACATAATAGGCATGCAGTCGTCACGTTTCCGGTAGCGAGGGAAGTACCGTCTAAACTCTTTAGACCGATTTTTTTGATTTTCCCATTTCTCCATTTCTCAATTTTTCAATGTTTCAGTTTGGGATTTTTTCACTGTTTCGATTCTTTAATTTTCCTTCCAATTTTGGGTTTTTCAATATTTCAGCTTTGGAATTTTGCAATATTTCGTTTCTTCAATTTTTCAAATTTTTGATATTGTTTTCTCGGTTTTTAAATTTTTCGATATTTTAATTTTTCAGTTTTTAAAGTTTTAGGTTTTTAGATTTCTCACTACCTCGACTTTTCGATTGTTCAGTTCCATGATTTTTCAATTTGTCGAATTTTTAAATTTTAGATTTTTTGTTTTCTTTGATGTTTTGAGTTCTCGATCATTCGATTTTCTGAGTTTTCAGACTTGGATTTTTTTGTTGTTCAATTCTTGGATTTTTAAAATTTTTGATTTTTAAATTTTCCTATTTATCAACTTACTGAGATTTCAATGTTTTGATTTTTTGATTGTTCAATTTCTCGATTTTTTTAATTTTTAGTTTTTGATACGATTTTTTTTTCAAAAATTTTCAGTTTTGCTCGATTTCGATTTCTCAATTTTTCGATATATTACTGTTGGGATTTTTCAATTTATCGATTCTTCGATTTCTCGATTCTTCATATTTTCGGTTTCTCGATTTTTTTCATTTTTCGATTTCTCAATTTTCCGATGTTTCAGTTTTACGATTTTTAATTTTTTTTATTTTTCAGTTTTCAATTTTTGACGTTTCTAAATTTTTCGATTAACTGATTTTTTTATTTTCCCATTTCTCTATTTCTCGATTTTTCAATTCTTCCTTCAATTGTGATTTTTCAATTTTTCGATTTCTGAATTTTTCAATGTTTCAATTTTGGATTTTTTCACTTTTCCGATTCTTCAATTTTCTTTCCATTTTTCAGTTTTTCAAGATTTCAGTTTTGAATTTTTTCACTTTTTTGATGTTTCAATTTTCCTTCCAATTTTCAGTTTTTCAGTATTTCAGTTCTGGGATTTTGCAATGTTTCGGTTCTTCAGATTTTCCTTTTTTGATGGTTCGATATCTCGGTTTTTCAATTTTTCGATAGGTATTTTAATTTTTCAATTTTTAAGTTCTAGATTTTCCGTTAATTTTTTTGTTTTCCTTGATGTTTTGATTTGTCGATTATTCGATTTTCCAAGTTATCGGTTTAGATTTTTGGGTTTTCCATTTTTTCGATTTTTAAATTTGTCAGTGTTTTGATAATTTAATTTTTCAGTTTTAAAAATTTTGGATTTTTCGTTTTCTCGATTTCTGTACTTTTAAATTTTTCAGTTGCGACTTCTCGGTTTTAGATTTATGGTTTTTAACTTTTCGATTTTGAAAATTTTTTATTTCTAGATTCTGCAATTTTCCGGTTTTTCAATTTCTCGGTTTTCAATTTTTCGCTTACTTAATTTTTCGATATTTCAGTGTTGGAATTTTTTCAGTTTTCTGATGTGTTCAGTTTTAGGATTTTTCAGTTCTTTCGATTTTTCAATTTTTCAATTTCTGAGGTTCCTAAATTTTCAATTTTTCGATTTCTCAATGTCTCATTTAATCAATGTTTTGATTTTTCCATTTCTCGATTTTTAGACTTTTCGTGGTTTCGATTTTTCAATTTTTCAATGTTTTGATATTTTATTTTAGCAATTTTTAAAATTCTAGATTTTTCGATTCGTCGATTTCTTAATTTTTCGATTTTTCAAAATTCTTCCACATTTCTATATATTTTTCAATTTTAAGAATTTTTATTTTTCAGTTTTTTGGTATTTCGACTTCTCGATTTTTCGACTTCTCGGTTTTGGATTTTTGGCTTTTCAATTTTTCGATTTTTAAAATATTTGATTTGACAATTTTTCAATTTTTAGAATTTAGCTTGTTTCGATTTCTCGATATTTCAGTTTTGAAATCTCCGATGTTCGGATTATTTAATTTTTTTGAATTTTCCATTCTTAGATTTTCGATTTCTTTATCTCTTGGTTTTTCGGTTTTAGACTTTTCAATTTTTTAATTTTTTAATTTTTCATGTTTTTGGATTTTTTGATGTCTCTATTTGGAGATTTTCCAATTTTTCAATTTCGGGCGTTTTTAAATTTTCAATTTTTTGAGTAATCGATTTTTTGATTTTCCCATTAAGATTTACCGACTTGTCAATGTTTTGGTTTTTCCAATTTTTCAGGTCTTCAATTTTTCGATTTCTCAGTTTTTGTTTTTTCAGGTTTTTGATTTTTGATTTTTCAATTTTTTTAATTTTCGATTTTTCCACTTCGATTTGTCAATTCTTCGATGTTTCAGTTTTCGAATTTTTCAATTTTTCGGTTTTCCAAATATTCAATTTTTGGCATATCTAATTTTTCGATTAATCGATTTTTCGATTTTTCCATTTGCCGATTTTTCGACGTTTAATGATTTCAATTTTTCAGTTTTTCAATTCTTCAATTTTACAATTTTTCGCTTACTTAATTTTTCCATATTTCGATTTTTCGATTTTTCAATTTCTCGATTCCTCAAACGTTCGATTTCTCGGTGTTTTCATTTTTCGATTTTTCAATTTTCCGGTGTGTTCACTTTTAGGATTTTTCAATTTTTCGACTTTTGCCGATTTTTTTTTTCATTTAAAATGTTTCAATTTTTCAATTACTAACTTTTCGATTTTTCAATTTTGGTCTAATTTGATTTCTTAATTTTTTGATTTTTTGACTCCTCTACTGTTGATGTTTTGATTTCTCGATGTTTCAGTTTTTGAACATTCCGATGTTTCGATTTTTCGACTTTTTGGCTTTTCGAGTTTGAATTTTAGGTTTTTGTTTTTTTGATTTTTTTGGTGTTTCGATTTCCCAATTCTTCAATTTTTCGATATTTTAATTGTTCAATTTTTCGAATTTTTAAATTTTTGATTTTTCTTTTCTTTTATTTCTCAATTTTTGAATGTTTTAAATTTTACATTTTCCAATTTTACTACTTTTTGATGCTTGGATTTCTCAATTTTTCAAGTTTTCAATACTCGATTTTTCAGGATTTGAATATTTTATCGATTTTTGGGTATTTTGATTTTTCGTTTTTTAAAGTTTTTGATTTTTCGATTTTTCCGATTTGTTGTCTATTTTAAGTATATTTCATTTTTCAATTTGCGCCTTCTGCGGAAGTATTATTTGTTGTGCTCCACTTGACGGGCGAGCGAAGTTCTGTCGAAATTCCGCAGAAAAGGTAGAGTGTGCTTTGGTATTAACTGGGGGGTATTCCGCTCCGTCATCGTCTCCGACCGACTACCCAAGATTAACTAGTCCTCTTCCAGTGACCGAAGAAGGGAACAAGTGGAGGGAGAAGAAACCTGGACCGGGTTGCCGGAAGTCTCGACTGCGGGGTCCAGAAAAACCTCGACGCGGCGCTGGCGAACCATCCAGAGGAATGAATGGGTTGAAATAGAGGCCACCTTCGGGATCGAGTCGTGTAAATTTGAGTTGCTAAGAAACGAGTTGTTATTTGCATTTTATTTTGTTTCATGTTCATATCATGTTTATTTCGTTTGTTATTGATTTTGTCAAGTTTTTTTTAACTTAGAATTTGTTTGACACATGTCAAAATATGGAGACTAAAATGAATATCTTGAGATTTTTTTGAACTTTATTCATTACTTGATCACAATCTTGTATATTTTCATACAATAACACTAGTTGCCCCAGATGCACCCAGACATGTACGGATAAACACAGATCAAGAAAGTGGGGCTAAACCATAGATCATAAGGACAATACATGACCACTTTCTCTCCATTTACGCACTCCAAATACTTGGTGCAGTCTCCCGGATAAACGAACCGGTACGTATCGGTACTGGGCCACGGACAGTCCGGATCGGGGGTCCAGTCCGGATCGGTCTGCTGCGTCGGCGGGTCTGTCGGATCCGGGCGTCCTGAAACACCCATTGAAAACCCTACCACCACATCACCCAGACCTACCACAAGTGGTTTGGCTCGGGTCCACGCATTTCTTTGTGTCTTCGTCAAAGTACAACCCACTGGGACAATCCCTTATGTGCCCATGCCCTGCGTAGCACTCAATGTACGTTGTGCACTCCACATTCGGCCAGTACTCGTTGTTACCATTGCCACACCTCGGGTCGTCGAAGGCGTCATCCGGGGGAGGCGTGACCGTGGAAATCGGGGGAGTACCAGTGGTGTCTAAAACAACCAACGGAATGAATACCTAAGTCACAACAACAATGTCTAGGTACCATCGCAACCCGACAAGTCCTTTTGGTCGCACATTTGCCTTGCGTAGTTGAAGTAGAGGTACGGAGGACAAGACATGATAGTCATTTGGGCACCCACGCACTCGATGAACTTGTTACAGTCGCCGGGGTAGGGATGGAGGATTATTCTCCCAGGAGGGACGCCTAAGCACTCATCCGGAGGGACGGTCCATTGGGTGGGTCCTTCCGTGGTGTACTGACCACAGCCGGAGTCCTGGGCACTCACGCACCGTTTCTCGAAGGCGCTGAACCACAGACCCTCTGGGCAACTATGGGTCTCTAGAAACCCATTGTAGCACTCTATGTACTCGCTGCAGTCGCCGGGGACGGGAAAGAAATCGACGACTCCGGGAGGGCAAGCTATGTCTATGGGGTTCAACGTGCTGTCAGCTAATTTGGAGTGGTACCAAGGTACTTACTGGTACAACCGGACGTTGCTGGGTTGTCGCAGGCCTGAAGGACTTTGTTAAACCATAGACCGCTTGGGCAGTTTTGGATTGACAAGAAACCGTTAGCGTCGCATTGGTAGTACCGGCTGCAGTCGCCGGGGTACGGAAAGACGGCGACTTCTCCGGCTGGAACGCCCAGACACAGAGAGTCTACAAATGAACCGAAATTCAAGAAATCAGGACTGACGACGTGCTTGTCTTACCTGCGGAGAATGAGGGAACAAAAAGGCAACAAAGTGTCGTCAGGATGAAAGCTAAAACTGCTATTAATTAAAAAAAAAAAAAAGAAAAAGGGGAGAGTTGCTTACCTTTCATTTTGAGTCACTCTTTTGTTTGCTTTCTTTTGTATTTTCGAGTTATATACTTCGAATTGATTTATCGCGTTTTTTATTTTTTTTTGGATTTTTAGTTAGAATGTTATCTGAGATTGACTGACAACTCTTAGATTTGGAAGATTTTTGGCGATGAGTGAGTGCATTGTCCACATACTTATGAATGTCGCAATAAATCTGACAGGTAAATAGGGAAAAATTAGCATTGTTCCTTAAATTCAGTCAAAGTTGTTTTTGAAATGTTGATATTTATAGTTTTTGAGTGTCCCGCAGTCTGGAAGGTAAAATAATAATAATAATAATAATAATAGTATATTTACATATTTATTCAAACACGACAGGCAATTACAGGCTAATGAAATACAAAAATTGGTAGAAGGTTATTTCTGCAGAATTTCCCTCGCCTTAAGGCCAATGCAACAAATTTCTAAAACTGAAACGTCGAAAAATTGAGAATTGAAAACTTGAAAAACCAAGAAAATCTAAAAATGGAAAAGTCGAGAAATTTTTAAAATCGAAAACCGACATGTGAAGAAATCCAAACGTCAAAAAATCGTATAATCGAAAAATTGAAAAATTTAAAAGTTAAAAGTCGAAACATTGAAAAATTGAAAATGTCAAAAATCTGAAAAAACGCAAAATTGAAAAATTGCAAAATTGAAGAATTGAAAAACTGAAAAATCGAACTCAGGAAAAGTCGAAAAATCGGGAAATGGAAAAATCGAAAAATTAGATACGCCAAAAATTGAATATTTGGTAAACCGAAATATTGAAAAACTCCAAAACTGAAACATCGAAGAATTGACAAATGGAAGTGGAAAAATCTAAAATTAAAAAAATTGAAAGATACAAAATCAAAAACCTGAAAAAACAAAAACTGAGAAATCGAGAAATTGAAGACTCGAAAAATTGGAAAAACCAAAACATTGACAAGTCGGTAAATCTTAATGGGAAAATCAAACAATCGATTACTCAAAAAATTGAAAATTTAGAAACGCCCGAAATTGAAAAATTGGAAAATCGAAAAAATTGAGAAATCCTAAAAAAATGCAAAAATTAAGAAACTGAAAATTTGAGTAATCGATAAATTCAAGAATAGAAAAATTGAAAAATGAAAAAACTCAAAATTCAAACATTTTTAAATTCTAAGAACTGAAAAATCGAAAAATCAAATAAGCGAGAAATCGAGGAAACGAAAAATTTATAATTTAATAAATTAAAATAATGAATGTCAAAAAATTGAAAAATCTCCAAATAGATACATCAAAAAATCCAAAAACATGAAAAATTTAAAAATTAAAAAATTGAAAAATTGAAAAGTGTAAACCGAAAAACCAAGAGATAAAGAAATGGAAAATCTAAGAATTGAAAAATTCAAAAAAATTGAATAATCCAAACATCGGATATTTCAAAACTGAAATATCGAGAAATCCAAACAAGCTAAATTCTAAAAATTGAAAAATTGTCAAATCAAATATTTTAAAAATAGAAATCGAAAGATCTAAAAATTGAAAAATCCAAAAACTGCAAAATTGCAGCACTGAAAAACTTAAAAATCCAAAGAAAAATAAAAATCGAAAATTGAAAAGTCGAAAAATTGAAAAATCCTAAATGTGAACACATCGGAAAATTGATAAATCGAAAAATGAAAACATCGAGAAATCGAACGTTTGAGGAATCGAGAAATTGAAAAATCGAAAAATCGAAATATGGAAAAATTAAGTAAGCGAAAAATTGAAAATTGAAGAATCGAAAAATCAAAAATTTTAAAAATCGAAAAATTGAAAAACCAAAAGTCTAAAACCGAGAAGTTGCAAAATCGAAAAATCGACAAATTCAGACATCAAAAAACTGAAAAATTCACATTTTAAAAATTTTCGAAAATTGAATAACAGAAATATCGCAGAAATGAAAAATCTAAAAGTACAGAAATCCAGAAATCGAAAAATCGAAAATTGAAATATGGAAAAATAAAGTAAGCGAAATATTGAAAAATCGGAAAATTGAAGAATCGAAAAGTCAAAAATTTTTAAAACTGGAAAATTAAAATATCGAAACACTGACAAATTTAAAAATCGAAAAATTGAAAAATGAAAAAAGAAAAAAATCGAGAAATCGAAAATCCAAAAGTCGCAAAATTGAGAAATTGAAAATTCGAAAAATAGAAATCGAAAGATCTAAAATTTAAAAAATCGAAAAATTGAAAAATCGAAAAACTGCAAAATTGCAGAACTGAAAAACTTAAAAATCCAAAGAAAAATAAAAATCGAAAATTGAAAAGTCGAAAAATTGAAAAATCCTAAAAGTGAACACATCGGAAAATTGATAAATCGAAAAATGAAAACATCGAGAAATCGAACGATTGAGGAATCGAGAAATTGAAAAATGGAAAAATCGAAATATGGAAAAATTAAGTAAGCGAAAAATTGCAAAATTGAAGAATTGAAAAACTGAAAAATCGAAATCATGAAAAGTCGAAAAATAGGCAAATGGAAAAATCGAAAAATCGATTAATCGAAAAATCTAGAATTTTAAAAATTAAAAAAATAAAATATCAAAACATTGAAAAACTGAAAAATCGAAACCACGAAAAGACGAAAAATCGAGAAATGGAAAATCAAAAAATCGATTAAATAAGACGTTGAGAAATCGAAAAATTGAAAATTTAGGAACCTCAGAAATTGAAAAATTCAAAAATCGAAAGAACTGAAAAATCCTAAAACTGAACACATCAGAAAATTGAAAAAATTCCAACACTGAAATATCGAAAAATTAAGTAAGCGAAGAACTGCAAATCGAGAAATTGAAAAATCGGAAAATTGCAGAATCGATAAATAAAAAATTTTCAAAATCGAAAAGCTAATAACCATAAATCTAAAACCGAAAAGTCGCAAATGAAAAATTTAAAAGTACAGAAATCGAGAAAACGAAAAATCGAAAATTTTTAAAACTGAAAAATTAAAATATCAAAACACTGACAAATTTAAAAATCGAAAAATTGAAAAATGGAAAAAGAAAAAAATCGAGAAATCGAAAATCCAAAAGTCGCAACATTGAGAAATTGAAAATTCGAAAAATATAAATCGAAAGATCTAAAAATTGAAAAATCGAAAAACTGCAAAATTGCAGCACTGAAAAACTGAAAAGTCCAAAGAAAAATAAAAATCGAAAATTGAAAAGTCGAAAAATTGAAAAATCCTAAAAGTGAACACATCGGAAAATTGATAAATCGAAAAATGAAAACATCGAGAAATCGAACGTTTGAGGAATCGAAAAATTGAAAAATCAAAAAATCGAAATATGGAAAAATTAAGTAAGCGAAAAATTGCAAAATTGAAGAATTGAAAAACTGAAAAATTTAAATCATGAAAAGTCGAAAAATCGGCAAATGGAAAAATCGATTAATCGAAAAATTAGATATGCCTAAAATTGAATATTTGGAAAACCGAAATATTTAAAAACTCCAAAACTGAAACATCGAAGAATTGACAAATCGAAGTGGAAAAATCGAAAATTTAAAAAATTGAAAAAAAAAATTAAAAACCTGAAAAAACCAAAACTGAGAAATCGAAAAATTGAAGACCCCAAAAATTGGAAAAACCAAAACATTCATAAGTCGGTAAATCTTAATGGGAAAATCAAAAAATCGATTACTCGAAAAATTGAGAAATCAAAAAATTGAAAATTTAGAAACGCCCGAAATTGAAAAATTGGAAAATCGAAAAAATTGAGAAATCCTAAAAAAATGCAAAAATCAAGGAATTGAAAATTTGAGTAATCGATAAATTCAAGAATAGAAAAACTGAAAAATGAAAAAACTCAAAATTCAAACATTTTTAAATTCGAAGAACTGAAAAATCGAAAAATCAAGTAAGCGAGAAATCGAGGAAACGAAAAATTTATAATTTAATAAATTAAACTAATGGATGTCGAAAAATTGAAAAATCTCCAAATAGAGACATCAAAAAATCCAAAAACATGAAAAATTAAAAAATTAAAAAATTGAAAAGTCTAAAACCGAAAAACCAAGACATAAAGAAATCGAAAATCTAAGAATTGAAAAAATCAAAAATTAAATAATCCAAACATCGGAGATTTCAAAACTGAAATATCGAGAAATCCAAACAAGCTAAATTGTAAAAATTGAAAAATTGTCAAATCAAATATTTTAAAAATCGAAAAATTGAAAAGCCAAAAATCCAAAACCGAGAAGTCGAAAAATCGAGAAGTCGAAATACCAAAAAAACTGAAAAATAAAAATTCTTAAAATTGAAAAATATATAGAAATGTGGAAGAATTTTGAAAAATCGAAAAATTCAGAAATCGACAAATCGAAAAATCTAGAATTTTAAAAATTGCTAAAATAAAATATCAAAGCACTGAAAGACTGAGAAACCACGAAAAGTCGAAAAATCGAAAAATGGAAAATCAAAAAATCGATTAAATGAGACATTGAGAAATCGAAAAATTGAAAATTTAGGAACCTCAGAAATTGAAAAATTGAAAAATCGAAAGAACTGAAAAGTCCTAAAACTGAACACATCAGAAAATTGAAAAAATTCCAACACTGAAATATCGAACAATTAAGTAAGCGAAAAATTGAAAACCGAGAAATTGAAAAATCGGAAAATTGCAGCATCGAGAAATAAAAAATTTTCAAAATCGAAAAGTTAAAAACCAAAAATCTAAAACCGAGAAGTCGCAAATGAAAATTTTAAAAGTACAGAAATCGAGAAAACGAAAAATCGAACAATTTTAAAACTGAAAAATTAAAATATCAAAACACTGACAAATTTAAAAATCGAAAAATTGAAAAATGAAAAAAGAAAAAAATCGAGAAATCGAAAATCCAAAAGTCGCAAAATTGAGAAATTAAAAATTCTAAAAATAGATATCGAAAGATCTAAAATTTAAAAAATCGAATAATTGAAAAATCGAAAAACTGCAAAATTGCAGAACTGAAAAACTTAAAAATCCAAATAAAAATAAAAATCGAAAATTGAAAAGTAGAAAAATTGAAAAATCCTAAAAGCGAACACATCGAAAAATTGATAAATCGAAAAATGAAAACATCGAGAAATCGAACGTTTGAGGAATCGAGAAATTGAAAAATCGAAAAATCGAAATATGGAAAAATTAAGTAAGCGAAAAATTGCAAAATTGAAGAATTGAAAAACTGAAAAATTGAAACCATGAAAAGTCGAAAAATCGGCAAATGGAAAAATCGAAAAATCGATTAATCGAAAAATTAGATACGCCAAAAATTGAATATTTGGAAAACCGAAAAATTGAAAAACTCCAAAACTGAAACATCGAAGAATTGACAAATCGAAGTGGAAAAATCGAAAATTTAAAAAATTGAAAAATAAAAAATCAAAAACCTGAAAAAACAAAAACTGAGAAATCGAAAAATTGAAGACCCGAATAATTGGAAAAACCAATATATTAACAAGTCGGTAAATCTTAATGGGAAAATCAAAAAATCGATTACTCAAAAAATTGAAAATTTAGAAACGCCCGAAATTAAAAAACTGGAAAATCGAAAAAATTGAGAAATCCTAAAAAAATGCAAAAATCAAGAAACTGAAAATTTGAGTAATCGATAAATTCAAGAATAGAAAAACTGAAAAATGAAAAAACTCAAAATTCAAACATTTTTAATTTCGAGGAACTGAAAAATCGAAAAATCAAGTAAGCCAGAAATCGAGGAAACGAAAAATTTATAATTTAAAAAATTAAAATAATGAATGTCAAAAAATTGAAAAATCTCGAAATAGTGACATCAAAAAATCCAAAAACATGAAAAATTTAAAAATTAGAAAATTGAAAATGTCTAAAACCGAAAAACCAAGAGATAAAGAAATCGAAAATCTAAGAATTGAAAAATTCAAAAAAATTGAATAATCCAAACATCGGAGATTTCAAAACTGAAATATCGAAACAAGCTAAATTCTAAAAATTGAAAAATTGTCAAATCAAATATTTTAAAAATCGAGAAATTGAAAAGCCAAAAATCCAAAACCGAGAAGTCGAAAAATCGAGAAGTCGAAATACCAAAAAACTGAAAAATAAAAATTCTTAAAATTGAAAAATATATAGAAATGTGGAAGAATTTTGAAAAATCGAAAAATTCAGAAATCGACGAATCGAAAAATCTAGAACTTTAAAAATTGCTAAAATAAAATATCAAAACATTGAAAAACTGAAAAATCGAAACCACGAAAAGTCGAAAAATCGAGAAATGGAAAATCAAAAAATCGATTAAATGAGACATTGAGAAATCGAAAAATTGAAAATTTAGGAACCTCAGAAATTGAAAAATTTTAAAATCGAAACAACTGAAAAATCCTAAAACTGAACACATCAGAAAATTGAAAAAATTCCAACACTGAAATATCGAAAAATTAAGTAAGCGAAAAATTGAAAACCGAGAAACTGAAAAATCGGAAAATTGCAGAATCGAGAAATAAAAAATTTTCAAAATCGAAAAGTTAAAAACCATAAATCTAAAACCGAGAAGTCGCAAATGAAAAAATTTAAAAGTACAGAAATCGAGAAAACGAAAAATCGAAAATTTTTAAAACTGATAATTTAAAATATCAAAGCAATGACAAATTTAAAAATCGAAAAATTGAAAAATGGAAAAAGAAAAAAATCGAGAAATCGAAAATCCAAAAGTCGCAAAATTGAGAAATTGAAAATTCGAAAAATAGAAATCGAAAGATCTAAAAATTGAAAAATCGAAAAACTGCAAAATTGCAGCACTGAAAAACTTAAAAGTCCAAAGAAAAATAAAAATCGAAAATTGAAAAGTCGAAAAATTGAAAAATCCTAAAAGTGAACACATCGGAAAATTGATAAATCGAAAAATGAAAACATCGAGAAATCGAACGATTGAGGAATCGAGAAATTGAAAAATCGAAAAATCGAAATATGGAAAAATTAAGTAAGCGAAAAATTGAAAATTGAAGAATCGAAAAATCAAAAATTTTAAAAATCGAAAAATTGAAAAACCAAAAGTCTAAAACCGAGAAGTTGCAAAATCGAAAAATCGACAAGTTCAGACATCAAAAAACTGAAAAATTCACATTTTAAAAATTTTCAAAAATTGAATAACAGAAATATCGAAGAAATGAAAAATCTAAAAGTACAGAAATCCAGAAATCGAAAAATCGAAAATTGAAATATGGAAAAATAAAGTAAGCGAAATATTGAAAAATCGGAAAATTGAAGAATCGAAAAGTCAAAAATTTTTAAAACTGAA
Organism: Zophobas morio; assembly: GCF_036711695.1. NCBI lineage: Eukaryota > Metazoa > Arthropoda > Insecta > Coleoptera > Tenebrionidae > Zophobas > Zophobas morio. The sequence goes on from NW_026972108.1 coordinate 187,062, forward strand.
AAATTAAAATATCAAAACACTGACAAATTTAAAAATCGAAAAATTGAAAAATGGAAAAAGAAAAAAATCGAGAAATCGAAAATCCAAAAGTCGCAAAATTGAGAAATTGAAAATTCGAAAAATAGAAATCGAAAGATCTAAAATTTAAAAAATCGAAAAATTTAAAAATCAAAAAACTGCATAATTGCAGAACTGAAAAACTTAAAAATCCAAAGAAAAATAAAAATCAAAAATTGAAAAGTCGAAAAATTGAAAAATCCTACAAGTGAACATAAAATTGATAAATCGAAAAATGAAAACATCGAAAAATCGAACGTTTGAGGAATCGAGAAATTGAAAAATCGAAAAATCGAAACATGGAAAAATTAAGTAAGCGAAAAATTGAAAATTGAAGAATCGAAAAATCAAAAATTTATAAAATCGAAAAATTGAAAAACCAAAAATCTAAAACCGAGAATTTGCAAAATCGAAAAATCGAGAAGTTCAGTTTCAAAAAACTGAAAAATTCACATTTTAAAAATTTTCGAAAATTGAAATATGGAAAAATAAAGTAAGCGAAAAATTGAAAAATCGGAAAATTGAAGAATCGAAAAGTCAAAAAAAGAAATTAGGGGAGAGTTACTTACCTTTCATTTTGCGTCACTCTTTTGTTTGCTTTCTTTTGCATTTTCGAGTTATATACTTCGAATTGACTTATCGCGTTTTTTTATTTTTTTTGGATTTTTAGTTTTAGAATGTTATCTGAGATTGACTGACAACTCTTAGATTTGGAAGATTTTCGGCGATGAGTGCACATACTTGTGAATTTCGCAATAAGTCTAACAGTTAAATGGCAACGAAATACAAAAATTGGTAGAAGGTTATTTCTGCAGAACTTCCCTCGCCCTTTGATCCAATCCAACAAATCACCAGGGGACAAATTCCGAGAGGACGCATTTCGTGCAAGTACGGAAAAATAGGAAATATGGATGAATCATCATCGGTGACGGCGGCCGGGCGGCGTTCGCATAAAAACAAACCTGGAGCGGCGGTCGCGAACCATCCAGAATAATGTATGAGTTTAAATAGAGGCCACCTTCGGGATCGAATGAGTCTCAGTCAACGAGTCGAGTCCAGTCAAGTTTTACTTTTACAAATTATATGTCAAAATACGGAGAGTAAAATGAAAGGCTTGCGCTTTTTATGAACTTAATTCATTACTTTATCATAATCTTGTATATTTTCATACAATAAGACAATAACAGTAACAATAACACTAGGAACCCCAGGCGCACCCAGAGTGGTACGGATAATCGCAGACCAACAAAGTGGGGTTAAACCATAGGCCATCAGGACAATCCATCACCACTTTTTCTCCATATACGCACTCCAAATACTTGGTGCAGTCTCCTGGATAAACGAACAGGTACCTGTCGGAACTAGGCCATGGGCAGTCCGGGTCTGGGGTCCAGTCCGGATTGGTCGGCTGCGTCGGCGGGTCTGTCGGATCCGGGCGTCCTGAAACACCCATTGAAAACCCTACCACCGCATCATCCAGACCTACCACAAGTAGTTTCGCTCGGATCCACGCATTTGCTTGTGTCTTCATCAAAGTACAACCCACTGGGACAATGCATTACGTGCCCATGCCCTGCATAGCACTCAATGTACGTTGTGCACTCCACATTCGGCCAGTAGTCGTTGTTACCATCGGCACACCTCGGGTCGTCGAAGCCGTCATCCGGGGGAGGAGTGACCGTGTAAATCGGGGGAGTACCAGTGGTGTCTACAAACAACCAATGGAATAAATACGTAGGTCACAACAGAAATTTCTAGTTACCATCGCAACCCGACAAGTCCTGTTGGTCGCACATTTGCCTCGCGTAATTGAAGTAGAGGTACGGAGGACAAGACAAGATCGTCATCTGGGCACCCACGCACTCGATGAACTTGTTACAGTCGCCGGGGTAGGGATAGAGCATTATTCTTCCAGGGAGAACACCGTAGCACTCATCCGGAGGGATGGTCCATTGCGTGGGTCCTTCCGAGGTGTACTGACCACAGTCGGAGTCCTGGGCACTCACGCACCGTTTCTGGAAGGCGTTGAACCACAGACCCGCTGGGCAACTATGGGTCTCTAGAATCCCATTGTAGCACTCTATGTACTCGCTGCAGTCGCCGGCGACGGGGAAGAAATCGACGATTCCGGGCGGGCAAGCTATGTCTGGGGTTCAACGTGCTGTCAGTCAGTCGGGAGTGGTACCGAGGTACTTACTAGTGCAGCCGGACGTTGATGGGTGGTCGCAGCCCTGAAGGGCTTCGTTGAACCATAGACCGCTTTCGCAGCTGTGGATTGACTGGAAACCGTTAGCGTCGCATTCGTAGTACCGGCTGCAGTCGCCGGGGTACGGGAAGAGGACGATTTCCCCGACTGGGACGCCCAGGCAGAGGGGGTCTACAAATGAAACAGAATTCAAGAGACGAGGACTGACGACGTGCTTGTCTTACCCCTGGAGAATGAGGGGGCAAAAAGGCAACAAAGCGTGGCTAGGATGAGGGCTGAAAACAAATTTCAGTTTTTATTAAAAAAAAAGAAAGAAATTGAGGAAGAGTTGCTTACCTTTCATTTTGGATCACTCTTTTGTTTGTTTTGTTTTGCATTTTCGACTTATATACTTTGAATTGACTTATCGCGTTTTTTTATTTTTTTTTGGATTTTTAGTTTTAGAATGTTATCTGAGATTGACTGACAACTCTTAGATTTCGAAGATTTTCCGCGATGAGTTCAATGTCCACATACTTATGATTTATGAATGTCGCAATAAATCTGATAGGTAGATGGGGAAAAATTTGCATTGTTTCCTTAAATTCAGTCAAAGTTGTTTTTGAAATAATGTTTAACGTTGATGTTATACAGGGTGTCCCACAGTCTGGAAGGTAAAATAATAATAATAATAATAATAATAATAGTATATTTACATATTTATTCAAACACGACAGGCAATTACAGGCTAACGAAATACAAAAATTAATAGGTAATTTCTGCAAAATTTCCCTCGCCGTAAGGCCAGTCCAACAAATTCCCAAAACTGAAATGTTGAAAAATTGAGAAATTGAAAACTTGAAAAACCTAGAAAATCTAAAAATAGAAAAGTGGAGAAATTTTTAAAATCGAAAAACCGATATGTGAACAAATCCAAACTTCAAAAAATTGGTCTAAAAAGTTTAGACAGTACTTCCCTCGCTGTCGGAAACTTGACGACTGCATGCCTATTGGATTTTTTCTCATTACATTTTTGTAGTGGGAATTTAAAAAAAAATTGCGATGACTTCATCAACATTTTTGCAAGGACACGTATATCAGTTGGGATAGATGTAGTGTAATACTAAGAATAAAATTATTGTATTCCCAAATTTTCGGGAAAATGAATTGGGTCCTTTTGAATATTGATTTGTTATAATCAATAAAATAACGAAACAATTTACTCACGTATACGGCGCCGGTGAGAGGGAACTGAAAATCGTTTATGTATAAGCATTCTTAATTTAAGATGACAAGCGTAACAGCATACGTGAGAGTCAAACAGAGAAACTGTAAACAAAACGACCATCGGTTTTATTGCTTCGACTTCCGCTTATTATATAAAACATTGGGTTTTATTTTAATTTTTGACGGTGGAATTCACAGTTGGTTGATTATAAACATGTCTATTCCACATTCGCGGAACCTAGACAGCGCACAAAACAAATGCACGTCTGTAATGTTAAAGTCGATGTAAATAAGCGTGCTACCCTCATGTTTCAACCGAGTTTTTACTTTAAAAAATTTTGTGTCTACCAAATTGGGTTGGAACAATGTAATACTAATAATAAGTGTTGCCTTTAATTTAATCAATAAAATAAATTGACTTCATTAATTTTTTTGAGCCACCTCTTAAGAAAATCTAAAAAATATGAATGGAATGATAAATCACAAGTACAAACTCATCATATTTTTTGCATTTTAGATAGGATTTATTCAGCAAAATTTTGTGGTGACGTCATAAATTTTTTAGGAGGGACGACCAAATACATTTTGATCAAAAATTTACCATGCTTATGATAATTTTAAAACATCTTCAAGATTCCAAAGCATTCGGTTTTGTAGTTCCTGAGTAAATCAGTAAAATAAATTTTGCGCATTCATTAATTTTTTTGAGTCACCCTGTATATGCAAATCCAAAAAATATGAATGGAGTGATATATCACAAGTACAGACGCATCATATTTTGTACATTTTAGATAGGATTTATTCGGTAAACTTTTGAGCTGACGTCATCAAGTTGATAACCAAATATATTTTGACTAAAGATTTATGATGCTCTTTATAGCCTTAAAACATCTGCAACATTTCAAAACATTCGGGTTAGCAGATTCAAAATTAAATTGCAAAATTTTGTTTTATAATTTTGATTTTTTTTTCAAAAATCTGGACGTTTCGGGTAAAAACTGAATTCGGAGTCGTAAACTACATGTGTAGGACTATGTTATTTTATACAATTTAAGACCCATTTACTATGTACAATTTTGAAGTGACGTCATCGCATTAGTGGTGGGGATGATTAGACAAATTTTGGTTAGCGTTTTCCCAACATGATATTCCTAAGATAAGTACAAAATTTTCCAACAATCGGTCCAGTACTTTCGGAGATTATCTGTCTAAAAAAAATCCGGGACGGCAGACAGACGGACAGACGGACAGACAGACGGAAATGGGAGACCTATTTCTTCGTCTTCTAGGGGTCATGAAAGATCGAGAAATCTTAAAAGTAGAGAGTCGGCCGACGGACTCGATTACAATACTTCCTTTGCTTACGCTCGGGAAGTAAAAATCGTAAAATCGAAAAATTGAAAAATGAAAAAACTCAAAATTTAAAAATTTTTAAATTCGAAGAACTGAAAATCGAAAAATCAAGGAAGCGACAAACCGGGAAAAGAAAAATTTTAAGAATTAAAATAGTAAAAAATCGAAAACTCTAAAACCGAAAAACTAGGAAATAGAAAAATCGAAAATCTAAAAATTGAAAAATTTAAAAGTTAAAAGTCGAAACATTGAAAAATTGAAAAAGTCAAAAATCTGAAAAAACGAAAAATTGCAAAATTCAAGGATTGAAAAACTGAAAAATCGAAATCATGAAAAGTCGAAAAATCGATTAATTGAAAAATTAGATACGCCAAAAATTGAATATTTGAAAAACCGAAAAATAAAAAAACTCCAAAACTGAAACATAGAAAAATTGACAAATCGAAAACTTCAAAATCAAAGTGGAAAAACCGAAAATTAAAAAAATTTAAAAATCAAAAATCAAAAACCTAAAAAAACAAAAACTGAGAAATCAAAAAATTGAAGACCCGAAAAATTGGAGAAACCAAAACACTGACGACTCGGAAAATCAAGAAATGGGAAAATAAAAAAATCGATTACTCGGGAAATCTAAAAATCGAAAAATTAATATATCAAAAAATTTAAAAATCGAAGAATTAAGAAATCTAAAAAGTAAAAATTGAGAAATCGAAAATCGAAAATTCGAAAAATGGAAAAATTGGGAAATTATAAAAAATTGATGAAGAATTCCAAAACTAAAACATCGAAAAATTGAGAAATCGAAAACTTCAAAATCGAAAAAAGTCGAAAAACCGAAGTCAGAAACTCGAAAATTTAAAAAATCAAAAAATAAAAAAACAAAAAAATTAAAAAAACGAAAAATTGAAGACCCGAAAAATTAGAAAAACCAAAACATTGACAAGTCGGGAAATCGAAAAATGGGAAAGTCAAAAAATCGATTAATCGAGAAATTGATAATTTAATAACGTCAAAAATTGAAAAATTAAACAATCAAAAAACTGAACACATCACAAAATTGAGAAATCGAGAAATCAAAAAATCGAGTAAGCGAAAATTTGAAGAATCGAAAAAATGAGAACAGCAAATTTGTAAATCGAAAAACTGAAAAATTGAAAAATCGAAAATTTGAAAAATTGAAAAATTAGATAGAAAAATATAGAAATCGAAAAAGATAAAACGTTAGAAATTAAAAAATTTAAATATCCTCCATCAATTGTTTTAGGAAAAAAATTAAAAAATGCTTGATTAATACTTAGGTTTAAGTTTATTATTGTGGTTCTCTTGCTTGTTGTTAACTTTTTGTTATTATTATTATTATTTGTATAAATTTAGTTTCTAATTATGGATTATTATTAAATTTAATTTAATTTAATTTAGTTTTAATTAGTTTAAATTGTTTAATTTGATCATTACCTAGCTAACTCCTGTCTAGATATTTAATCCGTTTTTCTGTACAAACTGTTTGGTTAGTTTTATTTTGTTGTAAATCTAAGGTTAAGTGGAATAGCCTATGGCTAGACTTCGCCTATTATTATTTAATAAAGTCCTATTATTATTATTATTATTATTATTATCCTTAAATTGAAAAATCCAAAATTTTTAAAATCGAAATAGTCAAAATCGAGAAATTGAGAAATAAAAAATTAAGAATCGAATAATTGAAGAAAAATTGAAAAATTCCAAAACTGAAACATCGGAAAATTATGAAATTGAAATATGTATTGGACAATTATTGAGAAATCGAAGTCGAACAATCGAATATTTAAAAAATTGAAAAACTGAAAAATCGAAAAACCGAAGAATTGAAAAAGTGCAAGAACCAAAACATTGAAAAGTCGGGAAATCGACAAATGGGAAAATGAAAAAATCGATTGACTGAGAAATTGAGAAAATCTAGGAGCCTCAAAAATTGAAAATTTGAAGAATCGAAAAATTGAGAAGAGCAAAACTGTAAATCGAGAAACTTAAAAATTAAAAAATCAAAAATTTGAAAAATTGAAAAATTGAAAAAGTAAAAATCTAAAATCGAGGACTCGCAAACTCAAGAAGCGAAATATCAAAAAACTGAAAAATCTCAAGTTTGAAAATTCCAAAATTAAAATCTAAAAATAGAAAAATATAGAAATCGAAAAATATAAAACTTTAAAAATTAAAAAATTGAAAAACCCAAAATTTTTAAAATCGCAATAGTAAAAATCGCGAAATTGAGAAATAAAAAAATTAAGAATCGAATAATTGAAGAAAAATTGAAAAATTCCAAAACTGAAACGTCAGAAAATAAGAAATTGAAATATGTATTGAAAAATTGAAAAATCGAAGTCGAACAATCGAACATTTGAAAAATTGAAAAACTGAAACATCGAAAAACGGAAGAATTGAGAAACTGGAAAAACCAAAACATTGCAAGGAAATAGAGAAATGGGAAAATGAAAAAAATCGATTAATTGAGAAATTGAGAAAATCTAGGAACCTCAATAATTGAAATTTGAAAAATCGAAATATTAATATATCAAAAAATTGAAAAATCTAAAATTTAAAAATCGAGTAATTGAAAAATCTATAAAGTAAAAATCGAGAAATCAAAAATCGATAATTCGAAAAATTAAAAAATTGAGAAATTATAAAAAATTCATGAATAATTCCAAAACTGAATCATCGAAAAATTGAGAAATCGAAAACTTCAAAATCGAGGAAACGAAAAGTCGAAAAATCGAAATCGGAAACTCGAAAATTTAAAAAATCAAAAAATAAAAAATCAAAACCTGAAAAAGCAAAAAACTGAGAAATCGAAAAATTAAAGACCCCAAAAATTAGAAAAACCAAAACATTGACAAGTCGGGAAATCGAGAAATGGGAAAGTGAAAAAATCGATTAATCGAGAAATTGAGAAACCGAAAAATTAAAAATTTAGAAACGTCAAAAATTGAAAAATTAAAACATCAAAAAACTGAACACATCAGAAAATTAAGAAATCGAGAAAGCGAAAATTTGAAGAATCGAAAAATTGAGAAGAGCAAAACTGTAAATCGTGAAACTGAAAAATTGAAAAATCGAAAAAATGAAAACATTTTAAAAATTGAAAAATTGAAAAACCAAAAATCTAAAATCGAGAACTCGCAAAATTGGAAAATCAAGAAGCGAAATTTTAGAAACTGAAAAATCTCAAGTTTGAAAATTCCAAAATTAAAATCTAAAAATAGAAAAATATAGAAATGGAAGAATATAAAACTTTAAAAATTATAAAATTGAAATATCAAAAAATTGAAAAATCCAAAATATTTAAAATCGAAATAGTAAAAGTCGAGAAATTGAGAAATAAAAAAAATAAGAATCGAATAATTGAAGAAAAATTGAAAAATTCCAAAATTGAAACATCGGAAAAGTAAGAAATTGAAGTATGTATTGAAAAATTGAGAAATCAAAGTCGAAAAAAAAAACTGAAAAATCGAAAAACGGAAGAATTGAAAAACTGGAAGAACCAAAACATTGAAAAGTCGTGAAATCGAGAAATGGGAAAATAAAAAAATCGATTAATTGCGAAATTGAGAATATCTAGGAACCTCAAAAATTGAAAATTTGAAAAACCGAAAATTTGAAGAATCGAGAAATTGAGAAATAAAAATATTAAGAATCGAATAACTGAAGAAAAATTGAAAAATTCCAAAACTGAAACATCGGAAAATTAAGAAATTGAAATAGGTATTGAAAAATTGAGAAATCGAAGTCGAACAATCGAACATTTAAAAAATTGGAAAATTGAAAAATCGAAAAACGGAAGAATTGAAAAACTGGAAGAACCAAAACATTGAAAAGTCGAAAAATCGAGAAATGGGAAAATGAAAAAGTCGATTAATTGAGAAAACCTAGGAATCTCGAAAATTGGAAATTTGAAAAATCGAAAAATTGATAAACGGGACCTACTTTTTCGTACTCTAGGGGTCATGAATCGTCGGAAACTAAAAATAGTGTATGTATTGAGGTTTTGACTTGATTTGACCTTGGTAGAATCCTCATTACTTTTTGTCAATACAACTGACGTCAAACCGAACTCCCAAGGCTTAATAAAATGTAGTGCCGGTTCTGGCTCAGGTCTAATGAGGTCAGAGTGAGCCAGAAGCTCCACTACTTAACTACTATCTTTTTTTTTTGTAAAGTTAAGTTGAAAACGGAAAAATGACGAAGGAAGTGTATAAAAAGTTAAAAATAGACGTTGTAGAGTTTTATTTTCGCTCTAATTTGCCTGCACTCCAGTGTTTTTCGCAGTGGCCAAGGTCTCCACCCACTCATCCAAGGCTCCTTCAAGCCCGCAAAAACAAGATAACAGCCGTCATTCACCGGCACTCTCCACCACTATCGCCGCCAAAATCCAAGTACCGGTTGCTCAATCCACCTATTGTAAATCAGTACACTTGACTCGATCGGGTTTTCCAAAACAACAAACTGCAATTGTTCCAGCAATCTCAGATAATCTAATCTGGCACTTGGCAATTTAGGTCACACACTTATCTATCCAAATCCCTGACGTAACTCAGCTCCGCGTGTTCCTTTCTCTTCCAGATCAAATCTGCGCCACTTTCGGCATCGCTTTCAGTGATAAAACGCCCGTAATAAAATTTAAACCTTTCAATTTCCACAGTAAATCGATTTGAAGTTTAGCGCTCCTCTGCGGATTAAGCCCCAGAACCGGAGACGTATGCATCCAGCAGCGACACTTTGTCTTTGCTGTGACGACGATCCGGAAAAATCGCCCCGGAATTCGCAAAGTGTACAACACTGTCTTATTTAAACCGGATGCTTGTCGATAAAAAATACGACGTGACGAGTGGGACACAATCAATCTTGTTTATGGAGAGATGCATTTAGATAATGCGAAGATTTAATCTGTTTGATTCGGGCTTTGAGTGGTTTGGAGTGGGATTTAGATAACGTAAAAACTGAAAACAATCACGCTTTCACGCAAACAAGTGTCGTTATTGCTGCCCCCTCCACCCCGAAAGAAACACAATTCCGCAAATTAAAGTAATTTATTACTGGAGAATTAAGTTACAACTGCAACAATTACTGGTTGGAAATGCTCTGGATATAATTTATCCGCGCCAGCTTCTCCTCGAGGGTGGCAATCTGCAAATTAAAAAAACAATAAACAACCCCCGGTTCGGGCCCGCCCACCACCTTCTTGGAGTGCGTGCGCTGCGCCTCCGCCGTGGCTTTGACCTTGTAGTTATCCCCGGACACCATCCGGTTCATCTTCTCCATCTCCTTGATTAATTTCGCCTTTTTCGCTTCTAATTTAGGCAAATCTAATTCGAGGGATCTGCGCAGATCGGCAGGAACTACCAGGTGGATTAGGGTGCCGCTGGCGAGACGGTCCTTGACGGTGTCCTTGAAGGGGAGTCGAGCCGGGTCGGGCGTCACAGTGAGCGCGTGCAGGGCGGAAAGGTCCTCGATTGTGTCCTTAAAACGGCAGTAGAATCCTGCAGGGTCTACCACAAAAACTACAAAGGTGTGTGAGGAGAGTCTAGGCCCGGACCCTACGATTACTATTATTAGTAGAAAGAGCGGATTCTTTGTTCATTTTGGTTTAATAAACGTGATTTTAACGATTAATATTAAAGGACGCAATCATCAGTTTCGATGGATGCATTTTAATACTAATAATACATATAATATATAATCACATTTGGTTAATTATAACTTGTCTAGAACTAGGGAAGGCTCAGCATCCTCTAGCCTCCCCCTAACTACGGCCTTGTCTAGGAGTTATGAAATATCGAGAAAATATGAAAGTACCAAATTGCCCGATGGAATACATTACTGTACGTCTTTAGCTTATCCTCGATGAGAAAAACAACTTGGAAAGTGTTCATGTTTTTACATCGGAAGAATGTCACTAAACTCCCCCATTCATCACAATTGAGAAGGGGTGGGTGGGCGGGGCTTCTACTTGGTTCATTTTTTCTTAATATGCGAAGTCTTCTTTTCCCAATAAGAAACTGACAATATGTTTAATTATTCTGTTGTTCAAAGAAAACTCTATATATTAAAAAAAAACACGAAAATTAAGCCCCACCCACCCACCCAGATCTCAATTGTAATGAATTTCATATGGTAATTTCTTGTAGAGCAATGAGAATTTTGCAACTAAAATCCTCCCTTCAGCTAACGATGAATAAAGCATTAATCACAATTGAGAAGGGGTGGGTGGGCGGGGCTTCTATTTGGTCCATTTTTTCTTAATATGCGAAGTCTTCTTTTCCCAATAAGAAACTGACAATATGTTTAGCTATCCTGTTGTTGAATTAAAACTCTATATATTTAAAAAAAACACAAAAATTAAGCCCCGCCCACCCACTCCAGTCTCAATTGTGATTAATTTCATATGGAAATTTCTTGTAGAGAAATGAAAATTTTGCAACTAAAATCCCCCCTTCAGCTAACGATGAATAAATCATTCATCACGATTGAGAATGGGTGGGTGGGCGGGGCTTACATTTGGTTCATTTTTTCTTAATATGCGAAGTCTTCTTTTCCCAACAAGAAACTGACAATATATTTAAGGATCCTGTTGTTCAAAGAAAGCTCTATGTATTGAAAAAAAAACACGAAAATTAAGCCCCGCCCACCCATTCCAATCTCAATTGTGATGAATTTCATATGGCAATTTCTTGTAGAGAAATGAGAATTTTGCAACTAAAATCCTCCCTTCAGCTAACGATGAATAAAGCATTCGTCACAATTGAGAAGGGGTGGGTGGGCGGGGCTTCTATTTGGTCCATTTTTGCTTAACATGCGAAGTCTTCTTTTCCCAACAAAAAACTGAAAACGTGTTTAGCCATCTTGTTGTTCAAAAAAAATTCTATATGTTAAAAAAAACACGAAAATTAAGCCCCGCCCACCCACCCCAATCTCAATTGTGATGAATTTCATATGGCAATTTCTTGTAGAGAAATGAGAATTTTTCAACTGAAATCCTCCCTTCAGCTAATGATGAATAAAGCATTAATCACAATTGAGAAGTGGTGGGTGGGCGGGGCTTCTATTTAGTCCATTTTTTCTTAATATGCGAAGTCTTCTTTACCCAATAAGAAACTGACAATATGTTTAGCTATCCTGTTGTTGAATTAAAACTCTATATATTTAAAAAAAAAACACAAAAATTAAGCCCCGCCCACCCACCCCAGTCTCAATTGTGATTAATTTCATATGGAAATTTCTTGTAGAGAAATGAAAATTTTGCAACTAAAATCCTCCCTTCAGCTAACGATGAATAAAGCATTAATCACAATTGAGAAGGGGTGGGTGGGCGGGGCTCCTATTTCGTCCATTTTTTCTTAATATGCGAAGTCTTCTTTTCCCAATAAGAAACTGACAATATGTTTAGCTATCCTGTTGTTGAAATAAAACTCTATATATATTAAAAAAAACACGAAAATTAAGCCCCGCCCACCCACCCCAATCTCAATTGTGATTAATTTCATATGGCAATTTCTTGTAGAGAAATGAGAATTTTGCAACTAAAATCCTCCCTTCAGCTAACGATGAATAAAGCATTCGTCACAATTGAGAAGGGGTGGGTGGGCGGGGCTTCTATTTGGTCCATTTTTGCTTAACATGCGAAGTCTTCTTTTCCCAACAAGAAACTGACAATATATTTAAGGATCCTGTTGTTCAAAGAAAACTCTATATATATTAAAAAAAACACGAAAATTAAGCCCCGCCCACCCACCCCAATCTCAATTGTAATGAATTTCATATGGCAATTTCTTGTGGAGAAATGATAATTTTGCAATCAAAATCCCCCCTTCACTTAACGATGAATAAAGCATTCGTCACAATTGAGAAGGGGTGGGTGGGCGGGGCTTACATTTGGTTCATTTTTTCTTAATATGCGAAGTCTTCTTTTCCCAACAAGAAACTGACAATATATTTAAGGATCCTGTTGTTCAAAGAAAACTCTATATATATTAAAAAAAACACGAAAATTAAGCCCCGCCCACCCACCCCAATCTCAATTGTAATGAATTTCATATGGCAATTTCTTGTGGAGAAATGATAATTTTGCAATCAAAATCCCCCCTTCACTTAACGATGAATAAAGCATTCGTCACAATTGAGAAGGGGTGGGTGGGCGGGGCTTACATTTGGTCCATTTTTTCTTAATATGCGAAGTCTTCTTTTCCCAACAAGAAACTGAAAACGTGTTTAGCTATCTTGTTGTTCAAAAAAAAATCTATATGTTAAAAAAAAAACACGAAGATTAAGCCCCACCCACCCACCCCTATCTCGATTGTAATGAATTTCATATGGCAATTTCTTGTAGAGAAATGATAATTTTGCAATCAAAATCCCCCCTTCACTTAACGATGAATAAAGGATTCGTCACAATTGAGAAGGGGTGGGTGGGCGGGGCTTCTATTTGGTCCATTTTTGCTTAACATGCGAAGTCTTCTTTTCCCAACAAAAAACTGAAAACGTGTTTAGCTATCTTGTTGTTCAAAAAAAATTCTATATGTTAAAAAAAAACACGAAAATTAAGCCCCGCCCACCCACCCCAATCTCAATTGTGATGAATTTCATATGGAAATTTCTTGTGGAGAAATGAAAATTTTGCAACTAAAATCCCCCCTTCAGCTAACGATGAATAAATCATTCGTCACAATTGAAAAGGGGTGGGTGGGCGGGGCTTACATTTGGTCCATTTTTTCTTAATATGCGAAGGCTTCTTTTCCCAACAAGAAACTGACAATATATTTAAGGATCCTGTTGTTCAAATAAAGCTCTATGTATTAAAAAAAAACACGAAAATTAAGCCCCGCCCACCCACCCCAATCTCAATTGTAATTAATTTCATATGGAAATTTCTTGTAGAGAAATGAAAATTTTGCAACTAAAATCCCCCCTTCAGCTAACGATGAATAAATCATTCATCACAATTGAGAATGGGTGGGTGGGCGGGGCTTACATTTGGTTCATTTTTTCTTAATATGCGAAGTCTTCTTTTCCCAACAAGAAACTGACAATATATTTAAGGATCCTGTTGTTCAAAGAAAGCTCTATGTATTAAAAAAAAACACGAAAATTAAGCCCCGCCCACCCACCGCAATCTCAATTGTGATGAATTTCATATGGCAATTTCTTGTAGAGAAATGAGAATTTTGCAACTAAAATCCTCCCTTCAGCTAACGATGAATAAAGCATTAATCACACTTGAGAAGGGGTGGGTGGGCGGGGCTTACATTTGGTCCATTTTTTCTTAATGTGCGAAGTCTTCTTTTCCCAACAAAAAGCCGACAGTATGATTAATTATCCTATTGTTCAAAGAAAACTCTATATATTAAAAATAAAACACGAAAATTAAGCCCCGCCCACCCACCCCAATCTCAATTGTAATGAATTTCATATGGCAATTTCTTGTAGAGAAATGAAAGTTTTTCAATTTCTCGATTCCCAAACTTTTCCATTCGATTTTACGACTTCTCAAATTTTGATTTCTCAATTTTTCGACTTTCCGATCTTTTAATTTCTCAATTCTTGGAAGTTTCGATTCTCGGACCTTTCGATTTTTGGTGTCTTCGATTTTGAAATTTTCGAATATTGTAAGTTCTCGATTTTTGATTTTTCAAAGATTTCAGTTTCTCGATTTTTCGACTTTTAAATATTCATTTCAATTTTTGAATTGTTCGACTTTTCGATTTCTGAATGTTTCAACTTCAGTTTTTCAATTTCTAGATTCCCGAATTTTTTCCATTCGATTTTACGACTTCTCAAATTTGTATATCGAATTTTTGATTTTTGATGTTTTCTATTTTACAATTATGAAATATTTCAATCTCTCGATTTTCCGACTTTTCGATGTTTGGATGGTTCAATTTTTGGATTTTTGGATTTTTGGATTTTTCGATTATTCAATTTCTCGATTCTCCAAATTTTCCATTTCCCGATTTTACGACTTTTCGATATTTGAATTTTCGATTCGAAGTTCTCGATTTTTTGTTCACCATTTTTTGATTTTCCGTTTCAATGTTTGGTATTTTCGATTTTTCATTTTTCAAATATTTCAGTTTCTCGATTTTTCGACTTTTCAATATTCAGTTCGATTTTTGAATTGTTCGACTTTTCGATTTCTGAATTTGTCAACTTCAGTTTTTCAATTTCTCGATTCCAGAATTTTTTCCATTCGATTTTACGACTTCACCTTTTTGAACAGTTGGTTGATTTTATGTTTTTTATTATAATATCTCTTGGTATTTGCAGTAAAAAATTGTTGAAAAAAAACTGTGTATATAATGAAAAAGAAAAATTAAGCCCCACCCACCCACCTCGATCTCAATTGTGATGAATTTCTATGGCAATTTCTTGTAGAGAAATGAGAATTTTGCAACTAAACTCCGCCCGTCAGCTCACGATGAATAAAGCATTCGTCACAATTGAGAAGGGGTGGGTGGGCGGGGCTTATGTTTTGTCCATTTTTTCTTAATATACGAAGTCTTTTTTTCCCAACAAGAATCTCAAAACGTGTTTAGCTATTTTGTTTGTTGAAATAAAATTCTATATATTAAAAAAACACAAAGATTAAGCCCCCCCCACCCGCCCCGATCTCAATTGAGATGAATTTTTCATTGGTTGTTAGACCGAGGGGCAGAGCCTAATTGCAAAATACATATTTCTAAAATTATTAATTAAAGCTCAAACAAACAAAATGTTATGAAAACTCGAGAAATTTAAAAATCCTCAGACAGAAAAATCGGTTGTAAAATCGGAAAACTCAAAAAAAGAAAAAATCAAAAATGGAAAAACTGAATTAATGAATCGAAAAATGAAAAATGTAGAAACAAAAAATTAAAAAGTGAAAGTTTAAAAATGACAATAAAAAGTCAAGAAATTGAAAAAAACGAAGAACTTGGAAAATAAGAAATCGGATAAGTGGAAAATTAAAGAATCGAAAAATCTTAAAATGACATAAATGCAAAACGAAACATTGAAGAATCGGTAAATCGAAGAAACAAAAAACTAAAAAAAAAACTTTAAAACAAAACAAGACAGTTGAAACTAGAAAAATAAAAGAATCTAAGAGAAATTAGTAAATAAAAAATAGAAAAATTGAACTCTGTAATAAGAAGAAAGATTCTAAAAGTTCAAAAATAAAACCAAAAATCCAAAAACTACAATTTGCTATCTTTTTCTAGTATGTATATAAGAGAAAATAAACACATATAAAAAATAATGTAGAGTTTTAAGACCTTTCGTTTTTTTTTTCAGAAATCCACCAAAAATATGAGGATCCAAAGAATTTTAAAAAAGTAATAAATTCCAGTTCTGCAATTAAAACCCGTTTAAATATGCAATTAAAGAAATCTATAAAGAACTTAAAATTGTAAAAAATTAAAATCGCACCCAGAAAAATTCAAATTATTTTTCAAATATAAAAATTTTTACAAACTGGTAATTTTAAGCCTACTAAAAATGATATTAACTCATTAATTAGAATTTTCTTCTTTCTTTATTCCGTCCTACTTTTAGAACTGTGTATATACACACGATATCTCAAAAAAATTAAACAGAATAACATTAAACCTTTTCATTTTTGGATTTATTGACTTTTCGGTTTTTCCATTTCTCGTTTCTTCGATTGTTTGACTTTTCAGCTTTTCGATTTTCTAATTTATCGATTTTTTGATTTTCCGAGTTTTCGAACTTTTAATTTCTCGATTTCCCTTTAACATTTTTTTTATTTTTCGTTGCAATGTTTGGTATTTTTGATTTTTCAATTTTCAAATATTTGGGTTTCTCGATTTTAGCATTGCAATTTTTCGATATTTCGGTTTTTCAGTTCTCGATTATTAGTTTATTTTTCCATTTCTTGATTTGGGACTTCGATTTTTAAGTTTCTCAGTTTTTCGACTTTTGGATAATTCGATTTTTCGTTAATTCAATTTTTCGACTTTCTGATCTTTTAATTTCTCGATTCTTGGCAGTTTTGATTCTCCAACCTTTCGATTCTTGGTTTTTTCGATTTTTGGTGTTTTCTGGTTTCGATTTTACGATTATCAAATATTATTTCAATCTCTCGATTTTTCGACTTTACGATATCTGGATTTTCGACTTTTCGATTTTTGGATTTTTCGATTTTCCAATTTCTCGATTTTTCGATTTTCCGAGTTTTCGAATTTTCAATTACTCGAATTTTTTGGATTCGAGGTGCCGCTATTTCCAGTTCTCGATTTTTCACTTTACCATTTTTTTATTTTTCGTTTCAATTTTTGTTGTTTTCGATTTTTCAATTTTAAAATATTTGGGTTTCTCGATTTAGGCGTTTCAACTTTTCGATATTTTGGTTTTTCAGTTCTCGATTATTTTATTTTTCCATTTCTTGATTTGGGACTTCGATTTTTCAGTTTCTCAATTTTTCGACTTTTGAATAATTCAATTTTTCGTTATTTCAATTTTTCGACTTTTCCGATTTTTCCATATCTCGACCTTTCGATTTTTGATGTTTTCGATTTAGTAATTTTCAAATATTTTAAGTTCTCGATTTTTGGACTTCGCAGTGTCTCGATTTGAGATACAAGGAACGAAAAACTGAAAAACTAAAAAGTTAAAAACTGGTGAAACGAAAAATTGCAAAATTGAAAAAAATTGTATCGAAAAAATAAAAATCCAAAAATTTAATTCGCGGAAGTAAAAATCGAAAAATAATTCGAAACTCGGAAAAATCGAATTTGTAATTGATAAATGGAAAAATAGAAAAACTGCGACATCGAAACATGGAAAAACTAGAAAAATATTAAATAAAGAAAATATAAATCGAAAACATTGAAAAACCTAAAAAATAAAATAATCGAAAAATTGAAAAACTAAATAATCACAATGAAAAACCTAGAAATTGGAACACTGAAACATCAAAAAACTAAAAAATTCATAACATTGAAGGAACGAAAAACTGACAAATCAAAAAATTAAAAATCAAGAGCAGAAAAATCGTAAAAGTGAAAACAACAAAAAATCAAAGCATCTAAATTGAAAAATTGAATTGGAGAAAATAAAAATCGAAACATTGAATTCCAGAAAGCAAAAATCGAACAAATAATTTAAAACTCGGAAAAATCTAATAAAAATAGAAAAATTGCAACAATGAAACACAAAAATTTCAGAACTGAAATTAGAGCAATTGAAGAGACAGAAAATCCTTGAATTGAAAGCAACGAAAAATTCAAATAAAAATTTGAAAAAGTGAAGAATCGAAAAACAAAAAAAATCTAATACATATGTGAGAAACCGAAAAATTGCAAAAACGTGAAATTTGAAAAAAAAAGAAAATTTAAAATATTTAAAAATTAAAAAATCGCAAATCGAAAACTTAAAAACCAGGAGACTACAAATCGAAAAATTATAATAAACAAAAATCAAACAAAATTTCTGTAAACAAATTACTTATTTTTAATTAAATATCTAAAAATTTTAATCGAGAAAATGAAAAATGAGAAAATTGAAAATCTAAGAATTAAAAACCGAGAATATAATGAATTAATAATAATTAAAAAATATAAGACTTGTAAACACATAAAATTACTAAATAAAAATCGAAAAACTTAAAGTCGAAAAAATAAAAAATCTAAAAAATGTATGCAATAATGGAACACCAAAAGGTTTAAGAATTTAATGAAATTCCAGAAAATAGAGAATCGAAAAATTGAAAAATCTAATAAGTTCAAAAAATGCAAAACTTGCAAATTCGAGAAATTGAAAATCGGAAAATTCAAAAACCCAAAATTTAGTTTAATCGAATTTTCGAATTGTTTTTTTTCGATCAGTTTTTGATTTTTCGACTTTTCGATTTCTGGATTTTCGACTTTTCGATTTTTGGATTTTTCGATTTTTCAATTTCTTGATTCTCCAAATTTTCCATTTCTGGATTTTAGGACTTTTCGATTAGACGTTCTCGATTTTTGGACTTCTCAGTGTCTCGATTTGAGATACAAGGAACGAAAAATTGAAAAATTGAAAAATTATAAAGTGGTGAAACGAAAAATTGCAAATTTGAAAAAAATTGTATTCGAAAAAATAAAAATCCAAAAATTTTATTCGCGGAAGTAAAAATCGAAAAATAATTCAAAACTCGGGAAAATCGAATATGTAATTGATAAATGGAAAAATAGAAAAACTGCGACAACGAAACATCGAAAAATTTAAGAATTCGAGAAACTGAACAGAATATTTTAAAAAGTTTAAAACTAAAATTTGAGAGACGAAAAATCACAAAATTGACAACAACGTAAAATTAATTTATCTAAAAACTGAAAACTAGAAAAATACTAAATCAAGAAAATAAAAATCGAAAAAATTGAAAAACCGAAGAATCCAAAATCTAAAAATTGAAAAACTGAATAATCACAATGCAAAACCTAAAAATTGGAACACTGAAACATCAAAAAACTAAAAAATTAAAAAATGTAATACATATTTGAAAAATCGAAAAACTGCAAAATAGTAACTTTGATGGAACGAAAAATTGACAAAAAAAATAAAAATCAAGAGCAGAAAAATCGTAAAACTGAAAACAACAAAAAATCAAAGTATCTAAATTGAAAAATTGAATTGGAGAAAACAAAAGTCGAAAAATTGAATTCCAGAAAGCAAAAATCGAAAAATAATTCAATACTCGGAAAAATCTAATAAAAATAGAAAAACAAAAAAATTGAAACAATGAAACACGAAAGTTTAAGAATTTAGAGCAATTGAAGAGACGAAAAATCCCAAAATTGAAAGCAACGAAAAATTCAAATAAAAATTTGAAAAAGTGAAGAATCGAAAAATTAAAAAAATCTGTAGAAACCGAAAAATTGTAAAATTATGAACTTTAAAAAAAAATTTAAAATATTTAAAAACCGGTTTTTCGTTTCAATTTTTATGTTTTCGATTTTTCAATTTTCAAATATTTCAGTTGCTCGATTTTAGGGCTTATTTTGTTTTTTAACCCGAAAATCCGCCCTTTAAATTTATTATTATTACCTTCCGGGCTGTGCTTTGCCACCACCCCGAACACCTTTTTCAGCCTCCGGACGGCCACTACCAGCTCCAGGACCTCGGCCACGTCCGCCTCCAGAGAAAAGTCGCGCCACTCCCGGTCCTCCTTGTCCAATTTGGGATAATCCACCCTTCGCGCCCCCTCAGGTCGCGTCAGCCGCGCGTGCAAATGCTGGGCCAGCCGGGGCATGAAGGGCGCCACGGCCCTCAGGGCCGTGTCCAGGCAAGTCGTCAAGGTCCAGCCGTGTCCCGCGGCCCTTTCCCGATCCGACAGCTTGAAAGCCCGTTTGGTCGTCTCCTAAACGGAAGAGATAGCGGTCAATAGCGGAAAAAAATCACTACAAGAACACGGAACGTCCATTAAGGGCAAGGTGAAATGGATTAGTTCGGAGTCGGTTAGTGCGCCACTTTTTAATCCTCCAAGGGGATTTTCTTTGGGAGCAATTATCGGCCGGGGATTAACATTCCGAGCGGAATACACAAATGAGTAAGGAGCTTTCGATTCAATTAGAGAAATACGATAGCTCCCGGGGGAACTCTCGATGCAATATCGAGCTTTTCATTTCCGGCAGGTCGAGTGCAAGGGGAATTTTTCCCGCAATATCCTTAATTGCCGGACGGGAAGAATGGAATGCGACGGGGATTATCGGGGAGGGTTTTCTCCATTCTTAGTCTTACTTACTAAATACACATCGCAGAACTCGTAATACATGAAGTCCTTTATGGCTGCCGTCGCCACGTGGAAGTCGTAGCTTTCCATCCCGCTCCGGGTTTTCTGTACCATGTGGGTCAGTCTGCTCAGCACCCAGCGGTCCATGGGTCCCAAGCTCTCCCACTCTGGCGTCTCCTGGGTCACCTCCCCCACCACCCCGTTGGTGTACTTCACCGCCTGCCAGATTTTGTTGCAGAACAATCTATTCGTGTGACATTCCTGCACGTCGAAGTTGATGAAATGACCTGCAAAATGTGGAAAAATGGCCGCTTTGAAGGTTAATCGTGAGGAAAGTGTTATTACTTGGGGCAATTTGAGTTTCACGCCCCAATTTCGCCCTTTGATATTGATTTAAGACGTAATCTGCAAGGCAAATCGTCAAATATGATTTTTTTGCCGGTAATTACGCGCGATTTATTCATTAAATAAAAAAATTGGTCTAAAGAGTTTAGACAGTACTTCCCTCGCTGTCGGAAACTTGACGACTGCATGCCTATTGTGTTTTTTTCTCATTACATTTTTGTAGTGGGAATTTAAAAAAAAATTGCGATGACGTCATCAACATTTTTGCAAGGACACGTATATCAGTTGGGATAGATGTAGTGTAATACTAAGAATAAAATTATTATATTCTCAAATTTTCGGGAAAATGAATTGGGTCGTTTGAATATTGATTTGTAATAATCAATAAAATAACGAAACAATTTACTCACGTATACCTACGTATCAGAGGCAACTGAAAATCGTGTATGTATAAACATTCTTAATTTAAGATGACAGGCGTAACATCATACGTGAGAGTCAAATAGAGAAACTGTAAACAAAACGACCATCGGTTTTATTGCTTCGACTTCCGCTTATTATATAAAACATTGGGTTTTATTTTAATTCTTGACGGTGAAATTCACAATTGGTTGATTATAAACATGTCTATTTCACATTCGCGGAACCAAGTGAACGCATAAAACAAATGCAGGTCTGTAATGTTAAAGTCGATGTAAATAAGCGTGCTACCCTTATATTTCAACCGAGTTTTTCCTTTAACAAATTTTGTGTCTACCAAATTGGGTTGGTTGGGGTGTAATACTAATAATAAGTGTTGCCTTTAATTTAATCAATAAAATAAATTGACTTCATTAATTTTTTTGAACCACCTCTTAAGAAAATCTAAAAAATATGAATGGAATGATAAATCACAAGTACAAACTCATCATATTTTTTGCATTTTAGATAGGATTTATTCAGCAAAATTTAAGGGTGACGTCATCAATTTTTTTAGGAGGGATGAACAAATACATTTTGAACAAAAGTTTACCATGCTTATAATAACTTTAAAATATTCCCAAGATTTCAAAGCATTCGGTTTTGTAATTCCTGATTAAATCGATAAAATAAATTCACGCCTTCATTAATTTTTTTGAGTCACCCTGCATATGCAAATCCAAAAATATGAATGGAATGATAAATCAAAAGTACAGACTCATCATATTTTGTACATTTTAGATACGATTTATTCGGCAAACTTTTGAGCTGACGTCATCAGTTTTTTGTAGAAGATAACCAAATATATTTTGACTAAAAATTCATTATGCTCTTTATAACCTTAAAACATCTGCAAGATTTCAAAGCATTCGGTTTTGTAGTTCCTGATTAAATCAATAAAATAAATTTACGCATTCATTAATTTTTTTGAGTCACCCTGTATATGCAAATCGAAAAAATTTGAATGGAATGATAAATCATAAGAAGAGACTCACCATATTTTGTACATTTTAGATAGGATTTTTTCAGCAAAATTTTGTGGTGACATCATAAATTTTTTAGGGGGACGACCAAATACGTTTTGATCAAAAATTTACCATGCTTATGATAATTTTAAAATATCTTCAAGATTTCGAAGCATTCGGTTTTGTAGTTCCTGAGTAAATCAGTAAAATAAATTTACGCTTTCATTTATTTTCTTGAATCACCCTGTATATGCAAATCCAAAAAATATGAATGGAGTGATAGATCACAAGTACAGACTGATCATATTTTGTACATTTTAGATATGATTTATTCGGCAAATTTTCGAGCTGACGTCATCAAGTTTTTGGAGGGGATAAGCAAATATATTTTGACTAAACATTGATTATGCTCTTTATAACCTTAAAACATCTGCAAGATGTCAGAGCATTCCGTTTTGTAGTTCCTGATTAAATCAATAAAATATATTTACGCATTCATTAATTTTTTGAGTCACTCTGTATATGCAAATCCAAAAAATATGAATGGAGTGATAAATGACAAGTACAGGCTCATCATATTTTGTACATTTTAGATATGATTTATTCGGCAAACTTTCGAGCTGACGTCATCAAGTTTTTGGAGGGGATAAGCAAATATATTTTGACTAAACATTTATTATGCTCTTTATGACCTTAAAACATTTGCAAGATTTCAGAGCATTCGGTTTTGTAGTTCCTGATTAAATCAATAAAATATATTTACGCATTCATTAATTTTTTTGAGTCACCCTGTATATGCAAATCCAAAAAATATGAATGGAGTGATAGATCACAAGTACAGACTCATCATATTTTGTACATTTTAGATATGATTTATTCCACAAACTTTTGAGCTGACGTCATCAAGTTTTTGGAGGGGATAAGCAAATATTTTTTGACTAAAGATTTATGATACTCTTTATAGCCTTAAAACATCTGCAACATTTCAAAGCATTCTGGTTAGCAGATTAAAAATTAAATTTCAAAATGTTGTTTTATAATTTTGATTTTTTTTCCAAAAATCTGGACGTTTCGGGTGAAAAGTCGATTCAGAGTTGTAAACTACATGTGTAGGACTATGTTATTTTATACAATTGAAAACCCATTTACTATGTACAATTTTGAAGTGACGTCATCGCATTAGTGGTGGGGATGATTAGACAAATTTTGGTTAGCGTTTTACCATCTACATGATATTCTTAATATAAGTACAAAATTTCACAACAATCGGTCGAGTACTTTCGGAGATTATCTGTCTAATAAAATCCGGGACAACAGACGGACAGACGGACGGACAGACGGACGGACAGACAGACGGAAATGGGAGACCTATTTCTTCGTCTTCTAGGGGTCATGAAAGATCGAGAAAACGTAAAAGTAGAGAGTCGGCCGACGGACTCGATTACAATACTTCCTTTGCTTACGCTCGGGAAGTAAAAACGCGATTTGTACAGCCCGGAATTTTAAAACGAGAACGTCAAGGGTTAAAAAAAATAAAAAGGACACAAATAGACGAATGTAAGCTCTCCGAGGCTGCAAATCTTCCCCTCGTCGCTGAAAAAGCCTCCTAAGCCCGGAGCCCGTGTAAAATTAATCGTTTTAATGCCCGGAATGAAGAGTGGCGAATACACGTGAGTTTTATGTGGCGAGCGAGGTGTTTATGCAGGATGTATAATATCTTTTCTAAGCTCCGGGTGGATTCCTCTTTCTGGGGATTATGGAGCGTCACAGAGAGTGTAAATGTGGTCCCGAGAGGTCGCTATTTGTCGGCGAAAATCGCTTCTTTAGCTGCAGGATGTAATTTCAGGAGCGCGGCTAACGCGCACTTTTCAGGCAAAGGGATGAAATAATTTATTCGGGAAATTAACGAGGGAATATCGGGAGGAGGAGTGCTCCGGAAACCGCCGGAGAAAAAGTTACGTCAAGATAAAAAAGCTCGACGAAAAATCGTCACTTCAACACTTTGAAAAGTCACTCAATTCAAGTACAAATTCAAAAGAAAATTGGTCTGACTTAGACAGTTTTGAAAAATGACAATCAAAAATTTGATCCCGGCACAGTTTATGGTTTGTGTTTTTTCTACAGTCGTATAAACAAGCACTTGCCCCGCCCACCCACCCTCTCTTCTTTGTAATGACTACTCTTTTAATATTAGTAATTATTGACAACGTTTTTATCTTATATAAAATGGATAAATTGTTCAACAAGGTATCCAAAAGTTCCAAAAGTGTCAAAATTTGTAACAATTTTAGAGTTCCTAAGTAATTCCAGAGATTTAACGAATTACAAAATTGTGATAATTACAAAAGTTATAATAAACCTGAAATTATAAAAATTTAATACCTGCAAAAATTCACTAAAGAATGGTAATTTGAAAAGTTCATGGATTCCAAAAAAATGAAAAATTTTTAAAAATTTCTAAAAACTTAGGAAATTCATAAATTATATAAGAGTCAAAAATTTTAAAATAAAAAAATTCTGAAGTTCCAAGTGTATCAAATATTGTAAGAATTTTAAAATTTCAAATATTCCTAAAATTTTCAAAAATCTATCTACAATTTCTACAAATTCTAAAACTCTCCATATTTTCAAAGTGTAAAAAACAGAAATTTTAAAATTCCAAGTGTCAAACATTCTTTGGAAACTCAAAAATTTCGACAATTCCAAAAATTTAATAAACTAGAAAATTCAAACACCTCCAAGGATTCTACCAATTCCAGATGATTCATAAAGCCACAAATTACAAAAAGTTAATATTTTCAGAAATTCAAGAGATTTAAACAATTCCAAATATTTGGAAAATTTCAAAAGTTAATTAATTAATTCAGAAATTATAAAAATTAAAAAAATTCTCATTCGTGGTTCTAATACATAACTCAAAAAACATACAAATTTAAAACTGCAAAAATCTATTAAAGAATGACAGTTTGAAAACTCCATTGTCGATGCCTGAAATTTTGAAATTTTGTAAAAAAAACTAGACAATTCAAAACTTCCAAAAACGTAAAAAATTGTAACTTAAAATTTTCAAAATATTTTTGAAGTATCAAAAACTTAGAGATTTTAAAATTCTTAAAAACCTGAGGTGTCAAATGTGTCAAACATTCTAAGAATTTAAAAATCTGATTATATTCCGAAAATCTTCAAAAATCTATCGAAGAACGGAAATTCCTAAACTCCAAAAATTGTAACTGTGCTTGAAGTTTGGACAATTTCTAAAAATTCTAGAAAACTTGGAATTTCCAAGGTGTAAAAAACAGAAATTTTAAAATTCCAAATGGTCAAAAATTCTAACAATTTTAAAATTTCAAAATATTTTTAAAAAATAGAATATTAACATTTCCCATGGGGTCGGAATGCCAAAAATTATAAAAACGTGATATTTTCAGAAATTCCAGAGATTTAAACAATTCGAAAAATTTGGAAAATTTCAAAAGTTTATTAATTAATTCAGAAATTATAAAAATTAAAAAATTTAACCTTCGTGGTTCTAATACATAACTCAAAAAACATACAAATTTAAAACAGCAAAAATCTATTAAAGAATGACAATTTGAAAACTCTATTGTCAATGCCTGAGATTTTGAAATTTTGTAAAAAATACTACAAAATTCAAAACTTCCAAAAACGTAAAAAATTGTAACTTAAAATTTTCAAAATATTTTTGAAGTATCGAAAACTTAGAAATTTTAAAATTCTAAAAATCCTGAGGTTCCAAATGTGTCAAACATTCTAAGAATTTAAAAATCTGGTTATATTCCGAAAATCTTCAAAAATGTATCGAAGAACGGAAATTCATAAACTCCAAAAAAAGTAAATATTGTGCTTGAAAATTTAAAAATTTCTACAAATTCTAGAAAACTCGGAAGTTCCAGAGTGTAAAAAAACAGAAATTTTAAAATTCCATGTGTCAAAAATTTTAACAATTTTAAAATTTCAAAATATTTTTTAAAAATAGAATATGTACATCTCCAAGGGGGTTGTAATGCCAAAAATTACAAAAAGCTAATATTTTCAGAAATTCCAGAGATTTAAACAATTCGAAAAATTTGGAAAATTTCAAAAGTTAATTAATTAATTCAGAAATTATAAAAATTAAAAATTTGAACCTTCGTGGTTCTAATACATAATTCAAAAAACATAAAAATTTAAAACAGCAAAAGTCAATTAAAGGATGACAATTTGAAAACTCCATTGTCAATGCCTGAAATTTTGAAATTTTGTAAAAAATACTAGAAAATTCAAAACTTCCAAAAACGTAAAATATTGTAACTTAAAATTTTCAAAATATTTTTGAAGTATCAAAAACTTGGAAATTTTAAAATTCTAAAAAACCTGAGGTTCCAAATGTTTCAAACATTCTAAGAATTTGAAAATCTTATTATATTCCGAAAATTTTCAAAAATCTATCAAAGAACGGAAATTCATAAACTCCAAAAATTGTAACTGTCCTTGAAATTTTGAAAATTTCTACAAATTTTAGAAAACTCAGAATTTCCAAAGTGTAAAAAACAGAAATTTTAAAATTACAAAAGTGTCAAAAATTCTAACAATTTTAAAATTTCAAAATAAATTTTAAATATAGAATATTAACAACTCCACGGGGGTCGTAATGCCAGAAATTACAAAAACCTAAGATTTTCAGAAATTCCAGAAATTTAAACAACTCGAAAAATTGGGAAAATTTCAAAAGTTAATTAATTAATTCAGAAATTATAAAAATTAAAAATTTGAACCTTCGTGGTTCTCATACATAACTCAAAAAATATAAAAATTTAAAACCGCAAAAATCTATTAAAGAATGACAATTTGAAAACTCCATTGTCAATGTCTGAAATTTTGAAATTTTGTAAAAAATACTAGAAAATTCAAAACTTCCAAAAACGTAAAATATTGTAACTTAAAATTTTCAAAATATTTTTGAAGTATCAAAAACTTGGAAATTTTAAAATTCTAAAAAACCTGAGGTTCCAAATGTTTCAAACATTCTAAGAATTTGAAAATCTGATTATATTCCGAAAATTTTCAAAAATCTATCAAAGAACGGAAATTCATAAACTCCAAAAATTGTAACTGTCCTTGAAATTTTGAAAATTTCTACAAATTTTAGAAAACTCAGAATTTCCAAAGTGTAAAAAACAGAAATTTTAAAATTCCAAAAGTGTCAAAAATTCTAACAATTTTAAAATTTCAAAATAAATTTTAAATATAGAATATTAACATCTCCCAGGGGGTCGGAATGGCAAAAATTATAAAAACCTAATTTTTCAGAAATTCCAGAGATTTAAACAATTCGAAAAATTTGGAAAATTTCAAAAGTTAATTAATTAATTCAGAAATTATAAAAATTAAAAAATTTGTCATTCGTGGTTCTAATACATAACTCAAAAAACATAAAAATTTAAAACAGCAAAAGTCAATTAAAGGATGACAATTTGAAAACTCCATTGTCAATGCCTGAAATTTTGAAATTTTGTAAAAAATACTAGACAATTCAAAACTTCCAAAAACGTAAAAAATTGTAACTTAAAATTTTCAAAATATTTTTGAAGTATCAAAAACTTGGAAATTTTAAAATTGTGAAAATCCTGAGGTTCCAAATGTTTCAAACATTCTAAGAATTTGAAAATCTGATTATATTCCGAAAATTTTCAAAAATCTATCGAAGAACGGAAATTCATAAACTCCAAAAATTGTAAATATTGTGCTTGAAATTTTGAAAATTTCTACAAATTCTATAAAACTCCAAATTTTCAAAGTGTAAAAACAGAAATTTTAAAATTCCAAGTGTCAAAAATTCTAACAATTTTAAAATTTCAAAATAAATTTTAAATATAGAATATTAACATCTCCCAGGGGGTCGGAATGGCAAAAATTATAAAAACCCAATTTTTCAGAAATTCCAGAGATTTAAACAATTCGAAAAATTTGGAAAATTTCAAAAGTTAATTAATTAATTCAGAAATTATAAAAATTAAAAAAATTGTCATTCGTGGTTCTAATACATAACTCAAAAAACATAAAAATTTAAAACAGCAAAAGTCAATTAAAGGGTGACAATTTGAAAACTCCATTGGCAATGCCTGAAATTTTGCAATTTTGTAAAAAATACTAGACAATTCAAAACTTCCAAAAACGTAAAAAATTGTAGCTTAAAATTTTCAAAATATTTTTGAAGTATCAAAAACTTAGAAATTTTAAAATTCTAAAAAACCTGAGGTTCCATATATGTCAAACATTCTAAGAATTTAAAAATCTGATTATATATTCCGAAAATTTTCAAAAATCTATCGAAGAACGGAAATTCATAAACTCCAAAAAATGTAAATATTGTGCTTGAAATTTTGAAAATTTCTACAAATTCTAGAAAACTCAGAATTTCCAAAGTGTAAAAAAACAGAAATTTTAAAATTCCAAAAGTGTCAAAAATTCTAACAATTTTAAAATTTCAAAATATTTTTTAAAAATTGAATATTAACATCTCCAAGGGGGTCGTAATGACAAAAATTACAAAAAGCTAATATTTTCAGAAATTCCAGAGATTCAAACAATTTCAAAAATTTGGAAAATTTCAAATGTTAATTAATTCAGAAATTATAAAAATTAAAAAATTATGAACCTTCGTGGTTCTAATACATAATTTAAAAAACAAACATTTAAAACAGCAAAAATCTATTAAAGGATGACAATTTGAAAACTCCATGGTCAATGCCTGAAATTCTGAAATTTTCTAAAAAATACTAGAAAATTAAAAAGTTTCAAAAACGTAAAAATTTTAAATTCTAAAAATCCTGAGGTTCCAAATGTGTCAAACATTCTAAGAATTTAAAAGTCTGATTATATATTCCGAAAATTTTCAAAAATTTATGGAAGAACGGAAATTCATAAACTCCAAAAATTGTAAATATTGTGTTTGAAATTTTTGAAAATTTCTACAAATTCCAGAAAACTCAGAACTTCCAAAACCGTCAAAAATTCTAACAATTTTAAAATTTCAAAATATTTTTTTAAAATAGAAATTTATCATCTCCAAAAGGGTCGTAAATAGCAAAACTGTAAGTCTTTGGTCAAAAATTTCAACAACCCCGAAAATTCAGTAAAATCGAAAATTCTAAAACCTTTAACAATTCTATTCATTCCAGATACTTCATTATGCCAAAAATTATAAAACAGTTAATATTTTTAGAAATTCCAGAGACTTAAACAATTCCAAAAATTTCGAATATATCAAAAATTCTTAAAAATTAAAGAATTGAACCTTCACAGTTCTAATAAACAACTAAAATTTAAAACAGCAAAAACCTATCAGAGTGAGAATTTGAAAACTCCATTTATTCCAAAAATTGCAAAAATGTATGAAATTTTGTAAAAAATCCCAGAAAATTCAGAACTTCCAAAAATGGAAACAAATTCTAGCAATTTAAAATTTTCAAAAGATTTTTAATAATAGAAATTCGAAAATTTTAAATTAAATTCCAGATACTTCATAATGCCAAAAATTATATAAAGGTTAATATTTTCAGTAATTCCAGAGATTTGAACAATCATGAAATTGTGATAATTACAAAAGTTATAATAAATCAGAAAATATAAAAATTTAAAAATTGTAAAAATCCACTAAAGAATAGTAATTTGAAAAATGCATGGATTCCAAAAATAATAAAAATGAAAAAAATTTTAAAATTTCTAAAAAAAACTTAGGAAATTTAGAACTTACAAAAGAGCCAAAAACTTATAAATTTCAAAATTCCAAAGTTTCAAATGTGTTAAATATTCTAAGAATTTTAAAATTTTCAAAAATCTCTGGAAGAACGGAAACTTATAAACTGCAAAAATTGTAAACACCATGTTTGAAAATTTGAAAATTTCTACAAACACTAGAAAACCCAGAAATTACGAAAGTGTTAAAAAATTTTAAAAATTTAAAATTCCAAGTGTCAAAAATTCTAACAATTTTAAAATTTCAAAATATTTTTCAAAAATAGAATTTTAACATCGTCAAGAGGCTAAATAACAAAACCGTTTGGAAATTCAAAAATTTCGACTACTCCGAAATTCAAAAACCTTTAAAGATTCTGCCAATTCCAGATACTTCATAAATTACAGCAAAGTTAATATTTTTAGAAATTCCAGAGATTTAAACAACTCCAAAAATTTAGTAGTTCTAATACCATAACTAAACCGTAACTGAAAAAACATAAAAACTTAAAACAGCAAAAATTTATTAAAGAATGATAATTTGAAAACCCCATTGCTTTGAAAAATTGCAAAAATGACTGAAATTTCGAAATTTTCTAAAAAATCCTAGAAAATTCAGAACTTGCAAAAATGTTAAAAATGCTTAAAAATTTAAAATTATCAAAATATTTTTTAATAATAGATAGAACTTCGAAAATTTTAAATCCTAAAGATTTCAAAAATGATTGCAATTTTGAAATAATAAAATCCAAATTCAGAACTTCTAAAACTGATTCCAAAAATAATAAAAATGAAAAAATTTTTAAAATTTCTAAAAAACTCAGGAAATTCAAAACTTATTAAAACAGTAAAAAATTTTGAAATTTTAAAATTACAAAGTGCCAAATGTCAAATATTCTAAGAATTTTAAAATTTTCAAAAATCTACCGAAGAACGGCAATCTAGAAACTCCAAAAATTGTAAATGTTGTCCTTGAAAATTTGAACATTTCTACAAATTCTAGAAGGCTCAGAACTCCCCAAAGTGTTAAAAAGTTTAGATAGTTTAAAATTCCAAGTGTCAAAAATTCTAACAGTTTTAAAATTTCAAAATATTTTTTTAAAATAGAATTTTAACATCCTCAAATAACAAAACAAGTAAGTCTTTGGAAATTCAAAAATTTCACTCCGAAAATTCAATAAACTAAAAAATTCAAAAACCTTTGTTTCTAGCAATTCCAGATACTTCATAATGCAAAAAATTACAAACAAAGTAATATTTGTAAAAATTTCAAAGATTTAAATAATTCCAAAAATTTCGAAAATTCCAAAAATTCTAATAATTTAGAAATTCTAAAAGATAAAAAATTTTACCTTCGTAGTTCTAACTACTAAACTAATCCAAAACTCCTAAAAATTTAAAACAGCAAAAATCTATTAAAGAATGACAATTTGAAAATTCCATTGATTCCAAAATTGCAAAAATACCCGAAATTTTGAAATTTTGTAAAAAATCCTAGAAAATTCGGAACTTCCAAGGATATAAAAAAATTCAAACAACTTAAAATTGTCAACATATTTTTTTATAATAGAAACTTTGAAGTAAAAAAATTCAAAAAATTCAGTACGTCTAAAAGTGATTTTGTTTTAAATCTCAGACTCTACGGCTTGCCAAAATGGAATTCAACTCCCATTTCATAGTAAATAAAATAAGTTAGTAAAATATAAAAATATTTTACCAAGCAGTAGCCCCGCCCACCCACCCCTCCTCTTTCCAATGACTACTTTTATTATTAATTATTGACAATGTTATTATCTTATTAGAATCTTAGACAAATCTGTTAAGCCATTGGTGAGAAAATATATAAATTGTTCAACAAGGTATTTAGAAAATATTAAGCTGGTGTTAAAGTATCAAAAATCTAGAAACTTTACAATTCTAAGAATCCGGAAGTTCAAAAAGTGTCAAAATTTGTTACATTTTTAAAATGTCAAACTTTAGAAGGGACGTAAATGGTAAAATATGTGTCAGTCTTAGAAATTTAAAAAATTGTGACAATTTCAAAAATTCTATAAATTAGAAAATACTGAAAACTATAAAGATTCTACAAATTCCAGATACTTCATAATGCCAAAAATTATATAAAGAAATTTAAATACCTAATCACAAAATTAATAAATAAAATTAGTAAAAAATAAAATATTATTTAAAAAATGTGTAATCGTAGATTCTATTAGATATTATTCAATTAAAATCCCACTTTCGCCTCAGAGCCAATAAAATGAATAATCAAAACGAAGGAAGGGTGGGTGGGCGGGCCACTTTTGACATATAACATCAAAAATATTGGATAATAGAAAAAGACAAACTTGATCACCCTGGAATAGTAGAGAATTTAAAACTTAGCATAATAAATGCAAGAGAAAATTTATTAGGTCCGTTAAAAAATGGAGTAGTGACCTCTTTACAATCTCAGTTTTTCCAGAATTAAGTCTTCGTGGAAGCATCTGTATTATTCTTGTTTCATGAATATTTAACCGGCGTTACGCGAGAATAATTCCCCTCCTAACGAGCGTAAAACCTCCCCCGAGCTCAGGTACCTCCCCCAAAAAAACTACCCTCCCTCTTTATGCATCTCCTAATAACGCAAAACAAACACTAGAAGCATCCGCTTCTAACAAAGCGATGACGCAGATCCCCCTCCCAGCTCCCTCATCAAGAAACCAATTAAAGTTTTAATTAATCCGTAAGTTCGTTTTTTAATGAACCCCCCCATTACAACAATCCCGCCGAAAAAACCCAAGTTGATCTTCATCCCCTATCAACACCCCCACATAATTAAATAAATATCTCGTTCGTCGCCGCCAAAACAGCCTCCAGACGCAATCCGACTCCCGAATTAGACGCACCGATAAATAATCCGGCAACCAGCGAACTCCAACCCTTATCATCTCGTCCCATCGCGTCAACAAATCAATTAAAAGCCCAAAAACTTGCCGAAAGCAATTAGCAATGGAAATGCGCTCGTCGATTCGGCGATACTAATTGGGCCGAAACGGGGCCCCGGAGGAGCGGTAAACCGATATTTGCCACTTCGCTGATCTGACAATAATTGCCGCAGGGGTGCTCACTTTTGATGTTGTGCGAACAGAGGGTGAACCTGAGCGCGTCGGCCCCGCACGCGGGGATGCCCGAAGGGAACATTCTCTTCTGGCCGGCGATGGCCCTTGTCAGCTCTTCGGGGGAGAGGATGCCTGAGGAGTGGCTGGCACGGGAAGACGCCTCGAGGTCCTGCGAACATGAATCAAAGGAGTGATTTAGTGTCTTGCTTGATGGGACGGCTAGGAGCTGATGGGATAAGGTTTCAAACTGGGGTTGTGGCAATGGATGGTTAAGCTTGTAAGGAAAACCACCTGTGTAATGTTGAATATCTTCAGAGGATTTCGAGGATTGGGAGCTTTTTCTGTAAACTTTAATGGCTGTTTTTTTTCTGCGTCGTTTTCAAACGAATCATTTAGTTTCAAAAGAGCTAATTATTCTCTATTGTACGATCTTTTCACTAATACCGACTGGATATTTTTAAAACCCATTAATGGTGTAGAAAATGTATGAAAAGCTCTATAGATTACGTAAATTCTCTCCTGCACGTAGGCATCATCAATTTTACGTAAAATTTTCCAGTGAAATCCTAACTTGTGTTCATGAATACTGTATGGTATTAAAAATATACAAAAAAAGCTGTATGTGATCCGTAAAGTCCAGAAATTTATAAATTTTCGATTTAATTGATTTTGCAATTTTTCGATTTTTCCAATTTTAGATTTTTCAGTATATCGATTTTCCAATTTTCCCGATTTTTCGATTTTTTTTATGTAATCGATTTTTGATTTTTCAATTTTACGATTTTAACATTCTTAGATTTTTTTAAACTTTCGATTTTCAGTTTTCAGATATATATGTTACCTATTAATTTCCATTTTTCAATAATTTTTTAATTTTTTTAATTTTTTTGATTTTTTAATTCCAGATTTCTCAATTTTTGGTACTTATTTTAATTATTCGATTCCTACATTTTCCAGTTTAAATTTTTTAAGTTTTGGATTTCCCAATTTTAAAATTTTCCGATTTTTCGGTTTCTCGATTTTTACTTTTTAGATATTTTAACTTTTCGTGATTTAGATTTTTCGAATTTTTGATTTTAGGATTTCCCAATTTTTATATTTCCGATCCTTCAATTTTTCGTTTAATCAATTTTTCTAATTTTTAAATTTTTCCAGTTTTTAGACTTTTTAATTTTTGATTTCTCAATTTTTGGTGCTTATTTATTTTAATTATTCGATTCTTACTTTTTGGGTTTAAATTTTTTAATTTTTGCATTTCCCAATTTTTCAATTTTTTGATTTTTCGGTTTCTCCATTTTTACTTTTTCGATATTTTACCTTTTGGTGACTTAGGTTTTTCGATATTTTGATTTTAGGATTCCCAATTTTTATGTTTTCGAGTCTCCAATTTTTCGTTTAATCAATTTTTCGATTTGAAGTTTTTGTTTTTGTAACTTATAATTGTTCAATTTAAAAATTTTTCCAATTTTCAATTTTTAACTTTTACATTTTAAATGTTTCCATTTTTCAATTTATCGATTTTTCAAGTTTTGGATTTTAAAATTTTTCATTTCTCAATTATTTTTTAATTTTTCGATTTTTGATTTTTCAGCTTTTGGATATTTTAGTTTTTCGATTTCTATCAATTTTTTTATTTCTCAATTTCTGGATTTATAAAACATTCGATTTTCCCGTTTTTAGAATTTGTAACTTATCGATTTCTCGGTTTTTAATTTTTTTATATTCTGATTTCTCATTTTCATTTTCCGATTTTTAGAAATCTTAATTTTTGATTTTTTAATTTCTAGATAATTAGTTTTTTCAGGTTTTATCTTTTCGTCCTTTTCGTCCTTTTCGTCCTTTTGGCTTTTTCGGTCCTTTTGGTCCTTTTGATCGTTTTCGTCCTTTTGGTCCTTTTGGTCCTTTTCGTCCTGTTGATCCTTGTGATCCTTTTCGACCTTGTCGTCTTTTGGTCCTTTTGGTCCTTTTCGTCCTTTTGGTCCTTCTGGTCCTTTTCGTCATTTTCGTCCTTTTCGTCCTTTTGATTCTTTTCGTCCTTTTGGTTCTTTTCGTCCTTTTCGTCCTTTTCGTGCTTTTCGTCCTTTTCGTCCTTTTCGTGCTTTTCGTCCTTTTCGTCCTTTTCGCACTTTTCATCCGTTTTGTCCTTTTAGTCCTTTTGGTCCTTTTGGTTCTTTTGATCCTTTTAGTCCTTTCCGTTCTTTTCGTCCATTTCGTCCTTCTGATCCTTCTAGTCCTTTTCGTCCTTCTGGTCCTTCTGGTTCTTTTCGTTCTTTTGGTGTTCTTCGTCCTTTTCGTCCTTGTTGGTCCTCTTCGTCTTTTTTCGTCTTTTTCGTCCTTAATCGTCCTATTTCGTCCATTTCGTCCTTATTCTTCATTTTTGGCCCCTTTCGTCCTTTTCTTCCTTTTTCGTCCGTACTCGTCCATTTTCGATCTTTTTTGTCCTTTTCGTCTTTTTAGTCCTTTTTCGTCCTTCTTCGTCCTTTTCGTCCTTTTTGTCGTTTTTGTCCTTTTTCCTCCTTTTCATCCTTCTCGTCATTTTTCGTCCTTTTTCGTCCTTTCCGTCCTTTTTCGTCTTTTTCGTGCTTTTCGTCCCTTTTCGTCCTTGTCATCCTGATTCGTTCTTTTTCGTCCTTATTCGTCCTTCTTCGTCCTTTTGCGTACTTTTCGTTCATTTCATCTTTTTTCGTCTTTTTCGTCCTTTTCCTCCTTTTTGTCCTTTCGATCTTTTCGGTCTGTTTGGCCCTTTTCGTCCTTTTCATCCTTTTTGGTCCTTTTCGTCCTTTTTGTCCTTGTCGTCCTTGTCGTCCTTGTCGTCCTTTTGGTCCTTCTGGTCCTTTTCGTCCTTCTGGTCCTTATCGTCCATCTGGTCCTTCTGGTTCTTTTCATCATTTTCGTCATTTGACCCTTTTCGTCCTTTTGGTTCTTTTCGTCCTTTTCCTCCAATTGATCCTTTTGGTCCTTTTCATCATTTTCGTCCTTTTTCGTCTTTTTCGTGCTTTTCCTCATTTTTGTCCTTTTGGTTTTTTCGGCCCTTTTTGTCCTTTTGATCCTTTTGGTCCTTTTCGTCCTTTTGGTCCTTCTGATCCTTTTCGTCCTTTTGGTCATTTTTGTCCTTTTGCTCCTTCTGGTCCTTTTCGTTCTTTTCGTCCTTTTGGTTCTTTTCGTCTTTTTCGTCCTTCTGGTCCTTCTAGTTCTTTTCGTCCTTTTCGTCCTTATTCGTCCTTTTTCGTCTTTTTTAATCCCTTTTCGTCCTTTTTCATCCTTTCTCGTCCTTATCGTCCTTTTTCGTCCTTACTCGTCAATTTTCATCCTTTTTTTGTCGTTTTCGTCCTTCTAGTCCTTTTTTGTCCTTTTCTTCCTTTTCGTCCTTTTTCCTCCTTTTCGTCCGTCTCGTCATTTTTCGTCCTTTTTCTTCCTTAATCGTCCTTTTTCGTCCTTTTCGCCTTTTTCGTGCTTCTCGTCCTTTTTCGTCCTCTTTCGTCCTCTTTCGTCCTTTTCGTCCTTATTCGTCCTTTTCGTCCTTCTTCCTTTTTCCCGTCCTTCTCGTAATTTCTTTGTCCTTATTCGTCCTATTTCGTCCTTATTCGTCCTTTTCGTCGTTTCTCGTCCTTATTCGTCCTTTTTCCTCCTTTTCGTCCTTCTCGTCATTTTTTATCCTTATTCGTCCTATTTCGTCCTTAGGCGTCCTTTTCGTCCTTATTCGTCCTTTTCGTCCTTTTTCGTCCTTATTCGTCCCTTTTCGTCCCTTTCCTCCTTTCTCCTCCTTTTCATCCTTCTCGTCATTTCTTGTCCTTATTCGTCCTATTTCGTCCTTATTTGCCCTATTTCGTCCTTGATCGTCCTTTTTCGTCCTTTTTAGTTCCTTTCGTCCTTTTCGTCCTTTTGGTTATTTTCGTCTTTTTCGTTCTTCTGGTCCTTCTAGTCCTTTTCGTCCTTTCCGTCCTTATTCGTCCTTTTTCGTCTTTTTTAATCCTTTTCGTCCTTTTTCATCTTCTTCGTCCTTTTCGTCCTTTTTCGTCCTTACTCGTCAATTTTCATCCTTTCTTTGTCCTATTCGTCCTTCTAGTCCTTTTTTGTCCTTTTCTTCCTTTTCGTCATTTTTCCTCCTTTTCGTTCGTCTCGTCATTTTTTGTCCTTCTTCTTCCTTAATCGTCCTTTTTCGTCCTTTTCGTCTTTTTCGTACTTTTCGTTCTTTTTTCGTCCTCTTTCGTCCTTTTCGTCCTTATTCGTCCTTTTCGTCCTGTTTCCTCCTTTCCGTCCTTCTCGTCATTTTTTGTCCTTATTCGTCCTATTTCGTCCTTATTCGTCCTTTTCGTCCTTATGCGTCCTTTTCGTCCTTATGCGTCCTTTTCGTCCTTATTCGTACTTTTCGTCCTTCTCGTCATTTCTTGTCCTTATTTGCCCTATTTCGTCCTTAATCGTCCTTTTTAGTCCCTTTCATCCTTTTCGTCCTTCTTCCTCCTTTTCGTCCTTCTCGTCATTTTTCGTCCTTTTCGTCCTATTTGCTCCTTTTCGTCCTTCTCGTTATTTTTCGTCCTTATTCGTCCTTTTTAGTCCTTTCCGTCCTTTTTCGTCCTTTGTCGTCCCTATTCGTCCTTTTTCCTCCTTTTCGTCCTTCTCGTCCTTTTCGTTCCTTTTCGTCCTTTTTCGTCCTTTTCGCCCTTTTTCGTCCATTTTCGTCCTTTTTGTCCTTTTTCGTCCATTTCGTCCTTTTGGTCTTGCGGTCATTTTGGTCCTTTTGTTTTTTTTGTCCTTTTCGTCCTTGTCGTCCTTGTCGTCCTTCTGGTCCTTCTGGTCCTTTCGTCTTTTCGTCCTTTTCGTCTTTTTGATCCATTTGGTCCTTTTTGTCCTTTTGATCCTTTTCGTCCTTATTCCTAGTTTTACAGTTTTTCAGTTTTTTGATTTTTCAGTTTGTCGACATTGAGTTTTCCAATTCTCCAATTTTTCGTTTACTTATTAAATTTTTCGATTTGGAATTTTCCGTTTTATAATTTTCGGATTTTTCAATTTTGAGATGTTTGAATTTTTCGATTTTTCCATTTCTTTGATGTTTCAATTTGTCGATTTTTGAAGTTTTCAATTTAAAATGTTCAGTTTTATAGATTTTTCGATTTTACAAATTTTCGATTTTTTGATTTTTCGATATTTCAGTTTTTGGATATTTTAATTTTCACCAATTTTTTGGATTTCTCAAGGCTAAAATTTTTTGGATTTTCCCATTTGTATTTTTTTATCAGTTTTCGTTTTTTAAATTTTTAATTTTTGGATTTTAAGAAATCTTCGTTTTTCAATTATTATTTTTTTAATTTTTCAGGCTCTAGATTTTTAGTTTTTTGAAAATTTATTTTTTCTTTTCCATTTTTCGATTTTTTATTTTCCTGCTTTTACAGTTTTTAGATTTTTCAATTTTTTGATTTTTCAGTTTCTCGATATTAAGTTCTCCAATGCTCCGATTTTTCGTTTATTGAATTTTTCGATTTAAAATTTTCGACTTTATAATTTTCGGATTTTTCAGTTTTGAGATTCTTATTTGAGTTTTTGCATTTTTTCCATTTTTTGATGTTTTCATTTTTCGTTTCTTCAGTTTCTCGATTTTCTAGTTTGGGATTTTATAACTATGGAAGTATTGTATATAAAATCCAAATTTTTCAACTTATCGTGGTAACAGTTTTTTGATTTTTTAATTTCCCGATTTTACAATTTTTCGATTTTTCAGTTTCTTAAATTTCTCCCAATTTTTAATCTTTTGATTTTTTCATTTTTTTCCAATATTTAGTTTTTTATGCATATTTTTCACTTTCTTCATTTTATTTATTCGATTTCCCAATTTTTCGATTTTTCCAAGAAACTGACAAACATCAAAAACAACGGAGCAACACAGAATTTCAGTTTGAAAACAGCAATTTGAAAACTTCAAAATAAAAAATTAAAAGTTTTAACAGTTCAAAAATTGAAAAAGTGAAAATTAAAAATTCGAAAAACTGAAGACAAAAAACTGAAAACTTAAAAATTGAGAAAATAAAATGGAAAAATTTTAACAATAGAAAATTATAAAATCAAAACATTGCAAGTAAAGAAAATTTAAAAAAAATGGAAAAACCGAATATTTAATAATCGACAAACTGAAAAATCGAAAAAAACGTTGAAATAACGAAAAATTGAATATCATCAGGGTTCGATAGGGATCCAACTTGATTCCGTTACTGTTTGTCTACTTTATCAATGACCTTGCAGCAGTGCTCCTATATAGAAATACAGAAAATCTCTCACCTAGACAGACTAGATCGATTTAAGAATCTACTGATATCTTTTAACAGTAGATAACTTTTATTAACCATGTAACAAAGATTATTATTTAATCAGATCCCGAAATCCAATATATCGAATTGTATTTTTATCTGGAACAACGACTCCAGTAATTGGATTCGTTACCTGTTGGATCAATAAACTACACTATCATTATTATTATTACGTCTCCCGACTCAAAATCCAGATCATCGCCCCCGCATCCCATCACCCCCACCCACAGCCCCACCCGCTTCCCAAACTTGCCAAACTCCGCCCTTTGACACCCATTAACCTCCACGATCCCCCAGAAACTCGATTAGGCCTCACCTCGAGCGTCGATCCGTCGATGACGTCCTCCGGCGTCACGACGTTCCCCAAACTTTTCGACATCTTCCTGCCCTGCGCGTCGCAGACGATGCCGTGGAGCAGCACCTGGTGGAAGGGCAGCCGCCCCGTCAGCCGCCTCCCGAGCATGGCCATCCGCGCCACCCAGAAGAACAGGATGTCGTGCCCCGTCACCATCACGTCCAGGGGGTAACAACCCCCGGCCGGCGAGCTGAATTCGCAATTTCGAGGGACCTGTTGCGGAGACCAGGCGCTGAAAGGGAGAAGGGCGGACGAGAACCACGTGTCGAGGACGTCGGCGTCTTGGGTCACTTCGATGTCGGGGGCGGAGAGGCGAGCGGCGGCTTTTCGGAGGGCGGCGGACGGGCTGTCGGCGGCGATCCAAACGGGGGGGGCGGCGGAGGCGCGGGGGCGGCAGGAGTAAACGGGGATGCGGTGGCCCCACCAGAGCTGACGGGAGATGCACCAGTCCCTGGAAATAGATTGTTGGAAAGTGTAAAAACCAGATTTGATGTGAGGTTTATCGAATTTGTAAAAATCGAGAAACTGAAAATTCAAAAAAATTAAAAACTCTTAAATTTGTAAAATATAAAATTTAAAAAGTCTAAAAATGGAAAAATCGAAAAATCAAAATATTTAAAAATTGAAAAATCAGAAAATTGTAAACTCG
Organism: Zophobas morio; assembly: GCF_036711695.1. Lineage (NCBI taxonomy): Eukaryota > Metazoa > Arthropoda > Insecta > Coleoptera > Tenebrionidae > Zophobas > Zophobas morio. The sequence goes on from NW_026972108.1 coordinate 227,530, forward strand.
AAAAATGAAAATATCTAAAACTGAAAACCGACAAACGATAAACTGAAAAATCAAAAACTAAGAAATTCAAAAATAAAAAAATTAAAAATCTAAATATAGACACATCAAATAATTAAAATTCGAGACACTAAAATATCAAAAAATTGAAAATGAAAAATTTGTAAAATCCGAACATTAAAAATTGAGAAACTGAAAATAGAAGAAAAATTGAAAAATCGAAAAATATTAAATTCGAAAAATTGTAAATTCACAAAATTCTATGAACGAAAAATTGGGAAATCTATGGAGAAAATAAAAAATGAAACATTGAAAAATCTAAAAGGAGACAAATCGAAAAATAAAATTTTAAATTGTAAAATTCAAAAACTGACAAACGAAAAATTGAAGGAAAAAAAGGAACAATTGAAAAAACGAAAAATCTTAAATTTAAAAATCTAGAAATTTAAAAAAAGAAATAAAGAAAACCGACAAACTAACAATCGGGAAATTGAAAAATCGAAAAATTGATAAACTAAAAATTAAAAAAGTATCTACAACTTGACAAACTGAAAAATTAAAATATCTAAAATTCAAAAATAAATTCGATAAACTGAAAAATCAAAAACTAAGAAATTCAAAAATAAAAAAATCAAAAATCGAAAAATAGACACATCGAATAATTAAAATTTGAGACACTAAAACAATAAAAAAGAAAAATTTGTAAAATCCGAACATTAAAAATTGAGAAACTGAAAATAGAAGAAAAATTAAAAAATCGAAAAATATTGAAATCGAAAAATTGTAAAATCACAAAATTGTATAAACGAAAAATTGGGAAATCTATGGAGAACCTGAAAAATGAAACATTGAAAGTCTAAAAGGTGAAAAATCGAAAAATAAAACTTTAAATTGTAAAATTCAAAAATTGACAATCGAAAAATTGAAAAAATGAAAAATCTTGAATTTTAAATTCTAGAAATTGAAAAACAAAAAATTTAAAAAAGAAATAAAGAAAACTGACAAACTAAATATCGAAAAATTGAAAAATTAAAAATAAAAGTACATATCTACAACTAGAAAATTGAAAAATAATCAAATAGAAAAATTGAAAAACGAAAAATTAAACAAACAAAAAACTATAAACTGGAAAAGTTAAAGAAATTAATAACTGCAGAAATCCAAAAACTGGCAAACAAAAATTGAAGAAAAGAAATAAAAAAAAAAATGGAAAACTGGAAGATTCGAAATCGAGAAATTGTAAAATATGTATAAAAACTGAAAACACGAATAGTTGGTAAATTCAAAAATCAAAAATCGAAAAACGGAAAAGAGAAAAATATAAAAATCCAAGACGAAGATCTAAAATCGAAAAACTGAAAATGTGAAAAATTATTACCTAGAAATGATAAAATTAAAAATTGTAAGAACGAAAAACTAAAATATCGGAAAATTGAAACACCTAAAAACTGAAAACTCAAAAAATTGTAAAATCGAAAAATTAAAATATCTAAAATTAAAAAATCCGATAGTTGAGAAATTGAAAAATTACAAAATCCAAAAATTGAAAAATCGAAGAAATGTAAAATCGATAAGCTGAAAAATCAAAAATCCAAAAATTCAAAAATAAAAAAAAAATTGCAAATCGATAAATTGAGACATTGAATAATTTAAAAAATGTAAAATCCGAATATTAAAAATCGAGAAACTGTAGATAGAAAAGTTGAAAAATCTATAAACGAAAAGCTGTAAGTTCGAAAAATTGTAAATACAAAAAATTCGAAAATCTAAAATTTAAAAATGGAGAACCTGAAAATTAAAAAGGCTGATACATCTAAAGGTGAGAAATCGAAAAATATAATTTTAAATTTTAAAATACAAAAATCGACAAACTAAAAATTTTAAAATCGAAAAGTTGAAAAAATTAATGGCTGTAAAATCTAAAAATTGACAAAAAAAAACTGAATAAAAGAAAAAATGGAAAATCAAAATCGAGAAACTGTAAAATCGAAAAGTTGAAAAATCGAAAAATTGAAAACACGAAAAGTCAGAAAATCCAAAAATTAAAAATCGAAAAACGAAAAATTGAAAAATTTAAAAATCGAAGACGAAAAATTGTAAAATCGAAAAACTGTGGAAACGAAAAACTGAAGGAACGAAAAATTGAAAAGGCGAAAAATTAAAACATCTAAAAATGGGAAATATCTAAAATTGAAAAATCCGGCAGTTAAAAAATTGAAAAATTAAAAAACTTAAAAATTGAAAAACCGAAAAAATGTAAAATCCATGAACTGAAAAATCAAAAATCAAAAAATTGAAAAAGAAATATCCAAAATTGAAAAATTGCAAATCGATAAATTGAAACATTGAATAATCAAAATTCAGACAATGAAATATCAAAAAAAAATATTTAAATGTAAAATGCGAATATTGAAAATCGAAAAACTGATTGAAAACTTGAAAAATCTAAAAACGAAAAACTGAAAATTCGAAAAATCGTAAAATCAAAAAATTGGTAAAACAAAAAATTGGGAAATCTAAAATTTAAAAATCGAGAACCTGAAAAATGGAAACTGAAAAATCTAAAAGGTGAGAAATCGAAAAACTAATTTTTTATTGTAAAATCCAAAAATGACAAACGAAAAAACTGAAATCGAATACTTGAAAAAATGAATACCCGTAAAATCCAAAAATTGACAAACAAAAAATTGAAGAAAACAAATCAAAAAACTAGAAAACTGAAAATCGACGACGAAAAACTGTAAAATCGAAAAATTGTAAGATCGAAAAACTGAAAGAACGAAAACTTGAAAATGTGAAAAATTAAAATATCTAGAAATGGAAAATTAAAATTGTAAGAACGAAAAACTAAAATATCGAAAAATTGAAACATCCAAAAATTGAAAACTAAAAAAATTGTAAAATCGAAAAATTAAAATATCTAAAATTAAAAAATCCGATAGTTGAGAAATTGAAAAATTACAAAATCCAAAAATTGAAGAATCGAAGAAATGTAAAATCGATAAGCTGAAAAATCAAAAATCCAAAAATTCAAAAATAAAAAATTCTAAAAAAATCGCAAATCGATAAATTGAAACATTGAATAATTAAAAAAATGTAAAATCGGAATATTAAAAATCGAGAAACTGAAGATAGAAAAGTTGAAAAATCTAAAAACGAAAAACTGTAAATTCGAAAAATTGTAAAATCAGAAAATGGTAAAAACAAAAATTGGAAAATCTAAAATTTAAAAATGGAGAACCTGAAAAATGAAAACGCTGATACATCTAAAGGTGAGAAATCGAAAAATATAATTTTAAATTTTAAAATCCAAAAATTGACAAACAAAAATTTTAAAATCGAAAAGTTGAAAAAATTAATGGCTGTAAAATCTAAAAATTGACAAAAAACTGAATAAAAGAAAAAATGGAAAATCAAAATCGATAAACTGAAAAATCGAAAAGTTGAAAAATCGAAAAATTGAAAACACGAAAAGTCAGAAAATCCAAAAATTAAAAATCGAAAAATGGAAAATTGAAAAATTTAAAAATCGAAGACGAAAAATTGTAAAATCGAAGAACTGTGGGAACGAAAAACTGAAGGTACGAAAAATTGAAAAGGCGAAAAATTAAAACATCTAAAAATGGGAAATATCTAAAATTGAAAAATCCGGCAGTTGAAAAATTGAAAAATTAGAAAACCTAAAAATTGAAAAACCGAAAAAATGTAAAATCCATGAACTGAAAAAATCAAAAATCGAGAAATTCAAAAATCAAAAAATCGAAAAAGAAATATCCAAAATTGAAAAATTGCAAATCGATATATTGAAACATTGAATAATCAAAATTCAAGACAATGAAATATCAAAAAAAAAAAAATTTTAATGTAAAATGCGAATATTAAAAATCGAGGAACTGATAGAAAACTTGAAAAATCTAAAAACGAAAAACTGAAAATTCGAAAAATTGTAAAATCGAAAAATTGTAAAATCAAAAAATTGGTAGAACAAAAAATTGGGAAATCTAAAATTTAAAAATGGAGAACCTGAAAAATGGAAACTGAAAAATCTAAAAGGTGAGAAATCGAAAAAAAAATTTAAATTGTAAAATCCAAAAATCACAAACGAAAAAACTGAAATCGAAAACTTAAAAAAATGAATAACCGTAAAATCCAAAAATTGACAAACAAAAAATTGAAAAAATAAATCAAAAAAATTATAAAACTCAAAATCGACGACGAAAAACTCTAAAATCGAAAAATTGTAAGATCGAAAAACTGAAAGAACGAAAAATTGAAAATGTGAAAAATCAAAATATCTAAAAATGGAAAATTAAAATTGTAAGAACGAAAAACTAAAATATCGAAAAATTGAAACATCCAAAAATTGAAAAATCAAAAAATTGTAAAATCGAAAAATTAAAATATCTAAAATTAAAAAATCCGATAGTTGAGAAATTGAAAAATTACAAAATCCAAAAATTGAAAAATCGAAGAAATGTAAAATCGATAAGCTGAAAAATCAAAAATCCAAAAATTCAAAAATAAAAAATTCGAAAAAAATGGCAAATCGAAAAATTGGAACATTGAATAATTAAAAATATGTAAAATTCGAATATTAGAAATGGAGAAACTGAAGATAGAAAAGTTGAAAAATCTAAAAACGAAAAACCGTATATTTGAAAAACTGTAAATTCCAAAAATTGAAAACAAAAAATGTTAAAAACATGAAAAGTTAGAAAATCCAAAAATTAAAAATTGAAAAATTAAAAACCGAAGACGAAAAATTGTAAAATCGAAAAACTGTGGAAACCAAACACTGAAAGAACGAAACATTGAAAATGTGAAAAATTAAAACATCTAAAAATGGGAAATTAAAAAATTGTAAAATCGAAAAATTAAAATATCTAAAATTGAAAAATCCGGTTGTTGAAAAATTGAAATATTAAAAAACCTAAACATTGAAAAATCGAAAAAATGTAAAATCCATGAACTGAAAAATCAAAAATCGAGTAATTCAAAAATCAAAAAATCGAAAAATTGCAAATCGATGAATTGAAACATTGAATAATTAAAATTCGAGACAATGAAATATCAGAAAGGAAATTCATTAATCTAAAATCCGAATATTAAAAATCGAGAAACTCGATATAGAAAAGTTGAAAAATTTAAAAGCGAAAAACTAAAAATTTTAAAAATTGTAAAATCAAAAAATTGTAAGATCTAAAAACTGAAAAAACGAAAAATTGAAAATGTGAAAAATTAAAATATTAAACAAAATATTGGAAAATGGGAAATTTAAAAATGAAGAAACTGAAAAATGAAAACGCTAAATCTAAACGTGAGAAATCGAGAAATCGAAAAATAAAATTTTAAATTTTAAAATTCAAAAATTGACATACAAAAAACTGAATAAGAGAAAAATATAACACTTGGAAAAATCAAAATCGAGAAACTGTAAAATCGAAAAGTTGATAAATCGAAAAATTGAAAACACGAAAATTAGAAAATCCAAAAATTAAAAGTCGAAAAACGGAAAATTGAAAAATCGAAAAACTAAGAACGAAAAATTAAAAAAATGGATTGTAAATCTCACAATGGAAAATTTAAAAATTGTTATAGTTAAAAATCAAGAAACTGAAGAAGTCGAATTCAGAAATCGAGAAATTGAAAAATCTAAAGAGCGAAAAATAGAAACTGAAAAAATCGAATTGAGAAATCGAGAAATTCAAAAACTTAAAAACTGAAAAATCGGAAAAAATAAAAACTGCGAAATCGAAAAATCATAAGATCGAAAAAAACAAATCGAAAAATTAAAGAAACAAAAAAATGAATAATTTAAAAATTAAACATAGAGAAACTGAAAATCAAATTGAGAAACTGAGAATAAAAAAAATATAGAGAAATTGTAAGACAGAAAATCTGAAAAATCGAAAAAATTAAAAATTGAAAAAATATAAAATCGAGAAATAACGAATAGAATAATTTAAACATCGAAAACTGATAATCGGAAAATTGAAACAACTAAGAACCGTGAAATCGAAAAATGGAAAAATCATGACAAATAAAAATTGACAAGTGAAAAATTGAAGAAAAGAAAAACTGGAAATTCAAAATCAAGAAACTGAAAACAGGGAACTGAGAAATCGAAAAATCTAAAATTTGAAAATTGGAAAAATCGAGAAAATGAAAAATTGTGAAATCGAAAAAATGAAAATCAAGACAGAAAGAGCAAAAAACTGTAATATTAAAAGTCCGGAAACTGATAATCGATAAACTGAAAAATCGAAAAAACGAAAAATTCTAAAATTAAAATACTCCGAAAACGGAAAATTGCAAATGGAAAAGTAGAATAAACGAAAAACTGAATAACGGAGAAATGAAAATGTGAAAAGTCAACATTGGAATTGGAAAACAGCAAACTAAGAGATATCCATGAACATTCCACTCGTCATAACTTAGGTAGATATCTGTCCGAGAAAAATAGATTAACCAAATCTCAGACTGGAACTGAATACTCAAAGAATTTCTTGCATAAAAAGGTTGTTATTATTCGTAAGACGATGTCTTTGTGAATAAACATGTTTCACTGTGAGTTTTATATAATGAAATATATGTTTACATTTTATTACCATGTGTAGGCCGACTTACTATTATTATTATTATTATTATTATTATCGAAGTTGGCATCACAATGAGTGCGGTTTTTCCGGCGCCCCCATTACGTAGTGCGCCAATTGTGTCGCTAATCCTTTCAGGGATCCATTAATAATTTCATTTCGAAAAGGCACGAACAGGAAGGGAACAGAGGCTCACAAGCATTCCGCGATAATGTTAAAATAATCCCTCTGAGCCGTCTAACTTGTAATGGAATAAGTCAGACATTGTTAAAGTTCACTTATTGGGCCAACAGTTGTATTTTCGGCGCGAACAATAGTCATGCGAATAAATTCCTCAGCACAATGAACAAGAAGTAACGACTTGTTTTGTTCTGGTTGCCATTATATGGAGAACGCGATGAGTCCTAGTTTCGCTTTGAATAGGAGCAATTGCTGAGAAAAATTGCCCGAATACATTCCGGAGCGCCGGACCCCGGCATTGCATCAAGGAATTCGAAGTCGATTTGACGACCCCGATTCCAACGCTTCTTTGCATTCAGTGTCTGACCATTACTACGCAACCCTCGGAGACTAATTATTAAAAAGAGGATTATTTTGTTCTAAAATCTAAAATCTTTTTTCAATTTTTGACTTCTATAAAATCTCAATTATTCGACTTCACTTTTTTGATTTTTCAGTTTACCAGTTTTCGGATTATTCAATTTTTCTTTCATTTTTCAATTTTTGAAAATTTCATTTTTGGGATTTTTGAGATTTTACAAATTCCCAATTTTTCAGTTTCTCGATTTTCAATTTTCCGATGTTTCCGTTTTACGTTTTTTCTATTTTTCTTCTCTTCATTTTTACGATTTTTAAATATTTCGATTTTTTAATTTTTCAATTTTTGACTTTTCTAAATTCTCAATTTCTCGATTTTTCAATTAATCGATGTTCTGATTTTCTCATTTCTTAATTTTCGACTGTTTCGATTTTTCAGGTTCTCAATTTTTCGATTTTTTGACTTCATGGACTTTTGGATTTCTCAATACTTATTTCAATTTTTCGATTTTTCGAATTTTTAAATTTTTTGATTTTTCGGTTTATCAATTGTTCAATTTTTAACTTTTGGCCTTTTTCGGTTTCTCAATTTTTCGATCTTTCGATTTTTCGATTTTTTACTTTTCGGATTTTCGATTTTTCGATTTTCCAGTTTTTTGATGTTCCGATTTTTCAATTATCCGACTTCAATTTTTCAATTTTTTTTAAATTTTGGAGTTTCGATTTTTCGATTTTTCGTTTTTCGGTTTTTAAATTTTAGATTTTCAAATTTTTTGAAGCCGAAAGTCGAAAGCGAGTAATAAAAAAATCGAAACATCCAAAAATTGAAAAACTGAAACGTTGTGAAATCGAGAAATTGAAAAGTCGAGAAGGCGAAAAATAACGAAAGACAGGAATACCCTAAAATCGAAAAATCCAAAAGTTAAAAATTGAAAAATTGAAAATTTAAAACTAAAAAAATCAATAAATAGAAAAAAAACTGAACAAAATCAAAAATTTTTAAAAATCGAAAAATTGAAGAACCTAAAAATCGAAAAATCGAGAAATCAGAAAATCCAGAGACCGAATAATTGAGAAACCCAAAGGTCGAAACGTCGAAAAATTGGAAAATCGAAAACAAATTAATTGAAGGACCTAAAAACTGAAAAATTCCAAAACTAAAACATCAAAAAATTGAGAAATCTAAAAATTGGAAAACTGAAAATCAAAAACTGAAACATCGAGAAATTAAAAAACTGAAACATCGAAAAATCGAGAAATGGAAAATTCGAGACGTCGAAAAGTCGGGAAATCGAAAAGTTGAAAATGAGAAATTGAAAATTAAAAAATTAGAAAAATTTAACGAAATTAAAAATAAAAAAATCGATACATTGAAGAATTCCAAAACTGAAATGACGAAAAATTGGGAAACTGGAAAACTGGAAAAGTGAAAAATCGAAAAGCCAAAAATCGACAATTCGAAAAAAGCGAGAAATCAAAAAATCGTAACATCCAAAAGTTGAAAAAACTCGACAAATCGAGAAATTGAAATGTCGAGAAGCCGAAAAATATCAGAAAATTAAAATAAGCCAATATGGAAAAAACCGAAAGTTAAAAAATTAAAAATTGAAAATTTAAAATTAAAGAAAAAATGAAAGATTTAAAATTTAGAAAATATCAATAACTAGAGAAAGAGAAAAATTAAAAAATTGAAAAACTGAAAAATCAAAAATTTTAAAAATGAAAAAATCAAAAAATCGAGAAATCCAAAACTAAGAAGTCGAAAAATCGAAAGATGTGGAAATGGAAACATAAAAAAACTGAAAAATGTAACATTTAAAAATTAGAAAAATGAAGAAATAGAGACACTGAAGAAGCGAAAAATCGAAAAATAGAGAAATCGAGAAATGGAAAAATCTAAAATCTAAAAAATTGAAAAATTAAAATATAGGAAAATTGAGGACTGAAAAATTGAAAAATCGAAAAATTGAGAAATCGAAAAGTCGAAACATCAAAAAATTGGAAAATCGAAAACAATTGAAGAACCTAAAAACTGAAAAATTCCAAAACTAAAACATCAAAAAATTGAGAAATCTAAAAATTGGAAAACTGAAAAATGATAAAACTGAAACATCGAGAAATTAAAATATTCCAAACTAAAATCAAGAAAAATCGAAAAATCTAAAACTTGAAAAGCCGAAAGGTCGAAAAGCTGAAAAACCGCGAAATCAAAACATCGAAAAATTGTAAAAACTAAAACATCGAAAAGTCGAGAAATGTAAAAGTTGAAAATGAATAATTGAAAAGTAAAATTTACAAAAAATTAAAAAATTAAAAAGTTTAAAAATAAAAAAAATCATACATTGAAAAATTCCAAAACTGAAATGACGAAAAATTGGGAAACTGGAAAACTAAAAAACTGAAAAATCGAAACACCCAAAAATTGAAAAAACTCGAGGAATCGAGAAATTGAAAAGTCGAGAATCCGAAATATATCGGAAAATAAAAATACCTAACCCAAAATGGCAAAATACGAAAGTTAAAAATGAAAAATTGAAAATTTAAAACTAAAAAGAAAAAATTTCAAATTAAAAAAATATCGATAGAGTAGGAAAAAAATGAAAAATTGAAAAACTATAAAATCGAAAATTTTAAAAATGGAAAAATTAAAAAACCGAAAAATCAAAAACTGAGAAGTCGAAAAATCGAAAGATGTGGAAATGGAAACATAAAAAACCTGAAAATCTAACATTTAAAAATTAGAAAAATTAAGACAGAAATATTAAAGAACTGAAAAATCGAAAACTCGAGAAATCGAGAAATCGAAAAATCTAACATTTTAAATATATAGAAAAATTGGAGACTTGAAACACTGAAAAATCGAGAAATTGAGATATCAAAAAAATTAAAAAAGTGAACAATCGAAAAAAATTGAAGAATCTAAAAACTGAAAAATCCCAAAACTAAAACATAAAAAAATTTAAGAGTGGGAAAATCGAAAAACTGAAGAACTGAAAAATAAAAAAACTTAATTAATTGAAAAGCCAAAAACTCGAAAAATCGAAAAAGCGAAAAGTCAAAAAATCGAAACATCCAAAAATTGAAAAAGTGAAACATCGAGTAATAGAGAAATTGAAAAGTCAATTTTTCGTTTCTCGGTTTTTAAATTGAAAAATTGAAAAGTCGAAAAATTAAAAACTGTGAAGTCGAAAAATCGAAAAGTCGGGAAATCGAAACGTCAAAAAACTAAAAATCTAAGACTTAAAAATTAGAAAAATGAAAAATAGGGATACTCAAGAACCGAAAAATCGAAAAATCGAAAAATCGAGAAATCGAAAAATCTAAAAATAAAAAAATTGGAAAATTAAAATACATATACAAAAATTGGGGACTGAAAAATTGAAAAATCGGTAAACTGAAATATCAAAAAAAAATCGGAAAATCAGAAGATCCAGAAATCCAAAAATTGAGAAATCGAAAAGTTGAAACGTCGAAAAATGGGAAAATCGAAAACAATTGAAGAACCTAAAAACTGAAAAATTCCAAAACTAAAACATCAAAAAATTGAGAAATCTAAAAATTGGAAAATTGAAAAATCAAAAAACTGAAACATCGAGAAATTAAAAAATTCCAAACTGAAATCAGGAAAAATCGATAAATCTAAAACTTGAAAAGCCGAAAAACTGAAAAACCGCGAAATCAAAATATCGAAAAACTGAAACATCGAAAAGTTAGGGACGTCGAAAAATCGGAAAATCGAAAAGTTGAAAATGCAGAATTGAAAATTAATAATTATAAAATAAATTAAAAATTTAAAAATAAAAAAATCGATACATTGAAAAATACCTAAATAAAATGGAAAAATCCGAAACTTAAAAAATGAAAAATTGAAAATTTAAAACTAAAAAGAAAAAAATTTAAATTTTAAATTTTAAAAATATCGATAAATAGAGAAAGAGAAAAAATGGAAAATTGAAAAACTAAAAAATCAAAAATTTTAAAAATCGAAAAATTAAAAAACCGAAAAATCGAAAAGTGAGAAGTCGAAAAATCGAAAGATGGAACATAAAAAACCTGAAAAATTTAACATTCAAAAATTAGAAAAATTAAGACAGAAATATTAAAGAACTGAAAAATTGAAAAAACTTAATTAATTGAAAAGCTAAAAACTCGAAAAATCGAAAAAGCGAAAAATCAAAAAATCGAAACATCCAAAAATTGAAAAAGTGAAACATCGAGTAATAGATAAATTAAAAAGTCAAGTTTTCGTTTCTCGGTTTTTAAGTTGAAAAATTGAAAAGCCGAAAAATCAAAAGCTATGAAGTCGAAAAATCAAAAGATCGGGAAATTGAAACATCAAAAAACTGAAAATCTAACTAACATTTAAAAATTAGAAAAATGAAAAATAGAGATACTGAAGAACCGAAAAATCGAAAAATCGAGAAATCGAAAAGTCTAAAATTAAAAAAATTGGAAAATTAAAATATACAAAAATTGGGGACTGAAAAATTGAAAAATCGGGAAACTGAAATATCAAAAAAAAAATCGGAAAATCAGAAGATCCAGAAATCCAAAAATTGAGAAATCGAAAAGTTGAAACGTCGAAAAATGGGAAAATCGAAAACAATTGAAGAACCTAAAAATTGAAAAATTCCAAAACTAAAACATCAAAAAATTGAGAAATCTAAAAATTGGAAAATTGAAAAATCAAAAAACTGAAACATCGAGAAATTAAAAAATTCCAAACTGAAATCAGGAAAAATCGATAAATCTAAAACTTGAAAAGCCGAAAAGTCGAAAAACTGAAAAACCGCGAAATCAAAATATCGAAAAACTGAAACATCGAAAAATCGAGAAATGGAAAATTAGGGACGTCGAAAAATCGGAAAATCGAAAAGTTGAAAATGCAGAATTGAAAATTAATAATTATAAAATAAATTAAAAATTTAAAAATAAAAAAATCGATACATTGAAAAATACCTAAACAAAATGGAAAAATCCGAAACTTAAAAAATGAAAAATTGAAAGTTTAAAACTAAAAAGAAAAAATTTTAAATTTTAAATTTTAAAAATATCGATAAATAGAGAAAGAGAAAAAATGGAAAATTGAAAAACTAAAAAATCAAAAATTTTAAAAATCGAAAAATTAAAAAACCGAAAAATCTAAAAGTGAGAAGTCGAAAAGTCGAAAGATGGAACATAAAAAATCTGAAAAATTTAACATTCAAAAATTAGAAAAATTAAGACAGAAATATTAAAGAACTGAAAAATTGAAAAATCGAGAAATCGAGAAATCGAGAAATCGAAAAATCTAAAATTTAAAAAATATCGAAAAATTGGAAAATCGAGAAATTGAAATATCAAAAAAATAAAAAAGTGAAAAATCGAGAAAAATTGGAAAATCAAAAAACCGAAAAATTGAAAAATTGAAAAATTGGAAAATTGAGGAGTCAAAAAACTAAAAAATGGATAAAGTGAAAAATTTCAAAACTGAAATGACGAAAAATTGGGAAATAGAAAAACGAAAAAACAGAAATCCAGAAATCGAAAAATTGAGAAATCGAAAAGTTGAAACGTCGAAAAATTGGAAAATCTAAAACAATTGAAGAACCTAAAAACTGAAAAATTCCAAAACTAAAACATCAAAAAATTGAGAAATCTAAAAATTGGAAAATCGAAAAATCAAAAAACTGAAACATTGAGAAATTAAAAAATTCCTAAATGAAATCTAATAATTGAACATCCAAACATTGAAAATCTGAAACATCAACTAATAGAGAAATTTTCGTTTTTCGGTTTTTAAATTTTAGATTTTCAAATTTTTCATTTTTTCGATTTTTTGAAGTTTCGATTTTTCGATTTTCAGTCCTTCTAAATTCCTATTTTTCAATTTTTTAACGAAGATTAAGATCGCGGATTATGCAAAATAACAAAATAACTCCCCTAATGCGCCTATTTTGCCATTTTCGGACCTAAATCTCGTTTGTTTATCGCCTATTCTATTTTATTTATTTTGGCCTTTAGTTACCCTAAAACCCCCTCTTTATTAATTACCTCACGTTCTCCAGCCAATCGAACCAGACCCTCTCGAAGCGGCCCGGCTCGAGCCGCAGTCGTCCCTCCCTGACGTCCTCGACGGCCTGCCTGGCCATTTCCGCGCACTTGAGGAACCACTGAGGCCTGACCAGGTGCTCGACGACGTCCTTTGACCTGCTGCAAACCGGGACGACCATCCTGTGGCCGCGTTTCTCCCGCATTAAGTGCGCGGCTTGGAGGCTGGCCACGACCGCATCCCGGCCGGCGAACCGTGGCAGCCCGGAGAAGATCCCGTGGTCGGGGGCGATGTTGCCCTTTTCATCGATCACCTGCAGGATGGGCAGAGAGTGCCGCTTGGCCACGGCGAAGTCGGAGGGGTCGTGGGCCGGGGTTATCTTCACGGCACCTGCGGGCAGAGGCGACTTTGAGAGTAGTTGCAAGAAGTTTTACTATTAGGGGACGTTTTAAGAATATTAATCACAATATTGACCATGATAACTTAATTTTCCAAAGGGTTGTAATCACCCTGTCACAGAATAATTGCATTATTATCAACGAATAAAAAGAGAAAACTAACTTTAATTTTATTAGGGCAGAAGTGTGAATTTATTTACTTTTTCCGAGCACTTTCAAAAATTACCCAAAAATGAATCCCGTTTCCTTGAAAAATTATATTTTTTTACGATTTTTGTTTTCTGATAACCGCAGCTTTTATGACTTGATTTTTTCAGTTGTTCAATTTAATCTTTTTTTGTTTTTTCAGTTTTTCGATTTTCAATTTTTCGAGGTTTCAAGTTCAAATTGCCAGTTTTTCATTTTTTCAATTTTAGATTTTTTAATTTTTCGTTTATTCAGTTTAAAATTTTTCAGTTTCTCAATTTTACAATTTTTCATTTCTTCAGTTTCCCTACTTTTCATTTTAAATTTGTTATAATAATTACAATTTTTAAAATTTTGCAGTTTTATATTTTTCCCATTTTGGGATTTTTCCATTTTTGAATTATTGGATTTTATTCGATTTTTCAATTTTTCGTTTTTTAAATTTTCGGTTTCTCGATACTTAATTTTTTCAATTTCACAATTTTTGGGTTTTTCAATTTTTCGATTCAATTGTTTTTTTCTTCTTTCTAATTTTTCGATTCATTAATTTTTTTCGATTTTTAATTTTTCAATGTTTCAATTTTTCATTGCTTCGATGCTTCGATTTGCAATTTTTCGATTTTTAAATTTTTTATAACTTTTAATTTTTGGATTTTTAATTTTTGGATTTATCGATTTTTTGACTTTTCGATTAAAAAAAATGAAAAATTGCAGATTTGTAAAATTGACAAACCAAAAATGAAAAAACGAAAAAATATACAATGAAAGCTTTGAAAAATAAAAAAATTGGAAATCAAAAACTTGTAAAATTGAAGAAACGAAAAATTGAAAAATCGATAAAACGAAACATGTATTGTAAAATTGAAATATTGAAAATCAAAAGTCGGAAAATCAGATAATTGAAAATCTAAAAATTGCTACAATGAAAATTTTAAAAATTGGAAAATCGAGGAGTTGAAAAGCCAAAAATTGAAAATTTGAAAAATTGAATAAAAGAAAAAATATAAAATCGAAAGAAACATTGAAAGAATAAAGGAAATCGAAAAACTAAGATCGAAAAGAAACAAAAAAAAATTAATAAAGAAACTGAAAATTAAAAAATTGAAAAATGGAGAAACTATAAGCGAAAAAATTAAAAATTGAAAAATCGTAAAATCGAGAAATAGCAAATAGAGAAATTTTAAAAATTGAAAACTGATAAGAAACATTTAAAATTCGGAACAACTAAAAATTGAGAAACCGCAAAATAGGAAGATCGAAGAACTGTAAATCAAAAAATTAAAGAAATGAAAAACTGAAAAATTTAAAAATTAAAATCGAATAACTGAAACTAAAAAACCTGATAAAACGAAAAATTGAAACATCTAAGAATTGAGAAATCGAAAAATAAAAAAAATCTAAAAATTGAAAATTCTAAAATCGAAAGACTAAAAAAAATGAAAAACTGAAACATTGAAAATGGAGATAATGAAAATCAAAAAACTGAAAAATCGAGAAATTGTAAAACAAATACAAAAGCTGAAAAAATTCAAAATGGAGAACCTGATAAACGAAAAATTGAAAAATTGTCATAGTGAAAACTATTAAATCGAAAATTTAAAGAAACAAACAAAAAAACCGAAAAATGGAAAAATCATGAAACCCTAAAATTGACAAGCAAAAAATTCAAAAAATGAAAATGGAAAATTAAAACTCAAGAAACTGGAAAAATTAAACTCAGAAATCGAAAAATGTAAAAATTAAAACATCCAAAAATTGAAAATACGAGAAATTAAAGTCTTCAAAATTTGAAAAATTGAATAAAAGAAAAAATATAAAATCGAAAGGAACATTGAAAAAATAAAGGAAATGAAAAAGCGAAAAACTGATGTAAAATCGAGAAATTGAAAAATGAAGAATTGTGACCATTTTTGAAAAATTTTTTAAATTTCTGAAAACCTGATTTCGAAACTGGAAATTTCAAAAATCTTGATCTGGGACTATAACACGCTGTTTTTTAAACCAGTTTGTAGCGATTTATTTCTCAGAATTTTTTGCGGATTTTTAGGTAGATTTGCCAAAAGCTCAAATTTTTAATCCTGTTTGAAATTTATGACCTTTGTTCGAGCAGTTCCAAAAATTACCAAAAGACATTTTTTTGTTGATTTCGTATTGCAAAAGTCATTTTCGGAAAGATTTCCTCAAAAATTCCAGCCAGATTTCTAGAATCGTCAAAATGAAGGAATGTGGCAATTTTTGAGTAATTTCAAAAATCTGATTTTGATACTGGAAATTTGGAAAATCTTGGTCTGGGACTATCAACACGTTTTTCGAACCAGTTTGTCGAGATGTAGGTCCCAGAATATTTTCTGGGGTTTTCGGTAACTTTGTCAAAATTTCAAATTTTTAACCCTTTTTGAAACTTTTGACATTTTCTCAATCACTTTCAAAAATTACCAAAGGACATTTTTTCGTTGATTTCGTGTTACAGAAGTCATTTTGGGAACCATTTTTTGGAAAATTCCATCCATATTTCCAAAATCACCACAATGAAATATGGCTATTTTTGAAATATTTTAAAAATCAAGATTTTGAAAGTGAAAAGTTCGAAAATCTTGCTCAGACCATCTACAGGCTGTTTTTTGAATCAGCTGGTCGATATCTATACCCTTCAATTTTTTGTGGATTTTTGTTCAACTTTGCCAAAATCTCAAATTTTCAATCCATTTTCAAATGTTTCAGCTTATTCAAGCACTTTCAAAAATTACCAAAGGACATTCTTTTGTTGATTTCGTCTTGCAGAAGTCATTTTGGTAACATTTCTTTGAAAATTCCAACCAGATTTCTAGAATCGCCAAAATGAAGAATTGTGGCCATTTTGGAAAAATTTTTTAAATTTCTGAAAATCTGATTTTGAAACTGGAAATTTCAAAAATATTGATCTGGGGCTATAACACGCTGTTTTTCAAGCCAGTTTGTAGCGATTTATTTCTCAGAATTTTTTGTGAATTTTTAGGTAGTTTTGCCAAAAGCTCAAATTTTTAATCCTGTTTGAAATTTTTGACTTTTTTCCGAGAAGTCTCAAAAGTTGCCATAAGACATTTCTCCGAAATTTCCATCCATATTTCAAAAATCACCAAAATAAACTATGGCAATTTTTGAAACATTTAAAAAATCAGGATTTTGGAAACGATAAGTTCGAAAAACTTGGTAAAGACCCTCAATAAGCTGTTTTTCGAATAAGCTAGTCGATATCTATATCCCTGAATTTTTTGTGGGTTTTGTATGCAACTTTGCCAAAAGCTCAAATTTTCAATCCGTTTTGAAAATTTTTGACCTTTTTCCGAGCACCTTCGAAAATCACCAAGAAAAAGATTTCAACTAGGGAGAGTCATTTCCAACATTCTAAATTTCTAAAATCACCAAAATGAAATGTGGCCCTTTTGGAGAAATTTTAAAAATCTGATTCTGAAACTAGAAATTTCGAAAATCTTGGTCTAGGACTATCAACACGCAGTTTTTTAAACCAGTTTGTCGAGATTTATATCCCAGATTTTTTATTGATTTAGATGGAACTTTGCCAAAAGCTCAAATTTTCAATCCTTTTTGAAATTTTTGAGCTTTTTCAGAGCACTTTCGAAAAATACACAAGGACATTATTCTTTTGTTGATTTCGACTTGTAGAAGTCATTTTCGACAACATTTCTTCGAAAACTCCAACCGGATTTCTAGTGTCATGAAAATAACTAATGACCATTTTTGGAATATTTTTGAAATCTGTCTCTGAAACCGAAAATTTCGAAAATCTTGGTCTGGGTCTATCAACACGTTGTTTTTCGAAGCAGTTTTTCAAAATTTATTTCCCAGAGATTTTTGTGGATTTTATGCAAAAGGCAAAATTTTCAATCCATTTTGAAATTTTTGAGCTTTTCCCGAGAAATTGCAAAAATTTCCAAAAAATCTTTTCTTGTTGATTTTGACTTGCAGAAGTCGTTTTTGGTAACAATTCTTCGAAAACTTCAACCCGATTTCTCACCAAAGTGAAATATGGCCAACTTTAGAATATTTTAAAAATTGTATTTTTAAACCCAAAATTTCGAAAATAAAATATGACCACTTCTAAGATATTTAAAAAATCAAACTTTGAGACAGCAAATTTCGAAAATCTTGGTCTATCAACACGGTGTTTTTTGAACCAGTTTGCCGAGATTTATTTCCCGGAATGTTTTGTGAATTTTTAGACCAATTTGTCAAAATTTCAAATTTTTTATCGGTTTTGACATTTTTTACTTTTTTCCGAGCACTTTCAAAAATTACTGTTTTCCTTTTGCTCTCAACTTCCAAAAGTCATTTTCAGCAACATTTCTTTGAAAATTCTATCTATACTTCCAAAATTACGAAAATAAAGAATGACAATTTTTGAAATATTTAAAAAATCAGGATTTTGGAAAGGATGAGTTGGAAAAACTTGGTCAGGACTATCAACAGCCTGTTTTTCGACTCATCTGATTGATTTATATACCAAAATTGTTTGTAAATTTTTAGAAAACTTTGCCAAAAACTCAAATTTTAAATCTCTTTTGAAAATTTTGGCCTCTTTCTGAGCATTTTTTCAGATACAAGTTTCAGCCAAAATTATCAGTAGACATGATTATAAAATAGAATAAAATTAAAATTACACGGAATCTAAACGGGGGCAGTTGGAGAGGCCAGTCTGCGTCGAACCTTGACACCGTAACTGAAAAATCGGCTACACCGCACGTTTTCACACACTATATTTTCCGCTACCATCCAAAACAACCTCAAATATTCTCTAGTAATTCCCGCCTGCTATATTAAACATGACAGTTCCTCCTGATTTATTACTTTCTCTTGGTGCGAAGGAGTCCGGCACGCACCACTCCCACACCTAATCCTCTCTCAATTTTGATTTATTTCCTCTGGCCGTAATCACGCGACCTTCTCGATAATCGACGATGGCTCAAACCGTCAGAAAATAAAGCGAAGCGGTCCGAATTGGAGTTTATCAACTTCATACATTTGGCAAAGTTAATAAAAGCCCCAACTTAACATATTCCATTGTTTCCATGGAATACTGATGCGCCATTTTCCAGCTTCTGTAATAAAAGCTCTTCACCATTTGAAATTCTAAACAGAAATGCACGAGATCATCGGAAGTAAAATTGTACGTAGACAAGCTTTTGATGGATAATTACGCGGACGCGGAGACATAAATTTCGAGACTTGGAGGAAATCAAATTGCGAGTGACGTTATTGCAGAGGGATGATTTAACGCATCGTCGGTGTCGCGTTTAAATTTTAGATAAGACGCGAATGCAGCAATGGCACAAATTGTAAAAGTTACAAGGATCGAAGCTCGAGCGTGGAAAATTGTAAACTTGGCGTTGTTTTCAAGCGTCTATCAATTTAAATAAATTTCGGATGACGGTTTGAAAGAAAAGCTTCTTACTGCTTTAATGGTTGTAGTAGGTCTTGACGTTTACAAGATCTACATAGTTTGCTCCAAAAATCGATTTTCGCGCCTTTTTACTTCGTGAGCGTAAGCTAAAGAAAAATATCGACACCCTCTGGTTCAAAAAACAAATTTTCGAAATTGTCGGTTTCAGAATCTCGTTTTTAAAATGTCTCAAAATTGGCAATATTCCATTTTGGTGATTCTAGAAATCTGGTTGGAGTTTACGAAAAAATGTTGCCGGAAATGACTCCTGGAAAAAGGTCAAAAATTTCAAAACAAGTCCACAAAAAATTCTACAAACAGATGCTGATGGTCCCTAACCAAGATTTTGGAAATTTTCGGTTTTATAATACTATTTTTAAAATAACCCAAAAATGGCCATATTTTATTTTGCTGATTCTAGAAATGTTGGAATCTTCGAAGAAATGTTGCCAAAAATATTTTCTGCAATAAACTAATGTGTTTTGGTAATTTTTGAAAATGTTTTGAAAAAAGTCAAAAAGATCAAAAAGAATTGAAAATTTGAACTGATTTGAAAAACAGCGTGTTGATATTCCCGGACCACAGTTTTCGAAATTTTCGGTTCCATAATCAAATTTTTAAAATATCCCAACAATGTCCATATTTCGTTTCAGTGATTCTAGAAATCTGGTTGAAACTTTCGAAGAAATGTTGCCGAAATTGACTTCAGCATGTCGAAAAAATGTCCTTGTAAATAGATCAAATGTTTCAAAAAGGATTGTAATTTGAGCTTTTTGCAGCGTTGCCAAAAAATTCACAAACAAATCATGAAAAACTGGTTCGAAAAACAGTTCCAGACCAAAATTTTCGAAATTTTTGGTTTCAAAATCAGACTTTCAAAATATCTCAAAAGTGATCATATTTCATTTTGGTAATTCTGGAGAAGTGGTTGAAATCGAAATCAACAAAAAAAATATCTAAAAATATTTTTGGCAAGTTTTTCAAATTTGAGATTTTTTCAAAATGGCCTGAAAACCCACAAACAATTCTGGGATATAGATGTCGACACGCTGATTCGAAAAACATGAATTGTTGGTGTTCCAGGCCAAAATTTTCGGTTTTAGAAGAATTTTTTTTAAGGTCTAATTATTAAATATTTATTTTGGCGATTCTAGAAATCAGGTTGGAACTTTCGCAGAAGTGTTGCCGAAAATGACTTCTGCAAGTCGAAATCAACAAAAAATGTCCTTTAGTAGTTTTTGATATTTCCCGAAAAAAAGGTCAAAAATTTTAAAAGAGATTAAAAATTTGAACTTTTCGACAAAACATTCTGGGATTTGCAATTATGTACTAATGTACTAATCGGTGTTGAGTTTTCATCCTAAACATCCTGACTTTTGGAAAAAATGTTCTGAAAAATTTTAAACTGAATAAACGAAAAATTAAAAATCTAAAAGTGGAAAATTCGAAAACTTTCAAATCGAAAAATTCAAAAATTCAAAAACACAAAAATTTTACATTGGGAACAAGGGAAACTAAAATCAGAACACTGAAAAATCGAAAAATTGAAAATAAAAAAATAAAAACCAAAACGAAAAACAAAAAATTTGGATTTATTTACCTTTGACTAAATCATTTTTCTATTTTTCAATGTTTCGGTTTCATAATTTTTCGGTTTTTCAACTATAATTTTTTCAATTTTTCAATTTTTCGATTTCTCGATTTCCAAATTTGTCAGTTTTTCGTTTCTTTAATTTTTGACTTGCTATTTTTCAAGTTTGCGAGTGCCATTTTTTCGTTTTCTCGATTTCTCAGCTCTTATTTTTCATTTTCCCGATTTTTTATTTTCATTTTCTCGATTTTACATGAGTTTTTCGCTGTTTTGTTTTCTTTATTTTTTCAACGTTTCTTTCGATTTTATTTTATTTTTTCTTTTATTCAATTTTTCAAATTTTCAAGTTTTGATTTTTCAATTCCAAAAAATTTTCCAATTTTTAAAATTTTCAATTTTGCAATTTTTAGATTTCCAATTATTCGATTTTCAGACTTCTATTTCAATTTTACAATACCTGTTTCGTGTTTCGATTTTGCACTTTTTTGATTTTCAAGTTTCTCAATTTTTAATCTTTGATTTTTCAATTTTTAGATAGATAGAATTTTTTAAATCTTTTTTCCATTTTCGAGTTGTCAATTTTACAATTTTGAATTTTTTCATTTTCTATGATCGAAAAGTTAAAAAATCGAAAAGCTGAAAAACCAAATCGAATAATAAATCCAAAAATTCAAAAACGGAAAAATTCCAAAATACTAAAAATAAAAAAATTGAAAATTTTTAAAAATTATAATCATTATAACATACTTAAAATGAAAAGTAGAGAAACTGAAGAAATGAAAAATTGAAAAATTGATAATGAAAAATTTTAAACTGAATAAACGAAAAATTCGAAATCTAAAAGTGGAAAATTCGAAAACTTTCAAATCGAAAGATTGAAAAATTAAAAAAATCAAAAATTTTACATTGGAAACAAGGAAAACTATAAAATCAAAAGACTGAAAAATCGAAAAATTGGCAACAAAGAAAATAAAAAGCCAAATAGAAAGACTGAAACCTCGAAAAATTGCAAATCGAAAAACTGAAAAAACAAAAAATCTAGATTTATTTATCTTTGATTAACTTTTTAATACCACAGTTTTTCATTTTTACGTTTTCTTCGATTTTATTTTTTCAAATTTTCGATTTTTGATTTTTTCAGTTCCTCAATTTTCCAATTTTTAAAATCTTCAATTTTGCAATTTTTAGATTTCCAAGTTTCTCAATTTTTAATCTTTCGATTTTTCAAAGCTTTCTTTCATTTTTGAATTTTCAATCTTATAATTTTGCAATTTTTCATTTTTTTATTCGAAAAGTTGAAAAAACGAAAAATTGAAAAAACTAAAAATTAAAAATCGAAAAACTAAAAAATGGGAAAAAATTTAAAATCGAAACACTGAAAAATCGAAAAATTGCAATTCGAAGAACTGAAGCAAGAACTAAAAACCTGGAAATTTAAAAATCGAAAAAAATTAATGAATCGAAAAACTGGAAAGAAGAAAAAACGAATCGAATCGAAAAATTGAAAAACCCAAAAATTGTAAAATCGGAAAACTGTAACATTTAATGATCAAAAAATTGAAAAATTAAATATCGAGAAACTGAAAATTTAAAAATTGTAATTATTGCAACATACTTAAAATGAAAAGTAGAAGAACTGAAGAAATGAGAAATTGAAAAATTGAAACTGAAAAATTTTAAACTGAATAAACGGAAAATTAAAAAATATAAAAACCAAAAATTGAAAAAAAAGAAAATAAAAAGCCTAAACGAAAAACCGAAAACTCGTGAAATTGCAAATCGAAAAATCGTAAAATCTAAAAAATGAAACATCCAAAATTTGGAAAATCTGAAAACTGAACAATTTAAAAACGAAATCTCGAAAAGT
This sequence comes from Zophobas morio, assembly GCF_036711695.1. Taxonomy (NCBI): domain Eukaryota; kingdom Metazoa; phylum Arthropoda; class Insecta; order Coleoptera; family Tenebrionidae; genus Zophobas; species Zophobas morio. The sequence continues at coordinate 250,170 of NW_026972108.1, forward strand.
TGCATGTCGTAAAACTGAAAAAACAAAAAAAAATGAAAAATTGAAGAAATTGAACTTGAAAAAACAAAAAATTATAAAATCGGAACACTGAAAAGTGGAAAAATTATACAAATAAAGAAAATAAAAAACCGAAACGAAAAATTGCAAATCAAAAATTCAAAGAAATGATGAACTGAAAAACTGAAAAATTAAAAATCGAAAAACTGAAAAGTCGAATAAATGATAAGGTTTCAAAATCCAATAGTTGGAAAATGGAAAAATTCTTGAATCGTAAAACGACAGAAATTATTATTATTATTAGATATTTAAAATGAAAAATAGAAAAATGGCAAATCAAAAATTGAAAACTAAAAAACTGAAAAATCCAAAATTGTTGACAAAAAGAGAAATTGTAAAACCAGAACATTCAAAAGCGAGAAATTTAAAAAATACAGAAAAGAAAAACCGGAAACGAAGAATTGCAAAATGAAGAATTAAAAAATTCAAAAATTAAAAAATTTTACATTGGAAACAAGGAAAATTATAAAATCAGAACACTAAAAAATCGAAAAATTGAAAACAAAGAAAATGAAAAGCCAAAACGAAAAACTGAAAACTCGGGAAATTGCAAATCGAAAAATTGTAAAATCTAAAAACCGAAATATCCAAAATTTAGAAAGCCTGAAAATTGAATAATTTAAAATTGAAAACTCTTTTATCTTCACAAAATGAGGAATTGTAAAATCAGAACATTGAGAAGTCGAAATATTGAAAAAATTAAGAAAATAAAAATCTGATTTATTTACCTATGACTACGATTTTTTTATTTTCATTTTCTCTCTATGAGTTTCTCGCTGTTTCATTTTTTTATTTTTTCAATGTTTCTTTCGATTTTATATTTTTCTTTTATTCAATTTTTCAATTATTAAAATTTTCAATTTTGCAATTTTTAGATTTCCAATTATTCGATTTTTCGATTTCTTTCATTTTCAATATTTAATCAATTGTAAAATATATGTATCTCGTTTTTTCGATTTTGCACTTTTCCGATTTTCAAGTTTCTCAATTTTTATTCTTTCGATGTTTCAAAGCTTTTTTCATTTTTGAATTTTCAATTTTACAATTTTGCAATTTTTCATTTTTTTATTCAAAAAATTGAAAAATTCAAAATCGAAAAACTAAAAAATGGGAAAAAATTGAAAAATCGAAAAACCGAAAAATCGAAAAATTGCAATTCGAAGAATTAAAGCAACGAAAAATGGAACATTGAAAAACTAAAAATCTAAAAATTTAAAAATCGAAAAAAATTAATGTATCGAAAAATTGGAAACCCCAAAAATTGTGAAATCGAAAAATTACAGAACCGTCAAAATTGTAAAGTCGAAAAACATTTTAACATTGAAAGGTCAAAAAATTAAATATCGAGAAACTGAAAATTTAAAAATCGAAAAATTTAAAAATCGAATAAAATTCAATAATTTAAAACTGGATAAATTCCAAAATTGTAAAAAAACACTGAAAAATTTTAAAAATTTTAATTACTGCAACATACTTAAAGTGAAATGTAGAGAAATTGAAGAAATGAAAAATTTTAGACTGAATAAACGGAAAATTAAAAAATCTGAAAGTGGAAAATTCGAAAACTTTCAAATGAAAAATTGAAAAATTCAAATTGAGAAACTGAAATTGAAAAAAAAAAATTATAAAATCGGAACCCTGAAAAGTGGAAAAATTGTACAAATAAAGAAAATAAAAAACCGAGACGAAAAATTGCAAATCGTAAAAAAGAAGAAATGAAGAACTGAAAAACCAAAATTTTCGAAAATCTTTCGAGAATTTTTTTTACACTTTTAAGCAACTTCGCCAAAAGCTCAAATTTTTATTTTTAATTTTTTGAGCCGAACCCTCAAAAATTTCCAAACAACATCTTTTGTTGATTTTGACTTGCAGAAGTAATTTTCGGCAACATTTCTTCGAAAATTCCAACCGGATTTCAAGAATCACCAAAAAGAAATATGGCCATTTTCAGGACATTAAAAAAATATTGTTTTGAAACCGAAAGAATTAGAAAATCTTGGTCTGGGTCTATCAATGCGCTGTTTTTTGAACCAATTTGTCCAGATTTGTATTCTAGAATTCTTGCGGATTTTTAGGCAACTCTGAGAAGCTCAAGTTTTCCATCCTTTTTAACATTTTTGAGCTCTTTTCAAGCACTTTCAAAAATTAGCAGAAGATTTCTTGTTGATTTCGATTTGCAGGAGTCATTTTTGGCAACATTTCTTCGAAAATTCCAACCAGATTTCTAGAATCGCCAAAATAAATATGGCGATTTTTGGAATATTTAAAAACTTTGATTTTGACACCGAAAATTTAGAAAATTTTTAGGCAACTTTGGTAAAAGCTCAAAAACTGAAAACTCGTGAAATTGCAAATCGAAAAAGAATTAAGAATTGAAAAAACTGAAACTGAAAAAACAAAAAATTACAATCAGAAGATTGAAAAATCAAATTGAATAATAAACCTAATAATTCAAAAATAAAAAAATTGAATATTTTAAAAAATTATGATTGACTATTATAACATACTTCAAATGAAAAGTAGAGAAATTGAAGAAATGAAAAATTGAAAAATTGAGAATCTGAAAAATTCACAATCTAAAAGTGGAAAATTCGAAAACTTTCAAATCGAACCAATTAAAAATTTAAAAAATCAAAAATTTTACATTGAAAACAAGGAAAACTATAAAATCAGAACACTGAAAAATCGAAAAATTGACAACAAGGAAAATAAAAAGCCAAAACTGAAAACTCGTGAAATTGCAAATCGAAAAACTGAAACATCCAAAATTTGGAAAGTCTGAAAATTGAATAATTTAAAAATGAAAACTCTTTTACCTTGACAAAAAGAGAAATCGTAAAATCAGAACATTGAGAAGGCGAAACATTGAAAAAATTAAGAAAATAAAAATCGGAACTGAAAAATTATGATTGACTATTATAACATACTTCAAATGAAAAGTAGAGAAATTGAAGAAATGAAAAATTGAAAAATTGAGAAACTGAAAAATTTTAAACTGAATAAACGAAAAATTCACAATCTAAAAGTGGAAAATTCGAAAACTTTCAAATCGAAAAATTAAAAAATCAAAAATTTTACATTGAAAACAAGGAAAACTATAAAATCAGAACACTGAAAAATCGAAAAATTGACAACAAAGAAAATAAAAAGCCAAAACTGAAAACTCGTGAAATTGCAAATCGAAAAACTGAAACATCCAAAATTTGGAAAGTCGGAAAATTGAATAATTTAAAAATGAAAACTCTTTTACCTTGACAAAAAGAGAAATTGTAAAATCAGAACATTGAGAAGGCGAAACATTGAAAAAATTAAGAAAATAAAAATCGGAACTGAAAAATTATGATTGACTATTATAACATACTTCAAATGAAAAGTAGAGAAATTGAAGAAATGAAAAATTGAAAAATTGAGAATCTGAAAAATTCACAATCTAAAAGTGGAAAATTCGAAAACTTTCAAATCGAACCAATTAAAAAATTAAAAAATCAAAAATTTTACATTGAAAACAAGGAAAACTATAAAATCAGAACACTGAAAATTCGAAAAATTGACAACAAAGAAAATAAAAAGCCAAAACTGAAAACTCGTGAAATTGCAAATTGAAAAACTGAAACATCCAAAATTTGGAAAGTCTGAAAATTGAATAATTTAAAAATGAAAACTCTTTTACCTTGACAAAAAGAGAAATTGTAAAATCAGAACATTGAGAAGGCGAAACATTGAAAAAATTAAGAAAATAAAAATCGGAACCGAAAAAAATAAAAAAATTGAAAAAATCAAAAGTTGGACAATTTGGACTTGAAAACTCGAAAAATTGCAAATCAAAAAACTGAATAAAACAAAAAAATCTGGATTTATTTACCTTTGGCTAACTTTTTGATATCACAGTTTTTCACTTTTTCGTTTTCTTCGATTTTATATATTTTTCTATTTTTCAATGTTTCGGTTTCATAATTTTTCGGTTTTTCAACTTTAATTTTTTCAATTTTTCAATTTCTCGATTTCCAAATTTTTCAGTTTTTCGTTTCTTCAATTTTTGATTTGCTATTTTTCAAGTTTGCGATTGCCATTTTTTCGTTTTCTCGATTTCTCAGCTCTCATTTTTCATTTTCCCGATTTTTTTATTTTCATTTTCTCGATTTTAGACGAGTTTTTCGCTGTTTTATTTTCTTTATGTTTCAGAAATTGAAAAATCTAAAAATTAAAAATCGAAAAGCTAAAAAATGGGAAAAAATTAAAAATCGAAAAACTGAAACATCGAAAAATTGCAATTCGAAGAACTGAAGCAACAAAAAATTGGAACATTGAAAAACTAAAAATCTAGAAATTTAAAAATCGAAAAAAACTAATGAATCGAAAAATTTGAAAGATGAAAAAACCAATCGAATCGAAAAATTGAAAATGCCAAAAATTGTGAAATCTAAAAATTACAGAATCGTCAAAATTGTAAAGTCGAAAAACTGTAACACCGAAAGGTCAAAAAATTGAAAAATTAAATATCGAGAAACTGAAAATTTTAAAAATCGAAAAATTGAAAATATGATTCAATAATTTAAAAATAGAAAAATTCCAAAATTGTAAAACAAAACTGAAAAATTTTAAAAATTGTAATTATTGCAAAATACTTAAAATGAAATTGAAGAAATGAAAAATAGGAAAATTGAAAATGAAAAATTTTAAACTCAATAAACGGAAAATTAAAAAACCTAAAAGTGGAACTTTCAAATGAAAAATTGAAAAATTCAAATTGAAGAAATTGAAACTGAAAAAAGAAAAAATTATTAAATGGGAACACTGAAAAGTGGAAAAATTGTACAAATAAAGAAAACAAAAAACCGAAACGAAAAATTGAAAATCAAAAATTCGAAGAAATCAAGAATTGAAAAACTGAAAAATTAAAAATAAAAAAATTGAAAAGTCGAATAAATGATAAGGTTTCAAATTCCAATAATTGGAAAATGTAAAAATTCTAGAATCGTAATATCGAAAAACCAAAAAAAAAATCTTATTATTATTAGAGATTTAAAATGAAAACTAGAAAAATTGCAATTCAAAAATTGAAAACTAAAAACTGAAAAATCCAAACACCGAAAAATTTTACCTTGACAAAAACAGAACTTGTAAAATCAGAACATTGAAAAAGCGAAAGTCTGAAAAAACACAGAAAACAGAAATCGGAAACGAAGAATTGCAGATCGAAAAATTGAAAAACAAAAAAATAATTCAACTGATATCATTAATGGGTTGAGTCAAATTCCAGTCAACATTTAACTGTTAGCATAGTTACAAGGTGAAGATACTTCAATCTCCTTTATCTTTCGATGACTTTCCACCACTTTTTTTCTAATCTTGCTAATAAGCAAGATTAGAAATTTTTTTCTAATCTTGCTAATAAGCATGATTAGAAAAAACACGAAACCAAACACAGCATTTTTACCAACAATATGTCTTTCAAACTCATAGAAGTCGAAAAATTGTACGAAAAAGACCCACAATTGCGAAAACAAGACATCGAAGTGCTACACCAATGGTTAAATGGGCAGCCACATCTTCCAAAATTGATGGGTACGTTTTCCACAATTTTTTTATTTAAATCTACTTAAATCAAACACTATTACAGACATTCAAATAGCATTTTTGCTACATCACTGCTACCACGATATAGAACAGACGAAAATCACCATTGACCACTACTGTACCATCCGAAATCATTGTCCTGAAGTCTTCACTGCTCTGACCCCTGACGTTTTAAAAACTACAGCTTCCATAATGTAAGTTCCTCTCAAAAAACGAACTCAATTCATGTAGAATCACCAGGTTTGTGAACGTTCTCCCCAAAACCACCCCCGAAGGTTACACTATTATTGTGAACAAGATTCTAGACGAAAAAGTGACCAATTTCAACTGTGGAAATTATATAAATCTGATTAATATGACTGCTACACTTTATATACTCCAAAATAGTTTCCTAAATGGGGTTATCGTTCTCTTTGACATGAACGGATTTTCGTTTTGGCATTTATTTAAACTGAACATACGTATATTACGACATGCGTTGCGTCACCTCCAGGTATTTCACCATTCCCTAATCAAACGAACTTTTAATAATAATTTGATTCAAGAAAAGCGCGCCAGTCAAAATCAAAGGAGTCCACGTGATGAACGCCCTTCCACTCACTGACAAAATTAAAGCTTTGCTGAAGCCCTTCTTAAACAACGAACTGTATAATTCTGTAACTAGAACAACGTTTTTGGAATCTAGTGTATTTTTTATGTTTTTAGATTTACTATCACTCGTCCAATTCAGACACTTTGTATAAATTTGTGCCGAAAGAGTGCCTGCCTGAGGATTTTGGTGGCGAACTGCCCTCGATTAAAATTTTAAACGGTCTGTATTTTTGTTTTTTTTTTTGATATAATTTATAGATTTTAGAGGAAAGTGTGCAGAACCTGTTGGACAACTACGAGTTTTATGAATGGCATGATAGCCAAAAGGTGGACGAGTCGAAGAGGCCTGTGAAACGCAAATAGTGTTCGTGTAAAAACTGTGTATTTAAAAATCGGTATAGTTTCCCCAGTTCTAATTCGGCTTTATGATGTGTAAAAGTTTTAAACCGAGTTAGAACTGGGGAAACTATACAACTATTACGTTAATAACTACCTGTTTTGCTTAATCTCTGAAGTATCCAGTCAATTTGCTGTTAGTTTTTATACTATTGTTAGTGTTGAAAAATCTGATGTTGCATGGTACAGGTACATTATTTAGGTCTTTAGCTATATTCAATATGGTGCTATTTATATTGGGTAATGATTAAAAAATTACTAATATAATATATGTATTAAAAACAGTACTGGGCCAAGAATCGATCCTTGCGGGATACCGATTCTGACTGCTACTGAGTTAGAAAGTTCACCCTTCCTTTGTGTTCTAAACTTCAGATACGATGTCATTGGTTCAGTACTGTTGCTGTCAAGTCTGTATCGTTTTAATATTTTAAGATCTATAACTAACACAGCGAGACTAAAAAAGCGACAAAAAGACAGCAAAAAACGCAAAAAAGAACTTAAAACGCAATAATAAAAGTAAAAAAATCTACAAAAAAGCACGACAAAAAAAGGATAAGAAAAGTGAAAAAAAAAGAGAGCTAAAAACACGACAAATAAAAAAAACAACAGAAATTATAACAAAAGAAATAGAATGACAACAAGAAACGTGACAAAAATTTCAAGCAAATAAGACGTCAAAAAAGATACAAAAAACACAAAAACGACACAGCAAGAACAAAAAAGGAATTAAAAATGCGACAAAATAGTAAAAAAGGACGAAAATCGACAAAAAAGCGACTACGAAAACACAACACAAGAAACGACAAAAAAACAAAAAAAAAACACAACAACAAATATATATATAGATATATATGTAATTAAAAAGAGGACAAACAGCGACCAAAAACACGACAAAAAAAGATTACAAAAAAATGCAACAGTGACAAATATTAGAAGTGACCAAAAAAACAATAAAAAGAACAAGATAACGACCAAAAAGTGACAAAAATTTTAACCAAGAAATTAAAAAAAAATAAAAACAACAAAAAATGGATCAAAACGACCCAAAAACATGACAAAAACTGCAACAGCAAAGAAAATCAACAAAAAAACAGAAAATGTCGACAATGCGACAAAAAAGTCGACAAATAACCACCAAAATACCAACAAAAAAATATAAAAAACAAAACGGCAAGCGGCGAAAACGACGGAAAGGCGCCCAATGAATATAAGAAAAACGATAAATAAAAGTGATCAAGACAACAAAATACAGACAAAAGCGATAAAAAACAAAAAAGATAAAAACCAAAAAAAAAATACTATTATTATTATTATTATTAAAACATAAGACAAAAAAGACAACAACCAACAAAAAAGCGACAAAAAAACTGGACAAAAAATCAATACAAATCTGCAAAAAGCTACCAAAAAACGCGAAAAACCCAAAAAAATCAGAAAAGGGACAAAAAAACGTCCGAAAATGATGAAATGATAAATAAGGAATATATGGCAACAGATTTTTTCAGTACGAATGTTACAAATTTTGAAAGAAATTTAAGAGCAGTTCTGCTGTAAAATATAATATACTCAGGAATTCCATTTCAAAAAAAAACAAAAAAAAGACAAAAACTACAAAAACAACAAAATGTAGATAAAACAGGACAAAAAGCGATTAAAAATGGAACAAATGCGATCCAAATACCAACAAAAAGGCAAGTATAAAAAAGACAACAACAAAAACACCCCAAAAAAATGACAAAAAACCCTAAAAAAAAGCAATTAAAAAACTGCAAAAAGCGACAAAAGAAGAAAATAAAAACAAAAAAATCAATCAAAAAAAAACAGAAAAGACAAAAAACTAGCAACAAAAAACGTCAATACAACGACAAAAAGACGACGAATAAAAGTAACAAAAAATGCAAGGAAAAACAGCAGAACAAGACATTGGATGAAAATAAAAAAGCACCAAAAAACAAAAAAAAATCCAAAAAAGACAAAAAAAGACGACAAAAAACAAGCGTTAAACAGGATAAAAAATCATTTCATTTCAAAAACGCGGTAAACAATACAACAAAAAAGAAACAAAAAATGCAAAAGGGCTAAAATCACGACAAACAAAAAAACAAAATGACGACAAAAAAAATGACAAAAATTTCAAGCAAAAAAGACGGTAAAAATGAGAGAAAAAACACAAAAACGACACAACAAAAACAAAAAATAAACCAAAAACGAGAAAAGGACAAAAATCGACAAAGAAAACGAGAAAAAAAAATAAAAAATGCAAAAAGCTACAAAAAAATGCCACAAAACAAGAAAATAAAGACAAACAAATCGATAAAAAACTGTGCCAAAATATGGCAAATAACGCAACAAAAAATTACAAACCCACAAATAAAGGACATTATATGCGACAAAAAACGACCAAAAACACAACAAAAAAAAGATACCAAAAATAAGAGCCATAAAAATATTACAGATTAAAAAGTGACAGAAAAAGACAACAAAAAAGACAAAAATCACAAAAAACAAATTAAGGACAAAAAAGAACCAAAAAAAAGGTGACAAAAACTACAACAACAAAGAAAATCAAACAATATACAAAAAAAATTTAAAACGGCAAACAAACTGAGAAGAAAGCAACAACAAACTTCAGAAAGCGACAAAACAAGAAAGTAAAGACAAAAAAATCGTTTAAAAAAACAACGAAAAACAGCGACAAAAAACAACAAAAACAACAAAAAGATATAAATGCAATTAAAAAAAACAACAAAAAACGTCATTACAACGACGAAAAGATGAACAATAAAAGTAAAAAAAAATGCAAGGAGAAAACGACAGAACAAAGCGAGAAACAAAACATTGGATGAAATTAAAAAACCACCAAGAAACAAAAAAATAAAAAAAAACAGCAAAAATAACAGAAAAAAGACAAAAAAGATGACAAAAAACAAGCGTAAAACAGGATAAAAAATCATTTCATTTCAAAAACGCGGTAAACAATACAACAAAAAAGAAACAAAAAATGCAAGAGCGCTAAAATCACGACAAACAAAAAAATGATAAATATTTCAAACAAAAAAGACGGTAAAAAGGAGAGAAAAAACACAAAAACGACACAACAAAAACAAAAAAATAAACCAAAAACGAGACAAAACTATAGAAAAGGCGAAAATCGACAAAGAAAACGAGAAAAGAAATAAAAAATAAAAAACGCAAAAAGCTACAAAAAAGGCCACAAAACAAGAAAATAAAGATAAAAAATCGATAAAAAATACAAAAAAAAAACAAAAACTATGCCAAAATATGGCAAATATCGCAACAAAAAATTACAAAGACACGAATAAAAGAGATAATATGCGACAACAAGCGACCAAAAACAACATAAAAACGACATAAATATTTCCAAAAAACAACAAAGAAAGATAAAAAAATAAGAGCTATAAAAATATTACAGATTAAAAAATGACAGGAAAATACATCTCAATAACAAAAAAAATTAAAAAGACAATCAATACAGCGACAAAGAAACGACAAAAACAACAAAAAGATATAAATGCAATTAAAAAAAAACGCAACAAAAAATGCAAGCACGATAAAAACCGAATAAAAAAAGAGAAAAAAAACACAAGAATGACAGAAAAAGAACAAAAAAATAGCAAAAAGACGGCAAAAAACAACAAAAAAAGACGACTAAAAAAATAAGACAAAAAAGACAATGACCACCGAAAACGCACAGAAAAACACTAAGCCCAAAAAAACGATAAAAACACAAAAGAAGAGGTAAAAAGGAAGACAAAAAACACCAAAAACGACAAAAAAAACTCGAGAAACAAGCAATAAAAACTGCAAAAAGCTACCAAAAAACGCCAAAAATCGCAACAGAAAAAGCGGCAAAAACCAGAAAAACCAAAAAAAATACAGAAAAGGAATTAAAAAAACCAAAAATGATAAGTAAAAATTTCTTTAGTGCAAACGTTACAAAGTTTTGAAAGAAATTTAACAGTAATTCTGCTATAAAATATAATATACATACTATGAATAACGCAAAAAAACAAAAACAATGTGCAAAAAGGACAAAAACGATAAAAAATACAACAAAAATGCAACAAAAAAATCTTAAATACAAGAATGACAGAAAAAAGACAAAAAACACAAAAAAGCAACCAAAATAGACAACAAACCAACAAAAAACGATAGAAAAACAACATTAAGCCTAAAAAAGAAGAGCCAAAGAAATGCCAAAAAGCGATAAAAACACAAAAGAAATGACAAAAAAAAGGGAGACATCAACACCAAAAACGATAAAAAACGACTAAAGCCTGCAACAAAAATGTAAAAAAAAAATGAATTCAATGACATTACAGTCAACGTTTATACAAGTGCAACAATACAACAAAACAGCTACAAAACCCAGACAGTTGCATTGTTCGAACACTGATTTATTTATCTCCTTTATCTTTCGATAACTTTTCACAAGTCCGTGCAACATAATTAAAAAAAACGAAAACAAACTCATTATTTTCGCCAACAACATGCCCTTAAAATTCCCAGAAGCCGAAACAGTGTACCAACAACACCCAGAATTGCGAAAACAGGACCTGGAAGTGTTACAACAATGGTTAAATTGGCAGCCACATCTGCCACAGTTAATCGGTACGTTTTGCACATTTTCATAAGTAAGTATTTAAATCTAAATCAGATATTTCAGAAACCCAAATATTATTTTTTCTTCATAATTGTTACAACGACGTAGAACGCACGAAAATCGCCATTGAACACTACTTTACCATACGAAATATTTGTCCAGAAATCCACATTGCTCTGACCCCTGACGTTTTAAAAACCACGACTGCCACAGCGTAAGTCACTTAAAAAAAAAATCGCAATGTTCATGTAGAATCTCCAGGTTTGTGAATATTCTCCCCAAAACCACCCCCGAAGGTTACGCGATTCTCATGATCAAACTCCTAGACGCAAGAGCGAATAATTTTAACTGCGTGAATAACCTCAATCTTGTCAAAATGGTTTCAGCACTACATGTACACCAAAAGAGTTTCCCAAATGGAAATGTCATCCTCGTTGACATGCACGGATTTTCGTTTAGACATTTATTTAAAATGAATTTGCGTGCAGTAAAATATTCGCTGGATCATCTCAAGGTACACTATTACACTAACGGAACGAACTATACATTTAATAATTTGATTTAAGTATATTAGACTCAAAGGGATCCACGTCATGAACGCCATTCCACTCACTGACCGGTTTATAGCTTTGGTGAAGCCCTTCCTAAACAGTGAACTGTATAATATGGTAACTAGAGTAACATTTTTGGCATCTATAGTGTATTTTTTGTTTTTAGATACACTGTCACTCTTCTAATTCAGACACTTTGTATAAATACGTGCCGAAAGAGTGTCTACCTGAAGACTATGGTGGCGAATTGCCCCCAGTTAAAATTTTAAGCGGTGTGTATTTTTTTTTTTTATTTTTACTTTATTTGTCGATTTTAGAGGAGTGTTTGCAGAATATGTTGGACAACTACGAGTTTTACGAGTGGCTGGATAAGCAAAAGATCGACGAGTCCAAGAGAACTGTGAAACACAAATAGTATATAGTATTATCCGTTCACGATCTTTATATATTATGAAAATCTAGTAAGTTTGTTGGTATTCCATGCAAAAGAATAAAAATTCCCTGAGCTTTTTTTTTCATTTTTGGCAACATTTCTTCGAAAATTCTTACCATTTTTGCAGAATCACCAATTAAAATATGGCAAGTTTTTGGATTATTAGAAATCTTTATATTTTTCGAATTAGCACCTAGAGATCTGCATCTCAAATTTTTTTGATTTTTTTACAACTTTTCCAAAATCTAAATTTTTCAATATTGCACTGTGAAATTTTTTATTATTTTTCAGACACATTCAAAAATTAGATAAAAACATTTTTTGTAGATTCAGATTCCCAGAAGTGCTTCATTTTTTCGAAAATTGCTACCGTTTTTCCAGAATCGTCAATTGAAAATTAAAATATGCACAAGGGAAAATTTCTTTTATGAAAAAGTCGTCCAAAAATTATTTAAAAATTCAGGATTATAAATCTTGACGTGCTGATTCCAAAAATGTAGCGTGTTTAGGGTCACGGAGCAATATTTTCGTTTGCACAAGGGAAAATTTCTTTTATGAAAAAGTCGTCCAAAAATTATTTAAAAATTCAGGGTTATAAATCTTGACGTGCTGATTCCAAAAATGTAGCGTGTTTAGGGTCACGGAGCAATATTTTCGAAATATTCGGAATGAAATTGGAATTTTGAAATTTTTAAAAATTGCGAAATTTCAATTGGCGATTCTGGAAAACCGATTGGAGTCAAAAATAAAGTTAAAATAAATAAAATGGGTCGAAATTCGCCCACCCACTCCTTCTTAATATAGTTCAGTTGTATCTTGGCAAAGTTTTAGCCCCGCCCACCCTCCCTTCATTTCCTTAAAGGATATGTCATTTACCAAAATCAGTCTTATCTTATCAAGTCCTAGCCCCGCCCACCCACCCCTTCTTTATTCCAGTGACTACCCTTAATATTGTTCAGTTCTACCTTAGCAAAATTTTTCGGCAATATTGTAAAATGACGCTATCCAATTTTGATTTTTTCCCAAAAATTTGGATGTCTAGGGTAAAAACTTCACACGGATTCATAAACTACAAGTACAGGAATATCTTATTTTTTCAAATTTAGATAACTTATTCGGTAAATTTTTGTGAAGACCTCTTTTTTTTAATTTTGGTCCGGGACCATAAATATTTTTCAAATCAGTACGTCGGGATAAATATCCCAGAAATTTGGTGGATTTTTATGGCAATTTTTCAACATGTACTTTATGAAATTTTTGACCATTTTTCGGTCACCTTCTAAAATTATTAGCTAAAGACATTTTTTATACTTGTAGTATTCAGACCCTAAAGTTATTTTATGCTTCATTTCTTCAAAAATTCCTACAATTTTTGCAGAATAACTAATTCAAATATGGCAAGTTTTTGGATTATTAGAAATCTTTATATTTTTCGAATTAGCACCTAGAGATCTACATCTCCGATTTTTTTTTGACTTTTTAACAACTTTTCCAAAATCTAAATTTTTCAATATTCCACTGTGAAATTTTTTATCATTTTCCAGACACCTTCAAAAATTAGCTAAAAACATTTTTCGTAGATTTAGATTCCCAGAAGTGCTTCATTTTTTCAAAAATTATACCGTTTTTCCAGAATCGTCAATTGAAAATTAAAATTTGCACAAGGGAAAATTTCTTTTATGAAAAAGTCGTCCAAAAATTATTTAAAAATTCAGGGTTATAAATCTTGACGTGCTGATTCCAAAAATGTAGCGTGTTTAGGGTCACGGAGCAATATTTTCGAAATACTCGGAATGAAATTGGAATTTTTTGAAATTTTTAAAAATTGCGAAATTTCAACTGGCGATTCTGGAAGACCGATTGGAGTTAAAAATAGAATTAAAATAAATAAAATGGGTCTGAATTCGCCCACCCACCCATTCTTAATATTGTTCAGTTCTATGTTAGCAAAGTTTTAGCCCCGCCCACCCTCCCTTTGTTTCCTTAAAGAATATGTCATTTACCAAAATCACTCTTATCTTATCAAGTACTAGCCCCGCCCACCCACCCCTTCTTTATTCCAGTGACTACCCTTAATATTGTTCAGTTCTACCTCAGCAATTTTTTTCGGCAATATTGTAAAATGTGGCTATCCAATTTTGATTTTTTCCCAAAAATTTGGATATCTAGGGTAAACACTTCACACGGATTCATAAACCACAAGTACAGGAATATTTTATTTTTTCAAATTTAGATAACTTATTCGGTAAATTTTTGTGATGACCACTTTTTTTTTAATTTTGGTCCGGGACCATAAATATTTTTCAAATCAGTACGTCGGGATAAATATCCCAGAAATTTTTGTGGATTTTTATGGCAATTTTTCAATATGTACTTTATGAAATTTTTGATCATTTTTCGGTCACCTTCTAAAATTATTAGCCAAAGCCATTTTTTATGCTTGTAGTATTCAGACCCTTAAGTTATTTTATGCTTCATTACTTCAAAAATTCCTACCATTTTTCCAGAATAACCAATTAAAATATGGCAAGTTTTTGGATAATTAGAAATCTTTATATTTTTCGAATTAGCACCTAGAGATTTTTTTTTTGATTTTTTAACAACTTGTCCAAAATCTAAATTTTTCAATATTCCACTGTGCAATTTTTTATCATTTTTCAGACACCTTCAAAAATTAGATAAAAACATTTTTCGTAGATTTAGATTCCCAGAAGTGCTTCATTTTTTCGACAATTACTACCGTTTTTCCAGAATCGTCAATTGAAAATTAAAATTTGCACAAGGCAAAATTTCTTTTATTTTATTTATTTATTTTTTATTTTATTTTATTAATTACGTCCCCCAACAGGCACTGAGGCCCAATTACAGGGGAACGGGACATACACGTTACACCCAGAGCCATGGCGGGAATCGAACCCACGACCCAAGGTGTAGCGGGCAAGCATGATGCTAACTAGCCCACCCCGGGTCCTTTATGAAAAAGTCGTCCAAAAATTATTTAAAAATTCAGGGTTATAAATCTTGACGTGCTGATTCCAAAAATGTAGCGTGTTTAAGGTCACGCAGCAATATTTTCGAAATATTCGGAATGAAATTGGAATTTTTTGAAATTTTTAAAAATTGCGAAATTTCAATCGGCGATTCTGGAAAACCGATTGGAATTAAAAATAAAATTAAAATAAATAAAATGGGTCGAAATTCACCCGCTCACCCACCCATTCTTAGTATTATTCAGTTCTATCTTAGCAAAATTTAGCCCCGCCCATTCACCCCTTCTTTATTCCAGTGACTACCCTTAATATTGTTCAGTTCTACCTTAGCAAATTTTTTCGGCAATATTGTAAAATGTTGCTATCCAATTTTGATTTTTTCCCAAAAATTTGGATGCCTAGGGTAAAACTTCACACGGATTCATAATCCACAAGTACAGGAATATTTTATTTTTTCAAATTTAGATAACTTATTCGGTAAATTTTTGTGATGACCGCTATATTTTTCAAATCAGTACGTCGAGATAAATATCCCAGAAATTTTTGTGGATTTTTATGGCAATTTTTCAATATGCACTTTACGAAATTTTTCATCATTTTTCGGTCACCTTCTAAAATTATTAGCTAAAGACATTTTTTATACTTGTAGTATTCAGACCCTAAAGTTATTTTATGCTTCATTTCTTCAAAAATTCCTACCATTTTTCCAGAATGACCAATTAAAATATGACAAGTTTTTGGATTATTAGAAATCTATATATTTTTCGAATTAGCACCTAGACATCTACATCTCCGATTTTTTTTTGATTTTTTAACAACTTTTCCAAAATCTACATTTTTCAATATTCCACTGTGAAATTTTTACCATTTTTCAGACACCTTCAAAAATTGGATAAAAACATTTTTCGTAGATTTAGATTCCCAGAAGTGCTTCATTTTTTCGAAAATTGCTACCGTTTTTCCAGAATCGTCAACAGAAAATTAAAATTTGCACAAGGGAAAATTTCTTTTATGAAAAAGTCGTCCAAAAATTATTCAAAAATTCAGGGTTATAAATCTTGACGTGCTCATTCCAAAAATGTAGCCTGTTTAGGCTGTTGGAGCAATATTTTCGAAATATTCGGAATGAAATTGGAATTTTTTGAAATTTTTAAAAATTGCGAAATTTCGATTGGCGATTCTGGAAAACCGATTGGAGTTAAAAATAAAATTAAAATAAATAAAATGGGTCGAAATTCGCCCACCCACTCCTTCTTAATATTGTTCAGTTGTTTCTTAGCAAAGTTTTAGCCCCGCCCACCCTCCCTTCATTTCCTTTATGGATATGTCATTTACAAAATCAGTCTTATCTTATCAAGTACTAGCCCCGCCCACCCACCCCTTCTTTATTCCAGTGAATACCCTTAATATTGTTCAGTTCTACCTTAGCAAATTTTTTCGGCAATATTGTAAAATGTTGCTATCCAATTTTGATTTTTTCCCAAAAATTTGGATGTCTAGGGTAAAAACTTCACACGGATTCATAAACCCCAAGTACAGGAATATTTTATTTTTTCAAATTTACATAACTTATTCGGTAAATTTTTGTGAAGACCTCTTTTTTTAAATTTTGGTCCGGGACCATAAATATTTTTCAAATCAGTACGTCGGGATAAATATCCCAGAAATTTTTGTGGATTTTTATGGCAATTTTTTAATATGTACTTTATGAAATTTTTGAACATTTTTCGGTCACCTTCTAAAATTATTAGCTAAAGACATTTTTTATGCTTGTAGTATTCAGACCCTAAAGTTATTTTATGCTTCATTTCTTCAAAAATTCCTACCATTTTTCCAGAATAACCGATTAAAATATGGCAAGTTTTTGGATTATTAGAAATTTTTATATTTTTCGAATTAGCACCTAGAGATCTAGATCTAGATCTCAGATTTTTTTTAAATTTTTTAACAACTTTTCCAAAATCTAAATTTTTCAATATTCCACTGTGAAATTTTTTATCATTTTTCAGACACCTTCCAAAATTAGATCAAAACATTTTTCGTAGATTTAGATTTCCAGAAGTGCTTCATTTTTTCAAAAATTATACCGTTTTTCCAGAATCGTCAATTGAAAATTAAAATTTGCACAAGGGAAAATTTATTTTATGAAGAAGTCGTCCAAAAATTATTTAAAAATTCAGGGTTATAAATCTTGACGTGCTGATTTCAAAAATGTAGCGCGTTTAGGGTCACGCAGCAATATTTTCGAAATATTCGGAATGAAATTGGAATTTTTTGAAATTTTTAAAAATTGCGAAATTTCAATTGGCGATTCTGGAAAACCGATTGGAGTTAAAAACAAAATTAAAATAAATAAAATGGGTCGAAATTCGCCCACCCACTCCTTATTAATATTGTTCAGTTGAATCTTAGCAAAGTTTTAGCCCCGCCCACCCTCCCTTCGTTTCCTTAAAGAATATGTCATTTACCAAAATCAGTCTTATCTTATCAAGTACTAGCCCCGCCCACCCACCCCTTCTTTATTCCAGTGACTACCCTTAATATTGTTCAGTTCTACCTTAGCAAATTTTTTCGGCAATATTGTAAAATGTTGCTATCCAATTTTGATTGTTTCCCAAAAATTTGGATGTCAAGGGTAAAAACTTCACACGGATTCATAAACCACAAGTACAGGAATATTTTATTTTTTCAAATTTAGATAACTTTCTGTAAATTTTTGTGATGACCTCTTTTTTTAAATTTTGGTCCGGGACCATAAATATTTTTCAAATCAGTACGTCGGAATAATTATCCCAGAAATTTTTGTGGATTTTTATGGCAATTTTTCAACATGTACTTTACGAAATTTTTGATCATTTTTCGGTCACCTTCTAAAATTATTAGCTAAAGACATTTTTTATACTTGTAGTATTCAGACCCTAAAGTTATTTTATGCTTCATTTCTTCAAAAATTCCTACCATTTTTCCAGAATAACCAATTAAAATATGGCAAGTTTTTGGATTATTAGAAATCTTTATATTTTTCGAATTAGCACCTAGAGATCTACATCTCCGATTTTTTTTTTTAACAACTTTTCCAAAATCTAAATTTTTCAATAATTTTCACTGTGAATTTTTTTATCATTTTTCAGACACATTCTAAAATTAGATAAAAACATTTTTCGTAGATTTAGATTCCCAGAAGTGCTTCATTTTTTCGAAAATTGCTACCGTTTTTCCAGAATCGTCAATTGAAAATTAAAATTTGCACAAGGGAAAATTTCTTTTATGAAAAAGTCGTCCAAAAATTATTTAAAAATTCAGGGTTATAAATCTTGACGTGCTGATTCCAAAAATGTAGCGTGTTTAGGGCCACGGAGCAATATTTTCGAAATATTCGGAATGAAATTGAAATTTTTTGAAATTTTTAAAAATTGCGAAATTTCAATTGGCGATTGTGGAAAACCGATTGGAGTTAAAAATAAAATTAAAATAAATATAATGGGTCGAAATTCGCCCACCCACTCCTTCTTAATATTGTTGAGTTGTATCTTAGCAAAGTTTTAGCCCCGCCCACCCTCCCTTCATTTCCTTAAAGGATATGTCATTTACCAAAATCAGTTTTATCTTATCAAGTACTAGCCCCGCCCACCCACCCCTTCTTTATTCCAGTGACTACCCTTAATATTGTTCAGTTCTACCTTAGCAAATTTTTTCGGCAATAATTTAAAATGTTGCTATCCAATTTTGATTTTTTCCCAAAAATTTGGATGTCTAGGGTAAAAACTTCACACGGATTCATAAACCGCAACTACAGGAATATTTTATTTTTTCAAATTTAGATAACTTATTCGGTAAATTTTTGTGATAAGCTCTTTTTTTTTAATTTTGGTCCGGAACCATAAATATTTTTCAAATCAGTACGTCGGGATAAATATCCCAGAAATTTTTGTGGATTTTCATGGCAATTTTTCAATATGTACTTTATGAAATTTTTGATCATTTTTCGGTCACCTTCTAAAATTATTAGCTAAAGACATTTTTTATACTTGTAGTATTCAGACCCTAAAGTTATTTTATGCTTCATTTCTTCAAACATTCCTACCATTTTTCCAGAATAACCAATTAAAATATGGCAAGTTTTTGGATTATTACAAATCTTTATATTTTTTGAATTAGCACCTAGAGATCTGGAACTAGATCTCAGATTTTTTTTTGATTCTTTAACGACTTTTCCAAAATCTAAATTTTTCAATATTCCACTGTGAAATTTTTTATCATTTTTCAGACACCTTCAAAAATTAGATAAAAACATTTTTCGTAGATTTAGATTCCCAGAAGTGCTTCATTTTTTCGAAAATTACTACCGTTTTTCCAGAATCGTCAATTGAAAATTAAAATTTGCACAAGGGAAAATTTCTTTTATGAAAAAGTCGTCCAAAAATTATTTAAAAATTCAGGGTTATACATCTTGACGTGCTGATTCCAAAAATGTAGCGTGTTTAAGGTCACGCAGCAATATTTTCGAAATATTCGGAATCAAATTGGAATTTTTTGAAATTTTTAAAAATTGCGAAATTTCAACTGGCGATTCTGGAAGACCGATTGGAGTTAAAAATAAAATTAAAATAAATAAAATGGATCGAAATTCGCCCACCCACCCATTCTTAATATTGTTCAGTTCTATCTTAGCAAAGTTTTAGCCCCGCCCACCCTCCCTTCATTTCCTTAAAGGACATGTCATTTACCAAAATCAGTCTTATCTTATCAAGTACTAGCCCCGCCCACCCACCCCTTCTTTATTCCAGTGACTACCCTTAATATTGTTCAGTTCTACCTTAGCAAAATTTTTCGGCAATATTGTAAAATGACGCTATCCAATTTTGATTTTTTCCCAAAAATTTGGATGTCTAGGGTAAAAACTTCACACGAATTCATAAACCACAAGTAGAGGAATATTTTATTTTTTCAAATTTAGATAACTTTTTCGGTAAATTTTTGTGATGACCTCTTATTTTTTTAATTTTGGTCCGAGACCATAAATATTTTTCAAATCAGTACGTCGAGATAAATATCCCAGAAATTTTTGTGGATTTTTATAGCAATTTTTCAATATGTACTTTATGAAATTTTTGATCATTTTTCGGTCACCTTCTAAAATTATTAGCTAAAGACAATTTTTATGCTTGTAGTATTTAGACCCTAAAGTTATTTTATGCTTCATTTCTTCAAAAATTCCTACCATTTTTCCAGAATAACCAATTAAAATATGGCAAGTTTTTGGATTATTAGAAATCTTTATATTTTTCGAATTCGCACCTAGAGATCTACATCTCCGATTTTTTTTTTGACTTTTTAACAACTTTTCCAAAATCTAAATTTGTCAATATTCCACTGTGAAATTTTTTACCATTTTTCAGACACCTTCAAAAATTAGATAAAAACATTTCTCGTAGATTGAGATTCCCAGAAGTGCTTCATTTTTTCGAAAATTACTACCGTTTTTTTCAGAATCGTCAATTGAAAATTAAAATTTGCACAAGGGAAAATTTCTTTTATGAAAAACTCGTCCAAAAATTATTTAAAAATTCAGGGTTATAAATCTTGGCGTGCTGATTCCAAAAATGTAGCGTGTTTAGGGTCACGGAGCAATATTTTCGAAATATTCGGAATGAAACTGGAATTTTTTCGAAATTTTTAAAAATTGCGAAATTTCAACTGGCGATTCTGGAAAACCGATTGAAGTTAAAAATAAAATTGAAATAAATAAAATGGGTCGAAATTCGCCCACCCACTCCTTCTTAATATTGTTCAGTTGTATCTTAGCAAAGTTTTAGCCCCGCCCACCCTCCCTTCGTTTCCTTAAAGGATATGTCATTTACCAAAATCAGTCTTATCTTATCAAGTTCTAGCCCCGCCCACCCACCCCTTCTTTATTCCAGTGACTACCCTTAATATTGTTCAGTTCTATCTTAGCAAATTTTTTCGGCAATCATTTAAAATGTTGCTATCCAATTTTGATTTTTTTCCCAAAAATTTGGATGTCTAGGGTAAAAACTTCACACGGATTCATAAACCACAAGTACAGGAATATATTATTTTTTCAAATTTAGATCACTTATTCGGTAAATTTTTGTGATGACCTCTTTTTTTTTAATTTTGGTCCGGGACCATAAATATTTTTCAAATCAGTACGTCGGGATAAATATATCAGAAATTTTTGTTGATTTTTATGGCAATTTTTCAATATGTACTTTACGAAATTTTTGATGATTTTTCAGTCACCTTCTAAAATTATTAGCTAAAGACATTTTTTATACTTGTAGTATTCAGACCCTAAAGTTATTTTATGCTTCATTTCTTCAAACATTCCTACCATTTTTCCAGAATAACCAATTAAAATATGGCAAGTTTTTGGATTATTACAAATCTTTATATTTTTTGAATTAGCACCTAGAGATCTGGAACTAGATCTCAGATTTTTTTTTGATTTTTTAACGACTTTTCCAAAATCTAAATTTTTCAATATTCCACTGTGAAATTTTTTACCATTTTCCAGACACCTTCAAAAATTAGATGAAAACATTTTTCGTAGATTTAGATTCCCAGAAGTGCTTCATTTTTTCGAAAATTACTACCGTTTTTCCAGAATCGTCAATTGAAAATTAAAATTTGCACAAGGGAAAATTTCTTTTATGAAAAAGTCGTCCAAAAATTATTTAAAAATTCAGGGTTATAAATCTCGACGTGCTGATTCCAAAAATGTAGCGTGTTTAGGGTCACGGAGCAATATTTTCGAAATATTCGGAATGAAATTGGAATTTTTTGAAATTTTTAAAAATTGCGAAATTTCAACTGGCGATTATGGAAAACCGATTGCAGTTAAAAATAAAATTAAAATAAATAAAATGGGTCGAAATTCGCCCACCCACTCCTTCTTAATATTGTTCAGTTCTATCTTAGCAAAGTTTTAGCCCCGCCCACCCTCCCTTCATTTCCTTAAAGGATATGTCATTTACCAAAATGAGTCTTATCTTGTCAAGTACTAGGCCCGCCCACCCACCCCTTCTTTATTCCAGTGACTACCCTTAATATTGTTCAGTTCTACCTTAGCAAATTTTTTCGGCAATATTGTAAAATGTTGCTATCCAATTTTGATTTTTTCCCAAAAATTTGGATGACTAGGGTAAAAACTTCACACGGATTCATGAACCACAAGTACAGGAATATTTTATTTTTTAAAATTTAGATAACTTATTCAGTAAATTTTTGTGATGACCTCTTTTTTTTTAATTTTGGTCCGGGACCATAAATATTTTTCAAATCAGTACGTCGGGATAAATATCCCAGAAATTTTTGTGGATTTTTATGGCAATTTTTCAATATGTACTTTACGAAATTTTTGATCATTTTTCGGTCACGTTGTAAAATTATTAGCTAAAGACATTTTTTATGCTTGTAGTATTCAGACCCTAAAGTTATTTTATGCTTCATTTCTTCAAAAATTCCTACCATTTTTCCAGAATAACCAATTAAAATATGGCAAGTTTTTGCATTATTAGAAATCTTTATATTTTTCGAATTGGCACCCAGAGATCTAGATCTAGATCTCAGATTTCTTTTTTGATTTTTTAACAACTTTTCCAAAATCTAAATTTTTCAATATTCCACTCTGCAATTTTTTACCATTTTTGAGACACCTTCAAAAATTAGATAAAAACATTTTTCGTAGATTTAGATTCCCAGAAGTGCTTCATTTTTTCGAAAATTATACCGTTTTTCCAGAATCGTCAATTGAGAATTAAAATTTGCACAAGGGAGAATTTCTTTTATGAAAAGGTCGTCCAAAAATTATTTAAAAATTCAGGGTTATAAATCTTGACGTGCTGATTCCAAAAATGTAGCGTGTTTAGGGTCACGGAGCAATATTTTCGAAATATTCGGAATGAAATTGGAATTTTTTGAAATTTTTAAAAATTGCGAAATTTCAACTGGCGATTCTGGAAAACCGATTGGAGTTAAAAATAAAATTAAAATAAATAAAATGGGTCGAAATTCGCCCACCCACCCCTTCTTAATATTGTTCAGTTCTATCTTAGCAAATTTTGTCGGCCAAAAATATCCTAAAAACAACAAAAAAAAAACATTTATACAAGTATATATAGTGGAATGACCCACTATCTCTATTTAATTTAAACTAATAATATAGTTTCAAAGAGCACACACTTTAATAGTTCGAACAATTATCAACAATCTCGTTTATCTCTTGATAACTTTTCCGCAGGTCGCACAACACGATTTAAAAACACGAAAACAGCACTATTTTTCGCCAATAACATGCCTTTCAAATTCATAGAAGCAGAGAAATTGTACGAAATAGACCCAGAATTACGAAAGCAAGATGTCCAAATGTTGCACCAATGGTTAAACGAGCAACCATACCTTCCAAAATTGATGGGTAGGTTTTCTACAATTTTTTATTTAAATCTACGTAAATCAAACATTCTATTGCAGAAATCCAAGTGGCATTTTTTCTTCACAGCTGTTACAACGACATAGAACACGCGAAAATTACCATCGACCATTATTTTACCATACGAAATCTCTGCCCTGAAGTCTACACAGCTCTGACCCCTGACGTTTTAAAAACTACGGCGTCCGTAGGGTAAGTTACTCGAAAAAATAATTTCAAAAATCAAAAATAGAATTCAATGGACAATTTCCAGGTTTGTAAATATCCTCCCCAAAACCACCCCCGAAGGCTATGCTATTCTAATGACCAAACTTCTAGACGAAACAGTGAGTAATTTCTACAGTGTGAATCATCTCAGTCTTGTTAATATGGTCTGCACACTCTCTGTACACCAAAAGGGTTTCGCAAATGGGGCCATAGCCGTCTTTGACATGCAAGGATTTTCGTTTAGGCATTTATTTAAAACAAATATAAGTGCATTGAGACATTCGCTGCGTCACATCCAGGTATTTATTTGACGATTCCACTAACGAAACGAACTATACATTTAATAATAACTATTATTATTGATTCAAGAAAGGTGCGCCTGTCAGAATCAAAGGGATTCACGTGATGAACGCCATTCCACTCACCGACAAGATTATAGCTTTGCTGAAGCCCTTCCTAAACAGTGAACTGTATAATATGGTAACTAGAGCAACTTTTTTGGCATCTAGTGTATTTTTACCGTTTTTAGATACACTGTCACTCGTCTAATTCGGACACTTTGTATAAATATGTGCCGAAAGCGTGTCTTCCTGAAGAGTACGGTGGTGAACTGCCTTCAATTAAAATTTTAAACGGTCTGTATTTTTTATTTTTTTTTTTATATGTATATTTTTAATTAATTTATATTTTTTATTAGAGGACAGTTTACAGAATATGTTGGATAACTACGAGTTTTACGAATGGCACGATGGTCAAAAGATCGATGAATCCAAAAGGGCTGTGAAACACAAATAGTGCCACGTACCACTAAACGGTCTTCAAGACGGATGTTTTTTTAATATAGAGGTGGACTACGTTGGAGAGTCATCAAGGTTTCATTAAAACACGAAAATTCCGAAAAATTTGGTTTAAAGTTATTTAGATATAGAAGTTTGCTTTCCCCTAAAATCCAACCAAATAAATACAGTTTCTTAGGTAATTATGTATTAAAATTTGAAAAGTTTCAAAAAAGACGACAAAAAGGGTGAAAGAAAAAAGCGACACAAAAAAGGCGACAAAAAAACAAAAAATAGAGAAAAAAATACAACAAAAAAAAGTCACATCAAAAAAACAAAAAACCGAAAAGAATTGAAACAAAAATGCAGCAAAATATGGCTTCAAAGAAAACAACAAAATCAAAAAATTATGTCAAAAACAAAGATAACAAAAAAAGCACAAGAATATTAAAAAATAAAGTCAAAAACCAAGCAAAAAACGCCAAAAAAAAGACAAAAAGGTTAAAAACACGTGCAAAACTGCAACAAAAAAAGGGCTAATAAAACGACACAAAACTAAAAACCGAAGCAGCGAGAAAAACATAAAAAACACAAAAAAGGAGAAACAAAAGAGCAACAAAAAACGCAACAAAACATGCAACAAAAACAGCAAGAAGGAAAATGCAAAAAATGGGAAAAGACGATAAAAAAGGGAAAAGCCAACAAAAAACAAAAAATTAACCAAAAAATGTAACAAAAAAAAATGGTTAAACACAAGTCAAAAAAACATGACAAAAATGCAACAAAAAAGACAAATGAAAGGGAACAGAAAAACCACAAAAAAAGGCAAAAAAAAACAAAAATCCGACAAAAAATGCAACAAAATATAATTACAAAAAAGGCTAAAATCACGTCCAAAAATGCAATAAAAAAAACGACAAAAGCTGCAACAAAAAACGCGACAAAAAGTACAAAGTAAACGACAAAAACCGAGACAAAAACAGCAAAAAAAAACGAGAAAAAACTGAAAAAAAAACAAAAATCAGATAGAAAAATTCAGAAAAAAAGGTGCCAAAACAAGACAAGAAAACAAAAAAACACCGTAACAAAAAAATGGGGAAAATAAAACATAGAGAAAAAACGCGGCAAAAAATGCAACAAAAAAAGACAAAAACCGACCATAACATTGCGACAAAAAAATTAAACAAAAAAGACATCAAAAACTGCCATAAGAAACAAAAAAAAATGGGGAGAAAACGACACATCAAAATTGACAAACATACAACAAAAGTAAAAAAACAAAAAACCGAAAAAAAATGAAACGAAAAATGCAGCAAAATATGGCTACAAAAAAACGACAAAATAAAAAAACGACAAAATAAAAATATTACTTCAAAAACAAAGATAACAAAAAAAAGCAGAAGAATATTAAAAAATAAAGTAAAAAACCAAGCCGACAAAAAATGCGAAAAATGACAAAAAATGGTCAAACAAAAGTCAAAAAAGCATGACAAAAATGCAACAAAAAAAAACGTCAAAAACGACAACTGAAAGGGTAAAATAAGGCAACAAAAACTATGACAAAAAGACCACAAAAAAATTGGAAAAAAGGAAAAAACGCAAAAAAACAGATAGAAAAATTTAGAAAAAAAGGTGTCAAAACACGACAAAAAAACAAAAAAACAACAAAAAAAAAGGAAAAATTAAATAGATTGACCAAAACAAGGCAAAACACAACAAAAAAACGACAAAAACCCGACTTAAACAACAAAAAAAGACGTCAAAAAATGCAACAAAAAAGAAAAAAGGCTAAAAAAGGATAAAAACGAGAACAAAAATACCACAAAAAAAGGCAAAAAAAACAAAAAAGGCTAAAATCACGTCCAAAAATGCAATAAAAAAACGACAAAAGCTGCAACAAAAAAAGCGACAAAAAGTACAAAGAAGACGAAAAAAAACGAGACAAAAACACAACAAAAAAATCGAGAAAAAATTAACGAAAGACAAAAAGGACAAAAAATGGCTATACTAAAAGGTAACAACAAAAGGGACAAAGACGATGCGATAAAAATACAACAAAAATGCACAAAAACGATTAAAAAGCGACAGAAAAAAAAGCCAAAATAAAACTTAAAAATTGAAAAAAACATGACAACAGTGTAAGAAAAAAATTAAGAAAAAACGACAAACAACAGAATAAAAGAAGGCAACAAAAACCATGATGCAACGACCAAAAAAAAAAAAAAGAACAATGTAAGAAGAAAAAGCGATAAAAAACGAGAAATAAATGAATTAAACAAGGCAACAAAAACGATGACAAAATGAGAAAACAAAAGCTAAACAAATTGCAAAAGGCGAGAAAAAAATGACAAAAATCGACTAAAAACTACTTAAAAAAGGACTACAAAAAAATACAATGGCAAAAAGGACAAAAAGGAAAAAACGACAAAATATTATAAAAGTGGTAAAAAATACAACAAAAACCGTGACAAGATCTCAAACAAATCACGAAAGAACAGACAAAAATGCAAAAAATGAACAAAAACAACAAACAAAGGGGTAAAAAGGACGACAAAAACTGCACTAGAAAAAACGACAAAAAAAGATCACAAAAAAATGCCATGAAAACTGATAAAAAAAAAACAACAAAAAAGAGACGCAAAAAATACGAGAAAAAACGACAAAAAAAATAAAAATGTAGACAAATACAACAAAAAAGGTGGCAAGGACAGGTTTAACAAATAACAAAAACAATCCAAAAAAGGACAAATAAAAAAGAAAAAAAGGGAACAAAAAAGACCACAGAAATGGCAAAAAAAATAAAAAAAAACGTCAAAATAAAGGCGACAAGAAACGCCGAAAAAAAGAACAGAAAAACTAAAAACACGTTAAAAAAAGGAATAAAAAAAAACACAAAATTTGTAACAAAAAACACAAAAAACGCTTCAAAAAAGTACTAAGGAAACGATTAATAAGCGACAAAAAAAGAAAAGAACCACAAAAACATAAAAATGGGCAAAAACACGGCAACAATATAAGAAGAAAAAAATTACAAAAAAACGATGAATAAAACAAGGAAACAAAAAGCATGATGCAACGACCAAAAAGAAAACAACAAGAACATTTAAAAACAACAAAAAACCACCAGAAAAATTCGTAAAAAAAGGCGGGAAACATGACAAGAGCAAAAGCACTGAAAAGGGGCAAAAACTGCAATCAAAAAAGGACAAAAAGGGAAAAAACGACAAAAACAAAAATGGACAGAAAACAAGACAGCAATGTAAGAAGAAAAAGTGACAAAAAACGAGAAATAAAAGAATTAAACAAAGGCTAAAGAAATTGGAAAACGCGACAAAA
Organism: Zophobas morio; assembly: GCF_036711695.1. Lineage (NCBI taxonomy): Eukaryota > Metazoa > Arthropoda > Insecta > Coleoptera > Tenebrionidae > Zophobas > Zophobas morio. Next base: position 278,163 of record NW_026972108.1, read on the forward strand.
AAATTACAAAAATCGACAAAAAAATTGCTAAAAAATGGACCAAAAAAAATATAATTGCCAAAAAGGACAAAAAGGGAAAAAACGACAAAAGAACATAAAAGTGGATAAAAATACAACAAACCACGAAGGAACAGACAAAAATGCCAAGAAGGGACAAAAACAACAAACAAAGGGTTAAAAAAGACGACAAAAACTGCAATAGAAAAATACAATAAACGGAGTTAAAAATTTAACAAAAAAAAGGCGAAAAAACTCGACTAAAAAAACACAAAATGACCAAAAAATACGACAAAAATTTCAATAAAAAAAAGGCTGCAAAAAAAAACGACAAAAAAAGATCACAAAAAATGCCAGGAAAACTGATAAATGAAACAAAAAAAAGGAGACGCAAAAAATACGAGAAAAAACGACAAAAAAAGACAAAAATGTAGACAAGTATAACAAAAAAGGTGGCAAGGACAGGTTAAACAAATCACAAAAACAACGCAAAAAAAAGACAAACAAAAGGGTAAAGAAAATGGAACAAAAAAGACCACAAAAATGGCAAAAAAATCGAAAACAACAAAAAATCGGCAAAAAGCTGGGACAAAAATGCAAAAAAAAAAACAAAAAATAACGTCTAAAACAAAGGCGACAAGAAACGCCGAAAAAAAGAACAAAACAATTACAAACACGTTAAAATAGGAATAAAAAAACTACAAAATTTGTAAGAAAAAATACAAAAAACGCTTCAAAAAGTCCTAAGAAAACGATTAAAAAAAACACAAAAAACATAAAAATGAACAAAAACACGACAATAATGTAAGAATTTTTTTTTTAAGAAGAAAAAAATGACAAAAAAACGACGAATAAATCAAGGCGACAAAAAGCATGATAAACGACCAAAAAAAAACAAAAAAATAAGGACGACAAGAAGCGAAGAAAACAACGCCACAAAAATCCGTTAAAAAAAGGCGTAAAAGTGACAAGAGCAAAAAGGTAACAAAAAACATGACAAAACAACGACAAGAAACAACACAAAATCGAAAATAGCGAAAAATATCAACAAAAAAAAGTGACAAAAAACATGGAAGAAATGGAAAAAACGACAAAGAAAACACTTGAAAAATTCAGAAAAAGGAAGAAAACACGATAAGAAAACAAAAACATAACGAAAAATGCAACAAAAAAAAGGGAAAAAAAGATGCATTTTTTCGATTTTTAATCTTTTTATTTTTCAATTTTTCGATTTTTAATTTTTGAATTTTTCCATCCTTGAATTTTTCGATTTTCAATTTTTCGTTTCGGTTTTTCATTTTCTTTATTTTTAAAATTTTTCGGTTTTTCAAAGCTTTTATTTCATACTTTATCAATTTTTTTCAATTTTTTATTTTTCAATTATTTTACAACTTTGCAATTTTTTCATTTTTTTATTTGAAAAGTTGAAAAATCTAAAAATCAAAAAATTGAAAAATAAAAAATCGAAAAACCAAAAAATCTGGAAAAACTGAAAAAAAGTCGAAAAATTACAAATCGAAGAACTGAAGAAACAAAAAATTAAAACATTGAAAAACTGAAATCGGGAAATTTAAAATTCGAAAAACGAATTAATCGAGAAATTGGAAAACCCAAAAATCTAAAAATTCAAAACTTGAACAATTAAATATTGAGGAATTGAAAAATTGCAACTCAAAAAACTGAAAATCGAATAAATAAAAAAATATAAAAAAACAATAACTCAAAAATGGAAAAATTATATAATCGTAAAATAGAACCAGTGAACGAGTTACAAATTTAAAATGAAAACCAGAAAATTTCAAATCAAAAATTGAAGAAACGAAAAATTGAAAAATCGAGCAACTGAAAAATCTAAAATTGAAAAAAAGAAAAATTATAAAATCAGCACATAGAAAAACCGAAAAAGTGATAAAATACCGGAAATAAAAAAGCGAAACGAAAAATAGCACCTCGAAAAATTGAAGAAACTAAATAAATTTTTATTATTAAAAAAAAAATGACAAAAACAAGGCAAAACATGCAACAAAAGGACGACAAAAACCGACTTAAACAACATAACAAATGATACAAAAAAAGGCGTCAAAAACTGCAACAAAAAAGAAAAAAGGGACAAAAAACGGAACAAACGATAGAATATATAAAAATGGACAAGGACGGGTTAAACAAATGACAAAAAAAACAAGACAAAACGCAAAAAAAGACAAAAAAAAAGCGAAACGAAAAATGGCACCCCGAAAAATTGAAGAAACCGTAAATAAATTTTTATTATTAAAAAAAATTGACAAAAAGAAGGCAAAACATGCAACAAAACGACAACAAAAACCGACTTAAACAACACAACAAATGATACAAAAAAATGCGTCAAAAACTACAACAAAAAAGAAAAAAGGAACAAAAAACGGAACAAACGACAGAATATATAAAAATGGACAAGGACGGGTTAAACAAATGACAAAAAAACAAGACAAAACGCAAAAAAAGACAAAAAAAAAGGTAAAAGAGGGAACCAAAAAAACACTAAAAAAAGCAAAAATAAACCAATTAATGGCATTTAAAAAAATTGCTATTTAAACGTAGGTATCACCATTTTTGCCTTTTTTTTTTGTCAATGAAACCCTGGTTTTCTGATTTTTTGTTAAAACTTTTTAATCCGACTTGTTCTGTTCAAGTAATCTTTAGTATAGTAGAGCCAGTTGAGATTTTTTTCTTTATTCCACAACAGTCGAATAAATTCATAATTCTGGCACACAACCAAATGAGTTCACGCTCATTGCAGACGATCTACGTTATGATATACAGTTATTTGGTCGAATGGTGTATGTTTTGTTTAATTTTTTGTGCTGCAAAACGTTGCGCAATACATTAAAAAATTACGAAAAGGACGAAAAAGGACGAAAAGGACGAATTAAATTTCTAAATAAAAATCACACCAAATTTGTATCCAGATTTGCATTTTCCAGACAATTATTTTATTATTTATTTTTAGTACAGTTCGGGGGGAATTGGGGGTGAGTAAAACTCAATAATGCTGAATAATAATAATACTAATTTATTCAATAAAACTTGAAAATACATCTTTACAAAGTATGAGTGTCTCTAAACAATTGGGTTAATTAATTAATTATAATACAATAATAACAGCATTGTGTTCCCGCTTTTGTGTTCCTTTTTTGTTGTGTTGCCGCTGACTTTGGAATTCTGACGTCGAATCGAAACCATTGAGGTGATCAGCGATTCGTAGTTGCTTGCAATATCGACGACTGCACTCAAATTTCGCTCCAATTGCGATCGTCAAAAAGATTAAAAAATAGAAAAGTTGAAATTATTGTTAATTTTTTTTTGAGATTTAAATCACACCTCCATTTTGTTGCGCGACACCATAAACATCACCATAAACCCAGCATGCTTCGACCAAGCACACAAAAAATAATTCGCGCCGCCCCACCCCACCCTCCCCAAACCCGAATGTTTCCGCCCCGACTACCCATTACCCTCACTAACTACAACAATGAAAATCCAATTTGCCCCCTCCAAATCTTATTACGGCCATCCCCTAAATCTCCCAATCCGTCCCTGTCCAGAACACAAATCCGAGTAATGGCCCTTTCGCATTAATACAGTTATTTATTCCGTTACAAACCCCAAACCACAACACGATTTATCAACAACCGCCCTCAAGATACACCACTCCGGCTTAGTGGCCACTGGAAATGATGAATTCGGGCCGTATAAAAACCGGGCATAACTCACAATACGCCGTATGTGTTCAACACTGCGTTGCACGCAATTAGATTACGTTTCGGTGGAGCGGGACAGTGGAAGTGATGTATTCGGCGGCGGAGTCGCCCAACAAGAGATAAAAAGCACATACCAGTCCCGAAATCCGGTTCAACGGAGTCGTCGCCGATAACCGGGATCGTCTCGGCCCTGAAAGGGTGCCATAAATAACGGCCGATATAGCGGGCGTAGCGGTCGTCGCGGGGGTTCACGGCCACGGCGACGTCGCCCAGCATCGTCTCGGGGCGGGTGGTGGCGACCACGATCTCCTCCTCTGTCGGAATAAAGATTAGAGAAAATGCGGAACGAAAGGGGATGAATGCGGAATGAGGGTGGTTGTGGGGTTCTGGGTGTACCTGAGTTGTGGAGTTTGTAGGCGAAGTAAGTGAGAGTTCCGAATTCTATGGGGCGGTCGTAGTTGGGGACTGGGATTGGGGTGGGGCCGTCCACCTCCACGTGGTCCACCTCGATGTCTGAGATGGCGGATTGGAGGCTGCAGGACCAGTTGACGAGATGGTCGGCACGGTAAATTAGACCAGAGTCGAATAATTCGATAAATGCTTTGGTTACTTCTCTGGATTGGGTGGGGTCCATGGTGAAGACCTTGCGATTCCAGTCTAACGAGGCGCCGAGACGGCGAAGTTGATTTTCTGGAAAAGATGTACTATTTTCATTTATTTACTCAAACAGAAACTTCTAATAAGACATATAATAGGTCTCCCGTTTCCGTCTGTCTGTTTGTCTGTCTGTCTGTCTATCAGCCGTCTGTGTCGATTTTATTAGACAGATAATATGCAAAATTACCGACCCGCCCCCCCAAAATGATGTTTTCATCTTACAATCGTCTCAAATGAATGTGAAATTTTCATCCTAGACATCGAGATTTTTAGATAAAATAACAATTTTTCCACTTCTCGATTTTCAATTTTTCGATTGCACTCAATTTTTCTTTTTACGAATTTTTAGTTTCTCCTTTTTTATTTTTCGATTTCTCAATTTTCTGATATTTCAGTACTAAACGATTAATAAATTTTTCGATTTTTCGATGTTTAAATTTTTGGTGTTTCTAAATTGTCGATTTTTCAATTTCTCAATTTCTCAATTTCTCGATTAATTAATTTTTTGATCTTCTGACTTCTCGATTTTTCGGACCTCCGATTCCTCGAGTTTTCAAAATTTCGATTTCTCAATTTTTCGATGTTTCAGTTTTGGGTTTTCTAGATTTATCGAGATTGCGATGTTCCGATTTTTCGGTTTTTTAAGTTTAAATTTTTCAATTTTTCGATTTCTCAATTTCTCGATTAATTGATTTTTGAATTTTCTAACTTTTTTATTTTTCAAAATTTATATTTCTCAACTTTTCGATTTTTCAATTTTGGGATTTCTGGATCTATCAAGATTTCGATGTTTGGATTTTTCAATTTTTAATTTTTTTGATTTTTCAATTTTTGGTCGTCTCGAGTTCTTGATCTTTTGATGTTTGAATTTTTAATTTCGACTTCTCGATTTCTCGTTTTCTCGATATTTCAATTAATCGATTTTTTAATTTCGAATTTTTGTCAGTTCCTCAATTGATTTTTTTATTTGTTAGCTTTTCAATTTCTTAAATTTTACATTTTCGGTTTTTCCATTTTTCGAATTTACAATGTTTTGGTCTCCCGATCTATTTTTTTTATGTTTTTCAATTTATGGATTTTTCGAATTTCCGATTTCTCGACGTCATAGTTTTTCGATTTTTTTAATTTTTCGAATTTTCGGTTTTATGATTTCTCAATTTTTCAAATGTTCGCTTCCACACTTTTCCGAAATCTTTATTTTCGAATTTCGATTTTTTTAAATTTTAGATAAATATCGCTTTTTCAATTCTTCCATTTTTTTTATTTTTCAAGCATTCGGATTTTTAAATTTTACACTTTTAATTTTTTTGATGTTTCGACTTCTCTATCTTTTGATTCTTCTACTTCTCGCTTTCAGGTTGTTTAGTTTTTCAGTTTTTAGATTTTTCAAATTTTTAATCTTTTTATCGAAATTTCGAAGTTTCGACTTTTCATTTATCGGTTTTTTGAAGTCTAAATTTTCCAAATCTGAATGTTTCGGTTTTTCGTCTTTTCGACAACTCGATGTTTCAATTTTTCAATTTCGATTACCCGATTTCTAGTTTCGATTTTTCTACTTTTCGATTTGCTGATTTAGAATTTTTTAATATGGATTTCGATTTTTAAAATTTTTCTAATATTCGGTTTTTCGATTTTTCAAGTTTTCTTATTTATCTTCAGTTTCGGTATTTCAATTTTCGATTTTTTTATGTTAGATATTTCGAATTCCCGAATTCTCGATGTTTCAGTTCTTCGATTTCTCAGTTTTCCTATGTTTCAATTTTCTGATTTATAAATTCTTCGATTTTTCAATTTTTAGCATTTTTAAATTTTCGATTTTTCTATTTCTCAATTATTTCAAGATTAATCGATTTTCTGATTTTCTGACTTCTCAATTTTTCAAAATTTGGATTTCTCAATTTTCGATGTTTCAGTTTTGGAATTTTTTTGGGATTCTTAGATTTGATGACTTTACAATTTTTCGAATTGTTCAATTCTTCGATTTTTTATTTTTCATTTTTTGAATTTGCAAATTTTAGATTTTTCACTTATTTTGATGTTTCGGTTCCTCCATTTTTCGATTCTTGGATTTCTCGCTTTTAGATTTTTCACTTTTTATTTATGTTTCGATTTCTCGATTTTTCGATCTTTCGACTTCTTGCTTTTAAAATTTTCGGTTCTTTAGCTTTTCGATTTTTAAAATATTTAATTTTTTCATTTTTCAATTTTCCGGTTTTAAATTTTTGGATTTTATAATTTTTCGATTTCCCGATTTATCGAAATTCCGATTTTTTTTCTGTCAGTTTTTTAAGTTTAAATTTTTCAGTTTTGAATTTCTCAATTTTTCGTTTTTTCGATTTCTCGATCTTTTGATGTTTGGATTTCTCGATGTTGCAGTTTTTCAATTTTCATTTTTCAATTTCTCGATTTTTCGATTTTTTTTTTATTTTTAAATTTTTCGAATTTTTGAATTTAGATTTTTCATTTTTTTGATGTTTCGGTTTTTCAATTTTTCAGTTTTTCAATTTATTGAGATTTCGATGTTTCGATTTTTCAAATTATTGGTTCTGTTCAATTTTGAATTTTTGATTTCTCAACGTCACGGTTTTTCGATTTTTTTAATTCTTCGACTTTATGGTTTAACAATTTTTCGTTTTTCAAGTTTTCGATACTTTAGTTTTTCGATATTTTAAAGTTTAGATCTATCGATTTTTCAGTTCTTCGATTTTTTTTTATTTTACAATTTTTTGAATTTATAAACTTTTCATCTTTCACTTTTTTGATGTTTTGATTCTTCGGGTTCTCGCTTTTAGAATTTTCGGTTTTTAATCTTTCGATTTTTTTAAATTTTGCAATTTTTCGGTTTTAAACTTTTCAGTTCCATAATTTTTCAATTCCTCGATTTATCAAAATTTCGATTTTTCACTTTTCGATTTTTCTATTATCAGTTTTTTTAGTTTAAATTTTTCAATTTTCAATTTCTCAATCTTTGGTTTTTTCGACTTACTCGACTTCTTAATTTTTTGATCTTTTTATGTTTCTATTTATCGATGTTTCAGTTTCGATTTCTCGATTTTTCACTTCTTCGATTTTTTCTAATTTTCAATTTTTCGAATTTTTTAATTTAGATTTTTCACTTTTTTGATGTTTCGGTTTCTCGATTTTTGGGTTTTTCTTACTTGCCGCTTTTAGATTTTTCGATTTGTCAATTTATCGATTTTTCAGTTTTTCGATTTTTCAATTTATCGAGATTCCAATGTTTCGATTTTTCGGTTTTCGAATTATTGGTCCTTTTTAATCTAAATTTTTCATTTTTGAATTTTTCGATTTCTCAACATTTTGATGTTTTGATTTCTCGGTTTTTCGATTTTTCGAGTTTCCGTTTTTCCAATTTTTTGGTTTTTCAATTTTTCAATATTTCAGTTTTGAGATTTTTCATTCTCTCGATTTTTCAGTTTTTCGCTTTTTCAATTTTTAGATTTTTTAATTTCTCCACTTTTTGGTTTTAGGATTTCTCTTTTTTTCAAATTTTCGATTCTTCATTTTTTCGATTATTATTTAGATCTATCGATTTTTCAGTTCTTCGATTTGTTTTTATTTTACAATTTTTTTAATTTTTAAATTTTTCATTTTTCACTTTTTTGATGTTTCGATTCTTCAACTTCTCGCTATTAGAATTTTCGGTTTTGTAATTTTTCGATTTTATGATTTTTCGATTTCTCAATTTACCGAAATTTCGATTTTTCTATTTATCGATTTTCAATTTTGAGTTTCTCAATTTTTCGGTTTTTCGACTTTTTAATTTTTTAATCTCGCCTTCTCAATTTTTTGATGTTTCGGTTTCTCGATCTTTGCTTTTTTTTACTTTTACATTTTTCAAATTTTCGATTCCTCCTCGTTTCGGTTTTTGATTTTTAAAAGTTTTCGACTTTTCGGTTTTTTCGATTTCTCAGTTTTCCTATGTTTCAGTTTTATGATTTCTAAATTTTTCGTTTTTCCGATTTCTCAATTATTTTGCGATTAATCGAGTTTTTGATTGTCTAACTTCTGGATTGTTCGGCTCTACGATTTCTCAATTTTTCGATTGTTCAATTTTTCAATTTCTCAAGTTTTCGAAGTTTCAGTTTTGGGATTGTTTTTAGATTTATAGAATTTTCGATGTTACGATTTTTCAATTTTTCGATTTATCGATTTTTTAAGTTTAAATTTTTCAATTTTGATATTTTCAATTTTTCGATTTCTCAATTTCTCGATTAATCCATTTCTTGATTTCCTGATTTTTTGATTTTTCGATCATTTGATGTTTTGATCTCTCAATTTTTCAATTTCTCAAGTTTGCGATGTTTCAGCTTTGGAATTTTTTTTGGATTTCTAGAATTATCGAGATTTCGATTTTTCTATTTTTTGATTTATCGGTTTTTCAAATTTTCAATTTCTCCTTCTTTTCATTCTTCGGTTTCCTAATTTTCCGATGTTTCAGTTTTATGATTTTTAAATTTTTCGATTTTTTAATTTTTGGCTTTTCTAAATTTTCGATTTTTTGATGTCTAAATTTCTTGATTAATTGATTTTTTGATTTTCTAACTTCTCGATTTTTCGGCTCCCCGATTCCTCGCTTCAAAATTTCGATTTTTCAATTTTTCAATTTCTCAAGTTTTCGATGTTTCAGTTTTGGGATTTTTTTTGAATTCCTAGAATTATCGAAATTTCAATGTTTCAGTTTCTCAATTTTTCGATACCGGATTTTTTACTTTAAATTTTTCAGTTTTGAATTTTTCAATTTTTTAATATTTTAGTTTTTCAATTTCCATTTCTCGATTTCTCGAGTTCTTTTTTCAGTTCTTCGTTTTTTTATTTTCCAGTCTTTTGAATTTTTAAATTTTAGATTTTTCGCTTTAAAAATTTTCAGTTTTTTATTTTTCGATTTCGCACTTATTCGGTTTTAAATTTTTGGATTTTATAATCTTCCGATTTGTCGATTTACCGAAATTTCGATTTTACATTTTTCGATTTTTCTATTTATCATTTTTTTTTTAATTTAAATTTTTCAATTTTTCGTTTTTTCGACTTTTCGATTTCTCAATCTTTTGATGTTACGTTTTCTCGAAGTTTCAATTTTTAAATTTCGATTTCTCGATTTTTTGATTTTTCAGTGCTTCGATTTTTTCTATTTTTGAATTTTTCAATTTTTTGAATTTCCATATTTTTTCTCAACGTCCCGATTTTTCGATTTTTAGACTTTTTAGTTTTACGATTTATCTATTTTTCAAGTTTTTGTTTTCTCAGTTTTTCGATATTTTAAACTTTAGATCAGTCGATTTTTGAATTATTCGGTTTTTGTATTTTTCAATTTTTAAAATTTTTAAATTTTAGGTTTCTCACTTTTTTGATGTTTCGATTCTTCTTTCGACATTACTATTTATCAGTTTTTTAAGTGTAAATTTTTCAATTTTGAATTTCTCAATTTTGAGTTTTTTCGACTTCTGGACTTCATAATTTCTGGATATTGACTTTTCAATATTTTAATGTTTTGATTTCTCAATGTTTCATTTTTTCAATTTCGACTACTCGATTTTGCGCTTTTTCGATTTTTCGACTTTTCGATTTTTCAATTTTTCGATATTGCAATGTTATAGCAAATAGTGTACCAAAAAAGTTATGTCTAGTGTTTTTTTTACTATTTTTAACAGTATAGCTCCTATTAGTTCCCACTCCCACTCTAAAGAAGAAGATATAATTAACTCCGCCCACCCACCCCGCCCCCATTTCAGTGATTTATCTGGTCTGAACGAAAGGTTTTCAAAGTGAACAGAAGTAAAATCAGTCGTTAGAATGAGAAGAGATGGGGTCGCCGGGGCTAATACATGCTAAGATAAGACTCAGTTTGGCAAATAATATACCTTATAAGAGAATAGAGGGCGGGTGGGCGGGGCTAGTATTTGATAAGATAAGACTGATTTTGGCAAATGACGTACCTACCCTCTATGAGAATTAAAGTGTTTAATGTGAAAAACACGAGAAAACTGACAACTTGCAAATTTTTGGCTTAAGAATGGTGGAGGCGCAGAAAAATGCTTTTTAGATACCACTTTGGACATATTGAGAGCTCGTGCCGTGAGCTAGACGTTGCAGTGGCCAACCTAACCCCTCCACCTCCACCACTTGTTCCTCACGTGGCTTTCCCAACTCCCAAATTCTAATCCCATCGCTTACACCATTTTTGCCTCGTGTTTCCGCCGCCGATCCGCTCTCATCACGGCGACCCAAATTTAATAACCGCCTTATCCTCACAATTCTATTACCTAAATTGAGCAAGGAAATGCAAATCCTTTCATTCCGCCCCCGATTTTCTTCCCTCATTTCCGATTATCAGCCGCCGCGAGCCCGCCCTTTACGCCCTTAATAAATAAAGCCGACGTCAAGGTACCCAGCGGCCGCGTCTAACGAAATTACGGAATTCTCTAATTATCCCAACACAAACCTATCACTCGGCCCTTCTCGTCCTTCCACTTCCAGACCCTCTCCTCGAACGCTTCCCGTCCGACGTCGTGCCTGCTCTGCCGCTTTTCCTTCCAGAGCTGCTTCTCCACGACCACTTGGGTGGCAATTCCGGCGTGATCGATCCCAGGGACCCAAACACATTCGACACCCTCCATCCGTTTCCTGGACAAACATTTAATTAATTTCCATTAAAAAGGCGAGACGGTCATCAATCAAGCATGGGTTTTGGGAAACGAGGGACGGGATGACGATTTATCAGGGAGAGAAAGGTTGGCAAAAAATGTGGGGCTATTTTTACAAACGGACTTTATTGACAAGGCGAAATTTGTCAGTGACCGGATGCACAGAATAACACGGTGATTATTACCATCGGACTATCACATCCTGGATGGTAGTCGTCAGAGCGTGCCCCAGATGCAAGGTCCCAGTGATGTTCGGGGGCGGCAAAATCAGACTAAACACCTCCTTCGATTTAATTTCCGGTGCAAAATAATTGTAGCAATCAACCTCTTCATTGTCTACCACGTGGGGAACATATGCATCCCCCAACCCTAAAACAGAGAACATGGAGAAGCGTCATAGTTTAAATTAAATGACAGTTGAGGACTCCTCGACTTATGTTGGCAACAGTGTTTGTTTCTAACTAGGAATAAAATTAACTAGAAAAAATGTCATAATATTTTTAACGACGCGTTTTACTACAAATTGACACTAGATTTACCAGAATATTACAAGCTGCTTACTGTTTCCTTCACTTTAATTCAGGTCACACGAATTACAGTTCGTCGTCTGAGAACTTGTTTGATCTACAGACCAGAGCGCACGCAGGCCAATGTCGACTCTAAGCGTTTCGTGATCTCATACACATCCTAACCGGTTTCGACCAAAATTTCTTGCTGTTTCAACTTTCGAATTCTCAGTTTTTCGAAATTTTAGTTTGGGGACTTTTCAGTTTACTCCTATTTATTACTCAATTTTTGGATTTTACAATTTCTCAATTTTTCAATTTCTCGGTTTTCAGTTTTTCTCTTCAATTTTACGATTTTTTAAACATTTCGATTTTTTAATTTTTGACTTTTATAAACTCTTTATTTGTCGATTTTTCAATTAATTGATTTTTCAGGTTTTTTTGGTTGTGCAATTTTTCAATTTTTTTAGGTTTCGATTTTTCAATTCCATTTTTTTGATTTTTCGATTTCTCAATTTTTTAATTTCTCAGATTTTGGACATTCCAGTTTTGGGATTTTTCAGTTTACTTATTATTCATTTTTTTGATCTTACGATTTTGCAGGTTTTTGATTTCTCAATTTTTCGATTCTTTGGATTCTCAGTTTTGGGATTTTTCAGTTTTTCGGTTCGTCAGTTTTTCTTTTGTTTTTCAGTTTTTCGATATTTCAATATTTCGATTCTTCGACTTTTCGATTTTTGACTCCTGGATTTTTCGATGTTTCGATTTTTTTTCTTTTTCGATTTTTCAATTTTTCGATTTTACAATTTCTCATTTTTTCAATTTCTCGGTTTTCCGTTTTTTTCTTCAATTTTACGATTTTTAAATATTTCGATTTTTCAATTTTTGACTTTTGTACTCTTTATTTGTTGATTTTTCAATTAATTAATTTTTCCGATTTTTTGGTTTTTCAATTTTTCTATTTTTTCAGGTTTCGATTTTTCAACTTCACTTTTTTGATTTTTCGATTTCTCAATTTTTCATTTTTTTAATTTCTCAGTTTTTGGACATTTCAGTTTTGGGATTTTTCAGTTTACTTGTTATTCAATTTTTCGATCTTACGATTTTGCAAGTTTTTGATTTTTCAATTTATCGATTTTTTTTAAGGTTTCGATTTTTCGATTCTTTAGATTCTCATTTTTGGGATTTTTCAGTTTTTCGATTCGTCAGTTTTTCTTTCATTTTTCAGTTTTTCGATATTTCAATATTTCGATTCTTCGACTTTTCGATTTTTGACTCCTGGATTTTTCGATGTTTCGATTTTTTTTCTTTTTCGATTTTTCAATTTTTCGATTTTACAATTTCTCATTTTTTCAATTTCTCGGTTTTCCGTTTTTTTCTTCAATTTTACGATTTTTAAATATTTCGATTTTTCAATTTTTGACTTTTGTACTCTTTATTTGTTGATTTTTCAATTAATTAATTTTTCCGATTTTTTGGTTTTTCAATTTTTCTATTTTTTCAGGTTTCGATTTTTCAACTTCACTTTTTTGATTTTTCGATTTCTCAATTTTTCATTTTTTTAATTTCTCAGTTTTTGGACATTTCAGTTTTGGGATTTTTCAGTTTACTTGTTATTCAATTTTTCGATCTTACGATTTTGCAAGTTTTTGATTTTTCAATTTATCGATTTTTTTTAAGGTTTCGATTTTTCGATTCTTTAGATTCTCATTTTTGGGATTTTTCAGTTTTTCGATTCGTCAGTTTTTCTTTCATTTTTCAGTTTTTCGATATTTCAATATTTCGATTCTTCGACTTTTCGATTTTTGACTCCTGGATTTTTCGATGTGTCGATTTTTCAATTTTTCGATTTTACAATTTCTCAATTTTTCAATTTCTCGGTTTTCAGTTTTTCTCTTCAATTTTATGATTTTTAAATATTTCGATTTTTCAATTTTTGACTTTTATACTCTTTATTTGTCCATTTTTCAATGAATTAATTTTTCAGGTTTTTTGTTTTTTCAATTTTTCTATTTTTTTCAGCTCTCGATTTTTCAACTTCACTCTTTTAATTTTTTGATTTCTCAATTTTTCAATTTTTTAATTTCTCAGTTTTTGGACATTTCAGTTTTGGGATTTTTCAGTTTATTTGTTATTCAATTTTTCGATCTTACGATTTTGCAGGTTTTTGATTTTTCAATTTTTCGATTTTTTTTTTGGTTTCGATTTTTCGACTTCACTTTTTCGATTCTTTAGATTCTCAGTTTTGGGATTTTTCAGTTTTTCGATTCATCAGTTTTTCTTTCAATTTTCAGTTTTTCCATATTTCAGTTTTGGGATTTTTCAATATTTTTGTTCTTCGACTTTTCCAATTTTGACTTCTGGATTTTTCGATGTGTCAACTTTTTACTTTTTCGATTTTTAAATTTTAGATTTCTCAATTTTAGGTTCTGAGTATTTTAATTTTTCAATATTTAAAATTTTAGATTTTTCGATTTCTCGATTTTTCATTTCATCTCTTCCATATTTCAATTTTTCAAAAGTTTCGATTTCTTAATCTTTCGATTTTTCGACTTCCCGGTTTTAGATTTTCTGTTTTTCAATTGTCGTTTTTTCACATTTTCGATTTTTCAATTTTTCTAATTTGACATTTATAAACTGTCAATTTTTCGATTTTTCAATTAATCCATGTTTTGATTTTCCTATTTCTTGACTTTCGAGGGTTTCGATATTCCTGTTCCTCAATTCTTTAATTTCGATTTTTCATGTTTTTGATTTTTTATATTTTAATTTTTTTAAGGTTTCAATTTTTCGACTTCACTTTTTGGATTTTTCTATTGCTCAATTTTTTTTTCATTTTTCAGTTTTTCGATATTTCAGATTTGGGATTTTTCAATATTTTGATTCAACTTTTCGATTTTTGGCTTCTGGAGTTTTCGATGTGTCGATTTTTTTTACCTTTTCGATTTTTCAATTTTTCGATTTTTAAATTTTAGATTTTTTAATTTTTAAAATTTTAGATTTTTCAATTTCTCGATTTTTCATTTCAGCTCTTCGATATTTCAATTTTTCAAGTTTCCCAAATTTTCAAATGTTTGGATTTCTTAATCTTTTGATTTTTCGACTTCCCGGTTTTAGATTGTCGTTTTTTCAATTTTTCGATTTTTAAATTTTAGGTTTTTAAGTTTTTTGATATTTTCATTTTTCAATACATATTTAAAATTTTTGATTTTCCGATTTCTCGATTTTTCATTTCAGTTCTTCGATTTTTCAATTTTTCAAATTTGGCATTTATAAACTGTCAATTTTTCGATTTTTCAGGTTTTGATTTTTCATTTTTTAGTTTTTTTAAGGTTTCGATTTTTCGACTTCAGTTTTTGGATTTCTCGCTTGCTCAATTTTTCGACTTTTTAGGTTCTCAGTTTTTGGATATTTCAATTTTCGGATTTTCCAGGTTTTCTATGTTTCAGTTTTTCTTTTATTTTTCAGTTTTTCGATATTTCAGTTTTGGGATTTTTCAATATTTCGATTCTTCGACTTTTCGATTTTTGACTCCTGGATTTTTCGATGTGTCGATTTTTTACTTTTCCGATTTTCAATTTTTCGATTTTTAAATTTTAGAGTTTTTAATTTTTAAAATTTTAGATTTTTCGATTTCTCGGTTTTGGATTTTCTGTTTTTCAATTGTCATTTTGTCAAATTTTCGATTTTTTAATTTTTCAAATTTGACTTTTATAAACTCTCAATTTTTCGATTTTTCAATTAATCGATGTTTTGATTTTCCCATTTCTTGACCTTCGAGCGTTTCGATTTTCCTGTTCTTCAATTCTTTAATTTTTTGATTTTTCAGGTTTTCAATTTTTCAATATTTCGATTTTTTAAGGTTTCTATTTTTCGACTTCACTTTTTTGATTTTTAGATTTTTCAGTTTTTAGGTATTTCAGTTTTAAGATTTTTTAATATTTCAATTATTCTTGGGTTTTTCTATTTTTGACTTCTGGATTTTTCGATGTGTCCACCTTTTTACTTTTTCGATTTTTCAATTTTTGGATTTTTAAATTTTAGATTTTCCAATCTTGTGGTATTTTAATTTTTCAATATTTCTTAATCTTTCGATTTTTCGGCTTCCTGGTCTTAAATGTTCTGTTTTTCAATTTTTCGATTTGTTAATTTTTCATTCCAGATTTATCGAGATTTGATTGTTCAGGTTTTCGATTTATCAGTTTTTCAATTTTTTATCTTGCCCTATTTCGGATTCTCAGTTTTTCCAGTTTTCCAATTTTTCGTTTTTTGATTTTTCCGCTTTTCCAATTTTTCAACTTTCAACTTTTTGTTTTTCGATTTCTCTATTTTTCGATTTTTCGACTTCATCACTTTTCGATTTCTCGTTCTTTGAATAGTTCAATCTCTCAATTTTTCAATTTTTCGAATTTTTAAGTTTTTTGATTTCTCGATTTATCGAGATTTGGATTTTTCGATATTTTGATTGTCAATTTCTCAATTTATAAATTGTTCAATTTTTAACTTTTCGACTCCACGATTTCTTGATCTTTTTATTTTTCGATTTCTCGGTTTTTCGATTTTCCAGTTTTTCGATGTTTCGATTTTTCAGTTATCCGATTTTTTAAATTTGGGAGTTTCAATTTCTCGATTTTTCATTATCCGGTTTTTAAATTTTAGATTTTTGAATTTTACATTTTTCGATTTTCTGATGTTTCATTTTTCGATTTTCAGTTCTTCGATATTTCAATTTTTCAAGTTTTCGAATTTTTCAAATGTTTCGATTTCTTAATCTTTTGATTTTTCAACTTCCCCGTTTTGGATTTTCTGTTTTTTGTCATTTTGTCAAATTTTCGATTTTTTAATTTTTCAAATTTGACTTTCATAAACTCTCAATTAATGGATGTTTTGATTTTCCCATTTCTTGACCTTCGAGCGTTTCGATTTTCCTGTTCTTCAATTCTTTAATTTTTTGATTTTTCAGGTTTTCAATTTTTCAATTTTTCGATTTTTTAAGGTTTCTATTTTTCGACTTCACTTTTTTGATTTTTCGATTTTTCAGTTTTTAGATATTTCAGTTTTAAGATTTTTCAATATTTCAATTATTCTTGGGTTTTTCTATTTTTGACTTCTGGATTTTTCGATGTGTCTACCTTTTTACTTTTTCGATTTTTCAATTTTTGGATTTTTAAATTTTAGATTTTCCAATCTTGTGATATTTTAATTTTTCAATATTTCTTAATCTTTCTATTTTTCGACTTCCCGGTTTTAGATGTTCTGTTTTTCAGTTTTTCGATTTGTAAATTTTTCATTCTCAATTTATGGAGATTTGATTGTTCAGGTTTTCGATTTATAAGTTTTTCAATTTTTTATCTTGCCCTATTTCGGATTCTCAGTTTTTCCAGTTTTCCAATTTTTCGTTTTTTGATTTTTCCGCTTT
Organism: Zophobas morio; assembly: GCF_036711695.1. NCBI lineage: Eukaryota > Metazoa > Arthropoda > Insecta > Coleoptera > Tenebrionidae > Zophobas > Zophobas morio. Next base: position 295,141 of record NW_026972108.1, read on the forward strand.
TCCAATTTTTCAACTTTCAACTTTTTGTTTGTCGATGTCTCTATTTTTCGATTATTCGACTTCATCACTTTTCGATTTCTCGTTCTTCTGATCTTTCAATCTCTCAATTTTTCAATTTTTCGCATTTTTAAGTTTTTTGATTTCTCGATTTTTAGATTTTCAGTTCTTCGAATTTCGATTATTTTAATTTTTCATTTTTTTCTCACTGTTAATATCATACAGTGTATCGAAAACAACCACAAAAATTGTCACTAAACCGAAAAAAATCCATTGGGTTATTACGATTTCAACAATATTCTTGGTTTAAGACGCTTTGCTAGTAAAAAACACAAATAAAGAATTAATTCTTAGTTAAAGAAAATATGTAAAATCATCTAAATATGTACCAAAAGTATTCACTTAGTCGTTATAAAAATCGAGAAAGCTTAGAGTCGACATTGGCCTGAAGGCGCTCTGGTCTGTAGCTCAAACAAGTTCTCAGGCGACGAGTTGTAATGAAACAAGTTTTTATTTTTTATGCCTAAAACATCAGTTTGAATTTAAATTTACCCCACCTACGACTACAGACACCATCTAGTGGTCCCAGTTGCTACTAACAAAGTAAACATACCGGCCTTCCACGACCCACTGCAAACTTGCGCAAATCGCTCCAATTTCACCCTAAAACACCCCGCTTCGTTTAAAAAACACCCACGCTTCAACCACCACATTACTATCAATTGTTTACTCGATAAATTACAGTTTATAGGTTAACCAGCCCCCATGCTTGTCACTTCGCGTGAACCATCTTCCACCAGAGGGCGCTTGTGACAGTATTGACATATGACATATGACAAATGAGGTTAGACCAAAAATACAAAAATGTCTTTTTTTTCGCACGGTTTGCGGCATCAGAGCCGCTTTTTTTTGAAAATACACCAGAATTTACTTAGTCCGGCGACTACAGTGCGCAATTTTTCGGCCAAGAAAACCCTAAAAGGGGCGTTCAAGTTGGGGCTTGCCGGCGTCACGGTGGGGGCTCTCGTGGGCACTGGGTACTCCATACACAAGCTAAACCAGCCGCGGTTGCACATAATCAATGAAGAGACCACAATTCCGGCTGTCGATAGTTTACCAGAAATCACCCCAAGTCGAAAGGTTGTGTCAAATTTTGAATTTCAATTTTAGTGAAAACGGGTTTCAGATACACTTCCCGGAGGACCGGTCGGGCTTAAAACTCACCCTGTATCAGTACCAAACGTGTCCGTTTTGCTGCAAAGTCCGCGCTTTTTTGGATTATTATGGTATTTCGTACGACATTGTTGAGGTGGATCCTGTCCTGAGACAGTCAATCAAGTGGTCTACGTATAAGAAAGTGCCGATTTTAGTGGCTGAGTTGTCGCAAGGGTACCAACCTTTGAACGACAGCTCCATGATAATCTCCGCCCTTTCCACGTTTCTTAAAGACAAGAAAGAACTGCGAGAGATCGTCAAGTGTTACCCCCATATCACGTACATTGACGAAGACGGCGCTAAGAAGAGTGAAATCATGAACAAGTATTTTCTGGTTTTGGGGCAACCCACAATCACTAAACAAATCAAGTCAGTTTTATTGAAATTTCGAAAATTGGGTTAATTTTGGGTTTGCAGTGATGAGCGACAGTGGCGTAAATGGGTTGACGAGGTCTTCGTCCACGTCCTCTCCCCCAATGTGTACCGCACCCGCGACGAAGCCTTCCAGGCTTTCAACTGGTTCTCGGAGGTGGGTGAGTGGGATAAGAATTTCCCGCCGTGGGAGCGCAACCTGATTATAGTCGTGGGGGCCTCAGCCATGTACTTAATTGGTAAAAGACTGAAGAAAAAGTATGGTTTGAAGGACGACGTCCGGCAAACGTTGTATGACGAGTGCAACCACTGGATGAAGGCTGTGAGAGCCAAAGGGGCGAAGTTCATGGGGGGCGAGCGCCCGAATTTAGCCGATTTGGCGATGTATGGGGTCCTGTGTAGCATCGAGGGCTGCGACGCTTTCAAGGACGCGCTAGTTCACTCAAAAATCAAGGATTGGTATTATTTGATGAAGGAGGCCGTGAATAGCCACCAGGGGGCACAGTTTGTATAATTTACCACAAAACCGTCGTTTATTTTATTGTTATTTGTTGCGATTTATGAATAATACTAGGTTTATTTTATTGGGGTGTTTTTGTTGTGGCAGCAGTGGCTGTCACTAGTGTCACTTGTCAAACTCGAACAAGTGGTGGGGTGAAATTCGAAATTTCGTAATTAACGCGTGATTAATGTTTAATTGTGGTAAAACGAGAAACTGCACCTTGCCGATTTTACTTTATTAAGTAGTAAGAGTGCATGGAAAACATTACATATAAATTATTACAAGTGACAACTTAGTAAAGACTTTAAAAATCGTACAAAACAGTCAATAAATTATACTGAATACAAATCGATCTCGTTTTTGTATTTGGGAGCAGGTTTGGCGAAGGGCGAGAACCAGAAGATGGAAAACCTGCCGAAGACGGCTTGGATGCTTTTCCACCTCGACTTCTTCACCCAGCGCGCTTGCTCCTTCTTCAACTGCTCGATCCCAGTTTCGTCGTTCCAAATCGCCTGGACCTGGGTTCCCAACATGACAGCCGTAAAAATGGCGAACAGAAGCGCCTCGAAGATGAGAAAGAGCAGGAAAACCACGGTCGCCGGGGGCGAATAAGTTGTACATTCCTTCCATTCGTGCCGGATGCACATGAGGAATTGATTGATAGCTAAGAAGAGCGAATGTAGCGATAAAACGGCGATATAAAACTGGAAACGACGAGATAAAATAAAAACGACGACGAGAGAAATCGCACTCACAGTAAATAGTACGAAATATTTTTGATTGTTTTCACCAACGCAATTGTTCACCCATGGGCAATGGTGGTCCATTTTTCTTATGCAACTACAAAAATCGCCATTATTAACTGTTCACACTGGGGGCAAATTCCGTCAATTAACAATGAATTGACAGAATTTGCCGCTGGTTGTGGTTTGTTGTACCGTTGGCAGACCGAGCAATGATGGGCCCGGTCCGGCTTAATACTGCAGCATTTTGGGCACTTGAATATCACCTGGCCCTCCCTGTAGCCCATCTGCTTGATCATCTCCTTGGTGGCGTTCCCCTTTGGCACAGCTCCCTGCAAGCCAACCGTGAGCGCGTCGCCCCCTCGCCGCCTCTACTCACCGGGTCCGTGAACATAGTCTTTAAATGCGACGAAAACGCCAAGAAAGCGCAGCATTGAAAAATAACGCTATTGATTACGCTGTAAAAAGGATACGGGCTTGGAATGAGTATAACCGACATAACTACGAACTCAGCATACAAAATAAGTAACCACGTTAAGATTGCACAAATAATGCCGCAAATATCGCGTATACACCAAAGCATGCCGCCGCAGCATCGGTTGTGAAAGTCAATCTCTCTGCGAAACGACGCATATTCGTATTCCATCATGGTCAAGGGGGCACTAACATCCTTTTGAGGTTAGGTCTGCGGAATCCGAGCGGCATTGCTGGGCACGGATCACTGCCGGCATAGTGGCTCCTGGAGGAGTCTCGGTTACATTTCCTCGGGGAGTTGTCCTGAAACGGCTGAAAAACGCAGCACGACGGAGTGACAGTTTTGACGTTTGAATGACAGATGCGGAAATTGACAGGTCGCGGGTTTGTTTCCGGAACGCGCTCCCGGAGTTCCGGAGTTTTCGAAAAAGGGGGATTGGGGCTGGGGGAGGACTGGAGAGCGGATGGTGATCTGGCAAAAATCGATGTTCTGGCTGTTATCGGAGTGTTATCTGGAGAGCACTTGGTTTTTGAATGCACGGACGAACAAAGCGGAAAAATTATTGATTGTTCTTTTTTGCATTTTTTATTCATGGAAAGTTTGCATAATATGCTAATTAGAGGCTTTGTGGCTTTTTGTTTAATAAAACATAAGACGGTCGATTGGGTGAAGGTCACGGTTGCGTTAATAAGGTTATGAAGTTTGTTAATTTTCTTACTCGTATAATTTTACTCTACTATCAGTTAAAATGACTACATTTAAATGATCGGTTTCTGCGTAAATCTGTCTCATAAGAAGTAGTTGTTTCAGTAGATTTTAAGTCGAGCGGTAGACAACAGGTAAGTTTGAATTAGGCGCCATTTGTTGTACAATATGCAACCAGCAATTCTTCCTAAAATCTACTCGAGACGGGACATGGATGACAAAAACATTAATTTAAGTTGGTATTCAAGAGTATTTAACAGATAATTTGCAACAGACTGCCAACAATAGACCTTCAACGCAGAATAATCATTTTCCGGATATTTTTGAAATATTAGAATTAAACCTAATTGGGATCACGAAGGTTTCACATTAAAAAAGACATTTTTGGAGCCCCCGAGAAGGTTTTACATTTAAAAAATACAGTTTGAATCCCCGAGAAGGTTTCACATTTAAAAAAAAATACATTTGGGGCCTTCGAGAAGGTTTTACAATAAAAAAAAAAAGTTTGAACCCCCGAAAAGGTTTCACATTCTTAAAAAAATGCATTTGGGACCCCCGAGAAGGTTTTACAATAAAAAAAAAGTTTGAACCCCCGAGAAGGTTTCACATATAAAAAAATACATTTGGGGCTTCCGAGAAGGCTTTAAATTAAAAAAAAACAGTTTGAACTCCCGAGAAAGTTTCACATATGAAAAAAATACATTTGGGGCCCCCGAGAAGGTTTTACATTAAAAAAAAACAGTTTGAACTCCCGAGAAAGTTTCACATATGAAAAAAATACATTTGCCCCCCCCCAGAAAGTATTACAATAAAAAAAAAGTTTGAACCCCGGAGAAAGTTTTACATTTTTTTTTAAAAACACACTTGGGACCCCCGAGAAGGTATCACATATAAAAAATACATTTGGGGCCCCCGAGAAGGTTTTACAATAAAAAAAAAAGTTTGAACCCCCGAGAAGGTTTCACATTCTTAAAAAAATGCATTTGGGACCCCCGAGAAGGTTTTACAATAAAAAAAAAGTTTGAACCCCCGAGAAGGTTTCACATATAAAAAAAATACATCTGGGCCTTCCGAGAAGGTTTTACATTAAAAAAAACAGTTTGAACTCCCGAGAAAGTTTCACATATGAAAAAAATACATTTGGGGCCCCCAAGAAGGTTTTACAATAAAAAAAAAGTTTGAACCCCGGAGAAAGTTTTACATTTTTTTTTAAAAACACACTTGGGACCCCCGAGAAGGTTTCACATATAAAAAATACATTTGGGGCCCCCGAGAAGGTTTCACATTCTTAAAAAAACACATTTGGGGTCCCCGTGAAGGTTTTACATTTTTAAAAAAGACAGTTGGGACACCCGAGAAGGTTTCAGATTAAAAAATAGGACACTTGGCGACCCCGAGAAGGTTTTATATTTTGAAAAAGGACAGTTGAGACCCCCGAGAAGGTTTCACATTAAAAAAAAAGACATTTGGAAGCCTCGAGAAAGTTCTACATTTTAAAAAAAGACACTTGAGACCCCCGAGAAATTTTACATTTTAAAAAAAGAAAATTAGAAGCCCTGAGAAGGTTTCATTCTTAAAAATATACATTTGGGGCCCCCTAGGTTTTACATTTTTAAAAAACAAAATTATTCGAAAGTTGTTTCGACAGAACTTCCCTCGTACCTAAAGTACAATGAAACATATCCAGCATTTTCAAGTTGAGATTTTTCTTTACACAATTTTGTGATGACGTCATCAACATTTTTTCAAGGACACGTATATCAACTTGGATTGGTGCAGTGTAATACTAAAAGTAACGGTATTTTATTCCCCAAATTTTCCGGGAAATTCCTGATTTATTAATCAAATAAATTGATACATTCATTAATTTTTTTGAGTCACCTGTATAAGCAAATCTAAAAAATATAAATGCAGTGATAACTCACAAGTAAAAATTGATGATATGTTGCACATTTCGGGTGGATTTAAAAATTTAACTTTTTACTATGGAAATTTGCAATTTAACACCTTTAAATTTCATAAGTTTTCTCAAGATTAATAGGGCCAAAATCAGTCTCATCTCACCAAGTACTAGCCCCGCCCACCCACCCTCTATTTTCTTAGAAGGTATATGATTTGCCAAAATCAGTTTTATCTTAGCAGGTACTAGCCCCGCCCACCCACCCTCGATTTTCTTAGAAGGTATATAATTTGCCAAAATCAATTTTATCTTAGCAGGTACTAGCCCCGCCCACCCACCCTCTATTTTCTTAGAAGGTATATGATTTGCCAAATTCAGTTTTATCTTAGCAGGAACTAGCCCCGCCCACCCACCCTCGATTTTCTTAGAAGGTATATAATTTGCCAAAATCAATTTTATCTTAGCAGGTACTAGCCCCGCCCACCCACCCTTTACTTTCTTGGAAGGTATGTGATTTGCCAAAATCAGTCTTATCTCACCAAGTACTAGCCCCCCCACCCACCCTCTGTTTTCTTAGAAGGTACATCATTTGCCAAATTCAGCCTCACCTTAGCAGGTACTAACCCCGCCCACCCACCCTCTAGTTTCTTATAAGGTACGTCATTTGCCAAAATCAGTCTTATCGTAGCAGAAAAATTTAAAATTAAAAAAAATGGAAAAATTGAAAAATCGAAAAATTAAATAATCGAAAAAGTGAAATAGCGTGAAACTGAAATGTCGAAAAATTGGAAAAACGGAAAGTCGAAAAATCGAGAAATCGAGAACTCGAAATTGAAAAATTGAAACATCGAGAAATCGAAACATCAAAATGTCCAGATATCGAAAAATCGAGACATTGAAAAATTCAAAATTGACAAATTTAGTCTAAAATTCGTAGAATCGAAAAATTTCCATAATCGAAACATCAAAAAAGTGAAAAATCTAAATTTAAAAATTCAAAAAATTGAAAAACCCCCTATTTTCTCAGAGGATATGTCATTTGTCGAAATAAGTCTTATCTTAGCAGCTACTAGCCCCGCCCACCCAACCTCTATTTTCTTAGAAGGTATATCATTTGCCAAAATCAGTTTTATCCTAGCAGGTACTAGCCCCGCCCACCCACCCTCTATTTTCTTACAAGGTATATCATTTGCCAAAATCAGTTTTATCTTAGCAGGTGCTAGCCCCGCCCACCCACCCTTTACTTTCTTGGAAGGTATGTGATTTGCCAAAATGAGTCTTATTTCACCAAGTACTAGCCCCGCCCACCCACCCTTTACTTTCTTGGAAGATATGTAATTTGCCAAAACCAGTCTTATTTCACCAAGTACTAGCCCCGCCCACCCACCCTCTGTTTTCTTAGAAGGTACATCATTTGCCAAAATCAGTTTTATCTTAGCAGGTAATAACCCCGCCCACCCACCCTCTATTTTCTTATAATGTCTTTGCCAAAATCAGTCTTATCGTAGCAGAAAAAAATTAAAATTAAAAAATTGAAAAATTGAAAAATCGAAAAATTGAATAATCGAAAAAGTGAAATAGCGTGAAACTGAAAAATCCCTAAACTGAAATGTCGAAAAATTGACACATCGAGAAATCGAAACATCAAAATGTCGAGATACCGAAGAATAGAAACAATGAAAATTCAAAATTGAAAAATTTAGTCTAAAAAAACGATCATTCGAAAAATCAAAAGATTTTCATAAATTGATAAATCGAAAACCGAAAAATGATCAAAATGTCGAGATATCGAAAAATCGAAACATTGAAAAATTCAAAATTGAAAAATTTAGTAGGTATAAAAAAAACGATAATTCGAAAAATCAAAAATTTCGATAAACTGATAAATCGAAAACTGAAAAATGTATAAATGGAAAAACCGAAAAATCTAAAAGTGACAAGTAAGTAGAAGATCAAACGATCAGAAAATCGAAACATCAAAAAAGTGAAAAATCTAAATTTAAAAATTCGAAAAATTGAAAAACCCCTATTTTCTCAGAGGATATGTTATTTGCCGTAATAAGTCTTATCTTAGCATCTACTAGCCCCACCCACCCACCCTTTACTTAGTTAGAGGGTATGTCATTTGCCAAAATCAGTCTTATCTTACCAAGTACTACCAATAAGACTTATGTTAGCTAGTACTAGACCCGGCCCCCTGCCCTTTATTTTCTCAGAGGGTAGTACTTTAAGCAAATCTAAAAAATGAAGTTCTTTATTTGATCAATTAAAATTGATCGAAGGCTATAAGGATAATCCGACAAATCCAGCTGTTTAAAAAATTATAAAATTTGATTTTACGATTTTCGTTTTGTGATAACCGCTATAAAGTAAAAACCGGAGGCATCGAGCCCTTGTCCTTCAGCAGTAGGTAATAGCAATCTGAAGCTCAAGTGTATATTTATGTCTATACATCGAAAGAATGTCACGTAGAAGTTAGTTTGGTTTGAATGAGTTTGTCTTCTCAAAACCAAATTAATATTATAATTCTTATTTTATCATTATTATATAAAGACGCGCGTATTCTTCACATTTTCGAGAAAATGGGGTGACTCAGCGCACTAAAAAACCCTGTTACAAAAATCAGTACCAACGGTACTCAAACATAACAAGTTCCACCATCCTCGCCTATTTGCTCTTGATATTTATTCACACTTCCTCTATGCACAGCAAACACAAAATAATGACTAGTTACTCTAAACTAACAGAAAAAAATGTAAAAGTACCGTTCGTCTGCGTTCACAGCAATTCGCGAAGTACAACTTTGGAAAAAAAATCACATTTATATTCTATACGAAGTCGGTTCACTTCACACAACTCTTCACATTTGCCATGAATATATTCGTCTTCATTTTCATTTTACCCCTAGTTTCCACCGACACCCGCCTGTCTAGATGTAAGTACGACTCTCGCAACGTTTAGTACCACCCTAATAACTCACTTAGTTTTCGGTGTGGGTTTGGTACGATTCGAAAATAGCGTATGCACGGCCGCTAGTAATAATCTCGGTACTTGTTACACGAGATGGCAATGCCAGGACGTGGACGGAGTGGCTTCCGGTTCTTGCGCCTCAAACATCGGGGTGTGCTGTGTTGGTGAGTACCCCCATTTCGCGCCTACTCAGTTTCACCAAACTCGTTAGTTATAAGACACTGTGGGGAAACCAGTAGCTACAACAACACCTACTTCGTCAACGACAATTTCCCAAACCCCACGACGGATGGTACTAGTTGTACCCTGACAATCCAGAAGTGCAACAACGACATTTGCCAGGTTAGTACCACCCGAATGACAATCAAGCACCAATATAATTCTAGATTCGCATCGACTTCTTGAGTTTAAACCTAGCCCAACCTAACCCGCAAGGCGTGTGCGACACGGACGCCCTAACTATAACAGGTGGAGCCGGACCTGTGCCTGTAATCTGTGGAGAAAACACAGGCCAACACGTCTATGTGGATTTCAACGGGAATAACACCATTCAGCTGACGGTGACGACCTCAAGTGCCGAAAATATAGGCCGGAACTGGAATTTTTTGATCACCCAAATCGCCTGTGATTGTCCAACTAGAGCTCCGATTGGGTGCTTGATGTACTACACCGCTCTCTCGGGTACTGTGAACAGCTTCAATTACGGTACTTCTGGTAACGAGATAGACCCTACTACTGGACTTCCTGGTACTAGAGAACTAGTGAATGAAAACTATGGGGTCTGTGTGGCCATGATCCCTGGGTACTGTTCCATCGAGTGGAGCGCCGCCTGTGACAACTGTTTCATAGTTTCGGGGGATTTGGGTGCCTTGGGGATGGTAAGCCTGACTGGGTCGGACTGCAATTCGGACTTCGTGGTAATTCCGAACCCTTCGTACGTTAATGGTACTCCTGTCAATTCCGATAGGTTTTGTGGAACGGACTTTCCAACTGTTGTTAGTGAGTACTTTTGTGTTTTTGTACAGATTTTGGTTGTTAATTTTTTGAAAATTCTAGCTAGCTCGAAGCCGTTCGTTCTGACCGTTGTCACAAACGGAAATGAAATCAACGATACCCAAAATCGCGGGTTTTCACTGACTTATACACAACGACGGTGTTCAACAATGATGACAATCACATAACAAGATTTTATTTTCCTAATAAAGCCCCAGAACATTGATTTTGGGTGTACATTAATGAGAATCCTCGGTTTGCTACGTCAGTGGGAGGTACGTCGGAACCATCTGTAACCACCGTTAGGACGAAGGGTTTGGATGATGCTGCAAAATACAGTTGGTACTTGGTTAAAAATAAAAATTGGTACTTACTTGTCACTGGATTGAACCCGTTCCCACAAAACCGATCCGTGTTAGGTCCCATCAAAGTCGTATCGACATACATGGGGTTTGGAATGACCACGAAGTCCGTGGTACAGTTACCATCGTTCAACGCGGCAGCCGGTGTTCCTACAGTACCGTTACCCACCGCCATGTTGGTATCACCCGTTACTGTGAACCCATACATATCTCCCGTAGCAGCACTCCACGTTATGGAGCAGTACCCTGGCTGCATCTCCACGCAAACCCCATAATTCTCGTTGGCGAGTTGCCGGGTACCATTCTGACGACCAGTAGTACCGTAATTGAAGCTCATCACAACTCCACTTAGCGCCGTGTAGTACTGAAGACATCCCGTGGGAGCTACAAAGCTTGTATTAAACCAACTCAAATTAACAATAGTGGTAGTACCTTTAGTAGGACAGTCACACCCGATTTGAGATATCTTGAAATTCCAAGCTCTAGAGGCGGTTATGGCGGCGTTCGTGTTTATTATTAGTTGAATATCGGTATCACCGTTAAAGTCCACGTAAATGTGTTGACCTGTGTTTTCTCCACAAAGTACTGGTACGTTGGAGGCTCCCCCGATGACGTAGAAGGCGTCATTAACGCAATTGCCACTATCATCGGGCTGGGCTAGCTTAAAAGTAAGAAAGTCGATACGGATTTGGCAGATGTCAGGGTTACACCGCTTTATGGTAACACTACAAGTTGACCCCCCATTAAAAGTAGTAGGGTAGTTGGGACTCGTAAAGTACGTGTTGTTGTACGACGAGGAACCACCACAAGTAATTTGCACTAAAACAAAAATTCAAAAATCGGTACTACTTTGGTGTTGTACGTACCGATACAACACACTCCTATGTGGCTAGCACACGATCCAGTTGCCACCCCTCCGATTTCGTTACACTGTCGTCGCGTGTAGCAAGTACCATCGAAACCATCGGCGCCGCTACAGACCGAGTTTTGGAAGCGTACCACGCCCACGCCCCATCCAAGGAACCCTTCAAGATTTTTTCATACTCGCTACTATTCACAATAAAAAAGACTTACATTTCGCTGTTCGATTGTTTAAGGTGGTACTCGTCGTCGCTAAAGAAACAAAGCAAACGATGGCGCAGTAGCTCAAGGGGTGCATCTCGATGCTGAGGTCGTACTGACGTTTTTTTAAGAATGCGGGCCAACATTATGTTGAGTACACAAAAGTGTCATAATGGTCGAACATTTCGTGGACTAACGGTTACGGTAATTATTAAGTAGGTACGATCTTTGGTTCGTTGTACTGTTTTAATTTGAGGGGACCCAAATTTTCGAACTGGTCGAAATGATACGAAGATCCAGTTTGCAGATTCTGGACTGGACTACAGTACCAACAACAAACGCTTTATTAATTAAGCAAACAATAAAAACTTTGATCCCGGTACTACTAACACGGTACCCTTGTTCCAATTGGCGCAATCTGATCCACTTTAAAACCACAGTTACACTTTTTCGGTGGTGTTTGTCCACCAATTAACACCCAAATAAAAGACATCGTTATTCGTTCACGATTGCAAACACACACTGCACTCGATCGCGCCACCATGAAGGTAATTTTCTGTGTCGTACTGACCGTACTTCTTCCGACTACGTTTTCCACACCAAGAACGGCAAAATGTAAGACACACAATTTGGGATTCAAAAACTTAACCAAATTTTTAGTTTGGCCTGTGGGGCTGGTACGATTCCCGAATGACGTGTGCAACTCCGTCGAGGGGTACATGGGGACGTGCTACACCAGATGGGAGTGCAGCAGCGTCGGCGGTCTGGGTTCTGGTAGTTGCGCGAATGGTATAGGGGCTTGCTGCATTTGTAAGTACCAGGGGTACCGTGAAGGCATTAATTGTAACGAAAATTGCAGTTCAAGGTACTTGCGGCAACAGCTCTAGTTACAACAACACGTACTTTATCAATCCCGGGTTTCCGAACACGATTTCCAACTCCAGTTCTTGCACGTTTACGATTAAGAAGTGCAACCCGGATATATGTCAGGTACTTGTTTAGTTTAATGTTTTTGAATTTGGTACTATTGTTATGTGTAGGTGCGACTCGACTTCTTAAACCTAAATTTGGCCCAGCCTGATGGTAACGGTAACTGCGTTACTGACTCCCTTATTGTGTCTGGAGGGGCCTCCAACATCCCTATTATCTGTGGGGAGAACAGTGGCCAACACATTTATGTTAACTTCAACGGGGATAGCGATATCACTCTTATGATAAATACTGGGGCTTTAGCTAGTTATGGTCGTTCGTGGAACATCAAGGTAACCCAGCTGGCGTGCGACTGTCCCAGTCTTGGTACTACTCCCAACCGTTCAAAGTTTCAAATTCATTTATGTGTTTGTAGCTCCGACTGGCTGCCTCATGTATTATACAGACCTCACAGGTACTGTCAACAGTTTCAATTACGGTACCACCTTGAGTGGTGCTTTGGTTGTCAATCCTGCCAACATGACGAGACCAGGAACCAGACAACTAGCCAATGAGAATTATGGGGTGTGTGTGCAGATGCAACCCGGGTACTGCGCTATAGAGTGGAGCCAAGGACCGGACTCGACCTCTTTTACCGTCAGTGGCGACACAGCCCTAACAGATGTCACTCCTGGTTTACCCGGAAACCCCATGAGTGGTACCATGTGCGACACGGACTTCGTGGTGATTCCCAATCCCACTTTTACCAATGGTACTATGTCTGCAACGGATAGGTTTTGTGGAAACGAATTCCCCACGGTCACTAGTACGTTTTTTTGAATTTAGTGTCCCAGAAAATAATTAACCGATTGTAGGTTCCTCGAAGCCGTTTGTTATGACAGTTGTGACAGACGGCAGCGACGCCACTGACGTCGCAAATCGTGGCTTTTCGCTCAATTATCGACAAGTACCGTGTGGGGCCGCCGTCACTGGAGTCATGCTACTTCCATAGTACCAAAAAATATACTTTAATAAAAACGTTTCCTACAAAAACTCATCAGTACCCATTCAGTACCCGTCATGAACAAATCGAACCAACTCGTGCCCGGCTATAACAGCCCTAATCTGATGGCCGTCGACGAAGTGGTCTACCGCCGCCAAGTGTACTACACCGGGGGCGGCTGCTGCCCCCCGCGCCGCAGCAAGTCCGACATGAACGTAAGCAGCCCACGTTGCGGCCCCTGCTGCCCCCAGACCACCCTCAAGCTGTCTTGTTCTCCAAGTGTTCGCTGCAGTCCGTGTAACAGGTCGCTGGGGACGCCCCACAACACCCCCTGCAGCTCCCCGTACATGTCGCCCATGGTGGGTCCCATGAACGTCACGTCCAACTCCACGAAAATGTCGCTGTCGGTACCCAAGGTGGTGAACAGGTCCAGGTCCACCAGCTCGTTGGAGAACTCGGAGCTGCTGAGCAGTACCAGGATCGACTCCAGCAGAAACATTGGTTACGGAAAAGCGGACTTTTTCATGGGGAATGGCTCGATTTCGAGAATTTACAAGAATTGATGGGTCGTGTTTCGGATTTATATTTCTGGGTTTGCAATTTTAATTTGTTTCTGTAATTTTTTTTAAATAAATTGAACCTTATCTACTGTACTGTGGTGGTTTTGTGGTGTTTCTTCCCGTGGTGTGATAGGCAACCAATCATACATGGATTAGTACTATGAAAGAAAGTCATGGACTATGATTTTTTTAGTTTTATTTCGTCGAACATATAAATTAATAAAGGCAACAATAAATATTGTGGAAGGTCTACGACTAGATTTACCATCCGTAGTTGGCGTAGTTGGAGGCGTAGGTCAGATGGGATACGGCGGGGGCGGCGGAGTAAGCGACGCCGACGGCTGGGGCGGCGATGGCGTGGGAAGCATAGGCGCCGATGGCTGGGGCGGCGTAGGCACTGATGGCTGGGGCGGCATAGCCTCCGTGGTAGGTGCTGATGGCTGGGGCGGCGTATCCTCCGTAGGCTACGGCGGGGGCGGCGGCGATGGCGGTCCTAACTCCGGGGTTGGACACACGGATGTCGTGTTTGCGGACGCTGGAGAAGGGGGTGTCGATGCTCTTGGAGTAAGTGGAGACTTGTCCCAAGTTGCCGAAGCTGCGGATGATGTTGGAGTGCTGGGAGGTGATGGCTGGGGCGGCGAGAGCGGCGGGGGCGGCGTAGGCTACGGCGGGGGAGGCGAGTCTGCCGTGGTAGGTGCTGCCGAGGGTGGGGGCGGCGGCGCCGTAGGCCAAAGCGGGGGCGGCTCCGTAGGCCAAGGCGGGGGCGGCGCCGTAGGCCAAGGCGGGGGCGGCAGCGTAACCGCCGAGGTATCCAGCGTTGGCGCAAGCCAAAGCGGCGCACAATACTACGAGCTGAAAGATTAAAACAGTTTAGTTTTGAAGGGGTGGAGTTGGGTTTGGGGTAGTACCCTGAATGCCATTGTTGCTTGAGTGTTGGTGGTCGGTGAATGATGGTTGGTGGAGCGTTGGGCGCGTTTTTATACTGGGTTAATAAACCAGTTTTGGGAAAAAACGACTTCGTTTGTTCTGAATTGCATAATCTGACAAGTATTCTCGCAGTAGTATAATGGGAACAAGTTCATGCGAATTTGTTACAGAAAGGTGATTTTTAATAATTTGTTAAATGTTATCTTCAGTTGTTGGGATGTCCGTGAATGCGATGGAAAATTACGGATGTGTGAGAATGATTTTCAATATTTTCGACACCCAAAATAAAAAAAATCCTCCTATTGAGTGTAATGTCTGCGAAGACAGAACATAATGTTAAACGACAAGCATTTATTTAGTCCACAACAACATCAAAGGAGATTATTATTTAAAAAAATACGTTACTTATTTAATTGTGATGTGTTTGAGTACAACAGAATTCAAAACATTTTTGCTCATTTCGTATGAAAAAAAAGAGAAAAATTTAGATCGTCCCTGGTATTTACATATCTTAAATATTTTTATTTGATTTATCAACAATCTACAGTTTATACATTGTAAAGTTTTAATACTTAAAACGGTGTTTTAATTTGTAATTATTTACAAATTGCTTGCAAATCATATGGTTTCAAAAAATTCTCTAATGTACATTTTTTATGTAAAACTTTTCAAAAAAAAAACGTTTACTCAAATACAAAATTTTGCAAATGATATCCAGAGTTCATGACTGCTGTCATATATTCTTCTCTTAATTTCAGACGCTGTTGTTTTTTCATTAGAAGTTTGATTTTTTCAATTTTTTGCTGGACCTTTCTTCGATTTTTCGGGTTTTAAATTTTTCGATTTTTCGTAATTTTTTTTTTATTTAAAATTTTTCAATTCTTCACTTCGATTTTTCAATTTTGTTCGATTTTGATTTCTCGGTTTTTCAATTTTTCGATGTTTCGATTTTTCAATTTTTCGATTTCCCAAATTTTTTGTCCTTTCCGTTTGGAATTTTTCAGTTTCTCGACGTTTCAATTTTCCGATTCTTCTATTTTCCAAATTTAAAATTTTTCGATTTTTAAATTTTGGATTTTTGATTTTTCGATTCCTCAAATTTTTCTTACAATTTTCAATTATTCGACATTTCGGTTTTGGGATTTATCAATATTTCAAGTCTTAATTTTCCCATTTTCGAGTTTTCTATTTCCCGATTTTCTAATTTTTCGATTTCTCGATCTTTAGATTTTTCGACTGATCGGTTTTAGATTTTTCGGTTTTTATTTAATTTTTTTGAGTTTTCACTTTTTCGATTTTTAAACAACTCGATTTATCGAAATTTCGATGTTTTATTTTTTCGATTTTTCGTTTTTTTTTTTTTTATTCAAAATATTTCAATTTTTAATTTCGATTTTTGAATTTTGGCCTATTTCGATTTCTGATTTCTCCATCTTTTGATGTTTCCATTTCTCGTCAATTTTTCGACTTTTCGGCTTTTCGATTTCTCGAAATTTCAAATTTTCGATTTCTCAATTTTTCGATATTTCAGTTTGGGGATTTCTCGATCTTTCGATTTTTCGATTGCTAGGTCTTTGTTTTTTCGGTTTTTAAATAATTTTTCGATTTTTCAGGTTTTCAATTTTTCAATTTTGTTCTACTTTGATTTCTCAGTTTTTCAATTTTTCGATGTTTGGATTTTTCAATTTTTCGATTTCCCAATTTTTTGTCCTTTCAGTTTGGAATTTTTTGAGTTTCTCGACTTTTCAATTTTTCGATTCTTCTATTTTCCAAATTTTTAATTTTTCGATTTTTAAATTTTGGATTTTTGATTTTTCGATTCCTCAAATTTTTCTTACATTTTTCAATTATTCGGCATTTCAGTTTTTGGGATTTATCAATATTTCAAGTCTTAATTTTCCCATTTTCGACTTTTATATTCCCCGATTTTCTAATTTTTCGATTTTTACATTTTAGATTTTTCAATTTTGCGATTTTCGATTTCTCGATCTTTCGATTTTTCGACTGATCGGTTTTAGATTTTTCGGTTTTTAATTTTTTTGAGTTTTCACTTTTTCGATTTTTAAACATCTCGATTTATCGAAATTTCGATGTTTTATTTTTTCGATTTTTGTTTTTTTTATTCAAAATATGTATTTCAATTTTTAATTTCGATTTTTGAATTTTGGCCTATTTCATTTCTCGATTTCTCCATCTTTTGATGTTTCCATTTCTCGTCAATTTTTCGACTTTTCGGCTTTTCGATTTCTCCAAATTTTAAATTTTCGATGTCTCATTTTTCGACATTTCATTTTTGGGATTTTTCAGTTTTTCGATTTTCCAATCTTTTTACATTTTTCAATATTTCGGTTCTTCAATTTTCCGATTTATCGAGATTTCCATGTTTCTATTTTTCGATTTTTCATAATTTTTTTATTTAACATTTTTAACTTTCGAATTTTCTACTTTGGCCTGTTTCGATTTCTCGGTTTTTCAATTTTTCGATATTTCGATTTTTCAATTTTTCGATTTCCCAATTCCTTTGTCCTTTCAGTTTGGAATTTTTCAGTTTCTCGACTTTTCAATTTCTCGATTCTTCTATTTTCCAAATTTAAAATTTTTCGATTTTTAAGTTTTGGATTTTTGATTTTTCGATTCTTCAAATTGTTCTTACATTTTTCAATTATTCGACATTTCAGTTTTGGAATTTATCAATATTTCAAGTCTTAATTTTCCCATTTTCGACTTTTCTATTTCCCGATTTTCTAATTTTTCGATTTTTTTTACATTTTAGATTTTTCAATTTTGCGATTTTCGATTTCTCGATCTTTCGATTTTTAGACTGATCGATTTTAGATTTTTCGGTTTTTAATTTTTTTGAGTTTTCAATTTTTCGATTTTTAAACATCTCGATTTATCGAAATTTCGATGTTTTATTTTTTCGATTTTCAAAATATTTCAATTTTTAATTTCGATTTTTGAATTTTGGCCTATTTCGATTTCTCGATTTCTCCATCTTTTGATGTTTCCATTTCTCGTCAATTTTTCGACTTTTCGGCTTTTCGATTTTTCAATTTTACGATATTTCAGTTTAGGGATTTTTCAGTTTTTCGATTTTCAAATTTTTTGATTTTTCGTTATTTTTTTTATTTAAAATTTTTCAATTTTTCACTTCGATTTTTCAATTTTGTCCTAATTTGATTTCTCGGTTTTCCAATTTTTCGATGTTTCGATTTTTTAATTTTTCGGTTTCCCAATTTGTTTGTCCTTTCAGTTTGGAATTTTTCAGTTTCTCGACCTTTCAATTTTTCGATTCTTCTATTTTCCAAATTTTAAATTTTTCTATTTTTAAATTTTGGATTTTCGATTTTTCGATTCCTCAAATTTTTATTACATTTTTCAATTATTCGACATTTCAGTTTTGGGACTTATCAATATCAAGTCTTAATTTTCCTATTTTCGACTTATCTATTTCCCCATTTTCTAATTTTGTAGTTGTAAAGTGATCACCATAAAAAAAAAAACTTAATGTTTCCGTTTCTCGTCAATTTTTCGACTTTTCAGCTTTTCGATTTCTCGAAATTTCAAATTTTCGATTTCTCAATTTTTCGATTTTCCTTACATATGGCAATTTTCGACATTTCATTTTTGGGATTTTTCAGTTTTTCGATTTTCCAATTTTTTTTTACATTTTTCAATATTTCGGTTCGTCAATTTTCCGATTTTTCGACTTTTCTATTCTTGGATTTTCTAACTTTTCGATTTTCGAATTTTAGATTTTTCAATTTTACGATTTATCGAGATTTTGATGTTTCTGTTTTTCGATGTTTCGTTATTTTTTTATTTAACATTTTTAACTTTCGATTTTTCGATTTTGGCCTATTTCGATTTCTCGGTTTTTCAATTTTTCGACTTTATGGCTTTTCGATTTTTCGATTTTCCAATTTTTCGATGTTTCGATTTTTCAATTTTTCGTCCTTTCGGTTTGGAATTTTTCAGTTTCTCGACTTTTCAATTTTTCGATTCTTCTATTTTCCAAATTTAAAATTTTTCGATTTTTAAATTTTGGATTTTTGATTTTTGGATTCCCCAAATTTTTCTTACATTTTTCAATTATTCGACATTTCAGTTTTGGGATTTATCAATATTTCAAGTCTTAATTTTCCCATTTTCGACTTTTCTATTTCCCGATTTTCTAATTTTTTGATTTTTACATTTTAGATTTTGCGATTTTCGATTTCTCGATCTTTCGATTTTTCGACTGATCGGTTTTAGATTTTTCGGTTTTTAATTTTTTTGAGTTTTCACTTTTTTGATTTTTAAACATCTGGATTTATCGAAATTTCGATGTTTTATTTTTTCGATTTTTCGTTTTTTTTTTTTTTATTCAAAATATTTCAATTTTTAATTTCAATTTTTGAATTTTGGCCTACTTCGATTTCTGATTTCTCCATCTTTTGATGTTTCCATTTCTCGTCCATTTTTCGACTTTTCGGCTTTTCGATTTCTCGAAATTTCAAATTTTCGATTTCTCAATTTTTCGAAATTTCAGTTTGGGGATTTCTCGATTTTTCGATTTTTCGATTGCTAGGTCTTAGATTTTCCGGTTTTTAAATAATTTTTCGATTTTTCAGTTTTTCGATTTTTCGTTATTTTTTTTTTTTAATTTAAAATTTTTCAATTTTTCACTTCGATTTTTCAATTTTGATCGATTTTGATTTCTCGGTTTTTCAATTTTTCCATGTTTCGATTTTTCAGGTTTTCGATTTCCCAATTTTTTTGTCCTTTCAGTTTGAAATTTTGCAGTTTCTCGATTTTTCAATTTTTCGGTTCTTCTATTTTCCAAATTTTAAATTTTTCGATTTTTAAATTTTGGATTTTTCATTCTTCGATTCCTCAAATTTTTCTTACATTTTTCAATTTTTCGAAATTTCAGTTTGGGGATTTCTCGATTTTTCGATTTTTCGATTGCTAGGTCTTAGATTTTTCGGTTTTTAAATATTTTTTCGATTTTTCAGTTTTTCGATTTTTCGTTATTTTTTTTTTTATTTAAAATTTTTCGATTTTTCAATTTTGTTCGATTTTGATTTCTCGGTTTTTCAATTTTTCGTTGTTTCTATTTTTCAGTTTTTCGATTTCCCAATTTTTTTGTCCTTCCAGTTTTGAATTTTTCAGTTTTTCGATTTTTAAATTTTGGATTTTTGATTGTTCGATTCCCCAATTTTTTCTTACATTTCTCAATTATTCAACATTTCAGTTTTGGGATTTATCAATATCAAGTCTTAATTTTCCCATTTTCGACTTTTCTATTTCCCGATTTTCTAATTTTTCGATTTTTACATTTTCGATTTTCGATTTCTCGATCTTTCGATGTTTTTTTCCGATTTTTCGTTTTTTTTATTCAAATTATTTCAATTTTTAATTTTTCGACTTTCCAGCTTTTCGATTTCTCGAAATTTCAAATTTTCGATTTCTCAATTTTTCGATATTTCAGTTTGGGGATTGCTCAATTTTTCAATTTTCCTTACATATGGCAATTTTTCGACATTTCATTTTTGGGAATTTTTGAGTTTTTCGATTTTCCAATTTTTTACATTTTTCAATATTTCGGTTCTTCAATTTTCCGATTTTTCGACTTTTTTATTCTTCGATTTTTCGTTATTTTTTTATTTAACATTTTTAACTTTAGATTTTTCGATTTTCCAATTTTTCGATGTTTCGATTTTTCAATTTCCCAATTTTTCGTCCTTTCAGTTTGGAATTTTTCAGTTTCTCGATTTTTCAATTTTTTATTCTTCTATTTTACAAGTTCTCAATTTTTCGATTTTTTAAATTTTGAACTTTCGATTTTTTGTTTTCTAAAAGTTTAGTTCCTCAAATAAATTAGTTTTTTTTGCCTTTCTTCTTTTTTGTGACAGAATTTCTTAATTTTCCGTTTCTGGTTCTTAGTCTTTAAGTTCATTCGCATTTTCAGAAGGTTAAATCAGTAATTAATTTAATTTTAATACTTCCCTCACCTCGGAAATATACAGGGTGAGTCACTAAGCGCGCGGTCCTCGATATCTCATTAATTATTAGAAACACAAAAGAATCCAAAAACATAAAGTTGTTCGGTTCTTTGAACACTATATTTTAAATTCAGTTTTTTTTTAATCAGACACCATATATATTTTGACATATATATTTTGACTGACATGTTCATAAAGTCTTTACAACCACAGTTTACTTTAGAAATTCTATTGCGACATTGCCACGTTGTTCCAATTTTCTGGAAATTATATGACAATGAAAGGTTAACTTTATAATTTTCAAATATCGATGTTCTAGTTTGTTTTTTTTCAAATAATAGTGTAGTAACTATCTACTTTAAACCTAGGAAATAAAAGATACAGAACAAAAAGAGAATGAGGTATACTAATAAAATACAGGGTGTTCTAGTTGAAAAAACTGAAATATCGATATTTGAAAATTGTAATATCTAATTAAAATAAATTGTGGTTGCAAAGCCTAATAAGAGATCAATTAAAATATGTATCTAAAGATACTTAGGGTGCTTCATTTTAAAAAACTAAGTTGTGTTACGCCTTAAAAACAGAACATCGGTAAAGTTAAAGATAATTTTAGAGTATATAATCAGATAAGTCAGGTTTATTAAATAAATTATTATGTAACAAAAATGTAACAAAAAATTAATATGTTATTCTTATAAGTGACAAGTACGTAAAACTTTAACTACGTTTGTTCTCTCTGAGCAAATATAACTATTTATATATTAAGTCGAAAAGAGACCGCATTTTTTAAAGTTGAAGGTCCCTTCCTACAAGTCTAGGATGTGCAGTCGTTGACTCGAATGCAAAATTCTTCACCCATTTGAAATAAAACAGTATAACTCGTACTACTTCACAATGACATTTTATATCTACAACCACCTTCTTCAATACTAAATTCAGAATATGTAGGGCACAGACACGCCCAAATAAACCGGACTAATCCATGAACAACCGTCTACAATAATCACGATTGCGCAAGAATAATGTATCTATTAGGAGAACAAAATATGCTTACAACAATCCGCTCATTTTTTTTCGCAACACTCCGCAAACTCAAAATACCATGTTGATCACTCATGCTGACCTCCACGAGGGAATGCTTTGGATGAAATTTTTCTTCAAATTTTCTTTTACACAAAAGGAACTTTCTGGGCCCACTCTCGTTGAGTAACATGCAATACCTCCTCGCCTGCATTAACCTTAACATATTGTAATATGGTCTAGATCAAGAGGTATCCTTGTACTTGAATTAAACTCGTTATTTCGTGGTGGAGCAATATCTTGATATAGGTTCGTACTTTGTAAAAATGAAAAGTTGATTCACATTCAGTTGGACCAAACCAGTTTGGGGTTCGCCAAATATTAATCGCTATAAAAGCGACCCGTGCTTGAAATTTCGGTACATTCGTCCACCAACGATCTACCAAGTACCACTAAAATGGCATTCAGGGTACTACCATACCAACTTATTCAAACTTCAACTAAATTGTTTTAATTTTCCAGCTCGTAGTTTTGTGCGCCGCTTTGGCTTGCGCCAACGCTGGATACCTCGGCGGTTACGCTGCCGCCCCCGCTTTGGCCTACGGTGCCGCCCCTGCCTTGGCCTACGGAGCCGCTCCCGCTTTGGCCTACGGCGCCGCCGCCCCCACCCTCGGCAGCACCTACCACGGCAGACTCGCCTCCCCCGCCGTAGCTTACGCCGCCCCCGCCGCTCTCGCCGCCCCAGCCATCACCTCCCAGCACTCCAACATCATCCGCAGCTTCGGCAACTTGGGACAAGTCTCCACTTACTCCAAGAGCATCGACACCCCCTTCTCCAGCGTCCGCAAACACGACATCCGTGTGTCCAACCCCGGAGTTAGGACCGCCATCGCCGCCGCCCCCGCCGTAGCCTACGGAGGATACGCCGCCCCAGCCATCAGCACCTACCACGGAGGCTATGCCGCCCCAGCCATCAGTGCCTACGCCGCCCCAGCCATCGGCGCCTATGCTTCCCACGCCATCGCCGCCCCAGCCGTCGGCGTCGCTTACTCCGCCGCCCCCGCCGTGTCCCACCTCACCTACGCCTCCAACTACGCCAACTACGGATGGTAAACGTGGTAGATCGACACAGACTGACGTCACCTATTTATTTATTGACTATTTTCTTGTTAATTTATGTTTCTTCAAATAAAAGTATAAAATTTTAACTAGAATTTTTATTTAAATAAGAAAGTGTACAGTTTTTGACGAATTTTGAAACTGTCAAAGAAAGCAAATTTCTCGTAGATTCCGAATCTGAAAGTGTTTTTTGTCAAAATTTTCAACTAAGCCAGAAAATTTTTGACATTATCAAAAGGGGCAATAATCCTGCAGGGAAAGACTTGTTTTCTTTTCTCGTAGCAAATTTTCCACAGATTTCCAATGTACAATTGGTACTTTCGCTCCATGGTCGCCAGCCGCCGCCTTTCTACCACAGGAAACCCTTCACTAAAAATTTTGGATTTTCGAATTTTGTTTTTGATTTTTTCAAGTTTTTTGAGGATGTTTCAAAATTTTTAAAAATTCTTGAACTTTTTTTGAAGATTTTTCAAAAATGTTCAAGATTTTCTCGCTTTTTTTCAGGATTTTTCTTTTTAAATCTCTTGAAGATTTTCTAATTTTTTTAAATTATTTAAAGATAATTGTTTTTTTCAATTTCTGAAGATTTTAAAGTTTTTTTACAGTTTTGTGTTAAGATTTTTAGGTCTTCCTTTTTTTAGTTCTAAGAATCTCGGGGATCTCATGACTCTTGTTTTTGAAGTAATTTAAAAGAATGTCGGGGATTCCTTGTGTATGGTTTTTGACATAGTTTGAAAGAATCTCGGGGATTTTCCTGTGTATTGTTTTTAAAGCTTTTTAAAGAGATTGTTCAAGATTTTTAGAAGATTTTTTTAATTTTTTTAAGGATTCTGAAGTTTTGTTAAGGTTTTCATATCTTCTTAAGTTTTTGAAGCATTTTATTAATTTTGAAGTTTTTTTTTAACATTTTCCTTTTTCTTGAATTTTTTTGAAGATTTTTTTCAAAATATTTTAGTTTTTTAGGGTTAGTTTAACGACGTCTGATTGGCGTAGAGTCAGTCACGTGGTATTTTAATGCGATGTTAAAAATTTAATCGCAGTCAAGTATTTAACTGAGCTTCTGTTGCTTGTTTTCAAAGATTTCCCCTGTTGTTTTTGATTTTTTCAACTTTTTTGAAGATTTTTCAATTTTTAAAGATTCTTCAATTTTTTTTTTAAGATTTTTTGAATTTTTCAGGACTTTCTCGCTTTCGTCAAGATTCGTCAAGTAGTTTAAATTTTCTCAAGTTTTATCAATTTTTTAAATTTTTTTGAAGATTATGCGTTTTTTTTATTTCTAAAGATTGTCAAGATTTTTTACAGATTTATTTTAGGATTTTCAAGATTTTTCAAAATTTGTATTTTGTTTAATTTTTAAGAATCTCAAAGAGACTGTTCAAGATTTTTTAAAGATTTTTTTATTTTTTCAAGGGTTTTGAAGTTTTTCAAGATTTTTAATTTTTGTAAGGTTTTTCAATCGCTTTTTTAAATTTCAAGATTTTTTTAACATTTTCTTTTTTCTTGATTTTTTTGAAGATTTTTTCAAGATATTTCCGTTTTTTAGATAGAGTCAGTTTATGCAATATTTTAACTGTGATTAAAAGTTAATCACACATTTAACGAGATTCTTCCTTTTTAAATTTCTTGAATATTCTTCAATTTTTTGATTTTTTTTAAATTACTCATTTTTTTGAATTTTTAAAAATTTTCAAGATTTTTTACAGATTTGTTTTAAGATTTTCAAAATGTTTTCAAAATTTTTCCTATTTTTTTAAATTTTAAGAATTTCGAGGATTACATGAGTCTTGTTTTTGAAGTAATTTAAAGAATCTAGGGGATTCCTTGTCTACGGTTTTTGAACTAGTTTGAAAGAATCTCGGGGATTTTCCTGTGTATTGTTTTTAAAGCTATTTAAAGAGATTGTTCAAGATTTTTTAAAGATTTTTTTTATTTTTTTAAGGATTCTGAAGTTTTTTAAGGTTTTCATATCTTCTTAAGTTTTTGAAGCATTTTATTAATTTTCAAGTTTTTTTTAACATTTTCCATTTTCTTGAATTTTTTTGAAGATTTTTTTTTTAATATTTCAGTTTTTTAAGGCTAGTTTATATAATATTTTAACTGGGATTAAGTTAATCACGCATTTAACGAGGCGTTTAACGACGTCTGATTGGCGTAGAGTCAGTCACGTGGTATTTTAATGGGATGATGTTAAAAATTTAATCGCAGTCAAGTTTTTAACTGAGCTTCTGTTGCTTGTTTTCAAAGATTTCCCCTGTTGTTTTTGATTTTTTCAACTTTTTTGAAGATTTTTCAATTTTTAAGATTCTTCAATTTTTTTTAAGATTTTTTAAATTTTTTCAAGACTTTCTCGCTTTCGTCAAGATTCGTCAAGTAGTTTAAATTTTCTGAAGATTTATCAATTTTTAAAATTTTTTTGAAGATTACGCGTTTTTTTTATTTCTAAAGATTTTCAAGATTTTTACAGATTTATTTTTGGATTTTCAAGATTTTTCAAAATTTGTCTTTTGTTTAAATTTTAAGAATCTCAAGACCACATGAGTCTTGAGTAATTTAAAGAGACTGTTCAAGATTTTTTAAAAATTTTTTTTATTTTTTAAGGGTTTTGAAGTTTTTCAAAATTTTTAATTTTTGTAAGGTTTTTCAATCGCTTTTTTAAATTTCAAGATTTTTTTTTAACATTTTCTTTTTTCTTGATTTTTTTTGAAGTTTTTTACTTCCCGAGCGTAAGCAAAGGAAGTATTGTAATCGAGTCCGTCGGCCGACTCTCTACTTTTACGTTTTCTCGATCTTTCATGACCCCTAGAAGACGAAGAAATAGGTCTCCCATTTCCGTCTGTCTGTCCGTCTGTCCGTCTGTCCGTCTGTCCGTCTGTCCGTCCGTCTGTCCGTCTGTCCGTCTGTCCGTCTGTCCGTCTGTTGTCCCGGATTTTTATTAGACAGATAATCTCCGAAAGTACTCGACCGATTGTTGTGAAATTTTGTACTTATATTAAGAATATCATGTAGATGGTAAAACGCTAACCAAAATTTGTCTAATCATCCCCACCACTAAAGCGATGACGTCACTTCAAAATTGTACATAGTAAATGGGTTTTCAATTGTATAAAATAACATAGTCCTACACATGTAGTTTACAACTCTGAATCGACTTTTCACCCGAAACGTCCAGATTTTTGGAAAAAAAATCAAAATTATAAAACAACATTTTGAAATTTAATTTTTAATCTGCTAACCAGAATGCTTTGAAATCTTGCAGATGTTTTAAGGTCATAAAGAGCATAATAAATGTTTAGTCAAAATATATTTGCTTATCCCCTCCAAAAACTTGATGACGTCAGCTCGAAAGTTTGCCGAATAAATCATATCTAAAATGTACAAAATATGATGAGCCTGTACTTGTCATTTATCACTCCATTCATATTTTTTGGATTTGCATATACAGAGTGACTCAAAAAAATTAATGAATGCGCAAATATATTTTATTGATTTAATCAGGAACTACAAAACGGAATGCTCTGACATCTTGGGAATATTCTAAAGTTATTATAAGCATGGTAAACTTTTATTCAAAATGTATTTGTTCATCCCTCCTAAAAAAATTGATGACGTCACCCTTAAATTTTGCTGAATAAATCCTATCTAAAATGCAAAAAATATGATGAGTTTGTACTTGTGATTTATCATTCCATTCATATTTTTTAGATTTTCTTAAGAGGTGGTTCAAAAAAATTAATGAAGTCAATTTATTTTATTGATTAAATTAAAGGCAACACTTATTATTAGTATTACACCCCAACCAACCCAATTTGGTAGACAAAAAATTTGTTAAAGGAAAAACTCGGTTGAAACATAAGGGTAGCATGCTTATTTACATCGACTTTAACATTACAGACCTGCATTTGTTTTATGCGTTCACTTGGTTCCGCGAATGTGAAATAGACATGTTTATAATCAACCAATTGTGAATTTCACCGTCAAGAATTAAAATAAAACCCAATGTTTTATATAATAAGCGGAAGTCGAAGCAATAAAACCGATGGTCGTTTTGTTTACAGTTTCTCTGTTTGACTCTCAAGTATGCTGTTACGCCTGTCATCTTAAATTAAGAATGTTTATACATACACGATTTTCAGCTGCCTGGGATACGTATACGTGAGTAAATTGTTTCGTTATTTTATTGATTATTACAAATCAATATTCAAAACGACCCAATTCATTTTCCCGAAAATTTGAGAATATAATAATTTTATTCTTAGTATTACACTACATCTATCCCAAACTGATATACGTGTCCTTGCAAAAATGTTGATGACGTCATCGCATTTTTTTTTTAAATTCCCACTACAAAAATGTAATGAGAAAAAACACAATAGGCATGCAGTCGTCAAGTTTCCGACAGCGAGGGAAGTACTGTCTAAACTCTTTAGACCAATTGTTTCAAGATATTTCCGTTTTTTAGATAGAGTCAGTTTATACAATATTTTAACTGGGATTAAAAGTTAATCACACATTTAACGAGATTCTTCCTTTTTAAATTTCTTGAAGATTCTTCAATTTTTTGATTTTTTTTTAAATTATTCATTTTTTTTGAATTTTATAAAAATTTTCAAGGTTTTTTACAGATTTGTTTCAAGATTTTCAAAATTTTTTCAAAATTTTTCCTATTTTTTTAAATTTTAAGAATTTCGAGGATTACATGAGTCTTGCTTTTGAAGTAATTTAAAGAATCTAGGGGATTCCTTGTCTACGGTTTTTGAACTAGTTTGAAAGAATCTCGGGGATTTTCCTGTGTATTGTTTTTAAAGCTATTTAAAGAGATTGTTCAAGATTTTTTAAAGATTTTTTTTATTTTTTTAAGGATTCTGAACTTTTTTAAGGTTTTCATATCTTCTTAAGTTTTTGAAGCATTTTATTAATTTTCAAGTTTTTTTTTTTTACATTTTCCTTTTTCTTGAATTTTTTTGAAGATTTTTTTCAAAATATTTCAGTTTTTTAGGGCTAGTTTATATAATATTTTAACTGGGATTAAGTTAATCACGCATTTAACGAGGCGTTTAACGACGTCTGATTGGCGTAGAGTCAGTCACGTGGGATTTTAAAGCGATGTTAAAAATTTAATCGCAGTCAAGTATTTAACTGAGCTTCTGTTGCTTGTTTTCAAAGATTTCCCCTGTTGTTTTCGATTTTTTCAAGTTTTTTGAAGATTTTTCAGTTTTTAAAGATTCTTCAATTTTTTTAAAGATTTTTTGAGTTTTTCAAGACTTTCTCGCTTTCGTCAAGATTCGTCAAGTAGTTTAAATTTTCTGAAGATTTATCAATTTTTTTAATTTTTTTTAAGATTATGCGTTTTTTTTATTTCTAAAGATTTTCAAGATTTTCTACAGATTTATTTTAGGATTTTCAAAATTTTTCAAAATTTGTCTTTTTTTTAAATTTTAAGAATCTCAAGATCACATGACTCTTGAGTAATTTAAAGAGACTGTTCAATATTTTTTAAAGATTTTTTTATTTTTTCAAGGGTTTTGAAGTTTTTCAAGATTTTTAATTTTTGTAAGGTTTTTCAATCGCTTTTTCAAATTTCAAGATTTTTTTTAACATTTTCTTTTTTCTTGATTTTTTTTTGAAGATTTTTTCAAGATATTTCCGTTTTTTAGATAGAGTCAGTTTATACAATATTTTAACTGGGATTAAAAGTTAATCACACATTTAACGAGATTCTTCCTTTTTAAATTTCTTGAAGATTCTTCAATTTTTTGATTTTTTTTAAATTATTCATTTTTTTGAATTTTTAAAAATTTTCAAGATTTTTTACAGATTTGTTTTAAGATTTTCAAAATTTTTTCAAAATTTTTCCTATTTTTTTAAATTTTAAGAATTTCGAGGATAACATGAGTCTTGTTTTTGAAGTAATTTAAAGAATCTAGGGGATTTCTTGTCTACGGTTTTTGAACTAGTTTGAAAGAATCTCGGGGATTTTCCTGTGTATTGTTTTTAAAGCTATTTAAAGAGATTGTTCAAGATATTTTAAAGATTTTTTTATTTTTTTAAGGATTCTGAAGTTTTTTAAGGTTTTCATATCTTCTTAAGTTTTTGAAGCATTTTATTAATTTTGAAGTTTTTTTTTAACATTTTCCTTTTTCTTGAATTTTTTTGAAGATTTTTTTTTAAATATTTCAGTTTTTTAGGGCTAGTTTATATAATATTTTAACTGGGATTAAGTTAATCACGCATTTAACGAGGCGTTTAACGACGTCTGATTGGCGTAGAGTCAGTCACGTGGTATTTTAATGCGATGTTAAAAATTTAATCGCAGTCAAGTATTTAACTGAGCTTCTGTTGCTTGTTTTCAAAGATTTCCCCTGTTGTTTTTGATTTTTTTTACTTTTTTGAAGATTTTTCAGTTTTTAAAGATTCTTCAATTTTTTTTAAGATTTTTTGAGTTTTTCAAGACTTTCTCGCTTTCGTCAATATTCGTCAAGTAGTTTAAATTTTCTGAAGATTTATCAATTTTTTAATTTTTTTTGAAGACAATGCGTTTTTTTTATTTCTAAAGATTTTCAAGATTTTTTTCAGATCTATTTTAGGACTTTCAAGACTTTTCAAAATTTGTCTTTTGTTTAAATTTTAAGAATCTCAAGATCACATGAGTCTTGAGTAATTTAAAGAGACTGTTCAAGATTTTTTAAAGATTTTTTTATTTTTTTCAAGGGTTTTGAAGTTTTTCAAGATTTTTAATTTTTGTAAGGTTTTTCAATCGCTTTTTTAAATTTCAAGATTTTTTTAACATTTTCTTTTTTCTTGATTTTTTTTGAAGATTTTTTCAAGATATTTCCGTTTTTTAGATAGAGTCAGTTTATACAATATTTTAACTGGGATTAAAAGTTAATCACACATTTAACGAGATTCTTCCTTTTTAAATTTCTTGAATATTCTTCAATTTTTTGATTTTTTTTAAATTACTCATTTTTTTGAATTTTTAAAAATTTTCAAGATTTTTTACAGATTTGGTTCAAGATTTATAAAATTTTATGACAAGAATTTTTATTTAAATAGGAAAGTGTATGGTTTTTGACAAATTTTGAAACTGTCAAAGGAAGAAAAATTCTCGTAGATTCCAAATCTGAAAGTGTTTTTTCTCAAAATTTTCAACTAAGCGAGAACATCGAAAAATCAAAATTTTCAAAATTTTAACATTTTCAAAAGGGGCAATAATCCTACAGGGAAAGACTTGTTTTCTTTTTCTCCTAGAAAGTTTTCCACAGATTCTGAAATCAAAGCTGTTTTTTTCTCTAAACAACAAAAAAACCCAGTTTTTCAAAAAATTTTGAAATGATTAAAGGACTCCTCGGAGTCCTCGGGAAAAAAGTTCCATGCAGCAAATTTTCCATAGAATTCGAATGTGAAAGCAGTACTTTCGTTCCCTGGTCACCAGCCGCCTTTCTACCACAGGAAGCCCTTCTGTCCAAATTTAGGATTTTCGAATTTTTCGAATTTGCCGCCACGCCCCGACCTGTCAACCCGAAGCGTCCATTCTCAGGTCGAATCAAAATAAACCAAAAGGTGAATTAACCACAAATGATGTGAGAGCCGTTGCCTCCGAAAAATGCAGTCGGGCCTCCTCAACTGAATCTCCCCCATCGCCAAGACGCACTGCCACTTTTCCCGCACCCAAAAATAAACAAACGCACATAACCTCAATCTTCCACCGCCGCAAGAAAATGGTAAGGAAACGCTCCCGCAAGTACGAGAGCGACGACAACGACAGCGACAGCGACCTAGACTGCGACTTCGAGACCCAGTCGAGGCCGGCGCCCAAGAAGTACAGCCTGCGGGAGCGCAAGGCCCCCTTGTTCACCACGGACTTCGACTACTACGGGCTCGACGAAGACGACGCCGAGGCGCGGAAGCAGTCCACGGACGACGAGGACTTCCAGGTGGAGGCGGACGTGAACGGGGCGAGGAGCTTCTTCGAGCCGGACCCGGACGTGGACCCCCAGAATTCTGAAGGTATACAGATTTGAGTTACGAGGGTAAAGTTGAGCCGTTCGAAAACGATTTATCAGGACGAAGAGCTCAGATTTTCTATAGTTTAATCGGAAAATAAAGCCTAAATAAAAAAAAATCGTTCATGAAGTGTTGTCACTCGTAGGTGTATAGTTGGTTGCATACACACCAAGCGAGCTTTTCGTCCTGACGAA
The DNA here is from genome assembly GCF_036711695.1 of Zophobas morio. Taxonomy (NCBI): domain Eukaryota; kingdom Metazoa; phylum Arthropoda; class Insecta; order Coleoptera; family Tenebrionidae; genus Zophobas; species Zophobas morio. The sequence continues at coordinate 326,163 of NW_026972108.1, forward strand.
TCCTTTCGCAAACGGATCCAAAATGTTGACTTTGACAGGTCTGATCGATTTTGAGGACATAATAAGGGCCGACATCGTGGTCAACAAGAATAAGATAGACTATGACAATATGATACAGAAGACGGAGATTAAATTGACGCAGCAGCCGAAAAAGCGGGGTCGGAAGCCGAAAATCCGACCCGACGGCGACATCAAGAAGGAAGAACCGACTGAGACTCAGTTTGTGTGTGAGCCAGATTTGGGTAGTCTCGAATTGCAGAAGCAAGAGATCGAGGAAGTGAAGGAGGAGAGGACTGAAAACCCACAAGACGCTAAAGATAAAAGCGAAGGGCTTCCGAATGGCGACGTTTTGGAAGGTTTGGAGAACGGTGATACCCAAAAGGGGGACAGCGAGTCCCCGGGGAAGGAACGAAATAGTATAGAGATGGTGATGTTAGAACCTCCTCCTATCCAGGAGGAGGATAAACAGGAAGACGAAGACGACGATGTTATTGTTTTGGGTGAGCTTAAACAGGATGTCATTGTTTTAGATGACTGAGCGAGCGCAATGACTTGTATATAGGGTGTATAGTTTAATCATGTATTGAGTTATTAGTGGTTATTTTGTTCAGACTTTATTAGATGTATTTATTGATTCGATTTGTGTAAGATGATTAAATAAACCGTAGTCATTTTACGTCGACGTGAACTTGTTGAAGCCACTAAACACCGTTTTATTATTTTCAGAGTTTTCTTTAAATAAAAAATTGCGCATAAATTAAAATCACATTTTTTTCACACCACTTCACTGTCCTCAGTTTCCACGTCCCCACTGTGTTCGCCGTTGTCGATTATGATGAATTTGGGCCGGGGGGCGCGAATGGGGGCTGTGAACGTCGATAGCTTACCAGCTTCGATGAGCTCCATGTCTTTGACCACCTGTCTGTACACCCGGTCTGAAATTCCTGTCGCTTCTATAAGTCTTTGTTTGTAGTTGCTAATGGGTATTACGGGGGCTCCTTTCGTGGCTTCTTTCTTCATAAATCGTAACACGTTGGCTATGACTTCGCGACTCTGGGAGTTCACGATTCTGCCACGAACCCCCACTTGTTTGTCGTGCGGCATTTTGTGACCCGCTGTAAATATAAGGTGGTTGGAACACGTCTGGAGGTTTATAAAACTCACTTTTGGCCGGGTTTGAATTGTAAATACAAATTTAAACTAAATGACACAGCTGACATGTGTCAATGTCATTGGGTACCAATCGCCGAAGTTAAAATCACTAGAGGTTTCGGGCCATGTTTAAGTTGGTAATGGAACGTCAATCAAATTTTAAATTTAAAAAATGTCAAGTGGTACTTTTTTTGAAAGATTTTTTAAATAGAAATTGTTTCAGGGGGCTTAGTACGTGCTAATCTAAGAGCAATTTGGGCAAATGACACCCTCTAAGAAAATAGAGGGCGAAGCTGAAAATTTTCGTCAATTTAAAGTCTTGACAGTTTCAGTTTTCTCAGGGTCGAATTTTTGAAAACAAAAAAAAATTCTTGAATGTTTAATAATAAAAATTTCAATAAACGTGGGTGAAAGACAGAATTTGTGGAAATTTTGAAATATCGATTTCCAAAGATTTCTAGTGAAATAATTTAGAGATTGTTTATAAAATAGTTTTTAAGAATTTTCCAAAAATGTAACACCATGTATCGCAGGCAAGTATTTAATTGAGGTTCTGTAAACCGGATCTTAAAGATTTGTTTTCAAAGATTTTCCCTTTTGTTTTTGATTTTTTCAAGTTTTTTGAAGATTTTTCAAAGTTTTTAAAGATTCTTAAATTTTTTTCATGATTATTTAAAAAATGTTCAAGATTTTTTAAAGATTTTTTTTATTTTTTCAAGGATTCTGAAGTTTTTTTAAGGTTTTTCACATTTTATTAAGTTTTTTAAGCATTTTATTAATTTTCAAGTTTTTTTTAACATTTCCCTTTTACTGAATTTTTTTGAAGATTTTTTCAAAATATTTCCGTTTTTTAGGGCCAGTTTATACAATATTTTAACTGGGATTAAGTTAATCACGCATTTAACGAGGCGTTTAGCGAAGTCTGATTGGCGTAGTCAGTCACGTGGTATTTTAACGCCATGTTAAAAATTTAATTGCAGTGAAGTATTTAATTGAGCTTCTGTTGATTGTTTTCAAGGTTTCCCCTGTTGTTTTTGATTTTTTCAAGTTTTGAAGTTTTTCGAGATTTTTAAGTTTTCTAAGATTTTTCATATTTTCCTAAGTTTTTTAATTGTCAAGTTTTCTTTTTAACATTTTCTTTTCAAGATTCTTTCTTTTTAAATTTCTTGAAAATTTTTCAAGATTCTTCAAGATTTTCAAGAATTTTTACAGATTTATTTTAGGATTTTCAAGATTTTTCAAAATGTTTCTTTTGTTTAAATTTTAAGAATCTCAGGATCACATGAGTCTTGTTTCTGGAGTAATTTCAAGAGATTGTTCAAGGTTTTTTAAAGATTTTTTTTATTTTTTCAAGATTTTTTAAGTTTTTCAAGATTTTTAATTTTTGTAAGGTTTTTCATACTTTTGTGAGTTTTTTAAACACGTTTTTAGTTTTCAAGATTTTTTTACATTTTCTTTCTTCTTGAATTTTTTTGAAGATTTTTTCCAACAATATTTTATGTGGGATTAAGTTAATCACACATTTAATGAAACGTTTAATGGTCTTAAAGGGTCTTAAAGATTTCTTTTTAAAGATTTCCCCTTTTGTTTTTGATGTTTTCAAGTTTTTTGAAGATCTTTCAAGGTTTTTAAATATTCTTCAATTTTTTGAGCTTTTTTGAAAAATTTTCAAGATTTTCTCGCTTTTTTCAAGATTTTTCCTTTTTTAAATTTCTTGAAGATTCTTCAATTTTTTTATTTTTGTTGAAAATTATTCGTTTTTTTGAATTTTTAAAAATCTTCAAGACTTTTTAAAGATTTTTAATTTTTTCAAGAGTTTTGAAGTTTTTCAAGACTTTTAAGTTTTCTGAGGTTTTTCATATTTTCCCAAGTTTTTTAATTTTCAAGTTTGTTTTTTAATATTTTTCTCTTTTTGAAAATTTTTCAAGATTCTTTTTAAATTTTTTGAAGATTTTTCAAGATTTTTCAATTTTTTAATTTTTTTTCAAGATTTTTGAATCTCCGAAGATTTTTTTTTTTGATTTCCAAGATTTGTTTTAAAATTTTTCCTTTTGTTTTAATTCGAAGGATCTGAGGGACCATTTGTGACTTGTATCTGGTTTTTGAAGTACTTTTGAAGAATCTCGGGGAACCCTTTTGTTTTTTTTAAGCAGTTTTATCGAATTTTGGGAACCCCTTGTGTTTTGAATTACTTTGAAAGAAGCTGAGGGATTTCTTTTGTTTTTGAAGTAGTTTAAAGAATCTCGAGGACGCGTTGTGTCTAGCTTTTGAAGTAGTTTGAAAGAATCTCAGGGATCCCTTTTGTTTTGTTTTTGAAGTAGTTTGAGAGAATTGTGGAGATCCCTTGTCTCGTTTTTGAAGTAGATTGAAAGAATCTCGGAGACTCCTTTTGGTTTATTTTTGAACTTCATAGTTTGAAAGAATCTCGGGAACTCCTAGTGGTTTATTTTTGAAGTAGTTTAAAAGAATCTCGGGAGCACCCTGTGGTTTACTTTTGAAAATTTTACTGTGTCCAAAGTTATCAAGAATTTTCCAAAATGCTATCTAGATAAATTTTTAATCCTTGATGAAAATTTTCATCGGAGCAAAAATCAATCTCGGTTATGTCGAGATTAAAGTTTTTTGTTTTTCCGAAAATTTTGGAATTATCAAACACATTTTTCGTGAATTTTAGAATCTTTCGAAATTTCAAATAAAAAAAAAAATACCAAAGACATATCAAAAAATCAGTATAGCGGTGTTCAAACATTTTTGAAAACTAAATTCATAACAATGATAATCTTCCGCTACTTACGATTCTGAAATCGCCGTCCCGATATCTGGTCCAATAAACACGTAAAGTGAATTCAAAATTTCCAAAAATTTTCCAAAAAAGTGCTTAAAATTGGGTTAATCGACCGAAAATTGGTGTCAAATTGTAGATAATCTTTCGCTAGTTACGATTTTGAAAACGCCGTCACGATATCTGGTCCAATAAAGCCGAAAAATGAATTCAAAATTTCCAAAAATTTTCCAAAAAAGTGGTTAAAATTGGGTTAATCGACCGGAAATTAGTGTCAAATTGTAGATAATCTTCCGCTAGTTGCGATTCTAAAATCGCCAGCACGATATCTGGTCAAATAAAGCCGAAAAGTGAATTTAAAATTTCCAAAAATTTTCCAAAAAAGTGCTTAAAATTGGGTTAATCAACCGAAAATTGGTGTCAAATTGTGGATAATCTTCCGCTAGTTACGATCCTGAAATCGCCAGCACGATATCTGGTCAAATAAAGCCGAAAAGTGAATTTAAAATTTCCAAAGATTTTCCAAAAAAGTGCTTAAAATTGGGTTAATCGACCGGAAATTAGTGTCAAATTGTAGATAATCTTCCGCTAGTTACGACTCTGAAAACGACGTCAAGATATCTGGTCCAATAAACACGCAAAGTTAATTCAAAATTTCCAAAAATTTTCCAAAAAAGTGGTTAAAATTGGGTTAATCCACCGAAAATTGGTGTTAAATTGTAGATAATCTTCCGCTAGTTACGACTCTGAAATCGTTGTCACGATATCTGGTCCAATAAACACGTAAAGTGAATTCAAAATTACCAAAAATTTTCCAAAAAAGTGGTTAAAATTGGGTTAATCGACCGAAAATTGGTGTCAAATTGTAGACAATCCTGCGCTAGTTACGATTCTGAAAACGCCCTCACGATATCTGGTCCAATAAAGCCGAAAAGTGAATTCAAAATTTCCAAAAATTTTCCAAAAAAGTGCTTAAAATTGGGATAATCGACCGAAAATTGGTGTCAAATTGTGGATAATCTTCCGCTAGTTACGATTCTGAAATCGCCAGCATGATATCTGGTCAAATAAAGCCGAAAAGTGAATTTAAAATTTCCAAAAATTTTCCAAAAAAGTGCTTAAAATTGGGTTAATCGACCGAAAATTAGTGTCAAATTGCAGATAAACTTCCGCTAGTTACGATTCTGAAAACGACGTCAAGATATCTGGTCCAATAAACACGCAAAGTGAATTCAAAATTTCCAAAAATTTTCCAAAAAAGTGCTTAAAATTGGGTTAATCCACCGAAAATTGGTGTCAAATTGTAGATAATCTTCCGCTAGTTACGACTCTGAAATCGCCGTCCCGACATCTGGTCCAATAAACACGCAAAGTGAATTCAAATTTACTAAAAATTTTCCAAAAAAGTGGTTAAAATTGGTTTATTCGACCGAAAATTGGTGTCAAATTGTAGACAATCTTCCGCTAGTTACGATTCTGAAAACGACGTCAAGATATCTGGTCCAATAAACACGCAAAGTGAATTCAAAATTTCCTAAAATTTTCCAAAAAAGTGGTTAAAATTGGGTTAATCGACCGAAAATTGGTATCAAATTGTAGATAATCTTCCGCTAGTTACGATTCTGAAATCGCCGTCCCGATATCTGGTCCAATAAACACGCAAAGTGAATTCAAATTTACCAAAAATTTTCCAAAAAAGTGGTTAAAATTGGGTTAATCGACGGGAAATTGGTGTTAAATTGTAGATAATCTTCCGCTAGTTACGATTCTGAAAACGCCGTTACGATATCTGGTCCAATAAAGCCGAAAAGTGAATTCAAAATTTCCAAAAATTTTCCAAGAAAGTGGGTAAAATTGGTTTAATCGACCGAAAATTGGTGTCAAATTGTAGATAATCTTCCGCTAGTTACGATTCTGAAAACGCCGTCACGATATCTAGTCCAATTAAGCCGAAAAGTGAATACAAATTTTCCAAAAATTTTCCAAAAAAGTGCTTAAAATTGGATTAATCGACCGGAAATTGGTGTCAAATTGTAGAATACATATTTTTTAAGACGTTACATGTTTTAGCTATAAAACTTTACATTTGATAGATCAATTTTTAATCTCAGTTGAAAATTTTCGTCGACTCTTTCAGAATCGAACTTCTGCATTCTGTTGCACCAAAAAATATCATGAATTTTAGATTTTTTGTAGTGTAGTCTTTTGAATACCTCTCGTACATACTACAATTTGTTTTAAACCATTCTTGTACACATTTCAAACAACTATGTGTTATGCAACCCTTCTTACAGTCGTGTAATGCAAGCAACCTGCTTATCTCAGTTTCGCTGTCAAATGTCATTTTAAGTAAGATTTCCTAACCTCGTTAAATTTAAAACCCGAAATAATGTCCAACAAAGGGGCCCTAGCCCTCCTGGCTGATTACGAAGGCAACAGTTCCGACGAAGAGGCCCCCAGCAGGTGTTTTTCAACCAAGAGACTGCACAGAGATGAAGAAAATGAAGAAATAAGAATAAAACGTGTGACAAAGTTTGTAAACAAAGGGGAGGTTTTCAAATCTTTTAAACCAAATTTCGTAGATTACCGGCCCCAAATTTCATAATAAACAACCCAGAGGAAGTGGTGGACGATCCGTCTTTACATGATGGGCGCATCAGGAGCTTTGCACATGAAAGGGGAAATTGGGTGACTTATGCATATATCCCTTGTACTGGATTTGAAATGGAAAATTGGTATAATAGTGAATTGCGACTGTTTTAGATGAAAGTAACGAAGGTCTGCAGAGGTTAATGTCACTGGTTACAAGTGTGGCGGTGCCGGAAGATATTGAGTTGAAGTGCTTCCAAGATTTACATTTAAGTCTCACTAGGACTGTGATATTGAGGTATCATTGGATAGACTCGTTTGTTAGCACCTTAAGGGATAATTTATCGCATTTTACTAAGTATGTCTACCGTTTTTAAATTAATTTTGGTGATTTGTTTTTTTTTTAAGATTTATTATAATGTTGGATCATTTGGAAGTTTACACCAATGAAGAAAAAACGCGTACGTTTATAGGTTTGCAAGTTAAAACTGGCTATGATGCTCTTTTAAAATTAGTGCATTGTTTGGATAATTGTTTAGGAGAGTTCAAACTACCCAAATTTTATGAAAATCCATCTTTCCACATTAGCATAGCGTGGTGCCTTGGAGACAACACAGAAAAGCTTAAGTCGCTTCTGCCTTACTTAAATCGCGACTTAGAACTCCTCATGTCAGAATATTCTCAAGAAAACTGGTATACTTATGTTGAACAAATCTTGTGCAAAACAGGTAACAAAATTTTCCAATTCCAACTGCAATGAAAATTTATTTATATAAAAATAGTAAGTAATTAGTGCTTTTTGATGGAATATGACCTCCCTCCCGGGTTCATGATGCACGTTTTGGCGGGCGACTCCAAACACCACTCATACCAAACTTTGTCCTGATTTTCCACCCTCCAGAAGGAGATTTCAATGACAGAGCCGCCACTCACTTTCAGAGGTTCCTACAAACAAAAACGATAACACTTATCTGTAAAAACTGTCCACTCACCATCAACGGGAACACAATCGGGAACCAACTGACCATCTCATGGGTGTGCGTTTCCGGATGGATACTCAGCGTCACGTCTTTGTACAAAACCGTATCAAAAAAGCCCACGAAACCCGTCAGAATGCACGTCTGCGTACAATTAAACCTCAACTTCTTATACCTCTCATTGTTGATGACGTCACTCCAGTTCGGGTGCTCAAACTTAAACAGCGCCTGCGCAGGAGCGATCTGGTAGTAGTTAACCAGATGAATAACATACGGAGTCTCGTAGCACGTCTTCAGTGTTTTATCCGCGGGTCTGTTATTTCTAATTTCGTTAAAAATCTTGATGCTTTGAAGCGGGGCTAAATACGACGTGTACGAACAAGGTATGGAGATTCCGTTCCTCTTGAGAAAGCGTTGGGCCCCGTCGAGACACTCCGGCGACAGCTCGTTGTCGCCGAAGGACCCCAGGAGCTCGGACACCAGAATGTCGGCTTTCTCCGGGGGCTCGTACACTCTCATGTCGTCGTTAATCAGAGTGACTTGGTCGCTCCACTCGTGTTTAACTCTGTCAATCAGGGTGTTTATGGCGTAGGGGTTTTTTTCAACAGCGTAGACTTTGACTTTTCTGTGGAGGATGTAGGAGACGTTTAAGGCAGCTTGTACGAGGGGGCCGCGCCCCGCCCCCACTACCATGATCGTGGGAATGGTGACATCCGCGGGTACGTCTTCTAGGGCTTTCTGGATCGCGTTTTGATATGTGGTGTATTTGATTTGGTCTTTTTCGAAAACTTCATAGATGTTGGTTTCTAAGTGTTCAGTTAGAGGTTGTAAGGGGTTCTGAGCTTCTGTTGCTTGTTTTCAAAGATTTCCCCTGTTGTTTTTGATTTTTGAAGTTTTTTGAGGATCTTTCAAAACTTTTAAAGATTCTTCAATTTTTTTAAAAGATTTTTTGAAAGTTTTTCAAGATTTTCTCGCTTTTTTCAAGATTCCTCAAGCAGTTTAAATTTTCTGACGATTTTTCAATTTTTCGAACTTTTTTGGAGATTAATTTTTTTATTTCTAAAGATTTTCAAAATTTTTACAGATGTATTTTGGATTTTCAAGATTTTTCAAAATTTTTTTTGTATAAATTTTAAGAATCTCAGGGATTACATGAGTCTTGTTTTTGAACTAATTTAAAGAGATTGTTCAAGATTTTTTTATTTTTTCAAGGGTTTTGAAGTTTTTCAAGATTTTTAATTTTTGTAAGGTTTTTCATAGTTTGTTGAGTTTTTTAAACACTTTTCTAATTTTCAAGATTTTTTTAACATTTTCTTTTTTCTTGAATTTTTTGAAGATTTTTTCAAGATATTTCCGTTTTTTAGATAGAGCCAGTTTATACAATATTTTAACTGGGATTAAGTTAATCACACATTTAACGAGATTCTTCCTTTTTAAATTTCTTGAGGATTCTTCAATTTTTTGTTTTTTTTTTTGAAAATTATTACTTTTTTTGAATTTTTAAAAATCTCCAAGATTTTTTACAGATTTGTTTTAAGATTTGTAAGATTTTTTCAGAATTTTTCATATATTTTTAAATTTTAAGAATCTCGAGGATCACCTGAGTCTTGTTTTTGAAGAAATTTAAAGAATTTAGGGGATTCCTTGTGTACGGTTTTTGAACTAGTTTGAAAGAACTTCGGGAATTCTTCTGTGTATTGTTTTTGAAGCAGTTTCAAGAGATTGTTCAAGATTTTTTATTTTTTAAAATTTTTAAGTTTTCTAAAGTTTTTCATATTTTCCTAAGTTTTTTAATTTTCAATTTTTTTTTAACATTTTCTTTTCAAGATTCTTCCATTTTTTTTTAAGATTTTCTTGAAAGTTTTTCAAGATTTTCTCGCTTTTTTCAAGATTCCTCAAATAGTTTAAATTTTCTGAAGATTTTTCAATTTTTTGAATTTTTTTGAAGATTATGCGTTTTTTTTTAATTTCTAAAGATTTTCAAGATTTTTTACAGATTTATTTTACGATTTTCAAGATTTTTCAAAATTTGTCTTTTGTTTAAATTCTCACGATCACATGAGTCTTGTTTTTGATGTAATTTAAAGAGATTGTTCAAGATTTTTTAAAGATTTTTTAATTTTTCAAGGGTTTTGAAGTTTTTCAAGATTTTTAATTTATGTAAGGTTTTTCATGCTTTCTTGAGTTTTTTAAACGCTTTTTTTTAATTTTCAAGATTTTTTTAACATTTTCTTTTTCTTGATTTTTTTTGAAGATTTTTTTCAAGATATTTCCGTTTTTGAGATGGAGTCAGTTTATACAATATTTTAACTGGGATTAAAGTTAATCACACATTTAACAAGCTTCTTTCTTTTTAAATTTCTTGAAGATTCTTCAATTTTTTTATTTTTTTTTAAATTATTAATTTTTTTGAATTTTTAAAAATTTTCAAGATTTTTTACAGATTTGTTTTAAGATTTTCAAAATTTTTCCAAAATTTTTCCTATTGTTTTAAATTTTAAGAATTTCGAGGATCACATGAGTCTTGTTTTTGAAGTAATTTAAAGAATCTCGGGGATTTCTTGTGTACGGTTTTTGAACTAGTTTGAAAGAATTTCGGGGATTTTTCTGTGTATTGTTTTTGAAGCAGTTTCAAGAGATTGTTCAAGATTTTTTAAAGATTTTTTTATTTTTTCAAAAGTTTTGAAGTTTTTCAAGTTTTTTAATTTTCAAGTTTTTTTTTAACATTTTCTTTTCAAAATTATTTCTTTTTAAATTTATTGAAAATTTTTCAAGATTGTTCAATTTTTTTTAAGATTTTCTTGAAAGTTTTTCAAGATTTTCTCACTTTTTTCAAGATTCCTCAAGTAATTTAAATTTTCTGAACACTTTTCAATTTTTTTCGAATTTTTTTGAAGATTATTCGTTTTTTTTTAATTTCTAAAGATTTTCAAGATTTTTTACAGATTTGTTTTAGAATTATCAAAAAAGAAAGCCCTTTGGAACAAATTTCGGAGAACAAAATGCAATAATGACTACGTAGCTCACAGGCTTTTCTCAAACGAACTATCTATCAAATTTTCAAGATTTTTCAAAATTTTTCTTTTGTTTAAATTGTAAGAATCTCAGGATCACATGAGTCTTGTTTTTGAAGTAATTTAAAGAGATTGTTCAAGATTTTTTAAAGATTTTTTTTTATTTTTTCGAGGGTTTTGAAGTTTTTCAAGATTTTTAATTTTTGTAAGGTTTTTCGTACTTTCTTGAATTTTTTTCAAAATATTTCCGTTTTTTAGATAGAGCCAGTTTATACGATATTTTAACTGGGATTAAGTTAATCACACATTTAACCGTGTTAAAAATTTAATTGCAATCAAAAATTTAATTGATCAAATCGGGTCTTAAAGATTTCCAATTAAAGATTTCCCCTTTTGTTTTTGATTTTTTCAAGTTTTTTGAAGATCTTTCAAGGTTTTTAAAGATTCTTCCATTTTTTTGAAGCTTCTTTGAAAAATTTTCAAAATTTTCTCGCTTTTTTCAAGATTCTTCCTTTTTAAATTTCTTGAAGATTCTTCAATTTTTTGATCTTCAAGATTTTTTACAGAATTGTTTTAAGATTTTCAAGATTTTTTCAATATTTTTTTTAAATTTTAAGAATCTCGAAGGTCACATGAGTTTGTTTTTGAATTAATTTAAAGAATCTCGGGGATTCCTTGTGTACGGTTTTTGAACTAGTTTGAAAGAATCTCGGGGATTTTTCTGTGTATTGTTTTTGAACCAGTTTGAGAGATTGTTCAAGATTTTTTAAAGATTTTTTATTTTTTCAAGAGTGTTGAAGTTTTTCAAGATTTTTAAGTTTTCTGAGGTTCTTCATACTTGCCTAATTTTTTTATTTTTCAAGTTTTCTTTAACATTTTCTTTTTTTTTATATTTTTCAAGATTCTTTCTTTTTAAGTTTCTTGAAGATATTTTTAGATTGTTCAATTTTTTATTTTTTTTCAAGATTTTTTAATCTCCGAAGACTTCTTTGAAGATTTTCAAGATTTGTTTTAAAATTTTTCCTTTTTGTTTGAAAATTTTTCAAGATTCTTTGTTTTTAAATTTCTTGAAGATTTTTTAAGATTGTTCAATTTTTTATTTTTTTTCAAGGTTTTTGAATCTCCGAAGACTTCTTTGAAGATTTCAAGATTTGTTTCAAAATTTTTCCTTTTTTGTTTGAAAATTTTTCAAGATTCTTTCTTTTTAAATTTCTTGAAGATTTTTTAAGATTGTTCAATTTTTAATTTTTTTTTTCAAGATTTTTGACTCTTCGAAGACTTTTCTTTGAAGATTTTCAAGATTTGTTTTAAAATTTTCCTTTTTTTGAAAATTTTTCAAGATTCTTTCTTTTTAAATTTCTTGAAGGTTTTGCAAGATTGTTCAATTTTTTAATTTTTTTGAATCTCCGAAGATTTTTCTTTGAAGATTTTCAAGATTTGTTTTAAAATTTTTCTTTTTTTTGAATTCAAAGAACCTTGGGGACCACTTGTCACTTGTATCTGGTTTTTGAAGTAGTTTAAAGAATCTCGGGGACGCGTTGTGTCTAGTTTTTGAAGTAATTTGATAGAATCTTAGGAATCCCTTTTGTTTTGTTTTTGAAGTAGATTGAAAAAATCTCGGGGATTCCTTTTGGTTTATTTTTGAAGTACATAGTTTGAAAGAATCTCGGGAACTCCTTGTGTCTGGTTTTTGAAGTAGGTTAAGAGAATCTCGGGGGCTTCTTGTGGTTTATTTTTGAAGTAGTTTAAAACAATCTCGGGAGCACCTTGTGGTTAATTTTGAAGATTTTATTGTGTCGAAATTTTTCAAGAATTTTCCAAAAAATAGATAAATTTTTAATCCTTGGTGAAAATTTTCATCAGAGTAAAAACCAATCAATCTTGGTTATGTCGAGATTAAAGTTTTTTGTTTTTCCGAAAATTTTGGATTATCAAACACATTTTTCGTGAATTTTAGAATCTTTCAAAATTAAAAAAAAAATACCAAAAACGTATCAAAAAATCAATACAACGATGTCCAAAAATTTTTGAAAACTAATTTCGTGATATATTTTCTAAGATGTTACATGTTTTAGCTATAAAACTTTACATTTGATAGATCAATTTTTAATCTCAGTTGAAAATTTTCGTCGACTCTTTCAGAATCGAACTTCTGCATTCTGTTGCACCAAAAAATATCATGAATTTTCGATTTTTTGTAGTGTAGTCGTTTGAATACCCCTCGTAAATACTACAATTTGTTTTAAACCATTCTTGTACAAATTTCAAACAACTATGTGTTATGCAACCCTTCTTACACTCGTGTAATGCAAGCAACCTGCTTATCGTAGTTTCACTGTCAAATGTCATTTTAGGTAAGATTTCCTAACCTATTTGAATTTAAAACCCGAAATAATGTCCAACAAAGGGGCCCTAGCCCTCCTGGCTGATTACGAAGGCAACAGTTCCGACGAAGAGGCCCCCAGCAGGTGTTTTTCAACCAAGAGACTGCACAGAGATGAAGAAAATGAAGAAATAAGAATAAAACGTGTGACAAAGTTTGTAAACAAGGTACAGGTTTTCAAATCTTTTGAATCAAATTTTGTAGATTACCGGCCCCGATTTTCATAATAAACAACCCAGAAGAAGTGGTGGACGATCCGTCTTTACATGATGGGCGCATCAGGAGTTTTGCACATGAAAGGGGAAATTGGGTGACTTATGCATATATTCCTTGTACTGGATTTGAAATGGAATATTGGTATAACAGTGAATTGCGACTGTTTTAGATGAAAATAATGAAGGTCTGCAGAGGTTAATGTCATTGGTTACAAGTGTGGCGGTGCCGGAAGATATTGAGTTGAAGTGCTTCCAAGATTTACATTTAAGTCTCACTAGGACTGTGATATTGAGGTATCATTGGATAGACTCGTTTGTTAGTACCTTAAGGGATAATTTATCACATTTTACTAAGTATGTCTAACGCTTGTAAATTACTTTATGTGATTCTTTTTTTTTTTTAAGATTTATTATAATGTTGGATCATTTGGAAGTTTACACCAATGAAGAAAAAACGCGTACGTTTATAGGTTTGCAAGTTAAAACTGGCTATGATACTCTTTTAAAATTGGTGCATTGTCTGGATAATTGTTTAGGAGATTTCAAACTTCCCAAATTTTATGAAAATCCATCTTTCCACATTAGCATAGCTTGGTGCCTTGGAGACAACACTGACAAGCTTAAGTCGCTTCTGCCTTACTTAAATCGCGACTTAGAACTCCTCATGTCAGAATATTCTCAAGAAAACTGGTATACTTATGTTGAACAAATCTTGTGCAAAACAGGTAACAAAATTTTCCAATTCCAACTGCAATGAAAATTTATTTATATAAAAATAGCAAGTAATTAGTGCTTTTTGATGGAATATGACCTCCCTCCCGGGTTCATGATGCAGGTTTTGGCGGGCGACTCCAAACACCACTCATACCAAACTTTGTCCTGATTTTCCACCCTCCAGAAGGAGATTTCAATGACAGAGCCGCCACTCACTTTCAGAGGTTCCTACAAACAAAAACGCTAACACTTATCTGTAAAAACTGCTCACTCACCATCAGCGGGAACACAATCGGGAACCAACTGACCATCTCATGGGTGTGCGTTTCCGGATGGATACTCAGCGTCACGTCTTTGTACAAAACCGTATCAAAAAAGCCCACGAAACCCGTCAGAATGCACGTCTGCGTGCAATTAAACCTCAACTTCTTATACCTCTCATTGTTGATGACGTCACTCCAGTTCGGGTGCTCAAACTTAAACAGCGCCTGCGCAGGAGCGATCTGGTAGTAATTAACCAGATGAATAACATACGGAGTCTCGTAGCACGTCTTCAGTGTTTTATCCGCGGGTCTGTTATTTCTAATTTCGTTAAAAATCTTGATGCTTTGAAGCGGGGCTAAATACGACGTGTACGAACAAGGTATGGAGATTCCGTTCCTCTTGAGAAAGCGTTGGGCCCCGTCGAGACACTCCGGCGACAGTTCGTTGTCGCCGAAGGACCCCAGGAGCTCGGACACCAGAATGTCGGCTTTCTCCGGGGGCTCGTACACTCTCATGTCGTCGTTAATCAGAGTGACTTGGTCGCTCCACTCGTGTTTGACTCTGTCAATTAGGGTGTTTATAGCGTAGGGGTTTTTTTCAACAGCGTAGACTTTGACTTTTCTGTGGAGGATGTAGGAGACGTTTAAGGCAGCTTGTACAAGGGGGCCGCGCCCCGCCCCCACTACCATGATCGTGGGAATGGTGACATCCGCGGGTACGTCTTCTAGGGCTTTCTGGATCGCGTTTTGATATGTGGTGTATTTGATTTGGTCTTTTTCGAAAACTTCATAGATGTTGGTTTCTAAGTGTTCAGTTAGAGGTCGTAAGGGGTTCTGAGCTTCTGTTGCTTGTTTTCAAAGATTTCCCCTGTTGTTTTTGATTTTTGAAGTTTTTTGAGGATCTTTCAAAACTTTTAAAGATTCTTCAATTTTTTTAAAAGATTTTTTGAAAGTTTTTCAAGATTTTCTCGCTTTTTTCAAGATTCCTCAAGTAGTTTAAATTTTCTGACGATTTTTCAATTTTTCCAACTTTTTTGGAGATTAATTTTTTTATTTCTAAAGATTTTCAAAATTTTTACAGATGTATTTTGGATTTTCAAGATTTTTCAAAATTTTTTTTGTATAAATTTTAAGAATCTCAGGGATTACATGAGTCTTGTTTTTGAAGTAATTTAAAGAGATTGTTCAAGATTTTTTTATTTTTTCAAGGGTTTTGAAGTTTTTCAAGATTTTTAATTTTTGTAAGGTTTTTCATAGTTTGTTGAGTTTTTTAAACACTTTTCTAATTTTCAAGATTTTTTTAACATTTTCTTTTTTCTTGAATTTTTTGAAGATTTTTTCAAGATATTTCCGTTTTTTCGATAGAGCCAGTTTATACAATATTTTAACTGGGATTAAGTTAATCACACATTTAACGAGATTCTTCCTTTTTAAATTTCTTGAGGATTCTTCAATTTTTTATTTTTTTTTGAAAATTATTACTTTTTTTGAATTTTTAAAAATCTCCAAGATTTTTTACAGATTTGTTTTAAGATTTGTAAGATTTTTTCAGAATTTTTCATATATTTTTAAATTTTAAGAATCTCGAGGATCACCTGAGTCTTGTTTTTGAAGTAATTTAAAGAATTTAGGGGATTCCTTGTGTACGGTTTTTGAACTACTTTGAAAGAACTTCGGGAATTCTTCTGTGTATTGTTTTTGAAGCAGTTTCAAGAGATTGTTCAAGATTTTTTATTTTTTCAAAAGTTTTGAAGTTTTTCAAATTTTTAAGTTTTCTAAAGTTTTTCATATTTTCCTAAGTTTTTTAATTTTCAATTTTTTTTTAACATTTTCTTTTCAAGATTCTTCCATTTTTTTTAAGATTTTCTTGAAAGTTTTTCAAGATTTTCTCGCTTTTTTCAAGAATCCTCAAGTAGTTTAAATTTTCTGAAGATTTTTCAATTTTTTGAATTTTTTTGAAGATTATGCGTTTTTTTTTAATTTCTAAAGATTTTCAAGATTTTTTACAGATTTATTTTACGATTTTCAAGATTTTTCAAAATTTGTCTTTTGTTTAAATTCTCACGATCACATGAGTCTTGTTTTTGATGTAGTTTAAAGAGATTGTTCAAGATTTTTTAAAGATTTTTTAATTTTTCAAGGGTTTTGAAGTTTTTCAAGATTTTTAATTTTTGTAAGGTTTTTCATGCTTTCTTGAGTTTTTTAAACGCTTTTTTTAATTTTCAAGATTTTTTTAACATTTTCTTTTTTCTTGATTTTTTTTGAAGATTTTTTTCAAGATATTTCCGTTTTTGAGATGGAGTCAGTTTATACAATATTTTAACTGGGATTAAAGTTAATCACACATTTAACGAGCTTCTTTCTTTTTAAATTTCTTGAAGATTCTTCAATTTTTTTATTTTTTTTAAATTATTAATTTTTTTGAATTTTTAAAAATTTTCAAGATTTTTTACAGATTTGTTTTAAGATTTTCAAAATTTTTCCAAAATTTTTCCTATTTTTTTAAATTTTAAGAATTTCGAGGATCACATGAGTCTTGTTTTTGAAGTAATTTAAAGAATCTCGGGGATTTCTTGTGTACGGTTTTTGAACTAGTTTGAAAGAATTTCGGGGATTTTTCTGTGTATTGTTTTTGAAGCAGTTTCAAGAGATTGTTCAAGATTTTTTAAAGATTTTTTTATTTTTTCAAAAGTTTTGAAGTTTTTCAAGTTTTTTAATTTTCAAGTTTTTTTTTAACATTTTCTTTTCAAAATTATTTCTTTTTAAATTTATTGAAAATTTTTCAAGATTGTTCAATTTTTTTTTAAGATTTTCTTGAAAGTTTTTCAAGATTTTCTCACTTTTTTCAAGATTCCTCAAGTAATTTAAATTTTCTGAACACTTTTCAATTTTTTTCGAATTTTTTTGAAGATTAATCGGTTTTTTTTAATTTCTAAAGATTTTCAAGATTTTTTACAGATTTGTTTTAGGATTTTCAAGATTTTTCAAAATTTTTCTTTTGTTTAAATTTTAAGAATCTCAGGATCACATGAGTCTTGTTTTTGAAGTAATTTAAAGAGATTGTTCAAGATTTTTAAAAATTTTTTTTATTTTTTCGAGGGTTTTGAAGTTTTTCAAGATTTTTAATTTTTGTAAGGTTTTTCGTACTTTCTTGAGTTTTTTAAACACTTTTAATTTTCAAGATTTTTTTTTAACATTTTCTTTTTTCTTGAATTTTTTTCAAAATATTTCCGTTTTTTAGATAGAGCCAGTTTATACGATATTTTAACTGGGATTAAGTTAATCACACATTTAACCGTGTTAAAAATTTAATTGCAATCAAAAATTCAATTGATCAAATCGGGTCTTAAAGATTTCCAATTAAAGATTTCCCCTTTTGTTTTTGATTTTTTCAAGTTTTTTGAAGATCTTTCAAGGTTTTTAAAGATTCTTCCATTTTTTTGAAGCTTCTTTGAAAAATTTTCAAAATTTTCTCGCTTTTTTCAAGATTCTTCCTTTTTAAATTTCTTGAAGATTCTTCAATTTTTTGATCTTCAATAATAATAATAATAATAAAAGCGTTTATTGTTCTACAAAAGAGACAATGTGAGAACAAAAGGTTCGGCTACAGCTCAACGCTGATACATTTCTAAGAACCAAACCCGTAAATACAAACAAGAGTATACAAAATAAAAAAAGACGAGAAAAAAGAAACACATTAAAATTTTATTGTGTCAATGTTGAAATTATTGGTCAAAATTTGTTTATTTATTTTGTTTTTAAGATTAAAATTAGAGTACCCACATGCTAACTCAGGGCACTTATTGAAAACGTAACTAGCCAAGTAAGAAAATGAAGTTTTAAACATTGACATTTTATGCGAAGGTATATCAAGTTGTGCATCGACAAATCGTAATTTTCTGGAATGAACTTGACTTCTTTTCAATATTTTATCGTAAAGATAAACTGGTGCATGTTCCTTTAAGACACTGTTAAGAAAACAACTGTAATGAATACAACGTTGTTCGTTCATTTTAAGTAAACCAAAAGATCTCAAATATGGAGTAATATGATCACCAAAAGGAACATTTGTAATAAATCTAATGCAGTTGTTTTGAATTTTTTGAAGCTTTGCTTTGTCATTTATAGTAAGGCAAGGACCATACAATTGATCGCAATAATTGAGGCGTGATAAAATCAACGAATTCATAAGCAAAAGTTTAGTTTTTTCATTTAAAATATGTTTTAGAGGAATAAGTTGCCTAAATTTTAAGTAACACTCTCTACAGATATGAGACACATGAGAGGAAAATGTTAATTCAGAATCGAATATAACCCCAAGATTTCTAACCTTGTCTACGTACTCTATTTTTTCATTATTAATAGTAATTTGAAGACTGACGCCTGAAAGTTTATGTGATGTGCCAAACAAGATATTGTGACACTTTTTTGTGTTAATCAATAATGAATTTGATGATGTCCATTTGTAAATCTCGTTTAAGTCATGATTGATCTGTTCTTGAGCACGTAATACTTCACAGGGAGGGAAACTTAAAAATAATTGAATATCGTCGGCGTATAGATGAATTTTACAAAACTTTGGCATATAAACGATGTCAGATATAAAAACGGAAAAAAGTAGAGGGCCTAATTTGGAGCCTTGAGGAACCCCATTGCTAACTCTGCGCTCACTAGAAAAAACTTGACCTTCAGTTGTATTTAAACGACAGACTTGTTTACGATTGTATAAATAGCTTCTGAACCAATCAAAGTTTGGATTACAGATACCATAATAGTAGAGCTTTTCTAATAAACAGTCTATGTTCAATGAGTCGAACGCTTTGGTTAAGTCTAATAACGTTACAGAAGTTAAATTTCCTAAATCTATATTGCTAATTATATGATCTGTTAACGACACAAGTGCAGTAGCGGTACTATGACATTTACGAAAACCTGATTGAACCGGTGGTATGGTGTTTTTGGAATTAATAAATTCACTAAGCTGCTGATAAATAACAGACTCAGCAATCATCAAAGCAACAGGCTGAATGCTAATGGGCCTCATGTCATTCAGAGATGTAAATTTATTCTTTTTTGGTATGGGAGTTACGCATGAAGTTTTCCATAATTTGGGAACATAACCATTTTCAAAACTGAGGTTAATGATGTGTGTCAAGGGGGCACTAACAAATGGCAAAGCAATCCTCAACATCCTACCAGAAATACCGTCATATCCCATAATAGAAGGTTTTAATTTCAGTATTGCTTCTTCAATTTTCTCTACTCCCACAGGTGAAAATACAAAATTACTGTCATTAGAAAAATTTGTACGGTTAATGTAATCACGAAAGCTAGATGTTGTAGTGACCGCAGGAACAGAATTTATAAAATAGTTGTTTATCTGGTCAGCATTAGCTAGTTCAGGAGGTATGGTTTCATTATTTTTACTTGCTATTATATTAGAGTTCCGTAAAGTTGCCCAAAATTTTCTTGGATTATTTTTACAATTCTGTGTAAAGTTGTATGTCATAAAACCACGTTTTTCTTGCTCTAGTGCAATATTATAAAAATTTCTTAATTCACAATAGTACCTTTTATGTTGTTCAAGCTTTGTCCTACAAAAATGATTCCAAGCTTTCCTTTTTAGGATTCTCAGTTTTCTAAGATTGTGAGTATACCATGGTTGATGAGATCTTTTAGTTTTATGACAACAGATTCTTAATGGAGCATGTACGTTAAAAATACTTAAAATGCATTCGTTAAAATATTTAACTTTTTCATCTAAGTCTGGCAACATATATATTTGATTCCAGTTAATTCTCTCAGCATCCTTGGAAAATTCATTTATGTCCAAATTTTTAAAACTTCTAGTAATTTTATGATTAGTTATCTCGTTATAATTATTAAAATCTACTATACAATGAATATTGTTGTGGTCGGCTAGTGCAAGATCAGATACCCAAGACTTAATAATTTCAACATTTGAACTAACAATAATTAGATCTAAGAGAGATTCGCTATCCTTGGTAATCCGTGTGGGATCATTAATTAATTGGTTACAATCAAGTTCAAATAACAAAGATTTTAGAAATTTGCTACCAGGAGAATCAACAAGCAAATCAACATTGAAGTCACCAATAAATATAAAATCAAGTTTTTTAAGAGTCAAAAAATTTATAATATCTCCTAGCAAATTTAGATTGTTAAAATTAATATCAGGTGGTCTGTAAAATGTACCTACGGCAATCTCTTGTGAGTTTATCTTAAGTTTAATTAATAAGTATTCAATAGAGCTATCAGAAATTTCATCCGAACAAAACTTTAAAATTTCAAATTTAAGAAAAGACTTAACATATAAAGCAACACCTCCACCTACTGTGGCACGATCCTTGCGAATGATGTTGTAGCCTGGCAAGCTAAAAGTATCGTCTGGAACATCCGGTGGAAACCATGTTTCACTGACGCCTATGAGGGAATAATCATGTTGGAGTACTATGTCTTTGAACTTGTGAAATTTGTTACACAAGGATCTTGCGTTCAGGTGAGTAATAGCTAGGCCACTTGGTTTTGATTCGTGCGCTTCCAAAAAAATTTATTGACAGTTACTCCAGAAGGCCAAAAGTTTGGATCCATTACAGATTCAGTTAATGAGTTTGGGACGGTGATTTTAAAAGACGAGTATACTTCTGGATGTTTAGAGCTCATTTTCTCGCAGTTTATCTCTGATGACGTTGATGCAAAAAATGCAACTACATCTTCAACGGTTGTACCAGGAAGAAGGCGGCTTATATGAAAGCTAGAAGTTTTATTGCGCTTTGGAACACCAACTAAGGTATTCCCACTTGACGAAACACCACTGCCAACTATTGGTTTAGATCTCCTTTTCTCGTTAAGAGAAGGTTTTCCTTTGGGGCTGCTATCAGAGTTAAGTTGTTTCTCATTCTTATTGCCACGTTTTTTATGAGTCACCAGTTTAAAACCATCCTGGAAGACATCATCGTCTGCGTCATGTTGAGTTTTGTTGTCATCTTCATTCAGATAGATAATTTCATTCATGATTTGCAGCTGTTTATCGTGCATCAGCTGTGCATTTTTTGTTTTCTTATAATCAGCAGCAGTACCTGTAGAAATAAGTCTTTTATCAATCGCACACTGAGGTTTTTCAACGCTCACGATTGAATTCGCAGTTTTATTATATAGGTCGATTTTAATTTGGTGAATTTCGTTAATAATTTGATGGAAGCGTTCATTTACCATGTCGACAGATGCATATTTACCAAGTATCGAAGTATTTTTAACTTGCTTAAGTTGTTTCGTAAGAGTATCAACTTCAGTTCTTGAGAAGTGTAGTTGTTCTTTAAGCAATTCTATTGTTGTTGACATTTCTGCAATAGTTGCTTTGAGTTTCATGTTTTCCCATTGAAAATTCGTAAGAATATCTTGTGAGGTCACATTTTCTTCAATGTCATCGTCGCCGTCGTCAGCGAAACTTTCGTTTTCATGATACGCAATTGTTGATTTCTTGGAACAGCAATTTGTTCTTTGTGCACAACTTTGATGAAACGTAGCTTTACAATTAACACATATCACTTTTTTCTTAATTACTGGTCTTTTACACGTAGTACAATTGAAATTAATAAGAGCTGCTTTCTGCACTGTATTAGTGTCAGCCATTTTCTTTCAATCCTAAACTTCACTGTATTAGTGTCAGCCATTTTCTTTCAATCCTAAACAATTCTGTAAAAATCTTCAAGATTTTTTACAGAATTGTTTTAAGATTTTCAAGATTTTTTCAATATTTTTTTTAAATTTTAAGAATCTCGAAGGTCACATGAGTTTGTTTTTGAATTAATTTAAAGAATCTCGGGGATTCCTTGTGTACGGTTTTTGAACTAGTTTGAAAGAATCTCGGGGATTTTTCTGTGTATTGTTTTTGAACTAGTTTGAGAGATTGTTCAAGATTTTTTAAAGGTTTTTTTTATTTTTTCAAGAGTGTTGAAGTTTTTCAAGATTTTTAAGTTTTCTGAGGTTCTTCGTACTTGCCTAATTTTTTTATTTTTCAAGTTTTCTTTAACATTTTCTTTTTTTTTTATATTTTTCAAGATTCTTTCTTTTTAAGTTTCTTGAAGATATTTTTAGATTGTTCAATTTTTTATTTTTTTTCAAGATTTTTTAATCTCCGAAGACTTCTTTGAAGATTTTCAAGATTTGTTTTAAAATTTTTCCTTTTTTGTTTGAAAATTTTTCAAGATTCTTTCTTTTTAAATTTCTTGAAGATATTTTTAGATTGTTCAATTTTTTATTTTTTTTCAAGATTTTTTAATCTCCGAAGACTTCTTTGAAGATTTTCAAGATTTATTTTAAAATTTTTCTTTTTTTGTTTGAAAATTTTTCAAGATTCTTTCTTTTTAAATTTCTTGAAGATTTTTTAAGATTGTTCAATTTTTTATTTTTTTTTCAAGGTTTTTGAATCTCCGAAGACTTCTTTGAAGATTTCAAGATTTGTTTCAAAATTTTTCCTTTTTTGTTTGAAAATTTTTCAAGATTCTTTCTTTTTAAATTTCTTGCAGATTTTTTAAGATTGTTCAATTTTTTATTTTTTTTTTCAAGATTTTTGACTCTTCGAAGACTTTTCTTTGAAGATTTTCAAGATTTGTTTTAAAATTTTCCTTTTTTTGAAAATTTTTCAAGATTCTTTCTTTTTAAATTTCTTGAAGGTTTTGCAAGATTGTTCAATTTTTTAATTTTTTTGAATCTCCGAAGATTTTTCTTTGAAGATTTTCAAGATTTGTTTTAAAATTTTTCTTTTTTTTAAATTCAAAGAACCTTGGGGACCACTTGTCACTTGTATCTGGTTTTTGAAGTAGTTTAAAGAATCTCGGGGACGCGTTGTGTCTAGTTTTTGAAGTAATTTGATAGAATCTTAGGAATCCCTTTTGTTTTGTTTTTGAAGTAGATTGAAAAAATCTCGGGGATTCCTTTTGGTTTATTTTTGAAGTACATAGTTTGAAAGAATCTCGGGAACTCCTTGTGTCTGGTTTTTGAAGAAGGTTAAGAGAATCTCGGGGACTTCTTGTGGTTTATTTTTGAAGTAGTTTAAAACAATCTCGGGAGCACCTTGTGGTTAATTTTGAAGATTTTATTGTGTCGAAATTTTGAAGAATTTTCCAAAAATGCTAGCTAGATAAATTTTTAATCCTTGGTGAAAATTTTCATCGGAGTGAAAACCAATCAATCTTGGTTATGTCGAGATTAAAGTTTTTTGTTTTTCCGAAAATTTTGAACTATCAAACACATTTTTCGTGAATTTTAGAATCTTTCAAAATTAAAAAAAAAATACCAAAAACGTATCAAAAAATCAATACAACGATGTCCAAAAATTTTTGAAAACTAATTTCGTGATGTATTTTCTAAGATGTTACATGTTTTGGCTATAAAACTTTACATTTGATAGATCAATTTTTAATCTCAGTTGAAAATTTTCGTCGACTCTTTCAGAATCGAACTTCTGCATTCTGTTGCACCAAAAAATATCATGAATTTTCGATCTTTTGTAGTGTAGTCTTTTGAACACCCCTCGTATATCGTACAATTTGTTTTTAAACCATTCTTGTAAAAATTTCAAACAACTATGGGTTATGCAACCCTTCTTACACTCGTGTAATGCAAGCAACCTACTCATCGCAGTTTCACTGTCAAATGTCATTTTAGGTAAGATTTCCTAACCTATTTGAATTTAAAACCCGAAATAATGTCCAACAAAGGGGCCCTAGCCCTCCTGGCTGATTACGAAGGCAACAGTTCCGACGAAGAGGCCCCCAGCAGGTGTTTTTCAACCAAGAGACTGCACAGAGATGAAGAAAATGAAGACATAAGAATAAAACGTGTGACAAAGTTTGTAAACAAGGTACAGGTTTTCAAATCTTTTGAATCAAATTTTGTAGATTACCGGCCCCGAATTTCATAATAAACAACCCAGAAGAAGTGGTGGACGATCCGTCTTTACATGATGGGCGCATCAGGAGCTTTGCACATGAAAGGGGAAATTGGGTGACTTATGCATATATCCCTTGTACTGGATTTGAAATGGAAAATTGGTATAATAGTGAATTGCGACTGTTTTAGATGAAAGTAACGAAGGTCTGCAGAGGTTAATGTCACTGGTTACACGTATGGCGTTGCTGGAAGATATTGAATTGAAGGGTTTCCAAGATTTGCATTTAAGTCTCACTAGGACTGTGATATTGAGGTATCATTGGATAGACTCGTTTGTTAGCACCTTAAGGGATAATTTATCACATTTTACTAAGTATGTCTAATGTTTGTAAACTAATTTTGGTGATTCATTTTTTTTTTTTAAGATTTATTATAATGTTGGATCATTTGGAAGTTTACACCAATGAAGAAAAAACGCGTACGTTTATAGGTTTGCAAGTTAAAACTGGCTATGATACTCTTTTAAAATTGGTGCATTGTCTGGATAATTGTTTAGGAGATTTCAAACTTCCCAAATTTTATGAAAATCCATCTTTCCACATTAGCATAGCTTGGTGCCTTGGAGACAACACTGACAAGCTTAAGTCGCTTCTGCCTTACTTAAATCGCGACTTAGAACTCCTCATGTCAGAATATTCTCAAGAAAACTGGTATACTTATGTTGAACAAATCTTGTGCAAAACAGGTAACAAAATTTTCCAATTCCAACTGCAATGAAAATTTATTTATATAAAAATAGCAAGTAATTAGTGCTTTTTGATGGAATATGACCTCCCTCCCGGGTTCATGATGCAGGTTTTGGCGGGCGACTCCAAACACCACTCATACCAAACTTTGTCCTGATTTTCCACCCTCCAGAAGGAGATTTCAATGACAGAGCCGCCACTCACTTTCAGAGGTTCCTACAAACAAAAACGCTAACACTTATCTGTAAAAACTGCTCACTCACCATCAGCGGGAACACAATCGGGAACCAACTGACCATCTCATGGGTGTGCGTTTCCGGATGGATACTCAGCGTCACGTCTTTGTACAAAACCGTATCAAAAAAGCCCACGAAACCCGTCAGAATGCACGTCTGCGTACAATTAAACCTCAACTTCTTATACCTCTCGTTGTTGATGACGTCACTCCAGTTCGGGTGCTCAAACTTAAACAGCGCCTGCGCAGGAGCGATCTGGTAATAATTAACCAGATGAATAACATACGGAGTCTCGTAGCACGTTTTCAATGTTTTATCCGCGGGTCTGTTATTTCTAATTTCGTTAAAAATCTTGATGCTTTGAAGCGGGGCTAAATACGACGTGTACGAACAAGGTATGGAGATTCCGTTCCTCTTGAGAAAGCGTTGGGCCCCGTCGAGACACTCCGGCGACAGCTCGTTGTCGCCGAAGGACCCCAGGAGCTCGGACACCAGAATGTCGGCTTTCTCCGGGGGCTCGTACACTCTCATGTCGTCGTTAATCAGAGTGACTTGGTCGCTCCACTCGTGTTTAACTCTGTCAATCAGGGTGTTTATGGCGTAGGGGTTTTTTTCAACAGCGTAGACTTTGACTTTTCTGTGGAGGATGTAGGAGACGTTTAAGGCAGCTTGTACGAGGGGGCCGCGCCCCGCCCCCACTACCATGATCGTGGGAATGGTGACATCCGCGGGTACGTCTTCTAGGGCTTTCTGGATCGCGTTTTGATATGTGGTGTATTTGATTTGGTCTTTTTCGAAAACTTCATAGATGTTGGTTTCTAAGTGTTCAGTTAGGGGTTGTAAGGGGTTCTGGAGGAAGTCTTCACAGCCTTGAATGAACTCAAGATTTGTGTCAGACACATACAACTTCTTCCCTAAAAAGTGTAAATACTTGGTATAAACGGATAAGTCGCCTTCGGTGTCCGTTTTAATAATGTACTGAACGTCAATGCTTAAGAATCTCTGGATGAGCTCCTGGTGCAGTCGTGACAGCACCGGTTTACCGTGAGTGTTCATAATGAAGTACGACGTCGGGACGATGAGGGCCCTCACGGGTTCCCCGATCCACCTATCCACTTCGCTTTTCGTTGGAATGTAGCGCACCTCTGGCAATTCCAGCACCACCCCAACGTGCTTATCATAGTTACAATAAGTCCTAAAGTCGTTCCACCACTCCCAGGAATCCTCCTTCTCGTCCTCGCCGCAAATGGGGCTGTATTGCGACGGGTGCACCATGGGCACGGTCACCCAGAAACTCGAATTAAACCCGTGCACCAACTTCTCGTTAACCAGACGCCCCAACTGCCCATTGTGTCTCTTAGTCAGACAAATCTTGACCACGGGCACCCCCAGGTGCACCGCAAACCCCAACTCCTGCAGGAACAGCGCTTTGCTTTTCCGCTGCACGTGGTCGATTTCGCTGTCCACGTTAATCGTGGGGGTTAGTTCCGCTAAAACCACTTATGAGACAACTACAATTTATTGTAGTACTTTATTACCGACTATGTAGCGGCTCCACTCCAAGCTTTGTAAAATGCGGTCCGTGCGTCCGATCGACGGGGGCGGCTTACCCTTCAGGAGCTCCCTAGCGTAGTTTGGATGGGTGATTTGGGTCACCACAAAGTGGTAGCCGAATTCGTATGCGGACTGGATGGCCAGTCTAAGGCTGTGAGGGCAGTTGATTTGGAGTCCGGTGGACATGCGTTTGCGCTTCTCATTATCTCCGTCGGGAAAGTATTGCGTTTCGACGCTCATCGCGGGGCTGCAACATGTTGTGGATTGAGGTTATGTTGGCGGTGATGGGGTTAGGGGGAGTGGTTTGGGGCGACGGGGGCGGCGATGCGCGGGTGGCGGTCGAGGGTGGGTGTTTTTGGGTGGTGCTTGTGTGGATTTCGGTGGTTTAGCGACCTTACCATGCACGATTTTTAAATTAAACCGAACTGTCATTTGGGTATAGCTGTCAAGCTCCAGGTTGGGCAACCGAAGGACTAGGGGAGGTGAAATGTTACTAGAATTAAATATGAAAAATACAGATAGAGAAAAGATTATAGACGGACCAAGCGGTAATACCACAAACCTAAAAATTATAGACCGCGTGTGAGTGAAAAATTTAATTGGTTATAAAATGGTAACAAATTTTATGACACTCTAATTCTTAAATTCTAAATTCACCTGGTACTATATTTTGGTAGGTAATTTAGAACCAGTTAAAGAGATAAAACATAGAAATCGCGACATAAATGTAAATGAATGAATAAACGACTTATATTAAAAGAGAATTTGGTAACAATTAAAAAAACTAAAAAATAAATATATTTTGTCCAGTGTAAAAAGTTGTGCAGATTTTCTTCTTTCCTTTCATCATTTCCTTGTTGTCTCTTCCTCTTTTCAATAGATTTCTTTTTTTGTTTTTCGATTTGTTTCTTCATTTCTCTCTTTTTAGTTATGTTAACTCTTCTAGAATTCTAAAATAAAAGTCTCAAGTTGCACTATAATTTTTTGTCAGTTTTTTTTTTTTAATTTAATTCATTCGTGAATGCAACATAGTGTGTTTTTGTTTTTTTTTTTCGATAAAGAATTAATTAATAATTAAAAATAAAGACGACCCCATCGGCTGTCTATAACGGAAAAATAAATAAATTTTAATTAATATCGAATAATTAATTTCCATACTTAAACCTAAAAATACTAAGTACTCAACTTGTCATTAAATTCGGTATTTTGTAAAATCAGACCAGAAACGTCAAATGTCAAAGTCAAAGCCGCCGCGTCGTCGACCTATCAAAGTTCACATGATCATAGACACCTGCACCAAATTCGCTCTAATTTACCTTCACACCCAACAGCCCGTTGCCATCGTTTCGCCGCAAAAAGTGCCAACCAATCACTTCTCGTCACGTGGTTTCCCTCGTGACCCGGCACGTGACCCCCGCTAATTAAGCGTCCAGTCCTCGCGACATTAAATCAGCCCTGTGCCGCACACAAAGCCGAAAAGTGTCGTGCCGCACTCGTACAAAAGCCTCAAAGATAAGCATATATTTTCCATTAAACCATCATTTGTACGTATTCATGCAACACGGCATCAGATAAGTGTTGCCAACTGTACAAAATGTAGGTAGGTGTACGGCGGCCGGTCGAGCGCTACCATGGGCTCCGCCCCGCCGATGGGAGGGATGGAGCTGTTCCCGCCCTCTGCCTGCACCCCTGGCAGTCCTCGGCCATCGCTGAGGGGCGAGCGAGGGTGGAAATGGGGTGTATTGTGCCCCGGCTTGTTGTGTTCTGAAGTGTTCGATCGCCATATTGATAGGAATACTCACTTTTTATTGGTGGGTTTTAAATTAGCGCGAAAAATGCCGCGAGCCGAAATATGTATTTATTGATTTCGTGTAAATAACGCGCAAGGGGCAGTGGCAGCGATGGGGAGGCGCCGGGGGGAGGGGTGGGAATAATGCATGGGTTTTTGTGGATGGCGATTCGAACTATTATTTAAGGGTAATAGGGAAACGAATTGGTTTGGGGAGGATTTTGGTGGGAGGGACAGTGTCGGAGGTTTAATTTTTAATCTTAAAAATCTCGCGACGAAAGTAGTTCTGGTTTTGGATTTGTACGTGTCGAGCGACTGGATACTTTTATGTTTTCTCGACGTTTCATGACCCCTAGAATGCGAAAACATATTAGACAGATACTCTATGAATCCATGTTGAAATTTTATTAAGCTAGCTTCTTAAAAATTGATGTCAATCTTACAATAAATGTTATTTAAATTTTATAAAATAACGTATTCTTGTATGTGTGATTTATGAATCCATCTTGAGATTTTTGGAAAAAAAAAATCAAAAATCAAAACAACATTTTACAATTTAATTTTGAAGGTTAAGAACTGAAATCGGGAGAATAATAGCCAAAAAATAATTGCAAAATCAGAAAAAATGAAAAACTGACAAATCAAACAATTGAAAAACTGAAAAATCGAAAAATTTGGACAATGAAACAGTGAAAAATTCAAAAATTAAAATTCGAGCAGCAGAAAATCGAAAAATTAAAAATGTCAAAGTCTAAAAATTGCTAAATCGTAAAACTGAAGGAACGAAATACTGAAAAATCGAAAATTTTGAATTTGAGGAAGAAAAATCGCAAAATAATTCAAAAATATCAAATTAAAAAATTGAAAAATTGCAACAATAAAACACCGAAGAGTGTGAGAATTGAAATTCGAGATATTGACAATCGAAATACTGGAGAACCGAAAAATTAAAAATTGAGAGATGAAAAACAGGAAAATTAAAAATTGAGAGACGAAAAATCGCAAAATTGAAAACAGAAAAAACTAAAATAACTAAAATTTGAAAAATTGTCCAAAAACCGGAAATAATCGAAATAATGAAAAATTAAAAGAAATAATTGTAACAATGAAACATCGAAAAGTTTAAGAATTTGAGAAATTGAAAGTAGAATAATTGAAAAACTAAAATTAAAAAATTAAGAACCGAAAAATGGCAAAATTGAAAACAACGAAAAATTAAATAATGGAAAAACTGAAATGTCGAAACAACGAAGAATTGAATAATTAGAAACGAAAAACCTAAATCAATAAATTGAAGCATCGAAAATTAAAATATATATCTGATCTATATTTGAAAAATCAAAAATTAAAATTTGAGAAACAAAACATCGCAACGTTGACAAATTGAAAATTTAAAAAATATAAAAGTTGAAAAATAGCAAATCGAAAAATTAAAAATTGAGAAATTAAAAATCGAAAAATTAAAATAAACTAAAATGAGGATTTGAGGATTATGGTGTTCTGGGGATTTGGGGACTATGATGCTCCAATTATAGTGTTCTGAGGATTTGATGACTTTCAACTTTTTTTTGATTTTTGCAATTTTTCGATTTATAAATTACCCAACTTTTAATTTTTCAATTTCTCAATTTCTGATATCTACCTAATTCAATATTTTGATGGTTTAATTTTTGATTTTCCAATTACCCAATTTTTCAAATATTCTTTTTTCATTAATCGTTTAAATTTAAAATTTTTCCATTTTTAGTAGATTTTCAATTTTTCTTTTTTAAATATTCAGCGATTTTTGAGTTTTCAGTTTTTCATTTTTTATTAATTCGATTTTTCGCTTCTTTAATTTTTACATTTATTGATTTGTCAATTTTTCCATTTTTCAGTTTTACAATTTTCGATGATTTCTTTTTTTTTCAATTTTAGATTTCCAATTTTACGATTTTTCAATTTCTCGACTTTAAAATTACACAGTTTTTAATTATTTTCTGTTTTCAGTTTTGCGATTTTTCATCTTTCAATTTTTAATTTTTCGGTTTTTCAATCTTTGAAATTTCAGTTCTTATCCTTCTCGAATTTCAATTTTTGAACTTTTCACTGTTTCATTGTTAAAATTTTTCGATTTTTCATTTTTCAGTTTTTCGATTTTCATTAATTCGAGTTTTCGCTTTTTTAATTTTTACATTTATCGATTTGTCAATTTTTCCATTTTTCAGTTTTACAATTTTCGATGATTTCTTTTTTTTTTTTGAATTTTAGATTTCCAATTTTACGATTTTTCAATTTTAACACTTTTGTAATCTCTTGACTTTAAAATTACACAGTTTTTAATTTTTTTCTGTTTTCAATTTTGCGATTTTTCATCTCTCAATTTTTAATTTTTCGGTTTTTCAATCTCTCAAACT
The DNA here is from genome assembly GCF_036711695.1 of Zophobas morio. Classification (NCBI taxonomy): domain Eukaryota; kingdom Metazoa; phylum Arthropoda; class Insecta; order Coleoptera; family Tenebrionidae; genus Zophobas; species Zophobas morio. Next base: position 356,888 of record NW_026972108.1, read on the forward strand.
TCAGTTCTTATACTTTTCAGTGTTTCGTTGCTGCATTTTCTCAATTTTTCGATTTTTCCGATTTTTGAATTATTTTTCGATTTTTATTTACTTCCTAGAATTCAAAATTTTCAGTTTTTCAATATTTCGTTCCTTCAATAATTTTACCATTTGGCAATTCTTAGATTTTTCATTTTTAATTTTTCGATTTTCTACTTCTCGAATTTCAATTTTTGAACTTTTCACTGTTTCATTGTTAAAATTTTTCGATTTTTCATTTTTCAGTTTTTCGATTTTCATTAATTCGATTTTTCGCTTCTTTGATTTTTACATTTATCGATTTGTCAATTTTTCCATTTTTCAGTTTTACAATTTTCGATGATTTCTTTTTTTTTTTTGAATTGTAGATTTCCAATTTTACGATTTTTCAATTTTAACACTTTTGTAATTTCTCGGCTTTAAAATTACACAGTTTTAAATTTTTTTCTCTTTTCAATTTTGCGATTTTTCATCTCTCAATTTTTAATTTTTCGGTTTTTCAATCCCTTAAATTTCCGTTCTTATACTTTTCAGTGTTTAATTGCTGCAGTTTTTCGATTTTTCGAGTTTTGAATTATTTTTCGATTTTTATTTACTTCCTAGAATTCAAAATTTTCAATTTTTCAATATTTCGTTCCTTCAATGATTTTACCATTTGGCAATTCTTAGATTTTTACATTTTTAATTTTTCGATTTTTTTACTTCTCGAATTTCAATTTTTGAAATTTTCACTGTTTCATTGTTTAAATTTTTCGATTTTTCATTTTTCAGTTTTTCGATTTTCATTAATTCGATTTTTTGCTTCTTTAATTTTTACATTTATCGATTTGTCAATTTTTTCGTTTTTCAGTTTTACAATTTTCGATGATTTCTTTTTTTTTTGAATTTTAGATTTCCAATTTTACGATTATTCAATTTTAACACTTTTGTAATTTCTCGACTTTAAAATTACACAGTTTTTAATTTTTTTTTGTTTTCAATTTTGCGATTTTTCATCTCTCAATTTTTAATTTTTCGGTTTTTCAAAATCTCAAATTTCAGTTCTTATACTTTTCACTGTTTCATTGCTGCAGTTTTTTAATTTTTCGATTTTTCCGATTTTTGAATTTTTTTTGGATTTTTATTTACTTTCTAGAATTCAAAATTTTCAATTTTTCAATATTTCGTTCCTTCAATAATTTTACCATTTGGCAATTCTTAGATTTTTACATTTTTAATTTTTCGATTTTCTACTTCTCGAATTTCAATTTTTGAACTTTTCACTGTTTCATTGTTAAAATTTTTCGATTTTTCATTTTTCAGTTTTTCGATTTTCATTAATTCGATTTTTCGCTTCTTTAATTTTTACATTTATCGATTTGTCAATTTTTCCATTTTAGATTTTAGATTTCAAATTTTACGATTTTTCAATTTTAACACTTTTGTAATTTCTCGACTTTAAAATTACACAGTTTTTAATTTTCAGAAATTTTTCAATGTTTCGATTTTTAATTTTTCAATTTTGTTAGTTTTCAGGTGTCCAGTTTTTTCAGTTTTTGATTTTTCAATTATAAGTACAATGGTGCAAATTTTCAATTATAAATTATCTGATTTTCAATGTTTCCATGTCATAATTTTTGATTAGGCAATTTCTCAATTTGAATTTTTCGTTTTTACAACTTTTCAATTTCTCAATTTTCATTTCTTAAATTTTTCTGTTTTCAATAAATTTTTGATATTTCTTTTTCCTTAATTATTGAATTTTTTGGTTTTTCAATTGTGTAATTTAGCAATTTTGGTATTTTTAAGTTACTAAATTTTTTAATTTTTCAATTATTTGGTTTTCCAGTTTTTAAATTTTTTACTTTAATTTTTCGATATTTCACTTATAGAATTTTAAGTTTTTCGGATTTTCGTGTTTCGAATTCGAATTTTTCCATTTTTCATTTTTACCACATTGTAATTCCCCGATTTCAATTGAGAATTTTGATGTTCTGAGGATTTGAGGATTATTGTGTTGCAACGTCGAGAAATTGAAAAAAAAAATGCGAACGGAAAATCTAAAAATCTAGAGATTAAAAATCGATAAATTAAAATAAACAAAAATTAAACATAAAAACTTTGAAAACGAATACAAATCGAAAAGTTAATTTGAATTGAATTAACTTTTACTTGTATTGAAATCTAAAAATTTAAATCGAAGAATTGAAAAATTAAAAATCGAAAAACTGGGAAATTCAAAACTAGAAAAATTTACAAATTAAAAATTGACAGTTAAAAAAATTGCACTATAGATTCAAACCCTGAACAAATTATTTGTTATTCCATTGAACGACTGCTTACTTTTATGTTTTTCCGACGTTTCATGACCCCAGAGTGGAAAAACTCACTAGAAACATATGCATACGATGCTTCTTTACCAGTATTTTAACAATCCACGAATAGATATATTAATTTTAAGTCGAAGGGGCCACCATAAAGAAAAACCTCAAATTTAAACTTGATAATTAATTGTTCTACTTTCCTTCAGGGGCGAAGGAAGTTTTTAAATGAAACTACCTTTCGCGTGCATTTCTTTTATAAGTTTTTGCTTGATTGTAAAAAAGTAAATGATATTAATTTCTGTGTTAACAACATTGTATGTCAACTCAAGGTCCCCCAATTTAAATAACCAAAAAAAAATACATTGGTTTAAATTGTGTGTTTGCAATCTGATAAAAAACATGTAGTTTATTAATTTATATTTGTAATTATTATGATTATTTTTTGCATACTTAATTTAATTTATTTTCATAAGAATTTGCGACTATAAACAGTGTCTACATTATTTTTCCCAACCGTTTTTTTTCGACCCCTTCGATCGCCATATCGACGAAGCCTTCCATTCATTTTTAAATTACCGCCACACACCTATTTATTGATTTCGTACAAATAGCGCTTTTTTGCGGATTTGTTTATCGGCCCGGCCAGATTTAATTACGCCGGCCATGAATAAACGATAGTGGAACAACAACGAATTATTAACATACAAACAAACTATTCGTTTTTATGACGGACATCACGCTCGTAAATTTCGGCTTAATTAAATTGCAGGCCGGAGGAAAAATTGCTTCCGGCGGGGGCCCCTCCCAAAACGGGCTGGTACTGCCCACTAAAGTACTCGCGAGGACGAAGGTGATGTTCGCATTTCCGGTAATTATGGCCGCAAATCATATCGCCGACTGCCAGATTGAGATTTCTTAATATCGCGGTGGGGCGGGGGCGGCGAGGGGGCGGTGGGAGTGTGGGTAATTGTGGGATTGGAGTCGTAATGGGGTCTGATGGCGTTCACGTATTTTTTGTCGCGGAAGAGGAGGTTCGTAATGAAGTTATTTGCTCGCCGGAATGTGGAATGATATTTTAACAATATAATATAGGTAGTAAAAATCACGCAGATCGTGCAAATCCAGTAGTACCGCTTGGATCGAACACTTTAATAATAAGAATTTTTAATTATTAATTATTAAAAAAAAATAAAGTTGTGGTGGAGGAAAAAAGGGCCCAGCTGGGACTCGAACCCAGGACCTCTCGCACCCACAGCGAAAATCATGCCTCTAGACCACTGAGCCTCACAAGTTTTCTATAATTGCATTTATTTATTGAAATTTGTAAAATATGATTACATTTTGTGATAAGGATTGCTTTTTTGTGTTTTAGTGTTGATAGCTTGTGTAATCTTGGAGGGGTCATAAAAAGTTTGGCCTATTAGATATATAGTGGATCACGTTGCAAAATGATGGGTTTTTCAGTTGTTATTCTTTGTATTTTTTAAAAAAACTATTTTTTTTTACTAGAGTTTTGTGTATCGAACAATCCAGATTGTTTCTGTGAGTCCCGCTGGTTTTAGCTTCAAGAGTTGATTAATAGTACACGATCCATGGCTTCACTGTCGTTTTTTTTAATACGAAGGAATTTTTAAAGACAATTAAAATCTGGTAACATGAAATGTTTAGAGAGTTCTTGAACCAATTTGTCCAGAACACGTCCACATTTAGTGCCACATTAGATTTAAAAGCAAAAACACGCGACATAACAAATCCATCAAAATGAAGAGCGCTCACATGTTTACGTACATTTTCTAAAATCCCGATTTCATGGATAACATAGAAATACTGTTAATACTACACTAACGCACAATCAGATATCATTAACGAAGAATAAAAACGGTACATTAAAGAATTATTTGATTGTAAGTGGTTCAAAAACCGAACACCAGGACCCCTGGATGATTTAAATTAAGTATATCAAAAATAAAGCACCAAGGACTCCAAGCTTTTTTAAATCGGTGCTTTTGAAATTCTTTAAATTCGTGTAGAAATAAAACACCAGAAGATTGAAGATTTCTTCGATTTTTTTCAAAATCAAAACAACAGATTCCCAAGGTTCTTCAAAATTCGTTTAAAAACAAAACACCAGGTAACATTCTTAAATAAAACATCGTAAACCTTTGAGATTTTTTAAAATTCATAAAAAAAATAAGGCCAAAAAAAGCCACTGAGAATCTTGAAATTCTTTGAAAATTAAATTATCAAGTTCCCCTGAGATTCTTCAAATTAATTCAAAACTAAGATTACAACAGTTCCCAGGATTCTTTTACTTACTTTTGAAAATTAAACACCAAGGTTTTGAACGTTGTTCAAATTTTTTAAAAAACAAAACATCGGTGCTTTTGAGATTTTTTTAATTTGTTTAGAAACAAAACACAAGAAGCCCTCAAGATTTCTTCTAATTTTTTCAAAATCAAAACTTTCACGGGTTCTCAAAATCCTTTAAAATTCTTTTAAAAAGGAAACACCAGACTCCTCGACGATTTCTTAAAATAAAAAAAAGTGGTCGAAGGTTATTTCAGCAGAACTTCCCTTGCCCCTGAAGTGCAGCCAAATAAATCCCACTTCTCTGAAAAATTATCACTTTTTTTGCGGTTTTTGTTTTCTGATAACCTCTACAAAGTAAAAACTTATTTGAGTTGAATTTTTCTTCAATTTTTCATTTTTTTTGTTCCTTAATTTTTTCGAGTTTTGAAGTTTAAATTTAATTTTTCAATTTTTCAACTTTTCAATTCAATTTCTAGATTTTGTAATTTTTCGATTTGAGTTTCTCGAGTTTTCAATTTTTAATTTCTCTTTGGCAATTTTTCTTTATTTTTACAATTTTTCAGTTTTTCAATGTTCCGATTTTATAATTTTAAATTATTGAAAGGAAACTATGTATATAAAGAAAAAAAAGATTAAGCCCCACCCACCCGCTCCGATATTAGTTTTGATGAGTTTTTCATTCCTAATCAGACGACGGGCGGAGTTTAATTGTTGTTTTTATATATATAAAAAAAAAACATTACTTCTCTAGAAAATTCTACCCTTTTAAAAACATCTTTCATATGGTAATTTTTTGTAGACGAATGAGGATTTTGCAACTAAACTCCGCCCTTCAGCTCACGATGAATAAAGCATTCATCACAATTGAGAAGGGGTGGGTGGGCGGGCCTTATATTTGGTACATTCAGAACGTCAGAATCCTCAGATCCTTAGAACACTATAATCCTCAACTCCTCAAAATACCATAATCCTCAAATCCGTAGAACAGCAGAATTCTCAAATCTTCCGAACTCTGTAATCTTCATATGTTCAGAACACCATATTCCTCAAATCCTCAAAACACCTCCATAATCCTCAAGTCGTCAGAACACCACAATCCTGAGATACTCAGAACACTATGATTCTCAAATCCTCAGAACAACAGAATCCTCAAATTCTTAGAACACTAGAATTTTCAAATCCTCAGAACACCAGAATTCTCAAATCCTCAGAACAGCAAAATTCTCAAATCCTCCTAGCACCACAATGCTCAAATCTTCAGATTAGCATAATCCTCAAATCCGCAGAGCATCAAAATCTTCAAATCCTTAGAACACCATAATCCTCAAATCCTCAAAATCCCCAAATCCTCATAAAACCAGAATATTCAAGTCCTCAGAACACCAGAATCCTCAAATCCTCAGAACACTATAATCCTCAAATCCTAAAAAAACACCATAATCCTCAAATCCTCAGAACACCAGAATCCTCAGAACACCAAATATTAATTAAATACTTGTAACAGCAGCTTATTTGACTCTAATTTTTTCTTCAATTTTTCATTCTATCGTTCCTTCATTTTTTCGAGTTTTGAAGTTTAAATTTAATTTTTCAATTCAATTTCTAGATTTTGCAATTTTTCGATTTGAGTTTCTCTAGTTTTTAATTTTTTCATTTGAAATTTTTCGTTTCAGTTCTTTCATATCTTTATTTTTACAATTTTTCAATGTTCCGATTTTAAAATTTTTTGTTATTTCAATTTCACGTTTTTTTAATTTTTCGATTTTTCGTTTCGTCAATTTTTCAATTTGCAATTTTTTAATTAAAGCATTCACCCCAATTAGGAATGGGTGGGTGGGCGGGGCTTCTATTGGGTCCATGTTTTTCTTAATATGCGAAGTTTTATTTTCCCAACAAGAAACTGACAATTTGTTTAATTATTCTGTTGTTGAAAAAAAAAACTATATTTAAAAAAAAACCCAAAAATTCTCAACAGAATTCTTAAATCCTCCGAAATCCATGATTCTCAAATCTTCAGAACATTAGAATCCTGAATTCCTCAGAACACTGTAATCCTCAAATCCTCAAAATACCAGAATCCTCAAATCTTCAGAACACCATAATCATCAAATCTTCAGAACACCCGAATCTTCAAATCCTCAGAACACCAGAAATAAAATAAATAGTCACAACAGCAGCTTATTTGACTTGAATTTTTTCTTCAATTTTTCATTTTTTCGTTCCTTCGTTTTTTCGATTTTAGAAGTCTAAATTTAATTTTTCAATTTTTCAACTTTTCAATTCAATTTCTAGATTTTGCAATTTTTCGATTTGAGTTTCTCCAGTTTTCAATTTTTAATTTTTTCATTTGCAATTTTTCGTTTCAGTTTTTTCTTATCTTAATTTTTACAATTTTTCAGTTTTTCAATGTTCCGATTTCATAATTTTTTGTTTTTCAATTTCACTTTTTTTTAATTTTTCGTTTCTTCAGTTTTTCAATTTGCAATTTCTCAATTAAAGCATTCATCACAATTGAGAAGGGGTGGGTGGGCGGGGCTTCTATTTGGTCCATTTTTTCTTAGTATGCGAAGTCTTCTTTTCCCAACAAGAAACTGACAATATTTTTAACTATCCTGTTGCTGAAAGAAATTTCTATATATTAAAAAAAAAAAAATCAAAAATTAAGCCCCACCCACCCGCCCCGATCTCAATTGTAATGTGTTTTTCATTCCTAATCAGACGAAGGGCGGAGTTTAATCGTAATATCAATATTTCTCTAAAAAACTCTACCCTTTTAAAAACATATTTCATATGGTAATTACTTCTAGAGAAATAAGAATTTTGCAACTAAACTCCGCCCTTCAGCTCACGATGAATAAAATATTCGTCACAATTGAGAAGGGGTGGGTGGGCGGGGCTTATATTTTGTCTATTTTCTCTTAACATACGAAGTCTTGAAACTGAAAACATGTTTAACTATCCTGTTGTTGAAAGAACACTCTATATATTATAAAAAAAAAAACAAACATTCTCAGAACAACAAAATTTTCAAATCCTCGGAAATCCATAATTCACACACCACAGGCTTGAAGATTCCTTCAGATTTTTTCATTTTCAATTTTTTTTTAACGACACACCAAGTGTCCCCAAGATTTTGCAAAATTTTTTCAAAAACGGAGCGCTAGAAACTTACGAGATTCTTTAAAATTCTTTCAAAAACACGGATACCTTTGAGATTCTTCAAATTTAAAAATAAAAATCCAGAGGCCCCCAAGATTTCTTCCTATTTTGTTTCCAAAATCCAAACAATCTTGAGCTCCCAAGATTTTTAAAAATTTTTTCAAAAACGATACACGAGGTACCCCCAAATTCTTTAAAATTCTTTCTACTACCAAACACTGGTGATTTTGAAATTCTTTAAATTTGTTTAAAAATAAAACACCAGAGTCCCCGAGATTTCTTCAAATCCTTTCAAATTCAAAACAATTACGGATTCCAAAGTTCTTTAAAATTCCCTTAAAAACGAAACACCAAGTTCTCCCAAGATTTTGTAAATTTTTTTCAAAAACTGGACACTAGAAACCTACAAGATTTTTTTTAATTCTAACAAAAACAAAACACTTGTGCCTTCGAGAATCTTTAAATTTGTTTTTAGAAATAAAACACTAGAAGCCCCCAAGTTCCTTAAATTTTTTTCAAAATCAAAACAATCACGGGTTTCCAGTATTCTTTAAGATTTTTTTAAAAACAAAACACCAGATGCTCCGACAATTCCTTAAAATTAAAAAAAAAACAGCTAGACCTCCGAGATTCTTTAAAATTCTTTCAAAAAGAAAACACCGGTGTCCGTCTTTAGAATTCTTTTAAAAACCAAACACCAAGTGCTCCAAGATTCTTTAAAATCTTTTCAAAAACGATAAAACAAATCACCGGTTCCTTAGAGATTCTTTAAATTTGTTTAAAAATAACCAGAGGCTCCTAAGATTCCTTAATTTTTTTTTAACCAAACAATCGCGAGTTTCCAAGGTTCTTTAAAATTTTTTCATAAACCAAACACCAGATGCTTCTAAGATTCTTTAAAATTTGTTCAACTACCAGTCACCAGTGCCTTTGAAATTCTTTAAATTTATTTAAAAATAAAACACCAGAGGCCCCAAGATTCGTTCAAATCTTTTCAAATGCTAAACAATTACGGATACCTAATGTTATTTAAAATTCTTTTAAAAACGAAACACCAAGTTCTCCCAAGATTCTGTAAAACTTTTTAAAAACTGAACACTAGAACCCTGCAAGATTTTTTAAAATTCTATCAAAAACAACGATGTCTGTCTTTAAAATTCTTTTAAAAACTAAACACCAAGTACCCCAAGGTTTTTTTAAATCTCTTTCAAAAACTATACACTAGGGACCTCTGATATTCTTTAAAATCTTTTAAAAACAAAACACCGGTCCTCTGAGCTTCTTTACATTGATTAAAAAAAAAACATAGGAAACCTCGGAGATTCTTTAAAATTCTTTTAAAAATTAAACAGAAGGAGTTCCCATGGCCTTCTTTAAATTCTTTCAAAATTAAAACACGGGGGGTCTGTGAGATTTTTTAAAATTCATTCAAAAACGGAACACCACATGCCTCGACGATTTCTTAAAAAAACACCAGAGGCTCGAAGATTTCTTCAATTTTTTTCAAATTCAAAACAATCAGGGGTTCCTAACGTTCTTTAAAACACTTTTAAAAATGAAACGCCAAGTCCCCCCAAGATTTTGTAAAATTCTTAAAAAAAAAGAACACTAGAAACCTGTGAGGTTGTTTAGAACTCTTTTCAAAACTAAACACCGTGCCTTCGAGATTCTTTAAATTTTTTCTTAGAAATAAAACACTAGAGGCCCCCAAGTTCCTTAAATTTTTTTCAAAATGAAAATAATCACGAGCTCCCAATATTCTTCAAAATTCTTTCAAAAATGAAACATCAGATGCCCCGAAAAAACCTTAAAATAAAAAAAAACCTAGACCTCCGAGATCATTTAAAATCCTTTTAAAAACCAAACACCAAGTGCCAAAAGATTCTTTCAAACTCTTTCAAAAACGAAACACCAAAGACTTTCGATATTCTTTAATTTTTTTTAACGAAACACCAGTTTCTTTGAGATTCACTAAATTTGTTTAAAAATAACCAGAGGCTTTCAAGATTCCTTAAATTTATTTAAAAATAAAACACCAGAAGCCCCTAAAATTCTTTCATATTTTTTTTATTGAAATCCAAACAATCGCAAGCTCCCAAGTTTCTTAAATTCAAAACAATTACGGATTCGCAAACTTCTTTAAAATTCTTTTAAAAACGAAATCTCCCAAGATTCTGCAAAATTCAAAAACTGAACACTATAAACCCACAAAATTTTTAAAAATTTTACCAAAAACGAAACACCGGTTCCTTTGCGATTCTTTAAATTTTTTTTTAGAAATAAAACACTAGAGGCATTCAAGTTCCTTAAAATTTTTTCAAAATCAAAAATGAAACACCTAGACCTCCGAGATTCTTTAAAATCCTTTCAAAAAGAAAACACAAGCGCCTGTCAGTCACAAAATTCTTTCAAAAACAAAACACTGGTGTCTTTGAGATTCATTAAATTTGTTTAATAATAAAAATAAAACACCAGAGGCCCCAAGATTCCTTCAACTCTTTTCAAATTCAAAACAATTACGGATTCTTAAAGTTCTTTACACTTATTTTAAAAAAGCAACACCAAGTTCTCCCAAGATTCTGTAAAATTCTTTCAAAAACTGAACACTAGAAACCTACAAGCTTTTTAAAATTCCATCAAAAACAAAACACTAGAGACTTTAAGATTCTTTAAATTTGTTTAGAAATCAAACACTAGAGACCACCAAGAGTATTCAAATTTTTTTCAAAATTAAAACAATTACGGGCCCCCGAAGTTTTTTAAAATTCTTTCAAAAAATGAACACTAGAAATCTACGAGGTTCTTTAAAATTCTTTAAAAATAAAATACCAGAGGCCCCCAACATTCCTCATAATTTTTTTCAAAACCCAAACAATCACGAGCTACCAATGTTCCTTATATATATATTTTTTTAATGAAATGATGCCTTCAAGATTCTTTAAAATTCTTTCAACTACCAAACACCGAAGCCTTTGATATTCTTTAATTTTTTTTTTATAAAATTTTTTCAAATCTTTTCAAATTCAAAACAATTACAGATTTCTAAAGTTCTTTAAAATTCCTTTAAAAACGAAAGATCGAGTTCCCCCAAGATTCTGAAAAAAATCTTTCAAAAACGGAACACTAGAAACCTACAAGATTTTTTAAAATTCTAACAAAAACAAAACACCGGTTCCTTTGAGAATCTTTAAATTTGTTTTTGAAATAAAACACTAAAGGCCCCCAAGTTTCTTAAAATTCTTTCAAAAATGGAACACCAGATGCGCCGAAAATTCCTTAAAAAAACACTTAGACTTACGAGATTCTTTAGAATTATTTCAAAAACAAAACATAAGTGCCTGTCTTTAGAACTATTTTAAAAACCAAACAGCAAGTACCCCAAGGTTCTTTAAAACTCTGTCAAAAACTAAACACTAGAGATCTCCGATACTTTTTAAAATCTTTTTAAAAACAAAACACTGGCTCCTTTGAGATTCTTTAAATTGGTTTAAAAATAACCAGAGGCTTTCAAGATACCTTGAATTTTTTTTTCAAAATCAAAACAATCACAACATTCTTAAAAAAAAAAACACCAGTACTTTTGAGATTCTTTAAATTTGTTTAGAAATAAACAAAACCTCTGAGATTCCTTAAAATTCTTTTAAAAAATAAACACCAGGAGCTCCCATGGCCTTCTTTCAAATCTTTCAAAATTAAAACAGGTGGGGGGGGGCTGTGACATTTTTTAAAATTCATTCAAAAACAAACTACCAGATTTATAAAATAAAAAAAAAACACCAGAGGATCTAAGGTACCTTAAAATTGTTTCAAATTCAAAACAATCAGGGCTCCTAAGGTTCTTTAAAATTCTTTTAAAAACCAAATACCAAGTGCCCCTAATATTTTGTAAAATTCTTTTAAAAAAAGAACACTAGAAACCTCTGAGGTTTTTCCAAATTTTTTCAAAAACAAAACACCGGTGCCTTTGAAATCCTTCAAATTTATTTAAAAATAAATCACCAGAGGCCCCCAAGATTCCTTCCTATTTTTTTCAAAATTTAGACAATCGCTAGCTCCCAGTGTTCTTTAAAATTGTTTCAAAAACCAAACACCAGATGCCTTCAACATTCTTTAAAATTCTTTCAACTACTAAACACCGATTCCTTTGATATTTTTAAAACACCAGAGGCCCTAAGAGTCCTTCAAATCTTTTCAAATTTAAAACAATTTTGGATACCTAAAGTTTTTAAACATTTTTTTAAAAACGAAACACCAAGTTGTCCCAAGATTCGGTAATTTTTTTTCAAAAACTGTACACTAGAAACCTACAAGATTCTTTAAATTTGTTTTTGAAAATAAAACACCAGAGACCCCTACGTTCCTTAGAATTTTTTCAAAATCAAAACAATCACGGGCACCCAATATTTTTTATTCTTTTAAAAACGACACACCGTTGTCTTTGAAACTTTAATTTGTTTTTTTTTTTTTTAGAAATAAAACACTACAGGTTCTCAAACTTTCTTCAACGACGGGTTGCCCAGATTTTTTAAAATTCTTTGAAAAACTAAACACACGATGCCCCGAAGTTTCCTTAAAATAAAAAAAAAACACCAGACCTCTGAGATCTTTAAAAATTCTTTCAAAAACAAACCACCGGTGCCTTTGAGATAAAACACCACAGGCCTCAAGATTTTTTCAATTTTTTTTTACCAAAAAAATTGCGGGTGTTTAAATCTATTTCAAGAAATACTAAAGACTTCCGATATTTCCTAAAATTCGTTTAAAAACAAAACACCGGTACTTTTGAGATTCTTTAAATTTGTTTAAAAATAAGCAGAAGCTCTCAAGAATTCTTGATTTTTTTTTCAAAATCAAAGCAATCACGAGTTCCTTTAAAATTCCCTCAAAAACAAAATACCAGTGCCTTTGTGATTCTTTAAATTTGTTTAGAGATAAAACCTTAGAGGCCCCCAAGATTGGTTCAAATTTTTTCAAACAATCGCTTTTCTTAAAATACTTTTGAAGGTATTTTAAAGTTCCCAAGATTCTTCCAAATTCGTTCTGAAACAAAACACTAGGAAACCCATATAACATTTGTTGACCCCTCCAGAAGGCTATTTTTAAACATGAAATGATTAAAAATCAATTTAAAATTACTGATTGAAATATTTTGTAAAAAGGTAAGTTCAAAATTTGATCTATCATTAGGTACATTATACATAGTGATGTAATTACAAATATTTGTTTGTTTTTTTATTTTCGTAGATTAATTGTACAAAAGAAGTTCGATTTGGTCCAAGATTTGAATACTGCAAGTCATACTGCCGTTGAGTAATTAATTTCAAATTTGGAAATAAAGTTATCCCAAGGAGAATTTATCAAACGGTTCGTGTAATGTTTTCATGGGATTGAGCATTTCCCTATATTTGGGTAGAAACTGAACTTGCCTATAGTTCACACATTTTTGAAGAGTTATTCCCCAAATGTCATTATTTCCCGTTTATCAACACTGAGAAAAAATATGTTGGTATTCAGTTTATGAAACAACTGACGCCAAAGGAAGGAATTTAAGAAAAACCACGCAGGAAAATAATATTTAGCAAATTTTGATGACATCTGTTTTTTGGATTTTTTTCCAGACTCTAGTTTTCGTCGTTTTTCAAATTTTTGTAGACGTGATGATAAAAGTGTCTCCACCAGCACCGATTAGTCCAAACTAGTCCGACCGTCTTTAAAATGCAGATGAGCCAGTGTCGACGATTGATATTAATTCCACATCGTCGTTGATTCATCAACTACCAGCCGAATCGGCGTGAAAGGCGACTTTTTCCGTTTCGCAATCGCATCTCTGGTTCCGGCAAGCCCGGATGATTAATTGCAGCCGAAACATCTTCCAACTTGATCACTTCCCGACGTTCGCCGGCTTTGACTTGGCCTTATCCAAACAGTCCAAGTTGCGGCCGTAAGTTTCCCTTTGAAACAATCCAACAATTCCTCGCTGCCGAGTTGCAGGCCGCAGAAGTGCTCCAATTTTTTTGTAGCCTCGTTCGGACAATGACAGATGACAGAGGTCTATTTATTTATATCCACCTTTTTATAATTCAAATTAGATACTGTAAACAGTCGCCGTAATCTCGTAACGATCTCAATTTATTATGGTAGCGAACCTCTTGTCAAGGAGTATGACAAGCTCATTTGCAACCGGCCCGGCACAGTTAATTTCGGTTTTTTTCGACGATACAAACAAGTCCACGGGTGCTTGAATCGATCTTCGATCGACTCGCACCCGCCGCAAGAACAACAAACAACATAACGGGCCGTGTTCAATTTGGGAAGGCCCCTGGCTAACGGGTTATGGAGAGGACAGAGGCGGCGCGCGAGGAACTGAACGCCAAAATTAGAAAACAAGGAAAAATTTTGATTTTGTCTGTTAGGACATTTTTGTACCTAGAGAATATTTAAAATCAGAAATTTTAATAAGTTTCATTTTTAAATCTTTTCTACATTGTCGTATTTTTTAGTAAAGTATCTTACAGCTTTTTGAATGCCATTTCACCTATTCTTCCCCGGGGTAGCTTCCAATCGTTAATACAATTGATCTACTAGACTGACTTAAAGTCAGCCCAATGGTCTCCAATCTAGTTATACTTGTTTTCGAGATGATAAAATGTTTTTTTTTTATATAAGCCAAATTATGTTTAAGATGCTTTTGTTCAGAATAGTATCTATTGAGCATTTCGACACTGTGGAGTCAAATTAACCTAAAATATTTCATTTAATTTAGAATTACACAACATGAAAAATTATGAATAGCAATAAACGAACCTTTTTTATATCCTCAAAATTGCCGCTTCAATCCATGAACCCCATCTTGTCATAACAGGTTCTGGAGACAATGGACAATGGGGTAAGGCTGCCCCGAAGGCTTGAATTCTCAAATGAGCGTACTTTCGTTACGTTAGAAATGAAAAATTTAAGTCGAAAAATCGAAAAAACCAAAAATCTAAAATGCAATATATCAAAAATTCAGATATAGAGGAGTCGAAAAATCGAAAACACAAATATCCAAAGGGCGGAGAATCTAAAATTCCAAAAATCGAGATATTTAAAAATCGGAAAGTCGAAAAATTGAAATAACGAAAAATCGAATTGTCGAAAATTCGAAAAATCGACAAATTAAAACTTAAAAAGTCGTAAAATCGAACGGAAAAAATTGGAGACTCGAGAAATTGAAGAATTGAAGTTGAAAAATATAAAAATCGAAAAATAGAACAATTCAAAAATAGAGATATTGAAAAGTCGAAAAATCGAGAAATTCAAATAAATACGTATATGAAATTTGTAAAATTGAAAATTGAAAACACCAAAAATTGAAACGAAAAATTAAAAATTGCCAAAGTCGAAAAATCGCGAACTGGAAAACTCGGCACTCGAATAAAAAAAATCGAGAAATTGAAAACTCGAAAACTTGGAAAATCGAGATATCGAGTAATCTAAAAATCAAAAAATTGAAATATCTACCAAAATCGACGACTCAAAAAATTGAAAAATCGAAAAGCCGAAAACTCGAATATTAGACAATTCGAAAAATTGAGAAATTGGAAAAATCAAAAAATTGGAAGACCTAATGTTATTCTGTTTAATTTCTTTGAGATATCATGTATATATATACACAGTTCTGAAAATAAGAGGGAATAAAGAAAATACGTACATAGAAACATGCTATTTTGTGCAATTGAAACTTTTATTAAAGAAAATGTTCAGATTTTACAAGTTGTAAAAGGATTTAAGTTGATTACTACAAAACTTTACCATTTTAGACATGTTTTTAAGTTTTTTGTTGTCGACATAAGTCTACACATATTAAGATAAAAAAGACAAAATTTAGCCCCGCCCACCCACCATGTCTCAATTCTGATGATCTTTTTTATTCGTCGTGAGCCAAGAAGGCGGCGCTTAACTGCAATTTGAATAACATGATACTCAAAAACATGACTTACATGGTAATTTCTTGTAGAGAAATAAGGATTTTGCAATTAAATTCCGCTTGGGCTCTCGACGATTAAAAAAAATCATCACAATTGAGACAGGGCGGGTGAGCGGGCTTATATTTTGATTTTATGTTTTAATATGTGCAGACTTTTTTTCACAACATGCAACTTAAACCATGTTTAAAATTGATAATTTGTATAAGGAAATATTGATTTTGCAATTAGACGTCGTCGAATAGTTTCAAAATCCATATTTCCTTGTGAAAATGTACCATCTTAACCATGTTTTAAGTTTTTTTGTTGAGCAAAAATGACCATGTATATTAAGAAAAAAAAGGCAAAATATATGCCCCATCCACCCACCCTATCTCATTTCTGATGATTTTTTTATTCGTCGTGAGCCAAAGGGGCGGAGCTTAATTGCAAAATCCTTATTTCTCTACAAGAAATTACCATGTAAGTCATGTTTTTGAGTATCGTGTTATTCAAAGAATACTATGTACACATATATTAAGAAAAAAAAAGTTTTAATTCGTTAGCAGACCTAGAAGCGGAGCCTAATTCCAAAATCCATATTTTCTTAGAAAAAATTACAGTTTTAATCGTGTTTTAGGTTTACAACAATAAAAAAATAATCAAAATTGAGATGGGGTGGGTGGGCGGGGTTTATATTTTGCCTTTTTTTCTTAATCTACATAGTATTCTTTGAACAACACGATATTCAAAAAATGTTTTTAATTTGTTGCAAAAAAGTAAGTATTTTGCAGTTAAGTTCCGACCCCTTGGTTCACGGCGAATAAAAAAAAATCACAATTGAGATAGGGCGGGTGGGAGGGCATACATTTTTCTTTTATATTTTAATATCTGTAGACTTCCTTTCACAACATGAAACTTAAAATTAGGCTCCGCCCCATAATTCCAAAATCCATATTTGCTTGGAAACATGTACAATTTTAACCATGTTTTAAGTTTCTTGTTGTGGAAAGATGGCTATGTATATTAACAAAAAAAAAGGTAAAATATTAGCCCCACCCACCCACCCTATCTCATTTCTGATGATTTTTTTTATTCGTCGTGAGTCAAAGGGGCGGAGCTTAATTGCAAAATCCTTATTTCTCTACAAGAAATTACCATGTAGGTCATGTTTTTGAGTATCGTGTTATTCAAAGAATACTATGTACATATATATTAAGAAAAAAAAAGTTTTAATTCGTTAGCAGACCTAGAAGCGGAGCCTAATTCCAAAATCCATATTTTCTTAGAAAAAATTACAATTTTAATCGTGTTTTAGGTTTATAACAATAAAAAAATAATCAAAATTGAGATGGGGTGGGTTGGCGGGGTATATATTTTCCCTTCTTTTTCTAAATGTACATAGTATTCTTTGAACAAAACGATACTCAAAATATGTTTTTAATTTCTTGTAAAGAAATAAGTATTTTGCATTTTTAATTCCAAAATCCATATTTCCTTGGAAACATGTACAATTTTAACCATGTTTTAAGTTTCTTGTTGCGGAAAGATGGCTATGTATATTAAGAAAAAAAAACGCAAAATATTAGCCCCACCCACCCGCCCTATCTCAATTCTGATAAATTTTTTATTCGTGTGCGCCAAGAAGGCGGAGCTTAACTGCAAAGTCCTTATTTTTTTACAAGAAATTAAAAATATGTTTTTGAGTATCGTCTTATTCAAAGAATACTATGTACATTCATATTATTGATACATTTTTCCTTTATGTTTTAATATGTGTAGACTTCTTTTCACAACATGAAATTTAAACCATGTTTAAAATCAAAAATTTGTATAAGGAAATATCGATTTTTCAATTAGGCTCCGCCCCGTAATTGCAAAATACATATTTCCTTGCAAACATGTACCATTTTAACCATGTTTTAAGTTTTTTGCTGCGAAAAGATGGCTATGTATATTAAGAAAAAAAAACAACATATATGCCCCGCCCACCCACCCTATCTCAATTCTGGTCGTTTTTTTTTTGTTCGTCGTAAGCCGAGAGGCAGAGCTTAATTGCAAAATCATTTTTTCTTTACAAAAAATTACCATGTAAGACATGTTTTTGAGTATCGTGTTATTCAAAGAATACTATGTAGATATATATTAAGAAAAAAAGTTTTCATTCGTTATCAGACCTAGAGGCGGAGCCTAATTCATAAAATCCATATTTTCTTAGAAAAATTTACCATTTTAATCGTGTTTTAGGTTTATTAGAATAAAAAAATCATCAAAATTGAAATGGGGTGGATGGGCGGGGTTAATATTTTGCCTTTTTTTTCTAATATATTTAGTATTCTTTGAACAACACGATATTCAAAAAATGTTTTTAATGTCTTGCAAAGAAATAAGTATTTTGCAGTTAAGCTCCGCCCCATTGGTTCTCAGCGAATAAAAAAAATCATCACAATTGAGAGAGGGTGGGTGGGCGGGCATATATTTTTCCTTTATGTTTTAATATGTGTAGACTTCTTTTTACAACATGAAACTTAAACCATGTTTAAAATTGGTAATTTGTATAAGAAAATATCGATTTTGCAGTTAGGCTCCGCCTCATAAAATCCATATTTCCTTACAAAAATATACCATTTTAACCATGTTTTTAATTTCTTGTTGTGAAAAGATGGCTATGAACAGTAAGAAAAAATAGCAAAATATAAGCCCCACCCGCCCACCCTATCTCATTTCTGATGATTTTTTTATTCGTCGTGAGCCAAAGGGGCGGAGTTTAATTGCAAAATTCTTATTTCTCTGCAAGAAATTAACATGCAAGACATGTTTTTGAGCATCGTGTTATTCAAAGAATACTATGTACATATATATTAAAAAAAAAAAAGTTTACATTCGTCAGCAGACCTAGAGGCGGAGCCTAATTCCAAAATCTATATTTTCTTAGAAAAATTTACCATTTTAATTGTGTTTTAGGTTTATAAGATTAAAAGAATCATCAAAATTGAGATGGGATGAGTGGGCGGGGTTTATATTTTGCCTTTTTTTCTTAATGTACATAGTGTTCTTTGAACAACACGATATTCAAAAAATGTTTTTAATTTGTTGTAAAAAGTAAGGATTTTGCAGTTAAGGTCCGCTCCCTTGGTTCACGGCGAATAAAAAAAATCATCACAATTGAGACAGGGCGGGTGGGCGGGCATACATTTTTCCTTGATATTTTAATATGTGTAGACTTCCTTTCACAACATGAAACTTAAAATTAGGCTCCGCCCCATAATTCCAAAATCCATATTTCCTTGGAAACACGTACCATTTTAACCATGTTTTAAGTTTTTTGTTGTGGAAAGATGGCTATGTATATTAAGAAAAAAAAAAAGCAAAATATTAGCCCCACCCACCCGCCCTATCGCAATTCTGATGAATTTTTTATTCGTGTGCGCCAAGAAGGCGGAGCTTAACTGCAAAGTCCTTATTTCTCTACGAGAAATTAAAAATATGTATTTGAGTATCGTGTTATTCAAAGAATACTAGGTAGATTTATATTAAAAAAAAAGTTTCCATTCATTAGCAGACGTAGAGGCAGAGCCTAATTCCAAAATCCATATTTTCTGAGAAAAATGTATCATTTTAATCGTGTTTTAGGTTTATGAGAATAAAAAAAATCACCAAAATAGAGATGGGGTGGGTGGGCGGGGTTTATAATTTACCATTTTTTTTCTTAATATACATAGTATTCTTTGAACACGATACTAAAAAAAATATTTTTAATTTCTTGCAAAGAAATAAGTATTTTGCAGTTAAGGTCCGCCCCTTTGGTACACGGCGAATAAAAAAAATAATCACAATTGAGACAGGGCGGGTGGGCGGGCATACATTTTTCCTTTATATTTTAATATGTGTAGACTTCCTTTCACAACATGAAACTTAAACCATGTTTAAAATGGAAAATTTGTATAAGGAAGTATCAATTTTGCAATTAGGCTCCGCCCCATAATTGCAAAATCCGTATTTCCTTGCAAAAATGTACAATTTTAATCATGTTTTAAGTTTTTTGTTGCGAAAAGATGGCTATGTATATTAAGAAAAAAAAGGCAAAATATATGCCCCGCCCCCCCACCCCATCTCTATTCTGGTAATGTTTTTTTTGCTCGTCGTAAGCCGAGGGGTGAAGCTTAATTGCAAAATCCTTATTTCTCTACAAGAAATTACCATGTAAGACATGTTTTTGAGTATCGTGTTATTCAAAGAATACTAGGTACATTTATATTGAGAAAAAAAATTTTTCATTCGTTAGTAGACCTAGAGGCGGAGCCTAATTTCAAAAGCCATATTTTCTTAGAAAAATTTACCATTTTAATTGTGTCTTAGGTTTATAAGAATAAAAAAAATCATCAAAATTGAGATGGGGTGGGTGGGCGGGGTTTATATTTTGCCATTTTTTCCTGTTATACGTAGTATTCTTTGAACAACACGATACTCAAAGACATGTTTTTAATTTCTTGTGAAGAAATAAGTATTTTGCAGTTAAGCTCCGCCCCCTTGCTTCACGGCGAATAAAAAAAATCCTCACAATTGAGACAGGGTGGGTGGGTGGGTTTACATTTTGTCTTTAGATTTTAATATGTGTAGACTTCTTTTTACAACATGAAACTTAAAGCATGCTTAAAATCAAAATTTGTATAAGGAAATATCGATTTTGCAATTAGGCTCCGCCCCATAATTGCAAAATCCGTATTTCCTTGCAAAAATGTACAATTTTAACCATGTTTTAAGTTTCTTGTTGGGAAAAGATGGTATGTATATTAAAAAAAAAGGCAAAATATAATATTATAAAAAAACAAATTTTTTTTATTCGTTGTGAGCCAAGAGGGCAGAGCTTAATTACCAAATCGATATTTTCCTACAAAAATTTACCATTTTAAACATGTTTTACCTTTCTGGTTGTGAAAAAAAGACTACACATATTAAGAAAAAAAGCAATTTTTCTTATAGTCTTCACTATGAAACCAGGAAATTAAAGTTTGGTTGGTGCCTTTAGTAAGATTTGTTTTGTGCATGTAAGTATTTTCATGTTGAAGATTCTTTTGGCATGAAATTTCCAACAACACATTTTATTTAATTATTTATTTCTCAAAAATTGATATATAATTAATAATGCAAATTTATGGAATTCATTTCACGTCTTTGTTTTTCGTTCATTCCCTTAAAGACGACTTTGGGCATTTTTAAAAATGGCACAAAATACTTGATTATAAACAATTTTTAAAACACTTTTGAACTTCACTTTACGAAAACCCAACACGAACTAATTGATACAGGAAGAGAACTCGAAACGAAAGTTGTAGGAGGGCTTGGTATTTAACACATCAAAACCCATCGTAGAAAAGCAAGAGACAACTTGTGTCGGGGTCTATAAATGGGTGTTTTAATTATTTTAAAACCTACCTAAGTACTCAGCTGTGCAATAAAATTTGTTCTTTGATGGTTTACGCAGAAAAATCGATTTTAATTGAATTTAATTCACATTTCATCGTGTGTGAACCAATCGCTGCCTCCGCCCCTGCTTCATCTTCCCACTGGTAATAAATCCAGGTGTTGTCAGTTCGAACTTTGACCATGACCCGGCCGGCCACCGGTCCACAACAAAGCACCCTTTCCACTCTCTAAAAAAAGTTACCCAACGGTCCTACGGCAGCATCCGTTCTTGATGGGCTCGCGAGGGTATTATACGGTTATGGATTTATGATCCCATATGCAGATGCGGGCACAACAGACCAGATGTCCAGCGTGTGTGAGTTTACCGTTTGCTTTTTTTGTGTCATCAATTATTTTTAGGTTTGTTGCTGGTTCTAATTAGAAAGTTGAATGGGAAGGGTTCGAGGACCGAGGTGCCACATGTGAAGCTTGGTGAAATTTTGACAGAGACAAGGAAGATTTTTTTCTGACTCAAATCTTGAGAGTCCTGAGATTCCTTAAAACCCTGTCAAAACGACGCTATTATTATTGATAAAACTTGTTCGTTATCACAACTTCCACATCCCATTGTTTCGCTCCTCCAACCCTCCAGCGTCGCACCTGGTCCATTCCTCAATCCTTATCTCCAGCTTAAAAATCCTCCCTATCCCAACTGGACACATTTCTTCGAACCCTTTCGCAGCACCCTTCCGACACCGTTCGACCGGCCACCCCTCGCTCACCCCACCTAATTCGCCATGCATGTTATGCAAATGAAAGCCGCGATGAAACAAAGTTTTTTCTAAGCCATAACTGCTTTCGTTTTTTTTGCCATCCCAGTGACAATTGTTTCGGGCCGAATCGCAACAGTGAATTACGTCCCCTATGGGTGCTTCATGCATTGAAACAATAGTTGCAGGCAGCGCCGAAAAAAAGCCAGAAACGTCCGTTCCATAGCTGAAATCTAATATTATTTTGGCGAGGGGAGTTTTTTGCGCCAAATTTCCATTGAAACGCGAAAATATCGCGGAGGGGCTTTCTTTCGTTTATTGATCAGAGACAAGGGCGACGCTGGAGGGGCTGAAAGAGTTGAAAGAAGGAGAGCGCGGGCAGATATTTTATCTCGTGAAATTCTAAACATTAAAGAGAGGAAGAAATTATTCCGGAGTGCTTTCGGCGGACGTCTTTGAAAAGTTTCGCGAATTTAATAATTTTATTATATTAAAACAACATCTAAGGAGCTTATATTTATGATCCGGGGCGACGTGGAAACGTCTCGACGAGAAACTTATTTATTGCCGAGCATTAATTAGAAACGTGGAGATGGGCCCCGGGCCGGGCCGATCTTGGACGGGATGGTTAGCATGGGCAAATTGGGTAATTAAATGGAGGGAAGGTGGGCGCTCGATGTTCCACGACCAAAAAAAGCGTATTTTTAATTTTATCGTCCATTATTTTTTCTGCATCGTATACCATGTTTTCAAAGTCGCAAATTTTGAGATAGCCTAAAAATTTAATTTTGAACCTGAATATATGAAAAATCAGCCGTCACATGGACTTCGGGATTTTTTTTCTTATAGACACGGCATTTTTATGTAACAGATAATTTTTTCGTTATTTTTGACGTTTCAATTTTTTTGGAATAATCTCGAATACGTCCCTCACGAAAAGTGGTGAAATTAATTTCGGATTCTTCATTTCCTGTTATAATTTTCGTCCAGGAACCTATTAATTCACATTCAAGTCGTCGAACTCTGTCTCCTAGAATTTTTTCGCGATTTTTCAAGAATTCTCAGAAACAATAAAATTTTTCAAAAATAGAGAAAATCTTATTTTTTAGTCTTCTTGAAGTTGGTCTGAAAAATATCAAAAAATTCTTCTTGGTCAACTAAGTCCGCCTGAAATTATCAAGGTTATCAGTTTTTCGATAATTCTTACCGTTTTTCTAAAATCGCTAAAATTAACAAAATGTGGCAAATGTTGAGGTCATGTAAAAATTTGGGTTTGAACTTGAATATTTCAAAAATTAGCAACCGCATCGACTTGATGATGTTTTTTTGGACAGATGCGGGATTTTTGCGTAACAGCGATTTTTTTTGTTATTTTTGACGTTTTCGTTTTTTTTTTTTTGAAAAATGTTTAATGTGACCCTCATGAAAAGCGCTCTAATTAGTTGCGGATTTTTCATTTCCTGTTATAATTTTCGATTGGTATCTTGTTTCGTTCCATATAGCTCCATCTTCCAGAATTTTTTTTGTTTTTTCCCCAGGATATTTAGAAAAGTACAAGTTTTAAATAATTGAGAAAATCTTATTTTTTTATTCATCTTGAAATTTGTCCAAAAATATGAAAAAATGACTCTTATCAATTTAGGTCTCCTGAAGTTGCCCTTGTCGTAAGTTTTTCAATAATTGCTACCATGTTTTCAAAGTCGCTAAAATAAAATATGTAAAATTTTGAGATAATTTAAAAATTTAATTTTGAACTTGAATATATGAAAAATCAGCCGTCACAGGGACTTCGAGATTTTTTTTCTTATAGACACGGCATTTTTATGCAACAGAGAATTTTTTCGTTATTTTTGACGTTTCAATTTTTTTGGAATAATCTCGAATACGTCCCTCACGAAAAGACGTGTAATTAATTTCGGATTCTTTATTTCCTGTTATAATTTTCGTCCAGGACCCTATTTATTCACATTCAAGTCGTCGAACTCTGTTTCCTAGAATTTTTTCGCGATTTTTGAAGAATTCTCAGAAACAATGCAATTTTTCAAAAATAGAGAAAACTTAGTTTTTAGTCTTCTTGAAGTTGGTCTGAAAAATATCAAAAAATTCTTCTTGGTCAACTAAGTCTGTCTGAAATTATCAAGGTTATCAGTTTTTCGATAATTCTTACCGTTTTTCCAAAATCGCTAAAATTAACAAAATGTGGCAAATTGTGAGGTCTTGTAAAAATTTGGGTATGAACTTGAATATTTCAAAAATTAGCAACCGCATCGACTTGAAAATGTTTTTTTGGACAGATGCGGGATTTTTGCGTAACAGCGATTTTTTTGTTATTTTTGACGTTTTCGTTTTTTTTTTTTTTTGAAAAATGTTTAATGTGACCCTCATGAAAAGCGCTCTAATTAGTTGCGGATTTTTCATTTCCTGTTATAATTTTCGATTGGTATCTTGTTTAGTTCCATATAGCTCCATCTTCCAGAATTTTTTTTGTTTTTTTCCCCGGATATTTAGAAAAGTACAAGTTTTAAATAATTGAGAAAAGCTTATTTTTTTTTGTTCATCTTGGAATTCGTCCAAAAATATGAAAAAAATACTCTTAGTCAATTTAGGTCTCCTGAAGTTGCCCTTGTCCTCAGTTTTTCAATAATTGCTACCATGTTTTCAAAGTCGCTAAAATAAAATATGTAAAATTTTGAGATAATTTAAAAATTTAATTTTGAACTTGAATATATGAAAAATCAGCCGTCACAGGGACTTCGAGATTTTTTTTCTTATAGACACGGCATTTTTATGCAACAGAGAATTTTTTCGTTAATTTTGACGTTTCAATTTTTTTGGAATAATCTCGAATACGTCCCTCACGAAAAGAGGTGTAATTAATTTCGGATTCTTTATTTCCTGTTATAATTTTCGTCCAGGACCCTATTTATTCACATTCAAGTCGTCGAACTCTGTCTCCTAGAATTTTTTCGCGATTTTTCAAGAATTCTCAGAAACAATAAAATTTTTCAAAAATAGAGAAAATCTTATTTTTTAGTCTTCTTGAAGTTGGTCTGAAAAATATCAAAAAATTCTTCTTGGTCAACTAAGTCTGTCTGAAATTATCAAGGTTATCAGTTTTTCGATAATTCTTACCGTTTTTCCAAAATCGCTAAAATTAACAAAATGTGGCAAATTTTGAGGTCTTGTAAAAATTTGGGTATGAACTTGAATATTTCAAAAATTAGCAACCGCATCGACTTGAAAATGTTATTTTTGGACAGATGCGGGATTTTTGCGTAACAGCGAATTTTTTTGTTATTTTTGACGTTTTCGTTTTTTTTTTTTTTTGAAAAATGTTTAATGTGGTGACCCTCATGAAAAGCGCTCTAATTAATTGCGGATTTTTCATTTCCTGTTGTAATTTTCGATTGGTATCTTGTTTCGTTCCATATAGCTCCATCTTCCAGAATTTTTTTTGTTTTTTTCCCCGGATATTTAGAAAAGTACAAGTTTTAAATAATTGAGAAAATCTTATTTTTTTTTTTCATCTTGGAATTCGTCCAAAAATATGAAAAAAATACTCTTAGTCAATTTAGGTATCCTGAAGTTGCCCTTGTCGTCAGTTTTTCAATAATTGTTACCATGTTTTCAAAGTCGCTAAAATAAAATATGTAAAATTTTGAGATAATTTAAAAATTTAATTTTGAACTTGAATATATGAAAAATCAGCCGTCACAGGGACTTCGAGATTTTTTTTCTTATAGACACGGCATTTTTATGCAACAGAGAATTTTTTCGTTATTTTTGACGTTTCAATTTTTTTGGAATAATCTCGAATACGTCCCTCACGAAAAGACGTGTAATTAATTTCGGATTCTTTATTTCCTGTTATAATTTTCGTCCAGGACCCTATTTATTCACATTCAAGTCGTCGAACTCTGTCTCCTAGAATTTTTTTGGCAATTTTTCAAGAATTCTCAGAAACAATACAATTTTTCAAAAATGGAGAAAATTCTATTTTTTAGTCTTCTTGAAGTTGGTCTGAAAAATATCAAAAAATTCTTCTTGGTCAACTAAGTCTGTCTGAAATTATCAAGGTTATCAGTTTTTCGATAATTCTTACCGTTTTTCTAAAATCGCTAAAATTAACAAAATGTGGCAAATGTTGAGATCATGTAAAAATTTGGGTTTGAACTTGAATATTTCAAAAATTAGCAACCGCATCGACTTGATGATGTTTTTTTGGACAGATGCGGGATTTTTGCGTAACAGCGATTTTTTTTGTTATTTTTGACGTTTTCGTTTTTTTTTTTTTTGAAAAATGTTTAATGTGACCCTCATGAAAAGCGCTCTAATTAGTTGCGGATTTTTCATTTCCTGTTATAATTCTCGATTGGTATCTTGTTTAGTTCCATATAGCTCTATCTTCCAGCATTTTTTTTGTTTTTTTCCTGGATTTTTAGAAAAGTACAATTTTAAAATAATTGAGAAAATATTATTTTTTTATTCATCTTGGAATTCGTCCAAAAATATGAAAAAATGACTCTTATCAATTTAGGTCTCCTGAAGTTGCCCTTGTCGTCAGTTTTTCAATAATTGCTACCATGTTTTCAAAGTCGCTAAAATAAAATATGTAAAATTTTGAGATAATTTAAAAATTTAATTTTGAACTTGAATATATGAAAAATCAGCCGTCACAGGGACTTCGAGATTTTTTTTCTTATAGACACGGCATTTTTATGCAACAGAGAATTTTTTCGTTATTTTTGACGTTTCAATTTTTTTGGAATAATCTCGAATACGTCCCTCACGAAAAGACGTGTAATTAATTTCGGATTCTTTATTTCCTGTTATAATTTTCGTCCAGGACCCTATTTATTCACATTCAAGTCGTCGAACTCTGTCTCCTAGAATTTTTTTGGCGATTTTTCAAGAATTCTCAGAAACAATACAATTTTTCAAAAATGGAGAAAATTCTATTTTTTAGTCTTCTTGAAGTTGTTCTGAAAAATATCAAAAAATTCTTCTTGGTCAACTAAGTCTGTCTGAAATTATCAAGGTTATCAGTTTTTCGATAATTCTTACCGTTTTTCTAAAATCGCTAAAATTAACAAAATGTGGCAAATGTTGAGGTCATGTAAAAATTTGGGTTTGAACTTGAATATTTCAAAAATTAGCAACCGCATCGACTTGATGATGTTTTTTTGGACAGATGTGGGATTTTTGCGTAACAGCGATTTTTTTGTTATTTTTGACGTTTTCGTTTTTTTTTTTGAAAAATGTTTAATGTGACCCTCATGAAAAGCGCTCTAATTAATTGCGGATTTTTCATTTCCTGTTATAATTCTCGATTGGTATCTTGTTTAGTTCCATATAGCTCTATCTTCCAGAATTTTTTTTGTTTTTTTCCTGGATTTTTAGAAAAGTACAATTTTAAAATAATTGAGAAAATATTATTTTTTTATTCATCTTGGAATTCGTCCAAAAATATGAAAAAATGACTCTTATCAATTTAGGTCTCCTGAAGTTGCCCTTGTCGTCAGTTTTTCAATAATTGCTACCATGTTTTCAAAGTCGCTAAAATAAAATATGTAAAATTTTGAGATAATTTAAAAATTTAATTTTGAACTTGAATATATGAAAAATCAGCCGTCATAGGGACTTCGAGATTTTTTTTCTTATAGACACGGCATTTTTATGCAACAGAGAATTTTTTCGTTATTTTTGACGTTTCAATTTTTTTGGAATAATCTCGAATACGTCCCTCACGAAAAGACGTGTAATTAATTTCGGATTCTTTATTTCCTGTTATAATTTTCGTCCAGGACCCTATTTATTCACATTCAAGTCGTCGAACTCTGTCTCCTAGAATTTTTTTGGCGATTTTTCAAGAATTCTCAGAAACAATACAATTTTTCAAAAATGGAGAAAATTCTATTTTTTAGTCTTCTTGAAGTTGGTCTGAAAAATATCAAAAAATTCTTCTTGGCCAACTAGGGTCTTTTGAAATTGTCAAGGTTATCAGTTTAACGATAATTTCTACCATTTTTCCAAAATCGCCAATATTAATAAAATATGTCAAAATTTTGTGGTATTCTAAAAATTTGATTTTGAACCTGATTATTTGAAAAATCAGTCGCCGCATGGACTTTGAGATTTTCCTTTATTATAGACACGGCATTTTTGTGTAACAGCGAATTTTATTCGTCATTTTTGACGTTTCAGTTTTTTTGGAATAACCTTGAATACTTCCCTCACGAAAAATGTCATAATTAAGTTCGCATTATTCATTTCCTGTTATAATTTTCGTTCAGGAACCTACTTATTCCCATTCAAGTCGTCGAAATCTGTTTCCTAGAATTTTTTGGCGATTTTTCAAGGATTTTCAGAAAAAGAACATTTTTTAAAAAATAGAGAAAATTTGATTTTTTAATCGTCTTGAAGTTCGTCTGAAAAATACCAAAAAATTCTTCTTGGTCGACTAGGGTCTTTTGAAATTGTCAAGGTTATCAGTTTATCAATATTTTCAACCATTTTTCCAAAATCACCAATATTAATAAAATATGTCAAAATTTTGTGGTATTCTAAAAATTTTATTTTGAACCTGATTATCTGAAGATTCAGTCGCCACATGGACTTTGAGATTTTTTTTTATTATAGACAAGGCATTTTTGTGTAACAGCGAATTTTTCGTTATTTTTGACGTTTCAGTTTTTTTGGAATAATCTCGTATACTTCCCTCACGAAAAGTGGCATAATTAATTTCGCATTATTCATTTCCTGTTATAATTTTCGTTCAGGAACCTACTTATTCGGATTCAAGTCGTGGAAATCTGTTTTCTAGAATTTTTTGGCGATTTTTCAAGAATTTTCTGAAAAAGAACAATTTTTCAAAAATAGAGAAAATTTGATTTTTTAATCTTCTTGAAATTCGTCTGAAAAATATAAAAAAATTCTTCTTGGTCGACTAGGGTCTTTTGAAATTGTCAAGGTTATCAGTTTATCAATATTTTCCACCATTTTTCCAAAATCGCCAATATTAATAAATTATGTCAAAATTTTGTAGTATTCTAAAAATTTGATTTTGAACCTGATTATTTGAAAAATCAGTAGCCGCATGGACTTTGAGATTTTTCTTTATTATAGACACGGCATTTTTGTGTAACAGCGAATATTTTCGTTATTTTTGACGCTTCAGTTTTTCTGGAATAATCTTGAATACGTCCCTCACGAAAAGTGGCATAATTAATTTCGCATTATTCATTTCCTGTTATAATTTTCGTTCAGGAACCTACTTGTTCCCATTCAAGTCGTCGAAATCTGTTTCCTAGAATTTTTTGGCGATTTTTCAAGGATTTTCAAAAAAAAACAATGTTTCAAAAATATAGAAAGTTTGATTTTTTAATCGTCTTGAAGTTCGTCTGAAAAATATCAAAAAATTCTTCTTGGTCGACTAGGGTCTTCTGAAATTGTCAGGGTTATCAGTTTATCGATAATTTCTACCATTTTTCCAAAATCGCCAATATTAATAAAATATGTCAAAATTTTGTAGTATTCTAAAAATTTGATTTTGAACCTGATTATTTGAAAAATCAGTCGCCGCATGGACTTTCAGATTCTTTTTTATTATCGACACGGCATTTTTGTGTAACAGCAAATTTTTTCGCTATTTTTGACGTTTCAGTTTTTCTGGAATAATCTTGAATACGTCCCTCACGAAAAGTGGCATAATTAATTTCGCATTATTCATTTCCTGTTATAATTTTCGTTCAGGAAAATACTTGTTCCCATTCAAGTCGTCGAAATCTGTTTCCTAGAATATTTTGCCCATTTTTCAAAGACTTTTAGAAAAAGTACAGTTTTTCAAAAATAGAGAAAATTTGATTTTTTAATTTTCTTGAAATTCGTCTGAAAAATATCAAAAAATTCTTCTTGGTCAATTAAGGTCCTCTGAAATTGTCAAGGTTATCAGTTTTTCGATAATTCCTATAATTTTTCCAAAATCGACAAAATTAATAAAATGTAGCAAATTTTGGGTTCTTCTAAAAATCTGGTTTTGAACTTGATTCTTTGAAAAATTCGCCGTCGCATGGACTTTGAGATTCCTTTTTAGTGTAGACATCGCATTTTTGTGTAACAGCAAATTTTTTCTATATTTTTGATTTTTCAGTTTCTTTTTAAATAATGTTGAATTACGTTCCTCACAATTTTTTTTTGCTATAATTAATTTCGGATTCTTTATTTCCTGTTATAATTATCGTTCGAAATCGTATTTCTTCCCATTCAAGTAGTCAAAATCTGTCTCTCAGAATTTTTTTCAAGGACTTTTAGAACAAATACAATCTGTCATAAATCGAGAAATTTTGATTTTTTATTCTTCTCAAAATTCGTCAAAAAAATGTCAAAAAATTCTTGTTTAGTCAATTAAGCCCCTGAAATTGGATATTTAGAACCAACCAACTGGACTTCGAGATTTTTTTCTTGATATATACAACAGTGAATTTTTTTACTGATTTTTGACTTCTTAGTTTTTCTGGAATAACACTGAACTTAATGGAAACTGTTGTAAATAATTTTGGATTATTCTTTTCCTGTTCTAATTTTTGTTCAGGACCCTATTTATTTCGATTGAGCTCGTTGAACTCATTTCCCACAATTTTTTACTGATTTTTCGCCGAATTTCGAAAAAAAAAAATTTGAATTTTTTTATTCGTCTTAAAATGTGTCTACAAAATATGAAAAAAATCCACGTAGTCAAATTCGGTCTCTTGAAGTTGTCCATGTCATTAGTTGTTGGAAATTCGTACCACTTCCTCAAAAATCGCTAAAATGAGATACCTATGACAAATTTTGAGATATTCTAAAAATTTGAATTCGAACCTGGATATTTAAAAAAACAACCATCGCATGGACTTTGGAATTTCTTTCCGGATAGATACGATATTTCTGTGTAACAGTGGTTTTTTTCTTTATTTTTGACCTTTCAGTTTTTCTGGAATAACGTTGAATAAGTCCGAAAAGTGTTTTAAATAATTTTGGATAATTATTTTGCTGTTCTGATTTTCTTTCGGAATGGTATTTATTTTAATTTAGCTCGTTAAACTCTATCTTCCACAATTTTTTAGTGATTTTTCGCCGACTTTCGAAAAAAGTTCAATTTTTCAGTAATTAAGAAGATTGTTTTTTTTTATTCGTTTTAAAATGTGTCCGCAAAATATGAAAAAAAATCCTCTTAGTTAATTTCGGCGTCTTAAAGTTGTCCATAGCATCAGTTGTTGGAAATTGGTAGCACTTTCTCAAAAATCGCTAAAATGAGATACCTATGACAAATTTTGAGATGTTCTAAAAATTTGAATTTGAACTTGGATATTTAAAAAAAGCAACCATCGCATGGAATTTGGAATTTTTTTCCAGATAGATTCGATATTTCTGTGTAACAGTGAATTTTTTCTTTATTTTTGACCTTTCAGTTTTTTTGGAATAACGTTGAATATGTCTTTCATGAAAAGTGTTTTAAATAATTTTTAATAATTTATTTGTTGTTTTGATTTTCCTTCGGAATGGTATTTATTTTAATTTAGCTCGTTAAACTCTACCTTCCACAATTTTTTAGTGATTTTTCGCTGATTTTCGGAAAAAAAAAAACAAAATTTCAGTAATTAAAAAGATTTGAATATTTTTATTTTTTTATTCGTATTAAAATTTGTCCACAAAATATGAAAAAAATCCTGTTAGTTAATTTCGGACTCTTAAAGTTGTCCATAGCTTCAGTTGTTGGAAATTCCTAGCACTTTCTCTAAAATCGCTAAAATGAGATACTTATAACAAATTTTGAGATATTCTAAAAATTTGAATTGGAACCTGGATATTTAAAAAAGCAACCATCGCATGCACTTTGGGATTTTTTTCCCGATACGTACGATATTTCTGTGTAACAGTGATTTTTTTCTTTATTTTTGACCTTTTAGTTTTTCTGGAATAACGTTGAATAAGTCCTTCATGAAAAGCGTTTTAAATAATTTTGGATAATTTTTTTGCTGTTCTAATTTTCCTTCGAAATGGTACTTATTTTAATTTAGCTCGTTAAATTCTACCTTCCACAATTTTTTGGCGATTTTCCACCGACTTTTGGAAAAAAATCAATTTTTCTGTAATTAAGAAGATTTGAATTTTTTTTATTCGTCTTAAAATTTGTCTACAAAATACGAAAAAAATCTTCTTAGTTAATTTCGGCCTCTTAAACTTTTCCATAGCATTAGTTGTTGGAAATTCCTACCACTTTCTCTAAAATCTCTAAAATAATATACCTATGACAAATTTTGAGATATTCTAAATTTTAATAATTGAATTCGAACCCGGATATTAAAAAAAACAATCATCGCACAGACTTTGGAATTTTTTTCCGGATAGATACGATATTTCTGTGTAACAATGAATTTTTTCTTTATTTTTGACCTTTTAGTTTTTTTGGAATAACGTTAAATAAGTCCTTGATGAAAAGCGTATTAAATAATTTTGGATAATTTTTTTGCCCACAAAATATGAAAAAAATCCTCTTAGTTAATTTCGGCCTCTTAAAGTTGTCAATAGCCTCAGTTGTTGGAAATTCGTAGCACTTTCTCAAAAATCGCTAAAATGAGATACCTAGTTTTTTTGGAATAACGTTGAATATGTCTTTCATGAAAAGTGTTTTAAATAATTTTTAATAATTTATTTTTTGTTTTGATTTTCCTTCGGTATGGTATTTATTTTAATTTAGCTCGTTAAACTCTACCTTCCACAATTTTTTAGTGATTTTTCGCTGATTTTCGGAAAAAAGCAAAATTTCAGTAATTAAAAAGATTTGAATATTTTTATTTTTTTATTCGTATTAAAATTTGTCCACAAAATATGAAAAAAATCCTCTTAGTTAATTTCGGCCTCTTAAAGTTGTCTATAGCATCAGTTGTTGGAAATTCCTAGCACTTTCTCTAAAATCGCTAAAATGAGATACCTATGACAAATTTTGAGATATTCTAAAAATTTAAATTCGAACCTGGATATTTAAAAAAGCAACCATCGCATTGACTTTGGAATTTTTTTCCGGATAGATACGATATTTCTGTGTAACAGTGAATTTTTTCTTTATTTTTGACCTTTTAGTTTTTTGGAATAACGTTTAATAAGTCCTTCATGAAAAGCGTTTTAAATAATTTTGAATAATTTTTTTGCTGTTCTAATTTTCCTTCGAAATGGTATTTATTTCAATTTAGCTCGTTGAACTCTACCTTCCACAATTTTGTAGTGATTTTTCGCCGACTTTCGTAAAAAAATCCATTTTTCAGTAATTAACAAGATTTGATTTTTTTATTCGTCTTAAATTTGTCCACAAAATATGAAAAAAATTCTCTTAGTCAATTTCGGCCTCTTAAAGTTGTCCATAGCATCAGTTGTTGGAAATTCCTACCACTTTCTTTAAAATCGATAAAATGAGATTCCTATGACAAATTTTGAGATATTCCAAAAATTTGAATTCGAACCTGGATATTTAAAAACGCAATCATCGCATGGACTTTGGAATTTTTTTTCGGATAGATGCGATATTTCTGTGTAACAGCGAATTTTTTCTTTATTTTTGACCTTTTAGATTTTTTGGAATAACGTTGAATAAGTCCTTCATGAAAAACGTTTTAAATAATTTTTGATAATTTTTTTACTGTTCTGATTTTCCTTCGGAATGGTATTTATATTAATTTAGCTCGTTAAACTTAACCTTCCACAATTTTTTAGTGATTTTTCGCTTACTTTCGGAAAAAAATCAATTTTTCAGTAATTAAGAAGATTCGAATTTTTTTATTCGTCTTAAAATGTGTCCACAAAATATGAAAAAAATCCTCTTAGTCAATTTCGGCCTCTTAAATTTGTTCATAGCCTCAGTTGTTGGAAATTCCTAGCACTTTCTCTAAAATCGCTAAAATGAAATACCTATGACAAATTTTGAGATATTCTAAAAATTTGAATTCGAACCCGGATATTTAAAAAAACAATCATCGCACGGACTTTGGAATTTTTTTCCGGATAGATACGATATTTCTGTGTAACAGTGAATTTTTTCTTTACTTTTGACCTTTTAGTTTTTCTGGAATAACGTTGAATAAGCCCTTCATGAAAAGCGTTTTAAATAATTTTGGATAATTTTTTTGCTGTTCTGATTTTCCTTCAGAATGGTATTTATTTTAATTTAGTTCGTTAAACTCTACCTTCCACAATTTTTTAGCGATTTTTCGTCGACTTTCGGAAAAAGTTCAATTTTTCAGTAATTAAGAAGATTTGAATTTTTTTTATTCGTGTTAAAATTTGTCCCGAAAATACGAAAAAAATCCTCTTAGTTAATTTCGGCCTCTTAAATAAAGTTGTCCATAGCTTCAGTTGTTGGAAATTCCTACCACTTTCTCTAAAATCGCTAAAATGAGATACTTATGACAAATTTTGAGATATTCTAAAACTTTGAATTCGAACCCGGATATTTAAAAAAACAATCATCGCATGGACTTCGGAATTTTTTTCTGGATAGATACGATATTTTTGTGTAACAGTGAATTTTTTCTTTATTTTTGACCTTTTGTTTTTCTGGAATAACGTTGAATAAGCCCTTCATGTTTTAAATAATTTTGGAATAACGTTGAATAAGTCCTTCATGAAAAGCGTTTTAAATAATTTTAGATAATTTTTTTGCTATTCTGATTTTCCTTCGAAATGGCATTTATTTCAATTTAGCTGGTTGAACTCTATCTTCCACAATTTTTTAGCGATTTTTCGCCGACTTTCCGAAAAAATTCAATTTTTCAGTAATTAAGAAGATTTGAGTTTTTTATTCGTCTTAAAATGGGTCCACAAAATATGAAAAAAATCCTCTTAGTTAATTTCGGCCTCTTAAAGTTGTCCATAGCATCAGTTGTTGGAAATTCCTAGCACTTTCTCTAAAATACCTAAAATGAGATCAAATTTGAATTTGAACCTGACTTTGTTTTTTTTCCTGATACATACGATATTTTTGAATTTATTTATTTATTTAATTATATAATTATTGATTTATTTATTTATTTATCTTCTAAGAAAAAAGAGGGTGGGTGGGCGGGGCTAGTACCTGCTAAAATAAGACCGATTTTGGCAAATGACATAACCTCTAATGAAGGGAGGGTGAAGGGTATATGATTTGGTAAAATCTGTCTTATTTTAGCAAGGATTGGCCGCGCCCACCCACCCTTTATTTTCTTAGAGTGTATGTTATTTGGCAATATCAGCCCTATCTGGGCAAGCACTATCCCCACCCACTCACCCTTTATTTTCTTAGAGGGCTAGTATCTGCTAAAATAAGACCGATTTTGGCAAATAACATATATTCCAAGGAAAGGGAGGGTGGGTGGGCGGGGCTAACCCCTGCTAAGATAAGAGAGATTTTGGCAAATAACATATATTCCAAGGAAAGTGAGGGTGGGTGGGCGGGGCTAACCCCTGCTAAGATAAGAGTGATTTCGGCAGATAACATATATTCCAAGGAAAGTGAGGGTGGGTGGGCGGGGCTAACACCTGCTAAGATAAGACTGATTTTGGCAAATGAGATATCCTGTAAGAAAAGAGAGGGCGGGTGGGCGGGGCTAGTACCTGCTTAAATAAGATCTGAATTTTTTTATTCGTTTGAAATTCGTCTACAAAATATGAAAAAAATCCTGTTAATCAATTTTGGTCTCTTGAAATTTGAATTTGGACCTGGATATTTAAAAAACCAAGCACCACTGAACTCAGGAATTTTTTTTACAGTGATATTTTCCCTTATGTTTGCCGTCTTAGATTTTCCAGAACACGGTTGAAAAGGAAAAGTGTTTATAAATAATTGGGATGATTCGTTTCCTGCTCTAATTTATTTATCTCGATTTTGCTCATCGAACTCTGTCTTCCAGAATGTATTAGTAATTTTTCACCGACTTTTTATTCTTTTAGAAATTCGTCCATAAAATAAAAATAATAACTTAGATCTTACCTGTATGTCTATAATTATTACTAAACAACAACAATTTTTAGAAATTTGTATCCAGTGTTTCGTTGAGAAGAAAGCACTCCTAATTGTGACTCGTCGTAGTCCTCGTTCTTATTCCCTTCTCCTACACTCCTCTCAGATTTCTTTTACGCGCCCAGAGCTCAAACGCCGTCGTAAATTAAAATTAGTGAATTCATTATGTGCGCCTTCATTAGCATTTTACGACTATGTGTTTTTCTAAACTTTATGACAATTAGTAAATGATTTAGGGCCGTCTCGAAACGTCAAATTTGCGTATTTAGCGCATTAAAACCGTACGGTATCTCAGCGTCGTTAATATTTTTTTTAATTAGGAGTCGCGACGTTAAACGACAAATAAACGTCCACGAAAGAATCGCCGTGCACAATAAATCAATGCGTTTAAGGTGCGGTTTAGGACAAATTTAATGAAAGCGAGGGGGTTAAGACACGATGATTTATCGACGACTGATGTAAAGTTCACTTTGGAGTATATTAATATCGATCAGTGTCATTGGCCGTTGCGCGAAATTTAATTAGCGAAAAATGCTATTCCTGCTGAGATTCGACAGCGGCGCTAGTTGCGCTTAAATTCATTAAAAATGGTGTCGTGTGAGTGCGCCCGACTCCTGCTTCGGCTGCAGCAGGAATTCCGAAAAATTGCCAGGAATTAGTTTGAATTTTTGGCGTAAAAATCCCTGTGCAGGAATTGCGGCTTCACTTCCGCAGCGAAACCGTTTCGCGTGTGGGAATTGGCCCATAAATCTGGCCAGTTAGTCTTCGGCACGCATAAAATTGCGGCATTCCCATTTCCGGCCGGCAAAAGGGTCCTTTGCATTCGCATAATATGGCTGGTTTATGCGACCACACAAAGGCCACAAAGGAAATCCTTCCATTGTCCATCGACCATCTGATAGTAATTATACCGGACTTAAAATCTTTGTCCATTTTTTTTATATTATTAGTAATCTAGGTATGCAGATCGGCACAAAGGTGGACCACGCTTCGTAAGCAGGAAACAATAAAATACCCTTTTTAAATCGTTGACCGGTGTTGTGAAAGGGTCGAGGGTCATTTATGGGCACGCTCGCGGACTTTAATGTGTGCGTTTAACCATCCAACCCTTTAACCGAGCTCAGATGTTTGACAAATTTTTTTGGGGGGCATATGGCCGTCGGAGGTCTTGGAATTTTTTTGAGGATTCGACAGTTACAGAAATGTTGATGTTTAGGGTTATTTTTGTCTTAGTTTGATTTTCACTAGAGTTCAAGAGTTTGTGAAAGATCTGAAGCCAGAAAAGGAAAAATTTGCAGTTGATGTGAAAATTCGTCGCAACTTGCAAACGTTGTTCAAATCAGTTCTATTTTTGTTCAGAAAGTGATCTTCACACTGACAAATATTGATATAGGTCATTACGCAGAAATATTAAAAATTGTCATCTATCACATTTTAGCCATCTACAGCATCAGTTCATCGGTAATTTGTAGTATTTTTCTGAAATCGCGTAAATAAAATATCACAAATTTTGAGATCTTCTAAAATCAATGACTCTGAGTAAGTTCGCTAAGAAAAGTGAAAAACTGCTGGGCCAATTCTGATTAGTCCGGAGCCATTAACATATATGTGCTTAGGTTTAAAAAATATAAAAATCTTAATATTTTCTCGAAAGTTTAGCTATAATTTAATAAATTTCTCATTAAATTCTCGAAAAAAAAAATTAGATTGCCAGGTTGCAATGGCCATCAGAATGTTTGGTGTCATCGAAACACTCACTGTATTTTTTAAGGCGTTAGTGTGTTCGAAAATTCTCAAATCTTCAAAAACCACAAATCACCAAATCCTAAATTCAACAATTTCTCAAATATTCGAATCCTCAAGGTCCCAAATCACCAAAATTCTCAAATCCTCAAATACCCAGAATCCTCAAATGATCAAAATCGTCAAATCATCAAAACAACAAAATCCTCAAAACACCAAAAACCTCAAATCCTCAAATGCTCAAATTCTATATTAAAATTCTCGAATTCTCAAAATTCCAAAATCAGTAAAATTCTCAAACCCTCAAAGTTCTTACAATCTTCAAATAATCAAAATTCTCAAATCTCCATATCCTCAAAAGACAAACAATTTTCAAAACACCAAAATCCTCAAATCCACAGAGCATCAAAATTTTAAGTTCTTCAGAACACAAAAATCCTCCAGTCCTCAGAACAGCAGAATTCTCAAATTCTCAGAGTACCATAATATTCAAATCCTTAGAATACCAGAATCTTCAAATCCTCACAAAACCAGAAACATGAATTCCTCCGAACATCATAATCTTCAAATCCTCAGAACACAATAATCCTTAACTCTTTAGAACACCAGAATCCTCAAATCCTTGAAACAGTAGAATTCTCAAATCCTCCGACACCACAATCTTCAAATCCCCACAACCCTATAATGCTCAAATCCTAAAAAAACACTATAATAAACCTGAAAGTTTTGAAGTTTAAATTTAATGGTTCAATTTTTCAACTTTCCAGTTCAATTTCTAGATTTTGCAATTTTTATATTTGAGTTTCTCGAGTTTATAATTTTTAACTTTTTCATTTGCAAATTTTTCGTTTCAGTTTTTTATTATCTTTATTTTTAAAATTTTTCAGTTTTTCAATGTTTCGATTTTATAATTTTTTGTTGTTTCAATTTCACTTTTTTTATATTTTTCGTTTCGTCAGTTTTTCAATTTGCAATTTTTCAATTAAAGCATTCATCACTATTGAGACGGGGTGGGTGGGCGGGGCTTCTATTTGGTCTATTCTTTCTTAATATGTGAAGTCTTCCTTTACCAACAAGAAACTGACAATTTGTTTAACTATCCTGTTGTTGAAGGAAAATTCTATATATTTAAAAAAATACAAAAATTCACAGAACAGAATTCTCAAATCCTCGGAAATTCATAATCTTCAAATCCTCAGAACACCAGAATCCTCAAATTCTCAGAACACCAGAATCCTCAAATCCTCAGAACACCATAATTCTCAAATCCTTACAACACCAGAACCTTTAAATCCTTAGAACACTAGAATCTCCAAATCCTCAGAACACCAAAATCTTCAAATCCTCAGAACAGCAGAATTCTCAAATCCTCCTAGCACCACAATCTTCAAATCTTCAGAACTTCATAATCCTCAAATCCTCAGAGCATCAAAATCCCCAAATTCTCATAAAACCAGACTCTTCAAGTCCTCAGAACACCAGAATCCTCAGATCCGCAGAGCATCAAAATCTTCAAATCCTCAGAACACCAGAAATTAAATAGATACTTACAACAGCAGCTTATTTGACTTCAATTTTTGCTTCAGTTTTTCATTTTTTGTTCCTTCATTCTTTCGATTTTAGAAGTCTAAATTTAATTATTCAATTTTTCAACTTTCTAATTCAATTTTTAGGTTTTGCAATTTTTCTATTTGAGTTTCTCGAGTTTTCAATTTTTAATTTTTTCATTTGCAAGTTTTCGTTTCAGTTTGTTATTGTCTCTATTTTAACAACTTTTCAGTTTTTCAATGTTCCGATTTCATAATTTTTTGTTTTTTCAATTTCATTTTTTTTTATTTTTCGTTTCGTCAGTTTTCCAATTTGAAATTTTTCAATTAAAGCATTCATCACACTTGCGAAGGGGTGGGTGGGCGGGGCTTCTATTTGCTCCATTTTTTCTTAATATGCGAAGTCTTTTTTTCCGAACAAGAAACTGACAATTTGTTTAACTATCCTGTTGTTGAAAAAAAATTCTATATATAAAAAAAAAGAAAAATTCTCAGAACAACAGAATTCTCAAATCCTCTGAAATCCACAATCCTCAAGTCCTCAGAACACCAGAATCCTCAAATTCTCAGAACAACAGAATTCTCAAACCCTGCGAGCTCCATAATCCTCAAATCTTCAAAACACCATAATCCTCAAATCCGCAGAGCATCAAGATCTTCAAATCCTCAGAACACTAGAATCCCCAAATCTTCAGAGCCTCAAAAAACTCAAATCCTCAGAACACCATAATCCTCAAATCCTCAGAGCATCAAAATCCCCAAATCCTCATAAAACCGAAATATTCAAATCCTCAGAACACCAGAATCCTCAAATTCCAAGAACACTATAATCCTCAAATCCTAAAAAAACACCATAAACCCCAAATTTTCAGGACAGCAGAATTCTTGAATCCTGCGAAGTCCATAATCCCCAAATCCTCAGAACACTAGAATCCTCAGAACACCAGAAATTAAATAAATACTTACAACAGTAGCTTATTTAACTTGAATTTTTTCTTCAATTTTTTGTTTATTCGTTCCTTCATTTTTTCGATTTTAGAAGTCTAAACTTAATTTTTTAATTTTTCAACTTTTCAATTCAATTTCTAACTTTTGTAATTTTTTTATTTGAGTTTCTCGAATTTTCAATTTTTAATTTTTTCATTTGCAATTTTTCTTTTCAGTTTTTTCATATATTTATTTTTACAATTTTTCAATTTTTCAGTGTTCCGATTTTATAATTTTTTGTTCTTCAATTTCACATTTTTTTAATTTTTCGTTTCGTCAGGTTTTTCAATTTGCAATTTTTCAATTAAAGTATTCATCACAATTGAGAAGGGGCGGGTGGGCGGGGCTTCTATTTGGTCTATTTTTTCTTAATATGCGAAGACTTTTTTTCCCAACAAGAAACTGACAATTTGTTTAACTATCCTGTTGTTGAAAAAAAATCTATATATATAAAAAAAAG
This sequence comes from Zophobas morio, assembly GCF_036711695.1. Classification (NCBI taxonomy): domain Eukaryota; kingdom Metazoa; phylum Arthropoda; class Insecta; order Coleoptera; family Tenebrionidae; genus Zophobas; species Zophobas morio. The sequence goes on from NW_026972108.1 coordinate 397,563, forward strand.
AAAAATTCTCAGAACAACAGAATTCTCAAATCCTCTGAAATCCATAATCCTCAAATCCTCAGAACACCAGAATTCTCAAATTCTCAGAACAGCAGAATTCTCGAATCCTCCAAGCTCCATAATCCTCAAATTTTCAAAACACCATAATCCTCAAATCCGCAGAGCATCAAGATCTTCAAATCCTCAGAACACTAGAATCCCCAAATCTTCAGAGTCTCAAAAAACTCAAATCCTCAGAACACCATAATTCTCAAACCCTCAGAGCATCAAAATCCCCAAATCCTCATAAAACCGGAATCTTCAAATCCCCGGAACACCAGAATCCTCAAATCCCCAGAACACTATAATCCTCAAATCCTAAAAAAAAGACCATAAACCTGAAATCTTCAGGACAGCAGAATTCTCAAGTCCTCCGAAGTCCATAAGGCTGAAATCCTCAGAACAGCAAAATCCTCTGAACACCAGAAATTAAATAAATACTTACAACAGCAGCTTATTTGACTTGAATTTTTTCTTCAATCTTTCATTTTTTTGTTCCTTCATTTTTTCGAGTTTGAAAGTTTAAATTTAATTGTTCAATTTTTCAACTTTCCAATTCAATTTCTAGGTTTTGCAGTTTTTCTATGAGTTTCTCGAGTTTTCAATTATTAATTTTTGATTTGCAATTTTTCAGTTTTTCAATGTTCGGATTTTATAATTTTTTATTTTTTCAATTTCACTTTTTTTAATTTTTCGTCTTGTCAGTTTTTCAATTTGCAATTTTTCAATTAAAGGATTCATAACAATTGAGAAGGGGTTGGTGGGCGGGGCTTCTAATTGGTCCATTTTTTCTTAGTATGCCAAGTCTTCTTTTCCCAACAAGAGACTGACAATTTGTTTATCTATTCTGTTCGTGAAAGAAAACTCTATATATTTAAAAATAAAATTAAAATTCTCAAAACAACAGAATGCTCAAATCCTCAGAACACTATAATCCTCAAATCCTCGAAAATACCATAATCTTCAAATCCTCAGAGCATCAAAATCCTCAAATCCTCCGATCACCAGAATCCTTAAATCCTCAGAGCATTAAAATCTTCAAATTCTCCGAAAACCACAATCTTCAAATCCTCAGAGCATCAAAATCCCCAAATCCTCATAAAACCGGAATCTTCAAATCCTCAAAACACCAGAATCCTCAAATCCCCAGAACACTACAATCCTCAAATCCTAAAAAAACACCATAAACATCAAATCTTCAGGACAGCAAAATTCTCAAATCCTCCGAAGTCCATAATCCTCAAATCCTCAGAATACCAGAATCCTTAGAACACCAGAAATTAAATAAATACTTACAACAGCAGCTTATTTGACCTGAATTTTTTCTTCAATTTTTCATTTTTTTGTTCCTTCAACTTTCAAGGTTAGAAGTCTAAATTTAATTTTTCAATTTATCAAATTTACAATTCAATTTCTAGATTTTGCAATTTTTCGATTTGAGTTTCTCGAGTTTTCAATTTTTAATTTTTCCATTTGCAATTTTTCGTTTCAGTTTTTTATTATCTTTATTTTTACAATTTTTCAGCTTTTCAATGTTCCGATTTTATATTTTTTTGGATTTTTCAATTTCACTTTTTTTTAATTTTTCGTTTCGTCAGTTTTTCAATTTGCAATTTTTCAATTAAAGTATTCATCGCAAGTATTCTATTTGGTCCATTTTTTCTTAATATGCGAAGTCTTCTTTTCCCAACAAGAAACTGAAAATTTGTTTAACTATCCTGTTGTTGAAAGAACACTCTATATATTATAAAAAAAAACAGACGTTCTCAGAACAGCGGAATTCTCAAATCCTGCGAAATCCATAATCCTCAAATCTTCAGAACATCATAATCCTCAAATCCTCAAAATATCTTAATCCTCAAATCCTCAGAGCATCAAAATCGTCAAATCCTCAAAACAAAAAATCTTCAAATCCAAAAAATGCACAAAAAACCAAATCTTCACCGACAGAAACTAACATAATGTTAGTAACATTTGCACTCTTCCTAATTGTCGAAGCCCCCCACCCCCCGCAACGCAATTAAACGAATCAATTAATTAAAGCTCGAGCTTTCAAGCAGCAAACACACAGAGCGTCACACACAATGGAGTAAATTGGAGCTAAATGGGAGAGAAAATATGCGAAACAGTGTCGCGATTGTAGCAGTCGCCTCTTTAATAATAATGTGTCGAATCTTCATCCCTTAGCGCTCTATTGTTTAACGGGGAGCATTCATTCCGTAATGAAAGATGTTCTTTGTGCCGGTGGGGTCGCAAAGGGAGGAATGTACACACGGCGACGGTCTCGGCGAACAGAAAAGGGAAAAAACAAAACCGGCCTGAATGCGGATGTGAAATGGGAATTAACATTTCACGGTATGCAAATGAATAGGTAAAAATAATAGGAGAGGCTCGAAGGGGTTGCGAGATGAAAAACTGTAACTGGTTTCGATGGGAGGACAGGTTATTTCGGGCTTTGAAGAGCTTGAGAAAATTTTTTCAGAGGTTTGTGCTGATTAGGGGGAGGGGTGGTTACTTGACGTTGAGAACGGAGAGTCGTCTTTTTTGCTCCTAGTTCGGAAATTCAAAACGGCCGAAATGATGATTATATCAGTTTATAAATTAATACCGTCCACGATGAATCATCTAGCTTGACGTACAGTATCTCGATTATCTGAAGGTTCCTTTCACTTTTTGAAGCCGTCGGAGTAAACGTGAAGAATAATTCCTCAACTGGTCGAGCTTACTTAATATAAATTACAAAGGGAACGACATATGCACATACCTGGACTTTATACTAGTTTTTTATGTGAGTTTTTCCGGCCTGGCGGTTATAGAAAGCTGCCCGGAAGCACCGGACTGGTGACTTTTAAAAAAAGCTCTACATACATCATCCGCCACTCTCCCAATCAACAAAGTGCAATTTCCCTTGGAAGGCCCGCCACCGTTAAGGTCTTTTTTATGGCTCCTAGCCACGCACTTTTCCCCATCAAACATCCCCGCCCCCTCCCACTCCAGAAAGCCATTTTGGAACCCGAGACGCAATGACAGTCGGCGACTTTGATCCTCTCCGAACGAAAATTAAAATACGGGACGCTTAATGAAAGAAAGACGGAAAAAAGCAAAGAGACGGCGCGTCCCAAGACTTAACAAGATTGGAATTTGATGAAGGATAAAAGCTGCGAAAAAGAGCGTTACATGGCAAAAATGGAAATGAGGATAATTAAAATCGGAGAGGGCGCGTGTTGCGTAGGAAACGCACCGGGAGAAGCGGGATCGCGGCGGCTTCTTTCTGGAGGAGCAGGATGTCGATCCCGTCGACACCGAGCCCACAGACAGGACGTAATTCATTAGAGATCGGTGCGGGTATTAATCAAGTTCTAAATATGATTAATCGCGGGGAAGTCGACGGACGGCGGCCGGAGGGCAAGGCGGCTCACTGCTGGAGGAAGCGGAATGCAGCTTTTGATACTTTTTTTAAAAAGATACAGGGTGTTATAATAATTATTTACACCACTTTACACTAAATAGATCAAGGTGTCAATGTTGACGTTTATTCGATACCTTTTTTATGTTCGAATAATCCAAAAATGACACCGCTCGATAAAGAGTGCGTAGATTCTAATTGGGAGAGAACTTGGACCTGAAAATTATTAAATGCAACTAGAAAACTTCCAAAAATTAAATGGTAAAAACCGGAACTCTGAATCTCAGTCGGTTCCGGAATTATTCTCCCCCAAACTCAAAATTTGGTTTTTGAGTATCTGTTAAAAATGGATTTCTTTAAAATAGTGTAAAATGTTCAACAACTGATGGCAGAAACAAACTCAACTGTGCAAAATTTAGTATGTGGAATGAATTTCAGACATTTTGGAAATCGTTTATTTTTTTGATTAAATTATTCAGAAGCCTTGATGCCCAGAATTTTGTAATTTAGACCATGTCAAGATATCTCGCATAAATGGACCCCGATTAGTCTGAAAATTGTTCTCTTCCTTAATTCGACCCTCCTGAACAAGAATCTGGCGTCCAAAAAAATTCAAGGCTGCGCCTGATTTTTTTATTTTTTTGTTGTGTTCGGATTTTCCAAAAATGACACCGTCCGATAAATGAGTGCGTGGATTCTAATTGGGCGAGGACTTCGAACTGAAAATTATAGAATGCAACTAGAAAACTTCAAAAAATTAAATAGTAGAAACCGGAACTCTGAATCTCAGCCGGTTCTGGAATTATTCTCCGTCAAACTCAAAATTTGGTTTTTGAGTATATGTTAAAAAAGGATTTCTTTAAAATAGTGTAAAATTTTCAACAATTGATGGCAGAAACAAACTCAACTGTGCAAAATTTAGTATGTGGAATGAATTTTAGACATTTTGGAAATTGTTTATTCTTTTGGCTAAATTATTCCGAAGCCTTGGTGCCCAAAATTTTCTGGTTTAGACCATTTTCAGATATTTCTCTTGAATGGACCCCGATTGGTCTGAAAATTGTTCTATTGCCTCATTCGATCCTTCTGAACAAGAATCTGGTGTCAAAAAAATTTCAGGATGGCCCCTGATTTTTTTAATTTTTTTTTATGTTCCAGTCTCTCAAAAATGACACCGTCCCATAAATGAGTGCTTAGATTCTAAATGAGCGAGGATTTCGGCCTAAATATCATTAAATGCAAAGAGAAAACTTGAATAAATTAAATGCAAAAAACCGGAACTCTGAATCTCGGCTGATTCCGGGTTATTGTCCGTCAAATTGAAAATATTGTGTTTGAATATATCGATTAAAAAAGGATCTCATTTAGAATAACAAAAATTTTTATCAACTGATGCCAGAACGAACTCAACTGTGCAAAATTTAGTGTATAGAACGAATTTCAGACATTTTGGAAATCGTTAATTTTTTTTGATTAAGTTATTCCGAAGCCTTGGTGCCCAAAATTTTCTGATTTAGAACATTTTAAGATATTTCTCTTGAATGGACCCCGATTGGTCTGAAAATTGTTTTCTTCCCTCATTCGATCCTTTTGAACAAGAATCTGGTGTCAAAAAAATTCCAAGATGGCCCCTGATTTTTTTATTTTTTTTTTATGTTCCATTCTTTCAAAAATGACACCGTCCCATAAATGAGTGCTTAGATTCTAAATGAGCGAGGATTTCGGCCTGAATATCATTAAGTACAAATAAAAAACTTCAATAAATTAAATGTAAAAAACCGGCGCTCTGAATCTCGACCGATTTCGCAGTTGTCGTCCGTCAAACTGAAATTTCTGTTTTTCATAATGGGTTAAAAAAGGATCTCATTTAGAATAGCTAAAATTTTCATCAAATGATGCCAGAACGAACTCAACTGTGCAAAATTTAGTATATAGAACGAATTTCAGACATTTTGGAAACACTTTAATTTTTGAGTAAATTATTCAAAAGCCCAACATTTTTGGATTAAGGCTATCTCGGTTAAACGGATCTCGATTTGTCTGAAATTTTCCCTTCTATAATTTGACCTTCCGGAACAAGAATCAGGTGTCAGAAAATTTCCAGGACATCTCTTGATTTTTATTTTTATTTTTTTATGTATGTCCACAATTTTCGAAAATAATGTCATACTATCTCTCTTAACCGAACTCCGATTTGTCTAAAAATTGTTCTCTTACCTAATTCGAACCTCCTAAATACGAATCTGGCGCCAAAAAAAATCCAGGAAGCCCCTAAATTTTTTTATATTTTTTTATTATTTAGTTTTTTGAAAACGACACCGTCCGATATATGTCCCCATAGATTCTTAACTGACAAACATTTCGACCTGAAAATTTATTAATGCAACTAGGAAACTTCGGAAAATCGCTTGATTGAAACAGAAACTCTGAATCTCAGGCGACTCCAGAGTCGCCTGAGTCGACCGTCAAACTCAAAACTTGGTTTGACCTGACCAAATTATTCCGAAAATTTGATAACAATCAGACAATTAAGAGATTATCTGTTCAAATTTTTGGAGAATCTGTGTTTGCAATTCAAATAAGAAGATTAACAAAAAATTAATACAAACGGACAACGAACTCAGTTAAAATTTAATTCTTGTAAAAAAAAATGTTGGATGCAGCATTAATTAAAACTAAGGACTAAAAAAGCGCAACATTGTATCATTATGTAAATTATGCTCTAGCAAAAACATAACTTTTGTTTGATATTTTTTTCGGCATAAATTAAATTGTTCGAAATAACAAGTTTACACGTCATATTTAAAAAAAATGCAGGTGTCTACCGACTGTTAGTAAATGTTTCTCATATTTTCCGAACCATGTATTTTAATAAATTATTTTTTACAATCAAAGGCAGATTCAAAATGAGTGCAGACATCTGTCAAAATTTATCGATTCGCCACCTTTAAAGACACAAGTCGCAACTTTTTTTAGTGGAGCACCTGCGTTTTACTTTTTTACTTCAGTTCGTATTTAAATTTTTTTAACACGGAGTTTACTCGATCTTATTTTCGTAGTAAATAATTCGGATTTTTTTTCAAATCACGCTCTACGTGATGCTGTAATTATACTTAAATCGATTTCAGTCCGATCTGAAAAACCCACCACACGACACTCTCATTCTCCAGACTCATTTTGAAAATCCATCGCGATATCCAACATAAATTAATTAGACGCCCCGAATTCCGGCGAAATTGTTCGTGCACGCCTCAATTAGTTTTTTCTCGAAACATAGAAACCAGCCTAGATTCACCTGTTAGATGTTAGATTATGATTTCCGCTCGATTATTACGAAAAAAATTCATTACGTCGGCAAAAAGTGAAGCCAGCATCATCGCTCGACAAAAGAACAGTGGCGTGTTGCGCAAGCCGTACACCTTACCAGAAATTTCGATGTAAATTAGGCCGCAAATGTCAATTAATATTCCAAATAGGGAATTCCGTTGTTCTCGATAGCCGTCGATTTATTACGGCGTTATGTAAGCTCTGCCGTTCTTAATTAGTTTTGTACACTCTGTGGACACAAAGTGAAAAGCAAAAAGCGTTTTTTCCCACTGACACCTGCATGATTTATTAATGCAAATTACACCGCTGTGAATTAATCGACTTACGGATAATAAAATTTCGCTAAGTGGATGCGGAGTTCATGACGGTGAGTCAGCGGACACTTTTTTATGTTTTTGAAAATTTTTCAAAGGCGGACGAATCTTTCTTTGATTGGGTCGATTCGTGGAAATTCTACTTTAAAACAAATAAACCACAGAGGATTGAAACGTCAATGAAAATTTAAAAAAGCCCAAGGAAATAAAAATTGAAAGTGAAAAGAAATTTGCTCATATTTTGCCGTTATTTGTTGAGTTACTTCTTCTAAATTATTGAAAAAATTGAAAAATCCAGATATTTTTGGAATCAGCACGTTGAAATCTATATCCTTGAAATTTTTCAGGATTTTTTGACAACTTTTTCAAAACCAAAAGTTTTCAATTTTGGGATGTTTCGATCATTTTTTAAACTTAACCAAAGATATTTTCTTTTTCATTTCGAGCTCTAAAAGCTACTTTCGCCCTCAGTTGTTCGAGAACTCCTTTTTCCAAAATCTACCTTTGAAATATGGCAGTTTTTTAAATTAAACAAATTGGTCTAAGGTTATTTCAACATAACTTCCCTCGCCCCTGAAGTGCAGCCAAATAAATTTCACTTCTCTGAAAAATTATAACTTAAAAACCAGTGGCGTAAATAACGTTCCTGAAACTTATTTGACTTGAATTTTTCTTCAATTTTTCATTATAAAATTTTGGGCATCAAAGGTTCGGAATAATTTAATCAAAAAAATAAACGATTTCCAAAATGCCTGAAATTCATTACACATACTAAATTTTGCACAGTTGAGTTTGTTTCTGGCATCAGTTGTTGAAAATTGTACAGTATTTTAAAGAAATCCATTTTTAACAGATACTCAAAAACCAAATTTTGAGTTTGGCGGAGAATAATTCCGGAACCGGCTGAGATTCAGAGTTCCGGTTTTTGCCATTTAATTTCTTGAAGTTTTTTAGTTGCATTCAATAATCTTCAGGTCGAAGTACTCGCCCAATTAGAATCTACGCACTCATTTATCGGACGGTGTCATTTTTGGAAAATTCGAACATAAAAAAAAATAAGAAAATCTGGAGCCGCCTTGGATTTTTTTTGACGCCAGATTCTTGTTCAGGAGGGTCGAATTAAGGAACAGAACAATTTTCAGACTAATCGAGGTCCATTTAAGCGAGATATCTTGACATGGTCTAAATTACAAAATTTTGGGCATCAAGGCTTCGGAATAATTTAATTAAAAAAATAAACGATTTCCAAAATGCCTGAAATTCATTCCACATACTAAATTTTGCACAGTTGAGTTTGTTTCTGCCATCAGTTGTTGAAAATTGTACACTATTTTAAAGAAATCCTTTTTTAACAGATACTCAAAAACCAAATTTTGAGTTTGGCGGAGAATAATTCCGGAACCGGCTGAGATTCAGAGTTCCGGTTTTTGCCATTTAATTTTTTTGAAGTTTTCTAGTTGTATTCAATAGGTTTCAGGCCGAGGTCCTCGCCCAATTAGAATCTACGCACTCATTTATCGGACGGTGTCATTTTTGGAAAATTCGAACATAAACATTTTTTTTTTAAATCAGGAGCCGCCTTGGATTTTTTTGGACGCCAGATTCTTGCTCAGGAGGGTCGAATTAAGGAAGAGAACAATTTTTAGACCAAGCGGGGTCCATTTAAGCGAAAGATATTTTGACATGGTCTAAATTGCAAAATTTTGGGCATCAAGGCTTTGGAATAATTTAACTGAAAAAATAGACGATTTCCAAAATGCCTGAAATTCATTCCACATACTAAATTGTGCACAGTTGAGTTTGTTTCTGCCATCAGTTGTGGAAAATTTTACACTATTTTAAAGAAATCCTTTTTTAACAGATACTCAAAAACCAAATTTTGAGTTTGACGGAGAATAATTCCGGAACCGGCTGAGATTCGGAGTTCCGGTTTTTACCATTTAATTTTTTGAAGTTTTCTAGTTGCGTTCAATAATTTTCAGGTCGAGCTTCTCGCTCAATTAGAATCTACGCACTCATTTATCCGACGGTGTCATTTTTGGAAAATTCGAAAATAAAAAAAATTAAAAAAAAATCAGGAGCCGCCTTGGATTTTTTTTTGACGCCAGATTCTTGTTCAGGAGGGATGAGTTAGGGAAGACAACAATTTTCAGACCAATCGGGGTCCATTTAAGCGAGATATCTTGACATTGTCTAAATTGCAAAATTTTGGGCTTCAAGGCTTCGGAATAATTTAATAAAAAAAATAAACGATTTCCAAAATGCCTGAAATTCATTACACATACTAAATTTTGCACAGTTGAGTTTGTTTCTGCCATCAGTTGTTGAAAATTGTACACTATTTTAAAGAAATCCTTCTTTGACAGATACTCAAAAACCAAATTTTGAGTTTGACGGAGAATAATTTCGGAACCGGCTGAGATTCAGAGTTCCGGTTTTTACCATTTAATTTCTTGTATTTTTCTAGTTGCATTCAATAATTTTCAAGTCGAAGTCCTCGCCCAATTAGAATATAGGTACTGATTTATCGGAAGGTGTCATTTTTGGAAAATTCGAATATAAAAAAAATTAAAAAATCAGGAGCCGCCTTGGATTTTTTTGGACGCCAGATTCCTGTTCAGGAGGGTCGAATTAGGGGAGAGTAGAATTTTCAGACCAATCGGGGTTCATTTAAGCGAGATATATTGACATGGTCTAAATCAGAAAATTTTGGGCATAATTTGGTCAAAAAATAAACATTTTCCAAAATGTCTGAAATTCGGTCCATGTACTAATTTTGCACCGTTGAGTTTGTCTCAGGCGTCAGTTTTTAAAATTTTTCAGAATTTTAAACGAAATCATTCTTTAATCGTTACTCAAAAACCAAATTTTGAGTTTGACGGACAATAACTCCGGAACCTGCTAAAATTCAGAGTGCCGGTTCTTACTATTCGATTTCTTCAAGTTTTCTCGTTGCTTTGATTTAGGTCGAGTCCTCGCCCATGTGGAATCTACGCACTCATTTAAATCGGACTCAGTCCCTTTCGGAAGACTCATACATAAAATAAATAAAATAAAAATCAGAAGCTATCCTGGAATTTTTTCGACGCCAGATTCTTATTCAGGAGAATTATAGAAAGCTAAGAAATTCAGACAAATTGAGATCGGTTTAAGCGAGATAGTTTGACATGGTCTAAATCGAAAAATTTTGGGCTTTGGAATAATTTTGTCAAAAAATAAACTGTTTCCAAAATGCCTGAAATTCGTTCTATATAGGTATACCTACTAAATTTTGCAAATTTTTTGGTTAATTTTTCTTTGTCCATTTAGAATTTCCACACTCAATCATCCGACGGTATCATTTTTGAAAACCTCGAATATAAAAAAATTAAAAAAAAGCATAGGCGGTCCTAGAATTTTTTTGAGATCAGACTCTGGTTCTGGAGGTTCGAATTAGAGAAAGTAGCAATTTTCCGATAAATTGGGGTCCGTTTAAGCGAGATAGCGTGAGATGGCCTAAATCGAAAAAATTGGGCATCCGAATAATTTCGCCAAAAAATAAAAATTTTCCAAATTGTTTGAAATTTGGTCCACATGCTGATTTTACACCGCTGAGTTCGTATCTGGCGTCATTTGTTGAAAATTGTCACTATTTTAAACGAAATCCTTCGTTAACCGATACTCAGAAACCAAATTTTGAGTTTGACGGTCAAAAACTCCGGAACCGACTGAGGTTCAGAGTTCGGATTTCTACCATTCGATTTCTTGAAGTTTTCTAGTCATATGGGTTAATTTTTAGCTGAAAATGTTTGCCCATTTAGAATCTATACAGTCATTTATCAGATAGTGTCATTTTCGGAAGACTCGCATTTAAAAATCAACAAAAAAAAAATAGGAGCTGTCCTCACATTTTTTTGACGCCGGATTTTTGTTTAGAAGTTTCGAATTAAGAAAGCGAAGAATTTTCAGACAAATTGGGGCCCGTTTAAGGAAAATACATAGATTGATATGACCTAAATTCGAAAATTTTGGTCATCAACGCTTCAGAATAATTTGGTCAAAAATAAACAATTTTCAAAATGTCTGAAATTCTGGAATCAGATGTTGGAAATTTTCGCTATTTTACATGAAATCCTCGTTTAATCGATATTAAAAACCAGATTTTGAGTTTGACGATCAAAAGCTCCGGAACCGACTGAGGTTCAGAGTTCGGATTTCTACCATTCGATTTCTTGAAGTTTTCTAGTAATATGGGTTAAGTTTTAGCGGAAAATTTTTGCCCATTTAGAATCTATACAGTCATTTATCAGATGGTGTCATTTTCGTAAGACTCGCATTTAAAAGCAATAAAAAAAAATCAGGAGCCGTCCTCACATTTTTTTGACGTCGGATTTTTGTTTAGAAGCTTCGAATTAAGAAAGCGAAGAATTTTCAGACAAATTGGGGCCCGTTTAAGGAAAATACATAGATTGATATGACCTAAATCCGGAAATTTTGGTCATCAACGCTTCAGAATAATTTGGTCAAAAAATAAACAATTTTCAAAATGTCTGAAATTTTTAATTTTTTCATTTGCAATTTTTCGTTTCAGTTTTTTATTTTCTTTATTTTTAGAATTTTTCAATTTTTGAATGTTGCGATTTTATAATTTTTCGTGTATTCAATTTCATTGTTTTTTAATTTTTCGTTTCGCCAGTGTTTCAATTTGCAATTTTTCAATTTTTTGATATCTCTTCGAGTTTTCATTTTTAAATTTTCCAGTTTTCCGATTTTCCAACATGTGGATGTTTCAATTTTTAGATTTTGCAATTTTTCTACGCTTTTAAAGACATATTTCATCTGGTAATTTCTTGTAGAGAAAGAAGGATTTTGCAGCTATACTCCGCCCTTTAGCTCACGATGAATAAATCATTCGTCACAATTGAGACAGGGTGGGTGGGCGGGGTTCATATTTTGTCAATTTTTTCTTAATATACGAAGTCTTCTTTTCCCAATAAGAAACTGACAATATGTTTAACTATCCTGTTGTTGAAAGTAAACTCTACATATTAAAAAAAAAAAACGAGAAAATTAAGCCCCACCCACCCACCCGATCTTAATTGTGATGATTTTTTCATTCCTTATCAAATCGAAGGGCGGAGTTTAATCCTAACATCAATATTTCTCTAAAAATTCGACCCTTTTAAAAACATATTTCATATGGTAATTTCTTGTAAAGAAAGGAGGATTTTGCAATTAAACTCCGCCCTTTAGCTCACGATGAATTAAGCATTCGTTACAATTGAGTAGGGGTGGGTGGGCGGGGCTTATATTTTGTCCATTTTTTCTTAATATACGAAGTCGTCTTTTCTCAACAAGAAACTGACAACATGTTTAACTGTCCTGATGTTGAAAGAAAACTCTACTTATTAAAAAAAAAAAAACACCAAAATTAAGCCCCACCCACCAACCCGATCTCAATGGTGATGATTTTTTCGTTCATGATTAGATCGAAGGGCGCAGTTTAATCCTAACATCAATATTTCTCAAAAAAATTCTACCCTTTTTAAAATATATTTCATATGGTAATTTCTTGTAAAGAAAGGAGGATTTTGCAATTAAACTCCGCCCTTTAGCTCACGATGAATAAAGCATTCATTACAATCGAGAAGGGGTGGGTGGGCGGGGCTTCTATTTGGTCCATTTTTTCTGAATATACGAAGTCTTCTTATCCCAACACGAAACGGGCAATGTGTTTAACTATCCTGTTCCTGAAAGAAAATTCTACATATTAAAAAAACGCACGAAAATTAAGCCCCACCCACCCGCCCGATCTTAATTGCGTTGAATTTTTCATTCGTTCTTAGACCGAGGGGCGGAGCGTAATTGAAAAATGCATATTTTTCGATTGATTTAAATGAGTTTGTCTTCTCAAAACTGAGGACAAAAATTATTAATTAAACCACAATCGAACAAAATGTTATGAACATTATAATTCTTATTTTAATTAAGAAAAACCTTAGAAATCACACTTTTTTATAAGTGGTAAATAACACTACAAAGAAAAAATTTTAAAGTTGAAAAATGGTGTCACTACACTCAAAATTTTGGAACTGTTTGAAAATGCAAAAAAAATATTGGGTCCGAACGCATAAGAAATATGAGACTAGGAGATTTATAAAACCGTTATTAAAGTTAAGCAAATTTTCAACTTTTGAATAATCAATTTTGACCCAAATATCAAATTTGAGAAAAATTTAGAAATCTTGATGGAAAAAAAATCTTTTGAAATACTAACTCTTTTAATGCTGACATTTTTAAAAATTATATTAAAATGGAAAAATCAAACAAGAAGATTAACCAATTTTAGACTATACAGTCATTTATCAGATGGTGTCATTTTCGGAAGACTCGCATTTAAAAATCAACAAAAAAAAAAATCAGGAGCCGTCCTCACATTTTTTTGACGCCGGATTTTTGTTTAGAAGCTTCGAATTAAGAAAGCGAAGAATTTTCAGACAAATCCGAAAATTTTGGTCATCAACGCTTCAGAATAATTTGGTCAAAAAATAAACAATTTTCAAAATGTCTGAAATTCTGGAATCAGATGTTGGAAATTTTCGCTATTTTACATGAAATCCTCGTTTAATCGATATTTAAAAATCAGATTTTGAGTTTGACGGTCAAAAGCTCCGGAACCGACTGAGGTTCAGAGTTCGGATTTCTACCATTCGATTTCTTGAAGTTTTCTAGTAATATGGGTTAAGTTTTAGCGGAAGATTTTTGCCCATTTAGAATCTATGCAATCATTTATCAGATGGTCATTTTCGTAAGAGTCTCATTTAAAAATCAACAAAAAAAAAAATCAGGAGCCGTCCTCACATTTTTTTGACGCCGGATTTTTGTTTAGAATCTTCGAATTAAGAAAGCGAAGAATTTTCAGACAAATTGGGGCCCGTTTAAGGAAAATACATAGATTGATATGACCTAAACCGAAAATTTTGGTCATCAACGCTTCAGAATAATTTGTTCAAAAAATAAACAATTTTCAAAATGTCTGAAATTTTTAATTTTTTCATTTGCAATTTTTCGTTTCAGTTTTTTATTTTCTTTATTTTTAGAATTTTTCAATTTTTGAATGTTACGATTTTATAATTTTTCGTGTATTCAATTTCATTGTTCTTTAATTTTTCGTTTCGCCAGTGTTTCAATTTGCAATTTTTCAATTTTTTGATATCTCTTCGAGTTTTCATTTTTAAATTTTCCAGTTTTCCGATTTTCCAACATGTAGATGTTTCAATTTTTAGATTTTGCAATTTTTCTACCCTTTTAAAGACATATTTCATATGGTAATTTCTTGTAGAGAAAGAAGGATTTTGCAGCTATACTGCGCCTTTAGCTCACGATGAATAAATCATTCGTCACAATTGAGACAGGGTGGGTGGGCGGGGTTCATATTTTGTCAATTTTTTCTTAATATACGAAGTCTTCTTTTCCCAATAAGAAACTGACAATATGTTTAACTATCCTGTTGTTGAAAGTAAACTCTACATATTAAAAAAAAAACGAGAAAATTAAGCCCCACCCACCCACCCGATCTTAATTGTGATGATTATTTCATTCCTTATCAAATCGAAGGGCGGAGTTTAATCCTAACATCAATATTTCTCTAAAACATATTTCATATGGTAATTTCTTGTAAAGAAAGGAGGATTTTGCAGCTATACTCCGCCCTTTAGCTCACGATGAATAAATCATTCGTCACAATTGAGACAGGGTGGGTGGGCGGGGTTTATATTTTGTCCATTTTTTCTTAATATACGAAGTCGTCTTTTCCCAACAAGAAACCGACAACATGTTTAACTATCCTGATGTTGAAAGAAAACTCTACATATTAAAAAAAAAAACACCAAAATTAAACCCCACCCACCAACCCGATCTCAATGGTGATGATTTTTTCGTTCATGATTAGATCGAAGGGCGGAGTTTAGTTCTAACATCAATATTTCTCAAAAAAATTCTACCCTTTTAAAAACATATTTCATATGGTAATTTCTTGTAAAGAAAGGAGGATTTTGCAAGTAAACTCCGCCCTTCAGCTCACGATGAATAAAGCATTCATTACAATCGAGAAGGGGTGGGTGGGCGGGGCTTCAATTTGGTCCATTTTTGAATATACGAAGTCTTCTTTTCCCAACACGAAACGGGCAATGTGTTTAACTATCCTGTTCCTGAAAGAAAATTCTACATATTAAAAAAACGCACGAAAATTAAGCCCCACCCACCCGCCCGATCTTAATTGCGATGAATTTTTCATTCGTTCTTAGACCGAGGGGCGGAGCGTAATTCAAAAATGCATATTTTTCGATTGATTTAAATGAGTTTGTCTTGTCAAAACTGAGGACAAAAATTATTAATTAAACCACAATCGAACAAAATGTTATGATCATTATAATTCTTATTTTAATTAAGAAAAACCTTAGAAATTACACTTTTTTAAAAGTGGTAAATAACGCTACAAAGAAAAAATTGTAAAGTTGAAAAATGGTGTCACTACACTCAAAATTTTGGAACTCTTTGAAAATGCAAAAAAAATATTGGGTCCGAACGCATAAGAAATATGAGACTAGGAGATTTATAAAACCGTTATTAAAGTTAAGCAAATTTTCAACTTTTGAATAATCAATTTTGACCCAAATATCAAATTTGAAAAAAAATTAGAAATCTTGATGGAAAAAAAAATCTTTTGAAATACTAACTCTTTTAATGCTGACATTTTTAAAAATTATATTAAAATGGAAAAATCAAACAAGAAGATTAACCAATTTTAGACTATACAGTCATTTATCAGATGGTGTCATTTTCGGAAGACTCGCATTTAAAAATCAACAAAAAAAAAATCAGGAGCCGTCCTCACATTTTTTTGACGCCGGATTTTTGTTTAGAAGCTTCGAATTAGGAAAGCGAAGAATTTTCAGACAAATTGGGACCCGTTTAAGGAAAATACATAAAAAACTCCGGAACCGGTTGAAATTCAGAGTTCCGCGTTTATCATTCGATTTCTTAAAGTTTCCTAGTTGCACTCGTTTATCGGGCGGTGTTATTTTCAGATCTTAGAGCTTTCAGAGCTTAAGCTGTTTCGGCGTGGATTTTCTTGAAAGCTTTTGATATCAAGCAGGCGTAATGCAAGGCTGCCATCACAGGCCGCTACCGTTCATTCTGTTTAAGAGTGACATGATCTTTCAATCAGTCGTTCCAAATTATCTATGTTTGCAGATGTCCCTTAAACACAAAATTTAGTATTCGAAACTGGCTTGCCTACAAACATTACAATTTTTTAAACTAATGTGTGTGTAGAAACGCCATTACAGTTGTTATTCCGGCGTCCGCTGCACTTTTTTCGCCTCTTTCACACAAGACCTCGTCCCCTGGGCGAAATAAGCATCGCTTTTAATTAAACCGTGAAATAAAAAAGAGATCCGTGAGAATTGATGTCGGGACAAAACCCGGCTGTTTTGCATACGCTTTTGTATTTAAGAACAACAGTGTGTCAACGTGACGAGATTTTTTTTGCAGGTTCCTATTGTCGGCGCATTTGCATACGGCACCGGTTATAGTTTCTAGTTATGGACGAGGTGCCGTAATTATTATTCAGACGGTGATGCAACTGGAGCAGAGGGGCCGACGGAAGAGCTCGACCGAAAAAAATTAATTAACGTGATACGAACTCGGCGAACAAAAAGCGCCGGATCCCGACGCACCGAATAAAACAAATACCTAATAATAATAATACTGAGCGAAATAAATCGGAGTTCGTTGGTCCTGTAGAAGGGTTAGAACTGGTCCAGAGGTCCACCTCTCTGCGAGGGGACCGATCCGAGTGCAACGTTAAATTTGGACAGCAGTCCGATAAAGACCGACCGGCCATCGGGTCCGTGGTCCGGTTATTAATATTCATGGTACCATTCAAGGTTCATCGGATTTATTGGTGTTGGGAGAGCGACAGTGGTGTAGTTGTGTGATATACAGTGTACGTGATCGGGGTGTCCATTTCACACCTACTTTCGGACGTTTATGGCGGTTATAACCGGTCCGTTTTATCGATCGACGCTTTTTCGAGGATTAATCAAAATTGACGGGGAATCGATTTTGGACTCGTGCTGGCTCGAGTCGGACGAAAAAATTTGATTGATTTATGTGGCGATGGCCGAGGATGCGGAATTCGGCCGGAGTGGGTGGTGTGACCGTGATCGTCATTTATTGCTGTTTTCGATTGAAAGTCTTCTGAGAGAACAAATTTTGAACTCTATTGAAATTTTTCTTCACTGAAAGTTCCTATTTTCTGAAAGATACTGAATCGCAAGCAAAACACACTGAATAATTTTTTCAAATGACGTCATCAGTTTTCCGGAGAGGGCAAATGGGATTTTCAATATTTCAGTGTAACTTTTTTTTAATTTCTCTTTAGTAATTTCTAAAAAAAACAAAAGATGTGAAAATTCAGTTTTAACGAATACGGTAATCTTAAAATACACATAGGTCCGGTTTATAAAAGCGTTGTTAACTTGATCACGCGATTAAGTGAACATGTGGTGAAATCAGAATGTCAAATTTCCACGTTCAAACGTTAATGTCTCATTATAAGTTTTGGAAATCACTAAATTTTAATTTGGTTACTATAAATTCTGTACAAGTAGCGAGTTATATTAGAAAAAGAATGCTAAAAGTTTAAAAATATTGTACATAAATTTTCAAGTCCAAAATTCAGTTGGCAAATCTTGATATAAAAAATAAGAAACTTTTTGAAATACTTATTTGCAATTTTATTTTCATAAGTTTTTAAAAAATAGCTATTTCGGTATTTTAGTTGAGAAAATGGACTTAATTTCTGAAAATTTCAAAAACATTTAAAATATAAGACAAATATTCTTTAAACGATCTCGAGGTTATAACTTCCAAAATTTTCAAAAGAAAACACTTAGGAATCGTTCTATCTCGTTTTTAAAAGCAGTTGTAATTAGTTTTGAAGTTTAAATTTATTTTTTTAATTTTTCAACTTTTCAATTCAATTTCTAGATTTTACAATTTTTCAATTTTTCAGTTTTGCGATTTTATAATTTTTTGTTTTTTCAATTTCACTGTTTTTTAATTTTTCGTTTCACCAGTTTTTCAGTTTGCAATTTTTCAATTATCCTTTTTTTTATTTGATTTTACGATATCTCTTCGAGTTTTCATTTTTAAATTTTCCAGTTTTCCGATTTTCCAACGTGTAGATGTTTCAATTTTTAGATTTTTCAATTTCTCTATCCTTGAAAGACATATTTCATATGGTAATTTCTTGCAAAGAAAGGAGGATTTTGCAATTAAACTCCGCCCTTTAGCTCACGATGAATAAAGCATTCGTTACAATCGAGAAGGGGTGGGTGGGCGGGGCTTATACTTGGTCCATTTTTTCTTAATATGTGAAGTTTTCTTTTCCCAACAAGAAACTGACAATATGTTTAACTATCCGGTTGTTGAAAGAAAACTCTACATAGTAAAAAAAAAAAACACGAAAATTAAGCCCCACCCACCCGCCCCGATCTCAATTGTGATGAGTTTTTCATTCTTTGTTAGACCGAGGGGCGGAGCGTAATTGCAAAATACATATTTTTCAATTGATTTGAATAAGTTTGTCTTCTCAAAACAGAGGACTAAAGTTATTAATTACACCACAATCGAACAAAATGTTATGAACATTATAATTCTTATTTTTAAATAAAATAAATAAATAAATAATTTAATTGCCCAACACAAACTTCCAATAATAGGACAATATTAATTAAACATAATGAAAAATTAATAAGAAAAACAAAACATTTTATTAAGAAAAACCTTAGAAATCATCTCTCTTTTAAAAGTGGTAAATAACACTACAAAGAAACAACTTAAAAGTAGAAAAATGGTGTCACTACACTCAAAATTGCGAAACTTTTTGAAAATGCTAAAAAAATTTTGGGTCTGAACGCATCAAAATAAAAAATATGAGACTAATAAGAGATTTATAAAACCGTTGTTAAAGTTAAGCAAATTTTCAACTTTTGAGTAATCAATTTTGACCCAAATCTCAAATTTGAAAAACACTTTTAATACTGACATTTTTAAAAATTATATTAAAATGGAAAAATCAAAGAAGAAAAAAATTTACAGAACCAATTTTAGCCAATTTTTTTAGATTATGAGAGGTGCTTTCAAAAATAAATTAAAAATTATTACTTTATTAAATTGCAACGCTTTAAATATCAAGAATTCCCAAGAGTGCAATTTTATTTCCAAAAATTTTCTGTAATTGTAACGGTCAAAAAAATTTAACTCCCAAAAATTTCGATAAACACGTTTAAAATAAAAGACAAATTTTGTTTAAATGAGTTCAGGTAGATTTAGATTCTGACTTCCAAAATTTTCAAAACAAAAAACTATTTCGTTGTTAAAAGTGATAATTAACGCTACAAAAAAAAAAAATTAAAAATCGAAAAAGTAAAAATTCTAAAATGATATCAGAACGCACAAAATTTTAAATTTTTGAAAATACTAAACAAAATTTGAGTCTGAATGCATCAAAATAAGAAATATGAGGCTGGATTTATAAAAGGTTCGTTAATTTTAAAACGAATTATGCCCCATTGGCAACAATTGAAAAAAAATTTAGAAAACTTATTATGAAAAAACAATAATTTTTTTAAATACCGACAATTTTGATTTCGATATTTTTAAAAATTATTTGTTAAAGTTGGAAAATAAAGGAAGCAGAATAAAATTTACAAAACCAATGTTCATAAAACTGTATTTTTTTAATTCATTACACTTCAGGAACAAAGGGAATTCTGACTATTAACTTTAAACCATTTTTTTTAAGTATGAGAGCTACCCTCAAAAATAAATTAAAAATACATGATTACTTTATTAAAGGTATAATAGGACTTTTACTAAAAATCTTAAAAGTAAAAGCTAAATAAATTAAGCCCCGCCCACCCGCCCCGATATCAGTTGTGATTAGTGTTTGATTCCTAATCAGATGAGGGGCGGAGTTTAATTGTAACATATTATTTCTCTAGAAAATTCAACCGTTTTAAAAACATATTTCATATGGTAATTTCTTGTAAAGAAATGAGGATTTTGCAGCTAAACTCCGCCCTTCAGCTCACGATGAATAAAGCATTCGTCACAATTGAGAAGGGGTGGGTGGGCGGGGCATCTATTTGGTCCATTTTTTCTTAATATGGGAATAAATAATATGTTGTTGAAAGAAAACTCTATATACTAAAAAAAAAGATTAAGCCCTACCCACCCGCCCCGATCTCAATTGTGATGAATTTTTCATTCGTTATTAAACCGAAGGGCGGAGCGTAATTACAAAATACATGTTTCTAACTTCCAAAATTTTCAAAAGTAAAGCCTTAGAAATCATTCTATCTCTGTTTTAAAAGTGATAAAAATAACACTACAAAGAAAAAACTTAAAATTGACAAAATGTTGTCAGTACACACAAAATTTTGAAACTTTTGAAAATCCTAAAAAAATGTTGGGTTTGAACGCGTCAAAATAAGAAATATGAGACCAGGAGATTTATAAAACACCTTGCGGAGCTAAGAAACTGTATTAATTTTAAACTAATTTTTTTAGATTATGAGAGGTACTTTCAAAAATAAATTAGAAATTATTGCTTTATTAAATATATAACAAGGCTTAAAATATCAAAAATTCCCAAGAGGACAATTTTATTTCTAAAAATTGTCTGTAATTGTAACGGTCAGAAGAATTTAACTTCTAAAATTTTCCAAGGAATCATTCTATTTCGTTTTTAAAAGTGGTAATTAACAATACAAAAAAAATTAAAAATCGGAAAAGTTATTATTCTAAAATGGTGTCAGAACGCACAAAATTTGAAATTTTTTGAAAGTTCTAAATAAAATTTGGGTCTGAACGCAACAAAATAAGAAATGTGAGGCTAGATTTAAAAAAGCGTTGTTAAGTTTAAAAAAAAATTATGGCCCAAATGGCAACTATTGAAAAAATGTAGAAATCTTAATGAAAAAATCATAATCTTTTGAAATACTAACAAGTTTAATTCCGATATTTTTAAAAATTATTTTTTAATGTGGAAAATAAAGGGAGCGGAATAAAATTTACGGAAGCGATATTTATGATTTTCTAGAATTCTTTCGATTTCTTTCGAAGCTGCTGGAATCTTTTTCGGATTCTCTCACATTCCCCCGAATTTGTTCGGATTTTCTTGGACTCTCTCAGATTAATTCGGATTCCCTCAGAGTTTTTCGGATTCTCTCAGATTCTGTCAGATTCTCCTGAATCTTCTCAAAACTTGGTGGATTTGTCTGGATTCTCTCGAATTTTCTTGAATTTTCCTAGATTGTTTTGTATTCTCTCGGATTTTTTCGTATTCTCTCAGATTCTGTCGGATTTTCTTGAATCTTCTCAAAACTTGGTCGAATTCTTTTTAATTTTCTTTTATTTTCTCACAATTTCGTTGGATTTGTCTCAATCTATCGTATCCTTTTCGAGTTTTTTCAGATTCTCTCAGATTCTGTCGGATTCTCTAGAATTATTTAAGGATTTTCTTAGATTCATTCGGATTCTTTCGTATTCTCGTGAATCCTCTCGGATTCTTTCTAATCAGCTAGAAATTTTGTTCGGCTTCTCTCATATTCTTTTGGATTTGTCCGGATTCTGTCGAATTCTCTTGAATTTTCTTGGATTCTCTCAGATTGTTTCGTATTTTTTCGTATTCTCTCTGATTCTTTCGGATTCTTCAGGGTTCTCTTGAATCTGTCTAATTCTCTACGATCTTCTCGGAGTTTGACTGTATTCAGTCGGAGCACCGTCGGATTTTGTCGTATTCTTTCGGATTTTTTCCAATTTTTTTCAGATTCTTTTGTATTCTTTCGGATTCTGTCGGATTTTCTCAAATTATTATTTTAGAATTCTCTTAGATTCACTCGGATTCTTCCGCATTCTCGAGAATCCTCTAGCATTTTCTGGGATTTTCTCGAACTCTTTTTAATCCGCTAGGATTTTTTCGTATTCTCCTGAATCTTCTCAAATTTTTTTTTCTAATTCTCTTTTTCACGAAATTTCGTCGGGTTCTCTTCGAGATAAAAAAGCGTTGTAAAATTAAAAAAAAATTATGGCACAAATTGCAACTATTGAAAAAAATTTAGAAATTTTAATGAAAAAACAATCATCTTTTGAAATACTAATAATTTTAATTTCGATATTTTTAAAAATTATTTGTTAAAGTGGAAAAATAAAAGAAACAGAATATAATTTACGTAACCAATATTTATGAAACTGTACTTTTTTAGTCCATTGTACTTCAGGAACAGATAAAATTCTGACTAAATATTAACTTTTGACCAATTTTTTTAATTATGAGAGCTCCTTTCAAGAAAAAATCAAACATTTTTGCATTCTTAAATATATAGTAACGCTTTAAATACCAAGAATTCTCAAGAGTGCAATTTTATTTAAAATTTCAATAAACACGTTTAAAATAAAACACAAATATTCTTTAAATGAGTTCAGGTAGATTTGGATTCTAACTTCCAGAATTTTCAAAACAAAAAATTACTAATCATTCTATTTCGCGATAATTATCACTACAAAAAATTAAAAATCGAAAAAGTAAATAGTCCAAAATGATTCAGAACGCACAAAATTTGAAACTTTTTGAAAGTTCTAAATAAAATTTAAGTCTGAACGCTTCAAAATAAGAAATATATATGAGGCTGACTTTAAAAAAGCGTTGTTAAGTTGTTGTAAAAAAATATGGCCCAAATGGCAACAATTGAAAAAAAAACAATAATCATTTGAAATACTAACAATTTTAATTCCGATATTTTGAAAAATTATATGTTAAAGTGGAAAAATAAACGAAGCGGAATAAAATTTACGGAACCGATATTTATGATTTTCTAGGATTTTCTCGGGTTCTTTGGAAGCTCCTGGAATCTTTTTTGGATTCTCTCACATTCTTCCGAGTTTGTTCGGATTTTCTCAAATTTTCTAGAATTTTTTTGGATTCTCTCAGATTGATTCGGATTCCCTCAGATTTTTTCGTATTCTCTCAGATTCTGTCGGATTCTCTTGAATCTTCTCAAAACTTGGTGAATTCTTTTTAATTTTCTACTATTTTCTCGGAATTTGGTTGGATTCTCTCGTGAAAAATGAATTTGTTCGGATTTTCTAAAATTTTCTAGAATTTTTTTGGATTCTCTTAGATTGATTCGAATTCCTTCAGATTTTTTCGTATTCTCTCAGATTCTGTCGGATTCTGTTGAATCTTCTCAAAACTTGGTGAATTCTTTTTAATTTTCTACTATTTCCTCGGAATTTGGTTGGATTCTCTCGTACTATTCGGAAGAATGAATTTGTTCGAATTTTTTCAAATTTTATAGAATTTTTTTGGATTCTCTTAGATTGATTCGGATTCCTTCCGATTTTTTCGTACTCTCTCAGATTCTGTCAGATTCTCTTGAATCTTCCCAAAACTTGATGAATTCTTTCTGATTTTCTACTATTTTCTCGAAATTTGGTTGGATTCTCTCGTATTGTTCGGAAGAATGAATTTGTTCGGATTTTCTCAAATTTTCTATAATTTTCTTGGATTCTCTCAGATTGATTCGGATTCCGTTAGATTTTTTCGTATTCTCTCAGATTCTGTCGGATTCTCTTGAATCTCCCCAAATCTTGGTGAATTCTTTTTAATTTTCTACTATTTTCTCGGAATTTGGTTGGATTCTCTCGTATTGTTCGGAAGAATGAATTCGTTCGGATTTTCTCAAATTTTCTAGAATTTTTTTGGTTTCTCTCAGATTCTGTCGGATTCTCTTGAATCTTCTCAAAACTTGGTGAATTCTTTTCAATTTTCTACTATTTTCTCGGAATTTGGTTGGATTCTCTCGTATTGTTTGCAAGAATGAATTTATTCGGATTTTCTCAAATTTTCTAGATTTTTTTTTGGATTCTCTCAGATTTATTCGGATTCCCTCAGATTTTTTCGTTTTCTCTCAGATTCTGTCGGATTCTCTTGAATCTTCTCAAAACTTGGTGAATTCTTTTTAATTTTCTACTATTTTCTCGGAATTTGGTTGGATTCTTTCGTATTGTATCATATTATTTTCATATTCCATCGGACTCCGTATTTTTTCATATTCTCTCGCAGATTTTTTCGGATTTTACCCGATCCTCTCGGAATTTTACAGGATTCTGACGTGCTCTTTAGGATGTTTTTCGAAATATTTCAGATTCTCTTATATTCTTTCGGATTTGTCTGGATTCTCTCGGATTTTTTCGTATTCTCTCAGATTCAGTCGGATTTTCTTGAATCTTCTCAAAACTTGGTAGGATTCTTTTTAATTTTCTATTATTTTTTTTATTTTCTCAGATTGTTTTGTATTTTCTCTGATTTTTTCGTATTCTCTCTGATTCTTTCGGATTCTTCCGGGTTCTCTTGAATCTTTCTAATTCTCCGTCGGATTTTGCCGTATTATTTCGGATCTTTTTAAAATTTATTCAGATTCTTTTGTATTGTTTCGGATTCTGTCGGATTTTCTCAAATTATTTTAGAATTCTCTTAGGTTCACTCTGATTTTCTCAAACTCTTTTTAATCCACTAGGATTTGAAAGCTATAAACTCCGGACAAAACTAAAAAAAATAAATAAAAAGTAAGTGTTATAAAATAACGTCAGTTTAAATTTTTGAAAAATTTTCGGGGTTTTTTTCTGTATTGTAGGCCTTAATTTCAATGATTTATTTCAAATCAAGTCATTATTTTTTACTTTCGGAAGAAAAATAATCGTAACATTAGAATTATAATAAAAATGTAATTTCACGTTTTTTCGACGGAATACCAAAATAAAATTTTAATTTCTGTCTGTCTTATCTTCTATTAGCGATTTTATTACACACATAAACTCCAAAACTACCGGAACGGACACTTTACAACTTTAAGAGCCAGTTTATGAAAGTAAAATTACAATTTTATCCTCATTAGTGATTTAAACAACCATTAACACTAAAATTTGGAAATTTGATGTGTTGAATCCCATTAAATGCTCACTTTTTACAAAAAAAATAATCTAGAAACAGAGTAAGGTTAACAAGATGGCGGACTTTTTATTTCCTGCTATTGAGAAATGATAGACTTTGAAGTCAGATGTACAAAAAAATAAAACAATAGCTAAAAATACACAATAAACAA
The DNA here is from genome assembly GCF_036711695.1 of Zophobas morio. Taxonomy (NCBI): domain Eukaryota; kingdom Metazoa; phylum Arthropoda; class Insecta; order Coleoptera; family Tenebrionidae; genus Zophobas; species Zophobas morio. The sequence goes on from NW_026972108.1 coordinate 422,864, forward strand.
AAAACTTTCAGAAATATTAGCGAAATTAAAAATAAAAAAACACAATAGACACTAATGCCACAACAAAAAACCAGTGTTGGATAGATTTACCATACAATTGACTTATTATAAGATAAAATCTCTGCCAGCTTCCTGCTACACAACATTCCGAAAAAATTTAATCGAACTCCTCCCTTCCTCGTCCGCGTTCTTTTATTCCGGCATGTCTCTGACAGATTAAGTCTTGTTTGAAATTAAGACCACCCCATAATCTGTACCGACGTACCAGGGAATCACTGGAGTGGGAATAGAACAATGCCGCCTTCAATTAAAATAATTTAATAACAAAAAAAATCGTTCCGAGGAGTGGAAAAAGAAGCGACCCTCTGCTGCTAATTCGATGGAACGGCGCTCTTTCATGGGGGATTTTTTTATCGGGCGATAAATAAGGACATGAACAAGGTACAAATGAAATGAAAAATAAAATGTTTGGCGATTAATTTAATTTATGGGACGCAGTGCATTAGCTCCAAGTAATAGAGCTTTTATCGTTAGAGGCATCCATCATGGCCGAATAAGACGGAATTTATGCGGGGATGAATTACACTTTTGGAGATTTTCAATTTAATACCTGCTATTTTATTAAAACGTGATCAACCCTAATGCCGATATTATAGTATGAAATATAAATCTGGCCGGATAAAAGAGTTTAGTCGCTCGGGGCGTTATTTAAATTTAAACGTGTTTTTCAGCCCGGTGAAAGCCAAATTTGACAACAAGTTGACCACTATACTTACTTACGAAGTGGGAGGGGCGGCGTTTAATTAAAATTTTTTCGCAATATTGTGTTTCACGGCGAACAGATGGCGTGCGATATTATCAACTAATAATTTAACTACATGTTAAACAGGAAAGAGTTTTTTGCCAGACGGGTTTATTCGTGTTTTAGGATGAGCGCGGCTGGAATTTTCGAGCGGTAGGGGGCTATGCAAATCGGCGACGCCCTTTGTGGGTTATCGACCTTTTTTTTGTAAATCAATTGGGTTCGATCGATGGGTGTACCTGATGGACAGGTAGAAATCTATTATTGAGTCGAGTGGGACACGTGCCGGTTCGATGGGGGTTGTGCGGCACTTGTTGGGTGTCGGGGTGATCGACTCTGGGTTCATGGGATGGGGCAAGGAGCGGCGGAAATTTATGGATTTTCTGAGGTGGGATTTGTGGTGTGTTGTGGCAGTTGCAAAGAAATATGACATCTGATAAGTGTTCTAAGTAATATTTTATTTAATCTGTAATTACATCGCGCGGTTTACCACGGTTTGTTATTTATGGGGGCTTACAAATGTGTCTTAATTATTGGTATAAAATAATATGGGACTGTCTGGGTTATTTATGGGGAGAGACGGATTTTTTGGATTTCGGGTTACAATATTGCAAGAAGTGGATTTTACTTCCCGAGTGTAAGCTAATCGAGGCCATCGGGCGACTTCTACTTTAATACTTTCTCGACGTTTCATGACCTCTATCTACCGTCTTGACTTTGAAATTGCAAAACCGAGTGCTGTGGAATCTTGAAAACGTGTTAAAGTTATCGTCAGCATGATAATTCGTTAATCAAAATCAAAAAAGTTGATGACGTGATTTAAAAATTTTATGTAGAAATTATGATGCTAAAAATCCTAACGATCAAAAAATTTTCAAAATTCTAGAGAATCATACTGAAGTGACTAGAAATCATGAAAATCTGGAGGATTATAGAAATTCCAGGATTCTAGAGGTTCTAAAAACTCTAAATATATTGATTTTTTTAAAAGGTCTAAAGACTTTAAAGATTCTAAATATTCTAATCAATCTAAGAATCCAAAATTAAAAAGATTTTTTAAATTCGGTTTCAAATATTTCAAAGATTCTAAAGGTTCTAGAGAAATTACAAAAATCCGAAGATTCTAAAACTTTTCAAAATCGCTGTAACTCCTAAAATGCCAAATATTCTAAAGATTCCAAAAACTCTAAAGAAAACAAAGATCCTAAAAATCTACAAATCGTAAAGATCTGACTGAGGAATTTTTTTTAGAGATCTTGAACACTTAGGATCTTATTATCTTATGAAATCTTAGAGATTATAAAGATTGCAGTGATTCCAAAAATTCCAATGATTTAGAGACACGTCAAGTTATAAATCTTGGAAAATTCCGGAAACTGCATTTTGTGTATTTTGGAAAATCTGAAAAATCAGGCTAGTCTGGAAAATCTGAAAATTTTGGATGGTATAAAAATTCCGAACAATAAAAGAAAATGAAAAATTATAAAATTGTAGAGGTTGTATAGATTCCAAAAGTTTGAAAGATTCTAAAGATTACAGACCTTAAAGATTCTAAATATTCTAAGGATTCAAACGTTAAAAATGTTTTTAAAATTCTGTTCCAAATATTTCAAAGCTTTTAAAAATTGTAAAAATTTCATGAACTCGTAAAATGACAAAGATTTTAAAGATTGCAAAGAAAAATCGTAAAGATCTGAGGAATGTTTTCTTTAATTGTTATAAATCCTAAAAGCACTGCAGATCTTAAACACTTGAGGTTTTATTATCTTATAAATCTTAAAGATTCCAAAAATTCTAAAGATTTAGAGACACTTGAAGTCTATAAAGTTTGGAAAATTTGGAAAAAATTTGAAAATAGAAAAATGTGCTAGACGTAGAAATCTTGAAAATTTCGGAAAAGAATGAATTTCAAAATTCTGGGATAACTAGACCCTGATAATTTTAGAAATTTTGAAAAATCTGGAACTCTGGGAATTTTGTGTATTTTGAAAAATCTGAAAACTCGGGCTAATCTGGAAAATCTGAAGATTCTAAAAAATTAGAAAATTAGAAAAATCTCAAAATTTCAAAAGTTTTTATAGATACTAAAGTTTTAACATTCTAAATAAAAGAAAAATCAGACAGAATCTTAAACATCGTAAAGATCTTGAAGATATTAATGATTCTAGAGATTCTAAAATTTCTAAACTTTATAAAACTTCTAGTAATTCAAAAGTGTCCAAAATTTTCAAAGATTAGAAAGACTCTAGGGACTCCGAGAACTTTGATGATTCTAGAAAGTCTAAAGACATCCTAAATACTCCAAGAACTCAAACATTAGGAAGGTTTTTAAAATTATATTCGAAATATTTCAAAGATTCGAAAGGTTCGAGAGAAATTCCAAAAATCCAGAGATTCTAGAACTTTTAAAAATCGCGTGAACTCGTAAACTGCCAAAAATTTTAAAGATTCCAAAGACTCTAAAGAAAACAAAAAATCTAAAAATCTAAAAATCGTAAAGATCTGAAGAATTTTTTCTTTAATTTTTATAAATCCTAAAAGCACCAGAGGTCCTGAACATTTAAGATCTTATTATCTTATAGATCTTAAAAATTGTAAAAATTCCAGCGATTTCAAAAATTCCAAAGAGTTACAAACACTTGAAATTTATAAATTTTGGAAAATCTGGAAAACTGGGGTAAGTGGGGAAAATATGGTATACCGAGAAATCTTGAAAATTTCGGCGAATGTATTCCAAAATTCTGGTATAACTGGAGCCTGATAATTTTAGAAATTTTGGAAAATCTGGAAACTTTGAGCGGTTTGTATATTTGGAAAATCTGAAAATTCTAAAAAAATTTAAATGCCGAAATTTTAAAGAAATTCAAAAATTATCAAATCTCAAAATTTTAAAACTTTACACAGTCTTAAGACTATCGAGCTTCTATAGATACTAAAGTTCTAAGATTCTAAATAAAAAAGATCCGACAGAATCTTAAATATCGTAAAGATCTTGGAAGTACTAATGATCTTAGAGATGCTAAAAATTCTAAACTTTATAAAACTTCTAGTAATTCAAATGTGTCCAAAATTCTCAAAGATTAGAAATACTCTAGGGACTTCAAGAACTTTGAGGATTCTAAAAATTCTAAAGACTTTAAAGATTCTAAATACTTCAAGAACTCAAACGTTATGAAGGTTTATAAAATAATGTTCCAAATATTTCAGAGATTCTAGAGATTCTAGAAAAAATCCAAATATCCAAAGATTCTAAAACTTTTCAAAATCGCTTTAACTCCTAAAATGCCAAATATTCTAAAGATTCCAAAAACTCTAAAGAAAACAAAGATCCTAAAAATCTACAAATCGTAAAGATCTGACTGAGGAATTTTTTTGTTTTTGTTTTTTTATAAAAGCACTAGAGATCTTGAACACTTAGGGTCTTATTATCTTATGAAATCTTAGAGATTATAAAGATTGCAGTGATTCCAAAAATTCCAACGATTTAGAGACACGTCAAGTTATAAATATTGGAAAATTCCGGAAACTGCACTTTGTGTATTTTGGAAAATCTGAAAAATCAGGCTAGTCTGGAAAATCTGAAAATTTTGGATGGTATAAAAATTCCGAACAATTAAAGAAAATGAAAAATTATAAAATTGTAGAGGTTGTATAGATTCCAAAAGTTTCAAAGATTCTAAAGATTACAGAGCTTAAAGATTCTAAATATTCTAAGGATTCAAACGTTAAAAATGTTTTTAAAATTCTGTTCCAAATTTTTCAAAGATTCTAAAAATTGTAAAAATCTCATGAACTCGTAAAATGACAAAGATTTTAAAGATTGCAAAGAAAAATCGTAAAGATCTGAGGAATGTTTTCTTTAATTGTTATAAATCCTAAAAGCACTGCAGATCTGAAACACTTGAGGTTTTATTATCTTATAAATCTTAGAGATTGTAAAGATTCTAAAAATTCTAAAGATTTAGAGACACTTGAAGTCTATAAATTTTGGAAAATTTGGAAAAATTTTGAAAATAGAAAATGTGCTAGACGTAGAAATCTTGAAAATTTCGGAAAAGAATGAATTTCAAAATTCTGGTATAACTAGACCCTAGGAATTTTGTGTATTTTGAAAAATCTGAGTGCTAATCTGGAAAATCTGAAAATTCTAAAAAATTTGAAAATTAGAAAAATCTCAAAATTTCAAAAGTTTTTATAGATACTAAAGTTTTAACATTCTAAATAAAAGAAAAATCAGACAGAATCTTAAATATCGTAAAGATCTTGAAGATATTAATGATTCTAGAGATTCTAAAATTTCTAAACTTTATAAAACATCTAGTAATTCAAAAGTGTCCAAAATTTTTAAAGATTAGAAAGACTCTAGGGACTCCGAGAACTTTGAAAATTCTAGAAAGTCTAAAGACATTCTAAATACTCCAAGAACTCAAACATTAGGAAGGTTTTTAAAAATTATATTCCAAATATTTCAAAGATTCGAAAGGTTCTAGAGAAATTCCAAAAATCCAGAGATTCTAGAACTTTTAAAAATCGCGTGAACTCGTAAACTGCCAAAAATTTTAAAGATTCCAAAGACTCTAAAAAAACAAAAATTCTAAAAATCTAAAAATCGTAAAGATCTGAAGAATTTTTTCTTTAATTTTTATAAATTCTAAAAGCACTACAGATCTTAAACACTTGAGGTTTTATTATCTTATAAATCTTAGAGATTGTAAAGATTCTAAAAATTCTAAAGATTTAGAGACACTTGAAGTCTATAAATTTTGGAAAATTTGGAAAAATTTTGAAAATAGAAAATGTGCTAGACGTAGAAATCTTGAAAATTTCGGAAAAGAATGAATTTCAAAATTCTGGTATAACTAGACCCTAGGAATTTTGTGTATTTTGAAAAATCTGAGTGCTAATCTGGAAAATCTGAAAATTCTAAAAAATTTGAAAATTAGAAAAATCTCAAAATTTCAAAAGTTTTTATAGATACTAAAGTTTTAACATTCTAAATAAAAGAAAAATCAGACAGAATCTTAAATATCGTAAAGATCTTGAAGATATTAATGATTCTAGAGATTCTAAAATTTCTAAACTTTATAAAACTTCTAGTAATTCAAAAGTGTCCAAAATTTTCAAAAATTAGAAAGACTCTAGGGACTCCAAGAACTTTGAAGATTCTAGAAAGTCTCAAGACATTCTAAATACTCCAAGAACTCAAACATTAGGAAGGTTTTTAAAAATTATATTTCAAATATTTCAAAGATTCTAAAGGTTCTAGGGAAATTCCAAAAATCCAGAGATTCTAGAACTTTTAAAAATCGCGTGAACTCGTAAACTGCCAAAAATTTTAAAGATTCCAAAGACTCTAAAAAAACAAAAATTCTAAAAATCTAAAAATCGTAAAGATCTGAAGAATTTTTTCTTTAATTTTTATAAATCCTAAAAGCACCAGAGGTCCTGAACATTTGAGATCTTATTATCTTATAGATCTTAAAAATTGTAAAAATTCCAGCGATTTCAAAAATTCCAAAGACTTACAAACACTTGAAATTTATAAATTTTGGAAAATCTGGAAAACTGGGGTAAGTGGGGAAAATATGGTATACCGAGAAATCTTGAAAATTTCGGCAAATGTATTTCAAAATTCTGGTATAACTGGAGCCTGATAATTTTAGAAATTTTGGAAAATCTGGAAACTGAGCGTTTTGTGTATTTGGAAAATCTGAAAATTCTAAAAATTTTTTAAATTTTCAAAGTATAAAAATTCCGAAAAATTCCAAACTTTTAAAAATCGCATGAACTCTTAAATGCCAAAGATTTTGAAGATTTCAAAGACTCTAAAGAGAACAAAAATCTGAAAATCGTAAAGATCTGAAGAATGTTTTCATTGATTTTGATAAATCCTAAAAGCACCAGAAATCCTGAACACTTGAAATCATATTATCCTTAGATCTTAAAAATTGTAACAATTCCAGGGATTCCGAAAATTCCAAACTCTTAGGGACACTTGAAATACATAAATTCTGGGAAAATGGAGTAAGTCGGGAAAATGTGGTAGACCTAGGAATCTTAAAAATTTCAGGAAAGAATGAATTCCAAAATTCTGGTACAACTGGAGCCTGATAATTTTAGATTTTCAAGATTTCAAAAAAAAATTCTGAAAATCTAAAAATCGTAAAGATCTGAAGAAAACAGAAATAATCCTAAAAGACACTAGAGGTCCTGGACACTGATCTTATTATCTTATAGATCTGAGAAATTGTAAAAATTCCAACGATTCTAAAAATTCCAAAGACTTGAAATCTATAAATTTTGGAAAATCTGGAAAAATGGAGTAACTGGGAAAAATATGATAGACCTAGGAAGGAAAATTTCGGGAAAGAATGAATTTCAAAATTCTGCTATAACCGGAGCCTGAAAATTTTTAGAAATTTTCGGTATTTTGGAAAATCTGAAAAAACGAGCTAATCTGGAAAAAATATTTGCAAAAGTATAAAAATTCCGAAAAATAAAAAAAAAATAAAAAATTATGAAATCTCAAAACTTCTAAAGATTACAAATCTTAAGACTGTTTCTATAGATACTAAAGTTCTATGATTCCAATAAAACAAACATCCAGAATCTTAAATATCGTAAAGATCTTGGACTAGAAATTCTAAAAATTATAAACTTTATAAAATTTCTAGTAATTATAAAGTGTCCAAAATTTCGAAAGGTTAGAAAGACTCTAAGGACTCTGAGAATTCTAGAGAGTCTTAGAATACTCTAAGGACTCAACATTAGCAAAATTTTTAAGGTTCCACATATTTCAAGGATCCAGCAAAAAAAATATTTTGAAGATTCGAAAGATTATAAACAAAACAACAATTCTAAAAATTGTAAAAATCTGAAAAATGTTTCCTTTAATTTTTATAAATTCTAAAATCTTATAAATCTCAGAGATTATAAAGATGCTAGTGATTCCAAAAATTCCAAAGATTTAGAGACACTTGAAGTCTATAAATTTTGAAAAAATTGGGAAACTGAGAACCTAGAAATCTTGAAAATTTTGGAAAACAATAAATTTCAAAATTCTGGTGTAATTGAAGCCTGATAATTTTATAAAATCTGAAAACCCTGAGGATTTGTAAATTTCGGAAAATCTTAGAGGCTGCAAAGATTTAGAGACACTTGAAGTCTCTAAATTTTGGAAAATCTGGGAAAATTGCGTGAAATGTGGACCACCTAGAAAAAAAATTTTGAAAATTTCAAAGAAGGATGAATTTCAAAATTCTGGTATCACTAGAGCTTGACATTTTTAGAAATTTTGGAAAATCTGGAAACTTTGGGCATTTAGTGTCTTTTGGGAAATCTGAAAAAACGAGCTAATCTTGAAAATCTGAAAATCCCAAAAATTTTGAAAATTTTGCAAAAGTAGTTATAAAAATTCCGAAAAATTAAAAAAAAATTAAAAACTATGTAATCTTAAAATTTCAAAAATTTACCAATCTTATGACTGTAGAGCTTCGAAAGACTAGAAAGAAAAAAAAAGAAAAAAAAATTTAAAGATTCCAAAGGCTGTAAACAAAACAATTCTAAAAATCTAAAAATCGTAAAAATCTGAAGAATGTTTCCTTTAATATTTATAAATTCTACATAGACATTTGAAGTCTATAAATTTTGGAAAATTTGGGAAAATTGCGTAAGTGTGAAAAATGTGGTGAACTTCGAAATCTTGAAAATTTCGGAAAAAAATAAATTTCAAAATTTTGGTATAATTGAAGCCTAATAATATTAGAAAATCTGGAAACCCTGAGTATTTGTGTATTTTGGAAAATCTTGAAAAATCGAGCTAATCTGGAAAATTCAAAAATTTTCCAAAGTATAAAAAATTCCTAAAAATGAAACAAAATAAAAAATTATAAAACCTCAAAATTTCAAAAGTTTACACAATCTTTACATTATAGAGCTTCTATAGATTCCAAAGTTTTGAAAGATAAAAAGATTTCAAAGCTTGGAAAGATTCTAACGGCTCTAGACCTTAAAGATTCCATACACTAGAAACTGTAAACACACTAAATAGTAAAATAAACTAAAGTTCTAAGCTCGGATCGTTCTAAATAAAAGAAATATCTGACAAAATCTTAAATAACATAAAAATCTTTGAGGTACTAATAATCCTAGAAGTTCTAAAAATTCTACACTTTATAAAATTTCTAATAATTCTAAAGTGTCCAAAATTTGTAAAGATTACAAAGATTCTAAGGACTCTGAGAACTCTAAGGATTCTAGAGAGTCTAAAGATTCTAAATATTCTAAGGACTCAAACGTCAAAAAGGTTTTTAAAATTCTGTTGCAAATATTTCAAAGATTCCAAAACTAATAGTAAAAATCGCATGAACTTTTAAAATAGCAAAGATTTTACACATTTAAATTTTAGAGATTGTAAAGATTCCAGGGATTCCAAAAATTCAAAACATTTAGAGATACTTGAAGTATATAAATTTTGGGAAATCTGGGAAAATTCTAAAATTTCTAAACTTTATAAAATTTCTAGTAATTCTAAAATGTCCAAAATTTCGAAAGATTAGAAAGACTCTAAGGACTCTGAGAAAATTCCAAAGGTTTAGCGAGACTTGAAGCCTATAAATTTTGAACAATTTGGGAAAATTTCGTAAGTGAGTGGTGAACCTAGAAATGTTGAAAATTTCGGAAAAGAATGAAATTCAAAATTCTGGTATAACTAAAGCCTGATTATTTTAAAAAATCAGGAAACCCTGAGCATTTTGGAAAATCTGAAAAATCGGGCTAATCGGGAAAATCTAAAAATTTTGCAAAGTATAAAAATTCCCAAAAATAAAACAAAATAAAAAATTATGTAATCTCAAAATTTCAGAAGTTCACACAATCTTAACATTATTGAGATTCCAAAAATTCCAAAGATTTGGAGACTTTTGGGGTCTATAAATTTTGGAAAATCTTTAAATGTCTACAAAGGGTGAAAAATCTGGAAGACCTAGAAATGTTGGAAAACTCAGGAAAATGTTGGTTTCTAGTATATCCGGAGACTGATAAATTTTATAAGATTCCAGATTTCACAGGAAATTCTGACAATTTCAAAAGTTTACATAATTTTAGAAATTCTAAATAGTTTACTGAATTTGTGAAAATATTCCAAGTACTGTGAAAGTTCAAAGTTTTTTTCTTTCAATGTATTCACATTTTTTGAATTGCTTATAAATATGTTGTATAGTCCACTTAAAAAAAAAACTGACGTCATCTGAAAATTTTGCTAAGTAAATCCTTAATAAAAATATAAATGGTATAATTTAATCTAACAAATGTACTCGTCGGGGTGCAAGAATTCCGCTATTTCTACGATCATAACTTTTCCCTTTTTGCGATAATTTTTTTATCCCTCCCGAGCTATAAACCTTGTTTCCGCCCTCCCCACAATAATCTGATTCTTTTTCACTGTTTTACAGGCGTTTTTACGTTTTATTAATATTTAAAATTTCACAAGTGACAACATCTCAAAAAAAGTACATTTCATACACCAAACCTTTAGAAACGTGGCGTGTTTAACAACAATAGGCGACCAAGCTCCATTTTTAGTATGAGAATTTCATGTGCCTCGATATTACTCATTAAATCGAGATATATCTTAAACGCAACGTAAAAATGTTAAGTTTCACATAAAATTTTACTAATGTAAAGATAATGTCAAGATCGGGCCGAAATTCTACGTCTCGCAACTGCAGCACAACCCCAAGTAAAAACTTTTTTCTTTGCTGGAATAAGTCGTCGAAAATTCGAAAAAGCTCATTTCCACCCTTCCCACGTAAATCCCACCTCCATAAATCCCTCCCGTAACGAACCCAATATAGTTGGAAACTTCGTTTACTCATCACCGTCCATGTTATTAACTAGAAACTCACTTTATTTGAACAGAAGCGAAACGCGGCTCTAGGATATGTGTGACTACGTTTATGGATTGCAAATATTGACTCGTATTACCGTCGTAATTGTTGTGTGGCGCCCGCTTGGAAATATTTGTTGTTGTTGAGAGTGCGAGACGTGGAAACATTCCGCGGCTGCGAATTATTAAATTTCCTCGGAAGGGTTCGCTAATAATTGCTAAATCTACGTTTAATATTCAGGAGAGGGCCGACGTGGCCTTGGCGCTGGATCCAAGACGAAATTCATTGAGACGGCCGAAGATGCGGGAAATGTCGCCGAGTGATTGTTTTTCATCGCGCGGACTTGGAATCAATTTGGGGAATTAAGAATTTAAGAGTCGGGGAGAGGAGGCCGACTCCGGGGTCGCTTGCCGGAGGCCGAATAATTGCCATTTGCGGGGAAATTTTAAGATTCGGGGAAATTAAGTCGTTGAGGAAAGTTGGTAACAGAGAAACGGCATTTGTTGTGGCGAAATTTTAAGAGATTTCTATGTTATAAGCAATTTTTAGAGTGCTTTAGTGGCCAAAATAAAAAAAAAGATACCTACATATTCGGCCTAAAAGACTATAAGTTCAGATGTCTGTAGATTTTCTTGGCTTTCTACTCTTTATATGCTCTCTAGACTCTCTAAACGCTTCAGATTCTCTAGACTCTCTAGACTTTTTTAGAGTTTTGAAAATCATCTTCTCTAAATTTTCTAAACTATCTAGAGTTACTAGATCTAAATTCTACATATTTTCGATATTTTCCATCAAGATTCTTAAATCATTAAACTGCCTAGACTGTCAAAATGTTTTGATTCTCCATAATCTCAGAGATGTCTAGAATTCCTAGATTTTTTTTGGTTTTCCACTCTCCATAGACTCTGTAAACTCCTTGGGCTTTCTAAATGCTTCAAATTCTGTACATTCTCTAGGCTGTATAAAGTTTTTCAACAACATATTCTCTAGTTTTCCTAGACCATCTAGAATTTCTAGACATTATACTCTATAGATTCTTCGTATTCTCTAGGCTCTTTACAGTTGCTAGACTCTCTAAACTCTATACGTTTTGTAGGATTTCTAGATACCATAGAGTATCTATATTCTACACCTTCTCGGTGTTTCTATTCTATTCTATATTCTTAATACTCCAAACTCTCTGGATTTTTTAGACTCTCTATGTTCAGTAGGGTCTCTATATTGCCTAAAATTTTTGTCTTCAGTAAAGTTATTAAATTTTGCCGACTTTCTACATTTTCTTCATTTTTTGGGCTTTCTAACTTCCGCAAACTCCCCAAATGCTCTAGATTATTAAAGTATTTTTAGATTTTCCAGAGTTTTAAAATTTTCTAAACTTTCTAGATTACTCAGGTCAGATTCTTCCAGATTTCTTAGAGTTTTAAGATTAGATTCTGGATAATTTGAAAGCGTCCTGAACTCGATACGCCCTCTCAGTGTTTAGATTCTTAAGTAATTAAATTGCCTAGACTGTCGAGGTGTTAAGACTCTCTACAACTTCAGAGATTATAGACTTCTTAGATTTTCTTGATTTTCTACTCACCGTAGGCTCTGTAAATTTTTTAGGCCCTCTTAACGCTTCAAATTATCTGTTCCTTCTAGGCCGTATAGATTTTTTTAACAAAACGTTCTCTACATTTTTTAGAATATCTAGATTTTATAGACACTACACTTTAGAGGTTCTTCAGAATCCTTAGGCTTGTAGGGTTTCTAGATATCACAGAGTCTAGAGACTCTCTAGAAAATTTCCTGATTATAGATAATCGGGAAATTCTTTGGACTCTGTATTTCCTCTGGAATCTAGTCTATAATTTCTCGGTGTTTCTAGTCGCTCTCCACATTCCTCAAGCTCCAAAGTCTCTGGTCTATTAAGTGTTTCTAGGTTCGGTAAGGTCTCTATATTGCCTAAAGTCTCTATTCTCTATAGGCTTCTGAAATTTTGCAGACTTTCTTTACATTTCTGGCTTCTCTAGCTTCTGTAGACTTACCAAATTCTGTAGATTATCGAAGTATTCTAGAATTTTTAGATTTTCCAGACTTTTCAAATTTTCTAAACATTTCAGATTCCTTAGACTCATTAAAGAGGTTTTTGATAGCAGAGAAAGTGTACAGAGCCTAAAGTTTCTACACTAACTAGGCTCCCTAGACCTTCTAGGTTCTACGACTCTATATTTTTAGAAATCTCTAGATTTGCCTAGATTTTCTTGGTTTCCTACTTTCCATGCGCCTTGTAATTTCTTTAGGCCATCTAGGTGCTTCAAATTCTTTAGTATAGAGTTTACTAACACCATATTTTCTAGATTTTCTAAACTATCTAGATTTTATAGAGGCTTTTTATGGTTTTTAATCTAACTACCTGATCACTATATTTTTTGTAGGGTTTCTACTTATCACAGAGTCTTCATAATCAGGAGGTTCTTTTGACTCTCTAGATCCTCTGGACTCTATATTTTTAGAGGTTTTTCTAGGCATTATCTATACTCCTAAAGCTCTAAACTCTCTAGCCTCATCAGATTTTTTAGGGTCGCTATCGTCTCTATATTACCTAAAGTCTCTGTATTCTATAGAGTTCCTAAATTTTGCAGATTTTCTAGACTTTCTGAGTTCTCTAGCTTGTGTAGACTAATTGAATTATCCAGATTGTTGAAATTTTTTAGATTTTCCAGGCTTTTTAGATTTTCTAAACTCTTTAGATTCATCAAACTCGATAAAAAGCTTGTTGAAGACATAGAAAATTTACAGACTCTATATAGTCTACAATTTCTAGGCTAGCCAGTTTTCCTAAACTCTCTAGAATTTTAAGATACTTTGAATTTTACATATTTCGGAGATGTTCTTAAATCATCAACTGAGTTTTAGATTGTAAACTTTCTAGAAATTTCAGATCCTGTGGACCTTCTAGGCTGCATAGAGTTTTTCAACACTGTATTCTATAGATTTTTCACACTCTCGGCTCTTTATGGCTCCTCAACTTTTTAAACCCTCTAGCTTTTCTAATGTTTAAAGATCCTCTAGATTCTACCTATTGTGGTGGCATTCTAATCTTTAAGAGTTCTCTAGATTTTCCTTCCTAGTCTGTCAACGTCGTTAGACTCTATAATCTCAGAAAACTCTAGACTTCCGGTTTTCTTGGTTTTCTTCCCGCCGTCTGTAAACTTTTGGGCTTTCTAAATACTTCACATCCTCTAGATCCTCTAGGCTGTATAGAGTTTTTCAACGCTCTAGTCTCTAGATTCTTCACACTTTCTGGATTCTTTATGGTTTCTGAACTCTTTAGACTCCCTAGGTTTTCTAAGATTTTATGATACTCTAAATTCCACCTAGACTTCCAAGATCTTTAGACTCTCTATAATCTCAGAAATCTCTAGACTTTCCAGATTTTCTTGGATTTGTACCCTTCGTAAGCTCTGTAAACCTTTAGGCTGTCTAAACGCTTCAGTTTCTGTAGATCCTTGAGGCTGTATAGAGTTTTTCAACACTATATTCTCTAAATTCATTAGACTCTCTGGACTTTTTATGGTTTCTAAACTTTCTAGACTCTCTAAATTTTCTAAGGTTTTGAGATACTATTAATTCTATATATTCTAGAGGTGAGAAATCTGTACAGACTTTCTAGATTCTCAAATCATTAAATTGCCTAGACTACCAAGGTTTTTGCACTTTCTAATTTTTCTTGGTTCTGTAAACCCTTGGAACACTTCAGATCTCTGGACCCTCTAAACTTTATAGAGTTTTTAACGCCACTTTCTATAGATTATTCACACTGTCTGGGTTCTTTATGATTTCTGAACTCTTTTGCCTCTTTAGGTTTTCTAAGGTTTAAAGATATTCTAGATCCTACATGTTCTGGACGCGTTCTAGACTCTCTAGATTCTCAAATCATTAAACAGTGTAGACTGCCAAGGTCTTTAGACTCTCTATAATATGAGAGATTTCTAGATTCTAGCCTCCATAGGTTCTAAATCTTTAAATTCTCTAAATGCTTCAGATTCTGTAAATTTATCCTTTCGGCTGTATAGAGTTTTTTAACTCTAAACTGTAAATTCATCGCACTTTTTGGGCTCTTTAAGCTTTCTGAACTTCCTAAACTCTCTTTTAGGTTTTAAGATGCTCTAGATTCTACATGTTCTGGAGAGTTCTAATCTGTATAGACTCTCTAGATTCCCAGATCATTTAAGTGCCTATACTGCCAAGGCGTTTGGACTATCTATATTCTCAAAGATCTCCAGAATTTCTAGATTTTCTTGAGTTTCTCCCCTCCGCAGGCTCTGTAAACCTTTAGACTGTATAGAGTTTTTTAACGCCACTTTCTGTAGATTATTCACACTGTGTGGGTTCGTTATGGTTTCTGAATCCTTTTGACTTTTTAGGTTTTCTAAGGTTTTAAAATACTCTAGATTCTACTACATAGGTATTCTGAACGCGTTCTAATCTCTATAGACTCTCTAGATTCTCAAATCATTAAACCGCGTAGACTGCCAAGGTCTTTAGACTTCTATAGTCTCAGAGCTTTAAATTCTCTAGATTTTCTAAGGTTTTAAGATACTCTAGATTCTATATGTGTTAGACGTTTTCTAATCTCTATAGATTTTCTAGATTCTCAAATCATTAATTTGCTTAGGTTATCAAGGTGTTTAGACTCTCTATATTATAGATTTCCTAGATTTTATTAGCTTTCTGCCCTCCGTAAAGCTCTGTAAACCTTTAAGCTCTATAAATGCCCCAAATTCTCCAGATTCTTTAAGATGTATAGAGCTTTTCAACGCCATATTCTCTAGATTTTTCAAAACTCTCTAGACACTCCAGGGTTTCTAAGTTTTCAAAATCCTCTAGATTCTACATGCTCTGAAGGTGTTCTAATGTTCTACTCTATCTAGATTCTCAAATCATTAAACCTTCTAGACTGCCAAAAACACTATATTTTCGAGATTCTTCACACTGTCTGCGCTATTTATGGTTTCTGAACTCTCTAGACTCTTTAGGTTTTCTAAGGTTTTAAAATACTCTAGATTCTACCTTACATATTCTGGAGCCGTTTTAATCTTTATAGATTCTCTAAATTATCAAATCTGCCACGGTCTTTAAAATTCTATAATCTCAGAGATTTAAACTAACCTAAGATTTTCTGAGGTTTTAAGATATTCTAGATTCTACATATTCCAGAGGTGTTCTAGTCTTTCTATAGACACTCTAAATTCTCAAATCATGAAACTCACTAGACTGTCAAGGTTTTTAGAAAACTTAAACTCTGGGCTTACTAGATTTTTTGGTTTTCTACCCTGCGTGGGCTCTATAAACTTTTAGGCTTTTTAAATACCCCAGAATTCAGAATTTCTTCAGTTCTTGGAGAAGGATTTTTGTTTCTCTTTACCACTTTATTCGCATAAGTTTTTCTTGAAATTTAGGGACTAGAAATTTGGTACTGGGTATAATTTATTCTATATAGAATATAACCAAAAATCAACCACCTGTTGAATTCAGTTTAAAAAAACTTGATATTATAATTTAATTATGCTAAGATTGGCACCCCGAAGTTTGAGAGTTAAAGTTTAAAAACGAAATGAAACGTAATCTCAAATTATTTCACACTAGAATAAACCACGAAAACTGACACTGGCTTGTTCTTTTTTCGAGGAAATTGCGGTGTTGGTGGATTTTTGACTGAAATCTTCGTGTGTTATCATTGCCAGTTCTTGTTTGTGCCTTCAAGTCCCTGAAAATGCGTCCATATGCACAAATAACCTCTAATTTACCCCAACATTTCGACTTATTTCAGTTTTTCAGACGCCACTTGGTCTTGTTTCAGTTTTCCGTCATCTCCACCCTCCCCCGCCGTGTTTTTCGCATCGCCGTGCCCACCCCGCCCCCCAAAAATGCAATCTCCCCTAGCCCCGGGCCCGCGCCGACCGCCATTAATATTTAATTAAAGTGAATAATTCAGAAAAAGTGCGCCCAGATAATTACGCGATTTCCACGTCGTGCACCGCGTCACGGAACCATCACCTGGAGCGTCGCGACGCCGGGAAAAGAATCGCCATGGCAACGGCGAGGGGCGAGCTTTTTAAGAATGTAGGAGGGTAGCGTCGACCAACGCCCTTTTTTACGCCATCTTACTTTTTTATTATCGTCGTCGTTATTATTTTTGCGCGGGGCGGGGGCGGGGGTCGCGTTGCATGCTCGGGGTCCACCTAACGAGCGTTTTCAAAAATGCAAGGGGCGTAATTAGGGACTAGGTGCACACGCTTTTCTGGAACTTGCTGCCCTCTCGTTTTGTCGGAGCCGAGACTAAATGAAGCAATTTGCGATGAAAAGAAATGGCAATTTGCAACTCGGCTCGATAATGAGCGGGCGTGCGTTCGGTGTTTAGCAGCCGGAGGGTGGGTTGTCATCTTGAGAGGGCGGGGGTGGTGGATGGAAATACCTTAGGGGTGCGCTGCAACGGTCGAGGTCGGCGTCTGAAGGGTATGACAAGAGTGGATTTTTTGACAATATGTACATACTCAAGGCTCCAGCCTGGGACTCTCTTTATTTCTTGATTTTGTTAGCGATGTTGTAACCCTATAATTGTGACAGGATTATTTGATAAATTTTATCATAACTCTATATAATTGTAATTGTAATTGTAATTGTTACATTTTAAAAATTATAGATATATTTTATTTTTATATAACGATGAACAGGAAATTCATATGGAAAGCAGGTAACCAATTATTACATCACCCTGGAATCATCAGTTTCGTCACTATGCAAGAATATGAAGATGACTGGAACTTCTGATTCTGACATCCGTCACCAGTGCTGCAATATTGAAAAACCTTGTAGTTTTAGAGTTACTGTGATCATTCTGTAAACGGTTCTGTGTATAATAAATTAATTCCAAAATTAGAGTGCTACTGAATTTTTTAAGTCGAGACACTTCAATAAATATTATAAATAATAAAGGCTCATTTAGAAATTTATTAAATAGCTCTTTGGTACTCCGACAACAATGTTTTTTTTTATATATATATAAAAGTATTAACCGAAGAAAATAAAAACCAGGTAAGTAGATTCGCTAGAGTATTACTTTAATTTAGAAGAAAATTATTCTACAATTCAATCGTCAATATGCCTCTTAGAAACATTATCAGCTTAATAATAAATAGATCACTAACAAAAATATCGAATAACTGAGGACCTGGAGTACAATACAACTGACAGATCAAAATAATGGAACTAAGCGATTTACAATCACAGTTTTTTTTCTATTAATTAAGCGAGCTCTAAAAGATTTAATAAAAACATTGTAGTGAAGTTTATGGAAACAAAATACCATTGAAGTGGTTATAAATTTGCTTTGTTAATAGTTTTTTGAATGCTGAAGTATTTTCCTTTAAGTTTAACTTTAATCCTAAAGATAGTTTCATTGTTATTAAAAGACAAATCTTAATCACTATTTTCTGTTTAGTGATTCTATTGGTCTAAGGTTATTTGGACGGAACTTTCCTCGCCCCCTAAAGTCGAAAGAAAGCTGCTTCTTCCACAAATTATAAAATCATTAATGGGTACAAAATGAGTGTTAAAGAGTTTTGTTTATTCTTTTTTGCCGACAAAATTTATATTCATATCTCAATTGTCCTGATTTTACCCCTGAAGAATATTTTAAAGGATTGATGTTTATTCCTTATGTAGATCCACTCATGAGAAATAAGTTTTTCGACGAAAATAATGGAAATGTTATACAGATAATGGAGCAAACCCTTACAACATCCGTATCACATTTAGGACATCAAGTGGAATTATTGTATGGGATTTAAAGGAGAATTTTGCGAACAGATTTAGATGCGAGATTTTGTAATCTTACTTCTGCGAGCTTACTTTTAAAGAACACAGTTTATCGAACACCTGTCAACAATCTGGAGCAATTAAGATTGGCAGTAACAGAAGAAATTTAAAGACATAAACAATAATTTAATAAAATTAATCCTGATTCTTTTTTTTTAATTGTACGTATAAAATAATGAAAAAAAAGATAAGACTCCACCAACTTATATTAATTGAAAAGGAACACTAATAAGAATGCGAGCGCAGCGAGCACGTTCAGGTGTAATTCAAAATACGATTTATTGGTGTCCCTGAGAAGCTTAATTATTAAGAACTATTTTGTTGTTACTTAAAAATGTGAATTTAGAGTTTTTTTCTCATTAACTAATCACTATAATATCTGTAGGACTGAAACATCCTGAACATGCTCGCTGCGCTCGCCTTTTTGAATGTTAATTTTTCTGGAGTAATTTACCTTGCCAGGAGCTCTCGGGAATTATTATAATGAGAACTAAGTAGTAATGAATTAATGAAAAAAAGAACGTTCAGACTGCGAATGGAACGAGCACACTTAGATTTTTTGAGAATTATTCGTCGCTATTCCTGGGAAACTAAATTACTTATTATTAATAAGAGAATTTTCTGTCGTCTAAGAAAGATGAAGCCTAAAACTGAGATTATCTGCTAAAGTTGGAGGGTGTTTTTTTAAGTCTAGAGATTTATTCTTACAATAGAACACAATATTAAAATGCGAGCGCAGCGAGCACGTTCAGGTGCATTTCAAAATGCTATTTATTGTCCCCGAGAAGCTTAATTATTAAGAAATATTTTGTTGTTATTTAGAAATGTGAATTTAGAGATTGTTTATGAACAGATAATCATTAATATCTGTAGAACTGAAACATCCTTAACATGCTCGCTGCGCTCGCCTTTTTGAAGGTTAATTTTTCTAGAGTAATTTACTTTGACAGGAGATCTCGAGAATTATTATAGTAAAAATTAAGTAGCCTTGCTGACTTTTCATTCGTAAATATTTTTATGATTCTAAATTAATCAAAAAAAGAACTTTAAAATGCGAGCGCAGCGAGCACGTTCAGGTGTAAATCGAAATACTATTTATTGGCCCCGAGAAGCCTAATTATTAAGAACTATTTTGTTGTTCTTTAAAAATGTGAATTTAGATACCGTTTATGATCAGCTGATCACTAATATCTGTAGGATCGAAACAACCTGAACGTGCTCGCTACGCTCGCCTTTTTAGTGGTTACTTGTTCTAGAGTAATTTACTTTGACAAGAGATCTCGAGAATTATTATAGTAAAAACTAATTGACCTTGCTGACTTTCCATTCGTAAATGTTTTTATGATATTAAATTAATTAAAAATCACATTTAGATTTTTTCAAAATTATTCGTCGCTATCCCTGGGAAATTAAACTATTATTAATAAGCGAATTTTCTATTGTGAATCCTAAAAATGTGATTATTTGCTAAAGTTGGAGAGTGTTTTTTTAAGTCTAGAGGTTTATTCTTACAGAACACAATATTAAAATGCGAGCGCAGCGAGCACGTTCAGGTACAATTCAAAATATTGTGTATTGTCCCTGAGAAGCTTAATTATTAAGAACTATTTTGTTGTTATTTAAAAATGTACATTTAGAAACTTTATAGGAGATCTCGAGAATCAATTAAAAAAACAACGTTCACAATGCGAGTGCAGCGAGCCCATTTAGATATTTTCAAAATTATTCGTCTCTGTCCCCGATAAGCTAAACTATTATTAACGAGAGAATTTTTTTTAATGTGTAAAAAAGGGTGAACCTTGAAAAAAATTAAAACAAATACTAAAGTCCAAAGCACTCTAGCAACCTGAACGTGCTCGCTGCGCTCGCATTCTAAACGTTTGTTTTTGTGAAGTAATAAATACGTCTACAGACTCATTATTACAACAAAACCTGCCAGTCTATTTTAATTATTTCCATGAGACTAAATCGCAAAAAAGAACGCTTAAAATGCGAGCGCAGCGAGCTAGAGAACATGCGTTAAAAATAATTCACTGTTGTCCTTGTTGTCAATGAAAAACTAAATTATTAACAAAAAAGTCGAAAGCTGCTTCCACAGAACTTCCCTTGCACCTGTATCAACAAACCTAAAAAATATGAATGCAATGATAACACAAGTAAAAACTCCTGATATTTTGCACAATTCGGGTGAATTTAGGTATTTAACTCGTTACTATGGAAATCTGCAATTTAACACCTTTAAATTTCACAAGTTTTTACAAGATTAATAGGGACAAAATCAGTTTTATCTTAACAAGTATTAAGCCCGCCCACCCGCCCCCTATTTTCTCAGAGGATAAGTCATTTGCCAATATCATTCTTAACTTACCAAGTACTAGGCCCGCCCACCCGCCCCCTATTTTCTCAGAGGATATGTCATTTGCCAAAATCAGTCTTATCTTGCCAAGTACTAGCCCCGCCCACCCACCCACTGTTTTCTCAAATGATGTGATTTGCCAAAATCAGTCTTATCTTGCCAAGTACTAGCCCCGCCCACCCGCCCATTCTTTTGTCAAATGATGTCATTTGCCAAAATCAGTCTTATCTTGCCAAGAACTAGCCCCGCCCACCCGCCTATTGTTTTCTCAAATGATGTGATTTGCCAAAATCAGTCTTATCTTGCCAAGTACTAGCCCCGCCCACCCGCCCACTGTTTTCTCAAATGATGTGATTTGCCAAAGTCAGTCTTATCTTGCCAAGTACTAGCCCCGCCCACCCGCCCTCTCTTTTGTCAAATGATGTCATTTGCCAAAATCAGTCCTACCTTGCCAAGTACTAGCCCCGCCCACCCGCCCACTCTTTTCTCAAATGATATGTATTTCACTTTTAGAAAGCGTTGAAAGAATTCTGGGATTCCTGGTGTTTTACATTTGAAAAAAATTTACAGAATTTCGGAGGTCTCTGGTGTTTTTTTTTTTGAAAAATTAAAAAAATCTCGACATTCTTTAGCGTTCTGCCGAAAGAATCTTGGAATGCTTCTTTTTTTAAAGGATTCGAAAGAATTCTCGATTTGATATGTCATTTGCGAAAATTAGACTTGTGTTGGCAAGTACTAGCTCCGCCCATCCACCCTTTATTTTCTCAGAGGGTAGTAGTTCCCGGTACTTGCTAAGATAAGTCTTATTTTGGCAAATGACAAATTCTTTGAGAAAATAGCGGCGGTCGGAATTCTCGATTTGATATGTCATTTGCCGAAATAAGTCTTATCTTAGCAAGTACTAGCCCCGCCCACCCGCCCCTATTTTCTCAGAGGATAAGTCATTTGCCAAGTACTAGGCCCGCCCCCTATTTTCTCTGAGGACATGTCATTTGCCAAAAACAGTCTTACCTTGCCAAGTACTAGCCCCGCCTACCCGCCCACTCTTTTGTCAAATGATGTCATTTGCCAAAATCAGTCTTATCTTGCCAAGTACTAGCCCCGCCCACCCGCCCACTCTTTTGTCAAATAATGTCATTTGCCAAAATCAGTCTTATCTTGCGAGCTACTAGCCCCGCCCACCCGCCCACTCTTTTCTGAAATGATATGTATTTCACTTTTAGAAAGCGTTGAAAGAATTCTGGGATTCCTGGTGTTTTATTTTTGAAAAAAAATGATAGAACCTGTGAGGCATCTAGTGGATCATTTTTAAGAAAATTGAAAGAATCTGGGGGTTCCCTGGTACTTCGGTTTTGAAAAAAATTTAAAAAATCTCCGAGTTTCCTGGTGTTTTACATTTGAAAAAAATTGACAGAATTTCGGAGGCCTCTGGTGTTTTTTTTTTTGAAAAATTAAAAAAATCTCGACATTCTTTAGCGTTCTGCCGAAAGAATCTTGGAATGCTTCTTTTTTTAAAGGAATCGAAAGAATTCTCGATTTGATATGTCATTTGCGAAAATAAGACTTATGTTGGCAATCACTAGCTCCGCCCACCCACCCTTTGTTTTCTCAGAGGGTAGTCGTTCCCAGTACTTACTAAGATAAGTCTTATTTTGGCAAATGATAAATTCTTTGAGAAAATAGCGGCGGGCGGAATTCTCGATTTGATATGTCATTTGCCGAAATAAGTCTTATCTTAGCAAGTACTAGTCCCGCCCACCCGCCCACTATTTTCTCAAATGATGTGATTTGCCAAAATTAGTCGTATCATGCCAAGTACTAGTCCCGTGTAAAGAAAAATTAAACTCCGAAACGATAAATTACTAGTTTCTACACTAATATTTTTAAATTAATCAAAAAATTAATGATAAATCTGAACATTATCTACTCATTTAAAAGAAATCCCTCAACACATTTTTAAATGTTAAATATCTCAGATGAAATACTTCAATATCATCAGAAAAATTTATTCTTACAACAGGAAATAAATAACTTCTCTGTGACTTTTTCTTGCACATTTATATGAGAATGAAGCTGAAAAAAAAGAAGTTTAAAATGCGAGCGCAGCGAGCACGTGAAGGCGTAATTTAAAATAACATTTATTAACCCTGAGTTGTTAAAAAATAAATATCCAACCAGATTTAGGATTTTAACTCGTTAGTGTGGAAATTTGCAATTTAACACCTTTTTACAAGTTTTTACAAGTTTAATAGGGGCAAAATTAGTCTTACCTTAGCAACTACTAGCCCCGCCCACCCATCCCCTGTTTTCTCTTAGGATCTGTCATCTGCCAAAATCAGTCTTATCTTAGCAAGTACTAGCCCCGCCCACCCGCCCCCTGTTTTCTTATAGGATCTGTCATCTGCCAAAATCAGTCTTATCTTAGCAAGTACTAGCCCCGCCCACCCGCCCCCTGTTTTCTCATAGGATTTGTCATCTGCCAAAACCAGTCTTATCTTAGGAAGCACTAGCCCCGCCCACCCGCCCTCTATTTTCTCACAGGGTATCACGTCTGCCAAATTCAGTCTTATCTGAGCAAGTACTAGCCCCGGCCGCTGGCCCTTATTTCCTCAAAGGATTTGCCAAAACAAGTGTTATTTTACCCAGTACTAGGAATTACTACTTTCAGAGAAAATAAAGGGCGGGTGGGCGGGGCTAGTGCTTCCTAAGATAAGACTGGTTTTGGCAGATGACATATCATTTGAGAAAATAGGGGGCGGGTGGGTGGGGCTGGTATTTGCTCAGATAAGAGCGATTTTGACAGATGACATATCCTCTGAGAAAACAGAGGGCGGGTGGGCGGGCCTGGTACTTGTTAAGATAAAACTGATTTTGCTCCTATTAATCTTGTAAAACCTTGTGAAATTTAAAGGTGCTAATTTGTAAATTTCCATAGTAAGTAGTTAAATAAAAAATATATTTACCGTCTACAAAAAGTGAATCTTAAAAACAATAATTATTGTAAATCTGAAGAGATTTAAGGGTGCGTCTTCTTAATTTTAGAGAATTATTAATATTTTTTTCAAAACTTGACTGAAACTATGCTGTAAAAGAAAACGTTTAAAATGCGAGCGCAACGAGCACGTTCAGGTTTCATTAAAAAAATTGGTGTAAAGTCATGAAATTACGAATTCATTGATCCACTCTAGGGGTCAAAACCTGACCTGACTTGACCTGATCTGAAAATTTTGAATTCTCAAATTCTCTAAAGAGTGTATTAAAAAAAATCCACACAAACATGAAAGTTTTACTTTTTTCGTCTTTTATCTGACCTTATTCGGAAAAGTATCAGTGGTTGGTGGGTGTCTGAAAATTTATATTCATTGAAAAATGATACTTTTGTGGCAACTTTGATTGATATAAAGCCTGAGGCTTGGGTAAGCTTTAAAAAAATCCCCGTTGAATATTTTTAGTACGAAATAAATCTTCTTGAATGAAAATTATCTACAATTTTGATAAGTTCCTATTAACAAATGGGCCCTTGAATGTCACTCAAGCTCCATTTTCTATTCACTGTTCTATAAATTGTGGTGAATTTACAAACAGGCGAGATAAAAGATATTAATCAAGACATAAAGTTAATGGAAAACCGTTGTCAAGGGTGTCATAAAGAAAAAAATATATACACTTTCCTAAACATTTTTTTTTGTGTTCGTGTATTATTAGTAGACTTTCCGAGTATAATCGAAGTACTTTGAAATTCTTCACGTCTTTGTCTAACTAATTCCAAGTTGTACAGTTGTTTTGTTATTACGTTTCGCTAAAAGCGCCCTAACTACAATTGTTCGTTAACATTGTAAGAACATAAGCATCCCCTTCGCCCCACGATAAATTACGCCACACAGCAAATTTGCATGAAACCCCCATTCCCCAAACAAACTATCCCAACAACAACTCTATCCATTTAAAGTCGCCTTTAAAGATTCAAAAGCAGACAGATTGCGCCAGGTAGCGCTCACCCCACCCTCCCGTCGCATCCCCCGAAAAAACCCTTTCTAGAATTCTTTCTCGCCGCCCCCGCCCCATCCATCATCCGTCCACCTGACCCTGCCGTGCATTTAATGGCGTATACTTGCCGCAATCGAACGAGTTCCGCATTTGTATTCTCAATTTAACTCTGCTCGTAAAGGGTTGTAATGGTTTCGGTCGGATCGATCGGTCATGTGACCGACGGAGGGGTGCGACCGCGATTTATACGTTTCCGCCACGCGAAAACAACAAATATATTAAAATTGCCAACTAATATGACAAATATAATCGGGCCGTGCTGGGCACCGAATCGATACTAAGGAAAAATCCCCCACGGAAAGGAGACGTTCGGCGATTGGTTCGGCGGAGGAAAAATGCGTGCGAATGGGGTGGGATTAACATAACGCACTGGCCCGAAAAACACACCCTCCGAAAAAATCGACAGCGCAGGGCCGGCGCGGCCCAAGTGGAACGACCGACACTCTACGATGTACTCGTCTGTATGATGTGGTTCAAGGGGTGGCAATTCTGACAATACACGCAATTTAACATTTTTTTACTTCCCGAGCGTAAGCAAAGGAAGTATTGTAATCGATCATGACCCCTAGAGGACGAAGAAATAGGTCCCGTTTCCGTCTGCCTGTCTGTCTGTCTGCCGTCCCGGATTAATATTAGACAGATAATCTCCGAAAGTACTGAGCCGATTGTTGTCAAATTTTGTATTTATACTTGGTATATCATGTAGATCGGAAAACGCTAACCAAAGTTTGTCTAATCATCCCCACCACTAATGTGATGACGTCACTTCAACATTGTACATACATAGTAAATGGGTTTTAAATTGTATCAAGTAACATAGTCTTTCACATCTAGTTTATGACTCCGAATTGAGATTTTACCCGAAACGTCCAGATTTTTGAAAAAAAAATCAAAATCACGAAACAACATTTTCACATTTAATTTGGAATCTGCGAAACCGAATGCTTTGAAATCTTGCAGATGATATATTTAATTGTTCCCTCCAAAAAATTGATGACGTCCCCTTAAAAGTTTGCCGAATAAATCAGTTCTATCTTAGGAAGTACTAGCCCCGCCCACCCGCCCTCTGTTTTCTTAGGGGGTATATCATCTGCCAAAAATCTTCTTACTCCTCTAAAGAAATAAAAGGCGGGTGGGCGGGGCTAGTACATGTTAAGATAAGACTGATTTTGGCAAATCATATATCTTCTGAGAAAAGAGAGGGCGGGTGGGCGGGGTTAGTAATTCCTAAGATACGACTGATCTTGGCAAATGACATACTCTCTAAGAAAACAGATGGTGGGTGGGCGGGGCTGGTACTTCCTAAGATACGACTGATTTTTGTAAATGACATACTCTCCAAAGAAATAAAGGGCGGGTGGGCGGGTCTAGTACTTGCTAAGATAAGACTGATTTTGGCAAATCATATATCTTCTGATAAAAGAGAGGGCGGGTGGGCGGGGTTAGTAATTCGTAAGATACGACTGATCTTGGCAAATGACATACTCTCTAAGAAAACAGATGGTGGGTGGGTGGGGCTAGTATTTCCTAAGATAAGACTGATTTTAGCAAATGATGTATATCCTTTAAGAAAACAGAGGGTGGGTGGGCGAGGTTAGTACTTCCTAAGAACTTGCAGACTTTTTCAAATTTAGCCACAAACAAAACATCAAATTCCCCCAAGATCCTTTCAAATTCTTATAAAAATTAAAGACCAGGGTCGCCAAGAAAATTCTTTCTAATTTATGTAAAAATTAATCAACAGGGGCCTGTGAGAATCTAGCTTTTAAAGTTTCAGTGTATTGCCAAATGTTTTAACTTAGTATTTCATTATTATTTATTACATATAGCTTGTATATAGGTATCGTTGCTATATTAAAAGTTTAGTGATTTTTATTTTCTCTAAATTCCAACCCCCAGGGGATGAGCTTTTAAGCGAATGTTTATAATTTTTACTTCTCTACTTTTGCATTTTCTCGACATATCATGACCCCTAGAGGACGAAGAAATAGGTCTCCTGTTTGCGTCTGTCTGTCCGTCTGTCCGTCTGTCTACCGTCCCGGATTTTTATTACACACATAATCTCCGAAAGTACTGGGCCGATTGTTGTCAAATTTTGTATTTATATTAGGTATATCATGTAGATGGTAAAACGCTAACCAAAATCTGTCTGATCATCCCCACCACTAATGTGATGAAGTCACTTCAACATTATACATAGTAAATGGGTTTGAAATTGTATCAAATAACATAGTCTTACACATGTAGTTTATGATTCGGAATTGAGATTTTACCAGAAACGTCCAGATTTTTGGAAAACAAATCAAAATTAGGAAACAACATTTTGACATTTAATTTGGAATTTGCCAAACCAAATGCTTTGAAATCTTGCAGATGGTTTACAGTTATGATAAGCATGATAAATTTTTATTCAAAATATATTTAATTGTCCCCTCCAAAAAATTGATGACGTCGCCTCAAAAGTTTGCCGAATAAATCAGTCGTATCTTAGGAAGTACTAGTCCCGCCCACCCACCCTTTGTTTTTTTAGAGGCTATATCATTTGCCAAAGTCAGTCTAATCTTAGCAAGTAGAAGTCCCGCCCACCCGCCCTCTATTTTCTTAAGGGGTATATCATCTGCCAAAATCAGTCTCATCTTAACAAGTACTAACCCCGCCCACCCGCCCTCTATTTTCTTAGGGGGTATATCATCTGCCAAAATCAGTCTCATCTTAACAAGTACTAGCCCCGCCCACCCGCCCTCTATTTTCTTAGGGGGTATATCATCTGCCAAAATCAGTCTCATCTTAACAAGTACTAGCCCCGCCCACCCGCCCTCTATTTTCTTAGGGGGTATATTATCTGCCAAAATCAGTCTTACCCCTCTAAAGAAATAAAAGGCGGGTGGGTGGGGCTAGAACTTGTTAAGATGAGACTGATTTTGCCAAATGGTATACCCTTTAAGAAAATAGAGAGCGGGTGGACGAGGCTAGTACATGTTCAGATAAGACTGATTTTGGCAAATGATATAGCCTGTAAGAAAATATAGGAAGGGTGGGCGGGACTTGTACTTGCTAAGATAAGACTAACTTTGGCAAATGATATACCTTCTAAGAAAACAAAGGGCGGGTGGGCGGGGCTAGCACTTTTTAAGATAAGACTGATTTTGGCAAATCATATATCCTCAAAAAAAGAGAGGGCGGGTGGGCGGGTTTATTAATTTCTAAGATACGACTGATCTTGGCAAATGACATACCCTCTAAGAAAACAGAGGGCGGGTGGGCGGGGTTAGTACCTGTTAAGATAAGACTGACTTTGGCAAATCATATATCCTCTAAAAAAAAGAGAGGGTGGGTGGGCGGGGTTAGTAATTGCTAAGATACGACTGATCTTGGCAAATCAGATACCCTCTAAAAAAAAAAAGGGGGTTGGTGGGCGTTGCTAGTACTTCCTAAGAACTTGCAGATTTTTTCAAATTTAGCCACAAACAAAACATCAAATGCCCCCAAGATCCTTTCAAATTCTTGTAAAAATGAAAGATCAGGGTCGCCAAGAAAATTCTTTCTAATTTTAACCTAGTATTTTATTATTACTTATTACGTATAGCTTGTACATAGGTATCGATGCTATTTTAATTGTTTGGTGATTTTTTATTTAGTGATTTTTTATTTTCTCCAAATTCCAACCCCCAGAGGATGAGCTTTTGAGCAAATGTTTATAATTTTTACTTCTCTATTTTTGCATTATGTCGACATATAATGACTCCTAGAGGACGAAGAAATAGGTCTCTTGTTTCCGTCTGTCTGTCCGTCTGTCCGTCTGTCTGCCGTCCCGGATTTTTATTAGACAGATAATCTCTGAAAGTACTGGGCCGATTGTTGTCAAATTTTGTATTTATACTAGGTATATCATGTAGATGGTAAAACGCTAACCAAAATTTGTCTAATCATTCCCACCGCTAATGTGATGACGTCACTTCAAAATTGTACATAGTAAATGGGTTTTAAATTGTATCAAATACCATAGTCTTACACATGTAGTTTATGACTCCGAATTGAGATTTTACCTGAAACGTCCAGATTTTTGGAAAAAAAATCAAAATTAGGAAACAACATTTTGACATTTAATTTGGAATCTGCAAAATCGGATACTTTGAAATCTTGCAGATGGTTTACACTTATGATAAGCGTGATAAGTTTTTATTCAAAATATATTTAATTGTCCCCTCCAAAAAATTGATGACGTGCCGAATAAATCAGTCGTATCTTAGGAAGTACTAGCCCCGCCCACCCGCCCTCTGTTTTTTTAGAGGTTATGTGATGTGCCAAAATCAGTCGTATCTTAGCAAGTACAAGTCCCACCCACCCGCCCTCTGTTTTCTTAGGGGGTATATCATCTGCCAAAATCAGTCTTACACCACTAAAGAAATAAAAGGCGGGTGGGCGGGACATGTACTTGCTAAGATAAGACTAACTGGCAAATGATACACTTTCTAAGAAAACAGAGGGCGGGTGGGCGGGTTTATTAATTTCTAAGATACGACTGATCTTGGCAAATGACATACCCTCTAAGAAAACAGAGGGTGGGTGGGCGGGGCTAGTACTTGTTAAGATAAGACTGATTTTGGCAAATCATATATCCTCGAAAAAAAGAGAGGGCGGGTGGGCGGGGTTAGTAATTCCTAAGATACGACTGATCTTGGCAAATGACATACTCTCTAAGAAAACAGAGGGTGGGTGGGCGGGGCTAGTACTTCCTAAGATACGACTGATTTTGGCAAATGGCATACTCTCTAACGAAATAAAGGGCGGGTGGGTGGGGCTAGTACTTGATAAGATATGCCGAATGCTTTGAAATCTTGGAGATGTTTTAGAGTTATCATAAGCATGGTAAATTTTTACACAAAATTTGTTTGCTCATCCCCCCCTAAAAAATTGATTACACCAGCCCAAAATTTTTCCGAAAAAATACATGTGCATTGTGCAAGGTATGATGAGTCTATAATTGTGATTTATCACTGCATACAGATTTTTTAGATTTGCTTATACGGGGTGTGTGAAAAAAATTCAATTCTATTTATTTAATTGATTAAATCAAGAATTGCAAAACTGAATACTTTGAAATCTTGACGTTTTGAAGTTAGCATGGTAACTTTTTAATGAAAATGTATCTGTTTATCAACCCCGAAAAATTGATTACGGCATCTCAAAATTTTGACGAATAAATTCTTTCGCAAGTGTGCAAAATATGAACAGACTTTCAATCATTGCATTCATATTTTATAGATTTGCTTAAACAGGTGACTCAAAAAAAATGAATCAGTCAATTTATTATTGATTATTTTGGAAAATGTGAGAATACGCTCGTCTTTATAACAATAAAATAATGATAAGATAAGAATTATAATAACAACATTCAGAATATTTTGTTCAATGAACGCTTATGAATAATTTTAGTCATCTGTTTTGGGGCGATAAACTCATTCAAATCAAACAAATGTCTGCGTGACATTCTTCCGATGTAATGTATTCCCGTTGATAATAAATTTTTTGCACTCGTAACCTTTTTTGATGACCTTGGCGCATTCAACAGCATGCGGGACGTCGAACATCACGCGTAGATGCGTCTACCCGTCTGAAGTGCGACCGGTGGGAAACCGTGAGGCCGGCCCTGGCTTCGATCACGAGTCGTCGCGGGGGCCTTTTTCAATTTCTTCTACCCTTTGAGGGTTTCTTATTTACACAGCCGCCCCCCGGCTTGCCTATAATGATCTTATAACCAAAGTTACTTCAACTTTTTTAATCAGCTCCGAGTTTAATTATGGAAACGCCGTAAGTCGGAGTCTCGGATCGGGACGAACAAGGGATGCGGTCGGGGAGCGTTCAGAGGGTGCTGGCACTTGAAGGGTAGTTAGTTCAGTCTTGAAAATGTAACTTTGGACGATTTTTTGTGTCGTAGAACAAAGACGAGTCGCCAGTAGCCGACCCACATCGAAAAGTACTAAAAACGAAACTCATTTATCGCTACACTTATCATGCAGCTATTATGCAACGCGAGCAAACTGACAAGTCGTTAGCATATGGCTACATTCTCTCACAAGCCCACATCACTCTGTTTATTATTATTATAAATTCAACTAAATTACACTTTCATTTTTAAGAACGAGCCTGCATCACTATACACCTGACTGCTTGACTGACAAACAAAATTAATTTAAATGTATAAATATTTAAGACAAATAAATAATGGAACAGGTTTCACGTGTGACAAGATTGGCACTTGTACTCTTTTAGTGTGTATAATGCGTACGAGAACGGTGGCACGAGAAGGTTAATATTATTGTTCGAAAAAAAGCGCTATTTGCATAACCTCAATAAAAGTTATAAATTACGACGAAACAACAAAGTGTGGCAGAAAAAATAACCTTCGGAGAGAAACATGTTTGTTTGAAAAAAAAGCATGTGCAGCAGCTAGCAATTTGACTTTGATATTCTAGTTTGATGGGTTTTTGTGGGTTTTTTCAGGTGGTCGGGCTTCTGCAAGATTTTGTGGAGAACGGGGCCATAAAACTGTATTTTTTGTGTTTGTCTACGATATCTAACTGTTTTTTAATGACTCTATATAGTTTCAGAATTCTTGTAGAGCTTATTTTTGTAAATTCATTGACATATCGTAGTTTAATCACCCACATTTCGCCAGTGTCTATGATTCGAAAGCATTATGTTATACGTAATATTTAGTTCACCAAATATATTGCAAAAACTCTTTATTCAAGAAAAGGTCTTGAACTTCTGACGTAACAGTACTTTTGAATGAGTTGGAGTAATCTGGAAATCTTGACGTAAATCGGGTGGTATAATCTGAAATTTATTTACGATGTAGTCCTTAATTAAATCATTCGAAACTGATGTAGTTTTTTTTAATCTCTGGACAAAGTTGCTGTTCCAGCTAGAAATTTATTTCACTTAGTTTTGCGACTAGTTTTGGAAAAAATGGTCTTTTCACCTAATTTCGATTTGGCATTTTCTATATTATCATCACCAAAATTTGCTTTTATATTCCTAGGACCCTAAGATAACTTCTTAGCTATCAGCTGGAATTGTTTTTTGACTCCTGTTTATTTTTATTTTTTTTTTGTGATGATTTTTATCTTGACGACCTTTCATTCCAAAAGAGATCTTTGATGAAATAATATTAATGCTCTTATTACTGATTTTATTGTCACGTATTCCCAGGTTTAATGACGGGTTAAACTTCGACACAGTATTCTGAAATAGTTAGAAAGAATCTCGAGGAACACTTGTGTCGGATTTTTGAAGTATTTTGAAAGAATCTGAGGAGTCCCTTGCCTTATTTTTGTTTTTGAAGTAAATTTAAAGAATCTCCGCGATTATTTGTGTTTTGTTTCTGAAATGGTTTGGAAGAATCTCGGACGTTTTTTTGTTTTTGAAATTATTTGAAAGAATCTAGGAGACTCCTGGTGTCTGGTTTTTGAAGTAATTTATAAAGAATTTCGGGGACCCCTTTTTTTGTTTTTGAAGTGGTTTTAAAGAATCTCTATGGATTGTTTTGTATTTAAGGTAGTGTGAAAAGATCTCGAGGACCACTCATGTCCGGTTTTTGAAGTAGTTTCAAAGATTCTCTGGGATACCTTTTGTTGTGTTTTTTTAGTAGTTTTCAAGAATCTCAGGAACCCTTTGTGCTGTGTTTCTTAAGTGGTTTTAAAAAATCTCGGGGACCTCTTATGGGTGTTTTTTGAAATATTTTTAAGAATCTCAGAAACCCATTTTGGTTTTATTTTTGAAGTGGTTTGAAAGAATGTCGAGGATTTCTTTTCTTGTGTTTTTGAAATATTTTGAAAGAATCTCGAGGACCCCTTTTGTTGTGTTTTTGAAGTAGTTTCCAAGAATCTCAGGAAGCTTTTGTGTTGTATTTTTGAAGTAGTTTTAAAAAATCTCGGGGATTTCTTGTGGCTATTTTTTGAAATATTTTTAATAATCTGACGGACTCCCTTTGGTTTTATTTTTGAAGTAGTTTGAAAGAATCTCCAGGAATTATTTTCTTGTGTTTTTAAAGTAGTTTCCAAGAATCTCAGGAACCCCTTGTGTTGTGTTTTTGAAGTAGTTTTAAAAAATCTCGAGGATCTCTTGTGGCTGTTTTTTGAAATATTTTTAAGAATCTCGGGGACACCTTTTGGTTTTATTTTTAAAGTAGTTTGAAAGTATCTCGAGAATTTCTATTCTTGTCTTTTTGAAGAAGTTTCCAAGAATTTCAGGAAGCCTTTGTGTTGTGTTTTTGAAGTAGTTTTAAAAAATCTCGGAGACTTCTTGTGGCTGTTTTTTGAAAAATTTTTAATAATCTCACGTACACTTTTTGGTTTAATTTTTGAAGTAATTTGAAAGAATCTCCAGGAATTATTTTCTTGTGTTTTGAAGTAGTTTCCAAGAATCTCAGGAACCTTTTGTGTTGTGTTTTTTAAGTGGTTTTAAAGGATATCGGGGACCTCTTTTGGCCGTTTTTTGAAATATTTTTAAGAATCTCGGGGAACCCTTTGATTTTATATTTGAAGTAGTTTGAAAAAATCTCGACAATTTCTATTCTTGTCTTTTTGAAGTAGTGTCCAAGAATCTCAGGAAGCCTTTGTGTTGTGTTTTTGAAGTAGTTTTAAAAACTCTCTGGGACATCTTCTGGCTGTTATTTCAAATATTTTTAAGAATCTCGGGGACCCCTTTTTGTTTTATTTTTGAAGTAGTTTGAAAAAATCTCGAGGATTTCTATTCTTGTCTTTTTGAAGTAGTTTCCAAGAATCTCAGGAAGCCTTTGTGTTGTGTTTTTGAAGCAGTTTTAAAAAATCTCGGGGACCTCTTTTGGCTGTTTTTTGAAATATTTTTAAGAATCTCGGGGACCACTTTTGGTTTTATTTTTCAAGTAGTTTGAAAGAATCTCGAGGATTTCTATTCTTGTCTTTTTGAAGTAGTTTCTAAGAATCTCAGGAAGCCTTTTTGTTGTGTTTTTGAAGTAGTTTTAAAAAATCTCGGGGACCTCTTGTGGCTGTTTTTTGAAATATTTTTTAGAATCTCACGGACCCCTTTTGGTTTTATTTTTGAAGTAGTTTGAAAGAATCTCGAGGATTTCTATTCTTGTCTTTTTGAAGTAGTTTCCAAGAATCTCAGGAACCCTCTGTGTTTTGTTTTTGAAGTGGTTTTAAAGAATCTCCGGGACCTCGTGTGGCTGTTTTTTGAAATATTTTTAAGAATCTCGGGGACCCCTTTTGGTTTTATTTTTAAAGTAGTCTGAAAGAATCTCCAGGAATTATTTTCTTGTATTTTTGAAGTAGTTTCCAAGAATCTCAGGAACCCTTTGTGTTGTGTTTTTTAAGTGGTTTTAAAGGATCTCGGGGACCTCTTTTGGCTGTTTTTTGAAATATTTTTAAGAATCTCGGGGACCCTTTTTAGTTTTATTTTTGAAGTAGTTTGAAAGTATCTCGAGAATTTCTATTCTTGTCTTTTTGAAGAAGTTTCCAAGAATTTCAGGAAGCCTTTGTGTTGTGTTTTTGAAGTAGTTTTAAAAAATCTCGGAGACTTCTTGTGGCTGTTTTTTGAAAAATTTTTAATAATCTCACGGACACTTTTTGGTTTAATTTTTGAAGTAATTTGAAAGAATCTCCAGGAATTATTTTCTTGTGTTTTTGAAGTAGTTTCCAAGAATCTCAGGAACCCTTTGTGTTGTGTTTTTGAAGTAGTTTTAAAAATCTCGGAGACCTTTTGTGGCTGTTTTTTGAAATATTTTAAATAATCTCGGGGACTCCTTTTGGTTTTATTTTTGATCTATTCTTGTCTTTTTGAAGTAGTTTCCAAGAATGTCAGGAAGCCTTTGTGTTGTGTTTTTGAAGTAGTTTTAAAAAATCTCGGAGACTTCTTGTGGCTGTTTTTTGAAAAATTTTTAATAATCTCGCGGACACTTTTTGGTTTAATTTTTGAAGTAGTTTGAAAGAATCTCCAGGAATTATTTTCTTGTGTTTTTGAAGTAGTTTCCAAGAATCTCAGGAACCCTTTGTGTTGTTTTTTTAAGTGGTTTTAAAGGATCTCGGGGACCTCTTTTGGCTGTTTTTTGAAATATTTTTGAGAATCTCGGGGACCCCTTTTGGTTTTATTTTTGAAGTAGTTTGAAAGAATCTCGAGGATTTCTATTCTTGTCTTTTTGAAGTTTCCAAGAATCTCAGGAAGCCTTTGTGTTGTGTTTTTGAAGTACTTTTAAAAAATCTCGGGAACTTCTTCTGGCTGTATTTTGAAATATTTTTAAGAATCTCGGGGATCCCTTTTGGTTTTATTTTTGAAGTAGTTTGAAAGAATCTCGAGGATTTCTATTCTTGTCTTTTTGAAGTAGTTTCCAAGAATCTCAGGAAGCCTTTGTGTTGTGTTTTTGAAGTCGATTTAAAAAATCTCGGGTACCTGTTCTGGCTGTTTTTTTAAATATTTTTAATAATCTCACGGACCCCTTTTGGTTTTATTTTTGAAGTAGTTAGAAAGACTCCCGAGATTTCTATTCTTGAGTTTTTGAAGTAGTTTGAAAGAATCTCGTGGATACCTTTTGTTGTGTTTTTGAAATTCTTTCCAAGAATCTCAGGAGCCCTTTGTGTTTTTTTGAAGTGGTTTTAAAAAATCTCGAGGTACTCTTGTGGCTGTTTTTTGAAATATTTTTAAGAATCTCGGGGACCTTCTTTGGTTTTATTTTTGAAGTAGTTTGAAAAAATCCCCTTTTTTTGTTTTTGAAGTAGGTTCAAAAAATCTCTATGATCCCTTTTGTTTTGTATTTGAAGTAATGCGAAATTCCTTTGGGTAAAATTGAATAGTTTCAAGCTGCGAACGGAACAGTTTGAAGTCTATGCGTTAAAAGTAATATTTTTGACGAAAAAAGCTAAAAATTGTTTTCAAATAAGAACACTGAAGTACAATTTTCAGTTATTTGATTAATGTATAACTTTAGTTTTCTGCCGCGTTGTCCATTCGCCTCAAGTTCATTGTCGCCGACACCATTTTCTCACCTGATTATGCCATCAAATTAAAATAAATTAAATCAGGGAAAACCCCACCGGCATAGAACTGGTATGATAATTATCAACATATTTCCCGAAGAGACGCAGATTCCATAAAAATCGCCGAATTATTAAAATTCGCCCGTCAAAGTGTTGTTACCGCTGAACGCTTTTCCCGCCCCCGCAACTCCTTTGAACTCCGCTCTCCCGCCCCTTTTTATTTCTTTCGTTTTCGGTCTGACTGTCAATAAGACGGCCAACTTCTGAACTCGACGATTTCTAATTAGAGCGAAATAAAGATTAAGCTTTCTATTCGCGAATCGTTTGATGGTTTACGTCCCGAGACAAACAGATATCGTTTTCTGCTAATTGACTGCAAGATTGTCGACATCATTATCTAATTAATGCTCGACTTCGGCTCGGATCGATGCTGCTTCTGCTTCGGTACTTTTATTGTTTTATTGCATCGCACCGCAATTTACGTCCCGAACGATGTTAGCGCTGATTTATACATTTTTTCGGAGTTTATTAGCTTAATCGGGCCGTTTCTCGCCGGGGTAATTAGCTCTTTCGAGTTCGTTTTTGCGTTTTGGGGAGGGGGCGGGGGATGTTTTAAAGAGTGTTTAGGAGGTGTGGGAAATTGGGGGTTTTTGTAGCGAAAGTTCGAAATTAGCGAAATTAGCTCGCCGT
This sequence comes from Zophobas morio, assembly GCF_036711695.1. Lineage (NCBI taxonomy): Eukaryota > Metazoa > Arthropoda > Insecta > Coleoptera > Tenebrionidae > Zophobas > Zophobas morio. The sequence goes on from NW_026972108.1 coordinate 459,524, forward strand.
TTATTAATTTTTAGGATGGGAGTGGTGTGAGGAATGGAGGTTTTTTGGATAATAAGCTACTTTTAAAGCGCCTTATGGCGGCTTGACACGGCAACTCTATTAATACAAATTTTTTAATAAAACTTTAACATGCACGCTGGTTCGAGAGTACTTAATTTTTTACGGCGATAATTTTACATTAAGGAGTTTAGTGTGGCGCAAGGGTCCGCACTGAGGTCGGCTCCTTTCGCCGGATTAATCAACGATCTTATTTAATATAATAAGTATTAATCATGAATTATAGATAGTTTTTGTTTGTTTTCGAACGGACTGTACGGTGTCTCCACGAAAGCAAGATAAAAATTGTGGCTCTAGTTGTACATCGGGGCTTTAATTATAACTCGCTATTTCCGTCGATGCTCTCCACTGAGAGCAGCAAGGGTTGTAATTATCACGTTTGATTTACTGTGGAGTGGTGTAGCAAACCTTGAAAGAAAGGGTTGGATGCGTCCTTCTTTAATCAATAAACCCTTTCTGCACCCTAATTCCAGCCAGTGATACCCTTTTTATGTTTCGACTTCAATGTTAACCATAGTGGAGGTCGTAACGTACATTAGATAAATTTTTTCAAACGGGTAGTACAAAATCCACTTTGTCACTTTATTATTAGGTGTATATTGTCTCTGCAAGTGAACCAACGTTTTTTTTTTTTTTTAATAGAACGTTCTAATTCATATTAATTTATTAATAAAATTTTTGGTGAAAAAAGAAGCAATTTATCTCAAAAATAACTTCAGATTCGTAATCTACGGAGAATTATCTATAAGACGACAAATTTTCCCACTTGAAAGTAGCTTTTGTTAACATTTTTTGGATTTTTTTCTGGAAATTTTGAACTTATTTTTTTCAATTTTTTTAAATGCAAACGATTTCGGATTCATTAGTTATGGAGTTTTTCAGTTTTCTTCTTCAGTTGAAAGGATCTCCAAAAACATAACTTTAGATTCGTAAGCTTTTCTTAACTTTTTTTTTTATTTTTTTTTAAATTTTATTGCGAGCTTTTGCTATTAGTTAAAAAGTTATTTCACAAAAAACTTCACATTCGTAATCTGTGGAGAATATTTTCTAAAACACCATATTTCTAGCTTGAACAGAACCATTTTTACAATTTTTTTTTTGGAAAATTTTTAGAAACTAGTTTACTTTTTTCAGTTATTTGAAAATTGATTTAGAAATACTTTCAGATTTGTAATCTACGGAAAATTATCTGCAAGACGGCAAATTTTCCCGCTTGAAAGTAGCTTTTGTTAACAATTTTGAATTTTTTTTTTTTTTTAAGTTTTGTTCTTATTTTTCTCCATTTTTTGAAATGCTTTACTACAAACGATTTCGAATTCATTAGTTATAAAATTTTTCAGTTTTCTTCGTCAGTTGAAAGGATCTCCAAAAAATAAGTTTAGATTCGTAATCTATGGGAAATCTTTTATAAAATATATAGCATGGTTTTCTGAATTTTTTTTTGAATTTTTTTTTTAAATTTCATTGAGTTTTTGCTGTTATTTAAAAAATTATTTCACTTGAAATTTCACATTCGCAATCTGTGGAGAATTTTTTGTAAAACACCATATTTCGAGCTTGAACAGAACCATTTTTAAATTTTTTTTGTGGAAAATTTTTGGAAACTAGTTTACTTTTTTCAGTTAATTGAAAATTGATTTAGAAATATTTTCAGATTCTTAATCTACGGAAAATTATCTCAAAGACGGCAAATTTTCCCTCTTAAAAGTAGCTTTTGTTAATATTTTTTGGATTTTTTTTGGAAATTTTGTTCCTATTTTTCTCCATTTTTGAAATGCTATTTTGCAAACGATTTTAGATTCATTAACTATACAGTTTTTCAGTTTTCTTCTTCAATTGAAAGGATCTTCTAAAAATAACTTTAGATTCGTAATCTATGGAGAATTCTTTATAAGATGGCATGGTTTTTTTTTTGACATTTTTTTGAAAATTGTATTATAAATTGTTGCTGTTATTTAAAAAGTTATTTCACAGGAAATTTCACATTCGTAATCTGTGGATTTTATAATACACCATATTTCTAGCTTGAACAGAACCATTTTCATAATTTTTTTTTTGGAAAATTTTTGGAAACTAGTTTACTTTTTTCAGTTATTTGAAAATTGATTTAGAAGTACTTTCAGATTCGTAATCTACGGAAAATTATTTGCAAGACGGCAAATTTTCCTTCTTGAAAGTGGCTTTTGTTAACATTTTATGAATTTTTTTTTGGAAATTTTGTTCTTATTTTTCGCCATTTTTGGAAATGCTTTACTACAAACGATTTTGGATTCATTAGTTATGAAGTTTTTCAGTTTTCTGCGTGGGTTGAAATGATGTCCAAAATATTACTTTAGATTCGTACTCCATGGAGAATTTTTTATAAAACAGTATAGTCGTCTTAATTTTTTTTAATTTTTTTGAAAATTTTATTACGAGTTTTTGTTGTTATTTAAAAAATTATTTGACAATAAAAATTCAAATTCGTAAAGTGTGGAGAATTTTTTGTAAAACACCATATTTCTAGTTTGAACAGAACCATTTTTACAATTTTTTGTTTTTGGAAAATTTTTGGGAATTAGTTTACTTTTTTCAGTTATTTGAAAATTGATTTAGAAGTACTTTCAGATTCGTAATCCACGGAAAATTATTTGCAAGACGGCAAATTTTCCTTCTTGAAAGTGGCTTTTGTTAACATTTTATGGATTTTTTTTGGAAATTTTGTTCTTATTTTTCGCCACTTTTGGAAATGCTTTACTACAAACGATTTTGGATTCATTAGTTATGAACTTTTCCAGTTTTCTGCGTCGGTTGAAACGATGTCCAAAAAATTACTTTAGATTCGTAATCTATGGAGAATTTTTTACAAAATAGTGTAGTTGTCTTAATTTTTTTTAATTTTTTTGAAAATTTTATTACGAGTTTTTGTTGTTATTTAAAAAATTATTTGACAAAACAAATTCAAATTCGTAAAGTGTGGAGAATTTTTTATAATACACCATATTTCTAGCTTAAACAGAACCAATTTCACAATTTTTTTTTTTTTGGAAAATTTTTGGAAACTAGTTTACTTTTTTCAGTTATTTGAAAATTGATTTGTAAGTACTTTCAGATTCGTAATCTACGGAAAATTCTTTGCAAGACGGTAAATTTTCCTGCTTGAAAGTGGCTTTTGTTAACATTTTATGGATTTTTTTTTTTGGAAATTTTGTTCTTATTTTTTGCCATTTTTGAAAATGCTTTACTACAAACAATTTTGGATTCATTAGTTATGAACTTTTCCAGTTTTCTGCGTCGGTTGAAACGATGTCCAAAAAATTACTTTAGATTCGTAATCTATGGAGAATTTTTTTCAAAATAGTATAGTTGTCTTAATTTTTTTTTAATTAATTAATTTTGAAAATTTTATTACGACGTTTTGTTGTTATTTAAAAAATTATTTGCCAAAAAAAATTCAAATTCGTAAAGTGTGGAGAATTTTTTATGATACACCATATTTCTAGCTTGAACAGAACCAATTATACAATTTTTTTTTTGGAAAATTTTTGGAAACTAGTTTACTTTTTTCAGTTATTTGAAAACTGATTTAGAAGTACTTTCAGATTCGTAATCTACGGAAAATTATTCGCAAGACGGCAAATTTTCCTTCTTGAAAGTGGCTTTTGTCAACATTTTTTGGATTTTTTTTGGAAATTTTGTTCTTATTTTTCGCCATTTTTGGAAATGCTTTTCTACAAGCGATTTTAGATTCATTAACTATGCAGTTTTTTAGTTTTCTCCGTCAATTGGAAGGATCTCCTGAAAATAACTTTAGATTTGTAGTCTACGGATATAATATAAGATACTATGGTTTTTTCATTTTTTTTTAATTTTTTTTGAAAATTTCATTGCGATTTTTTCTGTTATTTAAAAAGTTATTTCACAAGAAATTTCACATTCGTAATCTAAGGAGGATTTTTTGTAAAACACCGTATTTCTAACTTAAACAGAACCATCTTTAAATTTTTTTTTTGAAAATTTTTGAAAACTAGTTTATTTTTTTCAGTTATCTGAAAATTAATTTAGAAATACTTTCAGATTCGTAATCTACGGAAAATTATTTGCAAGACTGCAAATTTTCCTGTTTGAAAGTAGCTTTTGATAACATTTTTTGGATTTTTTTTGCAAATGTTTTTTTTGGAATTTTGAAATGCTTTTCTACAAACGATTTTAGATTCATTAACTATGCAGTTTTTTAGTTTTCTCCGTTAATTGGAAGGATCTCCTGAAAATAACTTTAGATTTGTAGTCTATGGATATAATATAAGATAGATATGGTTTCTTGATTTTTTTTTTTGAAAATTTCATTGCGAGTTTTTCCGTTATTTAAAAAGTTATTTCACAAGAAATTTCACATTTGTAATCTGTGGAGAATTTTTTGTAAAACACCATATTTCTACCTTGAACAGAACCATTTTTCCAATTTTTGTTTTTGGAAAATTTTTGGAAACTAGTTTACTTCTTTGAGCGTGGGCGAGGATAGTACTTGCTAACATAAGTCTTATTTTGTCAACTGACATATCATTTGAGAAAATAGGGGGCGGGTGGGCGGGGCTAGTACTTGGCAAGATATGACTGATTTTGGCAAATGACTTATCCTGTGAGAAAATAGGGGCGGGTGGGCGGGGTTAGTACTTGGCAAGATAAGACTGATTTTGGCAAATGACATATTCTCTGAGAAAATAGGGGGCGGGTGGGTGGGGCTAGTACTTGGCAAGATAAGACTGATTTTGGCAAATCACATCATTTGAGAAAATAGTGGGCGGGTGGGCGGGGCTAGTACTTGGCAAGATAAGACTGATTTTGGAAAATCACATCATTTGAGAAAATAGGGGGCGAGTGGGCGGGCCTAGTACTTGCTAAGATAAGACTGACTTTGGGGCAAATAACATCTTCTGAGGAAATACGGGTGGGTGGGGGGGCCTAGTACTTGTTAAGACAAAACTGATTTTGCCCCTATTTATTTTGTAAAAACTTGAAGCACTAGATGACTCAAAGGTTCTTTCAGTTTTTTTTCAAAAATAAAACACCTGGAATCCCAGAATTCTTTCAACGCTTTCTAAAAGTGAAATACTTGTGGTTAATGGATCCGTGTTGAGTTTTACCCGAGATATACAAATTAAAAAAAAATCAAAATTGTAAATAACATTTTGCCATTTAAAAAACAGACCCTACACACTTTTTAGACAAAAAAAATCCTTTATTAATAATTTACTTTCTCAGGGACAACACATAAAATTTGACAAGAATCGGTCCAGTAGTTTCGAAGATAATCTGTCTTATGAAAATGCGGACAGACGGCAGACAGACAGACAGACGGGCGGAACCGAGAAAATCCGAACGTAGCCAGTCATCCGATGGACCAAAAAATGAGAGTTCGCCCATCTTGTGTGACAAGTAGTGACAATAAGCCATAACAGTCCTTAAACTCGAACATTAATTCTCGAGTCCGGTGGTGCTTAAAACCCACTCGTCCCGCGAATCTAGCATTCATTAGTTCGTAAATTTCAGTGACAACAAATTCCAATTTGCCATATAACTGAAATACGCATCTCACTTTCTACAATCGGCATCGTCTAGGCAAAAATAGCGTAAGCAGAGAAAATTTACGACACTGCCTCGACATATTTTTTCAAGTAGCGTTAGCTCTATCGACTCCACTACCATTAACACTAATACACCCATGCGATATGCATACAAATGGAGGCAGATTCGAAAGTCAGCGGCAATTTGTACGCTAAAATCATGCCATGAATTTGAATAAAAAACAAACTGTTTTCGATATCTCCGTCGAACAGGTCTCAATAAGTCTACAACAAATTTCAGTCGACGATGGCCGATAAATGGATCGGTTAGCTATTCTTATCTGACAAGGATCTAAATTTATAGATGGCGGATCCGTATATTATCCACTTATTAATAGCTTCCTATTAAAATAATCCCTCGAAGACGGTAACTTGACAACATTAATTAGTTTGCTGTCGACGCCCGAACTAGAACTGGTGCGGATAAATCAAGAGGTATTGATTTTAATAAGCCCGATAATTGGCGATTAGGGAATGCGGAGCGGTGTTTATTAAAATTAAATAATCGGGATGGAAATTTCAAGATCGACACATTATTTATCGCGTTATTAATTTTCATAAAATATATTAGAATCGATTCGCGACATAACGTCCACAAAACTCGATCGCTTTTTGCACGGCTGAAACACTCCGCTCCAGCACTTATTCTATCGATTGTAATAATCCCTGCAAAGCTCATTAAAATGCCGTTTTGAGTCTGTCTCCTCGATAGCACGGCACCGTGCCATCACTTTTTGTTTCAGGAAGGACAATAATTCCGCATTTAAAATTCAAATGGGATCAAGGGTCGCTCGCTCACCTTGAAACATATCCGACCTGAGATGCTATCTCTTCCCAAAAAACCGCCCTCCGTAATCCCTTCGCAATCGAAACGTGTTCTTCCGACTTTCCGAAGCCGGCGACGGATCGATTTTTCCGGTCCGGGCGATGCAAGGCCGCCCGTGGGACCAGGAGGAAATTACAACAAATGGGAGGGGGGCGGAAATATTTTCTGGTGGCGGTGGGTATTAGCTATAGCGTTTTAGGTTGGGTGGGTTTATAAAGAATTCTCCACAGATTACGTATCTGGAATTATTTTCAGCACAGACTTCGCTATAAGAAAAACAATCTGAAGGTATTGTTGTTCTGGACTTTCAAATAACGAGAGAAATTAGAGTTTAATTTCCAAAACTTTTCCAAAAATAGTATTAAAAACTGTCCATGTGGAAACATTGCTGTTTTATAAAGAATGCTCCGTAGTTCACAAATCTGAAGTCGTTTTTGAGATAGCTGTTCAAATAATGCAAAAAAATGAGAACCCTATTTCCAGAAAAAAATCAAAAAAATATTTATGAAAACTGTTTTCAAGAAAAAAAAATCGCAATCTTGGAGATATTTTCCCTAGATTATGAATCTCAAGGACACGTTTATCAACAGTATTGTATTCCCAAAATTTTCTGGAACCATGCAGTAAATCGTTGCTGATTTAATCAATAAAATAAATTGATACATTCACTAAATTTTATGAGTCACTTGTATAAGCAAATCTAAAAAATATAAATGCAGTGATAACTCACAAGTAAAAACTACTGATATTTTGCATATTTCCCGTAGAATTAGGAATTTAACTCCTTACTATGGAAATTTGCAATTTAACACCTTTAAGCACCACCGGACTCGAGAATTAATGTTCGAGTTTAAGGACTGTTATGGCTTATTCTCACTACTTGCCACACAAGATGGGTCGAATTTCCGTTTTTTAGTCCATCGGATAACTGGCTACGTTCGTATTTTCTCGTTTCCGTCCGTCTGTCTGTCTGCCTGCCGTCTGTCCGCATTTTTATTAGACAAATTATCTCCGAAACCAATGGACCGATTCTTGTCAAATTTAATAAGTGTAAAAATTTTAAAAACAAAGCAGAGATTCTTTTGTGTTTTTTAAATGGCAAAATGTTATTTACAGTTTTGATTTTTTTTTTCAAAAATTTGTATGTCTAGGGTAAAAACTCAACACGGATTCATAAACCACAAGTGCTAGAGAAATTTTGGTGTTTTACTTTTGAAAAAATTTAAAAGAATTCTAGAAGTTTCAAGTATTTCACTTTTAGAAAGCATTGAACGAATTCTGGGATTCCTGGTGTTTTATTTTTGAAAAAAACTAAAAGAACCTCTGAGGCATCTAGTGTTCATTTTTAAGAAAATTAAAAGAATCTCCGAGTTTCCTGGTGTTGACAGAAGAATTACGGAGGCCTCTGGTGTTTTTTTTTTTTTTGAAAAATTAAAAAAATCTCCACATTCTTTAGCGTTTTGCCGAAAGCATCTTGGAGGGCTTAGATAATTCGTTTTTTAAAGGAATCGAAAGAACTCGTTGCTAAGGAAATTTGCAATTTAACGCCTTTATATTTCACAAGTTGTTAAAAGATAATTTTTTATTTTCTCAGAGGGTAGTACTTGCTAGTACTTGCTAAGATAAGTCTTATTTTGGCAAATGACATATCCTCTGAGAAAATAGAGGGCGGGTGGGCGGGGCTAATATTTGCTAAGATAAGACTGATTTTTGCAGATGAGATATCCTCTGAGGAAATAGGGGGCGGGTGGGCGGGGCTAGTACTTGCTAAGATAAGACTGATTTTGGCAAAGGTGAGATCCAGTGAGAAAATAGAGGGCGGGTGGGCGGGGCTAATATTTGCTAAGATAAGACTGATTTTGGCAGATGACATATCCTCTGAGGAAAATGGGGGACGGGTGGTAAAACTGATTTTGCTCCTATTAAAGTAAATCCTAAATCTGATTGGATGTTTATTTTTTAACAACTCAGTCATTAATTTTTTTGACTTACCTTGTCTAAATAAATTTAAAAAATATGAATAATGATAAATCACAAGTATTGACTGATCATATTTTCTATATTTTAGATAGTATTTATCCGGCAAAATTTCGAGATAACGTTATCAATTTTTTGGAAGTGATATACGAATATATTTTGATTAAAAAATTATTACGCTTACCATAAATTTAAAATATCTGCAAAATTCAAAATTAAATTGCAAAAAGCATCAAATGCCTCAAAGATTCTTTTACATTTTTTCAGAAATAAAACACCATGGAACCCCAAAATTCTATTAAATTCTCCTAAAAATGAAACACCAGAGAAACCCGGGGTTCTTCCAATTCGCTTAAAAATGAAGCATCAGATGCCTTAGAAATTCTTTCAGATTTAAAAAAAAACACCGGCGGTTCTCGGCAAAAACAAAACACTAAATTCTTTCAAATTTTTTCAAAAATAAAGCAACCAGAACTCATAAATTCTCCCAGTTCCGTTAAAAAATGAAATACCTGAGGCCTCCAAGATTCTTTCAGATTTTTTCACAAATCACAGGGATCCTTGAGATCTCAATTCTTTTAAAAAATAAAACGCTAGAGATTGTCGAGATTCGTCAAATTTCAAAAAAAAAAAATTTTTTTTTTCAAATATAAAACACCAGGAAAGCCCGAGATTCCTTCAAATTCTTTCGAAAATAAAACACCAGAGAACCCCGGGATTTTTTCAATTCGCTGAAAAATGAAGCACCAGTTGCCTCAGAGATTCTTTCAGATTTTTTCAAAAATGAAACACCGGGGGTCTCGGGATTCTTGCGATTCTTTTCAAAAATAAAACGCCAGAGAACCCCGAGGTTTTTTTCAATTCGCTTAAAAATGAAGCACCAGATGCCTCAGAGATTCTTTCAGATTTTTTCAAAAATGAAACACTAGGAGCCCTGGAGATTAATTCAGTTCTTTTAAAAAATAAAACAGCAGAAACCCCAGAATTCTTTCAATTTTCTTAAAAATAAAGCACTAGATGCCCCAAAGGTTCTTTAAAATTTTTTCAAAAATAAAGCACCAGGAACTGCAAAATTCTCCCAGTTCGTTTAAAAAATGAAATGCCTGAGGCCTCCAAGATTCTTTCAGATTTTTTCACAGATAAAACACCAGGGATCCTTGAGATCTCAATTCTTTTAAAAAATAAAACGCTAAAGAATGCCGACATCCCTTAAATTTTTCAAAAAAAAAAAACACCAGAGACCCCCGAAATTCTGTCAATTTTTTTCAAATATAAAACACCAGAAAACTTCGTGATTCTTTCAATTTTTTGAAAAACAAAATACTAGGAAACCCCGAGCTTCTATCAAATTCTTTCGAAAATAAAACGCCAGAGAACCCCGGGGTTTTTTCAATTCGCTTAAAAATGAAGCACCAGATGCCTCAGAGATTCTTTCAGATTTTTTCAACAATGAAACACTAGGAGCCCTGGAGATTAATTCAGTTCTTTTCAAAAATAAAACAGCAAAAACCCCAGGATTCTTTCAATGTTCTTAAAAATGAAGCACTAGATGCCTCAGAGGTTCTTTCAAAAGCGCCAGGAACTCCAAAATTCTCGGAGTTCGTTTAAAAAATGAAATGCCTGAGGCCTCCAAGATTCTTTCAGATTTTTTCACAGATAAAACACCAGGGATCCTTGAGATCTCAATTCTTTTAAAAAATAAAACGTTAAAGAATGTCGAGATTCGTAAAATTTTTCAAAAAGAAAACACCAGAATTCCCTGAAATTCTGTCAATTTTTTTCAAATATAAAACACCAGAAAACTTCGTGATTTTTTTAACTTTTTCAAAGACAAAATACCAGGAAAGCTGGAGATTCTTTCAAATTCTTTCGAAAATAAAACACCATAGAACCTCGAGGTTTTTTCAATTCGCTTAAAAATGAAGCACCAGATGCCTCAGAGATTCTTTCAGATTTTTAAAAAAATAAAATACTAGGGGCTCCCGGGATTCCTGCAATTCTTTTCAAAAACAAAACACTAGGAGCCCTGGAGATTTTTTAAATTTTTTTCAAAAATAAAACATCATAAACCCCAGAATTCTTTAAATTTTCTTAAAAATGAGAGAAATCTGAGATTCTTTCAAATGTTTACTAAAATAGAATGCGAAGGATCTTCGAGATACTTTCAAAACACCAGATGCGCCCTACATTCTATAAATTTTTTTCAAATATAAAACACCCGGAAACTCAATTCACTCAAAAATGAAGCACCAAATTTATCAGAGATTCTTTCACATTTTTTCAAAAGTAAAACACCAGATGCCCCCGAAATTCTATCAAATTTTAAAAAAAATAAAACACCACGGAACCCCAAGATGCTTTTAAATTCTTCCGAAAATAAAACACTAGAGAATCCCGGGGTTTTTTCAATTCGCTTAAAAATGGAGCACCAGATGTCTCAGAGATTCTCAGATTTTTTCAAAAATAAAACACCGGGGGTTCTCGGGATTTTTGCAATTCTTTTCAAAAACAAAACAGCAAAAACCCCAGAATTCTTTCAATTTTCTTAAAAATGAAGCACTAGATGCCCCAAAGATTCTTTCAAATTTTTTCAAAAATAAAGGACCAGGAACTCCAAAATTCTCCCAGTTCCTTTAAAAAATTAAATCCCTGAGACCTCCAAGATTCTTTCAGATTTGTTCACAAATAAAACACCAGGGACCCTTGAGATCTCAATTCCTTTAAAAAATAAAACTCTAAAGAATGTCGAGATTCGTTAAATTAAAAAAAAAAAACACCAGAGGCCCCTGAAATTCTGTCAATTTTTTTCAAACATAAAACACCAGAAAACTTCGCAATTTTTTTATCAATTCGCTTAAAAATGAAACACTGGGGGTTTTCGAGATTCTTGCAGTTCTTTTCAAAAACAAAACAGTAGGGACCCTGGAGATTTTTTAAATTTTTTTCAAAAATAAAACATCAGAAACCCCCGAATTTTTTCGATTCATTTAAAAAAAGAGTTACCTAAAGCTTCTAGATTCTTTCCACAAAACGCTAAAGAATGTCGAAATTTTTTTAATTTAAAAAAAAAATTACCAGAGGTCTCAAAAATTCTGTCAATTTTTTTTCAAATGCAAAACACTAGGAAAATCGGAGATTCTTTTAATTTTTTCAAAAACGAAGTACTATGGAACCCTGAGATTCTTTCAATTTTCTTAAAAATGAAGCACTAGATGCCTCAGAGGTTCTTTCAGTTTTTTTCAAAAATAAAACTCCCAGGAATCCCAGAATTCTTCAAATGCTTTCATGGATCCGGAATGGTTAAAGTATGTACTGTATAAATTCTTTACGCCGATTTTTTGTATTCACATTCCATAATCCTAGTTCCTCAAAAAATCCTGTAGCGTAAATCCGAACCTCTTGCTATAATTCCACACGGCAGAACTCAACCCGCCTTATCTTCCCCAACCCTTCCAATTTTTCGCCCTCTTCTTCCGACATATCGCCACCTAAATCATCGCCGCCCCCCGCCCCCTAATCGCCGCTGCTCCTCCGAGCGTGCTGATAAGTACAACACAGTTCAATATTTGCCGATTCAATTTCCTCCGTTCGTATTCCTTGCATTTAAAAATCTTTATTATGTACATAACCGGGAGATATTTTTAATCAAAGTGGAAAGTCTCGTCCGCTTGGCATTTTATCGAGCGAACCGAACTCGCTGGTGCAATGCGGGGCTCCGATAACACGGCCGACCCTGCAAAAAGGGGTAAAAATGTCTTGTCAGATGCCATCAGCATCTCTGCTCCCCCTCGGCGCGGCGGCTCAGGTGACCCGCTAATGGCCGCCACTTTTTGCATTTTAATCGGAATCAAAGACAATCAACATGGAAATAAGGCTCGAAGGCTCCTTATTTGTTTGGATTTAGTGTTATGGTCCGATGGGCGGATTTGCATCGGGGGACGGAGAAATCGATGGCGCGGCGGCTCGGGAACGAGGAGGATTCGAGTGGAGAAAGAATCAAACAACTTACTACATTTTTCTTGAGATCGTGCAAATCTGGAGGCATGCTGCAACCCCAATATTAACATATTAAGCCGCCAAACTAACTTTCGGGCCCTTGTAATTTCAGCAGTGTTAGCTTTAGCCATTCCTGCCAAGAAATTTAATTGCGTAATTTAAAATATTTTGTTGTTTACATTTCCATAATTATAAATTTGCTTGGACACATGAAATTTTCCATGTAATTTCCTAAGTTAACTTGTGATGTTTAACAGCAGGCGGCGCTGGTATTTTTTAATATTTTTGCATAGATTTCAAGCACTTTGTTTCGTTGTTGGTTATGTAATCGCTACATGAGATCAAATTTGTTGCCTTTTTTTGTATTTGTTGAGATCTACCAAGTTACTAACTTATAGTTGAATTATACATTAATAAATCTTTTTCAACCCCTAGTTTTTATTTTATTTTCCGCTTTAACTCCGGTTATGATTATAACTAAAGTTATTGTTTTTTCAAAATTAAAACATGGGATACCCTGAGATTTTGTAAAATTATTTTAAAAAATAAACCAACCGGTTTCCCCGAGATTTTTAAAACTGTTTCAAGAATAAAACACAGAAGTTCTGAGTTCTCTTTTTAAAAATTAAACATGAAACCCCCAGGATCAATCATATAACATATAATAAAACATCAGAGTCCTTTGAAATTATTTGCAACTCCTGAATCAAATTCTTTTAAAAACCCTTATGATCATATTGGTTTTAAAATTAACTTGTTTCAAAAACAAAATATTTTTAAAAGCCTTCAAGATCCTTTAAAATTCTTTTAAGAATAAAACACCAAGAATTTTCAAGATTCCTTCAAATTCTTATAAAAATTAAAAAAATAAACTACCCAAAGCATCTGAGATTCTTTAACATTCTTTCAAGAATTAAACATTAAAAGCCTCCAAGATTCTTTCACATTCTTCTAAAAACAAATATCAAAGACCCCTGATAGTCTTTACAATTCTTTTAAAAATATATCACAAAGGATTCTCGAGATTCTTCAAAATTCTTTAAAAAACTCTAAGATTCTTTCACATTCGCTTCAAGATTCTTTCAAATTCTTTTTAATTCTTTCAAAAATACAACACAAGGGACTCTCGAGATTCTTTAAAATTCTTAAAAAAAAAGGAAGATTCTTTCACATCCGTTTCCAAATTAAACACAGGGGCCTCCAAGATCTTTCAAATTTTTTTAAGATTTATACATTAAAGCCCCCAAGATTCTTTCAAATACTTCTAAAAATTAGACATCAAAATCCCCCGAAATTCTTTACAATTCCTTCAAAAATACAACACAAGGGGCCTTCAAGATTCTTTAGAATTCTTTTAAACACCCCTAACAGTCTGTCATATTTGTTTCAAGATTAAACACCAGAGGTCGCCAAGATTCTTTCAAATTATTTCAAAAACACAACACAAAGAGCTTTCAAGATTCTTTTAAATTCTTCTAAAAATAAATATCAAAGACCTTTGATATTCTTTGCAATTGTTTCAAAAATACATCACCAGGGACTCTCGAGATTCTCCAAAATTCTTTTAAAAACCTCCAAGATTATTTCAAATTCTTCCGAAAGTAAAACATCGAAGTCCCCAAATCCTTTATAATTCTTTCAAATATACAACACAATGAGCTTCCAAGGTTCTTTCAAATTCTTTTAAAAACCCCTAACATTCTGTCATACTCGTTTCAAAATTAAACACCAGAGGTCGCCAAGATTCTTTCAAATTATTTAAAAAATACAACACAAAAAGCTTTCAAGATTCTTTCAAATTCTTCTAAAAATAAGTATCAAAGACCTTTGATATTCTTTACAATTCTTTCAAAAATACATCAGGAGGGACTTTCGAGATTCTCCAAAATTCTTTTAAAAATCTCCAAGATTCTTTCAAATTCTTCCAAAAATAAAATATCAAAGTCCCCAAATCCTTTATAATTTTTTCAAAAATACAACACAAGGAGTTTTCAAGATTCGTTCAAATTCTTTTAAAAACCCCTAACATTCTGTCATATTCGTTTCAAAATTAAACACCAGAGGTCGCCAAGATTCTTTCAAATTATTTCAAAAATACAACACAAAGAGCTTTCAAGATTCTTTCAAATTCTTTTAAAAATAAGTATCAAAGACCCTTGGTATTCTTTAGAATTCTTTCAAAAACTCATCACAACCGACTCTCGAGATTCTCCAAAATTCTTAAAAAAAAACCCAAGATTCTTTCAAATTCTTCCAAAAATAAAACATCAAAGTCTCCAAATCCTTAAAAACCTTTCAAAAATACAACACATGGAGCTTTCAAGATTCTTTAAAATTCTTTTAAAAACCCCTAACATTTTGTCATATTCGTTTCAAAATTAAGCACCAAAGGTCGCCAAGATTCTTTCAAATTATTTCAAATATTAAATATTAAAAGCACCCAAGATTCTTTTAAATTCTTCTAAAAATAAGTATCAAAGACCCTTGATATTTTTTACAAATCTTTCAAAAATAGATCACAAGGGACTTTCGAGATACTCCCAAATTCTTCTAAAAATCTCCAAGGTTCTTTCAAATTCTTCCAAAAATAAAACATCAAAGTTCCCAAATCCTTTATAATTCTTTCTAACATACAACACAAGGAGCTTTCAAGATTCATTCAAATTCTTTTAAAAACCCCTAATATTCTGTCATATTCGTTTCAAAATTAAGCACCACAAATCGCCAAGATTCTTTCAAATTATTTCAAAAATACAACATGAAGAGCTTTCAAGATTCTTTCAAATTCTTTCAAGATTAACCACAGAGTGTGCTTGAAATTCTTTATAATTCTTTAAAATTAAAACACCACACTCTTTCAAATTCGTTTCAAGATTAAACACAGAATCCCCAAGATTCTTTCAAATTCTTCCAAAAATTAAACACCAGGAGCCTCAAGATTCTCTAAACAAAAAAATTGGGGGCTCTGATATTCTTTAAATTCTTTCAAGATTAACCACTAAGTGTGCTTAAGATTCTTTATAATGCTTTAAAATTAAAATACCAGCGATCCCCATGCTTTTTCAAATTCGTTTAAAAATTAAAGACAGAATCCCCAGGATTCTTTCAAATTCTTCCAAAAATTAAACATCAAGAACCTCAAGATTCTCTAAACAAAAGAACAGGAGGCCCTGACATTCTTTAAATTCTTTCAAGTTTAATCACGGAATGTGGTTGAGATATTATAATAATTCTTCAAAATTAAAACACCAGGGATCCCGACACTCTTTTAAATTCCTTTAAAAATTAAACACCAGGAACCCCAAGATTTTGAAAAAAAAGCAGTAGACAGATTCTTTATATTCTTTCAAAATTAAAACACAGCACGTCAATGAAATTCTTCGAAATTCTTTCAAAATATAAAAGTTGAGGCTACTTAAATGTTTTAAATTCTTTCAAAAATAGAGCTTCAAGTGTCTCGGAGATGCTTTAAATTCTTAAAAAAAGCACTGGAAAACTGAGATTCTTTAAAATTCTTTTAGAAATAAAACACCAAGAATTTTCCACATTCTTTCAAATTCTTCCAAAAAAAGAAAACACCAAAAGCCCTTGATAATCTTTAAATTCTTGGAAGAATAAACGACCCAAACCATCTGCGATTTTTTAAACTTATTTCAAAAATTAAACATGAAAATCCTCCAAGATTCTTTGAAAGTTTTCCAAAAATAAAGCACCAGAGGTCCCTGACATTTTTTTAAATTCTCCCAGAATAAAACACATGTCCCTGAGATTCTTTAAAATCTAAAAAAAAACACTGTTAGATTTTAAGATTCTTGAAATTCTTTCAATAATTAAACACCAGAGATCCTCAAGATTCTTTCAAATTCTACCAAAAACAAAATTTATACCACACATCCTGGACATTCTTTAAATTCTTTCAAAATTAAAACACAGGACGTCAATAAAATTCTTTGAAATTCTTTCAAAACTTAAAGGTCGGGGCTACTGAGATGTTTTAAATTCTTTCAAAAATAGAGCTTCAGGTGTCTCTGAGATGCTTTAAATTCTTTAAAAAAGCACCGGAGACTCTGAGATTCTTTAAAATTTTTTTAAAAATAACACACCAAGAATTCTCAAGATTTTTTAAAATTCCTACAAAAATTAAACATCAGAAGCCGTCAAGATTTTCTTAGATTCTTCCAAAATTCATATTCGTTTCAAAATTAAACACCTCAGTGTTCGCCAAGATTCTTTCAAATTATTTCAAAAATACAACACAAGGAGCTTTCAAGATTCTTTCAAATTCTTTTAAAAATAAGTATCAAAGACCCTTGATATTCTTTACAATTCTTTCAAAAATTCATCACAAGGGACTTTCGAGATTCTCCAAAATTCTTTTAATAACCCCCAAGATTCTTTCAAATTCTTCAAAAATAAAACATCAAAGTCTCCAAATCCTTTATAATTCTTTCAAAAATACAACAGAAGGAGCTTTCAAGATTCTTTCAAATTCTTTTAAAAACCCCTAACATTCTGTCATATTCGTTTCAAAATTAAGCACCACAGGTCGCCAAGATTCTTTCAAATTTGTTTCAAGATTTAACACAGAATCCCCCATCAAATTCTTCCAGAAATTACACCCAAAAACCCAAAGACAATTTTAAAGAGTTCCAAAATTAAAACAGGGAGTGTCCATTAGATTCTTCAAAACTAAAACATTGGAAGCTGGTGAATTTTGATAAAAGTCTTTTAGAAATAAAAAACCAGCGGTCCTCAACAATTTTGCACATCTGTTTAAAAGTTAATTACCCCTGAAATTCTTTAATTTTTTTGAAAATTAAAACATTCAGTCCACTTAACATTCTTAAAAATTCTTTAAAAAATAACACACCAAGGGTCCTCAAATATTCTTCAAAAATATGTCAAAAACGAAACGTTGGGGCCATTGAAATAAAAAAAAACACCAGGACTCCTTAAGATTTTATCAGATTCTGACAAGACTTAAACATCAAAACTTCCAAGATTCGTTCAATTTACCCAAAAACAAAGCGCCGGAAGTCCCCGAAATCCTTTAAAATTGTCAAAAATATTTTCATAAATAAATTTGACTTGCGCACATTTGAACCATTTTTGAATATTCTCAGTTCATAAACGCTGAAAAAAATATATGTTGGAACCAATCACGAATCTACCCTGAAATTAATTCAAGGAGACGATAGTAATGTTTCCGTCTAGTTTTAGAAAGAAACATTGCAACTTTTATTCTAGGAAGTAGGAAGAAATTAGAAAAAGCGAAAATCAGCTAAAATTTTTTGTAGACACAAAATATAAATAAAAATGCGCCCTTTAGCCATGTATCTGTCCCGACAAGAGCAGCACAGTTTTCACTCCATTTAGTCCAAACCTAATCTTTCCGCGTTAAACCAACTTTCCTAATTTTCGAAAATACCATCGCACTAGCATCCGTGCCGCAGCAACACCTCGCCGTTAAGACTTAATTACACCCACTAAAAGTGCTCGCTTATGAAAACTCCCGGCACTAAGCCAGCGTTTAGTGCACTAAACCCATCCCCCAGTAAATAAAAATCCCATTTCGCGAGTCGGCATGTTGCATCTCGACGGCGTCCATTACGCCGAAAACGCCTGCAATTTCTCTAATAATAGCCTCTCGACTCGAAAAACCGATTTAACACACAATTGCCGGTTTGCAGCGGACGTCGCTAAATTACCGCGATGAAAATATGGATCTCGCTCCATTTTCCGGCCTTTTAATTTCCCAAACGTTCACAAATTGGCCCAATTTTTCCGCCGGCACGCTGTTATTACACAATGATTTGCCGAAATATCGATTAGCTATGCAAACAAGCGGCTTGTAATTATAGTGATCGCAGGTAATAGGGTGTCTCATTTCGCATAATGTCTGCCAATTTGAATTCGCAAAAGCGAGTTTAGGACACGAACAATAATTTACAACACAATGGCACACCTGTGCCGGGGGAGCGGGGGGCGTGAGAAAGGCTTAATTAAACTATTAGGAGGGGGAGGAGCGAGGTGTGGGTTTTTTGGCGGCGCGTCTTGGAGGGTATTGTTGGGGGTTTTTACGAGCCGGGAGACTAAAGTGTTAAGTGGTGTAGGAACATCGGGACTATATTCAGCGAGTAACGACAAAATTAGAGCTACTTAATTTTTTTCTGCTCTTTTTAACGTAGTTGAAGTTGGCGACGTTTTAAACCTAGTTACGTATGTAAACGCCTTAAGTATTAGCGTCCCAGGGCTCAAACCTAGGTCTGCTGTTTTTATATTTTACTTTAATGACGTTAGCATTAATTTCACTGTAGATGCGTAATGGGTCCCAATGTTTTTTTTTAAAGAATTAATCAATCTTGAGGGCTTCCAGTGTTTTATTTTTGAAAAGATTTAAAAAACCTTCGGGAACTCCGGTGTTTTATTTTTGAAAGAGTTTTAAAAAGTCTCAAAGACACCCCATGTTTTAATTCTGGAAGAATATAAAAAATGTAGGACCTCTGATGTTTCATTTTTGGAAGAATTTGACAGAATCTTGAACATTATTGGTGTTTTATTTATAAAAAAATTAAAGAATCTCAGAGTCTTCCGGTGCTTTTTTTATGAATTTAAAGCATCTCAGAGACACCGGAAGCTCTATTTTTGAAAGAATTTGAAACATCTCAGTAGCCCTGAGATTTAGATTTTGAAAGAATTTCAAAGTTCATTGACGTGTTGTTTTAATTTTGAAAGAATTTAAAGAATGTCCAGGATGTCTGGTATAAATGTTGTTTTTGGTAGAATTTGAAAGAAACTTGAGAATTTCTGGTGTTTTGTTATTGAAAGAATTTCAGGAATCTTAAAATCTAATGGTGTTTTTTTAGATTTTAAAGAACCTCAGGGACATGTGTTTCATTCTGGAAGAATTTGAAAAATGTCAAGGACCTCTGGTGCTTTATTTTTGGAAAAATTTCAAAAAATCTTGGAGGATTTTCATGTTAAATTTTTGAAGTAAGTTTAAAAAATCTCAGATGGTTTGGGTCGTTTATTTCTCAAAGAATTTAAAGAATCTCAGGGAAAAGCCTTGTTTCAATTTTGAAAGAATTTAAAGATTATCAAGGGCTTTTGGTGTTTTCTTTTTTTGGAAGAATTTGAGAAAATCTTGAAGGCTTCTGATGTTTAATTTTTGGAAGAATTTGAAAGAATGTTGAAAATTCTTGGTGTTTTATTCTTAAAAGAATTTTAAAGAATCTCAGTCTTCCAGTGCTTTTTTTAAGAATTTAAAGCATCTCCGAGACACTTGAGGCTCTATTTCTGAAAGAATTTAAACATCTCAGTAGCCTCAATCTTTAGATTTTAAAAGAATTTCATTAACGTCCTGTGTTTTAATTTCGAAAGAATTTAAAGAATGTCCAGAATGTCTGGTATAAATTTTATTTTTGGAAGAATTTGAAAGAATCTTGAGGATCTCTGGTGTCTTATTATTGAAAGAATTTCAAGAATCTTAAAATCTAATGGTGTTTTTTTTATTTTAAAGAATTTCAGGGCCATATGTTTTAATTCTGGAAGAATTTAAAAAATGTCAGGGACCTCTGGTGCTCTATTTTTGGAAAAATTTCAAAGAATCTTGGAGGATTTTCATGTTAAATTTTTGAAATTAGTTTAAAAAATCTCAGATGGTTTGGGTCGTTTATTTCTCAAAGAATTTAAAGAATCTCAAGGAAAAGCCTTGTTTCAATTTTGAAAGAATTTAAAGATTATCAAGGGTTTTTGGTGTTTTCTTTTTTTGGAAGAATTTGAGAAAATCTTGAAGGCTTCTGATGTTTAATTTTTGGAAGAATTTGAAAGAATGTTGAAAATTCTTGGTATTTTATTCTTAAAAGAATTTTAAAGAATCTCAGTCTTCCAGTGCTTTTTTTAAGATTTAAGGCATCTCCGAGACACTTGAGGCTCTATTTCTGAAAGAATTTAAAACATCTCAGTAGCATCGATCTTTAGATTTTAAAAGAATTTCATTAACGTCCTGTGTTTTAATTTCGAAAGAATTTAAAGAATGTCCAGGATGTCTGGTATAAATTTTATTTTTGGAAGAATTTGAAAGAATCTTGAGGATCTCTGGTGTCTTATTATTGAAAGAATTTCAAGAATCTTAAAATCCAATGGTGTTTTTTTTATTTTAAAGAATCTCAGGGCCATATGTTTTAATTCTGGAAGAATTTAAAAAATGTCAAGGACCTCTGGTGCTCTATTTTTGGAAAAATTTCAAAGAATCTTGGAGGATTTTCATGTTTAATTTTTGAAATAAGTTTAAAAAATCTCAGATGGTTTGGGTCGTTTATTTCTCAAAGAATTTAAAGAATCTCAGGGAAAAGCCTTGTTTCAATTTTGAGAGAATTTAAAGATTATTATCAACGGCTTTTGGTGTTTTCTTTTTGGAAGAATTTGAGAAAATCTTGACGGCTTCTGATGTTTAATTTTTGTAAGAATTTTTGGTGTTTTATTCTTAAAAGAATTTTAAAGAATCTCAAAGTCTTCCAGTGCTTTTTAAAAAATTTAAAACATCTCAAAGACACCGAAGCTCTATTTTGAAAGAATTTAAAACATCTCAGTAGCCCGACCTTTAGGTTTTGAAAGAATTTCAAAGAATTTTATTGACGTCCTGTGTCTTATTATTGAAAGAATTTCAAGAATCTTAAAGTCTAATAGTGTTTTTTTTAGATTTTAAAGAATCTCAGGGGCATGTGTTTTAATTCTGGAAGAATTTTAAAAATGTCAAGGACCTCTGGTGTTTTATTTTTGGAAGAATTTGAAACAATCTTGGAGGCTTTTGATGTTTAATTCTTGAAAGAATTTTAGAGAATCTCAGATGCTTTGGTTCGTTTATTTTTCAAAGAATTTAAACAATCTCAGGGAAATCCCTCGTTTTAACTTTGAAAGAATTTAAAAATTATCAAGGGTTTTTGAGGTTTTTTTTTTGGGAAAATTTGAGAAAATCCTGGAGGTGTTTAATTTGGAATTGAATATGACAGAATGTTAGGGGTGTGTAAAAGAATTCTAAAGTTTTCTTGAAGGAATTGTAAAAAATTTCAGGCGGCTTTGATGTCTTATTTTTGGAAGAATTTGAAAGAATCTTAAGGATTCTGTGTTTAATCTTGAAACGAATTTGAAAGAGTGTGGGGATCCCTGGTGTTTTAATTTTAAAGAACTACTTAGAAAGAATCTCAAGTACACTCCGTGGTTAATCTTGAAAGAATTTATAGAATATCAGGGCCTCCTGTTTTTTTTTTGTTTAGAAAATCTCGAGGTTATTGGTGTTTAATTTTTGGAAGAATTTGAAAGAATCTTGGGGATTCTGTGCTTAATCTTGAAACGAATTTGAAAGAGTGTGGGTATCCCTGGTGTTTTAATTTTAAAGAACTACTTATAAAAAATCTCAAGCACATCCGTGGTTAATCTTGAAAGAATTTAAAGAATATCAGGGTCTCCTGTTTTTTTTTTGTTTGGAAAATCTTGAGGTTACTGGTGTTTAATTTTTGGAAGAATTTGAAAGAATCTTGGGGATTCTGTGCTTAATCTTGAAACGAATTTGAAAGAGTGTGGGGATCCCCGGTGTTTTAATTTTAAGGGACTACTTATAAAGAATCTCAAGTAGACTTCGTGGTTAATCTTCAAAGAATTTAAAAAATATAGCTCCTGTTTTTTTTAGAGAATCATAAAGGTTCTGGTGTTTAATTTTAAGAGGAATTTGAAAGAATCTTCAATTCAATTTTTATAGGAATATGAAAGATTTTTGAGGACAACTGGTGTTCTATTTCCAAAGGAGTTAAAATAATTTCAGATGTTCTTGGTGTATAAATTTTGCAATAATTTAAAATACTTCAGAGAAATTCCACGCTTTATTTTCTAAAGAATTCGCGTTTTAATTTTGAAAGAATTTCAAATTCCTCTGTTTTGTTTTTGATAGAATTTGATATTATCTTCGGCGTCCCTGGTATTTAATTTTTGAAAAATCTTAAAAAATCAGCTGCTTATTGTGTTTTATTTTTTAACGAATTTTAAAAATCTGTGTTTAATTTTTTTTTTTAAATTTGAAAGAATATTGAGAACTCTGGGTGTTTTGTTGTTGAACGAATATAAAGAATCTCTATTTTCCGCGACATTTGCTTTTGAAATAATTTTTTAAAATCTCAGGCTTTTCCTTTGTTTAATTTTTAAACGAATTTAAAGAATCCCAGGGAAACTCGGTTTTTTACTTTTGAAAGGATTTTAAAGAATTTGAAGAAAAGCCCGTGTTTTAATTTTGAGAAAATTTAAAGAACGTCAGGTGTTCCTGATGTTTTATTTTTGGAAAAATTTTAAAGAACCTGGTAGCCCCCGGTGTATTTTTTGAAGGAACCAAAGTAGAGGACCTCTGGTGTTTAATTTTTAAACCAATGTGAAAGAATTTTGGAGATTTTTAAAAGAATTTTAAAGAATCTCAAAAGCCTTTTGTGTTGTATTTTTGATAGAATTGTAACAAATCGCTTTGTTTTTGAGAAAACTTGAAAGAATCTTGGGGACTTTTAATGTTTAATTTTTAAAAGAATTTAGAAGAATCTTCAGGACTTCTGGTATTTTCATTTCGAAAAAATTTAAAGAACGATGATGACTCTTAGTGTTTTGTTTTTGAAAGAATTTGAAATAACCTAGGGGCTACTGGTATGTAAATTTTGAAAAAATTGAAATAATCTTGGACATCTCTGGTGTTTAATTTTTAAACTAAATGTTTTAGTTCTGGAAAAATTTTCAGGGATTTTAGTGTTCAATTTTTGAAAGAGTTTGAAAGAATCTTAATTTTTCTATTTCAGGTTCACTATAAAAGTGTTACAAAGAGTTATTTGAGAACTTTTTGATTATTACAATTTCAAAAAAAGTCTGTTCTACTAAACATTAACATGTACTTTCAACAAGTATCAAGAAATCTGGATTAATTCATAGTCGTGCTAAATATCGCTTAAGTGCCCATTACACGATTCTGCGTTTGACGAGTTGAAATTTTCGAATAAAATATCGCAGATAAAGCAAATTACCTTAGGACCTCAATACTTCATCAACTAAGAGGCTGACTGTTCAAATTATAAAATGTCGGAAGGCTTGTAAAACATAAAAACGTGTAATGCTACATTCGAATATCAATTATCTTAAATTTTAGCTTTGAAAGAAAATTGAACTTTTTTCGGAAATTACAACGATTTCACCCCCTCCCGCTAATTATCGCCCCCGCACCACATTACCCGTCGCCACATCCTCGTCCCGATAATCGCGAATTTCCAATTATCCTGCGGTCCGTCCTGGCAAAAATGCAAATAATCCACCCGTTTCAGTTTTTCCAGCTTTCGAAGTTAATTAAACCGAACCGAAAAAAGCAATTTTCCCATCTCTAGCAGTTATTAAAATCCAGTTTAGCAAAAATCATAGTCAATAAAAGCTTGCTTTAATAACCCCGGCTAATGGCAATACGGGCCGCCGTTCGCAATATCGTGCCGCCGTACTCAAATAATAATTGAGATATTCAAATTTGGGAAGTTTTTAAATTACCAACGGCCTTGAGACATGCCACCGCCGAATAATCACGCGCAAAATGGCGTTTCGTGGTGTGATAATTGGTAATTTCACGTGCAAGAGGAGAAATGTTAATGTGAGTGCGAATGATCTTGATGTGGTTAATTCTAGGCGAAAAATGGAATTTTTGGGGGCTAAGGAGGTGTGGATTGGGCTATTTTTTTTTTCGAAAAAAATGTGTAGGCTTAATCTAAATTAGAGCGCGAGATCGGAATCGCTTGTCCACATTAGTAAAACTAAATCAGATTTTTTAGAACATATGTATTATTTTTTGCCAGCGCGAAATGGCAAGTTTGGGTGCTAAGTGGCGATAAAGCGACACACTCAGTCGCGATAATTTTTCTGTACAACCGTGAATTTCACTAGGGAAAAAAAGGAAGCAGAAAGCAATCAGGAAAAATTAATAGTGCGGTAAAATCAACTACACTGTTACGTACTCATACTTTTTCTTTTTTTTTTTATCGTGTTTAAACAAGTCTCAAGTCGTAGATAAAATTTTGTACATTAGCCGTGTTACTACACAGTATATCACACTCGCGTGATTACGAAACCTTTTCACATTCGTGTAGGTAATAGAGGTTTTTGTCCTACTTGTAACGTAAGTAGTTATTATAACACTCGGGCCATGTTTATAAAAACGCTCATTACTTAATCATGCGACGAACTGATCACATGGTAATTAATATTCATTAAACGAGATTCTCGGATTAAGTATTAACGAGCCACTCAGTGTTTAATAAATCATTCGCGTTAAGTCAAGTTGAGCGAAAATAAATTTCTTTAATTCGAGAGCAAGCTGTATACTTAAATAATTTAGTTTGTTAAAATAACCTATGAAAAAATTCACATTTTCTGTAACCTTTATCCATCCATAAATTTAATGTAATGTTTAGTAAAAGTAAAATAAAATATACTCACTACACCTAGCCAACTGGTTTCCTTTCTCCCCATTTCCATAAAACATTACACCCAGCACTTCGCTTTATTTACAGCCAGCCATATAACATAAAACCCAATAAAACAAAAATAACCCTCCTCAAACTTTATTATCTATTATGACTCCGCCAGCTTTATTTTCATCTTAACATATCCGTAATTACAATATATTTCACTACACATTACCAGCTTCGACGTTATTAACAATAAAACTGAAATTACCACTAAATATAAAATATAACAGCAACATAACATAAATATCTTTTTTACAACCTGTCCACCTAAAAATACTGCGGACATATTTCTCCAAAGCAGAACCGTTTTTCAATAATAAATCAACACCCGTACTACAAATAACGCTCGTCGTAAAAAAACAACGAAACCAATAACAATATTCGCCTCCGTGCGGTTTGTGAAAGCGCATCCGGGTCGACGGCTTGGACACCCCTGGAAAGAGATGTTTCGCGGCGCCGCACTGTATAGTCGGAGCTTGAAGTAGCGGCGCTTCGGCTACTGGAGACTAGAGGGCGCTGAGAGTACTGCAGAAACAAATTTTTGCGAATTTGGCAGCTTCAGCCGGATTTTTGTGTTTATTTTATAACAATTTTTGTCCTTAATTTTTTTATATTGTTTTGGCTACGTTTCTCGAGTTGATAGAAAAAGTTTATTTTATTTAACAGTATAGTAACGATTGCTACCAATAGAGGGCACTTGATTTCAGTTTCTGTATTTTTGCCGATTTAGTATTGTGTACGAAAAGTATATTTTTTATTAATGACAATAGTGTTTTGAATAATGATTAAATAAAAATATTAATCGGTTTTTTTTTTAATAGATAACAGCTTTGTGCTTGTGTTACGGCTTAGCTCTGATAATTATGGTCGTATAATATTGCGGTTGGACACGAAGGAATTAGATAAAGCGAGATATGCCAATTTGAGTTCTATGAGGCGTGCGGTAATCAAATTTTACACACGTATCGGATTAAGTTTGTGTCAAATTTTCACACACTTACCTGTTTCTTGCTAAACTCTTTTTATTGTTGTATACATTTAGACAAACTTTTAAAAATTCATGGCCGTCTTTTTATGTTATTAACATCTGTGTATTACAAAGATTTCAAAGATTTTTAAATAAATAAACTTCCTTCTAATCTATTTTATTCATTTATTCAGTTACAACTAGGTCTACAAATTTAACAAACAAATAGAAAGTAAATATATTTTTAAATGAAAATCTAAAGAGCACCTAAAACCTAATGCGTCATTAAAGGTAAATAGTACGTGGCTAGTTTTCAAAAATATTACACAAAATTAGCTAATTTTCTTTTCAGTTGTCGAAATTTTCGTTCAAATTTTATTCTTCTTGGATAGTTTCCTTTTTCGACTAGATTCTTCCAGAAAACTTGGCATTTTCTTTTCTTTTTCTCATCTATTCAATTGACATAATTTTCGGTCAAATCTTCATTTTTCTTGAAAAACTAGACAAAATTGCACATACTAAATGGGTTTTAAATTGTATAAAATGACATAGTCCTACACATGTAATTAATGACTCCGTATCGAATTTCTACCCGAAAGGTCCAGATTTTTGGAAAAAATCAAAATTATAAAACAACATTTTGCAATTTAATTTTGAATCTACCAAACCCAATGTTTTGAAATCTTGCAGATATTTTAAATTTGTTATAAGCATAATAATTTTTTAACCAAAATATATTCGCTTATCCCCTCCGAAAAACCGATGACGTCATCTCAAAATTTTGCCTGATAAATAAAATATGCAAAATATGATCAGTCTATATTTGTGATTTATCACTGCATTCATATTTTTTAGATTTGCTTAAACAAGGTGACTCAAAAAAAATAACGACTGAGTTGTTAAAAATAAACATCCAATGAGATTTAGGAATTTAACTGGTTACTATGATTTGCAATTTAACACCTTTTAAATTTAACAAGTTTTTAATAGGGGCAAAATCAGTCTTATCTCAGCAAGTACTAACCCCGCCCACCCGCCCTCTATTTTCTCAAAGAATATGTCATTTGCCAAAATCGGTCTTATCTTAGCAAGTACTTACCCCGCCCACCCGCCCCTATTTTCTCAGAGGAAATACCATTTGCCAAAATAAGGCTTTTCTTAGCAAATATTAGCAAGTACTACCCTCTGAGAAAATAAATGGGCTAGTACTTGCTAACATAAGTCTTATTTTGGCAAATGACATATCCTCTGAGAAAAGAGTGGGTGGGTGGGCGGGGCTAGTACTTGGTAAGATAAGACTGATTTTGGCAAATGACATACCTTCTAAGAACAAAGTGGGTGGGTGGGCGGGGCTAGTACTTGGTAACATAAGTCTTATTTTGGCAGATCACACATCCTCTGAGAAAATAGAAGGCGGGTGGGTGGGTTTTAGTATTTGCTAAGATAAGACTGAATTTGGCAAATAACATAGCTTCCAAGAAAATAGAGGGCGGGTGGGCGGGGCTAGTACTTGCTAAGATAAGACTTATTTCGGCAGATGACATATCCTCGGAGAAAATAGGGGGTGGGTGGGCGGGCCTAGTACTTGTTAAGATAAAACTTAACTCAAAAATCTTAGATATGTTTCACGGTACTTTATAGATGCGAGAGAAGTTCTGTTGAAACAGCTTTCTACAAATTTTTTTTTCAGTTGACGCAATTTTCATTCAAATTTCATTCTTTTTGGAAATTTTCCTTGTTCCATACTTCTCTGGTTTTTGAAGAAACCTCTGTAAACCTATGTACTCAACATTGATACGAAAATTTTCTTTTTTTTCTCGCCTTTTTAGTTGCTTCCGATTTTCTTTCAAATTTGGTTCTTTCTGGATATTTTCCTTTTTTGACAGATCTATGATTCTTCAAGAAAACTTCGCATTTTCAGCTCAACATAGAAGTAGAAATTTTCTTTTCTTTTTCTCACCTTTTCAATTGACATGATTTTCAGTCAAATCTTCATTCAGACAATTTTCTTTTCAATTGCCGCATATTTCATTATAATTTCATTCTTCTTGGACATTTTCCATATTCGACAGATCTTTGATTCTTCAAGAAAATTCCGTATTTCTTTTATTCCTTCATTTTTCTTTTAAAACAGACATTTTTTTTTTCAGTTGCCGCTATTTTCACTCAAATTTCATTCTTCCTGGAAATCGTCGATAATCGTCAGAAAAAGCTTCGTATTTTTCAGCTCAACATCGAAATGGAAATTTTCTTTTTTTTTCACCTTTTCAGTTGATATAATTTTAAAATCAAATTCTCATTTTTCTTGGAAAACGACCAATATTTTTTCCGTTGCTTAAATTTTCATTAAAATTTCATTCTTCTTGGAAATTTTTCAGCTTCGGCAGATCTCTGGTTGTTCAAGAAAATTCCGTAATTTTGCAACATGGAAACAGTAATTTTCTTTTCTTTCTCTCACCTTTTCAATTGACATAATTTTCAGTCACATCTTTATTTTTCTACGAAAATAGCCAATCTCATTTTCAGTCGCTTCAATTTTCATTAAAATTTGATTTTTCTTGGAAATCTTTCATATTCGACAAATCTTTGTTACTTCAAGAAAACTCTAAATTTTTCAACTCAACACCGAAACGAAAATTTTCTATTTTTCCTCGCTTTTTCGGTTGACATAATTTTAAGTCAAATCTTCATTTTTCTTTTAAAACCGACAATTTTCTTTTCAGTTGTCGCTATTTTCATTAAAATTTCATTCTTCCTGGAAATCGTCCATATTCGTTAGATTTCTGATTTTTAGAGAAAGCTCCGTATTTTTCAGCTCAACATCGAAACGGAAATTTTCTTTTTTTTTCGCCTTTTCAGTTGACATAATTTTAAATCTAATTTTCATTTTTTTGGAAAACGACTAATCTTTTTTCAGTTGCTGCAATTTTCATTAAAATTTTATTCTTATTGGAAATTTTCTATCTTCTACAGATCGCTGGTTCTTCAAGAAAATTCCGTAATTTTGCAACATGGAAACAGTAATTTTCTTTTCTTTTTCTCACCTTTTCAATTGATATAATTTTCAGTAAAATCTTCATTTTTCTTGGAAAACTAGACAATTTTTTTTCAGTTCACACAATTTTCACTCAAATTCAAGAAATCTATGTGTCTTTCAACTCAAGATAGAAAAAGAAATTTTCATTGTTTTACGCCTTTTCAGTTGAGATCATTTTCTGTGATATCTTCATTTTTTTTTTGAAAACTAGTAAATCCTTACAATCAAATTTCATTCTTTTTTTGGAAATCTTACTTCTTTGACGGATCTCTGTTTCTTTAACAAACATTTATATTTTTCAGTTCAACATAGAAACGGAAATTTTCTTTTTTTCTCTTCTTTTCAATTGATATAATTTTCAGTTAAATCTTCATTTTTCTTGGAAAGCTAGACATTTTTTTTTCACTTAGCACAATTTTCACTCAAATGCAACAAACCTCTGTGTCTTTCAACTCAAGACAGAAAAAGAAATTTTCTTTGTTTTACACCTTTTCAGTTGACATAACTTTCAGTGATATCTTTATTTTTTTTTGAAAACTAGTAAATCTTTACATTCAAATTTCATTCTTTTTTTGGAAATCTTTCTTCTTTGGCAGATCTTTGTTTCTTTAACAAACCTCTTTATTTTTCAGTTCAACATAGAAACGAAAATTTTCTTTTTTGCTCTCCTTTTCAATTGACATAATTTTCAGTAAAATCTTCATTTTTCTTGGAAAACTAGACATTTTTTTCAGTTATCTCCATTTCCATTTTAATTGTATTCTCCTTGGAAATCATTCTTTTTCGATTGCTCTCTAGTTCTTCGAGAAATGTCTATGTCAAGATAGAAAAGAAAATTTTCTTTTTTTTTCACACCCTTCAGTTGACACAATTTTCAGTCAACTCTCCATTTCTCTTGGAAAACCAGACAATTTTTTTAGTTGCCACAATTTTCATTCAAATTTCATTCTTCTTGGAAATTTTGCTTCTTCGACAGTTCTCTTGTTCTTCAAGAAATCATTGTGATTTTCTACTCAAGATATAAAAGGAAATTTTCTTTTTTTACAGCTTTTCAAATGGCATAATTTTCGGCCAAATTTTCATTATTTTTTTTCTTCAACAACTCTCTGGTTCTTCAAGTAACCTGTTGTGTTTTTCAACTCAGGATAGAAAAGGACAGTTGACATAGTGTTCAGTCAAATTTTCATTTTTCTTTTTTGAAAACTAGCAAATCCTCTCATTCAGTTATCGCAGTTTACATTCAAATTTCACTATTTTTGGAAATCTTCAAACCTCTGTTTTTTTCAGGTCAACATCTTCGTTTTTCTTGGAAAATTAGCCATCCTTCTTTTCAGTTGGCGTAATTTTCTTTCAAAGTTAATTCTTGGAAATTTTCCTTCTGACAGATCTCTGATTCTTCAAGAAACCCAAATTTCCTTTTTTTTCGCTTTTTCAGTTGACATAATTTTCAAACAAATCTTCGTTCTTCTAGGAAAACTCGCCAATCTTCGACAAATCTCTGATTTTTTACAGCTCCATATATAAACAGTAATTTTCTTTTCTTTGTTCAAAAGTGGAAAATTTAATGTTTTCAGGTCTCAAACAACAGCTTTTTCAGCCGTCATTTCACTTACTGAATTGTCATAATTTTCTTTCAGGTCTCTGAAATCATTAAAGTTTTCACTTTTCAATTGCTGCAATTTTCATTAAAATTTCATTCCTCTTGGACCTTTCTCTCCTTTTTAAGTTGAGATAATTTTCAGACAAATCTTCATTCTTCGAAAAAAACTAGCCAATCTTCAACAGATCTTTAGTTTTGTTCAGCTCCACATGAAACTATCGTATCAAATAAACAAGAGGAAAATTTGTCAAAAATATGTTAATTTGTAATTTTTTATTTAATATGTTTCGTTAACTGTATGGTTCATGTTTAAAATAATAATAGTAATAATAATAATAATAACAAAACGATAAAGTTGTGCCAAAGAGCCTGATATTTGTAACATCATTTATATAAAATAAAAAACATAATTATTATTTGTAATACAGTCACAATAATTCACAAATTACATAATTTTGTTATTCTAAATATTTAAAAAACACAGACGCAAATACATTCACTGAATATAAAAAGGTAAAAAAATTTGCATTGAAATGTTTCAAGAATATCTTTTCTAAATTGTAAGTTTGACATAATCGAGACAACAATCCAAAGATTAATTTTCTAAAATTATTCAAACATTTCATAATAAGCACGCACGTTACAATATTTATTTAATCAAAGATTTTAGTGTCCTCAATAAAATAAAAGCCAATAACCACTTATAAATAGTCGAAATAACTAAACAGCAAGACAAAAGCACGTTTTTAAGAGCAAAAAAACAATTAAAAAAAACTTGTGTTCTTCCCATCCAGATTCCTTCATCTTCATCCTTCATTAAGCTGCCACTTCGTCCTCATCAGTCCACCAACACAGCATCCAGCCATCAAGAAACCCCGAAAAAAATCAACTGTCCGATATTCCATTGGGCGAAAATCGGTTTCCAATTAGTGCGGTAGCTGCGGCTATCAATCAAGGATAATTAGGTTGTGGTGGAGAGTAATAAGGGAACGTTGGAAACAGTGCGTTTCAATTAATTAGGGAACAGCGGGGGCTCGAAGCTGAATTAACACGTCATTTTTTCTATTTCAAATATTTGAATAGGCGGCACCTGCACTCGTCCCTGACCTGGACAGCCCGGCTGCTGAACTTCGGTGAGAAAGCACAAATCGTCAAGGGTCAATTTTACGTCCGTCGCTCTTCTCGATTTTTCACAACGACTTATTATCAGCAGCGAAATCGCGCGTTTCGTTCCCATCCCGGCTAAAACCATCGGGTAGTTATAGTTATTGTTATGGCAGCTGTGAATTAAATCTTGAATAGAAAGCAGTGACATTTGCATAGACGTCTGGTTACAAAAGATCGCAGGTAGGTCGACACAACGTTATTTTAAACTTGTGATAGTATGCAAATTGGGTCGGTTTTGTTTTTAAAAATGTATAACCGACCGAAGAATCGGCGAAACAATAAACGGGGAAGAGGAGGGTTCGAAAGTTCGCATTTAGTTTTCATGAACAAAGAGGTCGAACGTTATCAACGGCAAAGGGTTGGTAAACATTGATTTTTGTTTTGGCGATTAATTCAGTGGATGACGAAGTGCGGAAATGCCGCTAATCAATGACCTGAAAGTGTGTGTTTTTATCAGACGTCGCTTTCGAGATATGAAACAACCAACAGGATGATGAATGGTCGAAAATTGCTTTTACATCGAGCCGCGGAATGTGTTTGTTTGGTATTGATGGCACGTAAGGCTAGACGAGATATCCCCGTCTACGAACCGCTTTAATATTTGATTGGCGCGACTCGACGTCGATATTTCCCAAAAACCGAAAATCTTGCGAGGGCGAGCCTTTTTCGCTCGTTCCAGAATTTAATAAGCACATCTCGGTTGTTTCCCGAGCGGCTGCACATGGCAGCCTTGACTGACTATCATTAGTTTGACGTGTCGCAGACCCACCCCGCGAAAAAAATCACCGTTAAAATCGTCTCCACGAGCGCGCAATTTCCCACCCCCTCGTTTTCCTTCCAGACCATGACTGCTCTCGCTAAGAAAGATGTCAGTCATTTATCAAGCGGGCCTGGGGAATCATTTTCTTCCTAAGTGATATTTTCGGGGTGCTAATCAGTCTTACGTAACCACCCCGATCAATTACCGAATCTATCAGCGGACGGCGATTTTTATACGCCGAAAACGACTTCCCCGAAGCTATTTTCAACTCAGGGGCGCGGACTGGGTCCTACTTTATTTACGCGATTTAACAACGACGTTCTTAAGGCGATTTTTGGCAATTTGAAAGGGGTTTTTAGGTTTTCCGACGTCAAGCTGTGGTCTAATATATCATTAAATTTGTCGACTGAAAAAAAAACAGAAAAAAAGAAAACGCTGAGCTGAAAAATGTAGCAATTTCTTGAAGAGATCTGTCAAATATGGAAAATTTTCAAAAACAACGAAATTTGAATGACAATTGCGGCAACTGAAAAGTGAAAATTTTAATGGTTTCAGAGACGATAATTTTATGAAAAACCGTTGGGACGTTAAGGAGAAAATGATGTCTAAAGAAAATTGGTGAAATCCGTGGAAGATTGGCAGCTTTCTAAAATGTATGAATATTATGACGACTGAAAAAGCGATTACTTGAGACCTGAACTTTTGAACAAAAAAGAGAATGTTACTGTCAATACATGGAACTGTAGAAAACCAGAGATCTATCGAAAATTGGCTAGTTTTCTTAAAAGAATAAAGATTTGTTTGAAAATTATGTGAACTGAAAAGGTGAGAAAAGGAAAAGGAAATTTGTGTTTCCGTGTTGAGCCGAAAAATACTTTCTTTAAGAACCAGAGATATGTCAAAGAAGGAAAATTTCCAAATTCTCTTTTGTACGTTGAGCTGAAAAATATTGAGGTTTATTGAAAAACCAGAGAACTTTCGAAGAAGAACGATTGGCTAATTTTTGAAGAAAAAGGAAGATTTGACATAAAAAAAGAAAATTTCCGTTTTTATGTTGAGATGAAAAAGAGAGCTTTCTTGAAGAAGCGGAGATCCGTCGAATATGAAAAATTTCCAAGAAAAATAAAATTTGAATGAAAATTGCGGCAACTGAAAGAAAGATTATCTAGTTTTCAAGAAATATGAAGATTTGACAGAAATGGCATAAGAAAGAAAATTTACCTTTTGTATGATGAGCTGAAACACATAGAGGTTTCTTGGAGAACCAGAGATCTATGGAAGAAAGATGATTTTCAAGAAGAATGCAATTTGAATGAAAACTGGGGCAACTGAAATGAAGATTTGCTCATTTTCCTAGGAAAAATGAAGATTTGACTGAAAATTATGTCAACTGAAAAAGCGAGAAAAAGAAAGGAAAATTTCCGTTTCAATGGTTCGCTGAAAAGTGCAGAACTTTCTTGAAGAAGCGGAGATTTGTAGAAAAAGAAAGATTTCGAAGAGAAATGAAACTTGAATATAAAATTTCGGCAACTGAAAGAAAAATTGTCTAGCTTTCCAAAAAATATCAAGATTTGACTGAAAATTATGTCAACTGAAAAGACGAGAAGAAGAATCGTAAATTTTCGTTTCAACATTTATCGGAAAATTTTAGAGCTTTCCTAAAGATTTAAAGACCTCTCGTGACAGGAAGATTTCCAAGAAAAATGAAATTTGAAAAAAAATCCTACAACTGACAAAAAGATTGGCTAGTTTTCCAAGAAAAATGAAGATTTTACTAAAAGACGTAAAAAAAGAAAATTTCCATTTCTATGTTGAGATGAAAAACACAAAAGTTTCTTAAAGAATCAGAGATCTGTCGAAAAAGGAAGATTTCCAAGAAGAATGAAATTTGAATAAAAATTGCGACAACGGAAAATAAGATTGGATAATTTTCCAAGAAAAATGAAAATTTGACTGAAAAATATGTCATTTAAAAAGGTGAGAAAAAGAAAGGCCAATTTCCCTTTCAATATTATGTGAAAAATTCAGTGCTTTCTTGAACAGTTAGAGATCTCTCGAGGAAAGAAGATTTCCAAGAAAAATAATATTTTGAAGAAAATTCCAAAAACTCACAAGAAGATTGTCAAGTTTTCCAAAAAAATGAAGATTTAACTAAAAATTATGCAAACTGAAAAAACGAGCAAAAAAGAAAGGAAAATTTTCTTTTCAATGGTTTGCTGAAAAACGCAAAGCTTTCATAAAGAAGCGGAGATCTGTCGAAAAGAAAGATTTCCAAGAAGAATGAAATTTGAATAAAAACTGCTGCAACGGAGAAGAAGATTGGCTAATTTTCGAAGAAAAATGAAGATCTGAGTGAAAATTAATTCAGCTGAAAAGGGAAGAAAAAGAAAATAATTCCCTTTTGCATTTTGAGTTGAAAATCTAGAGATCTGTCGAAGAAGGAACATTTCCAAGAAGAATGAGATTTGATTAAAAATTGCGACAACGGAAAAGAAGATTGGATAATTTTCCAAGAAAAATGAAAATTTGACTGAAAAATATGTCTACTAATAACGCTTGAAAAAGAAAGGCAAATTTCCCTTTCAATATTATGTGAAAAATTCAGTGCTTTCTTGAACAGTTAAAGATCTCTCGAGGAAAGAAGATTCCCAAGAAAAATAATATTTTGAAGAAAATTCCAAAAACTCGCAAGAAGATTGACAAGTTTGGAAAACTTGTCAATCTTCTTGCGAGTTAAGAAAATTAAGATTTAACTGAAAATTATGTAAACTGAAAAGACGAGAAAAAAAGAAAGGAACATTTTCTTTTCAATGGTTTGCTGAAAAACGGAAAGCTTTCTTGAAGAAGCGGAGATCTGTCGAAAAAGATCTAAAAAAAAAAAATCAAATTTGAATGAAAATGTGACAACTGAAAGAAAGAGTGTCTAACTTTCCAAAAAATATCAAGATTTGACTGAAAATTATGTCAACTGAAAAGACGAGAAGAAGAATGGAAAATTTTCGTTTCAGCATTTACCGGAAAAATTTGGAGTTTTCCTGAAGAACTAAAGACTTCTCGAGGTAGGAAGATTCCCAAGAAAAATGAAATTTGAAAGAAAATTTCGACAAGTGACAAGAAGGTTGGTTAGTTTTCCAAGAAAAATTAAGATTTTACTGAAAAGGCGTAAAAAAGAAAATTTCAATTTCTATGTTGAAATAAAAAACACTAAAGTTTCTTAAAGAATCAGAGATTTGTCGAAAAAGGAAGATTTCCAAGAAGAATGAAATTTGAATAAAAACTGCTGCAACGGAGAAGAAGATTGCCTAATTTTCAAAGAAAAATGAAAATTTGGGTGAAAATTAATTCAACTGAAAAGGGAAAGAAAAAAAATCCCTTTTGCATTTTGAGTTGAAAAACCAGAGATCTGTCGAAGAAGGAAGATTTCCAGGAAAAACGAAATTTGATTAAAAATTGTGACAACGGAAAAGAAGATTGGATAATTTCCAAAAAAAAAATGAAAATTTGACTGAAAAATATGTCAACTAAAAACGCTAGAAAAAGAAAGGCAAATTTCCCTTTCAATATTATGTGAAAACTTCAGTGCTTTCTTGAAGAGTTTGAGATCTCTCGAAGAAAGCAGATTTCCAAGAAAAATAATATTTTGAGGAAAATTCCAAAAACTCGCAAGAAGATTTACAAGTTTTCCAAAAAAAAATTGAAGATTTAACTGAAAATTATGCGAACTGAAAAGACGAGCAAAAAAGAAAGGAAAATTTTCTTTTCAATGGTTTGCTGAAAAACGCAAAGCTTTCATGAAGAAGCGGAGATCTGTCGAAGATTGCCAAGAAAAATTAAATTTGAATGAAAATTGTGACAACTGAAAGGACTATCAAGCTTTCCAAAAAATATCAAGATTTGACTGAAAATTATGTCAACTGAAAACACGAGAAAAAGAATGGCAAATTTTCGTTTCAAGATTTACCGGAAAAATTTGGAGCTTTCCTGAAGAACTAAAAACTTCTCGAGGTAGGAAGATTTCCAAGAAAAATGAAATTTGAAAGAAAATTCCCACAACTGACAAGAAGATTGGCGAGTTTTCCAAGAAAAATGAAGATTTTACTGAAAAGGCGTAAAAAAGAAAATTTACATTTCTATGTTAAGATGAAAAACACAGAGGTTTCTGAAAGAGCCAGAGATCTATCGAAAAAAGATTTCCAAGAAGAATTTAATTTGAATAAAAACTGCTGCAACTGAGAAGAAGATTGGCTAATTTTTGTACAAAAATGAAGATTTGAGTGAAAATGATGTCAACTGAAAAGGGAGGAAAAAGAAAATAATTCTCTGTTGTATTTTGAGTTGAAAAACCAGAGATCTGTCGAAGAAGGAAGATTTCCAGGAAGAATGAAATTTGATTAAAAATTGCGACAACGTAAAAGAAGATTGGATAATTTTCCAAGAAAAATGAAAATTTGAATGAAAATTATGTCAATTAAAAGGGCGAGAAAAAGAAAGGCCAATTTCCCTTTCAGTATTATGTGAAATATTCAGTGCTTTCTTGAAGAGTTAGAGATCTCTCGAAAGAAAATTTCGAAGAAAAATGAAATTTGAAGGAAAATTTCAAACACTCACAAGAAGATTGGCTAGTTTTCCAAGAAAAATAAAAATTTGAGTGAAAATTATGTCAAATGAAAAGGCGTAAGAAAAAGAAAATTTCCGTTTGTATGTTGAGATGAAAAACACAAAAGTTTCTTGAACAACTAGAGATCTGTCGAAAAAGAAAAATCTTCAAGAATGGTGAAATTTGAATAATAATTGCCGCAACTGAAAAAAAATCTACTTTTTTCCCAGAAAAATGAAGATTTTACTGAAAATTATTTCAATTGAAAAGGAGAGAAAGAAAGAAAATTTTTGGTTCTATGTTCAATTAAAAAATACAGAGGTTTATTGAAGAACTAGAGATTTGTCGAAAAGAAAAATTTTCCAAAAAAAAAATTATTTTTAAATAAAAATTGCGGGAAGATTTGCTAGTTTTCCAAGAAAAATGAAGATTTAACTGAAAACTATGTCAACTGAAAAAGCGTAAAATAGAAAATTTCCTTTTTTGTGTTGAGTTGAAAAACACAGACAGCTGTCGAAGAAGAAAGATTTCCAAGAAGAAAGAAATTTGAATGAAAATCGTGGCAACTGAAAATAATTGTCTAATTTTCCTAGAAAAATGAAGATTTTACTGAAAATTATTTCACTTGAAAAGGAGAGAAAGAAAGAAAATTTCTGGTTCTATGTTTAACTGAAAAATACAGAAGTTTATTGAAGAACCAGAGATCTGTCGAAGAAAAAAGATTTCCAAAAAGAATGAAATTTAAATGAAAATTGCGGCAACTGAAAGCGAAGATTTGCTAGTTTTCCAAGAAAAATGAAGATTTAACTGAAAATTATATCAACTGAAAAATCGTAAAAAAAGAAAATTTCCTTTTCTGTGTTGAGTTGAAAAACAGAGACAGCTGTCGAAGAAGTAAGATTTCCAAGAAGAAAGAAATTTGTATGAAAATCGTGGCAACTGAAAATAATTGTCTAATTTTCCTAGAAAAATGAAGATTTTACTGAAAATTATTTCACCTGAAAAGGAGAGACAAAAAGAAAATTTCTGGTTCTATGTTGAATTGAAAAATACAGAGGTTTGTTGAAGAACCAGAGATCTGTCGAAGAAAAAGGTTTTCCAGAAAGAAGAAATTTAAATGAAAATTGCGGCAAATGAAAGCGAAGATTTGCAAGTTTTCCATGAAAAATAAAAATTTAACTGAAAGTTATGTCAACTGAAAAAGCGTAAAAAAAGAAAATTTTCTTTTCTGTGTTGAGTTGAAAAGCACAAACAGCTGTCGAAAAAGGAAAACTTCCAAGAAGAATGAAATTAGAATGAACATTGCGGCAACTGAAAAAAAATTGTCCAATTTTCTTAGAAAAATGAAGATTTTACTGAAAATTATTTCAATTGAAAATGAGAGAAAGAAAGAAAATTTCTGGTTCTCTGTTGAATTTGTCGATGAAGGAAGCTTTCCAGAAAGAATGAAGATTTGAATGAAAATTTGCGACAACGGAAAAAGTGAAAACGATAATTATGTCGAAAGCGACAGTTTTACCAGAGAAATGAAAGTGAAATTACTCAGCAGAAATGATAATAAAATTCTCAGGAAGAATTCTTGAAAACTTGAAGGAAAATTATGACTGTTCAGAAAATGAAAATTGTCGAACAAAGAAAAGAAAATTTCTGAAATCCGTCAAAAGTTGGTAAGTTTTCCAAAATGAACGAAAATTAAATATGACGTCTGAAAAACCGATTGTCTGCGACCTTAAAACATAAAATTTTCCACTTTCGCCACAACTTCTCCCCAGCCCGCCACCCACCCTCCCCATCATGCGCCCCCGACCCCACCGCCTTGTTTGTCAATACCCCTCCCCCGCGCCCCATCGGCCCAATTATCCCCGAATTAATTAGAGCCGTGCAAACCCAATCCTGCAACTTGTTGATTTCCCAATTAAGCCGGCAATATTTCCCGTCTCTGGTCCTCGCGTCGCGGCCTCTAATGAGGTCCTCCACGTCCTGCCAATCTCGATAATTATCCTGAACTCGCCTTTTTCCTCCCTTCGAAAACGCAAAAGAATGCGAAATGGCTGACCCGGGCCTACTGCGATGTTTGTTCCCCTCACAACACACGGAGTAGACTGGGGAATATGTGAGTATTGATCTAGAGCAGCTAGCAGTAAACTTCCATTCTTTCCCTCCTGGTGCAGGGGCGGACTGGGAATCCTTCATCCTTCATCGACTCGCTGTTTTTCGTCGTCATCAATCTATGGCACGTCAACTTGGGGCGGGGGCGGCAGGGGGCCGCTTTTCGCCGGCCGAGGGGTGTTGTAGTTGCGGTAGTGCGGTGATAGAAGGACCGAGGTAATTAATTAAGTTGGAAGCATTGAGCTGTTTCGGCGTAATTAATTTAGCGTCTTCAGGAACTAAAAACGAAAATTCGTGTAAAAATGTCTCCATATGTCCTCGAAATTCCGACAGCGCCGGAATGACCAAACTTAACGAGCTATCAAGTCATTAGAGGGTTGAGAGCGATTAGAACAACGACTTGTTAAAAGCCCCCCTACAAATCATCCCCGTTCACCTAAAAAAACAATAAAAAAGCCATTTCCAACGTTCGATGGGCAGATATCGTCGTTAATTGTCGAATCGGTGAGGAATGTGTGATGTTTCTTATCCGACCCGCAACACATAAACGCACCCGACCGAAACGAATGTCATCCAAACACGTAGTACAAGAGGAAGGGTTGGAGAAGCATTCCCGGCCTGACGTGCCATCACACATGTGACTACCGAATTATCATACGCACAACGATCAGCGGACCTCTTAACGTCCTACCATTGTAATAAATTCATATTTTATTGTGTCCCAGGCGAATAAATAAAGAGTGCCTGTGATTAATGGCCCGGCGATATTTCACACGTCTAATCGGAAAATCATCGAGCGAAAGACTCTTCGAGTGGTTGTTGTCGAAAAGTTTATTGTAACTGACGACGTCGTAGATGTTTTGAATTATATGTGTGTTTGGGTGATTGTCAATTGTTTTAGGTTGAATTTTAAGTTATTTCGATATATATTCCATATCTATTTATTATACCTTTAATTTTACAACGTAGAAGTTCTCAACGTATTCTCTTCAATAAACAAAAGCACTATACAAAAATTTTTTTAAGGTGATGTCGTTAAATTCCTGTTCGAGATGAATAAACAAAATTTAATTAACATTGTGTAATCATTAAAATCAGTGTTGTTGTTTTGGTTAAAAAAAACTAGGGAGTTTATTAGGTTAATTGTAAAATTTTATTATAGAAAGCGAATTTTTCGACACCAAAAATGTTTGTGTAAAAATATTGCAATAAAACCACGGGTAGTGTTTTGACTTTTGGAGTTTTCTTTCAAATTTTATTTTTCTTGAAAATCTTTCTTTCTCGAGGGATATCTGGTTCTTCAACGAAGCTCTGAATTTTTCAGCTAAATAATGAAACGGAAATTTGTCATTCTTTTTCTCGTCTTTTCAGTTGACATAATTTTCAGTCAAATCTAGATATTTTTTGGAAAGTTAGACAGACCTCCTTTCAATTGTCACAATTTTCATTCAAATTTAATTTTTCTCGGAAATCTTTCTTTTCGACAGATCTCCGCTTCTTCAAGAAAGCTTTGCGTTTTTTAGCAAACCATTGAAAAGAAAAATTTCCTTTCTTTTTTGCACGACTTTTCAGTTCACATAATTTTCAGTGAAATCTTCATTTTTTCGGAAAACTTGTCAATCTTTTTGTGAGTTTTTGGAATTTTCTTCAAAATATTATTTTTCTCGGAAATCTTTCCTCGAGAGATCTCTAACTCTTCAAGAAAGAACTGAATTTTTCACATAATATTGAAAGGGAAATTGGCCTTTCTTTTTCTCGCCTTTTTAATTGACATAATTTTCATTCGAATCTTCATTTTTCTTGGAAAATTGTCCCATCTTCTTTTCCGTTGTCGCAATTTTTAATCAAATTTTAATCTTCCTGGAAATCTTCCTTCTTCGACAGATCTCTGGTTTTTCAACTCAAAATACAAAAGGGAATTATTTTCTTTTTCTTCCCTTTTCAGTTGAATTAATTTTCACTCAAATCTTCATTTTTCTTGGAAAACTAAATAATCTTCTTGTCAGTTGTAGGATTTTTTTTTTAAATTTCATTTTTCTTGGAAATCTTCCTCGAGAGGTCTTTAGTTCTTCAGGAAAACTCTAAATTTTTCCGGTAAATGTTGAAACGAAAATTTGCCATTCTTTTTCTCGTCTGTTCAGTTGACATAATTTTCAGTCAAATCTTGATATTTTTGGAAAGCTTGACAGTCCTTTCAGTTGTCACAATTTTCATTCAAATTTAATTTTACTTGGAAATCTTTCTGCTTCGACAGATCTCCGCTTCTTCAAGCGTTTTTTAGCAAACCATTGAAAAGAAAATTTTCCTTTCTTTTTTGCTCGTTTTTTCAGTTTGCATAATTTTCAGTTAAATCTTCATTTTTTTTTGGAAAATTTGTCAATCTTCTCGTGAGTTTTTGGAATTTTCTTCAAAATATTATTTTTCTTGGAAATCTTCTTTTCGCGAGAGATCTCTAACTCTTCAAGAAAGCACTGAATTTTTCACATAATATTGAAAGGGAAATTAGCCTTTCTTTTTTAGCCTTTTTAGTTGACATAATTTTCAGTCAAATTTTCATTTTTCATGGAAAACTAGCAAATCTTCCCTTTTAGTTGCCGCAATTTTCATTTAAATTTCATTCTTTTTGGAAATTTTTTTTTCTTCGACAGATCTCTGGTTCTTCAACAAACCTCTGCACTTTTCAATTCAAAATAGAATCAGAAATTTTATTTCTTTCTCCCCTTTTCGATTGAAATAATTTTCAGCAAAATCTTCATTTTTCTACGAAAATTAGACCATTTTCTTTCAGTTGCCGCAATTTTCATTCTTCTTAGAAATCTTTCTTCTTCGACAGCTGTCTGTCTCTTTCTACTAAACACAGAAAAGGAAATTTTCTTTTTTACGCATTTTCAGTTGACATAATTTTCAGTTAAATCTTCACTTTTCTCGGAAAACTGGCAAATCCGCGTTCTTTTTTACTGTTAAATAAAAACCTGAAAATTAACCTGTCTAAAAATTCGATTTTGTTAAAACAAACTGCTTCTATAGAACTAGAAAATTAAAATGTTTCCATTTTCTATTTTTCCTTGTATGCATTTTTGACCGTTTTCAAGATATTTAAAACAAAATTAATTTTAAAATCGAAATTAACTCCGGACCAAAATTAATTTCTTCGAAAAATTTCCTCGAGCTCTGTGTAACAGAATTATTAGAACATTTTTAGGCAACTTTTCAAAAAGCTTCAGTTTTCAATAGCCCTGGTAAGAATTTTTTGATTATTTCATTAAAAATTTCATTTTCAATTCGAATTTTTCGAAAATCTTGTTAGAGGAGCATTAACAATTTATATTTTGTGAATCAGCTCGTTGAGATTTATACCAAAGAATTTTTCGAAGCAATTTAAAAAATCTCAGTTTTTCAATATCCTAAAAAATATATTTTCAAATCAAAGTTTTCGAAAATCTTGATCCAGCACCATTGGTACTAAATCTTTCTTAAATCAGCTTGTCGAGATTTATGTCAAAGTATTTTTGAGCATTTTTAAATAGTATTTGAAAAAGTCTCAAATATTCAATATCCTGATTTTTTTAGCCCTTCTCGAAATTTGGAGATGTTTAAAAAAATTATTTTCATATCAAAATTTTCGAAAATCTTGGATCGGAGCCACTGACACTTTGTTTTTCGAATCAGCTCGTCGAAATCTATATCGAAGAATTTTTTAAGGATTTTTAGGCAATATTTCAAAAACCTCAATTTTTCGGCATAATGTGAATTTCATTTTAAAACTGAAATTTTCGAAAAACGTGTTCGAGGAGTATTGATAATTTATATTTTTCACATTAGCTCGTCGAGATTTATATGAAATAATTTTTTGAAGACTTTTGGGCAATATTTAAAAAATCACTTTTTTTCAATATCCTGATTTTTTGCCAGTTTCTCGAAATTTCGAGATATTTAAAAAAAAAAATCATTTTCAAACCAAAGTTTTCGAAAATCTTGATACAGGACCATTGGTACTAAATCTTTCTTAAATCAGCTTGTCGAGATTTACA
Source organism: Zophobas morio (assembly GCF_036711695.1). Classification (NCBI taxonomy): domain Eukaryota; kingdom Metazoa; phylum Arthropoda; class Insecta; order Coleoptera; family Tenebrionidae; genus Zophobas; species Zophobas morio. The sequence continues at coordinate 502,784 of NW_026972108.1, forward strand.
TCGAAGCACTTTTTGAGCATTTTTAAACAATATTTCAAAAAGCCTCAAATTTTCAATATCCTGATTTTTTTAGCCCTTTTCGAATTTTAGAGATATTTAAAAAAATTATTTTCATATCAAAATTTTCGAAAATCTTGGATCGGAGCCACTGACACTTTGTTTTTCGAATCAGCTCGTCGAAGTCTATATCAAAGAATTTTTTAAGGATTTTTAGGCATTATTTCAAAAACCTCAATTTTTCCGTATAATGAGAATTTCATTTTAAAACTGAAATTTTCGAAAAATTTGTTCGAAGAGTATTGTCAATTTATATTTTTCACATTAGCTCGTCGAGATTTATATGAAAAAAATTTTTGAAGATATTTGGGCAATATTTAAAAATTTTCATTTTTTTAATATCCTGACTTTTTAACCGCTTCTCGAAATTTCGAGATGTTTAAAATATTCCGTTTTCAAATTGACGTTTTCGAAAATCTTGGTCCGGGTTCATTGACACTTTTATGTTTTTCGAATCAGTTTGTTGAGACCTTTATCCTCGATTTTTTTGAGGATTTTTAAACAAGTTTTCAAAAATCTCAATTTTTCAATATACTATCTTTTTTAGACCTTTCGTGATATCTAAAAAATTCATTTTCAAACCGAATTTTTCGAAAAACTTGTTCGGAGCACATCAGGAATTTTTTTTCGAATCAGCCCATCAAAATTTACATTAAAGAATTTTTTGCTGATTTTTAAGCAATATTTTAAGAATCTCAGTTTTTCAAGATCATGAATTTTTACGGTTTCTCGAAATGTCAAGGTACATATTTAAAAAATTCCATTTTCAAATCGAAGATTTCGAGAATTTTGGTTGTCGAGAGCTTCATCTTCGAATTTTTTGAGAACTTTTAGACAACTTTTTAAAAATGTCAATTTTTCATTATAGCCCCCATGTGAAAATTTTTTAGAGCTTTCGAAATTTCTAAAAAGTTTGTTTTCAAATCGAATTTTTCGAAAAACTTGTTCAGGGAGAATTAACAATTTATGTTTTTCGAATCAACTCGTCGACATTTATATGAAAGAATTTTTTGAAGATTTTTAAGCAATGCATTTTTTACCGTTTTTCCAAATTTCGAGATATTTAAAAAATCTTATTTTCAAACCGAATTTTTCGAAAAATTTGTTTGAAGCAGCATTAATAATTTATGTATTTCGAATTAACTCGTGAAGAGTTATATTATAAAATTTTTTGAGGATTTTTAACCAATATTTCAAGAATCTCAGATTTTCCACGGCCTGAATTTTTTTACTGTTTTTCGAAATTTCGAGATATTTAAAAAAATTCATTTTCAGATAGTTTTCGAAAATCTTGGTCTGGGACCATTGGTATTGGAACGTTGTTTTTTGAATTAGCTTGTCAAGACTTCTATTTTCAAAAATATTTTGAGGATTTTTAGACAAGTTTTCAAAAATCTCTATTTTTCAATATGAATATTTTTTTAGAGCTTTCAAAATATCTAAAAAAAAATTACTTTTCACATCGAATTTTTCAAAAAACTTGTTCAGGGAGCATTAGCAATTTATGTTTTTCGAATCAGTTCGTCGAGATTTATATCAAACTATTTTTTGAGGATTTTTAAGCAATGAATTTTTTACCGTTTTTCTAAATTTAGTGGAATTTAAAAAATTTCGTTTTCAAACAAATTTCGAATCATTTCGTCGAGAACTTTATTTCCGAATTTTTTCAGGTTTATTTGACTTTCCAAAAAGTTTAATTTCTCAGTATTACCTAATATAATTTTCGAGCTTTCGAGATATTTAAAAAATTTCGTATTAAAACCGAATATTCTGAAGAAAATTTCCGAGAACCATTAAAACAATTTAAAATAAATGTTTTTCGAATTAGGTTGTCGAGACCTTTATGTTATAATTTTTTGAGAATTTTTGTACAACTTTTAAAAAATCGCAATTTTTTTATACTTCCAATATGAATGTTTTTTCGAGATTTCCAGATATCTAAAAAAATTCATTTTAAAACCGAATTTTTCGCAAAACTTGTTCGTCAATCATTAATAATTTATATTTTTCAAATCAACTCGTCGAGATTTATACGGAAGAATTTTTTGAAGATTTTTGGGCAATATTTTAAGAATCTCAGTTTTTCAAGATCATGAATTTTTACCGTTTCTCGAAATGTCAAGGTATTTAAAAAATTCTATTTTCAAATCGAAGATTTCGAGAATTTTGGTTACCGAGATCTTCATCTCCGAATTTTTTGAGGACTTTTAGACAACTTTTCAAAAATCTCAATTTTTCATGGGGACTCCATGTGAAAATTATTTTTTAGAACTTTCTAAATTTTTAAAAAGTTTACCTTCAAACCGAATTTTTCGAAAAACTTGTTCAGGGAGCATTAACAATTTATGTTTTTCGAATCAGCTCGTCGACATTTACATGAAAGAATTTTTTGAGGATTTTTAAGCAATTCATTTTTTTTACCGTTTCTCGAAATTTCGAGATATTTAAAAAATCTCATTTTCAAACCGAATTTTTCCAGATTTTTCGGAGCAACGTTAATAATTTGCGTTTTTCGAATTAGCCCTTCAAGATTTATACCAAACAATTTCTTGAGGATTTTTAAGCAATATTTCAAGAATCTCAGTTTTTCTTCAACTTCCTGAATTTTTTATCGTTTTTTGAAATTTCGAGATATTTAAAAAATAGGTTTCGAAAATCTTGTTCTGGGATCATTGCCTCATTATGGCTTTCGGATTAGCTTGTTAGGATTTCTATTTTTAAATTTTTAGAGGATTTTTAGACACTACAATTTTTCGTTATAATATAAATATTTTCGAATTACTCCGTCCAAATATGCGAAATTCCAGAATTTTTTGAAGTTTTTTGGACAACTTTTCAAAAAATCTCCATTTATCAATATAGCCCCCATATGAACAATTTTTTAGGGCGTTCGAAATATCTAAAAATTTCGTTTTCAAGCCAAATTTTTCGAAAAACTTGTTCGAAGCAGCGAATTTGTTTTCGAATTAGCTCGTGAAGAGTTATATTATAAAATTTTTTGAGGAATTTTAACCTATATTTCAAAAATCTCAGCTTTTCCAGGGTCTGAATTTTTGACGGTTTTTCGAAATTTCGGGATATTTAAAAAAATCCATTTTCAACTCGAAGTTTTCAAAAATCACGTTACGTTTTTTGAATTAGCTGGTCAAGACCTCTATTTCCAAATTTTTTGAGGATTTTTAGACAATTTTTCCAAAAGCTCAACTTTTTAAACTTTCAAAATATTTAAAAACATTTTTTTTTCAGATCAAAATTTTCGAAAATCTCAATTTTTCGTTATAGGATAAATGTTTTCGAATCAGTCCGTCCAAATCTAAGGGTTCTCAGAATTTTTTGAGGATTTCTAGAGAAGTTTTCAAAAATCTCAATTTTTCAATATTTTAGAGATTTCGAAATATCCAACAAATTTCGTTTCAAACCGAATTTTTCAAAAAACTTGTTCAGGGAGTATTAACAATTTATGTTTTTCGAATCAGCCCGTCGAGAACTTTGTTCACGAATTTTTTCAGGTTTATTAGACAACTTTCCAAAAAGTTAAATTTTTCAATATTATGCAATATAATTTTCGAGCTCTCGAGATATCTAAAAAGTTTCATGTTAAAAGCGACTATTCCGAATTAAAACAATTTCTGTTTATCGAATCAGCTTGTCGAGACCTTTATCCTATAATTTTTTGAGGATTTTTATACAACTTTTTTAAAATCGCAAATTTTATATGAATGTTTTTTCGAGATTTCCAGATATGTAAAAAAATTCATTTTAAAACCGAATTTTTCGAAAATCTTGTTCGTAGAGTATTAATAATGTATGTTTTTCGAATCAGCTCGTAGAGATTTATTTTATAGGATTTTTTAAGGATTTTTAAGCAATATTTCAAAAATCTCAATTTTCCAGTATCCTGAATTTTTTGACCGTTTCTAAAAATTTCAAGATAGTTTAAAAAAACACTTTTAAATCGAAGTTTTCCTCTATCCCCGAACTATTTAAGGATTTTTAGATCTTTTCAAAAATCTCAATTTTTCAATATACTTAGTATGGAAGTTTTTTCGAGCTTTCCAGATATCTAAAAAAAATTCATTTTAAAACCGAATTTTTCGAAAATCTTGTTCGTAGAGTATTAATAATTTATGTTTTTCGAATTAGCTCGTCGAGATTTATTTCATAGAATTTTTTGAGGATTTTTAAGCAATATTTTAAAAATCTCAATTTTTCACTATCCTGGATTTTTTACAGTTTCTAGAAATTTCAAGATAATTAAAAAAAATATTTTTTGTCAATATTTAACGAACTTTTAAAAAATCTCTCGTATAAGTTGTTTTTATTTTCTGCTCTAACGACTGTTTTTCACCCCACATCCTCGACAAACCAAACATTTTTTTGCCGCCTTAATCAATAATAGACAAGATCAATGTTTGTCGACCCCAACCCCTGTCCTTCTCGAAAAATAACCCATTATTAATTAAAAAACCATCTTCCGTGGTCCGAAAAGCCGGCCCCTCGACCCGCCAAACTCCAGCCCTATCGATTTACTTTCACCAGCCCCTAATAGCTGGTAAACACCTCTAAATTACTCATTCCGTACAACTTTACTAATTATTCTCCCCTCGGGCCGCGACCTTGAACCACTTCTCCAACCCCCTCCCGCCAATTAGCGCGAGGCCAAGAATCTCCCAATTCCTGCAACAACTCGAGTGATCTCATCAGGACATGACAGGGGAGGCCATGAAAAACCCCCGCGACTCCCACCCCGGCCAGGGCGCAGGCGCGCCCCGCGTACACACATGCACCCATATCGAAAAACAAAGCCATCAAGGCAGCCATGAAAAACATCGAGAGGGGTGTTTATCGACGTAATGACCGTGGGGTGGAGGAACGCGCCCTCGCCCGCACAAAAACTACAAGAAAATAAATTCGAGAACGGCGATCATTTTGTAAAATCGGGCTCCTCAGGGGTCCGGCCGGATCCGCGTTATTCGCGCTCTGCGTCCACGATCTACAACTTCGTGTATGTAAATTAATTGAAAAACGCCACTTTTAGGCGCTGCCAACTTGGAAATTTATGCAAAACTGTTGGGAAGTGATTTGCATGAATATGCCGTTGCCATAAACAAACATTCCGGGTCGGATTGCATACGTGGTCGGAAGAAAAACTCGGGCGGGTTTTTTGATGAAATAACAATTATGGGGTCGCAGGCGGAGGGATTAACAAAGCGGGAGAAAAAGCTGTTTTACATTAAATGTTTTAATTGGCATGAAAACGATTTTGGTGAACACGATCGGGCGCTAATCTGCTCGTTGAATTATTCAAAAATTTGGAAATGAGAGGAGATTTCGGTTTTATTAAATAACGAAGATATTACGGGGAAATAATGAGGGTTGTTTGTGGAAACACTGGCCGAGCGTGGGAAAGTCGGCCGGGTTGAGAGGGTTTTCGGAGAATAAATATTTTTTGTGCGGCGGCTTTTTTAGCGTTTAAGCATTAAGAGCGTTTTGATATTTTTTTATAAATATAAATTACAAGATTAAAGCGGTTTGTGAATGGAAAATGGATGAAAATGTCAGGGTGACACGCAGGGAGAAAGCGAACGCGAAATTTGCAGTTTCGTATTTTAGGAGATGCGAACGTCACACAAACTAGACATTCTCAAAGTAACGCAGTTTTGCTGGGATAAATTACTCGTCACAGGAACCGGTGTTCCGCAGGGGTCGGGGCAACGGCCGACTTTTTTCATTTAATTTAAAAGTAAAGATAAATTATATGAATTCTAAAGTAGCACACTGGACAATTTTTTAAAATTTAAAGAAAATGTGCTATTGTAAAAGTTGGAGATGACGTTATATTAACATTGGTGAGGATGAACACAGAAATTCGTTCGTTAAACTGTTAGTGCTCCTTGTACAAGCTTTTCGAAAAATTCGGTTTGAAAACGAAATTTTTTCGATACTTCGAAAGCTCTAAAAAATATTAATATGGAAACTGTATTGAAAAATTCTCTAAAAATCCTCAAAAAATTCTGGAATTTTGTAGATTTGGACGGGCTGATTCGAAAACATTCATACCATAACGAAAAATTCAGATTTCTAAAAACTTGTCTAAAACTCTCAAAAAAATCGGAGATAAGAATCGCAACCAGCTGGTTCGAAAAACAAAAATTTTCAATGATCCTGGACTAAGTTTTTGAAAAGTTCGATTTGAAAACGAAATTTTGTTCAATGTCTCGAGATTTAGAGAAATGTAAAAAAAAATTCAGGAGATTGAAAAATTGAAATCTTTGAAATATCCCTTAAAAATCCTCAAAAAATTCTTTAATATAAATTTGGAGGAGCTGATCGAAAAACATAAATTATTAATGCCCCACGAACAAGTTTTACGAAAATTTGTTTTAAAATGAATTCTTTTAGATATCTGGAATATTCGAAAAAATATTCATACTAAATTGAAAAGTTGAGATTTTTGAAATATCGCTTAAAAAATCCTCAAAAAATTCTTTGGTATAAATCTCGACGAGTTGATCCGAAAAACATAAATTATTAATGCTCCACGAACGAATTTTGAGAGAAATTCGGTTTTAAAATGAAATTTTTTTACATATCTGGAAATCTCGAAAAAACCTTCATACGAGATGTATTGAAAATTTGCGATTTCTGATAAGTTGCGCAAAAATTCTCAAAAAATTAGAGGATTCAGGTCTGGACAAGCTAGTTCGAAAAAGATAAATAAAATAAGTTTTTCGGAATATTCAGTTTTAAAATGAATTTTTTTAGATATCTCGAAAGCTCGAAAAAAACATTAGGTAATACTGAAAAATTGAGCTTTTTAAAAAGTTGTCTAATAACCTTTAAAAATTCAGGGATAAAAGTCTCGACGAGCTGATTCTAAAAAGTGTTAGATTCTTGACTAAGATTTTCGAAAACTTTGATTTAAAAATGTTTTTTTAATATCTCGAAATTTCGAAAAACTGAAAAAACGGGAGAAGTGACCAAAAAATTCTTTGACTTAGATCTCCACGAGCCGATTCGAAAAACATAAATTGTTAATGCTCCCTGAACAAGTTTTTAGAAGAATTCGGTTTGAAAACGAAATTTTTTAGATATTTTGAAAGCTTTAAAAAAATATTTATGTGGGGGCTATGTTGAAAAATGAAGATATTTGAAAAGTTGTCTAAAAATTCTCAAAAAAATTTGAAACAGGTCTCGACTTAAATTATTTCAAAAAACATAACCCGCCATTGGTTTCAGACCAAGATTTTCGAAAACTATGTGAAAACGTTTTTTTTTAAATTCCACGAAAAACGGTAAAAAAAATTCAAGACGTTGAAAAACTGAGATTCTTGAAATATTGCTAAAAAATCCCCAAAATATTCTTGGATATAAATCTTTAGGAATTAATTCGAAAAACATAAATTGTTAACGCTGCTCCGAAAAAGTATTTCGAAAAATTCGGTTGAAAATGAGATTTTGTTTAAATATCTCGATATTTCGAAAAACGGTAAAAAAGTTCATTGCTTAAAAATCCTCAAAAAATTCTTTGATATAAATTTACACGACCTGATTCGAAAAACATAAATTGCTAACGCTCCCTGAACAAAAGTTTTTGAAAAATTCGATTAGAAAAGGATTTTTTTAGATATTTCTAAAGCTCTAACTACTATTGAAAACTAGACATTTTTGAAAACTTGTCCAAAAATCCTCAAAACATTTGGAAATAGAGGTCTTGACAAGCTGATTCGAAAAGCATAAATTGTTAAAGCTCCTCGCACAAATTTTTCGAAAATTTCGGTTTGGAAATGAAATTTCCTCTCGAAAAAACATTCAAATTCAAAAATTGAGCTTTTTCGAGAGTTGTCTAAAAAACCTCAAAAAATTCGGCAACAAAGATCTCGACGAACTGATTCAAGCAACATAAAGTGACAGGTATTGAATAAGATCTTCAAAAATTTTGATCTGAAAATGATTTTTTTAAATACATATCTGGAAAATTTGAAAAGTTGAGTTTTTAAAAAAGTTGTCTAAAAAACCTCAAAAAATTCGGCGAGCTGATTCGAAAAAATTAAATTTTCGAAAAGTTTGGTTTGAAAATGGATTTTTTTTAAATATCTCGAAATTAGAACAAACGGGTGAAACGGTAAAAACATTATTTGATATACATCTTCATTAGCTGATTCGAAAGTGAAATTTTGTTAGATATCTCGAAATCTCTAAAAAAGATTCATATTCAAAAATTGAGCTTTTTCGAAAGTTGTCTAAAAAAACACTTCTCAAAATTTGGAGGTTAATATGAGCTTACATATTCCAAATATACAGACAAAAATGAAAAATAAAGAAAATTGTTGCAGTTACACGCAGAAACAAAATTTGTTATCTTGCATTTTATGGATTTAAAAAATCTTAAGTGCCATAGTGTTTTTTTTAATTCGGGAGAGTTTTCGGTACTCCTAGCTCCCCCACACGCCCTCCATTTTTCTAGAGGAATCTTATTTACCAAAATCAGTGTTATCTTAACAAATACTAGCCCCGCCCACCCACCCTCTATTTTCTTAGAAGCTTCTGATTTGACGAGCTGATTCAAAAAACTCAAAGCGTCAATGGCCCCGAAGCAAGATCTTTGAAAATTTTGAGATTTCTAGAAACGAAAAAAAAATTCGTTGCTTAAAAATCCTTCAAAAATTCTTTAATATAAATCTCGACGAGTTGATTCGAAAAACATATGGGAGCTATATTGAAAAATTGTCTAAGGATCCGTAAAAATTTCTGGGATTTTGTAGATATATTTGGACTGGCTGATTCGAAAACATTCATACTAAAACGAAAAATTGAAATTTTTAAAAACTTGTCTAAAAATCCTCAGAAAAATCAGAGGTACAGCCCAAATCAAAAAACATAACGTGTCAAAGGTCCCAGAGCATGAGTTTCGAAAACTTCGATTTAGAAATGATTTTTTAAATACCTCGAAATTCGGAGAATCCCAGGAATTTTGAATAAAAAAACTGTGATTTTTTAAATATTACTTATAATTCTCAAAAAATTCTTAGATACAAATCTCGACGAGCTGATCGAAAAATATAAATTGTTAATGCTTCTCGAACAAGTTTCCAGAAAAATTCCGTTTGAAATTAAAGTTTTTTAGATACATATCTCGAGAAATCGAAAAAACATTCTTACTACATTATACTGAAAAACTGAAATTTTTGAAAAGCTGTCTAAAGATCTCAAAAAAATCGGAGATAAAAATCGCAACCAGCTGCTTCGAAAAAGATGAATTTTAAAATAATCATTTGATCTATATAAAAGCTAATTCAATTTAAATGAACTTTTTGATTTTAATTTCAAAAATTTTGTGTTTATTTTTTGTTTATTTTAATTTTTCGACTTTTGGGCTCTCAATTTTTAAATATTTTAAATTCACTTTTTTTCAATTTCTGAAGTTTGCGATGTTTTGTTTCTCAAATTTTAATTTTGATTTTTCAATTTGGCAATTTTTCGATTGTTCAAATATGTATTAGATTTTTTTAGTTCTTCGGTTTTTCGATGTTTCAATTTTACAATTTAAACACATACCCTCTAGTACTTCCTAATATACGACTGATCTTGGCAAATAATTTCTGCTTTAAGAAAACAGAGGGTGGGTGGGCGGGGCTTGTACTTGTCAAGATGAGACTGACTTTGGCAAATCATATGCTCTCTAAAAAAATACAGGGCGGGTGGGCGGGGCTAGTAATTGTTAAGAGAAGACTGATTTTGGCAAATAATTTACCCTGGAAGCAAATGGAGGGTGGGTGGGCGGGGTTTGTATTTGCTAAGATAAGACTGATTTTGGCAAATGATATACCCTCTAAGAAAATAGAGGGAGGGTGGGTGGGGCTAATAATTGTTAAGAGAAGACTGATCTTGTCAAAAAATATACCCTCGTAAGAAAAGAAAAATTTACAATGATCCTGGACCAAGATTTTCGAAAAGTTCGATTTGAAAACGAAATTTTGTTCAATGTCTCAAAATTTCGAGAAAGGTAAAAGTTTTTATTTATTCCAACCCCCAGTTGCTGAGCATATACATAAAGTCTCGAAGTAACCGGTCCGATAGTTCCAAATCAAAGAGACGTGTTCTTTCCACGATAGTGCGAAAAATACCCACGATTTTTTTTTCCAGAGCCTGCCGACCGTCGATACAAACACGCCGCCTCTTACGGTAAATTCGATACGCAAACATTCACCACATTAACGAGAATATAAATTCCCCATTACCTCACTAGTAATAGTTTGAAGAAAAACTTCCCCTTTCACGAGCCAGCAATTAGCCGGCGTCCGGTCCGTAAAGTGGTCATCCATTAAACTCTTTATTCCTCGATTCCCGTTCCATCCTTCAAGAAAAGCCGCGTTGCGTGCTCCGTTAACATATCCAGCGAATTTATTGGCGAACTTCAGTAATCAGCTGCAATAATTAGCTCATTTACTACTGCTATATTTGCCTTCACGCTTCGCTTTTTATTGCTACTACAACGCTTAGTTCTTCGCTTCGTGCCTGAAATAATTTAAGCCTCGAATACCCCGAATTTATTTTCTTGCATGGTAACAAGTTGATATTGATATTTCAATTAGGGTTAGGCTGAGTAATGTCTTCAGCTCCACACACAGAGCGATCTGGATGCGAGCCAGCGGGATCGATGCCGGCGCGAATACTCTATAGGAGCAGCGACGGGCCCGAAGCTGCGCCTTGCGGCGCCCGACTGACCGACAGCATCGAACCCGGAGACGCACCTTGCGGGTCCCACCGGGCCCGGTTTCATAATTCATAAAGGGTCGCTGCATCTCCACGCATAATGCGCTTTGCATACGGAGTGTGGGAACGGCGTCGCCAAGAAGGCGCAAAAAATTAATAAAGAGCGTCTGCTTATTCACGTCCGCAATATAAATATTTAAATTCGACTCGGGCTTAAAGTGGCGCAGGTAAGGGTTGAAGGGTCGGGGATTAATAGGAATTATTTTCGGAGGGTACAAAGGGAAGGTGTCATCTGAAGAATAATATTGCCGAAGGAAAACCCTATCCATTCGAGTCGGTCTGTTGAGTTTGTAGAATATAAATTGCTGTTTTGTTACGTGATAAATATGGTTTGTAAATGGGTGTTGTTGACTTCACTTATATGGAGTGTTTATGCATTGTCCTGGAAATTTACTACTCGGGTATCGAGCGTCGAACGAGTTGCAACAATTTCGGGAAGCGGAGGTGGGCGAGGTCTGTTTGCGCCCCATTAGTGACCCTCGAGGCCCGCTAATCGAGTGTGTCGTTTGCAGCTTCCTCGCCATTCCTCACAATTAATTCTTGCGATTTGACAAGGAAAAAATGGAAAAATTACGGGCCTGGCGCCGCCATGGCCGCCTGGACCGGAAATGTTTCTAAATGAGGGAGGAGAAATTGTGCGTTAAGTTGCGCCGCGATTCACCAGACGCACTCAGAAACGACGCTCGAACGCAAAACGCATCGCAATCTTCGGATATGTTGATGTCGCTTGTAAATTACATGAAAAATGCGGGATGTCGGGCCGACCCCTGCCCAACACCGGCTGAAGTTGTAATTTAATAAATGTCTAGTTTCTAAAATAAGAAAATCACATTTTCTGTCATTCTGACACTTATTTACTAAATGTAAACATCACTTTCAAGTTAAATGAAAAATGTCGGCCGTCGTCCCGACCCCTGCGAAACACCGTTCATCTTATGGATAATTTATTCCATTTTCTAATCACAGCAAAAGGAATGCTTCAAATACGTTAATTTACGAAGCATAGGTTTCTCTTTACAATAGCAAATATTATTTAAATTTTTTAAAGTAACATACCTACTCCTGTACTTGTAGTTTATGAATCCGTGTCAAGTTTTTACCCTAGACATTCAGACTTTTGTAAAAAAAAAAAAATAAAATCGTGTAACAACACTTTACAATTTAACTTTGAAATTGCAGAACTGAATGCTCTGAACCCTTGCAACTCGTTAATCAAAATTTGCCCATTTACTAGCCCTCGAAACACTGATGACGTAATCTTACAATTTTGCCGAATAAATGTTATTTAATTTTTATAAAAAAAAACATATTCCTGCATGTGTGGTCTATGAATCCGTTTTGAGTTATTACTTTAAAAAACACAGATACCCTCTAAGAAAATAAAAGGCGGAGAGGGGGAGGGTTAGTATCTACTCGCTAAGATAAAACGAATTTTGGCAAATGATATATCCTTTAAGAAAATAGAGGGCGGGTGGGCGGGGCTTGCACTTGATAAGATAAGACTGACTTTGGCAAATAATATTTGAGACCTTTAAGAAAACAAAGAGTGGGTGTGTGGGGTTAGTACTTGTTAAGATAAGACTGATTTTGGCAAATGATATACCCTTTAAGAACATAACGGGCGGGTGGGCGGGGCTTATATTTGCTAGGATAAGGCCTATTCTATCCATCAAAAAGGAACGAGGTGGGTGGGGCTAGTACTTACTAAGAAAATACTGGATAATATCAAGCAGAGTCACTAGAATGAAGAAGGAGTGGGTGAACAGAGCTACTAAATTATCATATATCATTTGCCTAAATCGATCTTATCGGAGCGAGTACTAGCCTCGCCCATCCCCTCTATTTTCTTAAAGAGTATATTAATTGCCAAAGTCAGTCGTATCTTAGGAAGTACTAGCCCCGCCCACCCGCTTTCTGTTTTCCTAGAGGGTATATCATTTGCCAAAATCAGTCTTCCCTTAACAAGTACTATCCTCATCCACCCGCCCTCTGTTTTCTGAGAGGGTATGTCATTTGCCAAGATCAGTCATATCTTAGGAAGTACTAGCCCCGCCCACCCGCCCCCTGTTTTCTTCGAGGGTACATCATTTGTCAAAGTTAGTCTTATCTTAGTAAGTACGAGTCCCGCCCACCTTTCCGATATTTTCTTAGAGAGTATATTAGAGAGTATATCATTTGCCAAAATCAGTCTTATCTTAACATGTACTAGCCCCACCCACTCGCCTTTTATTTCTTTAGAGGGGTAAGACTGATTTTGGCAGATGATATGCCCTTATTAATGCAATGATAAGTTACAAGCAAAAACTCTTCATATTTTGCACATTTCCGGTAGATTTAGGAATTTAACTTGTTACTATGGAAATTTGCAATTTCACAAGGTTTTACAAGATTAACAGGGACAAAAAGAAATTTATCTCAACAAGTACTACCCCTCCCCCACCTATTTTCTGAGAGGATATGTCATTTGCCAAAATCAGTCGTATCTTAGGATGTATTAGCCCGCCCACCCACCCTCTTCTTAGGGGATATGTCATTTGCTTGCCAATATCAGTCGTATCTTAGGAAGTACTAGCCCCGCCCACCCGCCCTCTCTTTTCTTAAAGGATATATCATTTGCCAAAATCAGTTTTATCTTAACTAGTACTAGCCCCGCCCACCCGCCCTCTGTTTTCTTCGAGGGTACATCATTTGCCAAAGTTAGTCTTATCTTAGCAAGTACAAGTCCCGCCCACTCTTCCTATATTTTCTTAGAGGGTGTATCATTTGCGAAAATCAATCTTATCTTAATATGTATTAGCCCCTCCCACCGTCTTATATTCTCTTAAAGAGTACAACATTTGCCAAAATTAGTCTTACCTTAACAAATATTAGCTCCACCCACCCGCCCTATTATTTCTTTAGAGAGTATGTCATTTGCTAACATCAGCCATATCTTAGGAAGTACTAGCCCCGCTCACCCGCCCTCTGTTTTCTTACAGGGTATCTCATTTGCCAAGATCAGTCATTTCTTAGGAAGTACTAGCCCCGCCCACCCGCCCTCTCTTTTCTTAAAGGATATATAATTTGCCAAAGTCAGCCTTTTCTTAACAAGTACTAGCCCCACCCACCCGCCTTTTATTTCTTTAGAGGGGTAAGACTGATTTTGGCAGATGATATACCCTCTAAGAAAACAGAGGGCGGGTGGGCGGGGCTAGTACTTCCTAAGATACGACTGATTTTGGCAAAAACATGTTCTCTTCGAAAAATAGGGAGGGGGTGTGAGCGGTCCTAGGCCTTGTTGACATGAAACTGATTTCGTCCCCATTAATCTTGTAAAACCTTATTACCTTATTCCTAAATCTGATTGGATGTTTATTTTTTAACAACTCAGTCATTAATTTTTTTGAGTCACCCTGTTTAAGCAAATATAAAAAATATGAATACAATGATAACTCAGAATTAAAAACTCTTCATATTTTGCACATTTCGGGTAGATTTCGGAATTTAACTCCTTACTGTGGAAATTTGCAATTTAACACCTTTAAATTTCACAAAGTTTTACAAGATTAATAGGGACAAAATCAGTTTTATCTTAACGAGTACTAGCCCCGCCCACCCGCCCTCTGTTTTCTTAGAAGGTATGTCATCTGCCAAAATCAGTCGTATTTTAACAAGTACTAGCCCCGCCCACCCGCCCGCTGTTTTCTTAGAAGGTATGTCATCTGCCAAAATCAGTCGCAACTTAACAAGTACTAGCCCCGCCCACCCGCCCTGTGTTTTCTTAGAAGGTATGTCATCTGCCAAAATCAGTCTTATCTTAACAAGTGGCTAAATTTGAAAAATTCTTGAAGTCCTTAGTGTATTATTTTTAGAAAAATGTGAAATTAGGACACATTTAAAAAATTTTGGGCTTTTTCTTAGAAGAATTCGAAGGAAGCTTGGAATGCGTCTTGTTTTTGTATAAATTTGAACGAAACTGATTTTCTATTTTCAAAAAAATTTGAAACATTCTTGAGCCCTCGGTGTTTTATTTTTAGAAGAATTTGAAAGAATTTAGGGGACATTTGATGTGGTATTTGTGAATAAATTTTATCAAATCTAAATGTCTCTGGTGTTTTAATTTTTGGAAGAATTTGAAAGAGTCTTGGGGTCCTCTAGTGTTTTATTTTGGAAGAAATTAAAAAATGTTGGGGTTTCGTGTGTTGTCTTAGTAGAAGAATTTGAAGAAATTTTAGGATCTGTGGTGTTTTGTTTTTGAATAAATTTGAAAAAACCTTCTTGGAAGTTCTGATCTTTTATTTTTAGAATAATCTGAAAAATTTGAAACATTCTTGAACCCTCGGTGTTTTATTTTTAGAAGAATTTGAAAGAATTTAGGGGACATTTGATGTGGTATTTGTGAATAAATTTTATCAAATCTAAATGTCTCTGGTGTTTTAATTTTTGGAAGAATTTGAAAGAGTCTTGGGGTCCTCTAGTGTTTTATTTTGGAAGAAATTAAAAAATGTTGGGGTTTCGTGTGTTGTCTTAGTAGAAGAATTTGAAGAAATTTTGGGATCTGTGGTGTTTTGTTCTTGAATAAATTTGAAAAAACCTTCTTGGAAGTTCTGATCTTTTATTTTTAGAATAATCTGAAAATTTTGAAACAATTTGAGCCCTCGGTGTTTTATTTTTAGAAGAATTTGAAAGAATTTAGGGGACATTTGATGTGGTATTTGTGAATAAATTTTATAAAATCTAAATGTCTTTGGTGTTTTAATTTTTGGAAGAATTTGAAAGAGTCTTGGGGTCCTCCAGTGTTTTACTTTGGAAGAAATTAAAAAATGTTGAGGTTTCTTGTGTTGTCTTAGTAGAAGAATTTGAAGAAATTTTGGGATCTGTGGTGTTTTGTTCTTGAATAAATTTGAAAAAACCTTCTTGGAAGTTCTGATCTTTTATTTTTAGAATAATCTGAAATATTTGAAACATTCTTGAGCCCTCGGTGTTTTATTTTTAGAAGAATTTTAAAGAATTTAGGGGACATTTGATGTGGTATTTGTGAATAAATTTTATAAAATCTAAATGTCTCTGGTGTTTTAATTTTTGGAAGAATTTGAAAGAGTCTTGGGGTCCTCTAGTGTTTTATTTTGGAAGAAATTAAAAAATGTTGGGGTTTCTTGTGTTGCCTTAGTAGAAGAATTTGAAGAAATTTTGGGATCTGTGGTGTTTTGTTTTTGTATAAATTTGAAAAAATCTTCTTGGAAGTTCTGATCTTTTATTTTTAGAATAATCTGAAAAATTTGAAACACTCTTGAGCCCTCGGTGTTTTATTTTTAGAAGAATTTGAAAGAATTTAGGGGACATTTGATGTGGTATTTGTGAATAAATTTTATAAAATCTAAATGTCTTTGGTGTTTTAATTTTTGGAAGAATTTGAAAGAGCCTTGGGGTCCTCTAGTGTTTTATTTTGGAAGAAATTAAAAAATGTTGGGGTTTCTTGTGTTGTCTTAGCAGAAGAATTTGAAGAAATTTTGGGATCTGTGGTGTTTTGTTCTTGAATAAATTTGAAAAAACCTTCTTGGAAGTTCTGATCTTTTATTTTTAGAATAATCTGAAAAATTTGAAACATTCTTGAGCCCTCGGTGTTTTATTTTTAGAAGAATTTGAAAGAATTTAGGGGACATTTGATGTGGTATTTGTGAATAAATTTTATAAAATCTAAATGTCTCTGGTGTTTTAATTTTTGGAAGAATTTGAAAGAGTCTTGGGGTCCTCTAGTGTTTTATTTTGGAAGAAATTAAAAAATGTTGAGGTTTCTTGTGTTGTCTTAGTAGAAGAATTTGAAGAAATTTTGGGATCTGTGGTGTTTTGTTCTTGAATAAATTTGAAAAAACCTTCTTGGGAGTTCTAATCTTTTATTTTTAAAATAATCTGAAAAATTGTTGGTGCTTAGAAGAATTTGAAAAAATCGTAGGGACATTTGATGTTTTGTTTTTTTATAAATTTAATCAAATCTTGATGTCCCTAGTGTTTTATTTTTAGAGGAATTTGAAAGTCTTGGTGGTCCCTAGCGTTTTATTTTTAGAAGAAATTTAAAAAATCTTGAGGTCTCTGTGTTTTCTTGAGGACTCTTTGGTGTTTTATTTTTAGAAGATTTCGAAGAAATGGTGTTTTGTTTTGGGATAAATTTGAAAGAATCTTCTCGAGAGTTCTGATCTTTTATTTCTAGAATTTAAAAAAAAATCGGGGACCCCCTGTGTTTTATTTTTAGAAAAACTTGGAAGCATCTTGGGGGCAGCATTTGATGTTTTGTTTTTGAATAAATTTGAAAAAATCTTACTTGAAGTTAGAAAAATCTGAAAAAGTCTTGGGGGCCTCTGGTATTTTATTTTTACAACAATTTCAGAGAATCTCTGGGACATTTGATGTTTTGTTTGTGAATAAATTTGGAAAAATCTAGATGTCTCTGTGCTTTATTTTTAGAAGCATTTTAAAAATATGTTGACACCTCCAGTGTTTTATTCTTGGAAGAATTCGAAGAAAGCTTGGAATCCGTGGTGTTTTTTTTTTTATTTAAACAATACATTTATTCGTCCTTCTGCTGCAACAAATGTTCGTAATATTTTCCTGAACACTCGATTTGCGCTAACAATAATTGTTTTTCAGTGGATACTAAATTTTCAATCTTGGTATTTTTTCATTAATTGATTTTTTCGCAGCTAGGCGAATTGCTGCAATTTTTTTAGAAACATTTCTAAAATCTTGAAAACGACACTCTCGACGCCGGAACCTGCACCAAACAAATCGCTCAAATTCGCCCCCAACCCCGCCACTGCCCCGCCAACCCGCCGCCTCCCAAATCGGCGTTTACTTTTACGACCTCCGCTCCTCATTACTTCCAACAAAGCCAACACAAATTCTAATTAACTGAAATTAATTCAGTCCATTGCAAGTTCGCGCACACCCCGAGCCGACGCTCTTAAATCGTTCGCCACCTTATAAATCTAACCCTGCCGGAAATGGGTTGCGTTCGTGCTTAGGTGAGAAATTATAAGAGGGCCGCAGGTGGTTGGAAAAAATTCTGACGTAGTTCGGTCCGCTTCGCTATTGTTACAGGTGGCGCAGCGCCGAGAATGAAGGATTTATGTGACCCACACGTTTCATAAAAATTATGAAGCCGTTTTCTGCTGTGAGGGCAGATTTTGGGCGGGGGCAGGTGGAAATGAAAAAAGGAGAAAAGTGTTCAAATCATAAGTTGATCTATAACCATAATATTTGTAATAGTAAGTCTAAATTTAAACAGGGGTCAAGCTTATCGAATTCTTTTTATCGCTCCTTATAGAAAAAAAAAAACAGGGTACACAAACATTTCAATCTGCAGATCAGTTGCACAAAACCGTTCAAGCTAAAAAATGTGGTCGACGACACTCTTCATGTTTTTGGCACTTCTTCTCCTCAACGTCACAATTGCACAAAATTCTAACTCCAGAGTGAGCATAAGATACCTAGAAACACCTAAATCTCGCTATTTTTAGTTCTGGGTTGTCTCCACGTCACAACCGCCTTCCAGTTTCTCAATATTTCAGTTTTGGGAACTTTTCAATTTCTCGATTTTTTAGTTTTTCAATTCTTCAATTTCTCGAATTTTGGATTTCTCAAGTTTTCAGTTTTCAATTTTTTAATTTTTCAATTTTTAAAATTTTCGACTTCTCAGTCTATCAATTTTTTTATTCTTTAATTTCTCGATATTTTGTCTCCTCAACGTTGTGTATTTCGATTTTTCGACATCTCGTTTTTTTAATTTTTTGATATTTCAAATTCGATTTTTTTTAGTTCAAGCTTTTCCGATATTTCAATTTTTCGTTTCTTTGATTTTTTAATTTCGATTTTATAAATTTTAGAGTTTTTCCGTTTCTTAAGTTTTACATTTTTCGATTTAAAGAAAAATTTTGACATGTCGATTTTTCAAGTTTCCAGTTTCTCAATATTTCAGTTTTGGGAACTTTTGAATTTCTGTGCATCAAATTTTGGATTTAGGATTTTTAATTTTTCAAATTTTCGGTTTCTCAAGTTTTAGACTTTCTTTTAATTTTTCGGTTTTTCGATTTCCCAAATTTTCGATTTTGGGATTTTTGAGTTTTCGAATCTTCAATTTTTCGATTTCTTTATTTACGATTTTTTGTTTTTTCGAGTTTTCGATTTCCCGATTTTTTGATTTTCAATTTCTCGATTTTTCGATTCTTCGATCTTCGGTTGTTCGAATTTTTTATTTTCTATTTTTGTTTTTCCGATTTTCCAAATTTTAGATTTTGCATCTTAAATTTTTCAATTTTTCAATGATTTGATATTTGGGTTTCTCGATTTTTCAGTTTTTCGCGATTTTTGCATATCTTAAATTTTAGATTTTTGGATTTGTCGATTTTTCAGTTTTTCGATTTTTCTGTTTTTCAATATTTCGAATTTGTTGATTTTAAAGTTTTCAATTTTTTGATGTTTAAAATTCGCAGCCATTTAATTTTTCAACTTGTTTGTTTTGGATTTTTCAGTTTTTCAATTTCTCGATTTCACGATTTTTGATGTTGCGATTTTCCGATATGTAATTTTTTTTTAAATTCCAATTTTTCGATTTTTCAATATCTCAATTTTTTGATTTTACGTATTTTCGATTTCTCGATTAATGAATGAACTTTTCAACTTTTCGATTTTTGAGTTTTTCAATTCTTCAATTTGTTGAATTTTGGATTTCTCAAGTTTTCAGTTTTTCAATTTTTTAATTTTTCAATTTTTAAAATTTTCTTCGATCTTCGGTTATTCGAATTTTTTATTTTCTATTTTTGTTTTTCCGATTTTCCAAATTTTAGATTTTGCATCTTAAATTTTTCAATTTTTCAATGATTTGATATTTGGGTTTCTCGATTTTTCAGCTTTTCGCGATTTTTGCATATCTTAAATTTTAGATTTTTGGATTTGTTGATTTTTCAGTTTTTGATTTTTCTGTTTTTCAATTTTTCGAATTTGTTGATTTTAAATTTTTCAATTTTTTGATGTTTAAAATTCGCAGCCATTTAATTTTTCAACTTGTTTGTTTTAGATTTTTCAGTTTTTCAATTTCTCGATTTCACGATTTTTGATGTTGCGATTTTCCGATATGTAATTTTTTTTTAAAATTCCAATTTTTCGATTTTTCAATATCTCGATTTTTTGATTTTACGTATTTTCGATTTCGCGATTAATGAATGAACTTTTCAACTTTTCGATTTTTGAGTTTTTCAATTCTTCAATTTGTCGAATTTTGGATTTCTCAAGTTTTCAGTTTTTCAATTTTTTTATTCTTTAATTTCTCGATATTTTGTCTCCTGAATATTCTGTCCTTAGATTTTTCGAATTTTTGATTTTTCACTTTTTCGATTTTACGATTTTTGATGTTGCGATTTTCCGATATGTAATTTTTCTAAAATTCAATTTTTCGATTTTTCGACATCTCGTTTTTTTCTAATTTTTCGATATTTCAAATTCGATTTTTTTTAAGTTTTAAGCTTTTCCGATTCTTCAATTTTTCAATTCTTTGATTTTTTAATTTCGATTTTATAAATTTTAGAGTTTTTCCGTTTCTTAAGCTTTGCATTTTTCGATTTAAAGAAAAATTTTGATATGTCGATTTTTCAAGTTTCCAGTTTCTCAATATTTCAGTTTTGGGAACTTTTCAATTTCTGGATTTTTGAATTTTTCGATTTTCAGTGCATCAAATTTTGGATTTAGGATTTTTAATTTTTCAAATTTTCGGTTTCTCAAGTTTAAGACTTTTAAATTTTGTTAATTTTCGGTTTTTCAATTTCCCAAATTTTTGATTTTTGGATTTTTGAGTTTTCGAATCTTCAATTTTTCGATTTCTTTATTTACGATTTTTTGTTTCTTCGAGTTTTCGATTTCCCGATTTTTTGATTTTTAATTTCTCGATTTTTCGATTCTTCGATCTTCGGTTATTCGAATTTTTTATTTTCTATTTTTGGTTTCCGATTTTCCAAATTTTAGATTTTGCATCTTAAATTTTTCAATTTTTTGATGTTTAAAATTCGCAGCCATTTAATTTTTCAACTTGTTGGTTTTGGATTTTTCAGTTTTTCAATTTTTTGATTTCTCGAATTCTTGATTCTCCAATTTTTCTAAAATTTAATTTTTCGATTTTTCGAATTTCCTATTTTTCGACATTTCGTTTTTTTAATTTTTCAATATTTCAAATTCGATGTTTTTTTAGTTCAAGCTTTTCCGATTTTTCAATTTTTCGATTCTTTGATTTGTTAATTTCTTTTTTATAAATTTTAGAGTTTTTCCGTTTTTTAAGCTTTACATTTTCGATTTAAAGAAAAATTTTGATATCTCGATTTTTCAAGTTTCCAGTTTTTCAATATTTCAGTTTTGGTAAATTTTCAATTTCTGGATTTTTGAATTTTTCGATTTTCAGTGCATCAAATTTTGGATTTAGGATTTTTAATTTTTCAAATTTTCGGTTCCTCAAGTTTTAGACTTTTAAATTTTGTTACTTTTCTGTTTTTCGATTTCCCAAATTTTCGGTTTTTGGATTTTTGACTTTTCGAATCTTTGATTTTACAATTTTCTTTTTTTTTGAATTTTCTGTTTTCAATATTTTTGTTTATTGATTTTATTTTCCCATAGGACGTTTTTCGAATTTTCGAATTTTCGATTTCTTTATTTACGATTTTTTGTTTCTTCTTGTTCTCGATTTCCCGATTTTTTTATTTTTAATTTCTCTATTTTTCGATTCTTCGATTTTCGGTTATTCGAATTTTTTATTTTCTGTTTTTGATTTTCCGATTTTCCAAATTTTCGATTTTTTAGTTTTTCGATTTTTCTGTTTATCAATTTTTCGAATTTGCTGATTTTAAATTTTTCAATTTTTTGATGTTTAAAATTCGCAGCCATTTAATTTTTCAACTTGTTGGTTTTGGATTTTTCAGTTTTTCAATTTTTTGATTTCTCGAATTCTTGATTTTTCAATTTTTCAGTTTCACGATTTTTGATATAGCGATTTCCCGATATGTATTTTTTTTTTAAATTCCAATTTTTCGATTTTTCAAATTTCCGATTTTTCGACATCTCATTTTTTTTTAATTTTTCAACATTTGAATTTCTATTTTTTTTTTAGTTCAACCTTTTCCGATTTTTCAATGTTTCGATTCTTTGATGTTTTAATTTCGAATGTTGTAGATTATTAAAATTTTCGATTTTCGGTACATTAAATTTTGGATTTAGGATTTTTAATTTTTCAAATTTTCGGTTTCTCAAGTTTTAGAATTTTAAATTTTGTTACTTTTCGGTTTTTCAATTTCCCAAATTTTCGATTTTTGGATTTTTGAGTTTTCGAATCTTCAATTTTTCGATTTCTTTATTTACGATTTTTTGTTTCTTCGAGTTTTCGATTTCCCGATTTTTTAATTTTCAATTTCTCAATTTTTCGATTCTTCGATCTTCGGTTATTCGAATTTTTTATTTTCTATTTTTGGTTTTCCGATTTTCCAAATTTTAGATTTTGCATCTTAAATTTTTCAATTTTTCAATGATTTGATATTTGAGTTTCTCGATTTTTCAGTTTTTCGCTAGTTTTCTATACATATCTTAAATTTTAGATTTTTGGATTTCTCGATTTTTCAGTTTTTCAATTTTTTGATTTCTCGAATTCTTGATTTTTCAATTTTTCTAAAATTTAATTTTTCGATTTTTCGAATTTCCTATTTTTCGACATCTCGTTTTTTTTAATTTTTCGATATTTCAAATTCGATTTTTTTTTAGTTCAAGCTTTTCCGATTTTTCAATTTTTCGATTCTTTGATTTGTTAATTTCTTTTTTATAAATTTTAGAGTTTATCCCTTTTTTAAGCTTTACATTTTCGATTTAAAGACAAATTTTGATATCTCGATTTTTCAAGTTTCCAGTTTTTCAATATTTCAGTTTTGGGAAATTTTCAATTTCTGGATTTTTGAATTTTTCGATTTTCAGTGCATCAAATTTTGGATTTAGGATTTTTAATTTTTCAAATTTTCGGTTCCTCAAGTTTTAGACTTTTGAATTTTGTTACTTTTCTGTTTTTCGATTTCCCAAATTTTCGGTTTTTGGATTTTTGAGTTTTCGAATCTTTGATTTTACAATTTTCTTTTTTTTTTGAATTTTCGGTTTTCAATATTTTTGTTCCTTGATTTTATTTTCCCATATGACGTTTCTCGAATTTTCGAATTTTCGATTTCTTTATTTACGATTTTTTGTTTCTTCGTGTTCTCGATTTCCCGATTTTTTGATTTTTAATTTCTCTATTTTTCGATTCTTCGATTTTCGGTTATTCGAATTTTTTATTTTCTATTTTTGATTTTCCGATTTTCCAAATTTTCGATTTTTTAGTTTTTCGATTTTTCTGTTTATCAATTTTTCGAATTTGCTGATTTTAAATTTTTCAATTTTTTGATGTTTAAAATTCGCAGCCATTTAATTTTTCAACTTGTTGGTTTTGGATTTTTCAGTTTTTCAATTTTTTGATTTCTCGAATTCTTGATTTTTCAAGTTTTCAGTTTCACGATTTTTGATATAGCGATTTCCCGATATGTATTTTTTTTTTAAATTCCAATTTTTCGATTTTTCAAATTTCCGATTTTTCGACATCTCATTTTTTTTTTAATTTTTCAACATTTGAATTTCTATTTTTTTTTAGTTCAACCTTTTCCGATTTTTCAATGTTTCGATTCTTTGATGTTTTAATTTCGAATGTTGTAGATTATTAAAATTTTCGATTTTCGGTACATTAAATTTTCGATTTAGGATTTTTAATTTTTCAAATTTTCGGTTTCTCAAGTTTTAGACTTTTAAATTTTGTTACTTTTCGGTTTTTCAATTTCCCAAATTTTCGATTTTTGGATTTTTGAGTTTTCGAATCTTAAATTTTTCGATTTCTTTATTTACGATTTTTTGTTTCTTCGAGTTTTCGATTTCCCGATTTTTTTGATTTTCAATTTCTCAATTTTTCGATTCTTCGATCTTCGGTTATTCGAATTTTTTATTTTCTATTTTTGGTTTTCCGATTTTCCAAATTTTAGATTTTGCATTTTAAATTTTTCAATTTTTCAATGATTTGCTATTTGGGTTTCTCGATTTTTCAGTTTTTCGCGATTTTTGCATATCTTAAATTTTAGATTTTTGGATTTGTCGATTTTTCAGTTTTTCGATTTTTCCGTTTTTCAATTTTTCGAATTTGTTGATTTTGAATTTTTAAATTTTTTGATGTTTAAAATTCGCAGCCATTTAATTTTTCAACTTGTTTGTTTTGGATTTTTCAGTTTTCCAATTTCTCGATTTCACGATTTTTGATGTTGCGATTGTCCGATATGTATTTTTTTTTTTTAAATTCCAATTTTTCGATTTTTCAATATCTCAATTTTTTGATTTTACGTATTTTCGATTTCTCGATTAATGAATGAACTTTTCAACTTTTCGATTTTTGAGTTTTTCAATTCTTCAATTTCTCGAATTTTGGATTTCTCAAGTTTTCAGTTTTCAATTTTTTAATTTTTCAATTTTTAAAATTTTCGACTTCTCAGTTTATCAATTTTTTTATTCTTTAATTTCTCGATATTTTGTCTCCTCAATATTCTGTCCTTAGATTTTTCGAATTTTTGATTTTTCACTTTTTCGATTTTACGATTTTTGACGTTGCGATTTTCCGATATGTAATTTTTCTAAAATTCAATTTTTCGATTTTTCGAAATCTCGTTTTTTTCTAATTTTTCGATATTTCAAATTCGATTTTTTTTAAGTTCAAGCTTTTCCGATTCTTCAATTTTTCAATTCTTTGATTTTTTAATTTCGATTTTATAAATTTTAGAGTTATTCCGTTTCTTAAGCTTTACATTTTTCGATTTAAAGAAAAATTTTGATATGTCGATTTTTCAACTTTCCAGTTTCTCAATATTTCAGTTTTGGGAACTTTTCAATTTCTGGATTTTTCGATTTTCAGTGCATCAAATTTTGGATTTATGATTTTTAATTTTTCAAATTTTCGGTTTCTCAAGTTTTAGACTTTTAAATTTTGTTACTTTTAATTTTTTAAATTTCTCAAATTTTCAATTTTTGGATTTTTGAGTTTTCGAATCTTCAATTTTTCGATTTCTTTATTTACGATTTTTTGTTTTTTCGAGTTTTCGATTTCCCGATTTTTTGATTTTCAATTTCTCGATTTTTCGATTCTTCGATCTTCGGTTATTCGAATTTTTTATCTTCTATTTTTGGTTTTCCGATTTTCCAAATTTTAAATTCTGCATTTTAAATTTTTCAATTTTTCAATGATTTGATATTTGGATTTATCGATTTTTCAGTTTTTCAATTTTTTTATTGATTTTAAATTTTTCAAATTTTTGATGTTTAAAATTCGCAGCCATTTAATTTTTCAACTTGTTGGTTTTGGATTTTTCAGTTTTTCAATTTTTTGATTTCTCGAATTCTTGATTTTTCAATTTCTCTAAAATTTAATTTTTCGATTTTTCGAATTTCCTATTTTTCGACATCTCGTTTTTTTAATTTCTCGATATTTCAAATCCGATTTTTTTTAAGTTCAAGCTTTTCCGAGTTTTGAATTTTTCGATTCTTTGATTTGTTAATTTCTTTTTTATAAATTTTAGAGTTTTTCCGTTTTTTAAGCTTTACATTTTCGATTTAAAGAAAAATTTTGATATCTCGATTTTTCAAGTTTCCAGTTTTTCAATATTTCAGTCTTGGGAAATTTTCAATTTCTGGATTTTTGAATTTTTCGATTTTCAGTGCATCAAATTTTGGATTTAGGATTTTTAATTTTTCAAATTTTCGGTTTCTCAAGTTTTAGACTTTTAAATTTTGTTACTTTTCTGTTTTTCGATTTCCCAAATTTTCGGTTTTTGGATTTTTGAGTTTTCGAATCTTTGATTTTACAATTTTCTTTTTTTTTAAATTTTCGGTTTTCAATATTTTTGTTTCTTGATTTTATTTTCCCATATGACGTTTTTCGAATTTTCGAATTTTCGATTTCTTTATTTACGATTTTTTGTTTCTTCGTGTTTTCGATTTCCCGATTTTTTGATTTTTAATTTCTCTATTTTTCGATTCTTCGATTTTCGGTTATTCGAATTTTTTATTTTCTATTTTTGATTTTCCGATTTTCCAAATTTTCGATTTTTTAGTTTTTCGATTTTTCTGTTTATCAATTTTTCCAATTTACTGATTTTAAATTTTTCAATTTTTTGATGTTTAAAATTCGCAGCCATTTAATTTTTTAACTTGTTGGTTTTGGATTTCTCAGTTTTTCAATTTTTTGATTTCTCGAATTCTTAATTTTTCATTTTTTCGATTTCACGATTTTTGATGTTGCGATTTCCCGATATGTAATTTTTTTAAAAAATTCCAAGTTTTCGATTTTTCGAATTTCCGATTTTTCGACATCTCATTTTTTTTAATTTTTCAACATTTGAATTTCGACTCTTTTTTTTAGTTCAACCTTTTCCGATTTTTCGATGTTTCGATTCTTTGATTTTTTAATTTCGATTTTATACATTTTTAGAATTTTCCGTTTGGGTTTCTCAATATTTGAGTTTTGGAAACTTTTCAATGTTGTGGATTTTTAAAATTTTCGATTTTCGGTACATTAAATTTTGGATTTAGAATTTTTAATTTTTCAAATTTTCCGTTTTTCAAGTTTTGGTCTTTTAAATTTTGTTACTTTTCGATTTTTCAATTTCCCAAATTTTCGATTTTTGGATTTTTGAATTTTTTGAACCTTCGATTTTGCAATTTTCGATTTTCAATATTTTTACTTGTCGGTTTCAGATTTTTCGAACTTCTAGTTTTCGACTTCCGATTTTTGATTTTCGATTTTTTTGTTTTTCAATTTTTTGATGTTTAAAATTCGCAGCCATTTAGTTTTTCAACTTGTTGGTTTTGGATTTTTCAGTTTTTCAATTGTTCGATTTCACGATTTTTGATGTTGCGATTTCCCTATATGTATTTTTTTTTTAAATTCCAATTTTTCGATCTCATTTTTTTTAATTTTTCAACATTTCAATCTCGATTTTTTTTAGTTCAACCTTTTCCAATTTTTCAATGTTTCGATTCTTTGATTTTTTAATTTCGATTTTATACATTTTTAGAATTTTCCGTTTGAGTTTCTCAATATTTCAGTTTTGGGAACTTTTCAATGTTCTGGATTTTTAAAATTTTCGATTTTCGGTACATTAAATTTTGGATTTAGAATTTTTAATTTTTCAAATTTTCCGTTTTTCAAGTTTTGGTCTTTTAAATTTTGTTACTTTTCGATTTTTCAATTTCCCAAATTTTCGATTTTTGGATTTTTGAATTTCCGAACCTTCGATTTTGCAATTTTCGATTTTCAATGTTTTTACCTGTCGGTTTCAAATATTTCGATCTTCTAGTTTTCGACTTCCGATTTTTGATTTTCGATTTTTTTGTTTTTCAATTTTTTGATGTTTAAAATTCGCAGCCATTTAATTTTTCAACTTGTTGGTTTTGGATTTTTCAGTTTTTCAATTGTTCGATTTCACGATTTTTGATGTTGCGATTTCCCTATTGGTATTTTTTTTAAATTACAATTTTTCGATCTCATTTTTTTTAAATTTTCAACATTTCAATCTCGATTTTTTTTAGTTCAACCTTTTCCGATTTTTCAATGTTTCGATTCTTTGATTTTTTAATTTCGATTTTATACATTTTTAGAATTTTCCGTTTGAGTTTCTCAATATTTCAGTTTTGGGAACTTTTCAATGTTGTGGATTTTTAAAATTTTCGATTTTCGGTACATTAAAAATTTTGGATTTAGATTTTTAATTTTTCAAATTTTCGGTTTTTCAAGTTTTGGTCTTTTAAATTTTGTTACTTTTCGATTTTTCAATTTCCCAAATTTTCGATTTTTGGATTTTTGAATTTTCGAACCTTCGATTTTGCAATTTTCGATTTTCAATGTTTTTACCCGTCGGTTTCAAATTTTTCGATCTTCTAGTTTTCGACTTCCGAATTTTGATTTTCGATTTTTTTGTTTTTCAATTTTTTGATGTTTAAAATTCGCAGCCATTTAGTTTTTCAACTTGTTGGTTTTGGATTTTTCAGTTTTTCAATTGTTCGATTTCACGATTTTTGATGTTGCGATTTCCCTATATGTATTTTTTTTTTAAATTCCAATTTTTCGATCTCATTTTTTTTAATTTTTCAACATTTCAATCTCGATTTTTTTTAGTTCAACCTTTTCCAATTTTTCAATGTTTCGATTCTTTGATTTTTTAATTTCGATTTTATACATTTTTAGAATTTTCCGTTTGAGTTTCTCAATATTTCAGTTTTGGGAACTTTTCAATGTTCTGGATTTTTAAAATTTTCGATTTTCGGTACATTAAATTTTGGATTTAGAATTTTTAATTTTTCAAATTTTCCGTTTTTCAAGTTTTGGTCTTTTAAATTTTGTTACTTTTCGATTTTTCAATTTCCCAAATTTTCGATTTTTGGATTTTTGAATTTTTTGAACCTTCGATTTTGCAATTTTCGATTTTCAATATTTTTACTTGTCGGTTTCAGATTTTTCGAACTTCTAGTTTTCGACTTCCGATTTTTGATTTTCGATTTTTTTGTTTTTCAATTTTTTGATGTTTAAAATTCGCAGCCATTTAATTTTTCAACTTGTTGGTTTTGGATTTTTCAGTTTTTCAATTGTTCGATTTCACGATTTTTGATGTTGCGATTTCCCGATATGTATTTTTTTTTTAAATTACAATTTTTCGATCTAATTTTTTTTTAATTTTTCAACATTTCAATTTCGATTTTTTTAGTTCAACCTTTTCCGATTTTTCAATGTTTCGATTCTTTGATTTTTTAATTTCGATTTTATACATTTTTAGAACTTTCCGTTTGGGTTTCTCAATATTTCAGTTTTGGGAACTTTTCAATGTTGTGGATTTTTAAAATTTTCGATTTTCGGTACATTAAATTTTGGATTTAGAACTTTTAATTTTTCAAATTTTCTGTTTTTCAAGTTTTAGTCTTTTAAATTTTGTTACATTTCGATTTTTCTATTTCACGAATTTTCGATTTTTGGATTTTTGAGTTTTCGAACCTTCGATTTTGCAATTTTCGATTTTCAGTATTTTTACCTCTCGGTTTCAGATTTTTCGATCTTCGAGTTTTCGATTTCCTATTTTTGATTTTCGAATTTTCGGTTTTTCAATTTTTCCATTTCCGATTTTTCTTTCTCCGATTTTTTGGTATCTCTTTTTTCATGAAGTGACGTCATCACATTAGTGGTGGGGATGATTAGACAACTTTTGGTTAGCGTTTTACCATCTACATGATATACCTAATATAAATACAAAATTTGACAACAATCAGCCCAGTAATTTCGGAGATTATCTGTCCAACAAAAATCCGGGACGCCAGCCAGACGGACAGACAGACGGAAACGGGAGACCTATTTCTTCGTCCTCTAGGGGTCATGATAGGTGGAGAAAATGCAAAAGTAGAGAGTCGGCCGACGGACTCGATACTTGCTTTGTTTACGGTCGGGAAGTAAAAAGAAGAAGAAAAGTGTTCAAATCATAAGTTGATCTAATTAACCCCTCACAGGGAGTAACTACAAATTTGAAAATAATGTTAATTATGTTCTTATTTCAGTTAACAACTTTAGTCTTCAACTTTTCAAGAAGACTATGCAGGCAAAAGAATCAAACAGAGCAAACATAATATTTGCTAAGTAAGTCTAAATTTAAACAGGGGTCAAGCTTATCGAATTCTTTTTATCGCGCCTTATAGAAAAAAAAAAATAAAAACAGGGTTCACTAACATTTCAGTCTGCAGATCAGTTGCACAAAACCAATCAAGCTAAAAAATGTGGTCGACCACACTCTTCATGTTTTTGGCACTTCTTGTCCTCAACACCACAATTGCACAAAATTCTAACTCCAGAGTGAGCATAAGATACCTAGAAACACCAGAATCTCGCTATTTTTAGTTCTGGGTTGTCTCCACGACAGAACCGTCTTCCGACCAACAAAATGCCGATAACGATTCTGTAGCAGCTCTGAAAGAAAAACTAAAACTTCACGATGCCCAACTTATGGAATTGAAGACCCAGCTACAAGCAACAAAAAAAGAAATGCTTGGCTTAAGCGAAAAACACCTAAAGCAGAAGATTTTTCCTCCGCAGGACTGTCAAGAGGTCCTGCGACGCGGCCACAAAGCTTCCGGTATGTACAAAATTAAACCTAGATACTCTCCGGAGGAGTTCTGGGCATGGTGCGACTTGACGACAAGTCAGGGCGGCTGGACTTACGTTCTCAACAGGTTCGACGGCTCGGTGGATTTTTTGCGAAACTGGACCGATTACAAGATCGGGTTTGGTGATCCTTCGGGAGAGTTTTGGTTGGGCTTGGAACATTTGTACCATTTAACAGGCGAGTTGTGGGTTAAAGTGCTTCTATGGTTTTTATATTTTTGAATATGTAGGGAGTAAACGGAATGAATTGTTGTTCGAACTTGTGGATTGGGATATGAAGAAAATGAACGCAGGGTATGACAAGTTCATAATTGGGAATGAAGGTGAAGGATATGAACTCAAATCGGTAGGAAAATTTCAACAAGGTACAGGAGATTCTTTGTCACGACACGTAAATATGAAATTTTCTACTCCGGATAGGGACCAGAGTCCTGGAAAGTGCACTCTTAGTTTTAGTAAGTTTTAGAACTGATAAAAGGTCTACGCAACGAATGGCTACTTTCATGTTTTTTCCATGTTGCTTTTACAAGTTACCTATGAAACTGAAAAACCGAATGCTCTGGAACATTAACCTTACACTGGTTGTCATAAAAAAAATCGCAAAATGAAATGTTTTATTGTTTGTTTTTATCGTAATTTGTTGTTGCTTTTTGCAGAAGCCTCATGGTGGTATAAAAATTGCTTCGACAGTCAACTCACAGGCGTGTATGCCGACCGAGGTCAAGGTAAAAATAACCAAAACATACACTGGAATTCATTCCATGTACCTCAATACAGTCTGAAGCAAGTTCGAATGATGATCCGACCTATAGATTGACAGATCTGGAATAAAGTGGGGCTCATTTCACTCAAAAATGTATCTTTATCACTTCGCCATTTTGATATAAATAAAGCTTTTTGATATTTTGTAGTGCTTTTGAGTTATACCTGTATATAACACTTATGTGGAAAACGTTGTATTAGTTTGGTTTAATTATTTTCTACTAATGAAATTTTGAGACACCGACGATCCTTTTACCCGAGTTTGAGTGTTCCTTCTTTCAGTTTAGGTTCAACACAAACTCAACTAAAACATAGTTTCTACGAATTGCAATAACCGGATGACAACGCCGACGGTTCAGATATTTTTTTGAGCCACCCTGTATATGCAAATCCAAGAAATATGAATGGAATGATAAATTAAAAGTACAGACTCATCATATTTTCTACATTTAGAAGATAACCAAATATATTTTGACTAAAAATTTATTATGCTCTTTATAACCTTAAAACATCTGCAAGCTTTCAAAGCATTCGGTTTTGCAGATTTCAAATTAAATGTCAAAATGTTGTTTCCTAATTTTGATTTTTTTCCCAAAAATCTGGATTTTTCGAATAAAATCTCAATTCGGAGTCATAAACCACATGTGTGAGACTGTGTTGTTTGATACTATTTAAAACCCAATTGCTATGTACAATTTTGAAGTGACGTCATCAGATTAGTGGTGGGGATGATTAGACAAATTTTGGTTAGCGTTTTACCATCTACATGATAGACCTAATATGAATACAAAATTTGACAACAATCAGCCCAGTACTTTCGGAGATTACGTTTTCTCGACTGTTCATGACCCCTACAGTACGAAGAAATAGATCTTCCGTTTCCGTCTGTCTGTCTGTCCGTCTGTCTGTGAGCTGTCACGGATTTCTAGCAGACAGATAATCTCCGAAAGTAATGGGCTGATTGTTGTCAAATTTTGTGTTTATATTAGGAATATAATGTACATGGTAAAATATACATATATTTATTTTAACTAATAAGGATTCTCATAAAAAAATTAAATTCGCATATTCAAGTTTTATAATTTTTCGAAAAATATCAGAGGCGAGGGAAGTTCTGTCGAAATATGCTTCGACCAATTTTTTGATGTTTTGATTTTTCGACATCTCGTTTTTATTTTGAATTTTTCGAAACATCAATTTCGATTTTTTACGATTTTTCAATATCCCGATTTTTTGATTTTACGTTTTTTCGATTTTACGTTTTTTCGATTTCTCGATTAATGAATGAACTTTTTTTGAGTATTTCAATTCTTTAATTTTCGTCGAATTTTGGATTTGTCAAGTTTTTAGTTTTTCAATTTTTTAATTTTTAAATTTTTAAAATTTTCGACTTCTCACTCTATCAATTTTTATATTCTTTAATTTTTCGATATTTTGTCTCCTCAATGTTCTGTCCTTCAGTTTTTCGAATTTTTTATTTTTTGAAATTCTTCGTTTTTCACTTTTTTGATTTTTCTAAAATTTAATTTTTCGATTTTCCGACATCTCGTTTTTTTAATTTTTCGATATTTCAAATTCGATTTTTTTTAGTTCAAACTTTTCCGATTTTTCAATTTTTCGATTCTTTGATTTTTGAATTTCGATTTTATAAATTTTAGAGTTTCTCCGTTTCTTAAGTTTTACATTTTTCGATTTAAAGAAAAATTTTGATATCTCGATTTTTCAAGTTCCCAGTTTCTCAATATTTCAGTTTTGGGAAATTTTGAATTTTTCGATTTTCAGTGCATCAAATTTTGGATTTAGGATTTTTAATTTTTCAAATTTTCGGTGTTTCAAGTTTTATTAGACTTTTAAATTTTGTTACTTTTCGGTTTTTCAATTTCCCAAATTTTCGATTTTTGGATTTTTGAGTTTTCGAATCTTCAATTTTTCGATTTCTTTATTTACGATTTTTTGTTTCTCGAGTTTTCAATTTCCCGATTTTTTGATTTTCACTTTCTCGATTATTCGATTATTCGATCTTCGGTTATTCGAATTTTTTATCTTCTATTTTTGGTTTTCCGATTTTCCAAATTTTAGATTTTGCATCTTAAATTTTTCAATTTTTCAATGATTTGATATTTGGGTTTCTCGATTTTTGAATTTTTCGCAATTTTTGTATATCTTAAATTTTAGATTTTTGGATTTCTCGATTTTTCAGTTTTTCGATTTTTCTGTTTTTCAATTTTTCGAATTTGTTGATTTTAAATGTTTCAATTTTTTTAGTTTAAAATTCGCAGCGATTTAATTTTTCAACTTGTTGGTTTTGGATTTTTCAGTTTTTCAATTTTTTGATTTCTTGAATTCTTGATTTTTCAATTTCTCGATTTCACGATTTTTGATGTTGCGATTTCCCGATATGTAATTTTTTTTTTAAATTCCAATTTTTCGTTTTTTCGAATTTCAGATTTTTCGAAATGTCATTTTTTTTAAGTTTTCAACATTTGAATTTCGATTTTTTTTTTTTTTAGTTCAACTGTTTCGATTCTTTGATTTTTTAATTTCGATTTTATACATTTTCAATTTTTCAATGATTTTATATTTGGGTTTCTCGATTTTTCAGTTTTTCGCTATTTTTGCATACCTATCTTAAATTTTACATTTTTCGAATTCTTGATTTTACGATTTTTGATGTTGCGATTTCCCGATACGTAATTTTTCTAAAATTCGATTTTTTGATTTTTCGACATCTCGTTTTTTTACTTTTTCGATATTTCAAATTGGATTTTTTTAGTTCAAGCTTTGCCGATTTTTCAATTTTTCGATTCTTTGATTTTTTAATTCCGATTTTAAAAAGTTTTTCCGTTTCTTAAGTTTTACAGTTTTTCATTTAAAGAAAAATTTTGATATGTCGATTTTTCAAGTTTCCAGTTTCTCAAAATTTCAGTTTCGGGAACTTTTCAATTTCCGGATTTTTGAATTTTTCGATTTTCAGTGCATCAAATTTTGGATTTAGGATTTTTAATTTTTTAAATTTTGTTACTTTTCGGTTTTTCGATTTCCCAAATTTTCGATTTTTAGATTTCTGAGTTTTCGAATGTTCGATTTTACAATTTTAGATTTTTTGAATTTTTGATTTTCAATATTTTTGCTTATTGATTTTATTTTCCCATTTGACGTTTTACGAATTTTCGATTTTTCGATTTCTTTATTTACGATTTTTTGTTTCTTCGTGTTTTCTTTTTCCCGATTTTTTGATTTTCAATTTCTCGATCTTTCGATTCTTCGATTTTCGGTTATTCGAATCTTTTATTTTCTATTTTTGATTTTCCGATTTTTCAAATTTTCAATTTTTCAGATTTTCGATTTTTTAAAATTTTTTTCGAATTTATTGATTTTAAATTTTTCAATTTTTTGATGTTTAAAATTCGCAGCCATTTAATTTTTCAACTTGTTGGTTTTGGACTTTTCAGTTTTTCAATTTTTTGATTTCTCGAATTCTTGATTTTTCAATTTTTCGATTTCACGATTTTTGATGTAGCGATTTCCCGATATGTAAATTTTTTTTTTAAATTCCAATTTTTCGTTTTTTCGAATTTCAGATTTTTCGAAATGTCATTTTTTTTTAATTTTTCAACATTTGAATTTCGATTTTTTTTTTAGTTCAACTGTTTCGATTCTTTGATTTTTTAATTTCGATTTTATACATTTTTAGAATTTTCCGTTTGAATTTCTCAATATTTCAGTTTTGGGAACTTTTCAATGTTCTGGATTTTTAAAATTTTCGATTTTCGGTACATTAAATTTTGGATTTAGAATTTTTAATTTTCCAAATTTTAGGTTTTTCAAGTTTTAGTCTTCTAAATTTTGTTACGTTTCGATTTTTCAATTTCCCAAATTTTCGATTTTTGGATTTTTGAGTTTTCGAACCTTCGATTTTGCAATTTTCGATTGTCAATATTTTTACTTCCAGATTTTATTTTTCTATTTGAGGTTTTTCGAATTTTCGATTTATCAATTTTTCGATCTTCAAGTTTTCGACGTCCGATTTTTTTTCCGACTTTTCTTTCTTCGATTTTACGCTCAGGAAGTAAAAAATATGTCTTTGCAAAAATGTTGATGACTTCATTACAGGGAAAGGGAAGTTTTGTTGAAATCACTTTTGAGTAATTTTTTTGATTTTCCGCTTCAATAACTTTACTAAATAAACACATCCCGTCAATTATTTAGCGTTTCTGTCACATACAAGGTAAATAAATAGATAATTACATACAATATTTAATTTAATCTTACTAAAATTTAAATTTAGATAATCGTCGGGAACCCAACAATATTTGTTTTGTGCATTCCTAATAATAATGGTAATTAATACATATTAGTTTAATAGTAACAATAAGAACGTGTTTAAAAAAAATTGGTACCAAGTTATTTATTCAGATCAGAACTTGCATCGCCCTTGAGCGTTATTCATCCCTTACATTATTGCGGAGGAGCGTTGTAAATTTTAAATTGTTGGTGAAATTTCTCAGAAAACTCAAGATGTATATTTAAAAAAATTACAATTTCTCAATTATTTATGGAAATTTGGAAAAGGAGTTATCATCAATGTTTTCAGCATACGAACTTCATAAATACTATTGGAAACATGGTCGATATTTTTGGTTAAAATGAGATACGGTCTGATCCGACTTTCAAGACTTTTCGTCTAATACTTAACATAAACTAAATATATAATTTAATGGTTTTGTTGATTTAAACAACATTTTACATTGTTTTTTAAGGTCGCGAATTAATTTCTGCAACCATCAGACGATAAATAGATACAATATTTAGTTTCTTCGTACTAAACTCTAAATTTAGATGGTCGTCGGACGTATCACAATGGAATGTTGTGGATTCCAGATAATAATTAAATACACACTTCGAAAATATTTAAAGCCGCACAACACATCGATTTTCCATAACTATTAGTAAAACGATGCCGTCGAGAACATTCGTATTACTTTTGACACTTCTTGTGCTCAACAACGCAATTGCAGGAAATTCTGACAATCCTGGAGTGAGTATAACACACCTAGAAACACCTGAACCTTAACTATTTTCAGTTCTGGGTTGTCTCCACGTCACCACCGCCTCCCAACCAACAAAATGTCAACAACGTTTGTGTGACAGGCTTGAAAGATAAATTAAAACTTCACGATGCCCAAATTATGGAACTGAAAGCCCAGATACAAGCAACAAAAGCCGAATTGCTTGCCTTAACCGAAAGACACCCAGAGCAGAAGATTTTTTCCCCGCAGGACTGTCAAGAGGTGCTGCGACGCGGCCACAAAGCTTCCGGTATGTACAAAATTAAACCTAAATACTCTCCGGAGGAGTTCTGGGCATGGTGCGACTTGACAACAAGGGGGGGCGGCTGGACTTACGTTGTCAATAGGTTTGACGGCTCGGTGGATTTTTTCCGAAACTGGACCGACTACAAGATCGGGTTTGGTGATCCTTCGGGAGAGTTTTGGTTGGGGCTGGAACATTTGTATCATTTAACAGGCGAGTTATGGGTTTTGTATTTGCTTGGTTTTAATTTTTTTGGATATGTAGATAGTAAACGGAATGAATTGTTGTTCGAGCTTGAGGATTGGGGTTTGAAGAAAGTTTACGCAAGGTATGACGAGTTTATAATTGGAAATGAAGGCGAAGGATATCAAATCAAAGCGGTAGGAAAATTTGAGGGAGATGCTGGAGATTCTTTTTCGCAGCATGTAAATATGAAATTTTCAACACCAGATAGGGACCAGGATACAAAGGATGATGAAAACTGCGCTGCCACTCGTCGTAAGTTTCTTTAAAGATGTTTGAGTGTTTGTTTTTATTGTAATTTACTTTGAATTTATGCAGATGGCTCGTGGTGGTTTCTTAATTGCTTCTATGGCTATCTTACGGGTGAATATATCGGCCCAGGTCTAACCAAAAATCATCGTAACATACACTGGAACTCATTTCATGGATATGAGTACAGTTTGAAGCAAGTTAGAATGATGATCAGACCGGTGGATTAAGAGAACTGGAGTGTTTTCAGAAATGTATCTTTATCATGGCACCACACAAAAATTAAAAAAAATTAGTTACACATTGCGAAAGTTTCTTATTAATTTTGATCTGCCATATACCTATTCACTTTGTTGGTTTCGACAAAACCTCAAACTTTACAAAATTTACAGATTTGTTTGACTGTGAAAATAATTCTGTTGAATTTCTTGGATTTTTGGGTTTCTTGAATTTTTAGATTTTTGGATTTTTTCGATTCTTTGATTTTTTGGTTTATTGGATTTCTTGAGTTTCTTGGGTTTCTTGCATTTCTTGGGTTTTTGGATTTTTGAAATTATTGGTTTTCTCGTTTTTTTTTTGATGTCTTGAATTGTTTGAATTATTTAGATTTTTTAGTTTTTTATTTGTGGGTTTATTCGATTTTTTGATTAATTCAATTTTTTTATTTTTTTGAATTTTTGGAGCATTTTCCATTTTGTGGATTTTTGGAACTGTTGAATGTCTTAAATTTTTTGAGTTCCCTTGGTTTCTTGAATTTTTTGGATTTTTGTGAGTCTTTGGTTTTTGAAATCATAGGATTTCTTGGACTTTTTTGAATTTCTTCGGTTTTTTAGCTTTTTTGAATATTTTTAATTGTTTGAATTACATATTTAGATTTTTTGGTTGATTAAATTTTTTTTTATTTCTTGGATTTTTGGAACATTTTCCATTTTCTGGATTTCTAAAAATTTTGGTATTTTTTTTGAATTACTGAATTTCTTGAGTTTCTTGCGTTTCTTACATTTCTTAGATTTTTTTCCATTTTTCAAATTTTTTTTATATTGCTTTTTCAATTTTTGGATTTTTTGCATACATTCGATTTTTTGGATGGATTTTTTGAGTTAAATGAGTTTTTTGGATTGCTTCGGATTTTTAGGTTTTCGGTTTTTTATATTTTCGTGAATAAATAAATATTTTCCATTTTCTGAATTTCTTAAATTTTTTTGAGTTCTCTTGGTTTCTTTAATTTTTTAGATTTTTGGATTTTTTTTTTTGCTTTACTGAATTTGTTGAGTTTCTAGGTTTTTTGCATTTCTTAGGTTTTTTGGATTTTTAGAATTATTCGGTTTTTTGAAATTATTGGATTTCTTGTTTTTTTTTAATTTTTTCGGTTTTTTTTGGGGTTTTTTTGAATTTTTCTGAATTGTTTGAATTACATATTTAGATTATTTGGTTTTTTGTTTTTCTTTATTTTTGGGTTTTTTCGATTTTTTGGTTCATTCAATTTTTTTATTTTCTTATTTTTTGGAATTTTGGAACATTTTCCATTTTCTGGAT
Source organism: Zophobas morio (assembly GCF_036711695.1). Taxonomy (NCBI): domain Eukaryota; kingdom Metazoa; phylum Arthropoda; class Insecta; order Coleoptera; family Tenebrionidae; genus Zophobas; species Zophobas morio. The sequence continues at coordinate 540,978 of NW_026972108.1, forward strand.
TTATAAAAATTTGATATTTTCGATTTTTTGGATTATTGGATGTGTTGAGTTTCTTGGGTTTCTTGTATTTCTTAGATTTTTTTTGGATTTTTCGAGTTTCTTAAGTTTTTTTGGATTTCTTCGATTTTTTCCATTTTTTGGAATTTGTTTGTGTTTGTTTTGAGTTTTTATATTTTCGAGAATAAATGTTTTCCGTTTTGTGAATTTTTGTAATTATTGAATTTCTTAAATTTTTTGAGTTTCCTTAGTCGTTTCTTGAATTTTTCAGATTTTTGGATTTTTTTATTGGTTTATTGGATTTGTTGAGTTTTCTGGGTTTTATCCATTTTTAAGGTTTTTTGGATTTTTTGGGATTTTTTGGTTTTTGAAATTATTGGATTTCTTGGGTTTTTTTGAATTTCTTCATTTTTTTGGGTCTTTTGAATTTTTTTGAATTGTTTGAATTACATATTTAGATTTTTTGGTTTTTTGTTTTTCCTTATATTTGGGTTTATTCGATTTTTTCGTTAATTCAATTTTTTTATTTTTTTATTTCTTGGATTTTTGGAACATTTTCCATTTTCTGGATTTTTCAAAATTTTGGTATTTTCGATTTTTTTTTGAATTACCGGATTTCTTGAGTTTCTTGGGTTTCTTACATTTCTTAGTTTTTTTTCTACTTTTCAGGCTTTTTTATTGCTTTTTAAATTTTTTTGAATTTTTTTCATGCATTCGATTTTTTGGATGGATTTTTTGAGTTAAATGAGTTTTTTGTATTGCTTCAGATTTTCAGGTTTTCGGTTTTTTATATTATCGAGAATAATAAAATAATAAAATACTGATGACGTCACTTCAAAATTGTACATAGTAAATGGGTTTTCAATTGAATCAAATAACATAGTCTTACACATGTAGTTTATGACTCCGAATTGAGATTTTACCCGAAACGTCCAGATTTTTGGAAAAAAAAATCAAAATTAGGAAACAACATTTTGCCATTTAATTTGCAATCTGCGAAACCGAATGCTTTGAAATCTTGCAGATGGTTTACATTTATGATAAGCATGATAAGTTTTTATTCAAAATATATTTAATTGTCCCCTCCAAAAAATTGATGACGTCGCCTCAAAAGTTTGCCGAATAAATCAGTCGTATCTTAGGAAGTACTAGCCCCGCCCACCCGCCCTCTGTTTCCTTAGAGGGTATATCATTTGCCAAAATCAGTCTTATCTTAGCAAGTACAAGTCCCGCCCACCCACCCTCTGTTTTCTTAGGGGGTATATCATCTGCCAAAATCAGTCTTAATCCTCTAAAGAAATGAAAGGCAGGTGGGTGGGGCTAGTACTTGTTAAGATAAGACTAATTTTGGCAAATGATATACCCTTTAAGAAAATAGAGAACTGGTGGGCGGGGCTAGTACATGTTAAGATAAGACTTATTTTGGCAAGTGATATACCTAACCTCTAAGAAAATATAGGAAAGGTGGGCGGGACTTGTACTTGCTAAGATAAGACTAACTTTGGCAGATGATATACCTTCTAAGAAAACAGAGGGAGGGTGGGCGGGGTTAGTACTTGTTAAGATAAGACTTATTTTGGCAAATCATATATTTTCCAAAAACAGAGAGGGCGGGTGGGCGGGGTTAGTAATTCCTAAGATACGACTGATCTTGGCAAATGATGTACCCTCTAAGAAAACAGAGGGTGGGTGGGCGGGTTTAGTACTTACTAAGATACGACTGATTTTGGCAAATGACATACTCTCTAACGAAACAAAGGGCAGGCGGGTGGGGCTAGTACTTGATAAGATATGACTGATTCTGGCAAATGATATACCCTTTAAGAAAATAGAGAGCGGGTAGGCAGGGCTAATACATGTTAAGATAAGACTTATTTTGGCAAATGATATACCTAGCCTCTAAGAAAATATACGAAGGGTGGGCGGAACTTGTACTTGCTAAGATAAGATTAACTTTGGCAGATGATATACCTTCTAAGAAAACAGAGGGAGGGTGGGCGGGGTTAGTACTTGTTAAGAAAAGACTTATTTTGGCAAATCATATATCTTCCAAAAACAGAGAGGGCGGGTGGGCGGGGCTAGTAGTTCCTAAGATACGACTGATTTTGGCAATTGATATACCTTCTAGGAAAATAAAGGGCCGGCAAGTGGGGCTGGTACTTGTTAAGATAAGACTGATTTTGGCAAAAAACTTGCAGATTTTAAACAAAACATCAAATGCCCCCAAGATTCTTTCAAATTCTTCTAAAAATTAAAGACCAGGGTCGCCAAGAAAATTCACTTAATTTGGAATCTGCAAAACCGAATGCTTTGAAATCTTGCAAATAGTTTACAGTTATAATAGGCATGATACGTTTTTATTCAAAATACGTTTACTTGTCGCCTCCAAAGAATTGATGACGTAATCTAAATAATTTGTCGAATAAATTCTATGCAAAATGTAGAAAATATGATGAGTCTGTGTTTGGAATTTATCATTCCATTCATATTTTTTGGATTTGCATGTACAGGATGACTCAAAAAAATTAATGAATGCGTGAATTTATTTTATGTATTTAACCAGGAACTACAAAACCAAATGCTTTGAAATCTTGGAGATGTTTTACAGTTAACATAGGCATGGTAAATGTTTGATCAAAAAAATTGATAACGCCACCCCAAAATTTTTCCGAAAAAATGCTATCTTAAATACGCATTATGCAAAGTATGATGGGTCTATAACTGTGATTTATCACTGCAAAAATATTTTTTAGATTTGCTTATAGGGGATGCGTGAAAACAATTAATGACTGAGTCAATTTATTTTACTGATTAAATCAAGAATTGCAAAACTGAATACTTTGAAAGGTAGATGTTTTGAAGTTATTGTAAGCATGGTAACTTTTTAATGAAAATGCATCTATTTATCAACCCCAAAAAATTGATTACGGCATCTCAAAATTTTGCCGAATAAATTCTTTCTCAAATGTGCAAAATATGAACAGACTTTTAATCCTTGCATTCATATTTTTTAGATTTGCTTAAACAGGTGACTCAAAAGAATTATGAACCAGTCAATTTATTATTGATCAAATTAAGAACGAGCCACCCCATTTTCTGGAAAATGTGAGAATCCGCTCGTCTTTATAACAATAAAATAATGATAAGGTAAGGATTATAATAATAACATTCAGAATATTTTGTTCAATGGAGGTTTATGAATAATTTTAGTCATCTGTAGAGAGCGGATTTCTAGGTTTAATGCTTTTTGTGAAAAATGTAAGCACTTCAAAACTTGCTTTTTTTTTCAATTTTATGCATATTAAAACTTATATGCTTATTTAATGCTTTTTTCGACGAATATGAGTTTTAATGCATATTTTGTTCAAATGCCGGCCTTGTCGGGATGACAAATACTTGTTAGTTAGCCGTATCGTATCGTATGCATTTTACCTGGACTTGACCATTGAAGTACACTTACTCAAGACCCTTTCTGTGAATAGGTTCCGGTCGTTTGGGTAATAAAATTTTATTTTAGGATTGGAAAAATACTCCATAGATTTTATGACTTTAAATCCTTACTTCCGTTGATAATGAATTAAAGCTTTTAACCAGATGTTCTTTTTCGGCATTTTGCGGCAAGACCGTTGAAGATTTTCTAGAAAAAAGGATTATTGTACCCAACTACCTACCTTAAAATTTTTCTAATGGAAACTTTTAAGTAAATGAACCGTTTATTTCACAACCATCAGTCTATCGCATCTGTCGTAGTACAGTGTTATACGTGGTTCTCCCTTGTTACGTGTTGAGTTCTTTTTGGTAATATTACTAATATTTTAAAAGAATGCCGAAAGTAAAATCGACGCCGGATGAGTGGATAAGGGATTTTCCAGAATTAAAATTAGAAAAAAACAAAATATTCTGCAGAGCTTGTGTGAAAACCGTAATCCCACTATTTTTTTTATCTATTTTCCTTTGTTAATCCTGTATATGTACGTTGTTTTAGATTCAAAGTGATAAAAAATATAACGCGACGCAACATGTCAGAACGACTCTTCATGTAGAAAGGAAGAAAATGTTTGAAGTTTCTAAAATTAAACAGCAGACCATACATGAATCTGTTGCATCTACTTCCACAAAAGATGAGCAGTTTCAGTTTAATTTCGATTTATGTAAAATGATGATCCAGTCCAATATACCTTTAAAAAAATTGGAGAAAGGCCCTCTTCAAGAATTCCTTGAAAAACACTGCAATCGACATATTCCGGTTGAAAGTACTCTCCGAAAAAATTATGTAGACCCAGTGTTTCAGCAAGTTTACAACGAAATTAAACATCGCATTAGAGATAATTATTTATGATTCGCTGTCGATGAAACAACCGATAGTTGTGGAAGATACGTGGCAAGTTTAATTGTTGGAATCTTAAATGAAAATTTCCCTAGTCGAGGATATGTAGTAAGTTTGAAAATCTTAGATAAAACAAATGGCAATACGATTACCGGATTTGTAAATGACAGTCTTACGTCACTATTTTTGCCAATAAAATTTTATTGATGATTTCGGATGCAACTCGTTATATGTTGAAAGCAGGGAATAATCTAAAAAAACAGTTTAAACAGAGTGGCTGAAGGAATACGTTTGCAGTTTCCTACTGTTAATAAATTAGTGGCAAATGGTAAAAAGATTTTTGTTAAAGCTCCACTAAGAGTGCAACATTTTAAGGAAAAATTTCCAAACATACCATTGCCCCCAGAACCCATTATAACAAGGTGAGGAACATGGTTACAGGCCACATTTTATTATGACAAATATATCAAAGAATTTGAGGAAGTAGTTACGGAGTTTAGCGAAGATTCTTCTCAATCGATTAAAGATTGCATGAATATTTTGGAAAACAAAGATTTGCGACAAGATCTAGCTTTTCTAAGAAGCAATTATCAATTCGTATGTGAGGTAATAGAAAAGTTAGAAAAACCCAACATGTTGTTGGTAGATGCCATAAACTTAGTGAAAGAATTTAAACAAGAAAACGCAGTAAGGGGTGATATTGGTACTAGAGTATCTCAAAAACTGGACGAAGTGTTAAATAAAAATGCAGGTTTCGGTGTTCTTTCCGACGTTGCTCGTGTTTTACAAGGCCAGAAGGTGGAAAATTTGGAGTTAGATTCAACATTAGTTGCAAAATTCAAATTTGCGCCAACAACGAGTGTGGATGTTGAACGCACATTCTCCAATTTTAAACACATTTTAAATGATCGGCAAAAAAATTTTACAGTGGACAACTTGGAACATACTACAATCATAAATTGTTTTAAAGAAAACTGAAATACGTGTGTAAAATATAAAGTCTAGGACTATTGTAATAATATTTTGTCCAAAGTTCTAAGAAGTGTTCTTTGATTTGTAATATGATTATGTTTTTAATGCTTTTTTGCTTAAAATAAAACTTTTTTATTGAAAATGTTGTGCTTTATTCTTAATTTTTTTGTGCTTATAAATCCGCTCTCTAGTCATCTGTTTTGGGGCGATAAGCTCATTCATATCAAACAAATGTCTACGTGACATTCTTCCGATGTAATGTATTCCCGTTGATAATGTGCATTTTGCACTCATAACCTTTTTTGATGACCTTGGCGCATTCAATATCACATATATATATATATATTTTTTTTAATATTATTATTATTATGTCGTGGATATGGATTTTAACTGACGTTTGACTGTGTAGTTTGTCAAGTCGTTTTTAGCCGGTAGATCGCTTCTCCTACGTGCTATTCCTCTATCAGATCCCCGATTGTGCCGCGAAGTTTTTGCGTTTCGGCCACCTTCCGTCCCCGACCCCGGTGGCATTCCTGCGGGTGGTGTGTGTTTCGTGGATCCGGCGAGGGACGCACCAAGAAAGGGGAGAGGGCGCGATCGATGCAGGAGCGTGCAGGAAACACATCTCCACCAAGATGGTGGAAACAAACAGAACAATACCTATGTGAACTCATGCGTACCGAAAATAATCTCTTCGGAGAAAATGAAAAATGTAAAAAGCACATAGAAGCTCTCGTCCTTTTCGTCACGCTTGTCTACACACAGCGCTTCCTTAACGATTCTCGGGATGGACGAGCACATCTCCGAGATTACCCTTCCATGCGTTCCCTTGTCTGCCGGTGCATGTATCGATTCGTATAAATAAACGGCACCAAAACGAACTGCCGCCCATCAAAAGAATCCTTATTATATATTGGCATGCGGAATTTCTACGTATAATAAAGAAGCGGCTGTGTCGTGTGTTCGAAGCAAACAAACTGCGCCCCTCTTGAAGGATAATCAATACACGGGAGGGTTGCAAGAAGACAAGGAGAACGACGGAACCGATGTTGACTTACAGGCGGACCGTGCAAACAGCCTTGGAGGGCTGATGAGCCGCTAATTGACATATCGCGCCGCCACCGGGGCCAAACAAGCCACTAGCAAGAAGAGTCCGAGCCGGTCCGGGTTATTCAAATTTTTTTTTAATTCCTACACAAAAAACCAAGTCAATCAAAGAGTAAAACTAAAAACAAACTCAGGCGGACGTTATTTTCCACTTTGCGTCGTCAAATCCTGCTGCATCCTCTCGGCGCTTAATTTGATTTGCAGGACTCTCGCCGCTCCTGCAGATTGCTTTATTAGTGGCTCATTAAGAGGCGGCGTGGGTGTTGTTTGCAGTGCGCGCGTCGTCCTTCGTGATCTCGTAAATTAAATTAATTACCATTTCAACAGGTGGCAGTGGCAAAAGAACCACTCGAGAGATAACTAAGCCGAGAAAGAGTTCCTTTCCGGCCGGAACGTTCCTCTCCTTAATTGAACAATCTCTCGCCGATTCTCTCTCATTAAATCCGCCTTGATTTCGTTAAATCCGCAAGTTTGCGCCCCTGTTTGGTCGCCGACTTTGCGACGTTTTTTTCGGTGGAGATGGGGACGCTCGAACTAGTTGTAAATAAACAAATGGGGTTTGTATGAATAGGCGAAAGGCGGCGAAAGCAGCGACTCGTGTGTGAGCGAGCACAAAAAAACGGTAGACATTTCCTTAACATCTACGTTTATTTTATTATTTTACATAGTTTTCGTTAAAATTTGCATAATAAATTAGATTTTTTTCTAAATTTTCAGCAGAAAAATTTTTCCTTTTGTCGAAATCCAAAAATCGAAAAGTCGTAAAATCGGGAAATGAAAAATTTTGAGAACCGAGAAATTAAAAAATCCAAAAATCGCAAAGTCGAACAATGAATCCAAAAATTGAAACATTGAAATCTTTAATAATTGTAAAATCGAAAACAGAAAACACCAAAAATCGAGAAATTGAAAAATTTAAGTCGAAAAACGGAAAAAACCAAAAATCGAAAATTCCATGTATCAAAAATCCAGATATCGAGAATTCGAAAAATCTAGAACTTAAAATAAGTATTTGAAAATTGCAAAACAGAAAACGCCAAAACTCGGAAGATCGAAGAATCTAAAATTCCAGAAATATTGAAGATATTGAAAAATCGGAAAGTCGAAAAATTTAAATAACGAAAAATCGAATTACCGAGAAATTTAAAAAATGAGGTTGAAAAATCCACAAAACGAAAAGTCGAGCAATTCAAATATTTGAAAATTGTAAAATCGAAAATAGAAAAGACAAAAAATTGAAAAATCGAAGTCCTAAATCAATAAATGCACAAACTTTTAAGCGGGATTTATAAACTTGCTATTGACATTGAAGTTCCCGTTGCAGTTGTTGTTCCCGTTAACGTTGCTTTTAGAGCTGAAAATTGTCATTTATAGTAACGTTGATGTTCAACTTTTGCCGTATTTAAAGGGGTGGACTGAAGTCGATTACTACAAAAATTTACCATTTTAGACATGTTTTCAGTTTCTTGTTGCCAAATAAGTCTACACATATTAAGAAAAAAAAATTAAATGTAGCCCCGCCCACCCACCCGGTCTCAATTGGAATGATCTTTTTTTATTCGTCGTGAGCCAAGGGGGCGGAGCTTAACTGCAAAATCCACCTTTTCTCACAAAAAATTACCATTTTAAACGTGTTCTGAGTTTCTAAGAATAAAAAAATTCATCACAATCGAGAAAGGGTGGGTGGGCGGGATTTATATGTTGTCCTTTTTTCTTAATATCCATACAATTCTTTGAATAATACGATACTCAAAAACATGTTTTTAATTTCTTGAAAAAAAAATAGGTATTTTATTTATATCTGTTTAGAAGAATTTACCATTTTAAACATGTTTTAAGTTTATTGTTCTGAAAAGACGACTACGTCTATTAAGAAAAAAGGTAAAATATAAGCCCCACCCACCCGCCCTATCTCGATTCTAATGATTTTTTTTTAATCGTCGAGAAACAAACGAGCGAAATTTAACTGAAAATCCTTATTATTTCTCTACAGGGAATTATCATCAAGACATGTTTTTGAATATCGTCTTAATCTGCCTTGATCTAAATAGTAATGAAGTTTTGATTCATTGGCAGACCTAAGGGCGGAATCTAATTACAAAATCCATATTTTTTTACAAAAATTTACCATTTTAAACGTGTTATAAGTTTCTAAGAATAAAAAAAATCATCACAATCGGGATGGGGTGGGTGGGCGGGGTTTATATTTTGCCATTTTATTCATAATATGCGTAGTTCATAACACAATACTCCAAAACATGTTTTTAATTTCTTGAAAAGAAATAAGTATTTTGCAATTAAGCTCCACCCCTTTGGTTCATGGCGAATAAACAAAATCATCACAATTGAGATCGGGTGGGTGGGCGGGCTTTCATTTTGCGTCTTTGTTTTAATACGTGTAGATTTCTTTTCACAACATGAAACTTAAAAATGGAAAGTTTGTATAAGAATATATCGATTTTGCAATTAGGCTCTGCCCCATGTTTGTAAAATGCATATTTTCTTGCAAAAATTACCTTTTTCACAATGTTCTAAGTTTCTTGTTATATAAAGCTAGCTATGTATATTAAGAAAAACCAAAATATCTAGCAAAATCGACAATTCAAAAAATTGAAAAATCGAGGTTGAAAAATCCAGAAATCGAAAAGTCGAACAATTCAAAAATTGAAATATTGAAACGTCGAAAAATTGAGAAATTCAAATATTTGAAAATTTTTAAGCGGTATTTATAAACTTGCTATTGACGTTGAAGTTCCCGTTGCAGTTGTTGTTCCCGTTAACGTTGCTTTTAGAGCTGAAAACTGTCATTTATGAACTCAGTTTGCCAAGTTGCCGTTGATAGTAACGTTGATGTTCAACTTTTGCGTATTTAAGAGGTTGTAGAAGAAAAGTGGAGGATTGAAGTTGATTACTACAAAAATTTACTATTTTAGACATGTTTTCAGTCTCTTGTTGCCAAATAAGTCTACACATATTAAGAAAAGAGACAAAATCTAACCCCGCCCACCCACCCGGTCTCAATTGTGGTCATCTTTTTTTATACCTCGTGAGCCAAGGGGGCGGAGCTTAATTGCAAAAACCTTATTTTTCTACGAGAAATTAAAAACATGTTTTCGAGTATCATAGTATTCAAAGAATACTATGTATATTAACAAAAAAAATAAAGCCAAAGATTAAGCCCCGCCCATACCACCTCGGTCTTAATTCTCAATTGTGATGAATTTTTCATTCGTTGTCAGATCGACGGGCGGAGCTTAATTGCAAAATCCATATCTGTCTAGAAGAATTTACCATTTTAAACATGTTTTAAGTTTCTTGTTCTGAAAAGACGACTACGCATATTAAGAAAAAAGGCAAAATATAAGCCCCGCCCACCCGCCCGATCTCATTTGTGATGATATTTTTTTAATCGTCGAGAGCTAAATGAGCGAAATTTTATTGCAGAATCTTTATTGTTTCTCTACAAGAAATTACCATATAAGACATTTTCTTACTAAAAATTTACCATTTTAAACGTGTTTTAAATTTCTAAGAATAAAAAAAAATCTTTACAATTGAAATCGGGTGGGTGGGCGGGGTTTATATTTTGCCCTTTTATCTTAATATTCATAATATTTTTGAATAACACAATACTCGAAAACATGTCTTTAACTTCTTGAAAAAAAAATAGGTATTTTACAATTAAGGTCTGCCCTCTTGGTTGACGGTGAATAACAAAAATCTTTACAATCGAGATAGCACGGGTGGGCGGGCTTAGATTTTACCTTCTTGTTTTAATATGTGTAGATTTCTTTTCACAACATGAAACTTAAAATATGTTTGAAATGGAAAATTTGTATCAGAAAATATCGATTTTGCAATTAGGCTCCGCCCCATAATTGCAAAATCCACATTTCCTGCAAAAATGTACCATTTTAGACATGTTTCACGTTTCTTGTTGCCGAAATAAGTCTACACATGTTAAGAAAAACAGACAAAATGTAGCCCCGCCCACCCACCCGGTCTCAATTATGATGATCTTTTTTTATTCGTCATGAGCCAAGGGGGCGGAGCTTAACTGCAAAAACCTTATTTCTCTACGAGAAATTAAAAACATGTTTTCGAGTATCGTGTTATTCAAAGAATACTATGTATATTAAGAAAAAAACCAAAATATAAGCCCCACCCACCCGCCCTATCTCATTTGTGATGATATTTTTTTAATCGTCGAGAGCTAAAGGAGAGAAATTTTATTGCAAAATCTTTATTGTTTCTCTACAAGAAATTACCATATAAGACATTTTCTTACTAAAAATTTACCATTTTAAAGGTGTTTTAAATTTCCAAGAATAAAAAAATCGTCACAATTGAGATCGGGTGGGTGGGCGGGGTTTATATTTTGCCTTTTTTTCTTAATATACATGGTATTCTTTGAACAACACGATACTAAAAAACATGTTTTTATTTTAGTGAAAAGAATAAAATTTTGCAATTAAGCTCCGCCCCTTTGGTTCATGGCGAATAAAAAAAATCATCACAATTGAGATCGGGTGGGTGGGTGGGCTTACATTTTGCCTCTTTGTTTTAATATGTGTAGATTTCTTTTCACAACATGAAACTTAAAATATGTTTAAAATAGAAAATTTGTATAAGGAAATACTGATTTTGTAATTAGGCTCCGCCCCGTAATTACTTACATTAATGTACTATTTTAGAGATGTTTTAAGATTCTTGTTTCCGAAATAAGTCTACACATATCTATTATGTAAAAAAAGCCAAAGTAGCCCCGCCCACCCACCCTGTCTTAATTGTGATGATCTTTTTTTATTCATCGTGAGTCAAGGGGGCGGAGCTGAACTGCAAAATCCTTATTTCTCTAGGAAAGATTAAAAACATGGTTTTTGAGTATCGTGTTGTTCAAGTAATACTATGTATATTAATAAAAAAAATAAAGCCAAAGAGTAAGCCCCACCCATAGCCACCTCGACCTTAATTCTCAATTGTGATGAATTTTTCATTCGTTGTCAGATCGAGAGGCGGGGCTTGATTGCAAAATCCATATCTGTCTAGAAGAATTTACCATTTTAAACATGTTTTAAGTTTCTTGTTCTGAAAAGACGACTACGTCTATGAAGAAAAAAGGCAAAATTTAAGCCCCACCCACCCGCCCTATCTCGATTGTGATGATTTTTTTAATCGTCGAGAAACAAAGGAGGGAAATTTAACTGAAAATCCTTATTATTTCTCTACAAGAAATTATCATCAAGACATGTTTTTGAATATCGTCTTAATAAAAAAATACTAGTAATATTAAGAAAAAATTAAAACCAAAGATTATGCTCCACCCATCATATCTGCCCTGATCTAAATATGTAGTAATAAAGTTTTGATTCATTGGCAGACCTAAGGGCGGAATCTAGTTGCAAAATCTATATTTTCTTACAAAAATTTACTATTTTAAACGTGTTATAAGTTTCTAAGAATACAAAAAATCATCACAATCGAGATGGGGTGGGTGGGCGGGGTTTATATATTATCATTTTTTCGTAATGTACATAGTATTGGACAACACGATAGTCAAAAACATGTGTTTAATTTTTTGTAAAGAAATAAGTATTTTGCAGTTAAGCTCCACCCTCTTGGTTCACGGCGAATAAAAAAATCATCACAATTGGGACCGGGCGGGTGGGCGGGCTTTCATTTTGCCTCTTTGTTTTAATACGTGCAGATTTATTGTCACAACATGAAACTTAAAACATGTTTAAAATGGAAAATTCGTATAAGGAAATATCGATTTTGCAATTAGGCTCCGCCCCATAATTGGAAAATCCATATTTCCTTGCAAAAATGTACCATTTTAACCATGTTTTAAGTTTCTTGTTGTGAAAAGATGGTTATGTCTATTAAGAAAAACTAAAATATCGAAAAGTTGAAAAGTCAAACATCCAGATATCGAATAGTCGAAAAATCGAGAAATTGAGAAGTTGGAAATTTTGAACATTTGAATGAAGTTTTATTTAAGAAAATTTTCAGATGACTTCAATTCTTGAAGAGATGAACAATTTCTATAGCTAACTTTCAACTACAATGTGTGCAAAGTATTGCCCATTAGAATTTGTAGTTTCATCTACTGCTATCCAAAAATTATGAAGTTAAATAAAATTTGTTCTTCGGTAGTTTACGCAGAAAAATAGGTTTGGGTTTGCTAACAGAATTCCCCCGACCCTTTTACTTAAAACTCGGATTGGATTATTTTTCTTTATAGTACCGGAAATATTGAATGTTCATTTGCCTACACCTAAAACGAAAATGCATTTGCCCTAGAATCCGCTCTTTACTCAAAACTATATCACAGAGGCCTCCTTCCCCGTCGCGGTGACCCCTTCCGCCCGCCCGGAATTAGCATATTCCGCCGAAAAAGCTCCGGCAAAATCGTGCGCGAATCGCAAGGTATTAAATTTTAAATTATAATACCGCCGCCCGTACAGTCTCCTCCTCACCGCATGTTGTATGGACTGTACAACATCTCATTTTATTATAATATATTTCCTCTGGTGATTTGTGTGCGAGGCGTCCTGGCGGCCCCTCGTCTTAAGCTCCCTCGCTCGCTCGAGCTGATTCGGGAATAATTCCTCATACATTTTCCCCGTCCCCGACTTTATTTCTTCTCGTTTTACTTCTTTTCTCCGGAGAGAGCGGAGACTTATTGCCTTCCACTGCGAAACATCTTCGCCGCCCCCGCCGCCGTCCCCCGCCACGCACACACACATCCGCCATATAGAGCTTTGATCTCGGCGGCGGTCGCTGTGCCGCACGGCCGGAAACCTCGCTGGAATTCGGGTAATTCGGGATGAGCGAGACCGGTTTGGCCAGGATTGATTCAGTTGAGTCAACAATTCAATTAGACGGAGGAAAACCGGGGGGAGGGGTAAGTGACGGGTTTCGAAGATGACGGGAGGTGAGAGGTGGCCGAGTTTGGTTCCACGCTTTTGCAACGGTGTATACACGAGAGCTTTTGTGAGCTTTCGAAAATTTTCAAAAATTTACAAAAACTCATTAAGAAGTTCAGGTTTTAGTTCATTAATTCATTTAAAATTCCATCAAGTGTAAACACCCCGCCTGTAAACGACGTAAAAATAAGACCCGATTTACTGTTTTTCCACCCCCGTGCACCCTGATCGGTGATCACCTCCAACTTCAAAGCTACACACAGCAATGCATCTTCGCCCCGATCTGCATTTCCTTCCAGAAAGTAATACTTAAAGTTTCCCGACCTCCGCCTCTCCCGAGTCCCGCGAACTTTGTTCCCGACTATATTTCACGGGTTGTTGAGTGGCATCCACGGCACACACGTACAACTCGCCTGAAAGGCCGTGAGGTGCGCCCCCGCACCCCTCCCACACATGCGGGAAGTTTACGGAAGACGAAGTTTAAGAGAGCGCACGGTGAGCGGTTCCGGGGTTTGCTTGCGCCCCTCGCTCGCTCCCTCGACCCCCAAGAAGTAAATCTTTGTATGTGAATTGACTGTAATCCGAATGTATTGTGGCAGTTATTGGATCGTCAGGCACACGCCGCCCGTACCAACCCCAAATCTATCGATTCAGACTTATTGATGCGGCTGTTGGGGCGCCGATACAGCCGAAAAGGAAGCCAACAAACGCCAGATCTTTACAGGATTTGACGAAAGACAACAGAGAAAAATTTGGGCTTTTGGGCTTGCAATTAAATCACAAGAAAGTGTGTTTACTATTTATTTAGGTAACTTAGACAGATTTTGTTGTGTATATTAATCAGTTTGTTTAGTTGGAATTGTAATTGATTTAAATGTTCAAATTTTTCAATTTCTCAATTATTGAATTTTCGAATATTCGATTTTACAATTTTTCGACTTTTCGATTTTGCTAGATATTTTTTCGACTACTCGATAACTGGATGTTTGACTTGTCAACTTTTCGATGTTTTGGTTTTTGTTAATATACATAGCCATCTTTTCACAACAAGAAACTTAGAACATTGTTAAAATGGTACATTTGTGCAAGGAAAAATAGATTTTGCAAAAATGGGGCGGAGCCTAATTGCAAAATACTTATTTTTTTTTCAAGAAATTAAAAACACGTTTTGTAGTATATTATGAATCAAGTGGCAAAATATAAACCCCGCCCACCCACACCATCTCGATTGTGATGATTTTTTTTTATCCTTAAAAACTTATATTTTGCCTTTTTTGTTAATAGACGTAGTCGTCTTTTCAGAACAAGAAACTTAAAACATGTTTAAAATGGTAAATTCTTCTAAACAGATATGGATTTTGCAATTAAGCCCCGCCTCTCGATCTGACAACGAATGAAAAATTGATCACAATTGAGAATTAAAGTCGAAGCGGTTATGGGTGGGGCTTACTCTTTGGCTTTATTTTTTTATTAATATACATAGTATTATTTGAACAACACGATACTCAAAACCATGTTTTTAATCATTCCTAGAGAAATAAGGATTTTGCAGTTCAGCTCCGCCCCCTTGGCTCACGATGAATAAAAAAAGATCATCACAATTAAGACAGGGTGGGTGGGCGGGGCTATTTTGGCTTTTTTTACATAATAGATATGTGTAGACTGATTTCGGAAAGAACAAACTTAAAACATCTCTAAAATAGTACATTAATGTAAGTAATTATGGGGCGGAGCCTAATTACAAAATCAATATTTCCTTATACAAATTTTCCATTTTAAATATATTTTAAGCTTCATGTTATGAAAAGAAATCTACACATATTAAAACAAAAAGGCAAAACCTAAGCCCGCCCACCCACCCTATCTCTATTGTGATGATTTTTTTTTATTCGCCATGAACTGAAGGGACGGAGCTTAATTGCAAAATACTTATTTCTTTACAAGAAATTAAAAACATGTTTTTGAGTATCGTGTTATTCAAAGAATACTATGGATATTAAAAAAAAAGGGCAAAATATAAACCCCGCCCACCCACCCCTTCTCGATTGTGACGATTTTTTTATTCTTAGAAATTTAAAACACGTTTAAAAATGGTTTTAGCAAGAAAATGTCTTACATGGTAATATTTTGTAGAGAAACAATAAAGATTTTGCAATAAAATTTCGTCCCTTTAGCTCTTGACGATTAAAAAAAAATCATCACAAATGGGATAGGGTGGGTGGGCGGGGCTTATAGTTTGCTTTTTTTCTTAATATACGTAGTCGTCTTTTCAGAACATGAAACTTAAAACATGTTTAAAATGGTAAATTCTCCTAGACAGATATGGGTTTTGCAATTAAGCTCAGCCCGTCGATCTGACAACGAATGAAAAATTCATCACAATTGAGAATTAAGACCGAGGTGGTATGGGCGGGGCTTAATCTTTGGCTTTATTTTTTTTGTTAATATACATAGTTTTCTTTGAATACTATAATACTCGAAAACATGTTTTTAATTTCTCGTAGAGAAATAAGGTTTTTGCAATTAAGCTCCGCCCCCTTGGCTCACGACGTATAAAAAAAGATGACCACAATTGAGACCGGGTGGATGGGCGGGGCTACATTTTGCCTGTTGTTTCTTAATATGTGTAGACTTATTTCGGCAAGAAGAAATTTAAAACATGTAAATGGTACATTTTTGCAAGGAAATATGGATTTTGCAATTATGGGGCGGAGCCTAATTGCAAATGCGATGTTTCCTTTTACAAATTTTCCATTTTAAACATGCTTTAAGTTTCATGTTGTGAAAAGAAATCTGCACACATTAAAACAAAAAGACAAAATTTAAGCCCGCCCACCCGCCCTATCGCTATTGTGATGATTTTTTTTATTCGCCGTGAATTAAAGGGGCGGAGCTTAATTGCAAAATACTTATTTCTTTTCAAAAAATTAAAAACATGTTTTTGAGTATCGTGTTATTCAAAGAATACTATGGATATTAAGAAAAAAAAGGCAAAATATAAACCCCACCCACCCACCCCATTTCAATTGTGATGATTTTTTTATTCTCAGAAACTCAAAACACATTTAAAATGGTAAATTTTTGTAAGAAAAAATGAATTTTGCAGTTAAACTCCGCCCCTTGGCTCACGACGAATAAAAAAAGATCATCACAATTGCGACCGGGTGGGTGGGCGGGGCTACATTTTGTCTGTTTGTCTTAATATGTGTAGATTTATTTCGGCAACAAGAAACGTAAAACATGTCTAAAATGGTACATTTTTGCTAGGAAATGTGGATTTTGCAATTATGGGGCGGAGACTAATTGCAAAATCGATATTTTCTGATACAAATTTTCCATTTTAAACATCTTTTAAGTTTCATCTTGTAAAAAGAAGGCTACACATTTTAAAACAAAAAGGCAAAATGTAGACCCGCCTACCTGCCCTATCTATATTGTGATGATTTTTTTATTCGGCGTGAACCAAGAGGGCGAAGCTTAACTGCAAAATACTTCTTTCTTTCCAAGGAATTAAAAACATGTTTTTGAGTATCGTGTTGTTCAAAGAATACTGTGTATAATAAGAAAATAAGCCAAAATATAAACCCCGCCCACCCACCCCATCTCGATTGTGATTATTTTTTTTATTCTTAGAAACTTATAACACGTTTAAAATAGTAATTTTTTGTAAAAAAATAGGGATTTTGCTATTAGGCTCCGCCCCTAGGTCTGCCAACGAATGAAAACTTCATTACTATTTAGATCAGTGCAATAACACCAGATTCAAAAACATGTCTCAAATGGTAATTTCTTGTAGAGAAATAATAAGGATTTGGCAATTAAATTTCGCTGCTTTTGCTCCCGACGATTAAAAAAAAATCATCACAATTGAGATAAGGTGGGTGGGCGGGGCTTGTATTTTGCCTTTTTCCTTAATATATGTAGTCGTTTTTTCAGAACAAGAAATTTAAAACATGGTTAAAATGGTAAACTCTTCTATACAAATATGGATCTTCCAATTAAGCCCCGCCCCTCCACCTGACAACGAATGAAAAATTCATCACAATTGAGAATGCATGTCGGGGCGGGTATGGGTGGGGCCTAATCTTCGACTTTATTTTTTCTTAATATACATAGTATTCTTTGAACAACACAACTCAAAAACACGTTTTTAATTTCTCGTAGAGAAATAAGGATTTTGCAGTTAAGCTCCGCCCCCTTAGCTCACGACGAATAAAAAAATATCATTACAATTGAGACAGGGTGGGTGGGCGGGGCAACTTTAGCGTTTTTTTTCTGAATATATGTAGATTTATTTCGGCAACAAGAAACTTAAAACATGTCTAAAATGCTACATTTTTGCAAGGAAATATGAATTTTGCAATTATGGGACGGAGCCTAATTGCCAAATCAATATTTCCTTATACAAATATTTCATTTTAAGTTTCATGTTGTGAAAAGAAATCTACACATATGTATTAAAACAAAAAGACAAAATGTAAGCCCGCCCACCCGCCCAAACTCAATTGTGATGATTTTTTCTATTCGCCGTGAACTAAAGGGGAGGAGCTTAATTGCAATATATTTATTTGTTATCAACAAATTAAAAACATTTTTTGAGTATCGTGTTATTCAAAGAATACTACGTATATTAAGAAAAAAGGCTAAATATAAACAAAATATAAATTTTTTTATTCTTAGAAACTTAAAACACGTTCAAAATGGTAAAGTTTTGTAAGAAAATATGGATTTTGCAGTTAAGCTCCTCGCCCGTGGCTCACGACGAATAAAAAAAGATCATCACAATTGAGACAGGGTGGGTGGGCGGGGCTTATATTTTATCCATTTTTTATTCTTAATATGTGTAGACTTGTTTCGCCAAAAAGAAACTGAAAACATGACTAAAATGGTACATTTTTGCAAGGAAATTTTTGTAGTATTCAACTTAAATCCTCCTTTTCATTTCTTGATTTAGGACTTCGATTTTTCAGCTAACTTTTTTTCGCTGTTTTCATTTTTCGATTTTACAATTATCAAATATTTCACTGTCTCGATTTTTCAACTCATTGTTCAAATTTCCGATTTTTGATTTAACTTTTTCGACTTTCCAATTTTCGCAGTTTTTAAATTTTCAGTTCCTCGATTTTTCGAATTTTCGATTCGAAGTTCTATGTCTAGATTTTCCCACCTTTCAATTTTTTGAGTTTCAAATATTTCAGTCTTAGAATTTTTCGACTTCGATTTTTAAGAACCTCACGAGAAAAACTCTTTCCTAAAATAAAGATTAGGATCGCTGATTAAGTAAAATAATAAAATAAATGTAGATATCATAGTAAGCCAAACGTTGCCTAAAATATCGATCTATCTGTTTGTTAATTTATCTGTTATATTCGGTGTGCCGCAGGGCCGCGCTCTACGTCCGCAAACTTTGCAGCATTTCGCCGGTGACATTCCGCCGTTCTTTGTCGCCGTGTGGGTCGTTTCCGTCGCCGCCATCTCTGATACGTCACACCCGTAATGTGGTGGCAATATCCCCGTGCGTGCGTTATCAGCGCCCCTTCGGCGACGTTTCGTTCGTCACCTCGCTATCAGCGCCCCCTGCCGCCCATTACCGCGTCCTCGTTACGCCGCTATCTCTTATGCATCTTCAATCATAACCGAATGGGGGCCGTTAAGTCGGGTCCTTGTTATACACCTACAAAGAGCCGGTTCGAATGTATGAGCATTTGCGCAAACAAAAAGCTTCAGATTTTTTTTCGGTCGTTCGTTCGGAGCGCATTCACAAAGGAAATTGATATATTTTCTATGTCTTTGATGTGAGAGAGGAACTTATTTTTAGTTAGTCGTCACAATCTCGCTTTTGTATCGTCCGTAATATGAGTTTTCAAAAGCTCACACAAGCTACGAGGTTTATTTTTCATTTTCCCTTTGTCGAGGCACTTGCCGATGCAATTTAAAATAAATTGACGCCGTTTGCCGAGTCGTTACCGCCCTGTTTGCTTATAACACCTATTCGATATGAAAATCTGCACTCCTTTAGATTCTCCTAACGATCTGGGGAGCGGGCGGGGGCGGCGGCCGAGTCGGGGAAGAGGCTTTCCGAAAAATCCGCGAAGGGTTATGAGGTTTTTCGTCTTGAACAAAATTTTGGATTTTTCATCTTGCCACATATTTTGAGAATGACTTAAAAAAAAATCAGAATTATATATTGCAACAGCGGGTATTTTTTAACTAGAAATAATAATAGAGCGAGTTATATCAAAAAGGTCAAACATTTTACCACATCTTCAAGATTATGCACTTTTACAAACTATTAATACTTTAAAACGCACATGAACATAGTTTATCACAAAATTTAATCATATCTTTCATATTTCAACAAATAAATGCAAATATAGAAAATCTGTGAGGCTCAATAGTCTAGTGGCATGATTTTCGCTGTGGGTGCGAGAGGTCCCGGGTTCGAATCCCGGTTGGGCCCTTTTTTCCTCCACCATAATTTTTCCTTTTCGTAAATGGATGCTGCGTTTCTGCCTCAACATTTTTATATTCGATACTGTAAATATAAGTACATTTTGTGAATACTGCAACGTTTATTCCCACAACACCCAAAATACACAAAATATGTTATAACTATAACCAAAATTTGACCGTTCATACCCACAAACAATTTGATGACGTCACTTCAAAATATCCACCTTTATTTTTTACCTTTTGGAAAAAAAAAATGCAAGTGTTTACAGTTTATTCTTAAAGATGCTGTCGTTAATTACGGTTTAGTTATTTATCCGCTTCAAAAACTTAATGACGTCATCTCAATTTTTTTTGAGATTAATATTATCTAAGATATACAAAGTACTATGGGGTGGCTCTACATCTATGTTTTATCGGTATTTTCATATTTTTGTCTCATTTGTCTTTTTTTGCATTTTTGTTTTGTTGGCACCACTTTGTTCCGTTTATACTCCGATTTTATTTGTCGCCTTCTTTTGGACTTTTCGTCCCTCTTTTTCACCTTTTTTGTAGAATTATTTGTCCCCTATTTTTGTACATTGTTTTGTTGTGGCTTTTTTGTTTTTACACCGTTTCTTAGACTATTTTGGGCCATTTTTTGAGGTTTATTATTTTGTATTATTCGTGGACTTATTTTCCACTTTTGTGTTACTTTTTCTGGCACCTTCTTTGTCGCGCTTGGTATCTCTTTTTTTATTGCCTTTTTTATCGCATTTTCGCTCCTTTTTTTCAATTTTTGTGTCATTTTTATCTTGTTCTCCTTGCTGTTTTTTTTTGTAGCATTTTTTGACGATTTTCTTGGTTGTCCTATTTTCCCCCTTTTCTCGCCTTTTTTTATTTGTAGATGTTTTTTGTCGTATTTTCTGGATATTTCTAGCTTTGTTCTGTTGTTTTTTGTCACCTTTCTTTAGTGGTCGTCGACCTTTTTTTATCGCAGTTTTGCTGCTTTTTGTAGATTTGTCGTCGCCTTTTTGTCATTTTTATGCTGCCTTTTTTTCTTGACTTTTTTGTTATGTTCTTTTTTTTGCTATTTTTTTTGTAGCGTTTTTTGACCGTTTTGTTGTTGCATTTTTTTGATGATTTTCTTGGTTGTCCTTTTTTTCCCTTTTCGCGCTCTTTTTGTAGTCTTTTTTATAGAATTTGGTGGAGATTTTTGGAGTACATTTTTGGTAGTTTTTTCTTGCCTATTTTAGTTCCTTTTTTTTATTTATCGATGTTTTTTTTTTGTTATTTTTTGTCGCCTTTTTTTTGTTTTCGTGTTTTTTTTAGCCCTTTTTTATCGCCATTTTGTCATTTTTATTTTGCCTTTTTTTCTTAATTTTTTGTTACCTTTTTGCTGTTTTTGTTTGGAGCATTTTTTGACGATTTTTTTGTAGCCTTTTTTGTAGAATTTGGTGGAGATTTTTGGTAGTTTTTTTCTTGCTTTTTTTAGTTCCTTTTTTTATTTATCGATGATTTTTGTCGTATTTTCTGGATTTGTATAGCTTTTTTTTGTTGTTTTTTTTTGTCGCCTTGTTTGATCGCATTTTGCTAGCGTGCTTTTGGCTCCTTTTTATCGCCTTACTTATGCTTTATTTGTTTCTTTTTTTTTGTTGCCATTTATTCGTCGTTTTTTCGTCCATTTTGTCTCGCTTTTTGAGCGTTTTTTGGCATCTTTTTATCGAATTTGGTGACATTTTTTGAGACTTTTTTATTGCCTTTTTAATCTCTTCTTTTTGTTTTGTCGTTTTATTTTGTCGCATTTTCTGGACTTTTTATCGCCTTTTTTTGTTTGTTTTTTTCTGCATTTGTTGTCCTGCCTTTTTCATTTTTTTCTCCTCTTTTGTTACTTTTTGGTCGCTTTATCGTTTTTATTTTGTCGCATTTCCTAAACTTTCTAACGCTTTTTCTTTGTTGTTTTTTTTTAATTTTCATATTTTTTTTCGACTTTTGTGGCTTTTCTTCCTAGCGAGTTTTTAACATTTTTATCGTCTTGCTTGTGGCTTTTTTCGTCTCCTTTTTTTCCCTTGTTTATTTCCTTTTTGTTGCCGTTTTTTTTTGATCGTTTTTTCTTGCCCTTTTTGTCCTGCCATTTTTGTTGCTCTTTTGGCAGCTTTTCGTTTCATTTTGTAGCATTGTTTACAGTTTTCGTGATTTTTTTTGGGTTTTTCTTGTCGCTTTTTTTCCTAGCGTATTTTTAGCACTTTTTCATTGCCTTTTTTTGTGGTTCTTTTTTCGTCACCTTTTTGGTCGTTTTTTCGGCTTCTTTGTCCTGTTTTTCTACCTTTCTGCTTCTTTGATGGATTTCTTTAGACTTTTTTGCAGCTTTTTTTTTGTTTGTCGTTTTATTTTGTCACATTTTCTGGCCTTTTATAGTACTTTTTTTGTTGTTTTCGTGGACTTTTTTCACTTTTTCTGACCTGACCTGACTTGACCTAACTTTTTTTTGCTTTTTTTTTATAGCCTTGTTTTGTCGCTTTTTTGTCGCATTTTTTGGCTTTTTTGTTTCCTTTTTTGTTGCTCTTTTTTGTCGTTTTTTCGATATTTTTGTCCCTTTTTTATCGCCTTTTTTAATCGCCTTCTTTTCGACTGTTTGTTTCTTTTTTAGCCTTTGATGATTTTATTTTGTCAAGTGTGTTTTCGATGTTGTAAAGGTAAACGTTGTAATATACATCGAGATACATTTGGCTGAATTCCAGAACAATTTAATAAAAATCAGTTTGGTTTTAAAAAATATCCAGGAAATAATTTCACTTTCTACTTCAAGATCAATAAACTTCTAAATCGAAATTCCAAAAACTTTGAAATTTTTTTTTGTTTGTCTTTTTTCCACTTTTCGCGCTTTTTTGTAGTCTTTTTTATAGAATTTGATGGAGATATTTAGAGTACATTTTTGGTAGTTTTTTCTTGCCTTTTTTAAGTTCCTTTTTTTTAATTTATCGATGGTTTTTTTTTTCGTATTTTCTGGATTTTTCTGGCTTTTTTTTGTTGTTTTTTGTAGCTTTTTTTAGTTGTCGTGGACTTTTGGCCTTTTTTTTACTTGCATTTTTGCTCCTTTTTTCAGTTTTGTCACCGTTTTATGTCATTTTTATTTAGCCCTTTTTTCTTGATTTTTTGTTATCTTGTTTTCGTTCTGTTTTTTTTTGTAGCATTTTTTGGCGAATTTTTTGTCGCATGTTTTGACCATTTTCTTGGTTGTCCTTTTTTCCCCTTTTCTCCCCCTTTTTTTTCCTTGTTTATTTCCTTTTTGGTTGCCGTTTTTTTGGTCGTTCTTCTCGGCTTTTTTTGATCGTTTTTTCTTGCCATTTTTGTCCTGCCATTTCGTTGCTCTTTTGGCAGCTTTTCGTTTCATTTTGTAGCATTGTTTACAGTTTTCGTGATTTTTTTTTGGGTTTTTCTTGTCGCTTTTTTTCCTAGCGTGTTTTTAGCACTTTTTCATTGCCTTTTTTTGTGGTTCTTTTTTCGTCACCTTTTTGGTCGTTTTTTCGGCTTCTTTGTCCTGTTTTTCTGCCTTTCTGCTTCTTTGATGGATTTTTTTAGACTTTTTTGCAGCTTTTTTTGTTTGTCGTTTTATTTTGTCACATTTTCTGGACTTTTATAGTACTTTTTTTGTTGTTTTCGTGGATTTTTTTCACTTTTTCTGACCTGACCTGACTTGACCTAACTTTTTTTTGCTTCTTTTTTTATAGCCTTGTTTTGTCGCTTTTTTGTCGCATTTTTTGGCTTTTTTGTTTCCTTTTTTGTTGCTCTTTTTTGTCGTTTTTTCGATATTTTTGTCCCTTTTTTATCGCCTTTTCTTAATCGCCTTCTTTTCGATTGTTTTTTCCTTTTTGGCCTTTGATGATTTCATTTTGTCAAGTGTGTTTTCGATGTTGTAAAGTTGTAAAGGTAAACGTTGTAATATACAACGAGATACATTTGGCTGAATTCCAGAACAATTTAATAAAAATCAGTTTGGTTTTGAAAAATATCCAGGAAATAATTTCACTTTTTACTTCAAGATCAATAAACTTCTAAATCGAAATTTCAAAAACTTTGAAATTTTTAGATTTTTGGAGAAACTTCTACGGAAAAGATGAAAACAAGATAATTTATAATCTGTTTCTTACATAAGGTTTTGGATTATTGAAAATTGTCTCATTATTTGAAGAACTGACAGCGAAATTTCAATCTAAAAATTTCTTAGAAGAGCACTGGAATAATGACTGGAAAATAATTGTGCATATAATTATGTAAGTTTTCAGGAAATAACAGCTGAAATTAATGAAATTTTAGTAGCGTAAAATATTAAAAAAAAATCCAGCTCTAATTTTTTGTATTTTTTTTTTGAAAATGTTATTTTTAAGCTAGTCATTTCTTCGGTACATGCGCTTCTATGAGACTTTCTATAGAAACTTCGCTTGTAGCTCTTCAAATAATCAGATAATTTTAAAACATTCGGAAGTTTGTGTATCTACGGACATCTTTTTTTAACCTTTTTTGTAGATTTCGTGTAAATTTATTAATTTTAAAATGAAAATAGAACCATCCACCAACCCCACACCCAGACCTTGGTACGTTTTCCCTAAAAAAACCGCTTCCATTATCAAAATAATCGCCGCACTCCCGATCCATTAATCCCCGGAATCGCCCATCCACAATGCCCCCTCCTTCCATTTCCCTGAAAGGCTTACACATTGAAAACACGTTGCGGCCCGGAATACTGAAGACCTCCGAACGAGACACGTATAGAGCGCAAAACAAATTTAATCACGAAGACGTTTCCATCAATCCATCTTATTTTTTCTTGGCTCTATCCTCAGCTGTGCTCCTATATCTGGTTCGCTCCCCTGATGGCTTTCTTTGCCATTTTCCCGTCGTGTGAGCGCGCCAAGCCCTGCACATCCATCTCGACCTCTCTTTATTCCCCCTCCCGCGACGCCACCGACGCCACCGACGCCCCGCCGGGGGTCGGGATGGGGACGCGTGTGGATATTGCAGGGATGCTGGGCCGGGGCGTCACATGTGCTCTGCCATTACGCGAACCCACTCGAATGGAGGCTCATTTACCATGCAAAGTGTACGGACGCGGATGGGGTCGTCCAGGGAGGCATGGAGGAGGACGACGGGAGGTTTCAGTATTGTCAAACGAAATTATTTACGAAGAAAACAACTTAGCGGTATTTT
The DNA here is from genome assembly GCF_036711695.1 of Zophobas morio. Taxonomy (NCBI): domain Eukaryota; kingdom Metazoa; phylum Arthropoda; class Insecta; order Coleoptera; family Tenebrionidae; genus Zophobas; species Zophobas morio. The sequence goes on from NW_026972108.1 coordinate 565,947, forward strand.
GAGCGAAATATGAAACCCAGACAATTAAAAAGCCTGTTTTCTCCGGCTTTAAATTCAAATTAATAAGTTAAATCGCCTCAAATTGCCCCGACCAAATCCCGCGTTCGTTTTATCACGGCCCGATTGCACTCCTGACCTCTGCCATTCCGAAACAACACCGGAAAGTTGCGAATTCCTGTGTGCTTTTTGCCTGACCTCGCCGGAACCTAATTAATAAACTCCGTGGCTCAGAGAGCGTTTCTCATTTCGTTAATAACGCGCGATGTTGATACGTGGGACATAAAACTGCTAAAGCGAAGTATGAAAATAATTTGAAGCAAGCAAAGACTAAAAGAAAAACAGCGAGAAAGCGCTAATGTCCGCGGGTAATAATGCCTGAAAAATATATAAATTATGGGCTGCTTGCTCACAAACGTCTTCGTTTATTTTTATCCAGAACGCGGTATTAATTTTGAGAAAAGCTACAGCAAGGTTATAACTTAACATCTCTGAAATACTACACCGCCAACCATATTATTTTCATCTTTCAGAATTGCTTTCGTTATAATGTATTTTATTACGCTCACAACAAAGAAAGCTCATATTAAAATTTAATTTGGACGGAGGGCGGCGCGGGGGACTGTCGCTGACCGCCCATCGGCACACCGCCCCCGGGGAACGGGGATGGGACGGAAAGATAGAGGTAGTAGTTGTAGTGGTACGAACTTAAAAATCTCAATTAATTTTTTTCATTTCAGTTTTTACTTCCCGAGCCTTGATTTTTTTTTTTTTTGAAGGCGATAATTCCATAATTTATAAAAAATGAAAATAAAAAATGAAATAAAAAATAATTCTGAAAATTAAAATATGACTTGCTTACAAATAAAAGTAGTATTTTTTTGTCATAAAAGTGTATAACTGACGAACACAAAAAATTTACAAAAAAATAAAGTTGGATTATTTTGGTGTATTTTAGCCATTGAAACTTCAGCCGTTATTTCCTAAAAATTATGGCTTAACAAGAAATTTCTAGCAGTTTTTTTTTTAATATTACTTATTAGTCTCTACATCTTGAAGGGTTTGTTGTTTTATTTACGTTAAACAAGTATGTTCAAGAATTTTTTAAAACAAATTGTCAGTATTAAACAATCATTTTCCACTCATTTTCCACTATATTCGCTTCTAATAGAGTTTAGATTTAAATTTCACTCTTAGCGCTTCAAATAATACCAAAAGAAGTTTAAAAAATTCGGAAATTTGTGAAGAAACAAATCTTGAAAATTTCTATAACCACATGTCTTATACTGACGCTAAAAGATTATTTTAAACCTTTTTCTACAGAAATGATTCCTGGACTACAAACTTCGCTAAAATGTAGATTTTAGAGAAGTTTGTAAGTCCAGGAATCATTTTATCCAAAAATCTAAAAAGTAGTTAAAAAATTTCGGAATTTCCATGAAAACATTTAGAAGTTTACTGATCTTAAAGTGAAATAAAAAATGATTCTGAAAATTAAAATATGATTTGGTTACTTGCTAATATAAAACTGATTTTGACAAAATCGCATACCCTCTGAGATTTTGGCAGTTTTGACATTTTCGCCCATTTTTCAATTATTTTCGAAAATTATCCAGAGTTTGGTCAGGTACATGAAATAAGAAATCAAAGACTCATTTTGGCACTTTTGACATTTTCGCCCATTTTTCAACTATTTTCTAAATTATAGTCTGGTCAGGTACATGAAATAAGAAATAAATTTTATAGCAAATAGTATAATAAGAAAATTTAATTTACGATTAGCGCCTTTTTTCATTTTTTTCACATCCTACTTAGATTCTATTAGTTTCCATTCCCACTCGACAGAAGAACAAAATTAGCCCCGCCCACCCACCCGGTCCCGTTTTCAGTGATTAATTTTATCCGATCTGAATTAAATTAACGATGTTATACCGAATAAAAATAAAATTAGTCGTTAGAATGAGAAGAGGGCGGGTGCGTGGGGCTAGTACTTGCTATGATAAGACTGATTTTGGCAAATGACATAGCCTCCAAGAAAATAGAGGGCGGGTGGGTGGGGTAAGTACTTGTTAAGATAAGACTGATTTTGGCAAATGACATATCTTCCAAGAAAATAGAGGGTGGGTGGGCGGGGCTTGTATTTGATAAGGTAAGACTCATTTTGGCACTTTTGCCATTTTCGCCCATTTTTCAACTATTTTCTAAATTAGAGTCTGGTCAGGTACATGAAATAAGAAATAAATTTAATTTACGATTAGCGACTTTTTTCATTTTTTTCACATCCTAGATTCTATTAGATTCCATTCCCACTCGATAGAATAACATAATTAGCCCCGCCCACCCACCCGGTCTCCTTTTCAGTGTTTAATTTTATTCGAACTGAATTAAATTAACGATGGTATAGTGAGTAAAAATAAAATTAGTCGTTAGTATGAGAAGAGGGCGGGTGGGTGGGGCTAGTACTTGCTATGATAAGACTAATTTTGGCAAATGGCATAGCCTCGAAGAAAATAGAGGGTGGGTGGGCGGGGCTTGTATTTGATAAGGTAAGACTCGTTTTGGCACTTTTAACATTTTCGCCCATTTTTCAACTATTTTCAAAAATTATAGTCTGATCAGGTACATGAAATAAGAGATAAATTTTATAGCAAATAGTATAATAATAAAATTTAATTTACGATTAGCGCTTTTTTACATTTTTTTCACATCGTAGATTCTATTAGTTTCCATTCCTACTCTATAGAATAACATAATTAGCCCCGCCCACCCATCCGGTCTCCTTTTCAAGGATTATTTTTATCCGATCTGAATTAAATGACTGATGTTATACTGAACAAAAATAAAATTAGTCGTTAGAATGAGAAGAGGGTGGGTGGGTGGGGCTAGTTCTAGATAAGATAAGACTGATTTTGGCAAATGACATATTCTCTAAGAAAATAGAGGGCGGGTGGGTGGGGCTAGTATTTGATAAGGTAAGACTGATTTTGGCACTTGACATTTTCGCCCATTTTTCAACTATTTTCGAAAATTATCCAGAGTCTGGTCAGGTAGACGAAATAAGAAATAAATTTTATAGCAAATAGTATAATATTAAAATTTTATTTACGATTCGCGCTTTTTTACATTTATTTCACATCGTAGATTCTATTAGTTTCCATTCCCACTCTATAGAATAACATAATTAGCCCCGCCCACCCACCCGGTCTCCTTTTCAAGGACTATTTTTATCCGATCTGAATTAAATGACTGATGTTATACTGAACAAAAATAAAATTAGTCGTTAGAATGAGAAGAGGGTGGGTGGGTGGGGCTAGTTCTAGATAAGATAAGACTGATTTTGGCAAATGACATATTCTCTAAGAAAATAGAGGGCGGGTGGGTGGGGCTAGTATTTGATAAGGTAAGACTGATTTTGGCACTTGACATTTTCGCCCATTTTTCAACTATTTTCGAAAATTATCCAGAGTCTGGTCAGGTAGACGAAATAAGAAATAAATATTATAGCAAATAGTATAATATTAAAATTTAATTTACGATTAGCGCTTTTTTACATTTTTTTTTCACATCCTAGATTCTATTAGTTTCCACTCCCACTAGACAGATGAACAAAATTAGCCCCGCCCACCCACCCGGTTTCCTTTTCAGTGATTATTTTTATCCGATCTGAATGAAGTTAATGATGTTATACTGAACAGAAATTAAATTAGTCGTTCGAATGAGAAGAGGGTGGGTGAGTGGGGCTAATTCTTGATAAGATAAGACTAATTTTGGCACTTTTGACATATTCTTTAAGAAAATAGAGGGCGGGTGGGCGGGGTTAGTATTTGATAAGTTAAGCCTGATTTTGGCACTTTTGACATTTTCGCCCATTTTTCAGCTGTTTTCGAAAATTATCCCGAGTTTGGTCAGGTACATGAAATAAGAAATAAATTTTATAGCAAATAGTATAATAAAAAAAAATTACGATTAACGCTTTTTTTTCATTTTTTCACATCCTAGATTCTATTAATTGTCACTCCCACTCGACAGAAGAACATAATTAGCCCCGCCCACCCACCCGGTCTCGTTTTCAGCGATTAATTTTATCCGATCTGAATTAAATTAATGATGTTATACTGAATAAAAATAAAATTAGTCGTTAGAATGAGAAGATAAGAAAGTTTAGCAGACACTTTAGAAGAACAGAAGAAATTAAAAAAGAATAACAAAATTAAGTAAAATTTATGAACAATTAAGTTAAGAATAATACAAATAAATATTTCTTTTTTTTAGTCATAAAATAGCAAAATGATGAACCCAAAAGATTTACAAAAAGTTGGATTTTTTTAGTGTATTTTAGTCACTGAAACTTCAGCGGTTACTCACTAAAAATTAATAGGAAATATTCGATAAAAACCTTTAGAAGTTTATTGATCTCGAAGTAAAAATAAAATTATCAATAATTCTGTAAGTTCATCAACCAGAAAGGTTTAAAACATGATTTTGGAAGTTAAAACAATGACTTGCTTAGAAATAACATTCTTGTTTCTTTAGTCATAAAAGGTGAATAAAGAAAAATACAAACAATCAAGTTGGAATTTTTTCAATTTCAAATACATATGTTACGAACTAAAATTGCAGGTGTTGTTTCCTGAAAACGATTGCTTAGTAAGAAAAGTGTTGAGGTTTTTTTAATTTTTCTGATTATGGTTACTCTTTTCTTACCATGAAGACCTGAATTTTTTATTTAGATAAAAAAAATCATTTAGGTTTTTTTTAAACAAATTTCCATTTCATTGCTTATAATCTGAACTATTAAACAATTATACGAACATTTTCCACCATTTTTCCAGGATGACCGTCTAACAGATTACTATTTTTACAATTTCTATAGATTTTGAGGACGTTTGCAAGTCCAGAATTCACTTTGTTCAAAAATCTAAAAAGTCCGTATTTCAGAATTTTCGCAATTCCAATGAAAACATTTAGAAGTTTACTGATCTTAAAGTGAAAATAAAACCATTTCATTTCCTTGATTTTTTTTCTTTTTAGAGGGCGATAATTCCATAATAAATAACCCAGAATGAAAAAAAATATTCTGAAAATTTAAATATGACTTGCTTACAAATAAATTTTGCATTTTTTTAGTCATAAAATTGTATAACTGATGAACACAAAAAAAAATACAAAAAATTAAGTTGGGATTTTTTTAGCGTATGTTACCCATCGAAACTACAGTCGTTATTCTGGCGTTAATTGTGGCTTAATAAAAAAATTATTCATAAAAGTTTTTAGAATTTTGTTGGTCTTGGAGAAAAAATAAAATTATTTAATTTCCTTGATGTTGTTTAAAGGTCGATAATTCTACAAATTCATCAGCCAAAAAAATTTGAAAAATGATTTTGAAATTTAAAACAATGGCTAGCTTAGAAATAACATTTTTGTTTCTTTAGTCATAAAATTGTGTAAATGACGAATACAAAAAAAAAAAAATACAAAACAATCAATTGGATATTTTTAGTATATTTTAGATACTAAAATTTCAAATTTTTCTCTGAATAAAAAATAAATAAATAATAAAGATTTTAAGTAGTAAAACCAAAAAAAAAACTTAAAATTCCACAACACAACTTTGAAACACTTCAACGAAAACCACCTCAAACCACCCACCCACATCCCCCACTCCCCCACCGCCGCACTCCACCCAAACCCCGACCTGCCCCAACTCTCCGTCCACGCGAATGCCCCTCGTTCCATGGTCGCCGCCGCCGCTCCTCAGCCTCTCATTAAGCAAGAATTTCAATTCCCCACTCCCCGTCGCCTTCACCTTGACTTTCTCTCCCTAATTTCGACACCCCGCCGCTAATTAAGTCGGTCAGTGGAGCGTCGCGACGCCGCCACCGAACCGCCGCCCGCGAGCACCTCTTCGCAGCACCAGCACCACGGCCCGGAGAGACCCAACTGACGCACCCCACCGGGTCACTCCGAAATCTTGTCAGTCACACTTCTACCCTTCTGTTTACGAATACGTTAAATGGTAGCATCCTGGGTGTTTTGCATACGGGGTAGCGATGGGAAAGTTGCTAATTATTCATGCAGATGGGTCGGGTGAAGACGGTTCGGGAAGGGTTTGACGAGGGATCAGTGGGAAGAATGTTTGAATGAAAATTTTTAGTTTCGTAACTTATGATTATGGAATTAAAAACTGGTGGAAGGTTGCAGCTAAACAAATCCTGCTTCTTTGAAAAGTTGTGGAAATTTTTGGCGATTTTTGGTTTTTGATAACCTCTATAAAGTAAAAACCAGAAATCCAGTGGCGTAAAGAACACTCCCGCAGTTTTTATTTTCTTTCTTTTTCAATTATTATAATATTATTCGTTTCGGTTTTTGATTTTCTTTTTTTTAATTTTCTGGTTTTTCATTTGCTCAAATTTTCGATTTTACACTTTTTCGTGTCGGTTTTTGATTTTTTTCGTGTACATTGTGATCAAAAAGATCCACTTCGTATTTCAGTAAATTTCAATATTCTTTTTTTTGAGTTGTTAATTTTTTTTGATATCATTATTTTATTGTTGTATTATATTATGTATGTAATTAGGCATTATGTTTACACTACAGAGATCATTATTCTCTGTTGAAATAAATTCAATAAGTCTATTATTTAAGGCCCACCACTAACTTGGAAATAATCGGCATTCAGGCAAGATTTTCATCCTCACGAGTACTAAGTAATGATACGCACTGAGTGGATTTACGTATTTATTATTTTCTTTATTTTTACAATTTTTCTATATTTCAATGTACCGATTTTATATATATTTTTTCAATTTTCCGTTTTTTCAATTTAAAATTCTTAATATTTTTTCTGTTTCTTCAATTTTACAAGATGCAGCTCTTCGAGTTTTGGTTTTTAAATTTTTCAGTTTTTCGATTTTCCAACTTTCTGATAAACTTTCAGTATTTAGATTTTGAAATTTTTCGATCTGCAATTTTTCGTTTTTGAATGTTTTAATTTTATAATTTTTCTTTTTTTTAATGTCAAATTTTTCTGTTTTTAGTTTTTCGATTTTTCAACTTTTAAATTTTTTAATTTTATATATAATACATATAATAATGGAGTAATAATTATTATTATTTTTAAAATTTTCCATTTTTCAACTTTTTCAATTATTCGATTTTAGAACTTTCATATATTGGATTTGTTAATTTTGTGATTTTTAATTTTTAAATTTTTCAATCTTTCAATGTTAGTTTTCCGATTTTAACGATTCTATAATTTTTCGATTTAACAATTTTTAGGTTTTCCAATTTCGACTTCATTCGTTGTTTCTTCTTTCCAATTTTTCAATTCATTATTTTTTTTAACATTTTTTTCCAGCCTTTCCGTTTTTCATTGTTTCAATTTTTTGTTTCTTCAGTTTTTCGATTTGCAGTTTTTAGATTTTCACTTTTTCAATTTTGCAATTTTTAAGTTAATTTTCAATTTTTAATTTTTCAATTTTTCAGTTTTTTGGTTTCTTCAATTTTTAAATTCGTCATATTTTTTTGTTTCTTCAATTTAGCGATATGCAAGTCTCCGAGTTTTCATTTTTAAGTTTTCCAGTTTTCCGATTTTCCAACCTTTTAGAGATGTTTCAATTTTTAGATTTTGTAATTTTTCGTTTCGGTTTTTTATTTTTCCTATTTTTAATTTTTTGGTTTTTCAATGTGAAATTTTTCACTTTTTGAATTTTTCAATGTTTTTACAACTTTTAAATTTTAATTTTTCGTTTCTTAAATTTTTGATTTGCAATTTTTCTAGTGTTTATTTTAAATATGTATTCGGTAATAATTATCATTTTTAAAATTTTTCAATTATTGAATTTTAAAACTTTTTCATTTATTGGAATTTTTAATTTTGCGATTTTTAATTTTTTAATTCCTCGATATTTAATTTTTCAATTTTTCGTTTCTTCAAGTTTTTTTATTTGCAATTTTTCAATTTTTCAATTTTTTGTTTCTTCGAAGTTTTTAAAATTTTAAAAATTCTTCAGTCTTCCGATTTTCCAACTTTTGGATGTTTGAATTTTTAGACTTTCCAATTTTTCGATTTATAATTTCACAACTTTTCATTTTTTTTTTTTGATTATTAATTTCTTTATTTTTTCGATTTTTCAGGTTTTCAATGTTCTAATTTTACAATTTTTCTTTTTTCAATGTGAAATTTTTAAATTTTTGAATTTTTGAATTTTTAGTTTTGCAATTTTTTTTTTAGTTTCTGAAGTTTTCGATTTTAATTTTTCTATTTTTCGGTTTACAATTTCTCGTTTTCATTTTTTAGTTTTTTTTTTCAATACAATTTTTCGTTTCTTCAAATTTTCGATTTACAATTTTTCGAATTTTTAATGTACCGATTTCATAATTTTTTATTTCTTCAATTTCAATTTTTTCAATTTCGAATTCTTCAATTTTTTTTCTTCAGTTTTTTTAATTTTAAAAATGTGTCAGTTTTCGGATTTTCCAACTTTTGACGCTTGAATTTTTAAATTTTGCAATTTTTCGATTTAGGTACAATTTCCCGAGTTTACCTTTTTTTTGTTTCTTCAATTTTTCGATTTGTAACTTTTCGTTCCGGTTTATTTTCTCCATTTTTGGTTTCTCAATGTTCTAATTTTACCATTCTTCATTTTTACAATGTTAGATTTTTCAATTTTTGACTTTTTCGATTTTTGATCGAAGTTTCTCAGGTTTTCAATTTTAATTTTTCAGTTTTTCGGTTTTCAATTTTTCGTTTTGATTTTTAATATTTCGATTTTATAATTTCTGTTCTTTCAATTTTTATTTTTTCAATTTTTCGTATCTTCAATTTTGTGATTTGTCATTTTTCAATTTAATTTTTTTGTTTCCTCAATTTTTAGATTTTGTAATTTTTCGATTCTTTAATTTTTCATTTCTTCAAATTTTCGATTTCCAATTTTTGGTTTCGGTTTTCCTTATTTTTACAGTTTTTTGAGCTTTCAATAGTCAGATTTCATAATCTTTTATTTCTTCATTTCTGTCAAAATTTTTAAAGCTTTTCAGTTTTCCGATTTTTCAACTTTTGGACGTTTCAATTTTTAGATTTTCCAATTTATTGATTTACATTTTCACGAGTTTTCAGTTTTCATTTTTTTTATTTCCTCAATTTTCGATTTGTAATTTTTCGTTTCGGTTTATTATTTTCTTTATTTTTTCAATTTTTTGGTTTTTCAATGTTCTTCTTTTACCATTTTTCTTTTTTACAATGTGAAAATTTTCAATTCAACGTTTGGGTTTTTTTCGGTTTTCAATTTTTCTATTTTTTATTTTTAGATTTTTCAGTTTCACGACTTTCAATTATTCGTTTCTGCAATTTTTGATTTGTCATTTTTCATTTTAATTTTTTTGTTTCCTCAATTTTTAGATTTTGTAATTTTTCGATTCTTTAGTTTTTCATTTCTTCAAATTTTCGATTTCCAATTCTTGGTTCCGGTTTTCCTTATTTTTACAATTTTTCGGGCTTTCAATGGTCAGATTTCATAATTTTTTATTTCTTCATTTCTATTAAAATTTTTAAAACTTTTCAGTTTCCCAATTTTCCAACTGTAGACGGTTCAATTTTTAGATTTTCTAATTTATTGATTTACAATGTCGCGAGTTTTTAATTTTCATTTTTTTTATTTCCTCAATTTTCGATTTGTAATTTTTCGTTCCGATTTATTATTTTCTTTATTTTTTCAATTTTTTGGGTTTTCAATGTCCTTATTTTACCATTTTTCTTTTTTACAATGTGAAATTTGCAATTTAACTTTGGAATTTTTCCGCTTTCAATTTTTTTTGTTTGATTTGCAATTTTTGTAGTTTCCGTTTTAAATATGTAGGTATCTAATAGTAATAATTATACTTAATTTTAAAAGCTGTTCATTTTTTCACTCTTACGATTTTAGCCTTTTTCCATTTTTCAGTTATTGGATTTTAAAACTTTTTCCATTTAATTTAATCCATCTTAAATTTTTCATTTTTTAATTTTTCAAATTTCTCAATACATAACTAGTTTTTCGACTTCACGATTTTGACAATTCTATAATCTTTGGATTTTATAATTTTTGGGTTTCCCAATTTTTTTATACGATTCATTTTTTCTTCTTTTCAATTTTACGTTTCTTCAGTTTTTCGTTTCTTCAACTTTTAGAGCAAAAAAAATAGAAAAACTGCAAAAATTGTAAAACTGAAAAATCAAAAATGAAGAAACAAAAAGTATAAAATGAAAACATAAAAAAATCTAAAAATTGGTAATCAAGAATTTGAAAAATTGAACAAACGAGAAATGGAAAAGTCAAAAGATTAAAAACAGAGAAACTTAAAAAATCGAAAATAGCAAAATCAAAAAACGAAATACAGGGTGTTCCAAAATTGGCGCACCAACTCAAGTATACATTATTAAGTTCACAAGTCCAAGTTGGAGAAAAATCAATAACAAAATCCTCACGTCAATTTGACGTTGTGATTTATCCTAAATAATTTTTAAGTTTCTTGTTATATTATAAAATGAACAATACGATCAATAAAATGATTTTGAATAATTAACAATTTCAAATTATATAAAAAAAAATATTGAAAATTAAAGAAATCAGAAAATTCGATAATTGGAAATCCAAAAATTTTAAAATTGAAAAAGCGAGGCATTAAAATATTGAACAAATGGAAAAATAAAGAAAATGAAAGAACCAAAAATTTTGTATATAAATTCGAAAACATGGAAATGAAAATATCGGGAAAATTAAAAATAAAAATCAAGAACTTGTCAAATTGAAGAAACAAAAATTGGAAAATTTGGAAGTCGAAACCTTGAAAAATAGAAAAAAAAAGTTGAAAAAACGAAAAATTATGATATCAAAAAATTGGTCGAAAGTAAATAAATCCAGATTTTTCGAAAAATTATAAGATTTGATTTTGCTGATAAACCACATAAGACATAATCTGGATGCACTTATTACTATAAATTTCGGTGACGCAAACGGGAGACCACTTTTTCCGTACTCTAGTCGTCACAAAACGTCGAGAAAACACCAACATATTCCTTAGCCGCCTCTCGGGAAGTAAAAATGAACGTTTCTCGTTAGCTCCAACAAAAAGGGGTCGCTCCCAGCCCCGCCGCCCCGCCCCCATTTTTGAAAACCTTGTTGTCGTCTGAGAAATTACGACTCAGCCCGCTCGCGCTCAACAAATTGAAATTTTAATAATGTAAATATTTCCACCCTAGAAAGATTATTACGTCTATTTCAGGAAATGTTTCGGGCATTCTTCACCTGGCATTCAATTTTTCCGACGCCGCCGCTTTCAAAACATTACAAGCGCGAGTTTAGCGCCGTCGCTAAATTGGAAAACCGTGCGCCGGTTTTATATTAAAAACCACAACGCCGGCCGCGATATTAATAATATACGGGGCGGCCTCGAAAAAAAAAACGAGCGCCGATTCGCAGATGGCGGGCATTGTTTTAATTGCATAATGGGTGTTTTGCATATAGTGTGCGTCTGCATAACGGTCGGGGCCCTACGGCATATGCAAATTAGTTCCGGGGATCATAGGTGGCAATGGACGGATGAGGGAAACAATACCTTCATTGTATTACTGCGAGTTACCTGAATATGCAAATTGAATTAGCACCGCGTTTGGCCTACTGAGATAATTGCTATGCGTTCTCCTTAAGGACGGATTCTCACCTGCCAGACCGGCCGCGGGGTCACTGGGGCTTTAACGCGGTTTTAACGAGAAGAGTGCGTGGAACAAAGGGGCTTTAGTGCCCGAGGGAATAAAGTCACTTTTTTGTTTCCAATTATATTTGTTCCGTTGCTTTTTTATTATAACAGATACCTTTCTGGTTTTAAAAATTCTAAAATTATATATACCCCGCCTCCCTACTGGATTTGTTTTTGACGTTGATATCAAAATTTTAGATATTTTGCGAATTTTATTCTTTTATGATAGCTCCTATAAGTAAATTTAGTAGATTTCTTTAGTGAGAATTTTTATCAAAAATTAATCAATGAAGTTAACTGTTTCATTAATTTTTTTTAAAGTTGAGACTACTCCATCAATTAGCATCATCAAAAAATTATTTACTAGTGTGAACAGTGTAAATCTTAACTGAACACTTTGTATATCTTTGCAAAATAAGAAATTTTTAATCTACTCAACAGCACCTTTGAAAATTACTTAAAGAGATTTTTTTGTAGATTTCGGCTTGATTTCTTCGAAAATTCCTATCTTTTTTTCCAAAATCGCAAATATGAAACAGGATAAAAATAAAATAAATATAAAAAATAGCAAAATATAGGCCCCACCCACCCACCCTATGTTTTCTTAGAAATCATATCATTTGCCAAAATCAGTCTTGTCTTAGCAGTACTAGCCCCGCCCACCCTCCCTTTCTCTTCTTAGAGATTATGTCATTGGCCAAAATCAATATTGTCTTAGTAAGTACGAGTATTAGCCCCACCCACCCGCTCTCTATTTTCTTAGAGATTATGTATGTCATTTGTCAAAATCAGTTTTGTCTTACCAATATTTCGAAAATCTTAATCTGGGACTAGAATTTTTTGTGGACTTTTAAGCAACTTTTCCCTGAGCTTAATTTTTCAATACCCGCCCCTTATGAAATTTTTGACTTTTTCTCTAGAACGTTCTAAACTTGCTCAGAGATTTTTTTGTAGATTTTTTCAAAATCGCCAATTTAAAATAAGGCAATTTTTAGGATTGGTAGAAAATTTTACTTTCAAATAGGTAATTTTGAAAATTTGGTCCAGAATTATCAGGGTCGTCGATATCTATATCTAACAATTTTTTGTGGATTTTTATATAGTTTTTCCAAAAGCTCAGTTTTTTAATGAAATTTTTGACTTTTTCTCGAGCACTTTCAAAAATTACCGCAAGAGAATTTGTTGTAAATTTTGACATCCAAAAGTTGTTTTTGGCCTCTTTTCGTTTAAAATTCTTGCCATTTTTTGAAAATCGCCAATACAAAATATGGTATTTTTGAGAATTGTAAGAAAATTTGTATTTCACATCGATAATTTTGAAAATTTAGTCTGGAACTATCAAAATACTAAACAATTTTTTAATAATAAAATGGAATAATAAAAAAAATTGTAAAATCCAATAATTTAAAAATGAAATAATTCTAAAATCATAGAACCGAAAAAGTGAAACATTTTAAAAATACAATCATTATTAAATATTTAAAATGAAAACTTGAAAAATTGCAAATCAAAAATGGAAGAAACGAAAAATCGAAAAACTGAAAAATGTTAAACTGAAAAAACCAAAAATTAAAAATCTTAGTTGAAATATTGAAAAATTGAAAACCGAAAAATTACAGATCGAAAAATTGAAACATCTAAAAATTGAAAAATTTCACATTTTTCGCTATCATTTTTGAGATTTTTCTTTTTTCCCGATTTTCCAATTTTTCGTTTCTTCAATTTCTCCATTTTTAAAATTTTCGATTTCTCTATTTTCCGATAGTTTAGTTTTACGGTTTTTCAATTTTTCAATATTTATTGTTCTAAATTTTAGATTTTTCGATTTTTTGAATTTTCAGAGTTTTTGATTTTCGACTCCGATTTTTAGTTTTACGATTTTTGAATTTCGGTTTTTCAATTTTGCAATTTTTATTATTTCTAAATTTTTCGATTTTTTGATTATTTTTTCATCGATAATTTTGAAAATCTAGTCCAGAACTATCAAAATGCGATGTATTTCCGTCAGGTCTTCGATATCTATATCCCACAATTTTTTGTGGATTTTTATATAGTTTTTCCAAAAGCTCAATTTTTTTAATGAAATTTTTGACTTTTTCTCGAGCACTTTCCAAAATTACCGCAAGACATTTTGTTGTAGATTTTGACATCCAAAAGTTGTTTTTCGCATCTTTTCGTCGAAAATTCTTGCCATTTTTTGAAAATCGCCAATACAAAATATGGTATTTTTGAGAATTGTAAGAAAATTTGACATTCACATCGATAATTTTGAAAATTTGGTCTGGAACTATCAAAATACTAAGCACAATTTTTTAATAATAAAATGAAAAAATTAAAAAAAAAATTGAAAAATCCTATAATTTAAAAATGAAATAATTCTAAAATCGTTAAATTGAAAAAGTGAAACATTTTAAAAATACAACTATTATTAAATATTTAAAATGAAAACTTGAAAAATTGCATATCAAAAATGGAAGAAATGAAAAATAGAAAAACTAAAAAATGTTAAACTGAAAAAAACAAAAATTAAAAATCTTGGTTGAAATATTGAAAAATTGAAAACCGAAAAATTACATATCGAAAAATTGAAACATTTAAAAACTGAAAAATATCACATTTTTCGATGTCATTTTTAGGATCTTCCGATAGTTTAGTTTTACGGTTTTTCAATTTTTCAATATTTTGGTTCTCCCATTCTAGTTCTTCAATTTTTCGATTTTTCAGTTTTTCGATTTTTTAATTTTTCGGTTTTTCAATTTTGCAATTTTTGTTGTTTCTAATTTTTTGGATTTTTCGATTAACCGATTTTTCGATTTTTTGATTTTTCGACTGCTCAACTTTTCGACTTTTACATTTCTCAATATTTTGATTCTTCCATTTCTCAATTTCAATTTTTCTATTTTTCAGTTTTTCGTTTTTTCAGTTTTTGATTTTTCAATTTTCCTTTTTGTCAGCTTGGCAAGCACTTTTTTCTAAATTTCGAACATCAGAAGTTGTTTTTAGCTTCATTTCGACGAAAATTCTTACCATTTTTTGGAAAATGGCAATAAAAATTTAATAGTTTTTATGATTTTTCGAAATTTTGACTTTCAAACCGATTATTTTGAGAATTTAATGGGCAAATATCAAAAAAGTATATTTTTCTCATCAGGTCGTCGATATCTATACATCCTACAATTTTTTGTTCATTTTTATATAATTTTTCCAAAACTAAATTTTTAATAAGTAACTTTTATAAATATTTTTGGATTTTTGGAGAGTATTTTCGAAAATTAGCGAAACAGATTTTTTGGTAGATTTGGACCTCCAGAAGTTGCTTTCGGCTTTATTTAATCGAACATTTTTACCATTTTTTGAAAATCGCCTATAAAACTATGTCAATTTTTATGATTTTTGGAAATTTTGACTTTTATATTTAGTGCGCAATTAATAAAACAATATATTTTTAATATCAGGTCGTCGATATGTATATCTTAAAATCCTTTGTGGATTTTCGGGGGGCTTTCCCGAAAGCTCAGTATTTCAATCTCTTCCTTTTATGAGAATTTTGACCTTTGATAGAGCACTTTCGAAAATTATTGATTTAATATTTTATTTCGTCAAAAATCTCCAATATGGCAATTTCTAATATTTTTAGAAAATTCGACTTTCACATCGACGATTTTGAAAATTTGGTCCAGAATTATCAAAATGCGTTGTATTTCCATTAAGGTCGTCGCTATCTATATCTCACAATTTTTTGTGGAATTTTATATAGTTTTTCCAAAAGCCCAAATTTTTTAATGAAATTTTTTACTTTTTCCCGAGCACCTTCCAAAATTACCGAAAGAGATTTTTTTTCTAAATTTCGACCCTCAGAAGTTGCTTTCAGCTTCATTTCGACGAAAATTCTGACCATTCTTTGAAAATCGCCAATAAAAATGTAGCAGTTTTTATGATTTTTCGAAATTTTGACTTTCAAACCGACTGTTTTGTATAGTATATTTTTCGAATCAATATTTTTGTGGAATTTTTACGGAACTTTTCGGAAGTTCAATTTTTCAATAGCCTTATGAAATTTTTTACTTTTTGTAGATTTCGACATCCAGAAGTTGTTTTTGGCTTCATTTCACCGTAAATTTTTGCCATTTTTTTCAAAATCGTCAATATAAAATATAGCAATTTTTATTATTTTTAGATGTTTTGACTGTAAAACCGACAATTTTGAAAATTTTGTTTACGACTATCAAAATATCTACTATGTTTTTCGAACCAGCTCATCCATATCTACATACATATAAGAATTTTTTGTGGATTTTTATGCGGCTATTCCAAAAGTTTATTTTTTTTTTTTTGGAATGATGAAATTTTGACAATTTTTCTTGAGGTTCTTCGAAAATTATCCAAATAGACTTTTTGTAAATTTGGGCTTCCAGAAGTTCGGCTTCATTTCGTCGAAAATTCTTCCTAATTTTTCAAAATCGCCAATAAGGCCATTATTAATATTTTTAGAAAATTCGACTTCACATAGACGATTCTGAAAATTTGGTCCACAACTATCAAAATGCTATGTATTCATTCAGATCGTCGATATCCCACAATTTTTTTTTTTTTATTTATATACAGTTTTTCCAAAAGCTAGATTTTGACATTCTAAAGTTATTTTTGGCTTCATTTCGTGGAAAATTCTTGCCATTTTTAATTTGAAAATTTAGTCCGGAACTATCAAAATTATACGTTTTTCCAAACAGGTCGTCGATATCTATATCCCAGAATTTTTTATGAATTTTTTAATAAGTCATGAATTTTTTTACTATTTCTTGAGCACGTTCCAAAATTACCGAAAAGGATTTTTTTTCTAAATTTCGAACCTCACCTCGGAACTTATTTTCAGCTTCATTTCCACGAAAATTCTTACCATCCTTTGAAAATCGCCAATAAAAATGCAGCCGTTTTTATGATTTATAGTAATTTTGACTTTCAACCGACTATTTTAACAATTTAGTGGGTGACTATCAAAATAGTAAGTATATTTTTCGATCAAGTCATCGATATCCATATCCTAAAATTTTTTGTGGAATTTTTACGCAACTTTTTCAGAAGTTGAATTTTTCTTCAATAGCCTCTGCTTTGAAATTTTTGACTTTTTTCGAACACCTCCGAAAACTGTGGAAAAATTATTTTTTTGTAAATTTCGACATCCAGAAGTTGTTTTTGCGTCATTTCGTCGAAAATTCTTGCAATTTTTTTTTATAAATGATGGCAATTTTTGTTTTTTTTTAGATATTTTGGCTTTCAATTATTTTGAAAATTGAATGCATGGCTATCAAAATATGTAATGTTTTCCAATCAGTTCATCGATATCGAAAATTACCTGAGATTTTTTTTAACTTCAATCTCCAGAAGTTATTTTTGGCTTCATTTCGTCAAAAATTCTTGCCATTTTTATTTTTCCATACAAAATATGGTACTTTTTAGAATCGTTAGAAAATCTGGCTTTCACATCCATAATTTTGAAAATTTAGTCAACTATCAAAATAAATTTCAATGAAATTTTTGACTTTTTTGGGTACCTTCGAAAATTACCTAAACATTTTTTGTTGATTTCGACCGCCAGAAGTTACTAAGAACAGTTTTAGAGGTTAATTTTTACAGAGTATGTAATAGTTTACCTTCAAACGGAGATCTCCAGAATTATTGTAATAAAAACCAACTACCATATCATAGTCAGAATGCGAGTGCAGCGAGCACATTTTAGGTTTTATTAAAAAAAATGACCTAAAGTTACAACATGTCCAGGAAAACGGGGTGAGCTGCTCTTGATTTCATCAATAAAATAGACTGACTTATTTATTATTTTTTTCCCATCACCCTGTAAACGGAGAAATTTTGTTTAATGCAAGATTCTATAAAATCAGTTGTGCTATTTTAAAGTTAGGTGTAGATTGTTTTCCAAAAAAGTGGCTGCCTAAAAAATTGGTATACATACATGGTGTTTACGGGGCGAGGAAACATTCAACATATTTCGTGGAAAATATCGCTCGGCGAATTTCGTGGAAAAAATCCGACGACTCGATTCTTGGAATTCGCAGACGGGCAGCTTGGGGACCCAGGGGGTCAGGTGGGGGTGTAGAAAATCAGTTTTGCTACTTCAACATTTTGTACAATTTTATTTGTAGTTGCATATGCACGCCCTGAACTTTAGGACGAATTTGGCGTGAATCAATCAATACAAATCAATATTTATTTCTCGGAAATATGGCGCGACGAATTTCTTGGAAAAAATCGAGCGACTCGATTCTTGGAAATCGCCGACTGGAAGATAGGTGACCGAGGGGGTCGGAGGGGGGTGTAATTAGTGCATCGAAACTAGTCCAGACAAGTTCGCGGAAGAAGCGGAAGTGGGTCGCCGATTGTTTATTAATTATGTGAACTTTGAGGGTTTTTTGATAAAAAGGGCTTCGGTTTTTGGTGGATAATGGGCCAAAGTGAACTTTGGACGGTTTTTGAAAATAATTTTGTGGTTTTTGGTGGACAAAGTGTTAGTGGATGGAGTTGGTGGCAAGAGTTATTTGTGGAGGTTAAGTCTGTGGTAAGTGCACTGACCATGATTTATTAGTATAACGATTTCATAAATTCTTTCCTAACCTTCCATTTCCTCTTTATATAACCAAAATGGTCGTATGGCAGTATTTATTTAACCATATAGAATAAGATCAACAAAATTTTGTTAAATTGATCGACGTAAACTAATTATTGTATATTTTGTCGGTTTGAGCAAATGTAAATTATTAGGAGGAAATAAGATTTATTTATGTACCAAAACATTATTTGTTCCAGGTTAGCCAGTTAGAAGAAGAATTTCTCATCATACGATGTTAAAGGTGAGTATTTAAAATTAGAAATTTCAGTGGGTTTCATTTTTAAATTTTCGCCTTGTAATACTTTACTGAGAAGTTTAAGCTCTTGAAACCCGATATTTTCTTGTAAAGTATTGTTTATAGAATAATTCCTCTACTATATACAACAATATACATAGACTGACTTAAAATCAGCCCAATGACTATGAGCAATTTTAGTTTTTCCTATTTGATTCCTCTAGGCCGTAATAAACCTGTATTGTTATATTTGAATTAACGTTATTATTAAACGCAATATTTTGTTGTTGAAGTTCTTAAAAATCCAAATCGAAAAATCGTAAAGTGGAAATATCAAAAATCGGGACATCGAAAAGTTGAAAAATCAAGAAATTGAAAAATCGAAAAGTTGAAAAATCGGAAAGTTGAAGAATTGAAATAACGAAAAATTGAAGTCGACAAATAAAAAACGGAAAGTCGAAAAAGAGAAATCGAAAATCGAAAAGTCGTAAAGTCGAGCAATGGAAAATCGAAATATTGGAACTTCGAAAAATCGAGAAATTCAAATATTTGAAATTTGTAAAATCTAAAATAGAAAACAGCAAAAAAAAAGAAATTGAAAAACCGAACTCCTAAATCAAGAAATCGGAAAATGCGATAATAGTAACTCTGATGTTCACCTTTTGCCGTATTTAAAAGGGTTGTAGAAGGAAAGTGGAGGATTTAAGTTGATTACTACAAAAATTTACCATTTTAGGCATATTTTAAGCCTCTTGTTGCCGAAATAAGACTACACATATTAAGAATAAAAAGGCAAAACGTAGCCCCGCCCACCCACCCTGTCTCAATTGTGATGATCTTTTCTTACTCGTCGTGAGTCAAGGGGGCGGAGCTTAACTGCAAAATCCTTATTTCTCTCCGAAAAATTAAAAACATGTTTTTGAGTATCGTGTTGTTCAAATAATACTCTGTGTATATTAATAAAAAAAAATAAAGCCAAAAATTAGACCCCACCCATACCCGCCTCGATCTTAATTCTCAATTGTGAATTTTTCATTCGTTGTCAGATCAAGGGGCGGCGCTTAATTGCAAGATCCAAACTTGTCTAGAAGAATTTGCTATTTTAGACATGTTTTAAGTTTGTTGCGGCTAAAATAAATCTACACATATTAAGAAAAAAAAGGCAAAATGTAGCCCCGCCCACCCACCCTGTCTCAATTCTGATGACTTTTCTTATTCGTCGTAAGCAGAAGGGCGGAGCTTAATTGCAAAATCCGTATTTTTCCACGAGAAATTAAAAACATGTATTATGTTGTTCAAAGAATACTCTATCTATATTAGTTGTCAGATCGAGGGGCGGGGCTTAATTTACCATTTTATACAGGTTTTAAGTTTCTTGTTCTGAAAAGAGGACTACGTATATTAAGAAAAAATAAAAGCGAAAAATTGAGCCATACTTGCCCTGATCTAAATGTTATTGAAGTTTTCATTCGTTGGTAAACCTAGGGGCGGAGCTCAATTGCAAAATCTATATTTTCCTACAAAAATTTACCATTTTGAACGTATTCTAAGTTTCTAAGACAAAAAATCATCACAATTGAGATGGGGTGGGTGGGCGGGGTCTATATTTTGTTTTTTCTCTTAATGTACACAGTATTCTTTGAACAACACGATACTCAAAAGCATGTTTTTAATTTCTTGGAAAGAAATAAGTATTTTGCAGTTAAGCTCCGCTCTCTTGGATCACGGCGAATAAAAAAATCATCACAATATAGATAGGGCGGGTGGACGGGCCAACATTTTGCCCTTTCGTTTTAATATGTCAAGACTTCTTTTCACAAGATGGAACTTAAAAGATGTTTAAAATGGAAAATTTGTATAAGGAAATATCAATTTTGCAATTTATGTTCACCCCATAATTATTTCCTTACAAAAATGTACCATTTTAACCTTGTTCTAAGTTCCTGTTGTGACAAGATGGCTATGTATATTAAGAAGAAAAGGCAAAATATAAGCCCCGCCCACCCACCCTGTCTCGATTGTGACGATTTTTTTATTCGTCTTTAGTCAAGGGGGCGGAGCTTAACTGCAAAATCCTTATTTCTCTACATGAAATTAAAAACATCTTTTTGAGTATCGAGTTGTTCAAAGAATACTATGTATATTAATAAAAAAAATAAAGCCAAAGATTAATTTAATACTCAAAAACATGTTTTTAATTCCTTGTAAAGAAATAAGTATTTTGCAGTTAAGCTCCGCCCCTTTGGTTAACGGTGAATAAAAAAATCATCACAAGAGAGATAGGGCGGGTGGGCGGGCTTACATTTTGCCGTTTTGTTTTAAACTTTGTATACTTCTTTTCACAACATGAAATTTAAAACATGTTTAAAATGAAAAATTTGTATAAGGAAATATCAATTTTGCAATTTGGGTTCACCCCATAATTATTTCCTTGCAAAAATGTACCATTTTAACCTTGTTCTAAGTTCCTGTTGTGACAAGATGGCTATGTATATTAAGTAGAAAAAGCAAAATATAAGCCCCGCCCACCCGCCCGATCTCAATTCTGATGATCTTTTTTTATTCGCCGTAAGCCGCGGGGCGGAGCTTAACTGCAAAATCCCTATTTTTCTACGAGAAATTAAAAACATGTTTTCGAGTATTGTGTTGTTCACAGAATACTACATATATTAATAAAAAAAATAAAGCCAGAGATTAGGCGCCACCCATACCCGCCCCGATCTTAATTCTCAATTGTGATGAATTATTCATTCGTTGTCAGATGGAGAGGCGGGGCTTAATTGCAAGATCCATAATTGTCTAGAAGAATTTGCCATTTTAAACATGTTTTAAGTTTCTTGTTCTGAACAGAGGACTACGTATATTAAGAAAAAATAAAAGCGAAATATTAAGCCATTATTGCCCTGATCTAAATAAATGGTATTGAAGTTTTCAGTCGTTGGTAAATCTAGGGGCGGAGCTCAATTGCAAAATCTATATTTTCCTACAAAAATGTACCATTTTGACCGTATTTTAAGTGTCTCAGATTAAAAAAATCATCACAATTGAGATGGGGTGGGTGGGTGGTCTATATTTTGAATTTTTTTCTTAATGTACATAGTATTCTTTGAACAACAAGATACTCAAAAACATTTTTAATTTCTGGTCAAAAAACAAGTATTTTGCAGTTAGGCTCCGCCCCCTTAGTTCACGGCCTATAAAAAAATCTTCACAATAGAGACAGGGCGGGTGGGCGGGCTTACATGTTGCCTTTTTGTCTGAATATGTGTAGACTTCGTTTCACAACATGAAACTTAAAACATGTTTAAAATTGTAAATTTGTATAAGGAAATATCAATTTTCCAATTAAGCTCCGTCCCATAATTGCGAAATCTTTATTTCCTTGCAAGAATGTACCATTTTAACCATGTTTTAAGTTCCTGTTGTGGAAAGATGGCTATGTATGTTAAGAAAAACAAGTCAAAATATAAGCCCCGCCCACCCCCCGGTCTCAATTCGGATGATTTTTTTTTATTCGTCGTAAGCCGAGGGGCGGAGCTTAACTGCAAAATCCTTATTTTTCTACGAGAAATTACCATGTGAAAAATGTGTTCTTACGTAATCGCGTTATACAAAGAAAACTAGATGTATTAAATAAAAAAGAGAAGCTCCGTCCATCCGTCTCGATCTCAATCGTGATGAATTTTTCATTCGTTGTCAGATCGAGAGGCGGGGCTTGTGTATAAAAATTCACCATTTTAAACATGTTTCAAGTTTCTTGTTCTGAAAAGGCGACTACGTATATTAAGAAAAGAGACAAAATATAAGGCCCTCCCACCCACCCTGTCTCGATTGTGATGATTTTTTCTAATCGTCGACAGCCAAAGGAGCGAAATTTAATTGCAAAATTCTTATTTTTTTCTACAGGAAATTATCGTGTAAGGCATGTTTTTGAGTATCGTGTTTTTAAAAAAATACTATGTAAGTATATTAAGAAGAAATTAAAACTAAAGCTTAAGCTCCATCCATACCTGCCCTTATGTAAATAGTAATGAAGTTTTCATTCGTTGGCAAAGCTAAGGGCGGAGCCTAATTACAAAATCCGTATTTTCTTACAAAAATTTTCAATTTTAAACGTGTTTTAAGTTTCTAAGAACAAGAAAAATTATCACAATTGAGATGGGGTGGGTGGGCGGGGTCTATATAATGGCTTTATTTCTTAATACACATAGTATTCTTTGAACAACACGATACACAAAAACATGCTTTTAATTTCTTGTAAAGATAAAAGTATTTTGCAGTTAAGCTCCGCCCTCTTGGCTCACGGTGAATAAAAAAATAATCACAATAGAGATAGGGCGGGTGGGCGGGCTTACATTTTGCCTTTTGGTTTTAATATATGTAGACTTCTTTTCATAACATGAAACTTAAAGCATGTTTAAAATGCTAAATTTGTATGAGGAAATATCGATTTTGCAATTAGGCTCCGCCCCATAATTGCGAAATCCATATTTCCTTGCAAAAATGAACCATTTTAACCTTGTTCTAAGTTCCTGTTGTGACAAGATGACTATGTATATTAAGAAAAAAAAGGCAAAATATAAGCCCCGCCCACCCGACCGATCTCAATTCTGATGATTATTTTTATTCGTCGTAAGCCGCGGGGCGGAGCTTAACTGCAAAATCCCTACTTTTCTACGATAATTCAAAGACATGTTTTCGAGTATTGTGTTGTTTAAAGAATACTGCGTATATTAATAAAAAAAATAAAGCCAAAGATTAGGCGCCACCCATACGCATCCCGATCTAAATTCTCAATTGTGATGAATTTTTCATTCGTTGTCAGATGGAGGGGCGGAGCCCAATTGCAAGATCCATATTTGTCTAGAAGAATTTACCATTTTGAACTAATTTAAGTTTCTAGGAATAAAAAAATTCATCACAATTGAGATGGGTGGGTGGGCGGGCTCAATATTTTGGCACGATACTCAAAAACATGTTTTTAACTTCTTGTAAAGAAATAAATATTTTGCACTTAAGCTCCGCCCTCTTGGCTCACGACGAATAAAAAACATCATCACAATAGGGATAGGGCGGGTGGGCGGGCTTATATTTTGCCTTTTCGTTTTAATATGTGTAGACTTCTTTTCACAACATAAAACTTAAAACATGTTTAAAATGGTAAATTTGTCTAAGGAAATATCGATTTTGCAATTAGGCTCCGCCCCATAATTAGGAAATCCATATTTCCTTGCTAAAATGTACCATTTTAACAATGTTCTAAGTTTCTGTTGTGACAAGATAGCTATGTATATTAAGAAAAAAAAAGGGAAAATATAAGCCCCGCCCACCCCCCCTGTCTCAATTCAGATGATTTTTTTTATTCGTCGTAAGCAGAAAGGCGGAGCATAATTGTAAAATCCTTATTTTTCTACGAGAAATTACCATGTGAAATATGTTCTTAAGTAATCGTGTTATAATAAGAAAACTACATGTATTAATTAAAAATGAGAAGAACCACCCATCTGTTTCGATCTCAATCGTCATGAATTTTTCATTCGTTGTCAGATCGAGGGGCGGGGCTTGTCTAGAAGAATTCACCATTTTAAATATGTTTTAAGTTTCTGGTTCTGAAAAGGCAACTACGGATATTAAGAAAAGAGACAAAATATAAGCCCCGCCCACCCGCCCTATCTCGATTGTGAGTCTAATTGCAAAATCCGTATTTTCTTACAAAATTTTACCATTTTAAACGTGTCTGAAGTTTCTAAGAATAACAACAAAAATCATCACAATTGAGATGGGGTGGGTGGGCGGGGTTTATATTTTGCCTTTTTTTCTTAATGTACATAGTATTCTTTGAACAACACGATACTCAAAAACATGTTTTTAATTCCTTGGAAAGAAATAAGTATTTTGCAGTTAAACTCCGCCCTCTTGGTTCACGGCGAATAAAAAAATCATCACAATATAGAGAGGGCGGGCGGGCGGGCCTACATTTTGCCCTTTTGTTTCAATATGAGTACATTTCTTTTCACAACATGAAACTTAAAATATGTTGGAAATGAAAAATTTGTATAAGGAAAAATGGATTTAGAAATGTCAAACATCGAAAAGTCGAGAAACTGAAATATTAGCAAAATGAGAAACGAAAACTCCAAAAGTGGAAACGAAAATCGTAAACTTGGAAAATCGAGATATCGAATAACCTAAAAATCAAGAAATTGAAATGTGTAGCAAAATCGACAACTCGAAAAATTGAAAAATCGAATAGCCGAAAAGTCAAAAAATCGAGACTGGAAAAAGTGCCAATTTACCACGTGAAAACCGTCCACGCCGGCGTTAAAATAATGTATCCAACGTCTTTTAAATGCGTCCGTTTGGGTTTTATGTGTGCATGGGGAGCTGTAGGGGACGATGCAAAATAGATCGATTTGGGAAGAAAAGGAAATGGAAATTCAAGCGGAGGGAAATTTTTCCAAGTGCTGTGTAACCCACGCTTGTGTTAATTAGAGGCAATTTTCCGTACCTGCTGATGCAGCAAGTAATTGTTAATTAACTTTAGAGTAATTTGTTACAACAACGTTATGCGTTTCGGTAATAATTAAAGCAGCAATTAGTTTGATTAAATTTGCTTATATTGACTTAATACGTACTGTTATGCGGATAGATTTCGTTGGTGATGGAAATTTATGGGCGAATTTTAATTGTGAGCACGGCGACGGCAAAGCAAACACTGGATTGATTAATAGTTGGAAATTTTTTATCACGTACTTACTTATTATTTTTTTAATTTTAAATTTAACTCAAACGCTAGTTGTGAATCCCGTCGACAAATACGTTATGACAAAGATAATAATCACAATAATGGGTAGCGATAATTTACATTGCGCTCGTTATTCCTGCGGTGTTTTCTCCGGTTATCTGATTAAATTTCGTGGTGAACGCGCCATTATAAAGCACACCATCATAGACGAATTAAAAAGAAAAACAACCATTTGCATAGTAATGGGAGCAGGCGGTGTTTAAAATTCACGTTTAATTGGGTAGTTCATGCGTTTTCCGTCTTTTATTCTAATTCGGGGGGATTATTTACACAAAACGCCAAGGTCGCTGCCTACACCCCATTCGATTAATTTTATGGAGGATCGCCGCGAGGGGAGACGAAGTAGTTTTCGGTAATTATAATTTATACGTTTGTTTGAATTGAGCCGGTCTTGAGAGGTAAACGGAAATGAAGCGGAAGTAATTCGACTAAGAGGACACTTTTAACTGTATTATTCCAACAATGTGGAAGAGGTTTCCGAACGAAATTAACTCTATTATCGAGAAAATGTTGCAACTATTCCTGCTAAATGCGTACCCAAATAAAAAACAAACACCTCGTCCACCCGCCCCGAAGACACCGGATCCGGCCCCGCCGTGGACATTTCCCACATGTTAAAGGGCATTTTTTTTCCGGGGCACAAAAAAATAACCACAGCTGTGTATTCAATTCACTTATTCCACCGTTTCCTAATGAATAGTGGCCCGCATATGGTTAATGATCAGTGACGTTCGTTTCGGGCTGGGCCTTTCTTCGTTGTTTCTCGAGTGGATTTACATAATTGCGGCGAAAGTCGAAGTCATGCTTGTTTTTTCCCGATTATCCTTCGGTGGTCCTGCGGCGGATCGGCGCCATCATGATGACACTTGGACGCGTTGTGACGCAGCGCACACATGGACACACGCACGCAAATGGCGGCGGCGATCGATCGGAGGGTGGGGGACGAGTTGGCGCGTTTTCCGGTAGGTGGCGGGAGGCGGCAGGGAAAGCGGCCGGGAAGGGAGGTTTGAGCGGTTGGGGAAGGCGGGAAAGCGGAGGTTTGGAAATTTCGGTAGGAGTGTGAAGGGTTTTAAAATAGTGAACAATGTCAAAAAGATTTTGGGTTAGAGTTGGCTCTGATTAGTAGAAGTGAAGGCTCGATCAAAATGTCTTCAACACGATGGTTTTTTCTTTTTTTTACAGGTTTGGGTTAAGCTGAAATTTTGGAGTGCGATTTTTTAATACTTTGACACTTTAATTTATTATTTTTACATTTGGAACGAAATTGAAATCTTAAAAATTGTAATTTTTCAAATGGCAAGGATATTATGGATTTTTCAAAATTTTGGTTCGTAGTCTGTGAACTGTAAAATTCCAAAAAACATCTTTTACTTATCACTCAGCAATGAAAATTAATTTATATATATTTTTTTAAGATTCTCAGTTATTTTTTACCCTATTTAATGAGAGAAATCAGCCAAATTTATATCGTGGAAGATATTTTTTTTAAAATGCTATGTATAAAATCCCCGAAGATGAGTGTAACATGTATTTTATAGTTTACTCTAAATCTGAAAATTTTAATTTGAACAAATTTTCCATGTTTGGTTATTTTTGTGTTTTCTTTATTATACAAATTTAGATTTAAATAAAAAAAATAATGTTTTCGAAAATCTTTTCTCTATGTGTGTTATTTTCTGTCATCCATTAGAAAAAGATGGCAAATTTTGATTGGATTTTTAGTTTCATTTATAGACTTTTAGATGTTTCTTTTTATTACAAAGTTTCAACTTTTCGATTTTTTAATTCAAAAATTTTGCAGGTTCTCTGATTTTTCAATTAGATTTTTAATTTTTTGAGTCCTCAATTTTTCACTTTTCGATTTTTGATTTTTTCTTCTTTCAGATTTTCGATTTTAAAATTTTGGATTTTTCGATCTGGCGATTTTTGAATTCCCTTTTTTTTAATTCAGCGATTTTTCATCGTTTTTTCAAATTTTGTATTTTTATCGGCTTCTATCCAATTTTTCATTTTTCGTTTTTTGATTTTTCAGTTATTGTATATTTTTTTTATTGACTTTATTTATAATTACATTTTTGAGTTCTTTGTAAACTTCTTTACATAAATATTGAAACGGACCTTCATAGTTACAAAAATTCAGTTTGAAGTTTTTTAATTTTAGATTCTGCGGAATTCTTAAGAACTTCATATTTTTAATGGATTCTTAAAAAAAAAGTCAACTTTTCTAATGGTTTTCGTTTTAATGGTTAACGCTACATTATTTTTTCTGTGTGTTTATTTTCTTTCATATCCTAGAAAAAGACAGCAAATATTAGTTTTTGGACTTTTAATTTAATTTTTAGACTTTTAGAATCTGTCTTCTTATTAGAAAGTTTCGATTTTTTGATTTAACAATTTTGTAATATCGCTGATTTTTCACTAAGATTTTTTTGTTTCGAAGTTCAGTCTCTTGTTTTTAATGTTTTTAATATTTTTCGATTATTTAATTAATTTTTGGCTTATCCGATTTTGAATTCGCTTAGGTTTTCGTTTTTTCAATTTTTTTTATTTTTTTTATTTTCATATTTTTAAGCATTGATTTTTCAAAAATTTTATGCAGTTTTTCGTCTTTCGAATTTTTTGCTTAATTTTTCAATTCTTTTGATTTCTCGTTTTTTTTTGTTTGTGATTTCAATTTCATTTCGAATTTCTGTTTTTAAAATATTTTCAGCTTTCACTATTTCGGTTTTTTTACTCTTTCCGATTTTAAAATTTTCTCAATTTTTTTGTTTTTTCATTTTTTTTTTATTTTTTTATTTTCAAATTTTTATGCGATTTTTCAATTTTTTGTTTATGCAGTTTTTCATCCTTCAATTCTGCCATTTTACGATTTTTTATTTTTCCTTTTTGTCAGATTTTCGATTTTACAAATTTCGATTTTACAATTTTCGATTTTTGCATGTGGCGATTTTTAAATTTCCCGATTCTTTCAATTTCTCAATTTTTCATCCTTCTTTCGATTTCTCGTTTTTCTACTTCAGTCATTCAATTTTTTTTTTAATTTGGTCTTTTATTCATGTTCATCTATCACTCTTTCGGTTTTTCAATTTTCCTAGTTTTCCTACTTTTCATTTTTCGTTTTTTGAGTTTTACGATTTTTCCATTTTTCAATTATTCAGATATTCCATTTTTTCTTTCTTATTACAGAGTTTCGATTTTTTAATTTTACAATGTTTCAATATCACTGAGTTTTCAACAAGGTTTTTTATGTTTTGAATTTAAGTCTCTTGTTTTTAATCTTTTTAAAATTTTTCAATTTTTTAATATTTTGCTTATCCGATTTTACGATTTTTAATTTTCTCAGTTTTTATCATTTTTTGGTTTTAAAATTTTTGAATTTTTTCAATTCTTTTGATTTCAATTTTTTTTAATTTCCGTTTTTTAAACTTCTTCAGCTTTCAGTTTTGCAGTTTTTCAGTTTTTCTAGTTTTCCTATTTTTCATTTTTCGTTTTTTGAGTTTTTTTGATTTTTTATTTTCATATTTTGTTTATGCAATGCTTCATCTTTCAATTCTTTGACTTACTTTTTAGTTTCTTCAATTTTTCGCTTCTCCCATTTTACGATTTTTGATTTTTCCTTTTTTCAGTTTTTCGATTTTACAGCTTTCGATTTTTCCATTTCGCACTTTTTAAATTTCCCGATTCTTCCACTTTCTCAATTCATGGCTTTTACCACATTTTGGTTTTCTAATTTTTGAATTTTCAATTCTTTCGATTTCTCGTTTTTTCTATTTATCAGTCATTTCAATTTTTTTCTAAAAATTTCCGTTTTTGAAAATTTGTCAGCTTTCGCTCTTTCAGTTTTTCAGTTTTTCTAGTTTTCTTATTTTTAATTATCCGTTTTTTGAGTTTTGTAATTTTTCAGTTGTTCATTTTATCTTTTCTTATTATTACAGACCTTCGATTTTTAATTTAACAATTTTGCAATGTCCCAGATTTTTCAGTAGAGTTTTTTTATGTTTCGAATTTAAGAGACTTCAATTCTAAAACAATTACTTAATATTTTTCGATTTTTAATTTTCTCAGTTTTTCGTTTTTTCAATTTTTTTTTATTTTTTTGTTTTCATATTTTTAAAAATCGATTTTTAAATCCAATTTTTCATCTTTCTATTTATGACTTAATTTTTCAATTGTTCAAGTTTTCGATTCTTCCATTTTTCGATTTTCGATGTGTCCTTTTTTCAGTTGTTCGATTTTACCGTTTTCAATTTTTCCATCTGGCGATTTTATTTAAATTTTCGGATTCGTGCAATTTCTCAATTTTTCATCGTTTTTATAAATTTTTCTTTTCTAATTTTTGCGTTTCAATTCTCTCGATTTGTCTTTTTTCTATTTATCAGTCATTTCATTTTTTTCGAATTTTGGTTTTTTATACATTTTCAGCTATCACTCTTTCGATTTTTCAGTTTTTCAAGTTTTCCTATTTTCCATTTTTCGTTTTTTGAGTTTTGCGATTTTTCCGTTTTTTGATTGTTCACTTTATCTTTTTTTATTACACAGTTTCGATTTTTTAATTTAACAATTTTGCAATGTCACTAATTTTTCAATAAAATTTTGTTATATTTCGAATTTTAGTGTTCAATTTTTAATATTTTTAAGATTATTCGATTCTTTTATTTTTCTCTAATCCGACTTTTCGATTTTTAATTTTCTCAGGTTTTCGTTTTTACAATTTCCATATTTTTAAGCATTGATTTTTCAACTTTTTCTTTGCGCAATTTTTCATCTTTCAATTTTTTGACTTAATTTTTCGATTCTGCCATTTTTCGATTTTTGGTTTTTCCTTTTTTCAATTTTTTGATTTTACAATTTCCGATTTTTCAATGTGACGATTTTTAAATTTCCCAATTTCTCATCTTTTTTCAATTTTTCGATTTTCAAATTTTTGAATTTTCAATTCTTTCGATTTCTCGTTTTTTCTACTTATCATTCAATTTTTTTTAACACTCTTTCGGTGTTTCAGTTTTTCTAGTCTTCCTATTTTTCATTTTTCGTTTTTTGAATTTTGCAATTTTTGAGTTGTTCATATATTCCTTTTTTTTTTCTTATTATTACAGAGCTGTATCTTGTTTTTAAGATTTATCGATTATTTAATTTTTTGCTTATTCGAATTCTCGATTTTTAATTTTCTCAGTTTTTGATTTTTTCAATTTGTTTTATTTTCATATTTTTAACCATTGATTTTTTAAATCCAATTTTTCATCTTTTTATTTTTTGACTTAATTTTTCAACTGTTCAATTTTTCGATTTTTCATGTTTCGTTTTTCAGTTTTTCGATTTTTCCTTCTGGTGATTTTTAAATTTTCCAATTTTTTATCGTTTTTTCTGGATTTTTAATTTTCTCGGGTTTTAGTTTTTACAATTTTTTGATTTTTTTATTTTCATTTTTTTAAGCATTGATTTTTCAACTTTTTGTTTAGGCAATTTTTCATCGTTCGATTTTTTGACTTAATTTTTCGATTGTTCAGTTCTTCGATTTTTGGTTTTTCCTTTTTTCAGTTTTTCGATTTTGCAATTTTCGATTTGGCGATTTTTAGATTTCCCGATTCTTCACTTTTTCGATTTTTCATGGTATTTTTTCAATTTTTGGATTTTCCTATTTTTTTCGATTTCTTGTTTATCTGTTAATCAGTAATTTCATTTTTTTTTAATTTTCGTTGTTAAACATTTTCAGTTTTCACTCTTGCGGTTTCCATTTTTTCTTTTTTTATATTTTTCGCTTTTGAGATTTCCGCTTTTCAATTTTTCATTTGTTAATTTTAATTTTTTTTGAATTCTTTCAACCCTCTTTTCTTTTGTTAAATTTGCAAAGTGTTTGATCACACTAATTTGACTTTTAGACGTTTTCAATTTTTTAATTTATTACAAATTTTCCATTTATTTATTGATACTGCAAAAATAATAAATATTTCCAAAACAATTATATTTTGTTTAAAAAAAATCCAATTGTCAAAAATTTGTTTAAACTCTAAGTGAGCAGGAGCAAATTTCTTTGTGGTCAAAATTATTTAGATTAGACTTATAGAATTTTCAAAAACGATGTAGTTTTATTTTTGATATATATAGTTACTTTAGTTAGTATTACAATTTTGACTTCATTGTAAATTTCTTTAAATAAATGTTCAAACGGACCTTTAGTAACAAAGATTCAGTTTTAAATTTTTTAGTTTTATTTTTTTTGGAATTTCTTAGAACCTATATTTTTGGTGGATTTGTCAAAAATGAATGGTCTAAAAACTCTAGGACATAATTTCTTTCATCTATTAGAAATATATAACAAATTTTGGTTTTTCGATATTAAGTAATTTCATGTGTAGACTTGTAGAATTTTTTTCTCATTACAAATTTTCTATTAATTTCTTAATACATATTCCTAAATTCAAAAATATTTCCAAGACATATTTTCTTTAAAAAGAAGCTAAATGCGAAAATTTGGATAAACTGTAAATGATCAGATCAATTTTTTGGGATTCTTTAAAACTTAGTATTTTCAAAGATTTCGGAAAAAAGTTCTACCTGTATTTATTTTCTTTCATCTGCTAGTAAAAGAGCAAATTTTAGTTTTTCGATTTTTAATTTCATTTTAAACTTTTTGAATCTTTTTCCGTATTTTGAATATTCTGTTTATTTCTTAATCAAAAATATGTCCACATTTTTTTTTTAATCCAAATATGAAAATTTGTTTAAAGTGTAAATTTTCTTTGTGGTCAAAATTTAAATTAGACCTAGAATTTTCAAAAACGAAATATTTTTGTTTATATTTTTAGAAAATTTCTTTGAATATGGTACAAAGTTCAGTGTTTAACTTTAATTTCTAAACTTAGTCAAAATATGAAAATTCCTATGTACAAGACACTACAAAATTGATTGATTGATTTCAAAATAATTAACATCATAAACGGATCGATTTTCTCTGAATATAAATACATATATCAGTCAGCGAGGCGTTAGTCGAGTTAATAAATCACCCTAGAATTATAAGCAGACTGGGGGAACTTGGTTACATTGTGAATAAAGAAAACGGCTTTTAAAAGCTCAATTACATTTTTTGAACAATATCTTTAACAAATAGAACTTTTGTTATTCCAGAAATAATATTTTCATTAATTAATTCTGTCAAAATTCACTAAAAAATTAGAGAAATTGAGAATGCGTAAGAAACTAAAAATCTAACAAAAAGAAGGATTTGTCTGAAAATCTAGATACAACAAACTCCATAAGAACGAGTCCGAAAAAATATCATCTGGAACAATAGTCAAGAAAACCACTATCCCTTTCCGCACCCTTCCTGTCCCGTTTGCGGATCGTCCCTCCGGTCCGCGGAAGTAAGTTTTGCTCTCCCCAGCCCTAAAGCCTCTATGACCCCCTTTTCGGACTCCGGTCCGCACCTTTATGCAAACGAGCGTTTCGCCCCTCGACCTTCCACAATCCTCGATTACCATCTCGTACCTGGCTTCCTTCAGCGAAATCCAGTTTCATTAATAGTAGGTGGTGCTGCATCGAGCTCTCAATTTGTGCAGATACCATATGGTTCTGCTGGCCTCTAATTTACGACATCGAGCCCTCGCCTCTCAAAATGCAGGTGTGTGTGTCTTGTAAATGGATGTTTACGATTATTTTAATGCGGAGGTTGAGTGCACTCGGGGGGCCATGCATGGTGCGCCGCTTTTTTGGCGAAGGCCGATAATTTAATTACGCTAACGTTGCAATTACGGGCCCATTTATCAGGGACCACTCCCGTAATAAGCAGAAGGAATAAAATTATGAATCATTAAGTCGAGGAGTGTGTTTTGGCGGCGGCGGCGGCGCGATTAAAGTGGCGGGGAGCGATAGAGACAAAAGCAGGATGACATAATTTGATTGGAAGGAGACGGGATGGAGTTAAACCGACCGGTTAATTGCATTACGGCCTTTATCTGTGCGACTGTAATTATCGTATAATTGTAGCCTTTTCGCGACTGAGGTTCTTTGTGGGTTTTGGCTTTGTGCTCGGAAAAATGACGGCTTTGAGGTGATGCGGTTTTTTTCTTGCTGGAAAGTCGGGCTTGATTTGGCGTGGATGGCTTTATCGCGGGTGCGATCGTACGGCGATGGGAGATGGAGTATTTGTTGTAGGGCGGAGCCCTGAGTCGCTCCTATATCATTAATAAGTAGATGACCTTCTCAGTAATAGGTAGTGCGGAACCGTTGAGGCCTTTCAACATTTCAACTAAAATGGATAAAGACGTGAAAATTTCATTTTTTATGCACAATATGATGAAATTGTGTTCAGTCTATGCTAATTGTTGAATTACTTGTAGTTTTGAAAGCAAATAAAATTTTGTATATATTCATCCTGTAATTTTCTATTGTCCTTTTAATTCTCGTTTTTTTCTTGCTTGCGTGTAAACTATTTTTAACTTTATTTTTATTACAATTTTATGTGTATTGTTTTGAAATAGATTCCTTCATTATTCATCTAAAAAAAAAAAAACTCAAAATATTACATCAGTTTTCATTTCATTTTCAAGTCCTTTGTTTGTGGTTTTTCTTGTTTACAATCTTTTACTATTTTTTGCCTTTTATGAATCTTCCTAATTTTCATCTGTCGAATACTAGTTTGTTTTTTTTTTCTTTTGCATTGCGTTTTATATTTCAGTTACAACTTTGTTAAAGTTATTTCGTACTTATTCATTTTTCAATTTTCTATGATAAATGTATTCTTTTATTTTTCAGTTCTTCGGTTTTTTAGTTGTTCCAGTTGTGAATTTCTTATTTTGTATGAAAATTTTTCAATTAGATTTTTTAATTTTTCCAGCTTTAAGTTCTTCAGTCTTTAATGTTTCGTTTTCAATTTTTCTTTTTTCAGTTTTCATATTTTTGTTCCTTATTTTTTTTTTATTTTTGAAATTTTATATTTTCAGGTCTTTCGATTCTCGTTTTTTTTCATCAGTTATTTCATTTTTTTTGTACAGTTTTTCCACTTTTCAGCTTTTTCAGCCTTTCTATTTCTCGATTTTTTAATTTTTCTATTCTTCAAGTGCGTAGGTATTTTTTTTTTAATTTTATAACTTGTCAAATTTTCGGTTTTTCAATTTCTTGATACTTTTTTCGACTTTTCAATTGTCGCTTTTTTTAGTTTTTCGATTTTTGATTTGTCCGTTTAAAATTTTTAAATTTCCTCTTTCTTCAATTTGTTCGTTTCCATTTTTCAGATTTTTCAGTATTTATTTCTATTTTTCAGCTCTTTCAGCCTTTCTATTTCTCGATTGTTTAATTCTTCGTTCCTTCATTTTTACGATTTTTTTATTTTTCTATTTTACAATTGCATATCAACTTTTTCCGTTTTTTAATTTGTCAGATTTTCGGTTTTACAATTTCACGATATTTTTTCGATTTTTATTTTACAAGTTTCGGATTTTTGATTTGTCCATTTTAATTTTTAAATTTCCTCGTTCTTTAGTTTTTCTATTACCATTTTTTCAGTTTTTTAACTAGCAGTTTTCCAATTTTTTTTGATTTTTCATGTTTTTAATGTTTCGATTTCTCAGTTTTTTTTTAATTTTATAAAATTCGCTTTTAAATTTCTCGTTTTACAATTACATATACCATTTTCCCCTTTTTTTGATTCTTCAATTTTTAATTTTTCAATTTTTTACTTCTTCGTTTTTCGATTTTTGATTTTTTCAGTTTTTCATACTCCTGTTGCTTCAATTTTTTAAAATTTTTGAAGTTTCAAATCAATTAAATCAATTTTTATTTTTCAATTTTCAGTTTTTTCATTTTTCGATTTTTTATATTTTTATCATTCTTCGATTTTTCGGTTTTCGAATTTTCAGTTTTTTATTTCTTCTGATTTCTCGTTTTTTTTACTAGTTACTCCGTTTTTCTTCGATTTTTCTCTTTTTCGGCTAATTCATATTTCTATTTTTTCATTCAGTTTTTCAAAATTTCAGTTTTTCAGTTTCTCGATTTTTAAGGTTCCAATTTTTTAATTTTCAATTTCCTGATTCCTTAATTTTTCGTTTTGCAGTTATTTCATTTCTTGCTTATTTTGAATTTCTTTTTTTCAATTTTTTTTAATTTTTTATTTCTCATTTTTCGATTTTTGTATTCAGTTTTTTCCTTCTCAAATTTTTCGATTTTTAATTTTTAATTTTTTCAGTTTTTGGATTTTTTCAGTTTTTCCATTTTTCAGATTTTTCAGTATTTATTTCTATTTTTTAGCTTTTTCAACCTTTCTATTTCTCCATTTTTAATTCTTCGTTCCTTCAATTTTACTATTTTGTAATTTTTCTGTTTTTCAATTCTGTACCAGTTTTCCCATTTTTTAATTTGTCAAATTTTCGGTTTCACAATTTCACGATATTTTTTTCGATTTTTCAAATGTTTCGTTCTTTAATTTTTTAGTTTTTTTCGATTTTCATTTTACAAGTTTCGGATGTTTTAATTTTTGGTTTCTTCAATTTTCCAGATTTTTCAGAATTTTTTTCTATTTTTCAGCTTTTTAGGCATTCTATTACTCAATTTTTTAATTCTTCCTTTTTTCAATTTTACGATTTTGTAATTTTTCTATTTTTCAATTGTGAATCAGTTTTTTCAATTTTTTAATTTTTACGATTTTTCAATTGTTTCGTTCTTTATTTTAGTTTTCCATTTTTATTTTACATGTTTCGGATATTTTAATTTTTGTTTTCTTCAATTTTTCGATATTTGGTTTGTCCATTTTTGATTTTTAAATTTCCTCTTTCTTTAGTTTTTAGATTTTTTAACCAGTTTGGCAATTTTTCTGATTTTTCAACTAGATTTTTTAATTTTTCGAGTTTTAATGTTTCGATTTTTCAGTTTTTCGATTTTCGTTTTCAATTTTTTAGTTTCTCGAGTTTCAATTATGCCGTCTTCAATTTTTTACTTCTCCCATTTCTCGATTTTTAGTTTTATTTTATTTTTCAGTTTTCCATTTTTTGAAGGTTTTCCTTGCTCAATTTTTAGATTTTTAAAATTCGGTTTTAAATTTTTCGTTTTACAATTATATTTTTCCCTTTTTTCAGTTCTTCATTTTTTTGGTTTTCCCAGTTTGGCATACTTTTGTTCTTTCAATTTTTTTTTTTGATTTTTGAAATTCTTATGTTTCATTTATCGATTTTCACTTTTTCAATTTTTTAGTTCTTCCGATTTTGCCTTTTTTACCGGTTACTCTATTTTGTTGTTCGATTTTTCCACATTTCAGCTTTTTCACTATCTCTGTTATTTGATTTTTCAGTTTTTCAAATTTTGGTTTTTTAAATTTTTCCTTTCCAATTTTCCAGTTTCTCGATTCTTAACGTTTCGATTTTTTAATTTTCCGTTTCTTCAATTTCTTGAGTCCTCAATTTTTCGTTTTGCAGTTACATATTTCATTTTTCGATTATTATCTGGCTTTTCGATTTTCGATTTTCTCAGTTTTTCTTTGTTAAGTTCTTTTGATTTTTCATTTTCATATTTCTAAACTTGAATCTTTAAATTTTTTGTTTCTGCCATTTTTGATCTTTCGGTTTTTTATTCAATTTTTGGCGTATCCAATTTTTCGATTTTTAATTTTATTTGATTTTTTAGTTTTCCATTTTTTTAATGTTTTACTTGCTCAATTTTTAGATTTTTAAAATTCGCTTTTACATTTCTCGTGTTTGCAGTTATACCATTTTTCTCTTTTTCAATTCTTCAGTTTTTAATTTTTCAATTCTCCGTTTTTTTAATTTTCGATTTTCGAATTTTCAGCTTTTTATTTCTTCCGATTTCTCGTTTTTTTCACCAGTTACTCCTTTTTTTGTTCGATTTTTTTATTTTTCCGTTTTTCAAAATTTCAGTTTTTTAATTTCCCATTTTTACTTTTCCAATTTCTGGATTTTTAAGGTTCCAATTTTCAATTTCTTTTTCGTTTTCCACTTATTTAATTTTTTGCGTATTTTGAATTTCTTTTTTTCAATTTTTTTTATTGTTTATTTCTGTACTTCCAAACTTTGATTTTTCAATTTTGTTTGTGTAATTTCTCATCTTTCGATTTTTTTATTCAATTTTTTCCTTCTCCAATTTTTCGAATTTTAATTTTTTCTTTTTTTTCAGTTTTTTGATTTTTTCAGTTTCTCATACTTTTGTTCTTTCACTTTTTTGATTTTGAAATGTTTTATTTTAATTTTCCAATTTTTCTCTTTTTGATTTTCATTTTTTTATTTTTTGATTTGCCTATTTTTTAATTTCTTCCTATCTTTCAATTTTTAGATCTTCGGTTTTTCAATTTTTCGGTTCTTCCGATTTCATCTTTTTTATCAGTTGTACCAATTTTTTTTGTTCAATTTTTCCATTTTTCTATTTTTTGATTTTTTAGTTTTTCAAATTTTCGATTTTTCAATTTTTCGTTTTTAGTTTTCCAATTTCTCCAGATAAATCTGGAGTCTCCGGATATTTAACGTTTCGATTTCTTCAATTTCTTCATTCTTCAATTTTTCGTTTTGGATTTATTCCAATTTTTCGCTTACCCGACTTTTCATTTTTTGATTTTCTCAGTTTTTCATTTTATAGTTTCATATTTCCAAACTTGAATTTTTAAATTTTTTGTTTCTGCAATTTTTCAGCTTTCGGTTCTTTTATTCAAATTTTCGATTTTTAATTTTACTTAATTTTTCAGTTTTCCATTTTTAAATGTTTTTTTTTCAATCTTTATTTTTTAGAATTTGCTATTAAATTTCTAGTTTTACAATTATACCATTTTTTCCTTTTGTTTTTGATTTTGCAATATTTTGCTTCTTCGTTTTTCGATTTTTGATTTTTTCAGTTTTCCATACTTGTTCTTTTAATTTTTTTGATTTCTGAAATCTTTATTATCCAATTTTCCGATTTATTTTTTATTTTTTGATTTTTCATTTTTCGATTTTCGAATTTTCGGTTTTTCAGTTCTTCCTATTTCTCGTTTTTTTCACCAGTTACTCCAGTTTTTTGTGTTGGATTTTTTTATTTTTCAGTTTTTCCATATTTCTATTTTTTAATTTTTCAGCTTTTCAAAATTTCGGTTTTTCAATTTCTCGATTTTTAAGGTTTCAATTTTTTAATTTTCAATTTTTGATTTCTTGATTCCTCAATTTTTCGTTTTGCAGTTATTTCATTTTCGCTTATCCGAATTTCCGATTTTTGATTTTCTCAGTTTTTTTTTCAATTTCTTTGATTTTTTACTTTCATATTTAAACACTTTGATTTTTCAATTTTGCTTCTGCAATTTTTCATCTTTCGAGTTTTGTATTCAATTTTTAGATTTTTAAAATTTGCTATTAAATTTCTCGTTTTACAATGATACCATTTTTCCCTTTTGTTTTTGATTTTGCAATTTTTTGCTTCTTCGTTTTTCGATTTTTGATTTTTTCAGTTTTCCATACTTGTTCTTTTAATTTTTTTGATTTCTGAAATCTTTATTATCCAATTTTCCGATTTATTTTTTATTTTTTGATTTTTCATTTTTCGATTTTCGAATTTTCGGTTTTTCAGTTCTTCCTATTTCTCGTTTTTTTCACCAGTTACTCCAGTTTTTTGTGTTGGATTTTTTTATTTTTCAGTTTTTCCATATTTCTATTTTTTAATTTTTCAGCTTTTCAAAATTTCGGTTTTTCAATTTCTCGATTTTTAAGGTTTCAATTTTTTAATTTTCAATTTTTGATTTCTTGATTCCTCAATTTTTCGTTTTGCAGTTATTTCATTTTCGCTTATCCGAATTTCCGATTTTTGATTTTCTCAGTTTTTTTTTCAATTTCTTTGATTTTTTATTTTCATATTTAAACACTTTGATTTTTCAATTTTGCTTCTGCAATTTTTCATCTTTCGAGTTTTGTATTCAATTTTTAGATTTTTAGAATTTGCTATTAAATTTCTCGTTTTACAATGATACCATTTTCCCTTTTGTTTTTGATTTTGCAATTTTTTGCTTCTTCGTTTTTCGATTTTTGATTTTTTCAGTTTTCCATACTTGTTCTTTTAATTTTTTTGATTTCTGAAATCTTTATTATCCAATTTTCCGATTTATTTTTTGATTTTTCATTTTTCGATTTTCGAATTTTCGGTTTTTCAGTTCTTCCTATTTCTCGTTTTTTTCACCAGTTACTCCAGTTTTTTGTGTTGGATTTTTTTATTTTTCAGTTTTTCCATATTTCTATTTTTTAATTTTTCAGCTTTTCAAAATTTCGGTTTTTCAATTTCTCGATTTTTAAGGTTTCAATTTTTTAATTTTCAATTTTTGATTTCTTGATTCCTCAATTTTTCGTTTTGCAGTTATTTCATTTTCGCTTATCCGAATTTCCGATTTTTGATTTTCTCAGTTTTTTTTTCAATTTCTTTGATTTTTTATTTTCATATTTAAACACTTTGATTTTTCAATTTTGCTTCTGCAATTTTTCATCTTTCGAGTTTTGTATTCAATTTTTAGATTTTTAGAATTTGCTATTAAATTTCTCGTTTTACAATGATACCATTTTTCCCTTTTGTTTTTGATTTTGCAATTTTTTGCTTCTTCGTTTTTCGATTTTTGATTTTTTCAGTTTTCCATACTTGTTCTTTTAATTTTTTTGATTTCTGAAATCTTTATTATCCAATTTTCCGATTTATTTTTTATTTTTTGATTTTTCATTTTTCGATTTTCGAATTTTCGGTTTTTCAGTTCTTCCTATTTCTCGTTTTTTTCACCAGTTACTCCAGTTTTTTGTGTTGGATTTTTTTATTTTTCAGTTTTTCCATATTTCTATTTTTTAATTTTTCAGCTTTTCAAAATTTCGGTTTTTCAATTTCTCGATTTTTAAGGTTTCAATTTTTTAATTTTCAATTTTTGATTTCTTGATTCCTCAATTTTTCGTTTTGCAGTTATTTCATTTTCGCTTAT
Organism: Zophobas morio; assembly: GCF_036711695.1. Taxonomy (NCBI): domain Eukaryota; kingdom Metazoa; phylum Arthropoda; class Insecta; order Coleoptera; family Tenebrionidae; genus Zophobas; species Zophobas morio. The sequence continues at coordinate 606,256 of NW_026972108.1, forward strand.
CCGAATTTCCGATTTTTGATTTTCTCAGTTTTTTTTTCAATTTCTTTGATTTTTTACTTTCATATTTAAACACTTTGATTTTTCAATTTTGCTTCTGCAATTTTTCATCTTTCGAGTTTTGTATTCAATTTTTAGATTTTTAGAATTTGCTATTAAATTTCTCGTTTTACAATGATACCATTTTTCCCTTTTGTTTTTGATTTTGCAATTTTTTGCTTCTTCGTTTTTCGATTTTTGATTTTTTCAGTTTTCCATACTTGTTCTTTTAATTTTTTTGATTTCTGAAATCTTTATTATCCAATTTTCCGATTTATTTTTTATTTTTTGATTTTTCATTTTTCGAATTTCGAATTTTCGGTTTTTCAGTTCTTCTTATTTCTCGTTTTTTTCACCAGTTACTCCAGTTTTTTGTGTTGGATTTTTTTATTTTTCAGTTTTTCCATATTACTATTTTTTAATTTTTCAGCTTTTCAAAATTTCGGTTTTTCAATTTCTCGATTTTTAAGGTTTCAATTTTTTACTTTTCAATTTTTGATTTCTTGATTCCTCAATTTTTCGTTTCGCATTTATTTCATTTTCGCTTATCCGAATTTCCGATTTTTGATTTTCTCAGTTTTTGTTTCAGTTCTTTTGAGTTTTTATTTTCATATTTAAACACTTTGATTTTTCGATTTTGTTTCTGCAATTTTTCTTCTTTCGAATTTTCTATTCAATTTTTTCCTTCTCCATTGTTTCGATTTTAATTTTTTCTTTTTTCAGTTTTTAGATTTTTTGATTTCTTCGATACCTTTACTTCCTCGTTTTTCATGGTTTTTTCAACTTTGGAAGTTTCCAATTTTTCGATTTCTCATTTTTTCTGTTTATCAGTCACTTCGATTTTTTTTCTTCGAATTTTCGTTTTTAAACCTTTTCGGTTTTTAGTCTTCCATTTTTCAGTTTTTCTAGTTGTCCCATTTTTCATTTTTTTGATTTTTGAAATTTCCGATTTTCAATTTTTCGGTCATTTAGATTTTGTAGTTTTTAATTGTCTGTGTTTTAATTTTCCGATCATTTAACAATTTATTCGTACATTTTTCATTCTGTATTTTTCATTAATTTACGTAAATAAATAAGTTCCAACAGTGGAGGTATTAACTCACTAGGAAAAAAAGCTCCATTTTGTCCTACAGCGGCTTAATTTGGGTCAAAAACCTTAAACCCAGGTGCGTAGGCCCGTTTATCACATTAATTCCACATCTACGCACACATAACTTTAACGCACCGAAACCCAGCCCGGATAAGAATGAACCCATAACTTACCTTAATCAGCAAAAACGGGTTATTACGCTCCTTATCATTAAAAATTAAAAACGTAACAATTTTATTTATGTTGATTAATGTGAGCACTTTCTGTGAAATTTCCACTTCAAAAATATTTCTAGATCCTATCGTTCCTTGTTGATACGTTTTTTGTTTAATTAATTACAAGCAATTTGTTACTTTTATCGCGCCGAATCTTTTAATGTCCTTGCTTATCGTGTTTATTTATAAGTCCTTTTGTTTTTGATAATTATCGCAATTATAACAATAGCCGCAAGGATGTGAGTGTGCCAGTTATAGCATTATAACATTAGAAACGTCAGCTTTGACGTTATGAATTGGTTTTGTGATTATTATCGCTCGAATGCGGACAGACGAAAACGGAGGAGCTACTTTTTCGCGTTCCAGGAGCCATGAAACGTAATTTTATCGCGGTGTATCTGTTTTTAAAGCGACTTCGAGAGTTTATCGGTCGCACACGTAGTTTCTTATTGCGGCCATTAGAGGCTCGACACCGGCAATAATTACTATAAAATAATAACCGCCAGATGCTCTGCCTACAGAGCAATAATTATCGGTTTCGTTTAGAAAAAAGCGATAGTGAAATACGGCCCTGTGCAATACCCAGCTCGAATTTATTGCACATTATTAAGCGTCCGCGAAAAATCTAGCGGGTATTACATGTCACCTTTAATCAGCATAAATAAGCGAGTATCCGAGGAATGCATTTACAGTAAGAAACATTTATCGCTGGTGGCGACCCCAGGACAATATTTCCTTACGAGTTCTTGGAGGAAGGCCGGATGACACTTCACCCCTCTCAATTACAAGGTGTGTCTGGTGCGCGAAGCTATTAATTTTCCTCGAGATGTGTAATTAAATGTCCATCGAGTTATTTACGAGAAAAGTGAGTTTTTTGGTTTTCAAAAAATTTGGTCAAAATGGAGTTTTTCTCCGAGTTTGTTAGACTGATGGATGAAGAAGAATCCTAAAATTTAAAAAACGAAAAATGGGACAACTGAACCATCGAAAAATTGAAAAATCAGAAAACTCAAAAATCGAAAAATGAAAAATGGGAAAACTAGAAAAACCGTAAAACCGAAAAACGGAAAGATTGAAATCCGAAAATGTTTAAAAAATGACAATTCGAAGATAAGAAATTAAAATGACTGATACATAGAAAAAAAAAAGGATTGAAAATGAAAAATTGGAACACCAAAAAATTGAAACATCGATAAAAAACCGGGAAATTGAAATAATCGGGTAAATAAAAAATCTCCATATTCAAAAAATGAGAAAAGGAGAAGTGAAAAATTGGAGAACGGAAAAATTGAATAATCGAAAAATCGGAAGATGGAAAACTGCAGAAACAAAAAAGTGAGAAAATCAAAATTCAAAAAGTCGGATAAACGAAAAATTGATGAATCGAGAAAATAAAAATTAAAACATTAAAAATCGAGAAACTCAAAACTCCGAAACATCAAAAATCTAATTGAAAAATCAAAAAACTGTAAAATTGTTGAATTAAAAAAATTGAAAAATTGCCAATCGAAAAATTTAAAAATTAAAAACGGACAAACTAGAAATCGAAAAATGAAAGTAACCAACATTTAAAACATCCCAAGCTTGTATAAACGAAAAATTAAAATTAGAGACATTGAAAAATTAAAACTCGAGGAATTGAAAAATTAAAATTCGAGAAATTGAAAATTCGAAAATTTGACAAAATGGAAAAATTGTGAAATTGATAAATTAAAAAATCGAAAAATTTGATACTTAATTAAAAAAAAAGTAATGAAATGAATTATTGAAAAAGCAAAAAAACAGAAAGATTGAAAATCCGAAAAATGGAAATACTGAAAAATGAAACAAAAAAATCGAGAAATGGTAAAAAAACGGGAAATCAGAGGAACTAAAAAACCGAAAAATGAAAAATCGAAAAATTGAAAATAGTAATCGGAAAATTGATGAAAAATCGAGAAATTGAAAGAATCGGGAAATTCAAAAATATCCAGATCGGAAAATCCAAAAACTGAAAAAACAAAAAAATGCAAATTGAAGAAGCGTAACACTGAAGAGTCGAAAAATTGAAAGATAAAATAGAAAGGTGAAAAATTCCAGAAAAAAAAATTTAAAACTTAAGTTTGAAAATATGTTAATAAATTGTTGAATTAAAAAATCGAAAAATTTAAGACACCAAAAATTAAAATATCCAAAACTTCTAAAACGAGAAATTGCCAAACAAAAATCTAAAAACTAAGAAATTCAAATACAGAACAGCCGAAAAATTGGAAACATTGAAAAATTAAAAATTGAGAAATTGAAACATCGAAAACTGAGAAATTGAGAATCCGAAAATTTCAAAAATGAAAAAATTGTGAAATTGCAAAATTAAAAAATTTAAAAATTTGCTGCATAGGAGAAAAAATAGGCAAATTAATAAAAAATCAAAAATAGAAAGACTGAAACGACAAATCAGAAGAATTAAAAAATCGAAAAACTGAAAAATCGAAACATTAAAAATCGGAAAATCCAAAAATTAGATTTGTCAAGTTAGAAATTCGAAAAACTGTCAAAAGAGAAATTGAAAAATTAAAAACTGATAACCAAAACAAATATCTAAAATTTGTATAACCGAAAAATTGCAAAAAAAAATCGAAAAACTAGGAAATTCAAGACTAGTGTAAATTAGAAAATTGAAAAATCAAAAAATTAAAAATTGAAAACTCGAAACAAAAAACTCGAAAAATAGAAAAAATGGATATTAGCGGAATTAAAAATTGCGAAAAATTGCCAATCGAAAAATTTTAAAATTAAAAACGGACAAACTAAAAATCGAAAAATTAAGGAAACCAACATTTAACACATCCCAAACTTGTAAAAAGGAAAAATTAAAAATAGAGAAATTGGAAAATTAAAACTTCAGAAATCCAAAAATTTGAAAAATGGAACAATTGTAAAATTGAAAAATTGAAAAATTCGCTGCACAATTGAAAAATAGGCAAATTAATAAAAAATCAAAAATAGAAAGACTGAAACGACAAATCAGAGGAACTGAATAATCGAAAAACTGAAAGAATCGAAAAATTAAAAATCTAAAACTTGAAAAATCACAACTTACGAAAAATGAGAAATTGAAGAATCAAATAAAATTAAAATTCAAAAATGGGAAAAAGCAAATTTCAACAATCAAAAAATTAAAAATCGAAACATTAAAAATCGGAAAACCGAAAACTCCAAAAATTAAAAGTTAGAAATTCGAAAAATTGTCAAAAGAGAAATTGAAAAGTTAAAAACTGACAACCAAAACAAATATCTAAAATTTGTATAAACGAAAAATTGCAAAAAAAAATCGAAAAAGTAGGAAATTCAAGACTGGTGCAAATAAAAATTGGAAAAATTGAAAAATTAAAAATCGGGAAATTGGAAAACTCCAACTCGAGAAATTGAAAATTCGAAAATTTGAAAAATGTAAAAATTGTAAAACCGTAAAATTGAAGCAACGAATTATTAAAAAATCAAAAAACAGGAAGACTGAATTTTGAAAAATTGAAATACAAAAAAACACTAAAAAGTGGAAAAATTGAACAAAAAAACTGGAATAAGTGATAAAAACACGAGAAATTAGAGGACTGAAAAATCGAAAAACTGAAAAAATCGATAAAAATCAAAAAATCGAAAAATCAAAAATAAAAGATCAAAAATTAGAAAATTGAAAAATCAAATAAAATTAAAAATTGAAAATTCGAAACAAAAAACCCGAAACATAAAAAACTGAAAAAATTAAAATTCGAAAGATAGAAAAAATGGATAATTGGGAAATTAAAAATTGCAAAAATTGCCATTCGAAAAATTAAAGAAATTAACATTTAAAACATTCCAAACTAAACTTGTAAAAACGAAAAATTAAAAATAGAGAAATTGAAAAATTAAAACTGGAGAAATTGGAAAATTAAAACTCGAGAAATCCGAAAATTTGAAAAATGGAAAAATTGTAAAATTGAAAACTTAAAAAATTGAAAAATTTGCTACATAATTGAAATATAGGCAAATTAATAAAAAATCAAAAATAGAAGGACTGAAATGACAAATCAGAGGAACTGAAAAATCGAAAAACTGGAAGAATCGAAAAATTAAAAATCTCAAACTATTGAAAAATGAGAAATTGAAAAATCAAATAAAATTAAAAATCAAAAATGGGAAAAAGAAAAAATTCACAATCGAAAAATTAAAAATCGACAAACTAAAAAATTTAAAAGAAAAATCGAAAACCTGAAAAATCGAAACATTAAAAAAAATGGAAAAATTAGATTTGTCAAGTTAGAAATTCGAAAAACTGTCAAAAGAGAAATTGAAAAATTAAAAACAGACAAAAAAAATATCTAAAATTTGTATAAACAAAAAATTGCAAAATAATCGAAAAATTGGAAAAATTGAAAAACTAAAAATCGGGAAATTGGAAAACTACAATTCGAGAAATTGAAAATTTGAAAATTTGAAAAATGGAAAAATTGTAAAACCGTAAAATTGAAGCAACGAAATATTAAAAAATCAAAAAACAGGAAGACTGAATTTTGAAAAATTGAAATACAAAAATACTGGAATAAGTGATAAAAAACGAGTAATTAAAGGACTAAAAAAGTCAAAAAATCGAAAAATCAAAAATAAAAGATCAAAAATTAGAAAACTGAAAAATCTAATAAATATAAAAATTGAAAACTCGAATCATAAAAAACTGGAAAAATTAAAACTCGAAAAATATAATAGAAAAATAGAAAAAATGGATTATTGAGAAATTAAAAATTAAGAAAACTCTCACACGAAAAGTTGAACAATTAAAAACCGACAAACAAAACGGCAAAAAATTGAAGAAATCAATTCTATTAATGAAAAATTGCACAATAAATACCAAAAAATTAAGAAATCCAAAAATGGAACTATAAAGTCGGAGAGTTTAAAAATCGAGAAAATGAAAACTGAAAATCGAGGAACTGAAGAACCGGAAATTGAGGAAAAGTTCAAAAATTGAAAAAGCTGATACATTATTGACGATTAGAAAAATCGCAGAACTGTATTATAATTAAAGAAACGAAGAATTAAAAAATCAAAAAATAGAAAAACTGAATAGCTGAAAAATTGAAATAGGTACTCCAAAAGTTAAAAAATAGCAAAATCGAACAAAACAAAATGGAGAAACTGAAAAAAAACGAGGAATCAGAGGAACTGAAAAATCGAAAAACTGAAAGAATTGGGAAATAAAAAAAATTGGTCGAAGGTTATTTCGACAGAACTTCTCTCGCTCCTGAAATATAATAAAATAAATCCAACTTTTTCGAAAAATTATAAAATTTGATTATGCGAGTTTACTCGATTACTATACTCGATTACTATACTTATCTTACACTCGGGAAGTAAAAGAACGACAAATCAAAAATTGAAAAGTAAAAAAATTAAAAATTAAATAAAATTAAATATCAAAAGATGGGAAAGAGGAAAAATTGATAAATCGAAGCATTAAAAATCGGAAAACAATTAAGTTTTTTTAACTTTAGTTTCTATATTTTTATTTTATATTTATTTACCGATTGCGAATAGTTCTGCCAAAATTATGTAACTAAAAGTACAAACTATTTAAAAAAAATTATCGAATACTTTTTTTTTCAAGAACCACGAAATATATTTTGGCTAGTTAGATTTACACACTAATAGAAAATCAGAACTGTCGGTAAAATTTTGTAATTATAATAGAAAATGGTAATTTGCGGCATGACAACAACAGCTCATACAATTTTGAACTTTCTAAGGAAGTTTTATAACGAGACCACATCTGGCCAGCTGGATCACCCGATTTGGCACCTTTGGAGGATTTCTTTTTCCCGACTTTGAAAAACACTATTTTTAACAATCAGACCGAAAAGTGAGAATCGTGGAAGAGTGTGAAAGTGTAAGGGATCAAATCGCGTTCGAAAACAAAGGTGGTCGAAATCCGCTCATGTGCCCCGAGCAATTTTCCTAACCGCCAGCCGCCCAAACGACTTCTTGATCTGGCGATAAAAAGCCGTACATTTCCTCCCGGCGCTAAGGTTTTCCGTCCCAAATGAGCAGTTTTCGAAACTAAAAGCATTCGCCTAATGACAGTCTAGCGGCGGAGTATCAGGTGTCGCCGGCGTCATTTGATTAGTTTAATTCCAAACCATATATAAATTTATTATGTCGTAGCGGTTCGAAAATGAGATGGTTGCTTGTTTATATATGGAGCTAATGATTCAATGTCGTGCCTCGGCTGAATTCGACTCAGGTGTTCAATCATTCCTAATTGCCACCTTATTCTTATCTAGTTTGTTGAAAAATACGGAATATTTCACGACACAAAGGATGATTAACGAGGACACGTTGGCGAACAGGTGTGTGCAGTATTCGCTCTCCTTTCGGTAGTTTCCTGTATCAGTTTTGAAACCGCAAATTAACTCGATGGACATTTAATAACACGGCCCCGAAAATTAATAGACTCACGCAACGGAAGGGTGAAGTGTCCTTCCTATAACGTCCATCGAAATTTTTAGAGTTTTTGCGACGTACTTTTCTCGTAAATAACGCGATGGACGTTTAATTACACATCTCGAGGAAAATTAATAGCTTCACGCAACAGACACACCTTGTAATTGAGAGGGGTGAAGTGTCAACCCGCCTTCCTCCAAGAACTCGCAAGGAAATATTGTCTTGTTTCTTATTGTAAATGTATCCCTCGGAATTTTCCATTTTTCAATTTTTAGATTTTTAAATCACGATTTTCTAATTTTTCTTCTTGAATTTTCAAACTCTTTCAAAAACACACACCAGTGGCTCTAAGAAACCTTTAATTCCTTTCAAAATTAAAATGCCTGGAGCCCCTCGGATTTTTCAAATTTTCTTTCCTCCCATTTTTGTACTGCAATTTTTATAGTTTTCATTTGAAAAATGTATCTAGCAGTAATTGTGATTTTCAAAATTTACCATTTTTTCAGTTTTACGAATTTAGAATCTTTCCAGTTTCCAATTAGTGGATTTTAAAACTTCTTCATTTACTCGAATTTTTAATTTTTCAATTTCTGGATATTTAACTTCTGGGTTTTTATACTTTACAGTTTGACGATTCTATAATTTTCCTGTTTTACACTTTTTTGAGGTTTCCAATTTTTCTATTCGATTCGTTTTTTCTTGTTTCCAAAAACAGATCACCAGTGGCTCTAAGAAACCTTTAATTCCTTTCAAAATTAAAATGCCTGGAGCCCCTCGGATTCTTTAATTTTTTTCAATACAAAAGCACCAGGAACTTTCAAAATTATCAAAAACAAACACAGGAATTGAATTTTGAATTCTTTCAAAATAAAGTAAAGATTCTTCCAAATTTTTTCAAATATAAGACAACTGGCGCTCTTGAGATATTTTAAAATTCTGTCAAAAACAAAACATAAGTGGCCCTAAAAACACCATGGATCTTCAGGATTTTTTAAAATCCTTTAAAAAAATCAAAATTCCACTGTCTTAAAATTCTTCTAAAGTTTTCAAAATTAAAACACCACGGAACACTCAAGATTTTTGAAAATTTTTATAAAAAAACACCAGGAACCCTAAGAGATTCTTTGAAATTTTTTCAACACCAAAGTTCCAGAAGCCTTCGGATTATCTAAATTCTTTAAAATAAAACACTAGGGCTCTCGATATTTTTTCAAATTTTTCCAAAACAAAATATCGGGTGTTCCTGAGATATTTTAAAATTTGGTAAAAATAAAACACGATGGAGACCCCAAGATGCTTTCAAATTCCTTTAAAAATAAAATTCCAGGAACCCCTAGGACTTCTAAGATTCAGCAAACTTTGAAAGGAGGACGAAAAAGGGCGGACAAAGACGAAAAACGACGAAAAGGGACGGGAAAGGACGAAAAAGGACGAAAAGGACGAAAAAGGACGAAAAAGAACGAGAAGAACAATAAAAGACGAGAAGGACGAAAAGGACGAAAAAGGACGAAAGGGGACGAAAAAGGATGAAGAAGGACGAAAAAGGACGCAAAAGGACGAAAAGGACGAAAGGACGAGAAGGACGAAAAAGAACGAAAAAGAACGAGAAGAACGAGAAGAACGATAAAAGACGAGGACGAAAAGGACGATAAATGACGAAAAAGGCGAAAAGGAGAAAAAAGGACGAAAAAGACGAAAAAGGACGATAAAGGACGAGAAGGACGAAAAGGACGAGAAGGACGAAAAAGACGATAAGGACGAAAAGGACGATGAACGACGAGAAGGACGAAAAAGACGAAAAAGGAAGAAAAAAGACGAAAAATGACGAAAAGGACGATAAAGGGCGGAAAGGACGAGAAGGACGAAAAGGACGAAAAAGGACGAAAGGGGACGAAAAACATGAAGAAGGACGAAAAAGGACGCAAAAGGACGAAAAGGACGATAAAGGACGAGAAGGACGAAAAAGAACGAGAAGAACGATAAAAGACGAGAAGGACGAAAAGGACGATAAACGACGAAAAGGGCAAAAAGGAGAAAAAAGGACGAAAAGGGACGATAAAGGACGAAAAAGGACGAAGGACGAGAAAGGACGAAGGACGAAAAGGACGATGGACGAAAAGGACAAAAAGGACGAAAAGCATGAATAGGACGAAAAAGGACGAAAAGGACGAAAAAGGACAAGAACGCCGAAATGGATGAGAAAGGACGAGAAGGACGAAAAGGAACGAAAAAGGACGAGAGGGACGAAACAGAACGAAACAGGACGAAAAGGACGAAAAAGGACGATAAAGGACGAGAAGGACGAGAAGGACGAAAAAGACGATAAGGACGAAAATAATAATAATGATAATAATAATAATACTTTATTACGGAATTTCTCCAATTTACACAAAATATATAACTACAATATGTAAGCTATAGTAAGAAAAAATAAATAAAATATTAATATAAATATAAAAAAAAAAACAATTATAAATATAATAAAGGACGATAAACGACGAGAAGGACGAAAAAGGACGAAAAAGGAGGAAAAAAGACGAAAAAGATGAAAAGGACGAAAAGGACGAACAATGACGAAAGGGACGAAAAAGAACGAAAAGGGACGAGAAGGACGAAACAGAACGGAAGAGGACAAAGAGGACGAAAAAGGACGAAAAAAGACGAAAAGGACGAATAGGACGATATTTTTAATTTTTTCAAAAATAAAACACTACAGACATCCAAGATTCTTTAAAATTTTATCAAAAATAAATCACCGGCTGTTTCTGAGGAACTTTAAAATTGTTTTAAAAGTAAAACATTATCAGAACGCCAAGATTCTTTCAAATTCTCTCAAAAACAACACCAGTGGTTCTAAGAAACCTTTAAATTCTTTCAAAATTACAATACGTGGAGCCCTTCAGATTTTAAAATTTTTTTCAAAATTGTAACGTCAAGAGCCTTTCAAAATTCTCAAAAAAATAGCAGGAACCGCCGAGATGATTCATTTTTTAATTTCGGGTTTTTCAGTTCGTGGATTTTTAATTTGACGATTTTTCAGTTCCATGTTTGAATTTCTTAATTTTTCGATCCTTGTTTAGCAATTATTCGTCATTACAAGTTTTGGATATTTTAATTTTTGGTTTCTTCAATTTTTTGCTGTTTTGTTTGTCGGGTTTTAATTTTGAATCGAATTTTTAATTCGACAGTTATCCAAATTTCCTATTTTTCAATTATATTTCTTAATTTTTCGAGTTTTCAGTTTTCTGACTTGTAATGTTTCGATTTTTGATTTTTTGGATTATTGTTTTCAATTTTTAGTTCCTCAGTTTTTAATTTTTCGATTTTTTTTTTGATTTTTTGATATTTCGATTTCCCTATTTTTCAATTTTACGATATTTTAATTGAATTGAATTGCATTTATTAACGCCAATAAAGCTATTACAGAGTAACATAAAGAAAAAATACAATAAACTACAATAAACAGAAACGCACAACTTACATTCTAAAATAAATTCCTAAGCTGGGACTTAAAAACTTTTTTTTTTTAATTTTTCAACGTATTAAATTTTACATTTCTAGATTATCCGGTTTTCCCATTTCTCGACTTCCCAAGTTTCGATTTTTCAATCTGTCTTCTATTTCTCATTTTTTCGGTATTTCATTTGGGATTTTTAGTAACTATTTCGACTTTTCGATTTTTGGAGTTATGGATTTTTCAATTTCTCGACTTTTTACTTTTTGGATTTTCAATTTTTCATTTAATAAACCTTATATTTCGATCAATTTTTCAACTTTTCGATATTTTAACTCTTCAATTTATAAAATTTCAAGTTTTTCGATTTCTCGAGGTTTCAGTGAAGGGAAGTTCTGTTTTACTTTAAGTTTTATGTTGTTGTTGCCGACCGAAAAAACGTTAACTCAGCATTCCCCCCAAATTACAAAAAAATGAAGTCATTAAATCAACATCAATAATTAGAGCCCAAGACGTATTAATGAATACATTAGCATATAATGAGGCTCTTTGAACCGATTGCCCCCACAACAATCGGCCCGACCCTCCAAATCAGGTGGTAACAGGTTGCTTTAGAAAAGGTGTTACCAATAGATCGATTATGTATTTAAAATATTGACAGGCGGAAAAGCTATATCTTTTGTCGGAACTACCTGTACCCTCCGAGGGTCGAAACTAATAATAGCCTCTTTCATCCTCTCTTAACCGCACTTGAACACGCTGAAAAAGCGTGGCAACCCGAAAATTTACACGTTCGAATTTTACGTATTAGAAAAAAAATGCGTAAACTGTCCCCCAGCCTCTTCCGCCGCCTTCTGTTTAGATTTAGATCCATACCCAAATTTCCGGTTCGAGCATTCCAGCTCCAATTATCATCGCGGTCTTCTCACGGTGGTGCGTTTCTAAATGGGCTTTCTGTGCCGTGGCATAATAAGAACAGCGCCCATCTCCCATAATGATATGCAAGGGCATGCATACATTAACAGGAAGACAGTAGAGGAACCCCTTTATGAAATAAAAAATTCTAAATGGGTTTTTTTCTTAAGCAAATAGCTTCCACGGCGCGCTTGTTCCCATGGCTCTGCTGTATGTTGGCGCTCATTATAACAAAAGGGATGATGGTTGGACCAGTTTTTGTGCGGACATGTGCTCATTAGAATACCGGGGGCGCGACACAGCCGTCGACGATGGACCTCTGGGCCGTTTTGTCACCGGTGGCAAAAAACGGGTCGAGAGGAGACAGACGGGACTATTCAGCGGCGAACTCGGGAAAGATGCGAAGTGGTCTTTCAAGAACTAGTGTGTATTTTGTGTTTATCTACGACATCAAACTTTTTTAACGATATTGTATATTTTTTAGAATCGTTGTAGAGCTTGTTTTTCTGAATTTATTAACATAGTGTCTATGATTCGGATGTATTATATCACGAAAACACATAAGTTGCTCCAATATCTAAATTTTGAAAAATTTTCAACTTTTGGATGTTTCAATTTGTAGATTTTCCAATTTTTCGATTTGCAATTTTACGAGTTTTCAATTTTTTCAATTCTTAGATTTTTCAATTTTTCGTTCCTCTAATTTTTAATCTGCAATTTTTCTAGTTTTCTTTTGAAAAATGTATCTAACAATAATTATAATTTTTATAATGTATAATTTTTTCAGTTTTACGAATTTCGAATCTTTCCAGTTTTCAATTAAGTACTGGATTTTAAAACTTTTTCGTTTACTCGATTTTTTAATTTTACAATTTTTAATTTTGCAATTTTCGATATTTAATTTGTCAGATTTTAGACTTTACAATTGTGACGATTGTATAATTTTTCTGTTTTACAAATTGTTGGGTTTTCCAATTTTTCCTTGATTTGTAATTTTTCGTTTTTTCAGTTTTTCGATTTTCCTGTTTTTTCCGATTTTTTCGTTTTTCAATTTAATTTTTTGATTTTTTAACTTTTCGAATCAAAAAAATGGAAAAATTGTTTGACCCACAGACCGGAGCGCGCTCAGGCTAATGTCGACTCTAAGCGTTTAGAATTTCTGGGACAAATAGTTATTATTTACATTTTGACATGCAACTATTTTTGTGTTTAACTAAGAATTAATACTTACTTTAATTGTAAATTGTAAAATTCCGAAAATTGAAAAATTGAAATATACTTAGAACAACTGAAAACTCGAGAAATCGAAAAACTTGAAATTTTAAAAATTGAAAAGCTAAAATACCGAAAAGTTGAAAAATTGAGAAATCGAAGTAGAAACAGTTAAAAATTGAAAAACATAAAGTTTAAAAAAATTAAACATTGAAAATCCAACCAGTAAAAACTCGAGAAAGGGAAAAATCCATAATTCGAAAATAGAAAAGTCGAAATACTAAAACATCCCAAAACTGAAATATCGAAAAAATGAAAAATAGGAAAAATTGAAAAATCAGACGCTTGAAAAATCGAAAAATTGAAGTACTGATGAACTGAAAAATCGAAATTTTGGGAAGTCGAGAATTGGGAAAATAAAAAAATAGATTAATTGAGAAATCGGAAAACTGAAAATTCAGAAATGTCAAAATTGAGAAAATTAAAAATTATCGAAGAACTGAAAAATCGAAAAATCGAAACAGCGAAAAATTGAAAAACTGAGACATCGAGAAATCGAAAAATAAAAAGATCGAGAAATCGAGGAATTGAAAAGTGGAAAACTCGAAAAATTGAAAACTGGGAAACCGAAATAGGCCAAAAAGACTTTTTAATTTTACAATTTGTAATTTTGCAATTTTCGATATTTAACTTCTCAGATTTTAGACTTTACAATTGTGACGATTCTATAATTTTTCTGTTTTACAAATTGTTGGGTTTTCCAATTTTTCTATCAGATTCATGTTTTCTTCTTTTTCGTTTCTTCAGTTCCTTGATTTGTAATTTTTCGTTTTTTCAGTTTTTCGATTTTCCTATTTTTTCCGATTTTTTAGTTTTTCGATTTAATTTTTTGATTTTTTAACTTTTCGAATTAAAAAAAATGGAAAAATTGCAAAACCGTAAAATTAAAAATCTAAAAATGAAAAAACGAAAAAGTATAAAATGAAAAGATTGAAAAGTATAAAAACTGGAAAGCAAAAAATTGAGTTTTGGATTTATCGATTCGACTCGTTTTTTTTTTTGTTTCTTGTTTTTTGGTTCAGTAATTTTTTTATAATTTTAAATTTGTCGACTTTCAGTTTTTAATGTTTAGTTAAATTTTTCAGTTTTTCATCTTTCGAATTTTTAAAATTTTTAGTTTTGCAATTTTTCGATTTGAGTTTCTGGAGTTTTCAATTTTTCAATTTTTCGATTTGGTTTTTATTTTCTATATTTTTTCAATTACTTATTCGATTTTCTCAATGTTCCGATTTTATAATTTTTTATTTTTTCGATCTAAAATTTTTCAGTTTTCATTTCTTTGTTTCATCTCTTCAATATTTCGATTTCCAGTTTTTCGCTTCGGTTTTTCAGTGTTTTGATTTGATAATTTCTTTTTTCAATGTGAAAATTTCCAACTTTTGGATTTTCCAATTTTTCGTTTTGGAATTTTTTGGTTTTTCAGTTATAGTTTTTTCATTTTCTCAATTTTTCAATTTTGTATTTCTGCAATTTTTCGATTTCAGAATTTTTCCAATTTTCAGTTGTTGGATTTTAATAAAACTTCTCACTTATTTGATTTCTTAATTTTTCGATTTCTCCAGCTTTTCGACTTCACAGTTTTGACGATTCGAAATTTTTTCGAATCAAAAAAATGGAAAAATTGCCAAACTGTAAAATGGAAAATTTTGAAAAGTCTAAAAATTCCAAAGCAAGAAGTTGGCTTTTAGGTTTTCCAAATTTTCGATTCGATTCGTTTTTTCCTGTTTCTTGTTGTTTTTTGATTCATTAATTTTTTTCTTTTTTTTAAGTTTCTCGAGCTTTAGTTTTTAATGTTTCGATTTTTCGTTTCTTCAGGATTTGTAACTTTTCGAGTTTTCAAGTTTCAATTTTTCGATGTTTCATATTTCGAATTTTAAAAATTTTTAGTTTAGCAATTTTCGATTTGGTTTTTTTCCATATTTTTCGATTTTTTTTCTACGATTTTAATTATTTCTGTTTTTCGTTTCTCTAATTTTTCGATTTACGATTTTTTAATTTTTAATTTTTTTCTTCCGTCAATTTTTACATTATGCAAGTGTTTAAAACTTCTCGAGTTTTTAATTTTTAGATTTTCAATCAATTTTTCATCTCTTCAATTTTTCGATTTTCAGTTTTTCGTTTCGGTGTCTCAGTGTTTTGATTTTATAATTTCTTTTTCCAATGAGAGAATTTTCAGTTTTTCGATTTTTTAACTTTTCGATTTTAATTTTTTCTTTTTTCAATTACGGATTTTTCGTTTTCTCGATTTTTCAATTTTTTATTTCTGCAATTTTACGATTTTAGAACCTTTCCAATTTTCAGTTATTGGATTTTATAAGTTTTTCGTTCATTCTTTTTTTTTAATTTTTCAGTTTTTAATTTTTCTATTTTTCGATATTTAATTTCTCAGTTTTTCGACTTTACAATTTTGACAATTCTATAAGTTTTCTATTTTCGATATTTTTTGGGTTTCCCAATTTTTCTATTGGATAGTTTTTTTCTTGTTTCCAATTCTTTGATTCATTAATTTTTTCCGATTGTTTAGGTTTTCGATTTAATTTTTCAATTTTTCAACTTTTCGAATCAAAAAAATGGAAAAATTGAAAATCTAAAAATGAAAAAACGGAAAAGTTTAAAATACAAATTGCAAAGCAAAAACTTGGCTTTTGGGTTTTCCAATTTTTCGATTCGATCCATTTTTTCTTGTTTTTTTGTTGTTTTTTTGATTCATTATTTTTTTCTGTTTAAATTTCTCCATTTTAAGTTAGTTTTTCGATTTTTCCTTTCTTCAGTTCCTGGATTTGCAACTTTTCGAATTTTCAAGATTAAATTTTTGTATCTTTCATCTTTGGAATTTTTAAATTTTTAGTTTTTGCAATTTTTCGATTTAAGTTTGTCGAGTTTTCAATTTTTCAATGTTTTGATTCTGCAATTTTTTGTTTAACTTTTTTTTTTCCTTTCTTAAATTTTTCGATTTGCGATTTTTTAATTTTTCATCATTTCGTTCCTTCAATTTTTAGATTTTGCAATTTTTCGATTTAAAATTTCTCCAGTTTTCAATTTTTAATTTTCCAATTTTGAGATTTTTTAATTTTTTGTCTTCAGTTTTACGATTTGCATTTTTTCGTTTCGGTTTTTCACTGTTTTAATTTTATAGTTTCTTTTTTCAATGTGAAAATTTTCAATTTTCGGATTTTTCAATTTTTCGATTTCCATTTTTTTGGTTTTCAATTTTTCGATTTGTTAACTTAATTTTTTGTTTTTTTCAATTATAGATTTTTTATTTACTCGATTTTTCAATTTTTTATGTCTGCAATTTTACGATTTTAGAATCTAAAATTTTCAATTATTTATTTTTTCATTTATTTCATTTTTTAATTTTTCGATTTTTAATTTTTCAATTTCTGGATATTTAATTTCTCAGTTTTTCGCCTTTACAATTTTGAAAAATTGTATTTTTATTTTTCTTCTTTTATTTTTCTATTTTACAATTTTCTGGGTTTTCCAATTTTTCGATTCGATTCGTTTTTTCTTGTTTCTTGTTGTTTTTTGATTTATTAATTTTTTTCTATTTCTAAATTTCTCCACTTTTAATGTTTCGAGTTTTCGTTTCTTCAGTTCTGTGCAACTTTTCGAGTTTTCCAGTTGAAATTATTCAATATTCCATCTTTTGAATTTTTAAAATTTGTAATTTTGCAAATTTTCGATTTGAGTTACTCGAGTTTTCAATTTTTCGATTTGATTTTTGTATTCTATGATATTTTTTCAACTATTCGATTTTTTAATGTTTCGATTTTATCATTTTTTTTCCATTTTAATTCTTTTAGCTTCGTTTCTTCAATTTTTCGATTTGCAATTTTTCAATTTTCCATTTTTTTGTTTCTTCAATTGCAATTTTTCGATTCTTTAATTTCTCGTTCCTTTAAAGTTTGCATTTGCAACCTTTTTGTTTTCGGTTTTTTATTTTTACAATTTTTCAATTTTTCAATGTTCCGATTTTATAATTTTTGTTTTTTTCAAGTTGAGTTTTTTAATTTTTCGTTTCTTTTTTTTTCTTCAGTTTTAAAAAAATTTAAAATTTTTCAGTTTTCCGATTTTCCAAATTTTGGATATTTCAATTTTTAGATTTTGCAATTTTTCGATTTACAATTTCAGGAAGTTTCAATTTTCATTTTTTTATGGCATTATTTTCTTTATTTTTTCAATTTTTAAGTTTTTCAGTGTTCTGATTTTATAATTTTTCTTTTTTCAATGTGAAATTTTTCAATTTTTTGGTTTTCAGTTTTTCTTCCGATTTTTGATTTTTCAGTTTCTCGATTTTCAATTTTTCGTTTCTTCTGTTTTTGATTTGCAATATTTCCAGTTTTCATGTGTTTAATAATAATTATAATTCGAAAATTTTTTAATTTTTTAATTTTACGTTCTTAAATTTTTCCCATTTTTCATTTATTAGATTTTAAAGCTTTTTTCATTTATTCGATTTTCCAATTTTTCATTTTATAAGTTTTCAATTTTTCTATATTAACTTTTCCTTTCCATTGCTTTTTTTTCTTTTTTTCTAATTTTTCAATTCATTATTTTTTTTTCGATTTGCAATTTCTTTTGTTTCTTCAATTTTTATATTTTGCAATGTTCCCATTAAAAATTTCTCGAGTTTTCAATTTTTAATTTTTCACAGATTTCAGTTTTTCGATTTTCCAATTTTTGAGCGTTTTAATTTTAATTTTTTTTAGTTTCCTCAATTTTTCGATTTACAATATTTCGTTCAGGTTTATTATTTTCTTTATTTTTTCAATTTTTAAGTTTTTCTGTGTTCTGATTTTATTTTTTTTTTCAATGTGAAATTTGTCAATTTTTCGATTTGCAATTTTTCGGTTTTTCAATTGTTCTTAAACTTTTTGAATAAAAAAAATGGAAAAATTTCAAAATTGTAAATCTGGAAAAACAAAAATGGAAAAACGAAAGAGTATAAAGTAAAATCTAAAAATATAAAAATTGGGAATTCGGAATTGAAAATTTGAAGAAACGAAAAATTAAAAAATCTAAAGATTAAAATTTGAAAACTTAAAGATCGAAAAAGTGTAGAATCGGAAGAACGAAATGTTGTAGAATCGAAATATTGAAAATGAAAGAATTTGAAAAATTGAATAAACGGAAAATTATAAAATCGAAAGAAACATTTAAAATCAAGAAAATCAAAAATTCAAAAATCGGGAAAATGAAAAATACAAATCAGAGCTAGAAAAATCTAAAAACTATAAACTGAAAAACTGAAATATCGAAAAAGTTGCAAAATTGAAAAATTGCAAAGTGAAAAATGGAAAAATTTAAAAAAAAAATCAAAAAAACAGAATTTGTGATATTAAAATAATTATAAAAACGATTTACCTTGATAAGTCAAAGTTTAAAGTTAAATGACCAAATTGTCACATAATTTTGATTTTTTTTTTTTTAAACTGGATGCCAAAGGTAAAAACTCAACACGGAGTCATAAACTACAAGTGGAGGAGTACAGAAACGGGAAACCTAGGAGTCATGACACGTCGAGAAAACGTAAAAGTAACAGTTGCCCGATGGACTCAATACTTTAGTTTACGCTCGGCACAATAAAAAATAAACACCGATTTACCAACACTTCTCACTATATCAAACATTTATCCTGCCATTAATCGTCTAATTTTACGACCACAATAAAACTTTTTAAAACAATAATTAATCCTGCAAGCTTAATTTATTTTAAATTAATTTCACTCCGGAAAGATTAAGTTGATTTTATTGATCAATGAATATGACTAATAAATTAAGATTTAATCTTTCCGGTTTGTGAACCTGAGACGCAAGTGACTTATAAACTACAAGATATTATTGCGGCTAGAAACGCATTTATTAAAAGCTTTGAGCTACAAGCAAATATTTCTACAGAGAGCAATCTGAACGTGAAAGCTGACTGTGCAAGAAAAAAATTCACTTTTTCAAATTATAACAGGTTCTAAGTTCTACGTTCTGCGATTATAGATCTTTTTGTCTTCGTTATAGTTAGGAAACGCCAATCAAACGCCGTATTTTTCTCGGTTGACTATTTTCAGCGGTGAGATGCTTATCTGGTGAAGAAAATTTTTACCTGTTGATGAGCAAAGGCGCTTTGAATTTTTGTTTGGCTGATAACACACTACTAGAACTAAATAAAACTAAACAAAACCGGTTATCGACTTTAATCATGGCATGATTTACGACAAAAAGCAACTAGTTCCCGTTTAATAAACGTTCATTTTTTGAGATCTCCGTCGATAAATCATTATCATTAGCTCCCCTTTACAAACAACGACTAATCAGTAATCGCACAAAACAAGCCAGTGCTCCAATTACGTCCGGAGTCCCGGATTCGCGCTCCGTTTTCGGTGATCCGCATCCCGTTCGACGTCGGATGCATAGGTTGGTACACCTGAAGCCGCAACGTCAAACGCTCCGCCGCAACGCATTAATAATTCCCTCGTGGAAAACAATTAATTCGTCGCCGCCCCCAAACGTTATTTAACAAGTGGCCAACAAATTACTCCGTTTTCGAGCGTCCTTATTACGCCGTCATTATCTCCAGCCTGTTGCAGGATTACACGCGGAATTATTATGATCCTAATTGGCGCTTTTCGAGCGTAAAATTTTAATTTGTGTAATTTGATTTGAAAACCTTAACTTGTTTAAAAGTTCGCGGAGTTATTATTTCGGAGATGTAAAAGTTGCGAAGTAAATTATGGGAGGGCGGACAAAGAGTTGGCTGTTACGGGTGCTGGTGACCTCTAATTGCCGCTAATTAAAAAATTGTAATTGTAGCGGGGTTAAGCGGGTAATGCTGGGGTGCTGGAAGCCATATGATGTGCGATGTGTATTGCTCAATGTTGGTTGAAATGTTAATTATAGTATATTGCACGGCGTCAGCAGGACGACGGACCGGAGGACCTCCTCTACTAGGCTCATTATTCGACAAATTCTAATAATGGAAGTTTAATGACAGTGCGGGAATTGGAACTTTGTTATGGGCGATGTGACAAAACGTAGCTGGGAGACCTTGGGCGTTTGTTCCATTGTCGTTAATTCACTTTTTTTGTTCTTAAATACACACTGACCAACATATTATGACGACTCGAAACCAGAAAGAATGATTTATTTCTATTACAGTCCATATAAAGGGTTATATATTATTTTTTATATTTTATAATGCTGGTTTCTGTTCGCTCCTGTACTCCCTGTATATTATTAAAAAAACAACTGTTTGTTAATATATATATATTTTTAATTTCTATTAGATCTTTGTTTTTTTTATTTTCCATTTGAGATTTGTACCATCCCTCTGTTTTTCACGTTTTTTTTTTGCTTTATTCTTCGTTGTTTGCATCTTAATTATACAAATTCGTTTATTCTAATTTGTAATTTTTTTATTATTAGAGTATTCACAAATTTCAATAGGTCCTATTAATTTATTTCGCTATTTATTGTTTTTGTTTTTTATTTCAAAATAATTTTGTTTCGTTTTCTCGCTTATTTATTATCCTCTGATTTGAATATTTTGCTATTATAGCTCTGTTTTTTATAATAATGGAGAAAAGTGAACTGAAAATTTTCAAAATTTTTCCAAAAAAATTGTTAAAACCGATCGAAAATTGGTGTTAATTCGTAGATCGATAATCATCAGCTAATTATGAATCATAAATCGTAACCGTAGTGGCATGTATTCAAATAAAAGTCAAAAGTGAATTCAAAATTTTCAAAAATTTTCCAAAAAAATGGTTAAACAAAGTTAAATCATCGAAAACTGGGGTCAACTTGTAGGTAATCTTGCCCTAATTACTAGTTAGAAATCGCCGTCGTGCATCTATTTAAATGAACGTGACAAGTGGATCCAAAATTTTCAAAATTTTTCCAAAAAAATTGTTAAAATGGGTTCAATCGATCGAAAATTTGTGTCAAATTGTAGATAATCTTCCGTTAATTACAAATCCCGAATCGTCGTCGTGACATCTATGCAAATAAGCGTGAAAAGTGAATTCAAAGTTTTCAAAATTTTTCCAAAAAAATTGTTAATATGGGTTCAATCGATGGAAAATTGGTGCCAAATTGTAGGTAATCTTCGCTAATTACGAACCCGAAATCGCCGTGGTGACATCTCTTCCAACAAACGAGACACATTAATCCAAAATTTTCAAAATTTTTCCAAAAAAATGGTTAAAATTAGTTCAATCGATGGAAAATTAGTGTCAAATTGTGGGTAATTTTACGCTAATAACGAATGCGAAGTCGCCGTCGTGGCGTTAATGCAAATAAAAGTGAAAAGTGAATTCAAATTTTCAACATTTTTCCAAAAAGATAGCTAAAATGTTTTTAATCGACCGAAAATTGGTGTCAAATTGTAGATAATCTCTCGCTAATTACGAATCAGAAATCGCCGTCGTGACATCTGTTCAAATAAACCTGACAAGTGAATCCAAAATTTTTCAAAAAAAAATGGTTGATACGAGTTGAACCTATGAAAAATTAATGTCAAATTGTAGATAATTTTTCGTTAATGGCAAATCCAATATCGCCGTCGTAACATCTATTTAAATAAACGTGAAAAGTGAATTAAACATTTTCAAAATATTTCCAAAAAAATGATTAATATGGGTTCAATCGATCGAAAATTTGTGTCAAATTGTAGATAATCCTTCATTAAATCCAAATCCGGAATCACCGTCGTCACACTTATTCAGACAAACGTGAAAAGTGAATTCCAGATTTTCCAAATTTTTCCAAAAAAATGGTTAAAATACGTTCAATCGATATAAAATTGGTGTCAAATTGTCGGCGATCTTTCGCTAATTACGAATCCGAAATCGCTGTCGAAACATCTATTCAAATAACCGTAAAAAATGAATTTAAAATTTTCATAATTTTTCCAAAAAAATTGTTAAAATAAGTTCAGTGGATCGAAAATTGGTGTCAAACTGTAGGTAATCTTGCGCTAATTACCAATCCAAAATCGATATCGTGACATCAATTCCAATAAACGTGATAAGTGAAACAAAAATTTTCAAAATTTAAAAAAAAAATGGTTAAAGTAAGTTCAACTGATCGAAATTTGGTGTTAAATTGTATTTAATCTTGCGCTAATTAAAAATCCAAGATCGGCGTAGTGACAACTGTTGAAATAAACGTGAAAATTGAAATCAAAATTTTCAAAATTTATCAACAAAAATTGTTAAAATGAGTTCAGTCTATTGAAAATTGGTGTCAAATTGTAGATAATATTGTCCTGATTACGAATCCGAAATATCTGTCGTGACATCTATTCCAATAAATGTAACAAGTGAAACCAAAATTTTCAAAATTTTTCCAAAAAAATGGTTAAAATAAGTTCAATCAATTGAAAATTGGTGTCAAACTGTAGATAATATTGCCCTGATTACGAATCCGAAATGGCCGTCATGACATCTATTCCAAGCGACATGATAAATAAAATCCAAAATTTTCAAAAATTTTCAAAAAAAAAAAGGTTGAAATAAGCTCAATCGATCGAAAATTGGTCTTAAATTGTAAGTAATCTTGCGCTAATTACGAATCCGAATTCGGCGTAGTGACAACTGTGGAAATAAACGTAACAAGTAAATTCAAAATTTTCAAAATTTGTCCAAAAAAAAGTGTTAAAGAGGGTTCAACCGAACGAAAATTGGTGTCAAATTGTAGGTAATCTTTGCCTAAATACGAACCCAAAATCGCCGTCGTGACATCTATTCAAATTAACGTGAAAAGTGAATTCAAAATTTACAAAAATTTTCCAAAAAAATGTTTAAAATAAGTTCAATCGATCGAAAATTGGTTTTAAATCATAGGTAACCATTCGCTAATTACGAATGCCAAATCGGCGTAGTAACAACTGTTGAAATAAACGTTACAAGTGAGTTCAAAATTGCCAAAATTTTTCCAAAAAAAATGGTTAAAATAGATTCAATCAATCGAAAATTGATGTGAAATTGTAAGTAATCTTGCCCCAGTTAATAGTCTGAAATAGCTATTGTGACATTTGTTTCAATAAACTTGACAAGTGAATCCAAAAGTTTCAAAATTTTTCCAAAAAAAAATGGTGAAAATAAGTTGAATCGTTCGAAAATTGATGTCAAATTGTAAGTAATCTTGCCCCAGTTAATAATCTGAAATCGCTGTCGTGACATCTATTCCAATAAACGTCACAAGTGACTACAAAATTTTCAAAATTTTTCCAAAAAAATGGTTAAAATAAGTTCAATCGATCGAAAATTCGTGTCAAATTGTAGATAAACTCGCACTAATTACGAATTCGAAATCGCCGTAGTCGCATCTGTCCAAATCAACGTTACAAGTGAATCCAAAATTTTCAAAATTTTTCCACAAAAATGGTTAACATAGGTTCAATCGATTTAAAATTGATGTAAAATTGTAAGTAATCCTGCCCCAGTTAATAATCTGAAACCGCTATCGTGACTTCTACTCAAATTAACGTGAAAAGTTGGTTTAAAATGTTTAAAATTTTTTCAAAAAAATTATTAAAATAAGTTCAATTGATCGAAAATTGACGTCAAATTGTAGATAATCGTGGGCTTTTTATGAATCCGAAATCAGCGTCCTGACATCGATTCGAATAAACGTCAAAACTGAATTCAGAATTTTCAAAATTTTTCCAAAAAAATGGTTAAAATAAGTTCAATCCATCGAAAATTGGTGTCGAATTCTAAATAAACTTACGCTAATTACAAATTCGAAATCTCCGTCGTGACATCTGTTCAAATAAACGTGACAAGTGAATTCAAAATTTTCAAATTGTTTCCAAAAAACTGTTTAAAATAGGTTCAATCGATCTAAACTTGATGTAAAATTGTAAGTAATCTTGCCCCAGTTAAATCTGAAATCGCTATCGTGACATCTATTCCAATAAACGTGACAAGTGAACCCCCAATTTTCAAAATAAAAAAAAAATTGGTTAAAATACGTTCAATCGATCGAAAATTCATATCAAATTGTAAGTAATCTTGCCCCAGTTAATAATCTGAAATCGCTGTCGTGACATCTATTCCAATAAACGTCACAAGTGACTACAAAATTTTCAAAATTTTTCCAAAAAAATGGTTAAAATAAGTTCAATCGATCGAAAATTCCTGTCAAATTGTAGATAAACTCGCACTAATTACGAATTCGAAATCGCCGTAGTCGCATCTGTCCAAATCAACGTGACAAGTGAATCCAAAATTTTCAAAATTTTTTCAAAAAAATGGTTAAAATAAGTTCAATCGATCGAAAATTGGTGTCAAATTGTAGGTAATATTGCGCTGAATACGAATCCGAAATCGCCGTCGTGACATTTATTCCAAGAGACATGACAAATGAATTCAAAATTTTCAAAATCTTCCCAAAAAAAGTGTTAAAGAGGGTTCAATCGATCGAAAATTGGTGTCGAATTGTAGGGAATCTTTTCCTAATTACGAATCCGAATCGCCGTCGCCACATCTATTTAAATTAACGTGAAAAGTATATTCAAAATTTTCAAAATTTTTCTCAAAAAATGGTTAAAATAGGATCAGTCGATCGAAAATTCGTTTCAAATTGTACATAAACTTGTATTAATTACGAATTCAAAATCGCCGTCGTGACATCTGTCCAAATAAACGTGAAAAGTGAATCCAAAATTTTCAAAATTTTTTGAAAAAAATGCTAAAAATAACTTCAATCGATCGAAAATTCGTGTTAAATTGTAGGTAATTTTGCGCTGATTACGAATTCTAAATTGCCGTCGTGACATCTATTCCAAGAAACGTGACAAATGAATTCAAAATTTTCAAAAATTTTCCAAAAAAATTTTTAAAATGGGCTCAATCGATCTAAAATTGGTGTCAAATTGTAGGTAATCTTGCGCTAATTACTAACCCGAAATCGCCGTCTTGACATCTATTCCCATAAACGTGACAAGTGAATCCAAAATTTTCAAAAATTTTCCAAAAAAATGGTTAAAATAGGTTCAATCGATCGAAAATTAATGTCAAATTGTAAGTAATTTTTCCCCAGTTAATAATCTGAAATCGCTATCGTGACATCTATTCCAATAAACGTGACAAATGAATCCAAAATTTTCAAAATTTTTCCAAGAAAATGGTTAAAATAGGTTCAATCGATCGAAAATTGGTGTCAAATTGTTGATAATCGAGCGCTATTTACGAATCCGAAATCAGCGTCCTGACATCTATTCAAATAAACTTGAAAACTGACTTCAAAATTTTCAAAATTTTTCGAAAGAAATGGTTAAAATAAGTTTAATCGATCGAAAAACCGTGTCAAATTGTAGATAAACTTGCACTAATTACGAATTCGAAATCGCCGTCGTGACATCGGTCCAAATAAACGTGACAAGTGAATCCAAAATTTTCAAAATTTTTCCAAAAAAATGGTTAAAATAGGTTCAATCGATCGAAAATTAATGGCAAATTGTAAGCAATCTTGTCCCAGTTAATAATCTGAAATTGCTATCGTGACATCTATTCCAATAAACTTGACAAGTGAATCTAAAATTTTCAAAATTTTTCCAAAAAAATGATTAAAATAAGTTCAGTCGATCGAAAATTGGTCTCAAATTGTAGGTAATTATGCGCTAATAACGCCGAAATGCGAAATCGGCGTCGTGACATCTTTTCCAATAGAAGTGAATCCAAAATTTTCAAAATTTTCGCAAAAAAAAATTAAAAATGTGTCCATTCGATCAAAAATTGGTGTCAAATTGTAGAAAATCCTTCGTTGATTACAAATACGAAATCTCCGTCGTCACATTTATTCAAATAAACGAGAAAAGTGAATTAGAAATTTTCAACATTTTTCCAAAAAAAAAAGGTCAAAATAAGCTCAATCGATTCAAAATTAGTGTTAAATTATAGGTAATTCTGCACTAATTACGAATCCGACATCGGCGCAATGACAACTGTTGAAATAAACGTGAAAAGCGACTTCAAAGTTTTCAAAATGTTCCCAAAAAAAAATAATTAAAAGTGGGTCCAATCGATCAAAAATTAGTATCAAGTTGTAGACAATCCTTCGTTGATTACAAATATGAAATTTCCGTCGTAACATTTATTCAAATAAACGAGAAAAGTGAATTAAAAATTTTCAAAATTTTTAATTAAAAAAATGGTCAAAATAAGCTCGATTGATTGAAAATTGGTGTTCAATTGTAGGTAATCTTGCACTAATTACGAATCCGAAATCGGTGTAGTGACAACTGTTGAAATAAACCTGAAAAGCGACTTCTAAATTTTCAAAATGTTCCCAAAAAAATTAAAAGAATGGGTCCAATCGATCAAAAATTGGTGTCAAATTGTAGATAATCTTTCGTTAATTACGAATCCGAAATCGTTGTCGTGATATCTGTTCCAATAAACGTGAAAAATGAATTCAAAGTTTTCAAAATTTTTCCAAAAAAATGGTTAAAATAAGTTCAATCGATGGAAAATTGGTTTTAAATTATAGGTAAAATTGCACTAATTACGAGTCCGAAATTGCTGGCGTGACATTTGTTCCTATAGACGTGACAAGTGACTCGAAAATATTCAAAATTTTCTCAAACAAAATTTAAAAATGGGTCCAATCGATAAAAAATTGGTGTCAAATTGTAGACAATCCTTCGTTGATTACAAATACGAAATTTCCATTGTCACATTTATTCAAATAAACGATAAAATTGGTGTCAAATTGTAGATAATATTGCGCTGATTACGAATCTGAAATCGCCGTTTTGACATCTATTCCAAGAGACGTGACAAATGAATCCAAAATTTTCAAAATTTTTCCAAAAAAATTGTTAAAGTGGGGTCAATCGATCGAAAATTGGTGCCAAATTGTAGGTAATAATTTCCCTAATTACGAATCGGAAATCGCCGTCGTGACATCTATTCAAATCAACGTGAAAAGTGAATACAAAATTTTCAAAATTTTTCCAAAAAAAAGGTTGAAATAAGTTCCATCGATCGAAAATTGTTGTTAAATTATAGGTAATCTTGCGCTAATTACGAATCTGAATTCCGTGTAGTGACAACTTTTGAAATAAACGTGAAAAGCGAGTTCAAAATTTTCAAAATTTTTCCAAAAAAATTTTAAAAATAAGTTCAATCAATTGAAAATTGGTATCAAATTGTAGATAATATTGAGCTGATTACGAATACGAAATCGTCGTCGTGACATCTATTCCAAGAGATGTGACAAATGAATCCAAAATTTTCAAAATTTTTTTCCCCAAAAAAAAAATAATAAAATGGGTCCTATCGATCAAAAATTGGTGTCAAATTGTAGATAATCTTTCGTTAATTACGAATTCGAGATCGTTGTCGTGATATCTATTCAAATGAATGTGAAAATTGAGTTCAAAATTCTCAAAACTTTTCCAAAAAAAATTGTTAAAATAAGTTCAATCGATCGAAAGTTGGTGTCAAATTGTAGGTAACCGTTCACTAGTAACAAATCCGAAATATGCGTCGTCACATCTATTCAAGTAAAAAAAAAATCCCGAAGACCTGAAACCGAAAACAATAAATAAAAAAAAAGCCGAAAAACCCGAAAATAAAAACTAAAAGTTCCAGGAATGCGGCTCCAAATCCTAAAACGAATTCAATTAGTCGCGTAACCGATCCTTGCCCATATGCAAACAGCGGCTCGTAACCGAATCTGGCTCTAATGGAAAGTGGTTGTTGTTCGGAGGCGGAAGAGGCGAATCTCGGCTAATTTGGGCGGCGCGACGCCGCCGACGCCGAATTAGCGCCGGATTAGCGAACAATGGCGGCATCTCGAGGATTATTGTCTCAGTAATCTGGAGATAATGAGCAAGTCACTTCTGTTGCAGTAATTGCGCGACGGAGAGGAATGTGGGAGAAAGGAGAAGGCTACTTGGGGCTCAACAAGTGGCCGGGTTAATTGCGGTGGGTGGAACAAAGAGAGGTCCTGACCGCGTTTTGGGGTTTGTGCGGGGTTTTAGCGCAATTATTTTTTGATTAGTTGTTTTTGGGAAAGTTCGGGCTTGTTTGATGGAGCGATTTGCGTGGTGACAGCTTCTTTTTACTGAAAGTATATAATGACGAGGCGGGGATGAAAAAAAAAACAAATCAGGGGACGGTGTTGGGTTTATTAAAGTCGGGGCGGATTTTTAGTGGAATTTTGTTTGAGTGTGATGGTGGTGGAAACAAGAGAAATCGAATTTAAAGACAAAAATAAAACCGTAAAAAACTTGGTGTTGCAAAAAAACAAATCTGCTAAAAACATAATAATAAATAAAAACTAAATCGTAGAGGCGAATAAAAAAAAAAAGAAAAAAACTGATAGCGAAAACAAATTTCAGACGTCATGAAATATCTAAATAAAAAAACAGACAAAGGATTAGAAAAAGAAAAATCGTTAAAATTATTTACCTCTAAGTTACGGAAAAATTTAAATATGAATTAACTGATAAAATTGAAAACTCAAAAAGTTGCGAAATCGTAAAATTAAAGAAAAA
The DNA here is from genome assembly GCF_036711695.1 of Zophobas morio. Taxonomy (NCBI): domain Eukaryota; kingdom Metazoa; phylum Arthropoda; class Insecta; order Coleoptera; family Tenebrionidae; genus Zophobas; species Zophobas morio. The sequence goes on from NW_026972108.1 coordinate 635,199, forward strand.
TTGAAAGTTAAAAAATCGAAAAACTGAGGAAACAAAAAACAAAAATTAAAATGGAGAATCGTTTAACTCTAAAAACTCACACGAGAAATTGGAAAACTAATCTAAAAACTTGAAAAACTGATAAATGGAAAATTCGAAAAAAAATTGAGATGCATGTAAACTGACGAAATGGAAAACAGTGAAATCTATGTAAAGAATATCGACCTATTATGAGTTCCAAAAACATCACATATTAAAGAAACAAAATATTCAAAAATCGTAAAATCGAAAAATTGAAAAAGTGAAAACTTGAAAATTGAACAAAAAAAAAATCGAAAAAAGAAGTTGAAATTTTAATAATCTAAAAAAAAACTTAAACTTTGGAAAAATTTAGAAAATTATGAGTTCACCTTTCGCCACGACGCCGATTTGGGATTCGTAATTAACTGTAATTTGACACCAATTTTCGATCAATTGAACTTATTTTAACCAATTTTTTGAAAAAATTTTGAACATTTTGGTTTCACTTGTCACGTTACTTGATATCCTTTGAAAGTCAAAACATCGAAAACACAAAAAACAACAATCCGAATATCGAAAAGTCGAAAAATCGAAACAATGAAATATTTGATAACTGAAAAATCGAAAATAGAAAACACCAAAAATCGAGATTTTGAAAAATTGAAGTCGAAAAATCGAAAAAAGCAAAAACTGATTTTGGCAAATGATATACCCTCTAAGAAAGAGAGGGTGGGTGGGCGGGGGTAGTGCGTGTTAGGCTGAGACTGATTTTGGCAAATGACAGCTTCTAAAAAAAGAAAGTGTGGGTGGGCGGGACTAGTACCTGCTAAGATAAGACTGATTCTGGCAAATGACACACTCTCTAAGAGAAAAGAAGGTGAGAATTCTTTCCAAAGAGGAATACCTAGACTTTAAGATTGTTTTAAATAAAAAAAAACGGAGTCTCAAAGTTAATTCAAAGATCGAGATATCAAGAAATCGAAAAATCGAGAACTGAAAATATTTCAAAATTGCAAAATCGAAAACACCAAAAATCGCAAGGTCGGAGAATCTCAAATTCGAACAATTGAGATATTGAAAAGTCGAAAAATCGAGAACTGAAAAGATTTCAAAATTGCAAAATCGAAACACCAAAAATCGGAAGGTCGGAGAATCTCAAATTCGGACAATTGAGATATTGAAAAGTCGAAAAATCGAGAAATTGAAATTTTAGACAAATGTAAGATCGAAAAAATCTAGAAACTGCTAAGGAAGTCCTAAATCAAGAAATGGAAAAATAAAATAATCGAGAACTCAAAAACTGAAATGTCGAAATTTGGAATATCAAAAATCGAGAAATTGAAATATTTGAAAATTGAAAAATCGAAACCACCAAAAATTTAAACAAAAAATCAAAAAATGGTCAAGTCGAAAAATCGAGAACTGGGAAAATCGGCACTTCGAATGGAAAATTCGAGAAATCGAAAAAAGAAAAATCCAAAAATCTAAAAGTTGCACAATTTCGAAAAGTCTATAAATTCAGACATTGAAATATTTGATAATTGTAAAATCGAAAATAGAAAAATAAAATTCCAATGATCGAGAGATTGAAAAATAGTGAAGTCGAAAAATTGAAATGACGAAAAATCGAATTATAGAAAAGTGGAAAAATTGAAAATTGGAAAATCGAAAAATCCAAAAATCGAAAAGCGCAACTATCCAAAAAGTTGAACAATGCAAATATCGAAAAGTGGGAAAATCGAGGCATTGAAATAATTGGTAATTGTAAAATCGAAAATATTTAGAAAACACCAAAAACTGAAAATTTGAAAAATTTAAGTCGAAAAATCGAAAAAAAAAACAAAAACCGTAAATTTTATATATCAAAAATCGATAAATCGAAAAGTCGAAAAATAGAGAACTTAAAATATTTGAAAATTGCAAAATCGAAAGCGCGGAGAATCTGAAATTCTTAAAATCGAGAAATTCAAAAACCGAAAAGTCGTAAAATCCAGAAATAGAAATTTTGAAAAATCGAAAAATCAAGACATTGAAAACACCAAAAATCAAACAATTGAAAAATTTAAGACGGAATATCGAAAAAAAAATCCATATATGTATCAAAAATCCAAATATGGAGAAATCGAAAAATCGAGATCTTGAAATATTTGAAAATTGCAAAATCGAAAATACCAAAAATCGAAAGGTCGAAAAATCTAAAATTCTAAAAATCGAGATTTTGAGAAATCGGAAAGTCGAAAAATTGATAACGAAAAATCGAATTATCGAAAAATCGACCAATCAGAATTTGAAAGTTATAAAATTGAATGGAAAAAGTTGCAGAATCGAGAAATTGAAAAATCCAGAAGCCGAAAAGTCGAACAATTCAAAAATCGATATATTGAAAAGTCGAAAAATTGAGAAATTCAAATTTTAGACAAATGTAAGATCGAAAAAAATCGAGAAACTGTTAAGGAAATCCTAAATTAAGAAATGGAAAAATGAAATAATCGATAACTCAAAAACTGAAATGTCGAAAAGTTGGAATATCAAAAATCGAGAAATTGAAATATTTGAAAATTGAAAAATTGGTAAAAATTGAAACGAAAAATCAAAAAATGGTGAATTCGAAAAATCGAGAACTGGAAAAATCGGTACTTCGAATGAAAAATTCTAGAAATGGAAAAAAAGAAAAATCCAAAATTCTAAAAGTTGTACAGTGTAGATGTGGAAAAGTCCACAAATTCAGACATTGAAATATTTGATAGTTGTAAAATCGAAAATAGAAAACATCAAAAATTGACAATTTGATGTATAAAAAATCGAGACGGCGAGAAGTCGAAAAATCGTCAACTTAAAATATTTGAAAATTGAAAAATCCAAAATACCAAAAATCGAAAATTCGGAGAATCTAAAATTCCAATGATCGAGAAATTGAAAAATCGTGAAGTCGAAAAACTGAAATAACGAAAAATCGAATTATAGAAAAGTGGAAAATTGAGAATTGGAAAATCGAAAAATCCAAAAACCGAAAAACGCAACTATCCAAAAAGTTGAATAATGCAAATATCGAAAAGTGAGAAAATCGAGGCTTTGAAATAATTGATAATTGTAAAATCGAAAATATTTAGAAAACACCAAAAACTGAAAATTTGAAAAATTTAAGTCGAGAAATCGAAAAGTCGAAAAATAGAAAACTTAAAATATTTGAAAATTGCAAAATCGAAAGCTCGGAGAATCTAAAATTCTAAAAATCGAGAAATTCAAAAATCGGAAAGTCGAAAAATCCAGCAGTCCAAAATTTGAAAAGTCGTTAAATCGAATGGAAAAAGTTGTAGGATCCTAAAATTGAAAAAATGAAGTTGAAAAATCCAGAAATCAAAGAACCGAATAAACGAAAAATCGAAGTTAACAAATCCAAAAATCGAAATAAAGAAAAATCGAGATGTTAAAATATTTGAAAATCGCAAAATCGAAAACACCAAAAATCGAAAGGTCGACAAATCTAAAATTCTAAAAATCGAGATTTGGAGAAATCGGAATGTCGAAAAATCGAATTATCGAAAAATCGATCAATCAGAATTTGCAAAGTTAGAAAATTGAATGGAAAAAGTTGCAGAATCGAGAAATTGAAAAATCCAGAAATCGAAAAGTCGAACAATTCAAAAGTCGAAATACTGAAACGTCGGAAATTCGAAATTCAAATTTTAAACAAATGTAAAATCGAAAATAGGAAACACTAAAAATCGAAAAACTGACGAATGGAAGTCCGAAATCAAGAAAAATAAAATAATCGAGAACTCAAAAACCGAAATGTCGAGAAGTTGAAATATCAAAAATCAACAAACTGAAATATATAGCAAAATCAATAATTCCAAAAATTGAAAAAACGTAAAGTCGAAAAATCGTAAGATTGAAATAATTTCAGTCTTACTATTTTTCGACTTTAAATATTATATTTAAAGGCCAAAAAATCGAATATACAAAACAATTGAAAGGTGGAAAAATTCAAATCGAAAATTCGAAAAATCGGAGTCGAAAAACTGACTTAACGAAAATTGGAATTATCGTAAAGTTGAAAAAGCGTTAAATCAAAATTTGAAAAGTCTTAAAATCGAATGAAAAAAATTGGAGAATCGAGAAACTGAAAAATTGAAGTCCAGAAATCGAAAAGTCGAACAATTCAGAAATCAAAATTTTGAAAAGTTGAAAAATCAATATATTCAAGTATTTGAAAATTGAAAAATCGAAAACACAAAAAATTTAAATGAAAAATCAAAAAATGGTAAATTCGAAAAATCAAGAAGTGGAAAAATCGGCACTTCAAATCGAAAATTCTAAAAATTGGAAATTCGAAAGCTCGGAAAATCGAGATATCGAATAATCTAAAAATCAAAAAATTTAAATTAAAAATCGATATCTCGAAAAATTGAAAAACCGAAAAGTCGAAAAATCGGAAAATCGAAGAATTGAAATACCGAAAAATTTAACAAATCCAAAAATCGAAATATGGGAAAGTCGAAAAATCGCGAAATACAAAACTTGAAAAGTAAAATGAAATGGAAAAAATTTGAGAATCCAGAAATCGAAAAGTCGAACAATTCAAATATCGATAAATTGAAAAGTCGAAAAATCGAGAAATTCAAATTTTAGAGAAATGTAAAATCGAAAAAAATCGAAAAACTGCTAAGAAAGTCCTAAATCAAGAAATGGAAAAATAAAGTAATCGAGAACTCGAAAACTGAAATGTTGAAAAGTTGGAATATCAAAAATCGAGAAATTGAAATATTTGAAAATTGAAAAATTGGTAAAATTTGAAATGAAAAATCATAAAATGGTGAAGTCGAAAAATCGAGAACTGGGAAAATCGACACTTCTAATGGAAAATTCGAGAAATCGAAAAAAAGAAAAATCCAAAATTCTAAAAGTTGCACAGTGTAAATATCGAAAAGTCGACAAATTCAGACTTTGAAATACTTGATAATTGTAAAATCGAAAATAGAAAATATCAAAAATTGAAAATTCGATGTATAAAAAATCGAGACGGCGAGAAGTCGAAAAATCGTCAACTTAAAATATTTGAAAATTGCAAAATCGAAAATACCGAAGATCGAAAATTCGGAGAATCTAAAATTCCAATGATCGAGAAATTTAAAAATCGTGAAGTCGAAAAACTGAAATAACGAAAAATCGAATTATAGAAAAGTGGATAAATTGAGAATTGGAAAATCGAAGATTCCAAAAAGTTGAACAATGCAAAAATCGAAAAGTGGGAAAATCGAGGCTTTGAAATAATTGATAATTGTAAAATCGAAAATATTTAGAAAACATCAAAAACTGAAAATTTGAGTCGAAAAATCTAAAAAAAAACAAAAAACGTAAATTTTATATATGTATCAAAAATCGAGAAATCAAAAAGTCGAAAAATCGAGCAATCCAAAATTTGAAAAGTCATAAAATCGAATGGAAAAAGTTGGAGAATCCAGAAATTGAAAAAATGAAGTTGAAAAATCCAGAAATCGAAAAATCGAACAATTCAAAAATCGATATATTGAAAAGTGGAAAAACCGAGAAATCAAAGAAATGAATAAACGGAAAATCGAAGTTAACAAATCCAAAAATCGAAATATCGAAAAGTCGACAACGCGAAAGCAAAAACCGAAAAGTCGTAAAATCCATAAATAGAAAATTTGAAAAGTCGAAAAATCAAGACATTGAAAACACCAAAAATCAAGAAATTGAAAAATTTAAGACGAAAAATCGAAAAAAAAAATCGAAAATTCGATATATGTATCAAAAATCCAAATTTGGAGAAATCGAAAAATCGAGATCTTAAAATATTTGAAAATTGCAAAATCGAAAACACCAAAAATCGAAAGGTCGAAAAATCTAAAATTCTAAAAATCGAGATTTTGAGAAATCGGAAAGTCGAAAAATTGATAACGAAAAATCGAAAAATCGATCAATCAGAATTTGAAAAGTTAAAAATTGTATGGAAAAAGTTGCAGAATCGAGAAATTGAAAAATCCAGAAATCGAAAAGTCGAACAATTCAAAAGTCGAAATATTGAAACGTCGGAAATTCGAAATTCAAATTTTAAACAAACGTAAAATCGAAAATAGAAAACACTAAAAATCGAAAAACTGAAATATTTGATAATTGAAAAATCGAAAACACCAAAAATTGAAGTGGAAATTCAAAGACTGGTAAAGTGGAAAAATCCAGAACACGAAAATTCGAAAATTCAGAAAATGGAGATATAATTTAAAAATCACCAAACTGAAATATATAGCAAAATCAATAATTCCAAAAATTGAAAAAACGTAAAGTCGAAAAATCGTAAGATTGAAATATTTAAAGGCCAAAAAATCGAATATACAAAACAATTGAAATGTGGAAATATCCAATATGTACAACTTCAAATCGAAAATTCGAAAAATCGGAATATTGAAAAATCGGAAAGTCGAAAATGCGATAAATCAAAATTTGAAGAAACCTTAAAATCGAATGAAAAAAATTGGAGAATCAAGAAACTGAAAAATTGAAGCCCAGAAATCGAAAAGTCGAACAATTCAGAAATCAAAATTTTGAAAAGTTGAAAAATCAAAATATTCAAGTATTTGAAAATTGAAAAATCGAAAACAAAAAAAAAATTAAATGAAAAATCAAAAAATGGTACATTCGAAAAATCAAGAACTGGAAAAATCGGGACTTAAAATCGAAAATTGTAAAAATTGGAAATTCGAAAGCTCGGAAAATCGGGATATCGAATAATCTAAAAATCAAAAAATTGAAATTGAAAGTCGATAACTCGAAAAATTGAAAAATCGAAAAGTCGAAAAATCGAGAAATTCAAATATTTGAAAATTGAAAAAATGGAAAACATCGAAGATTGAGAAAAAAATCAAAAGTGGTAAAGTCAAAAAATCGAGAACCGGAAAAATCGCCTCTTCGAATCTAAAATTCGAAAAATTGAAATTTTGAAAACTCGGAAAATCGACATATTGAATAATTGAAATACCTAAGTATGTAGCAAAATCGACAACTCGAAAAACTGAAAAACCGAAAAGTCGAAAAATCGAAATGTGACCTTCGCAAGAAACAAGCTTTTACCTTTTAATTCTTATTATTATTACTATTATTATTTAAAAAAAATACTCTCAGCTATTGAAAAAATTAGTCTTTTTTATTTTCTTCGCAACAGCAGCCACTCCATTAGGGCCGGATTCGCTTCCAAGGCCCCGATTTGCATACGGGCAAGTATCAATTACGCGTCTAATGGAATCTGCATACGGACGTTGAATGATGCCCGTCGTACCTGCATTACCGCTTTTGTTCTTTTTTTGCGAGGAACCCTTCGTCGACTTGAAACTGTGCTGTTGCAATCGCAATATGCAAAGCGGTGTTCGACTGTGTTCTTTTTTGTTGCTTGGGCTTTGTGCTGGAGGGAGATAAATTAGCGCACCCGGCCGGTGTGCGTTTCGTAATGAGTGTGTACATGGGAATGGCGATTTTTTTGGGCCTGGGGCCTTGGTTGGCGGATGGGCGGTTGTGGATGGCGTGCAGTTTCGGCGCTGGTGTGCATGGTGGTGGTGGTGTTGCGATTACGTGGGAGAGGCGGTTTGGTGCAATTTGGATTTTGCAGTTGGTAGGAGTGTGGTTAAAGTGTCGCACTGTATGAGAAGTGGGTTCTAAAGTTGTAAGTTCGAGTGACGCGTGTGTGTTTTGATTTTGGAGTGTTGTAGGGTCACCTGGTCTAAATCAAAATTTGCGTATTTTAAACTAGTTTGAATTATAGAAATATTTGATTGATGTCAAGGTGTATTGACGTCAGTTTGATTCGAGTTGTTGAGGTTCGACTGTATTTATTCTGCTCAGTTTTGCTTTTGACATTTAATAATATACTTATTTATATTTAATATTCATGTATAATTATTGTTTTTTTTTTCATTCAAATAATTTTGAAGATTCAACATTTATGGAACGTAAAAATTAAATTTATGGAAATTTTGCTTTGGTAAAATTTTTAATTTAAAAATATATTCACAGATTAAGGTTATTTAAATATCTATTAATGGGTTCAACCAACGATTAGAACCGGAAGCTTACCAAAAACATTCAGTATGACGCAGAAATAATAGGTCTATTAGGAAAAAAATCTCGAAGTCGTTGCGACTGTTGGTTTTTGAAATATCGGTGCTCAAAATCAAATTATCAGAATATTTCAAAATTTGACATATTTTATTTTAGCGATTTTGAAGAAATGTTAAGAATTATAGACGAACTAATGCTGCAGATGATTTCAAAACATCGAAGTTGACCAAAATAAATTTTTTGGAATTTTTTGTAAAATTTTTGGGTAAATTAAAAAATTCCAAGACCTCTCAATTATTGAAAAAATGAACTTTTCCTTCATTTTGATAAAAAATTACCAGAAAAATTCTGAGAGGTGCATTTCGATGTACTAAATCAAAAAAGATATGTATTAAGGGCTCCAGACAAAATCTATAGCCAGAATCTGAAAATTATTGATAAATTAGTGCACTATTCTTAAGTGAAGTGTTCAACTTCACTCCAGAAAAACTGAAACTTAAAAAATTACGGAAAAATTCACTGTGACACAGAAATGTAGTGTCTATTAGAAAAAAAATTACCAAAGTCGATACGACAACCATTTTTTGAAATATCCATGCTCAAAATGAAAATTTTAGAAGATCTCAAAATTTGACACATTTTATTTTAGCGATTTCGAGGAAATGCTAAGAATTATAGACGAACTAATGCTGCAGATGATTTCGAAAGATCGAAGTTGACTAAAATGAATTTTTTGGAATTTTTTGTAAAATTTTTGGGTACATTAAAAAATTCCAAGACTTCTGACTTATTGAAAAAATGAACTTTTCCTTCATTTTGGTGAAAAATTACCAGAAAAATTCTGAGAGGTACATTTCGATGAACTAAATAAAAAAAGATATGTATTAGGGGCTCCAGACAAAGCCTATAGCCAGAATCTGAAAATTATTGATAAATTAGTGCACTATTCTTAAGTGAAGTATTCAACTTCACTCCGGAAAAACTGAAAGTTAAAAAATTACGGAAAAATTCATGGTGACACAGAAATGTAATGTCTGTTAGAAAAAAATTACCAAAATCCATACGACAACCACTTTTTGAAATATGCATGCTCAAGGTGAAAATTTTAGAATATCTCAAAATTTGACATATCTTATTTTAGCAATTTTGAAGAAATGCTAAGAATTATAGACGAACTAATGCTGTAGATGATTTCAAAAGACCGAATTGACTAAAAAGAATTTTTTGGAATTTTTTGTAAAATTTTTGGGTAAATTAAAAAATTCTAAGACCTCTCAATTATTGAAAAAATGAACTTTTCCTTCATTTTGGTGAAAAATTTCCAGAAAAATTCTGAGAGGTACATTTCGATGAACTAAATCAAAAAAGAAATGTATTAAGGGCTCCAGACAATGGCTATAGCCAGAATCTGAAAATTATTGATAAATTAGTGCACTATTCTTAAGTGAAGTATTCATCTTCACTCCGGAAAAACTGAAAGTTAAAAAATTACGGAAAAATTCACTGTGACACAGAAATGTAGTGTCTATTAGAAAAAAAAAAACCAAAGTCGAAACGACAACCAGTTTTTGAAATATCCATGCTCAAAATGAAAATTTTAGAATATCTCAAAATTTGACACATCTTATTTTAGCGATTTCGAAGAAATGCTAGGAATTATAGACGAACTAATGCTGCAGATGATTTCATAAGATCAAAATTGACTAAGAAGAATTTTTTGGAATTTTTTGTAAAATTTTTGGGTAAATTAAAAAATTCTAAGACCTCTCAATTATTGAAAAAATAAACTTTTCTTTCATTTTGATGAAAAATTTCCAGAAAAATTCTGAGAGGTACATTTCGATGAACTAAATCAAAAAAGATATGTATTAAGGGTTCCAGACAAAGACTATAGCCAGAATCTGAAAATTATTGATAAATTAGTGCACTATTCTTAAGTGAAGTATTCAACTTCACTCCGGAAAAACTGAAACTTAAAAAATTACTGAAAAATTCACTGTGACACAGAAATGTAGTGTCTATTAGAAAAAAAAATTACCAAAGTCGATACGACAATCAGTTTTTGAAATAGCCATGCTCAAAATCAAAATTTTAGAATATCTCAAAATTTGACATATCTTATTTTAGCGGTTTCGAAGAAATGCTAAGAATTATAGACGAACTAATGCTGCAGATGATTTTAAAAGATCGAAGTTGACTAAAAAGAATTTTTTGGAATTTTTTGTAAAATTTTTGGGTAAATTAAAAAATTCTAAGACATCTCAATTATTGAAAAAATGAACTTTTCCTTCGCTTTGGTGAAGAATTTCTAGAAAAATTCTGAGAGGTACATTTTGATGAACTAAATCAAAAAAGATATGTTTTAAGGGCTCCAGACAAAGACTATAGCCAGAATCTGAAAATTATTGATAAATTAGTGCACTATTCTCAAGTGAAGTATTCAACTTCACTCCGGAAAAACTGAAACTTAAAAAATTACGGAAAAATTCACTGTAACACAGAAATGTAGGGTTTATTAGAAAAAAAATTACCAAAGTTGATACGACACCCAGTTTTTGAAATATCCATGCTCAAAATCAAAATTTTAGAATATCTTAAAATTTGACATAGGAATTTAATTTTAGCGATTTTGGACAAATACTAAAAATTATAGAGGAACTGATACTGTAGATGATTTCAGGAGATCGAAGTTGACTAAAAGGGATTTTTTGGAATTTTTGTACAATTTTTAGGAAAAATAAAAAAAACCAAATCCTCTCAGTTACTGAAAAAATAAACTTTTTCTTCAAGTAGACCTAAAATTTCCAAAAAATTCAGGAAGGTAGATCTCGAGGAGCTAAATCGAAAATAATTTGTTTTAAGAGATCCGGACAAAGCTTAAAGGCAAATTCTGAAAATAAATTTTTGAAAAATTAGTGCACTATTTTTAATGGAAGTATTCAGCTGGACTGTGGAAAGACTGGCACTTAAAAATTTACGAAAAAATTCACTGTGACTCAGAAATGTAGTGTCTATTAGGAAAAAATTCTCAAAGTCGATGCGACAACTGGTTTTTGGAATATCCGTACTCAAAATGAAAATTTTAGAATATTTTAAAATTTGACATTGGAATTTAATTTTAGTGATTTTGGACAAATACTAAAAATTATAGAGGAACTGATACTGTAGATGATTTCAGGAGATCGAAGTTGACTAAAAGGGATTTTTTGGAATTTTTGTACAATTTTTAGGAAAAATAAAAAAAACCAAATCCTCTTAGTTACTGAAAAAATAAACTTTTTCTTCAAGTAGACCTAAAATTTCCAAAAAATTCAGGAAGGTAGATCTCGAGGAGCTAAATCGAAAATAATTTGTTTTAAGAGATCCGGACAAAGCTTATAGGCAAAATCTGAAAATAAATTATTGAAAAATTAGTGCACTATATTCAAAGGAAGTATTCGGCTGGACTGTGGAAAAACTGATACTTAAAAAATTACGAAAAGATTCACTGTGACCCAGAAATGTCGTGTCTATTGGGAAAAAATTCTCAAAGTCGATGCGACAATTGGTTCTTGAAATATCCGTACTCAAAGTCCAATTTCTAGAATATTCTAAAATTTGACATTGGAATTTAATTTTAGTGATTTTGGACAAATACTAAAAATTATAGAGGAACTGATACTGTAGATGATTTCAGGAAATCGAATTTGACTAAAAGGGATTTTTTTGGAATTTTTGTACAATGTTTAGGAAAAATAAAAAAAATCAAATCCTCTGAGTTACTGAAAAAATAAACTTTTTCTTCAAGTAGACCTAAATTTTCCAAAAAATTCAGGAAGGTAAATGTCGACGAGCTAAATCGAAAATGATATGTTTTAAGAGATCCGGACAAAGCTTATAGGCAAAATCTGAAAATAAATTATTAAAAAATTAGTGTACTATTTTCAAAGGAAGTATTCGGCTGGACTATGGAAAAACTGGCACTTAAAAAATTACGAAAAAATTCACTGTGACTCAGAAATGTCGTGTCTATTAGGAAAAAATTCTCAAAGTCGATGCGACAATTGGTTTTTGAAATATCCGTACTCAAAGTCAAAATTTTAGAATATTCTAAAATTTGACATTGGAATTTAATTTTAGTGATTTTGGACAAATACTAAAAATTATAGAGGAACTGATACTGTAGATGATTTCAGGAAATCGAATTTGACTAAAAGGGATTTTTTTGGAATTTTTGTACAATGTTTAGCAAAAATAAAAAAAAACAAATCCTTTCAGTTACTGAAAAAATAAACTTTTTCTTCAAGTAGTCCTAAAATTTCCAAAAAATTCAGGAAAGCAAATCTCGACGAGCTAAATCGAAAATGATATGCTTTAAGAGATCCGGACAAAGCTTATAGGCAAAATCTGAAAATAAATTATTGAAAAATTAGTGCACTATTTTCAAAGTAATTATTCAGCTGGACTGTGGAAAAATTGGTGCTTAAAAAATTACGAAAAAATTCACTGTGGCCCAGAAATCTCGTGTCTATTAGGAAAAAATTCGCAAAGTCGATGCGACAACTGGTTTTTGAAATATCCGTACTCAAAATCAAAATTTTAGAATATTCTAAAATTTGACATTGGAATTTGATTTTAGTGATTTTGGACAAATACTAAAAGATATAGAGGAACTGATACTGTAGATGATTTCAGGAAATCGAATTTGACTAAAAAGGGATTTTTTGGAATTTTTGTATAATTTTTAGGAAAAGTAAAAAAAAAGTCAAATCCTTTCATTTACAGAAAAATAAACTTTTTCTTCAAGTAGCGTAAAATCTCCAAAAAATTCAGGAAGGTAGATCTCGACGAGCTAAATCGAAAATGATATGTTTTAAGACATCCGGACAAAGCTTATAGGCAAAATCTGAAAATAAATTATTGAAAAATTAGTGCACTATTTTCAAAGGAAGTATTCGGCTGGACTGTGGAAAAACTGACTTAAAAAATTACGAAAAAATTCACTGTGACCCAGAAATCTCGTGTCTATTAGGAAAAAATTCTCAAAGTCGATGCGACCATTGGTTTTTGAAATATCCGTACTCAAAGTCAAAATTTTAGAATATTCTAAATTTTGACATTGGAATTTAATTTTAGTGTTTTTGGACAAATACTAAAAATTATAGAGGAACTGATACTGTAGATGATTTCAGGAAATCGAAGTTGACTAAAAGGGATTTTTTTGGAATTTTTGTACAATGTTTAGGAAAAATTAAAAAAAATCAAATCCTTTCATTTACCAAAAAATAAACTTTTTCTTCAAGTAGACCTAAAATTTCCAAAAAATTCAGCAAGGTAGATCTCGACGAGCTAAATCGAAAATGATATGTTTTATCCGGACAAAGCTTATAGGCAAAATCTGAAAATAAATTATTGAAAAATTTGTGCACTATTTTCAAAGGAAGTATTCAGCTGGACTGTGAAAAAACTGGCACTTAAAAAATTACGACAAAATTCAATGTGACCCAAAAATGTCGTATCTATTAGGAATAAATTCTCCAAGTCGAAGCGACAATTGGTTTTTGAAATATCCGCACTCAAAGTCAAAATTTTAGAATATTCTAAAATTTGACATAGGAATTTAATTTTAGTGATTTTGGACAAATACGAAAAATTCTGGAGGAACTGATACTGTAGATGATTTCAGGAAATCGAATTTGACTAAAAGGGATTTTTTGGAATTTTTGTACAATGTTTAGGAAAAATAAAAAAAAAATCAAATCCTCTCAGTTACCGAAAAAATAAACTTTTTCTTCAAGTAGACCTAAAATTTCCAAAAAATTCAGGAAGGTAAATCTCGACGAGCTAAATCGAAAATGATATGTTTTAAGAGATCCGGACAAAGCTTATAGGCAAAATCTGAAAATAAATTATTGAAAAATTAGTGCACTATATTCAAAGGAAGTATTCGGCTGGACTGTGGAAAAACTGATACTTAAAAAATTACGAAAAGATTCACTGTGACCCAGAAATATCGTGTCTATTAGGAAAAAATTCTCAAGGTCGATGCGACAATTGGTTTTTGAAATATCCGTACTCAAAGTCAAAATTTTAGAATATTCTAAAATTTGACATAGGAATTTAATTTTAGTGATTTTGGACAAATATTAAAAATTATAGAGGAACTGATACTGTAGATGATTTCAGGAAATCGAAGTTGACTAAAAGGGATTTTTTTGGAATGTTTGTACAATGTTTAGGAAAAATAAAAAAAAATCAAATCCTCTCAGTTACTCAAAAAATAAACTTTTTCTTCAAATAGACCTAAAATTTCCAAAAAATTCAGGAAGATAAATCTCGACGAGCTAAATCGAAAATGATATGTTTTAAGAGATCCGGACAAAGCTTATAGGCAAAATCTGAAAATAAATTATTGAAAAATTAGTGCACTATTTTCAAAGGAAGTATTCGGCTGGACTGTGGAAAAACTGGCACTTAAAAAATTACGAAAAAATTCATTGTGACCCAGAAATGTCGTGTCTATTAGGAAAAAATTCTCAAAGTCGATGCGACTATTGGTTTTTGAAATATCCGTACTCAAAATCAAAATTTTAGAATATTTTAAAATTTGACATAGGAATTTAATTTTAGTGATTTTGGACAAATACTAAAAATTATAGAGGACCTGATACTGTAGATGATTTCAGGAAATCGAATTTGACTAAAAGGGATTTTTTTGGAATTTTTGTACAATGTTTAGGAAAAATAAAAAAAATCAAATCCTTTCATTTACAGAAAAATAAACTTTTTCTTCAAGTAGCGTAAAATCTCCAAAAAATTCAGCAAAGTAGATCTCGACGAGCGAAATCGAAAATGATATGCTTTAAGAGATCCGGACAAAGCTTATAGGCAAAATCTGAAAATAAATTATTGAAAAATTAGTGCACTATTTTCAAAGGAATTATTCAGCTGGACTGTGGAAAAACTGGTGCTTAAAAAATTACGAAAAAATTCACTGTGGCCCAGAAATGTCGTGTCTATTAGGAAAAAATTCTCAAAGTCGATGCGACAACTGGTTTTTGAAATATCCGTACTCAAAATCAAAATTTTAGAATATTCTAAAATTTGACATTGGAATTTGATTTTAGTGATTTTGGACAAATACTAAAAATTATAGAGGAACTGATACTGTAGATGATTTCAGGAGATCGAAGTTGACTAAAAGGGATTTTTTTGGAATTTTTGTACAATTTTTAGGAAAAATAAAAAAAAATCAAATCCTCTCAGTTACTGAAAAAATAAACTTTTTCTTCAAGTAGACCTAAAATTTCCAAAAAATTGAGGAAGGTAGATTTCGACGAGCTAAATCGAAAACGGTATTAGAAAAAAAAATCTCAAAATCCATACAACTGTTTTTTGAAACATCCGCTCTCATAATAATTTTTTTTTAATATCTCAAAATTTGAAACATATCATTTGTGCAAGTTTGGAGAAATGGTAGCAGATTGAACTTGACTGAATAGAATTTTTATATATTTTTGAATAATTTTCTGGAAAAATTAAAACTTCAGAAATTCTTAGTTCAAAAAAAAAATTTAAAAGATATTAATTATAGCAAAAGGAGAAACACCTTGTGAGGCGTTTTATTCCATCAGATAAGCCGTATATCTAGACATAATGCATATTTAGATCGTTTTAATTATACATGAACCACTTTCGCTGGCAGACCATTATTCACACATGTTGTCACACAAAGACTTAATTTTTTTTTAATACCAGCTAAATCCTCAAGATTAAAAGACCATTCCAACGACTTTTCGAAATTCGTATCGTTAATAGCAGGTTCGACCTAGCTCTCCAACAAAAGTTCCACACACTCGGAATAGAACCAGTTGGCTCCCCGAACCCGAAATCTCATGCAACAAAACGTCCTTCCATAAAACACAGCTCCTTTTCTCTCCGCCACAAAGCTGCTCCTCAGCTCCCGGTCCTTATTTACGAGCTCGCCGACTGCAACAGTCGCCCTATTATGAAGTAACAAAACGGTTAGTTAAATAAGCAAATGAGGCAGCGCTCCGTTTCCGGTTCGATCCTGGCCCAAATCCTGATGAAGGCGCGTAAAAGAAAGGGTGTGCTCTGGCATAAATTAGAGCAGCGTATGCAAATGCCGGAATGTCTTTCTTGCGCCGCGGGAAACGCACGTATGCAGATCGCATTAATGCGCCCAAGGGGCCAAGAACAAAACGGCCGCGACAAAAAGCCAGCGGTACCAGTTTTCGTGGTACCCTCAGTCTGCCGCGGGCCGCGAAACTGTCCACTCGTTGTCGCACTAGCGCGGAAAAGCGCGACTTTCCGCACGAGAGCCACAGGTGGTCGGATGCCTCGATTTACGTAAGTGGAGGTTGAGGTGCGCAGGTGTTCGGCGTTCATTTGTCTTGGGTGATAGCATCGCTGGGTTGGTTCCGAGAAATGGGCAATGGTGATTGAATTTGGGCGAGACAATGGTCGGGAAATGGGTTGCGTTGCGTGGTGTCGGTCGAAAGGCAATTAGCTTTTTACGAGTCGTGGTAATTAAATCACTTGGATCGTTGGGTATTTACATTTGTAGGATCTGAAAGCTGTTCGACTTAATTTATGTCTTGTCATACTACAATTACCTTGAGTAAATATTTACATAATTAATATGTCGCCACGGTACGGTTACGAGCTGTTATTATTTTTGTTGTTCTGGACGATAGTTTGCTAGATATGCCTAGATGGTGGAAGAAAGGTGGTTTGTAAATGACGTTTAGATGGTTCAAGGTATGAGGATTTGTTCTCTTAAGCGGATGTTGCTTTCACAGCTATTTGAAATTTTTTAAGGGTAGAAGAAACGATTTTGCGCTTAAACTTAATCAAGTTTATCAGGCGATTTTCCACTTTCAGTTTTTTTGACGTTTCATGACCTGCAGAGTACGCAAAAGTGGTCGCCCGTTTCCGTCTATCGGTTTGTCCGTCGTCTACATCAAATATTAATAGACACATTATCTATGAAACTACTGGACCGATTGTCGTAAAATTTTGTACATATATTAAGAATATCGTGTAGATGGTGAAACATTAACCAAATTTGGCTGACCATCCCCACCACCATTGGCAAAAATGAATTAATGACACAATGATTACATCAAGAACGATTCACTCCATTTTCTCGAAAATTTGGAATACAGTACTGTTATTTTTTAGTAATAATAATAATAATATTTTTTTAATATCATAATTTTGGATTTTTCCTACCACAATTTTTAGTTTTTTCATTTTCTTTAATTTTTCAATTTTTCCGTTTTTCGATGATTCGGTTTCATTCTGTCAACTTAAATTTTTTCAATTTTTAAATTTCTCGACCTCCAAAATTTTCAATTTTTTGACTTGCATTTTTCAATTTTCCCCATTTCCATTATTTTTTTAAGGTTTTTTTCGATTTTATAATTTTTCGTTTACCAAGTTTTTCGGATTTTCAATCTTTGATTTGACAATTCCTCGTTTTTCCAATTTTTAAATTTTTCAATTCTGCAATTTTTGGATTTCTCAATTGCCCGATTTGCCAATTTTCAATATTTCGATTTTACAATATTTAATTTTTTTGATTTTTATCTTTTTCAATCTTCAAGTTTCTCAGTTTATAATCTTCCGATTTTAAAATTTTTGTTACTTCAAATTTTCAAGTTTCTGATTTCCAATTTTTAGATTTTTGAAATTTTTCATTTGATACTTTTTCGTTTTTCCATTTTTCATTTTCAATTTTACAATTCTGCAATTTTTCCATTTTTTTTTATTTGAGAAGTTGAAAAATTCATAAACTGAAAAATCGGAAAATCAAAAATCAAAAAACTGAGAAAACTATAAATTGTAAAGTAACAAAAGTGTAACATTCGAGGAATGAAATATTGAAAAATTAAATAACGAGAAACTGAAAACTTAAAAAACGAAAAATTAAAAATTGGAAAACAGAAAAATTGAAAAATCTAACATTGGAAAAATTTTAAAATCGAAAAATTGAAAACTTGAAAACCAGTGAAATCGCAAATAGACATTTTAGTATCTGAAAATTGAAACGTGGAAAAGTTGGACAATTGAAAATTTGAATAATATAAAAATGAAAACTCGAAAAATTGCATATCTTAAACTTGAAGAAACAAAAAAATATATGAAAAATTGAAAAGCTGTAAATCGAGAAATAGAGAAAATTTAAATTGTAAAAACAAAAAAATTGTAAAATCAGAACATCGAAAAATCGAAAGAAAACAAAAAACCGGAACAAAAATTTCAAATCAAAAATTCGAAACATTGTAGCGAAATATTGAACAATTGAAAACCGGAAAATTGGAAAATCTAAAAAAAAAATTTCTACATTGATAGAACAATTATAAAACCAAAACGTTGGAGTAAAGAAACGAAAATTTGAAAAATCGGAAAACTGAAAAATTTTGAAATGAAAACTGGAAGTTTTGCAAAATTATCCTAAAATTGAAGAAACAAAAAAATTAATTACTAAAAAGTTTGAAACTAAAAGTTGAAAAATTGAAAATGCATGAAATTGAAAAATCTAAAATTGAAAAAACAAAAAATTAAAAAAATTTAAAGGTCGAAAAATTGAAAACCGAAAAATGGTCAATTGATAAATTGGAAATTTTTACATTGAAAACAAAAAATTTAAAATTAAGGAAAATGAAAAACAGAAAGAAAAAATTAGGTAAGTGAATTTGAAGAAACAAAAAAAATGAAAATCGGAAAAATTGGTAAATTAAAAATTGAAAACTTGAAGTGAAGGAAAAAAAATAAAAATTTGAAAAATTGCAAATCGAAATAACGAAGAAACGAAAAATTGAAAAAATTTAAATTTTAAATAAACAAAAAGTTATAATTCTAAAGATCCAAAAATCTAAAAATAAAGAAAACAAAAAACCGAAAAGAAACATTCTAAACCTAAAATTTGAAGAAATGAAAATTTGAAGCGGAAAATTGAAAAATTGCAAATCAAAAAGTTGCAAAAGCTAAAACTGAAACATCGAAAATTTCGAAAATTGAAAAACTCAAAAATTTAAAAACGAAAACTCAAGGAGTAAAATTAAAAGAACAAAAAAATTAAAAATTTCAAATCGAAAAAATGAAGAAACGAAAAATTTAAAAGAATTGAAATTGTAAGAACAAAAAGTTATAAAATCGGAACATTGAAAAATCGAAAAATTGAAAATTGTCTTAAAAAAAAACGAAACGAAAAATTACAAATCGGAAATTAAAAAAACGAGATGTTAAAAAATTATGAAACTGAAAAATTTAAAATTGAAAACCGAAAAATTGCAAATCGAAGAACTGGAAAATCTAAAAATTAAAAATTTCTACATTGAAAAAAAGAACAATTATAAAACCAAAATGTTGAAGTAAAGAAACTAAAATTTAAAAAATCGGAAAACTGAAAAATTTTGAAATGAAAACAGGGAGTTTTGCAAAATTATCCTAAAATTGAAGAAACAAAAAAAATAACTAAAAAATTTAAAACTAAAAGTTGAAAAATTGAAAAGTCATGAAATTGAAAAATCTAAAATTGAAGAAACAAAAAATTAAAAAATTAAATGTCGAAAAATTGAAAACCGAAAAATTGCAAATCGAAAAATTGGAAAATCCAGAAATTGGAAATTTCCACATTGAAAAGAACAATAATTATAAAATCAAAAAACCGAAACGAAATATTACAAATCCGAAATTAAAAACGAAATATTGAAAAATCATGAAAAATTGCAAATCGAAGAAACGAAAAATTGTACATAAACAAAAAGTTATAAAATCGAAACAATGAAAAATCGAAAAATAAAGAAAACAAAAAACCGAAACGAAAACTTTTAAGAAATGAAAATTGGAGCGGAATGGAAACATTCTCAAATCGTAAAACCGAAAAGTGAATAATTTTTTAATAAATTTAAAATGATAAAATTGGAAATCAAAAATTAAAAAAACGAAAAATTGAAAAATCACGAAACTAAAAAATCTAAAATTGAAAAAACGAAAAATTAAAAAATTTAAAGATTGAAAAATCGAAAAATTGGATACCGAAAAATTGCAACTCGAAAGATTGGAAAATCAAAAAATTGAAAATTTTTACATTGAAAAATTGAAAAATAAAGGACATGAAAATCTAAAAGAAAAATTACAAATTGAACAATTAAAGACACGAAAAATTGAAAAATCAATAAACTGAAAAATTTCAAACCGAAAAATTAAAAATCGAAAAATTGAAAAGTCGAATATTGAAAATGCTTTAAAATTTAATAATTGAAAAATGGCATTATCCTAAAATTATAAAACCGAAAAATTGAAAAATTGTTTATATTGTTACCATAATTTAATATTTAAAATTATAACTAGAATAATTGAAAATCAAAAATTAAAAAAACGATAAATGAACTTGAAAAATCTACATTTGAAAAACGAAAAATAAAAAAAATTGAAGGTCGAAAAATCGAAAAATTGAGTACCGAAAAATTGCAAATCGAAAAATTGGAAAATCCAAAAACTGAAAAAAGAACAATCAAAAAACAAAACATTGAAAAACCGAAAAATTGAAAAATCAAGAAAATGAAAAACCGAAACAAAAAATTTCAAACTGAAAAGTTAGACATGAAAAACTGTAAAATCAAAAAACTGAAAAATTTAAAAATGATAACTCGAAGAATCGCATATCCTAAAATTGACGAAACAAAAAAAATTAAAAACTGAAAAATTGGAAACCGAAAAATTGAAAAATCTAAAATTAAAAAGACGGAAAATACAAACGAATCGAAAAATTGCAAATCGAAAATCTAAAAACATGAAAAATTACAGAATTGAAAAATTAAAAAAATCAAAATTGAAAATTCTAGAAATTTTAAGTCGAAAAATCGTAAATCGAAATACTGAAGAAACGAAAAATTGAAAGAACAAAAAATTATAAAATTGGAGCATCGCAAAATCGAATAAATGAAAAAATAAAGCAAACAAAAAACCGAAACGAAAAATTGCAAAGTCTAAAAATTTTAACATTCAAAACTGGAAAATTAAAAAAATAAAAAGATTAAACTTGAAAACTCGAAAAATTGCAAATCGAAAAGCTGAAAAAACAAAAAAAAAACAAATTGAAATTATTATTATCAGCAACATAAAAATCGCAATATTTTTTATAATTTTTCAAAGAAGCGCGATTTGTTGGGCTGCATTTCAGGGGCGAGGGAAGTTCAGTCGAAATAACCTTCGACCTTTTTTTTAAATTTCCTTTACGTACTACTTTACTGAACTTTCTCTAGAAAATTTATGACAATCTAAATTTCCGTTTGTAATAATAATAATAACAATCATAATAGTAATGATAACTCGATGCATGGCATGACTAACGTGCATGTAGATATCTGTACACGTGCCGACCGTCCACTCCTGAAGACGCAAGGAATATTTGTTTAACTTTGCTTAATTTCATTGCGACGCATTCAACTGGACCTCTCTCGTTCGACTTTCAATGGCGCGTCGAACCCGCCATTTTCGCCCCAGCGTCCTGCCCAGGGGTCACGTATGGGGTGGCTCGCACCCCACGATTCAAACTCCCGCACCCTCGCCGCTCGAGGGTGTGCTTACGCATGCGTCCGGCGCCGCGACGCCGCTCGGCAGCGCGAAATGGCCGTTAAGAACGTCTCTCATTTCCATTTCCTTCATTATTTAACTGTTTTACAGGTAAACGCCGCGTCTAAATTCGTAATGGGGGCTAATTTGGCCGAATGAATATTTCAGGCCGGGGAGATGGTACTCGAGTGATTAATTATGGAAATAAAACGGACCGTCTATGGGTTTCCAGATATTTATCTTTAATTAATGTCGCCAAAGCAAAATATTTCGGTTAATTCATTTAAATAAATTACGACGGGCCCGCTTTGTCGAACGGAGGGTCGCCGAAGAGACGATTCCGTAATTTCGACGGCCGGGGGCGGCATTTTTCCGAAGCTCGTTATGGAATCTCCCCTTCGACAAACTTTAATATCGCGTTTAGTGATTTATCAATGGTGGAATCGGCATGTATGAGGGAGGTGAGGCGGCGAGCGCGGCGGCGGTGGATGGGCGGCGGATGAAACGGATTTTCTTAATTAGGTGCTTTTGAACAGTCGGATAAAGACTAGGAAATCACAAAGCTTGTCTATAATTTAAAAAATCAGTGAAGGTGTTCACACTGAACTTGCTTGGTTTTAGTAACATCGAACGTGTTGGCGTCATCGGGATTTTTTTAAATGGAAACCCTAATATTTTTACCGATTACACAGTCATACCTACTACAATTAAGTTGTTTTTAGTATGAAAAAGTGGTCTTCCGTTTGCGAAATTTTGCACGCGTTTTCGGAAAATCCGACGAAACTGTCAGACTTTTTTCTAATTTTTCCCTTATATGCCGATTTTGACTTGAAAATTAACTGTTAAATACAACCAAAAAATTCAATATAAAAGTATCAGTTTTCTGACATTTTGGTCAATTTTCAAGATTTCTAGGTCTTCAGGAATTTTCACACTTTCTAGATGTTTCCAGATTTTCTAAGATACGATGTTCAGGGCTTCCTGTGCTTTTAAGATTAATAAAAATTAAAGACGCTTTCTTCATATTTTTAGGAATCTTAGAATTTTTGGATTTTTGTTTTGTTTAGAGCCTTTGGAATCTTTACAATCTTTAGCATTTCTAGAATCATTCCAATCAATCCAAGAACTTTACAGTTTTTAAGATTTTGTTGGAACTTGCTTTTATATAAGTAGATCGTTAGAACTTTTATTTATACCCTTTAGTGTAATTACAATTTGAAATTTCTAGTGTATTTAATCTTTAAGGTCTTTAGAGTGTCTTGAGCCTTTAGAATCTTTCAAAGCTTTGAAACCCTTTTTTTTTAACAATTTTAAGACTGTGGCTGAAATTTTGAGATTTTATAATACTTATTTTTTTTTTAGTTTAGGGATTTTTCCTGATTTGAAAAACTTTCAAAATTTATAAAATTTTCAGACTTTCCAGATTAGCCCGATTTTGCAGACTTTCCAAAATACAATATACAAAATGCCCAGACTTTCAAGGTTTTCCAAAATTTCTAAAATTATCGGGCTCCAGTTATGCCAGAATTTTGAAATTTAACCTTTTCCGACATTTTCAAGATTTCTAGGTCTCCCACATTTTCCCTACTTTTTAAATTTTTCAATTTCTCGATTTTTTGGCTTTATTTTTTTTATTAATATATATATAGTATTCTTTGAACAACACGATACTCAAAAACATGTTTTTAATTTCTCGTAGAGAAATAAAGATTTTGCAGTTAAACTCCGCCCTCTTGGTTCACGACAAATAAAAAAGATCATCACAATTGAGACAGGGTGGGTGGGCGGGGCTCCATTTTGCCTTGTTTTCTTAATATATGTAGACTTATTTCGGCAAGAAGAAACTTAAAACATGTCTAAAATGGTATATTTTTGTAGTAAGAACTCAAATCTTCACTTTTCTTCTACAACCCCTTTAAATGCGGAACTGCAACGAGAACTTCGACGTCAATAGTAAATTTATAAATCCCACTTAAAAGTTTTTCCATTTTCTAGGACTTCGATTTTTCAATTTCTCTTTTTTTTGTGTTTTCTATTTTGGGTTTTACAATTTTCAGATGTTTGAATTTCTCGGTTTTCCGACTCTTCAATATTTCGATTTTTCAGTTGTTCGACTTTTCGATTTCTGGCTTTTTCAACATCAATTTTTCAATTTTTCGAATCTCCAATTTTTTTTATTCGATTTTAAATTTCGAATTTTGATTTCTCGATTATTCCACTTTCCAATTTTTCAATATCTCGATTTCTGGAATTTTAGATTCCCGACCTTTAGACTGTTGGTGTTTTAGATTTTGCAATTTTGGCAAATCGCATACCCCCTAAGAAAGGAGAGGGTGGGTGGGCGGGGCTAGTAGCTGCTAAAATAAGACTGATTTTGGCAAATGAGATACTTTCTAAGATAAGAGAGGGTGGGTGGGCGGGACCAGTACGCGTTAAGACTGATTCATTTTTTGATTTTCATTTCAGTTTTTGGTGATTTTGTTTTTTCAATTTTCAAATATTTCAGTTTCTCGATTTTTCGACTATTCAGTTACTCGATGTGTGACATTTCAACTTTTCGATGTTTCGGTTTTTCAGTTCTAGATTCTTTTATTTTTACATTTCTTGTTTAAGACTTCAATTTTTCAATATCTCGATTTTTGGAATTTTAGAACAAAAAAAAATTCCGACGACATGAAACCGAAAACAATAATTAATGTAGAAAATATTATTGAAAAAACTAAAGACGAAAAAAAAACCCGAGAATAAAAACTAAAAGTTCCAGAAATTCGATTTGAAGTGTCGGTTTTTCCAATTCTTGATTTTTCAATTTTGGCATTTTTTTGATTTTTCGTTCCAATTTTTGGTGTTTTCGATTTTTGAATCTTCAAACATCTCAGTTTCTCGATTTTTTCACTATTCGAATACTCCATGACTGACATTTCAAGTTTTCGATATTTCGGTTTTTCAGTTCTAGATCCTTTAATTTTTCCATTTCTTGATTAAGACTTCAATTTTTCAGTATCTCGATTTGAGAAATTTTAGATTCTCCGACTTTTCAATTTTTGGTTTTTTTGATTTTCCGAGTAAAATTTTTCAATATCTCGATTTTTAGTGTTTCCTATTTTCGACATTACAGTTATTCAATGAAATGTCTCATTTGTCGACTTCAATTTTTCAGTTTCTTGTTTTTTCAACTTTTCGATATCTCGATTTTTAACTTTTTAAAAACAGACACACTCAGTATATTATACCATATGATGAAAAAAAAACTGCCAAGTGTGCTTCAGAATTCATGTATTTAAAAAAAAATGTGTTGGCAAAGCTCGATGCCTTGTGTTAAAAATCAAGACGGATTCATAATCCACAAGTATTAGAGATATGTTAGTTTATAAAATTTAAATAATATTTACTATGAAACATTTAGTTGACGTCTACGCAGTCTAGGTCGCAACCTGTAGGTTTTAGGATGGGTAATAATAATTATTTTGTCGTATACCGAGTGTCTGGAAAATGGTGGATTAACTCTTAAATCTTTTTTAGCAATGACATACGCTCTAAGAGTAAGAGAGGGTGGGTAGGCGGGACCAGTACGTGTTAAGATAGATTCAAACTTTCAACTTCTCGATTTTTCCAGTTCTCGATTTTTCGACTTTGGCATTTTTTGATTTTTCGTTCCAATTTTTAGTGTTTTCGATTTTTCAATCTTCAAATATTTCAATTTCTCCATTTTTCGACTATTCAATGACTCGATGTGTGACATTTCGGCTTTTCGATGTTTCGGTTTTTCAGTTCTAGATTCTTTTATTTTTCCATTTCTTGATTAAGACTTCAATTTTTCAATATTTCGATTTTTGGAATTTTAGATTCTCCGACCTTTCAATTTTTGGTTTTTTTGATTTTCCGAGTAAAATTTTATAATATCTCGATTTTTGGTGTTTCCTATTTTTGACATTACAATTATCAAATATTTCAATGTTTCGATTTTTCGGCTTTTCGATTTTTGATTTCGCTTTTTCGACTTTCTGATACTTCGATTTTTGGATTTGTCCACTTCAATTTTTCAGTTTCTTGATTTTTCAACTTTTCGATATCTCGATTTTTTACTTTTTAAAACATACACTCAGTGTATTATACCATATGATAAAAAGAACTGCCAAGTGTGCTTCAGAATTCATGTATTTAAAAAATGTCTTGACAAAGCTGAATGCCTTGTAATAAAAATTAAGCCGGATTCATAAACCACAAGTATTAAAAATAAGTTAGTTTATAAAATTTAAATAATATTTACTATGAAACATTTAGTTGACATCTACGTAGTCTAGGTCCACACCTGCAGGTTTTAGAATGGGTAATAATTATTATTTTGTCGTATACCGAGTGTCTGGTAAATGGTGGATTAACTCTTAAATCTTTTTTGGCAATGACATGCCTAAGAAAAGAGGGGGTGGGCGGGGCTAGCAACTGCCAAGAAAAGACTGATTTTGGCAAATGACAATACCCTCTAAAAAAAGAGGGTGGGTCGGCGGGGCTAGTACCTGCTAAGATATGACTGATTTTGGCAAACGACATACCTTCTAAAAAAAGAGAGGGTGGGTGGGCGGGGCCAGTACGTGTTACGACTGATTCAAATTATCAACTTCTCGATTTTTCGATCTTCAAATATTTCAGTTTCTCGATTTTTCAACTATTCGATATCTCGAGTTTTTAAAATTTCAATTTCTCGATTTTTCGAATTTTCGATTCGTAGTTGCATATTTGAATTTTTCCACCTTTCAATTCCTTGTATATTCGATTTTTTATCCTTCACATATTTCAATCTTACGATTCTTCGACTTTACGTTTTTTCAATTTTTGGAAATTTTGGAGATTTTGCTATATATTTCAATTTCTTGATTTTGAAATTATTTGATATCTCCATTTTCCGAGTTTTCGAATTTTCGTGGTCTAGGTTTTTCTACTTTACCATTTTTTGATTTTTTATTTCAATTTTTTGTGTTTTCGATTTTTCAATTTTAAAATCAGTTTCTCGATATTTCAACTTTTCGACATTTTGGTTTTTGAGTTCTCGATTATTTTATTTGTCCAGCTCTTGATTTAAGACTTCCATTTATCAGTTTTTCAATGTTTAGTGTTTTCTATTTTATTTTACATTTGTCTAAAATTTGAATTTCTCGATTTCTCGACTTTCGATTTTTGAATTGTTCGATTTTAGAATTTTCAAATATTTTCAACATTGCGATTTTTTTATTTCAATTTCTTAAATTTTCAACTTTTCGATATCTCGATTTTCTCAGTTTTTAAATTTTCAATTTCTTGATTTTTTGAATCCTCGATTCGAATTGAACTTCGACTTTTAAGAACCTTATTATTATTATTATTTTGCCATTTTTCGGGCCTAAAACCTCCGGTTTTATCGCCTATTTTAGGTTTTGATAAACTTTTCCTTCCTCCACCTTTGCTGAGACTTACGGAAGTGAGGTATTTTCAACAAGACAAGGCTACAGCGCAAGTATTTATTTAATAAAATGAATTAGTCTTGTACCAATTTTGCTTTGACATTTGCCATTTTTTGACACTTATCAGTGCGGTTCAATCACCAACATGCCAAAGACGCGTTTCAGTTAAAATATTAAAATCAAACACATGTTTCAGCGCAGATAAAGCTCCCAACGCTTCTCTCTCTAAACTCAAACAAAGAAATTACCCCAGCCGTTAAACCTCCAAAGCAATGAAGCAGGGATATCTTAAGAACGTGCCATGAGGCATTCTCGTTACGCCAAAGCAGTTGCGGTTTGTTGCATTTTAATTAAAGTTTCATATTCACGGCAACCGAAAAAAAGCCCTTCGTTGAATATTTAAGTATTTAAAAACTGATTTGACCCCGTCGACTTTAGCTATTAGTTCTCAGGATTTGACACCAATAAAGCAGCCGTTATCAATTTTTTCCTCTCTTATAAATTTTCGTTTTGCGTGTTGATAGTTGCGACTTTATAGTTCTGGCAGATCACCACTATTTTTAGTAATGCGTCAAACTAGTTGGCACAAATTAAAACCAAAAAAATTGAGATAACCGTTGAGATATAAACTTTTCGGGTATTTTAGAGTTTAGTAACGTTATAATTGAGAAATAGTGTGACGAAAGTTTCGAGGACGAAATTTTAGAGCAATCAATATAAAATGTAAGTATAAGCGTCTGTAAAAATGTTTCCACCTTTCCGGAGCCACTTCCGGGTGTCGTCGCCTAATCAAACTAAGGTCACAAAATGCCGCTTTGACATTTTCTCGTAACCTTCTTGCTCTAATATCAAGTCTTCGCTGACATTTTTCCAAATCCAGATCTCCAGCCGATAACTTCACCCCATCCGACGCAAACACAAGACACCCTCGAATCCACGGAAATTCGCGTTTAATCAAGACGGTCGCTTATAATCCGTCGTGATTAGCCGTTAATGTTTTGATGTAATTCCGGCGTAATCTCCCGGCGCTGGGGCTTCGCCCTTCCGTCCCCGGAGCCGCCGCCTCTATTTTCGCTGTATAAACAAAAAGACGAGGCGGCGCTGCACGCTCGAGGGAGCACCGATTTAACGAAGAGGCGATCGGCAATTAGCAGGTGCTAATTATCGGGCTGCACGCGACCCGATGAAGGTTCAATAGGGCGCTCGGGACGAGCGAGACGTTACGCTGTACTCTCGACAAGTAAAAAGTTTGGGAAGCGCCGAATGGAAGCGTTATGGCTCATCCCCTAATCGTCAGTGGCGTGCGTCTTAAGAAGCCATCAATCCTGATTATCGCGTCAGGCGAGTCTCCTCGGCCGCAGCATCTCCGTTTAAAATGTGACTATTTTTCATGCTGTCACTAGCATAATGCATCACGTTTAAGTTTAGCCGTTGGTGCTTTTGAAAACTTATTCCAGCCGACTTCATCAACACGTCAAAACAGGAGGAAAAGATGAAAAACGGAGAATGATATAGTAATTCGGGCTTCTTGTCTTCTTTAATCAAGACGAAAACATGCGGGGCGACCGCACGGGGCGGGGGCGGCGACGAACGGCGGGACTAAAGCGAACACACACAAATTTAAAATCCACAAATGGGGAGGGCGGGACGAGGGCCCTCAGGAGCGGATGCAATATTGTGATATTGCTCCAAATACCTTTTCGCTAGCTCGGAGAAAATAAATAAATAATTAAAAAAAGGTTTCGAATATCAAATCATCACGGTCGGCTGTGGAAAGCTCTCGGAAAAATATCTAATATCGTCCTCGTTATAATGGGGATGAAAGGAACGGGGATGATCGAATGCCGGAATTAATTTTTTAAGAGGGCTTTCAAAAACAATCGGCGGGAGTGTTTGCTGTAGCTTTGGGAAAAACAAAACGGGAGGAGGAGGAAGAGGTTTACGAGCGAATTTCGCGCTCTTGGGGTAGGAAACAGTACTCTTTAATTTTTTGTACTTGTCCAACTTTTTTTAATTACACGAAAACACACTTCTTATTAAACATTAAGCAAGTCAAAAATTTGTACTTATTCTATGCCAGAAAATCTAATTTGTATTTGAATAATTATAATATCAAGAATTTCGAGAAAGATTTCCGAAAATACACTTGTAGTTTATGAACCCGTGTCGAATTTTGAGCCCAAGGATCCAGATTTTTCTAAAAAAAAATTGTATATCAACATTGTCCTCTGAAATTGCAAAACTGAATGCTCTGCTGAAACTTTCTAGACGTTTTAAGGTAAATCGTTAATCAAAATTTATGCCTTTATCGCCCCCTAAAAAAGTTGAAAACGTCAAAAATTTTAGCGAATGAATCTAAAATATGCACAGAAATTCTGAAATTCTAAACATTTCGGAGATTCCAGAGATTCTAGATATTTTAAAATTCGAAAGATACTAAAATCTTTAAAATTTAGAGATACTGAAGTGTTTAGAAAAAATTTGAAAGTTCTACAGATTACAGAAATTCCAGTGATTATTAAGGTTCTGGAGACTCCAAAGATTCGAGACTTTCTAAAGACATTAAAGATTACATTGTGATACTAAAAATTCTAAACAAACTCCTAAACTCTAATTCTAAAGTGTTCAAAATTTCCAAATATTGGAAAGAGTAAAAAATCTGAAGAGTCTGAAGAGTCTACAAACTTTAAAAACTAAAAACTCTAAATACCATAAAAACTCTAAAATATAAGGATTTCAAGGCACTAAAGCGTCTAAAGACTTTAAAAATTTTAAGACTAACGGTTTTAGAGAAATAAAAAAGCCATAGATTCTAAAACTTGCAAAGATCGCGTGAACACGTAAAATGTCAAGGATTTGAAAGATTCCAAAGACTCTAAACAAAACACAAATCTAAAAATCCTAAAGATCTAAAGAATGTTTCCTTTAATTTTTATAAATCTTAAAAGTACTACAGGTTTTGAACATTTGAGATTTTATTATCTTACGAATCTTAGAGATTGTAAAGATTCCAGCGATTTCAAAAATTCTAAAGATTGAGAAACACTTGAAGTCTAAACATTTTCAAAGGCTTTAAAGAATGCTAAAAACTCGAATGACTATAAGGATTTCAGAAATTTCAAAACATTTAAAGATGCTAGAGAAGAACGCTAAAAATTGTAACGGGATTTCAGGAAATTTAAAGTTTCGGAGACTCCAGAGATTACAGATATTTTAAAATTGGAAAGAAGCTAAAAGTGCTAAAGATCTAAAAATATTTAAAATTGTAGAGATACCGAAGTGTCTAGAAAAAATTTTAAAGGTCTGAAGATTACAGAAATTGCAGTGATTCTTAAGATTCTAGAGATTCTAAAGATTCAAGACATTCTAAAGACCTTAAAATTACATTGCGAATTGTAAAGATACTAAAGATTTTAAATAAACCAAAGTTCTAATGTTCTAAATAAAAGAAATATCGATAAAAATCTTAAAAATTATAAAAAACTTGGAAGTGCTAATGATTGTAGAAATTGTAAAAATTCTAGATCAAGACTGGAAAGACTTTAAAGACTACAAACTACCCTAAGATTCTAAAGATTTTAAAGGTTCTAAAGGTCTAAAGACTTTCAAGATTCTTGACCCCTAATTATTATCTTGTAAATCTTAGAGATTGTAAAGATTTAGAGACTGTCGAAATTTATAAATTTTGGAAAATGTAGGAAAATTGTGGTAGAATCTTGTAAATTTCGGAACAGGATGAATTTCAAAATACTCTGTAACTAGAGCCTGATAATTTTAGAAATTTTGGAAAATCTGGAAACTCTGAGCATTTTGTGTGCATATTTTGTAAAATTTGAAAAATCGGGCCAAACTGGAAAATCCAAAAATTCAGAAATTATAAAAATTCTAAACAAAAAACCAAAATTTCTAGTAATTCCAAATATGTCCAAAATTTCCATAGATTGGAAAGACTCTAGAGACTTTGGATTCTAAAGAGTCCGAAAAGTCTAAAGACTAAAAACTGTAAACACTTTAAGATTCAAAAGACTCTAAAACTTGTAAAAAGCGTTTGAACTCTTAAAATGAAAAGATCCTTAATTTTTATTAATCTTAAAAACACTAGAGATCTTGAATTTTGAGCTTTATTATAAAAATTGTAAAGATTTCAGAGTCTCCAAAAATTGCAGACATTTAGAGACTTTTGAGCTAATATAGATTTTGGAAAATCTGGAAAAATTTAAGTCGAAAAATCGAGAAATTAAAATATTTGAAAATTGCAAAATCGAAAGGTAGGAAAATCTAAAATTATAGAAACCTAGATATTGAAAAATCGTAAAGTCGAAAAATTGAAATAACGAAAAATCGAATTATCGAAAAGTCGAAAAATCGAGGAACTAAAACTTGAAATGTCCTAAAATCGAATGGAAAAAACTGAAAAATCGAGAAACTGAAAAATTTAAGTTGAAAAATCCAGAAATCAAAAGATCGAATAATTCAAATCACGAAATGTTGAAAAGACGAAAAACCAAGAAATTCAAATATTTGAAAATTGTAAAATCGGAAATAGAAAACAAAAAAAATCGAGAAATTGAAAAATCCAAGTCCTAAATCAAGAAATGGAAAAATAGAAGAACCGAAATCTCGAAAAGTTGAAATGTCAATCATCGAGTTATCAAATAGTCGAAAAATCGAGAAACTGAAATATTCGAAAACACCAAAAAACGAAAGGAAAATCAAAAAATGGGAATGTCGAAAAATCGAGAACTGGAAAAATCGGCACTTCGAATCGAAAGTTCGAGAAATTGAAAATTCGAAAACTTGGAAAATCGAGATATTGAATATTCTAAAAATCAAGAAATTGAAATATCTAGCAAAATTGGCAACTACTCAAAAAACTGAAAAATCGAAAGTCAAAAAATCGAATATTCGAAAATTCGAAAAATCGAGAAATTGAAAAGTCGAAATCAATAAATCCAAAAATGTTATTCTGTTTAATTTTTTGAGATATCATGTATATACAGGGTGTTGATTTTATCTGTTCACGCCTAAATATTTCTGCATACGCAACCCATTTTACGTTTCATAAACAGCTTTTTTTAATGTTTATTTTTAAATAATAACGAAGGCATAAAGAAAAATGATCAGAACCAAAATTATGTCAAATTATTTCTGTCGGCCAAATATTGTCAATTTTCGTTTGCTTTCTAATGTTTTCGAAATCTGAAAAAAACAGAATAAATTGAGTACGAGTAGTTATTAATTTTTTCAATTTTGTCATTATTTGGCATTGACATTTTTTTTCTGTGGTCCATAAAATATTGTCTATGCGTGAACAGATAAAATGAAAACACTTTATTTTGCCGTAGAATCCTCCCTTTAATCATAAGAATCACAACGAATGTTGACGCTGTTGCAGGGGTAATTTTTCTGTCCTAAAATGAATTAAACCCATGACTGAACCACGACTTGCCCTTCGCACCTCGTGTTCAGCTCCCGCCGGCTCTTCCATCAGCCACCTTGCCCCCGTCCCCCAAAAAAGCGAAATTCCTCCGAATCCACCGTCGTCCTGCGCCGCCCCCGAAATCCTCGAGCGCGCGGCAGGCGCGAAGCGGCAGCTTCAATCTGATTACCGAAATGATATTTCGGTGCGTTTCTGCCAGTCCCGGCTGAATATCAGGAATGGGGCTTAGGTTGAAATCTCGTTTGGAATAGGGAGAGTTATCGATCAGCCCCCGATGTAAGACGCCTGCAGTCATAGATGGAATAGCAATAAGTGGGTGGGAGGGCGCCCCTCGGCGCCCCGCGCCCCGCGCCGCCCGCGCCCGTCCGGGTGGAAAACGAATTAGGGATCAGACGAACAAAAACAGGGGAGTCAAAATATAAAAATAACGCCGCCATTTCTCGGGGTATGTGGCTTATAACAATGCGGTCGCTCACCGGATATTACGGCGGCCTGACACTTTTATTAAAAACATATTGGGGGCGGGGCGGGGGGGCGGACCGACAGTTATTTTACTCGGACAGTAGTAGTGGTGATCGGGGTCGTAAACATCAACAGAATTTTCTAGTTTTCGCTACATATTGGAGCTTCCATTCCGCCTGATGTTTAATTGGAGTTCGGATCAACCCTGCAGACGGCAGGATTTTTTAGAGGGACTTTGACGGAGTTTTGATTATAATTCGTCTGCCAATTCGCCGTAACAAGACGAAGAGCAAAGAGTGAATTTTTATTGCCTTTTCTGGCCTTTTAGGACACTCGATGATTACTTGACAACGGCAACCGGGCGGACTAATTGTACGTGGAGATTTTATTTGCTCTTATTTGGAACGTTCGCTGCCAAATTAGTCGCAGCTTTGTGGAAAAAACACGGAGAGGGAGGAACGACTAAATTTGGTCCTGGACAAGTTTTAACTTATTTTTGTGCTGTGTATTCGGTTTGGTTTTGTTGTTTGGGGATAATTAAAGGGTGCTACTTGTAGCATGTCGGATTCTAGAAATTACGCAGAAATATTTCAACATTTGTCCTATTAAAGTCGTGAAAATGCCCCACGATGAAAGTGATAGTGAAAACTTAAAACCACCAGAAATAATGGCGAAGCAAAAAAACATAATCTACGTACACATTTATCAGACGATGTCATTTTCGGGAGACTCGAAAATTAAAAAAAAATAAAAAAAAACAATACCTTTCCTAATTTTTTTTGGCCCCATATTTTTAATCAGGAGGTTCGAATTAGGGATAGAAATCATTTCCAAAAAAACCAAAATGTGTTTAACCGAGATAGCTTGAGATGGCCGACATTCGAAAATTTTGACCGAAAGAAGCCCCAGAAAAATTGCCAAAAAAATAAACGTGATTCAGTCTTTCTTAAATTAAGGTTTTAGATTAATTCTGCATAGGAGAATGCGTTTTTGATTTCGTTTGTTGAAAATTTTTACTGTTCTAAACCAAATCCTTCTTTAACTAAAACTCAAAAAACCAAATTGCGAGTTTGACCATCCATTACTTTTCAACGGGCAAAGAAAAGGTATTCTGGTTTTTATCATTCGATTACCTATAGTTTCTTTATCATTGAAGGTTATTTTCACCTACATATCTATGTCCGTTTAGAATTTACGTACACATTTATCAGACGATATCATTTTCTGGAGACTCGAAAATTAAAAAAATTAAAAAAAAAAACATCTTTTATTAAATTTGTTTGGGTCCATATTTTTAATCGGGAGGTTCGAATTATGGAAAGAAATAATTTTCAAACAAATCAAAATGTGTTTAACCGAGATAGCTCGAGATGGCCGACATTCAAAAATTTTGACCAGAAGAAGCTCCGGAACACTAAAAAAATAAACGCGATTCAGTCCTCCTTAAATCCAGGTTTTAAATTAATTTTGCCCAGGAGAATGTATTTTTAATTTCGTTTGTTGAAAATTCTTACCATTTTAATGAAATCCATCTATAACCAAAATCCAAAAAACCAAATTCTGAGTTTGTCGGTTTGAAACTTTTGAACTAACAAAGAGAGGATATTCCGGTTTTTACCATTCAATTTCCTGTAGTTTTGTAGCAAAGGGGGTATATTGTTACCTAGGTATCTAAGTCCGTTTAATTTTTGAAAAATAAAAAAAAAATCAAGATCTTTTCTAGAATTTTTTAGCCCCTGATTCCCATTCAAGAGGTTCAAATCAGAATAAGAAGTAATTTTCAAACAAATGTAAGTGCGTTAAATCGAGATAGCTTGAAATTGTCTAAATTCAAAATTTTTGACCGGAATATCTCGGGAAAAATTCAACAAAAAGTTTAATATGTTTCAATCTGCTTGAAATGAACTTTCTAGTATAATTTTGTCGAGCTAAGTACGATTTTAGCATCAGTCGCTGAAAATTTTTACTATTTTAAACGAAATCCATCTTTGACCAAAACCCAAAAAACCAAATTGTGAATTTGACAATTCGTAACTTTTGAACTAACATAGAGAGGATATTCCGGTTTTTACCATTCAATTTCCTATAGTTTTGTGGCCATGGGAGTATATTTTTACCTAGGTATCTAAGTCTGTTTGAGATCTACGTACCCATTTATCGACCTGTGTCATTTTTGGAAAACTCAAATTTTTGAAAAATAAAAAAGAAATTCAAGATCTTTTCTAGAATTTTTTAGCCCCGGATTCGCATTCAAGAGGTTCAAATTAGAAGAAGGAGTAATTTTCAGACAAATGTAAGTGCGTTTCATCGAGATAGCTTGAAATTGTCTAAGTTTAAAAATTTTGACCGTAATATCTCGGGAAAATTTGAGCAAAAATTTAATATGTTTTAATCTGCCTGAAATGAACATTCTAGAATAATTTTGTCCAGCTAAGTAGGATTTTAGCATCAGTCGCTGAAAATTTTTACTATTTTAAACGAAATTCATCTTTAACCAAAACCCAAAAAAACCAAATTGTGAGTTGACAATTCGTAACTTTTGAATTAACAAAGAGAGGATATTCCGGTTTTTACCATTCA
This sequence comes from Zophobas morio, assembly GCF_036711695.1. NCBI lineage: Eukaryota > Metazoa > Arthropoda > Insecta > Coleoptera > Tenebrionidae > Zophobas > Zophobas morio. The sequence continues at coordinate 670,776 of NW_026972108.1, forward strand.
ATTTCCTGAGGTTTTGTGGCCATGGGGGTATATTTTTACCTCGGTATCTAAGTCCGTTTGGAATCTACGTACTTATTTATCGACCGGTGTCATTTTTGGAAAACTCAAATTTTTGAAAAATTAAAAAAAAAATCAAGATCTTTTCTAGAATTCTTTAGGCCCGAATTCTCATTCAAGAGGTTCAAATTAGAAGAAGGAGTAATTTTCAGACAAGCGTAAGCGCGTTTAATCGAGATAGCTCGAAATTGTCTAAATTCAAAAATTTTGACCGGAATATCCCGGGAAAAATTGAACAAAAATTTAATATGTTTCAATCTGCCTGAAATGAACTTTCTAGAATAATTTTGTCCAGCTAAGTACGATTTTAGCATCAGTCGCTGAAAATTTTTGCTATTTTAAACGAAATCCATCTTTAACTAAAACTCAAAAAAAAAACAAATTGTAAATTTGACAGTTCGTAACTCTTAAACTAACAAAGAGAGAATAGTTCGGTTTTTACTATTCAATTTCCTGTGGTTTTGTGGCCATGGGAGTATATTTTTACCTAGGTATCTAAGTCCGTTTCGAATCTACGTACCCATTTATCGACCGGTGTCATTTTTGGAAAACTCAAATTTTTGAAAAATTAAAAAAAATTCAAGATCTTTTCTAGAATTTTTTAGCCCCGGATTCGCATTCAAGAGGTTCAAATTAGAAGAAGGAGTAATTTTCAGACAAATGTAAGTGCGTTTAATCGAGATAGCTTCAAATTGTCTAAATTCAAAAATTTTGACCGGAATATCTCGGGAAAAATTTGAACAAAAATTTAATATGTTTCAATCTGCCTGAAATGAATTTTCTAGAATAATTTTGTCCAGCTAAGTAGGATTTTAGCATCAGTCGCTGAAAATTTTTACTATTTTAAACGAAATTCATCTTTAACCAAAACCCAAAAAAACGAAATTGTGAGTTTGACAATTCGTAACTTTTGAACTAACAAAGAGAGAATATTCTGGTTTTTACCATTCAATTTCCTGTAGTTTTGTGGCCCTGGGGGTATATTTTTACCTAGGTATCTAAGTCCGTTCGGAATTTACGTATCCATTTATCGATCGGTGTTATTTTTGGGAAACTCCAATTTTTGAAAAATTAAAAAAAATCAAGATCTTTTCTAGAATTTTTTAGCCCCGGATTCCCATTCAAGAGCATCAGATTAGAAGAAGGAGTAATTTTCAGACAAATGTAACTGCGTTTAATCGAGATAGCTTGAAATTGTCTAAATTCAAAAATTTTGACCGGAATATCTAGGGAAAAATTTGAACAAAAATTTAATATGTTTCAATCTGCCTGAAATGAACATTCTAGAATAATTTTGTCCAGCTAAGTAGGATTTTAGAATCAGTCGCTGAAAATTTTTACTATTTTAAACGAAATCCATCTTTAACAAAACTCAAAAAAACCAAATTGTGAGTTGACGGTTCGTAACTTTTGAACTAACAAAAAGAGGATATTCGGGTTTTCATCACTCAATTTCCTGTAGTTTTGTGGCCATGGGAGTATATTTTTACCTAGGTATCTAAGTCTGTTTGGGATCTAGGTACCCATTTATCGACCGGTGTCATTTTTGGAAAACTCAAATTTTTGAAAAATTAAAAAAAAATTCAAGATCTTTTCTAGAACTTTTTAGCCCCGAATTCTCATTCAAGAGGTTCAAATTAGAAGAAGGAGTACTTTCCAGACAAATGTAAGTGCGTTTAATCGAGATAGTTGGAAATTGTCTAAATTCAAAAATTTTGACCGGAATATCTCGGGAAAAATTGAATAAAAATTTAATATGTTTCAATCTGCCTGAAATAAACTTTCTAGAATAATTTTGTCCAGCTAACTACAATTTTAGCATCAGTCGCTGAAAATTTTTACTATTTTAAACGAAATCCATTTTTAACCAAAACTCAAAAAAACGAAATTGTGAATTCGGCAGTTCGTAACTTTTGAACTAACAAAGAGAGGATATTCCGGTTTTTACCATTCAATTTCCTGTGGTTTTGTGGCCATGGGGGTATATTTTTACCTGGGTATCTAAGTCCGCTTGGAATCTACGTATCTATTTATCGACAGGTGTCATTTTTGGGAAACTCCAATTTTTGAAAAATTGAAAAAAAAATTCAAGATCTTTTCTAGAATTTTTTAGCCCCGAATTCTCATTCAACAGGTTCAAACTAGAAGAAGGAGTAATTTCCTGACAAATGTAAGTGCGTTTAATCGAGATAGCTTGAAATTGTCTAAATTCAAAAATTTTGACCGGAATATCTCGGGAAAAATTGAACAAAAATTTAATATGTTTCCATCTGCCTGAAATGAACATTCTAGAATAATTTTGTCCGGCTAAGTACGATTTTACCATCAGTCGCTGAAAATTTTTACTATTTTAAACGAAATCCATCTTTAAGCAAAACCCAAAAAAAACCAAATTGTGAATTTGACGGTTCATAACTTTTGAGCGAACCAATGGAGAGTATTCTGGTTTTTACCATTCAATTTCATGTAGTTTTGTGACCATGGGAGTATATTTTTACCAAGGTATCTAAGTCTATTTGGAATCTACGTACCCATTTATCGAATAGTGTCATTTTTGCGAGACCCAAATATTTGAAAAATTTAAAAAAAAATTAAGATCTTTTCTACAATTTTTTAGCCGCGGATTCTTATTCAAGAGGTTTAAATTAGGAAAAGGAGTAATGTTCATACAAACGGAGGTGAGTTTAATCGAGATAACTTGAAATGTTCTAAATTCAAAAATTTTTACCGGACGATTTCCGGAAAAATTGTCCAAAAATTTTATATGTTTAAACCTACCTTAAATTAAGTTTCTAGACTAATTTTGTCCAACTGATGCCTTTTTAGCATCGGCTGTTAAAATTTTTCATTATGTTAAACAAACTCTTCTTTAACCAAAACTCAAAAAACCAAATTGTGGGTTTGACAGTCCATAACTTTTGAACGGATATAGAAAGCGTATTCCGGTTTTTAACACTCGATTTCTAGAAGTTTTCAAATACTATTTCTAGGTTTTCAGGCCAAAATCCGTGCCCGTTTACAATATATGCAAAGATTTAACGGACGGTGTCATTTTTGAGGAGTTCGAATATAAAAAAAAATCAGAGTCCTTCCTACAATTTTTGTGAACCCAAATTCTTATTCAGCAGGTTCGATTTAGAAAAAGTGGTAATTTTCAGACAAATCCAGGTGAGTTTAACCGAGATCACATGATATAGCCCAAATCCCAAAATTTTATCCGCCTGAAATTAAGTTTCTGGACTAATTTTATTCAGCTGAGTGCGATTTTGGCATCAGTCGTTTAAATGTTTTACTATTTTAAACGAAATCTTTCTTTAACCAAAGACTGGAATATTTAAAAAACAAAAAAAAATTAAGACCACTTCTACAATTTTTTTAGTTCCATATTTTTATTCAGGAGGTTCGAATTAGGGAAAGGAGTAATTTTCAGACAAATCGAAGTAAAATTTTCTTGAAATTATTTTTCTGGACTAATTTTATCCATCTGAGTGCGTTTTTGGCATCAATTGTAGAAAATTTTCACCTTTGAAGAAAATATGGAAAATAGAAATCCGGATTCAAACCCAATTTGTTCCGAAAGAAATAATAAACTCACACACGAAGAATTCGTGCAGGAACTAATTAAATATAACCCCATTATTTCGAAAATCTGTTCAGAAACAGTTCTAGACTTCCTGGCCTAATTTAGCCCACCAGATTTCAATTTATTTCTCAAACTAATTCCTCCACATCTTTGAAAGCTGCCATTCTTCGTGTGTATACAATCCATCATGTTCCGGCCGGCGATCCTATCGCTATTCATAACTCGAATAAATAATTCATTAGCCGCGCAAACACCCGAAATGACCCATTAACACAACACACCATCATTTAGTCTTCGCCGAGCCCGATTAGAGCATAATTAAGTAAAAAAGGAGAATCAGACAAATCGCGCTTAATAGCATTATCAAGCTCTTAAGCCCCTTGCCAGATCATTTATTACGATCCGATTTCTCGGATTCCTCCGATTTAATTAGCCACTGAGACATTTCGATTTAATTTCATTCATCCTCCAAACACGGAAACGTCGCCGCCAAAAATGATCCACGGCCTCTGCAATGAAATGAATGGAACGTTCCCGTTTCCAAGCGTCTTGTGAGGTAATTTAACGTTAATGATAATGGAGACACTATCTTTATTCCAGTTCCACGTTATTAATTGCGTCTATTTGCTAAGTGGATAAATCGAAGGAAAAATCGGAATTAATAACGACGAGACGTCGATATGTCGTTACAAGTGGACGCGATTGAGCAGATAAATATACAAATATGGTAATCAGAAATGTGGATGGGTTAGTAATGGGTCTATTTCCCATGGGAGGTGGGAGCGACTTGTTTAGAGGTTTTGTCGCACTAATTTACGTTGTGTTCGTGGATTATTAATGAACGAGGAAAATGTTGAGGACGAATCGAGGTTTGCGGTTTCTCACGGTTTCTGGGTAATGGTGCGATATGTGAAGAGTAAATGAATTGTTTATTTAGTTAACTGTGTCGCCTGAATAACAACATCAATCCGGATTTTTTTCCCGATTCATGTCGGACTTTGTGTTGTTCGAATCTCGAATTCGTGCGACGTCGACAGAAGCCATCCTTAATCGATTCCTGAAAAATCCGATAAGTCTCTCATTAATAAAGCAGCCCGCGGCTCCGTATTAATAACTGAAAACTCCTGTTACGCAGCTCGGCTAACTCGCAAAATGTTATTATAATGGGCTAAACATATTCCACCTGAGGGCTGTCTCATTATAAAGCTGAAACGGCCTCCGGACTCCACGGATCTGCAGCAATTTGCCCGGACTCGTGTGCGTTTTATTGTTTGCCCGGAATCAGGAGAATTTCTTACGCTTAATTGTTTCGATTTGGGCGCGTTTATTCAAATGAGAGATCGTATCGGGACCGGAATGGAAAAAAAATTATTAATCAACGGCCGATAAAGACGGTTTTAGTGGAGGATTATTCAAATAATTACGATAACTTAACGCTACATCACGAGGGGAATTTGACGAAAATGCCGTAAAAACCGCGTCGGATATGATTTAGGGATGTTGTACGAGGAATATGCTAATGGTCGTTCGAGGAACAAAAACTTGCGCGGTTATAAATAAAAATAATCTGGCATTATTCAAATTGTTTCGTAATTAATGGGCATGAAATCTCGAATTCGTTTCGACGCTTCAAGCGTGACTCAGATGCGTGGTGGGCGCTGGAAAATGGTGGACAGAAGGAGTCCTCCGGAAGCTTCGGAATTAACGAAGAAATTAACAAACAGCTACTGAAAAAAATTTAAAAAATATGTTTACACTTTTACGGAAAACTAAAATTAAAAAAATTGTTGCTGGTAAGTGAGCTGTATTTTCTAAGGTTGCTAGCGTTCCGGAAAATGAATAGCAAAATGGTTGTCAATGAAATTTATTTAAGGAAGGTGTTCAAAGCGCCATACTTTTTTACACACCAGTGCTTTCGTAGCGGCGTTTCGCCTCTCTCGATGACTGAAGCGTGTGAGGCTATTAATAAATAATAGCAAAGAAAAATAAAAACAGACTTGGCTTTTGTAGGCAATTGTAGGGTTCTTCGTACTTTACAACCACGGAATTAAAGTGATGGAAGTAACAGGCGTGGACACAGCAAAAGAAGATTCTCTGATTTTGGACCAAAAAATCATTTTGATCTGAAATTTTTTTTTAAAGTGTAATAATTTAACTGTAGTTAAGTTAATCTAATCTCAATTAAAAAATTCAATTCAGCTTTTGTAAACCAGGTCTTAAGGCGGTTCCAGCTAGAACTGGTGAAATTTTGATGACATTTCATCAGATTTCAGTACCTTCTCTTGTTACATACTTAAAAGATCGGACAAAAACCACTGAAATTTCGACTTTGTTAAACAACACATTCAGAACGAGCTAATATTGTTAAAATTTTAAATTTTCAAAATATACGTTGAAGACAAGCTCAAAACATCTGAATTTTAACTTTTTAAAAACAGGCATACTCAGTATATTATACCATATGATCGAAAAAAAAAAACTGTCAAGTGTGCTTCAGAATTCATGTATTTAAAAAAATATGTTGCTAAATCTAGATGCTTAATGATTAAGACGGATTCATAAACCACAAATATTAGAAGTATGTTAGTTTATGAAATTTAAATAATATTTACTATGAAACATTTAGTTGACGTCTAGGTAGTCTAATACGTGTTAAGACTGATTCAAATTTTCAACTTCTCCAACTTTCGATTCGAAGTATCGATTTTTCCAGTTCTCGATTTTTCGACTATTCGATATTTCGGTTTTTCAGTTTTAGATTCATTTATTTTTCCATTTTTGATTTAAGACTTCAATTTTTGAGTATTTCGATTTGTGGAATTTTAGATTCTCCGATCTTTAAATTTTTGGTTTTTTCGATTTTCCGAGTAAAATTTTTCAATATCTCGATTTTTCGTGTTTTCTATTTTCGACGTTACAATTGTCAAATATTTCAATGTCTCGATTTTTCGGATTTTCGATTTTTGATTTCGCTTTTTCAACTTTCTGATATTTCAATTTTTGGATTTGTCGACTTCAGTTTTTCAGTTTCTTGATTTTTCAACTTTTCGATATCTCGATTTTCTACGTTTTTAAAATTTCAATTTCTCGATTTGGATTTTTCCACCTTTCAATTATTTGTATATTCGATTTTTTGGCCTTCACATATTTCAATCTTACGTTTTTTCAATTTTTGGAGTTGTCGTTTTTGCTATATATTTCGATTTGTTGATTCTTAAATTATTCGATATCTAGGTACAATTTCCGAGTTTTCGAATTTTCGTGTACCAAATTTTTCTACTTTACCATTCTGATTTTTCATTTTAATTTTTGGTGTTTTCGATTTTTCAATTTTCGAATATTTGAATTTCTTGATTATTCTCATTTGCCCACCCACCCTCTCTTTTATTACAGGATTTGTCATCTGCCAAAATCAGCCTTATCTTAGCAGGTACCAGGCCCGCCCACCCACCCTCTCTATCTTAGAGGATATCTCATTTTCCAAAACCAGTTTTTGCTTTTTTCGTTATTTCGACTTAAATTTTTCAATTTCTCGACTTTTGGTGCTTTCTATTTTTGATTTTTATCAAATATTTCAATGTCTCGATTTTTTTACTTTTTGATATTTGGATTGTTGTTTTTTGTGTTTTCGATTTTTTGACTTTCAAATATTTCAATCTTACGATTTTTCGACTTCGATTGTTATAAACAGTTAATAGTAATAGGATATATAATGGTCCCTTTAAATTCTGCAAATAAGATGTTCCCATCAGATTATCTCCTAGTAAAAATAATACCGAAAAGTAACATCTGACATTAAATTGGTACTTGCTAATTATTATAGACGAATTTAGAGAGCTTTTTATCATTTTTTTTGGGAAAAGTGTGCTTCTCGTGGTCAAAAAATTTATTTCTACGGAAAACGCTCTTTTATGTTGGTAATGGGTCTTTTCAACAAATTAGTAAACAAATTTTTCTATTTTATAATTTTTGGGTTTTCGCATTTTTGAATTCGATTCATTTATTCTTCTTTCCAATTTTTCAATTTTTAAATTTCCCTATTTTTAGTTTTTCAATGTTCAATTTTTCGTTCCTTTTTTGGTCACATTTTTATCGTTTTTTTTGCGGATTTTTTGCCCTTTTTTTAAATCGTTTTTTTGTATCCTTTCTGTCCCGTTTTTTGTTATTTTAATGGCTTTTGTCAGGTTCTTTATCGTTTTTGGTTGTTCTTTATCGTCTTTTATTTAGTACATTTTTCGTTTTCTGGATTTTGACCTTTTTAAATTGTTTATGACGGTTTTTTCCGCCTTCTTTGTTGTTTTTTTTTTGGTGGCTTTATGTAGCTTTTCTATGGATTTTTTAGCCTTTTTTTAATCGCTTTCTTGTCGATTTTTTTTTCTCAACTTATTTTGTGTAGTTTTTGTCGTACATATTTTTGTGGAGATACTTCTTACGTTTTCTGTAGTTTTCATTTTTTTATTGTCTTCTTTTATCGTACTTCTTTTCTTTTCTTATTTGTTATATCTTGTTTTTTTGGTACTCTTTGAAGTCGCCCTTTTTTTGTCACCGTCGTATTTTTTCTCCCTTTGTTTTTCCATTTTTTTGTGTTTTTTTTTATTGTGAATTTTGTTGTTTTATTTTGTTGTGATTTTAGTCCTTTTTTGTGGATTTTTTGTCCTTTTGAATCGTTTTTTCTTCCTTCTTGTTTTTTGACAGTTTTTTTTTCTTTGTTATGTTTGTTTTTTTATAGTCTTACTTTAGTGCACTTCTTTAATGGTCGCATTTTTGTTGTTTTTTGAAGATTTTTTATCCTTTTTGGCGAATTTTTGGCCCTTTTATTTTTCTCCTCTTTTGCTGTTTATGTTGTTTTTTATCGTCTTTTTGAACACCTTTTTTTCGCTTTTCCGATTTTGTTGGCCTTTTTTTTGTTCTTTTTTTGGATCACCTTCTTTATCGCTTTTTTTTTACTTTTGTTGTTCTTTTACCGTCCTTTCTCTATTAAGTTTTTTCAGTCCCTGGTTTGTCGCCTTTTTTGCCTTTTTTTCGTTGTTTTTTTTTTTTGGTGGATTTTTTCATCCCTTTTTAATCATTGCCTTCTTTTTTGTCGGCATTTTTGTTACGGATTTTTTGTCTTTTTTTACCCTTTTTTTCTCTCCCCCTTTTTTGACTTTTTTTTGTCGTCCTTTTTTTGTGACTTTTTTTGGCTGCGTTTTTTTTGGCGAATTTTTTGCCCATTTTTAAATCGTTTTGTGACACCTTTTTTGTCCCGTTTTTTGTTACTTTAATGGCTTTTGTCAGGTTCTTTGTCGTTTTCGGTTGCTTCTTTATCATCTTTTTTTGGTACATTTTTTCGTTATGTGGATTTTTTGACCTTTTTGAATTGTTTCTGACGGTTTTTTCCGCCTTTTTTGTTGTTTTTTGGGCGTCTTTATGTAGCTTTTCTATGAATTTTTTCGCCCTTTTTTTAATCGTTTTCGTATCGATTTATCTTCTCAACTTATTTCGTCTACTTTTTGTCATACATTTTTTTTTTTGGGTATATTTTTTACGTTTTCTGTAGTTTTCGTTTTTTTATCGTCTTCTTTTATTGTACTTCTTTTCTTTTCTTACTTGTTATCTCTTTTTTTTGCCGTTTCTAAGATGTTTTTTTTTTTGGTACTCTACAGTCGCCTTTTTTTTTCTCACCGTTTCTTAGTTATCGTGTTTTTTCTCCCTTTGTTTTTTCGCTTTTTTGTGTTGTTTTTTTTGTTGTGATTTTTGTCGTTTTATTTTGTTGTGATTTTAGTCCTTCTTTCTGGATTTTTTTGTCCTTTTGAATCGTTTTTTCTTGCTTCTTTTTTGACAGTTTTTTTTCTTCTTTTTTTTTGTGTTTGTTTTTTTATAGACTTACTTCAGGGCACTTCTTTAATGGTCGCATTTTTTGTTGTTTTTTGAAGATTTTTTCTCCTTTTTTCCGCCTTTTTGGCCCTCTTTTATTTTTCTCCTGTTTTGTTGTTTCTATTGATTTTTATCGTCTTTTTTGAACACTTTTTTTCGATTATTCCGATTTTGTTAGCCTTTTTTTCGTTTTTTTTTTGGGTCACCTTTTTTATCGCTTTTTTTTACTTTTGTTGTTCTTTTACCGTCCTTTCTCTATGAAGTTTTTTCAGTCCTTGTTTTGTCGCTTTTTTTGCCTTTTTTTTTCGTTGCCTTTTTTGTGGTGGATTTTTTCACCCCTTTTTAATAATCATTTTCATGTCAGCTTAGTTTCCCTTCTTTTTTGTCGGCATTTTTGTTACGGTTTTTTGTCTTTTTTGTTACCTTTTTTCTCTCCTCCTTTTTTGACTCTTTTTTGTCGTAATTTTTTTGTGACTTTTGGCTGCGTTTTTTTGCGGATTTTTTGCCCATTTTTAAATCGTTTTTTGGCACCTTTTTTGTCCCGTTTTTTGTTACTTGAACGGCTTTTGTCAGGTTCTTTGTCGTTTTTGGTTGTTCTTTACCGTCTTTTTTTTTGGTACATTTTTCGTTTTCTGGATTTTTTGACCTTTTTAAATTATTTCTACCGGTTTTCTTCCGCCTTTTTTGTTGTTTTTTAGGCGTCTTTTTGGTGGCTTTATATAGCTTTTCTATGGATTTTTTCGCCCTTTTTTTATTGCTTTCGTGTCGATTTTTCTTCTCAACTTATTTTGTCTACTTTTTGTCGTACATATTTTTGTGGAGATATTTCTTGCGTTTTCTGTAGTTTTCGTTTTTTATTGTCTTCTTTTATTGTACTTCTTTTCTTTTCTTATTTGTTATCTCTTGTTTTTTTGCCATTTCTAAGATGTTTTTTTTTTGTCACCGTTTTTAGTTGTCGTATTTTTTCTCCCTTTGTTTTTCCTCTTTTTTTGTGTCTTTCTTTTTGTTGTGAATTTTGTCGTTTTATTTTTTTGTCATTTTAGTCCTTTTTGTGGATTTTTTGGTCCTTTTGAATTGTTTTTTCTTCCCTCTTTTCTTTGACAGTTTTTTTTCTTCTTTTTTTATGTTTGTTTTTTATAGTCTTGCTTTAGTGCGCTTTTTTAATGGTCGCATTTTTTGTTGTTTTTTGAACATTTTTTGCCCTTTTTATCCTTTTTGGCCTTCTTATTTTTCTCCTCTTTTGCTGTTTATGTTGTTTTTTATGATCTTTTTTGAACACCTTTTTTTCGCTTTTCCGATTTTTCGTTTTTTTTTTGGGTCACCTTCTTTATCGCTTTTTTTTAGTGGATTTTTTTCACCCCTTTTTTAATCGCTATCATATCAGCTTATTTTGCCTTTTTTTTTGTCATCGACATTTTGCAATTTTTTTGTTGTTTTTCATTGTCTTTTTTGGCATCATTTCTGTTTTTCGATTGTTTGCGTTTTTTACCTTTTTTTTTAAATCGCTTTTTGGCATTTTTTTTGTTACCTTTGTGACTTTTGTCAAGTTTTTTTTGTCGGTTTTGGTTGTAACATTGATTTGATGCACTGTCATTCATAAAAGTACATTAAAACAAAACTTAAAATTTTTTCAAAGCCAATGCTGCACATTGTGCTATAATTCCAGTTGAACAGCCAACTTTTAACACTACAAATTTTATCTTGATTTGCTGGGGTCTAAGCATTTTCGGAGAGAAAGATATTTTTTTTAAATAAATTACTTCACTGTCTTTTTGGCTCAAACAAGAATCGTGAATATCTAAACCAGTAAATGAAAAAAATGCTGTAAAAAAATACGTTACATAATTTTTTGTTGACAGTTGACCGAGTAAGAATTTCGCCTCAAAACGTGGTAGACATTCCCAGAGCTGGCGTTTGTTCGGGGGTGAAACTTAAGCCCGCCTTTGAAGCCTGTGTTCCAACAAATTGGTTGACCTCCTCGTCGTATATCATTTTTGAATCGTCGACATCTTCCTTCCAATTATTTTTATCTCTTCCGGATCGGAGAGCAGCGAGCGTCCGTTAATTAGTCCGCCCATTGTGGTAAACGTAAACCGGGGGTTGTCGCCGTCCCGCGCCAACTTTACGTGTGTTTTACATGGGGCTTAATAGCCGCCGCCTTTATCTCTCTCCTCCATCGTCGGCTGTCAAACCGGCGCTTGTAAATCGCTAATTAATTTCCCGAATTAGCGGCGAAATGCCGTCGTTTTGGCGACTTGCGCCCGTTATCCGCCACCTGCCGCCGCCCCCCGCATTCCATCGTCGCGTGACGGCCCCGCCGCCGCTATTATTAAATTATTAAATTAGATACGAAGTAATACAAAAATATCGATGGCAAGAGCGGATGCGTGACTGGATTTGTCGACGCATTACTCTATAATTTAGACTTATTAGCTATGTCATCCATTTTTGGTTATATCTTACTTTATATTTCATGACGCACGCCACGCATTCGTCATCCCCCCCGCCCCCGTTCAATTATTCACCCGACACATGTCGTTGTTCCGGGGCGAGGGCGAGGGGCGCCTTCTTGCCTAAAACAAATCCATCAAGAGGGCTAGGTAAGTGGAGGATAATGGTGGACGCGGTGAATATTTCATAGCGGCTCCCCCGGGAGCTCATTAGGGGGCGCTGCTGTCGCTGTCACGGCCTGCTGCGATTCCCACGTCACGCTGTTCCCGCGATTGGCCGGCGTCGCCGCGATGGCGCTCGCTGCCTCATAACTTAACGATTTCTGGCTGGGTACACAAACGTAGTGTGAACGGTGCTTAAGCATGCAGGGCCGCCGGAAGTGACGGCGAGATTGCGGCACGCGAGCGCCGCCGCCGAGGATGGTCGTCGCGTGGCTGCTGCTGGCGGTGGTGTTGGGGATGGTGCTGTTCCGACACTTCGTAGCACCGACGCAAGAACCGTCCCGAACATGAAGAAACCAGAAGACGCTTCGGCTTCGAGTGACTAAATTATGTAAAACTGTTGACGAAATATAGTGTTTCGTTTGTTGTTCATTGAAGAGTACTTCACCCCCCACCCTTTCCACACTCCATATATAGCCTGACAGCGTTTGACAAAAAGAACGATAACTAAGAGAAGGTGTTAAGAGTTCCAGTAAGTATTATTAAACAATATGGGAGAGAATAATGGTGGATTTACGCACTAAAAGCGACACTCCGGGATCTTAACACCATCCAATGAGGTTCACGAATCAACATATAGATAAGTTGTTGAAACGTAGAGATTCAAACCGAGACTTGTTGCACACATACACGGGGCACTGTTATAGACGTTCTTCAGCAACACTACATGCGTGTATAGAGAACGGTTCTAAAAATGTCTTTGAGGTTAAAATAACTCGGTAGGAAATCTAAAAATGACACAAGAGTTTTTTCCTTATTATTTGGGTAAGTAATATATAAGCAAAAATTCTACAATATATACTGGAATTCGCACAACTAGAAATGTCAAGATCAGTTCAGCAGTCTGAAATACACTTATGTGTTACCCGATTTATTTGAGCGATATAGTAGAACCAATAACACTCTGTATACACTTTCAGGATTTTTTTTTCAAAATTAGATTCCTATTTTTTTCAATAATTTCTTAAGACATCCCGAATATAATTTGAGAATTATAATCTACGGCGTGTTAGTTAACTATGGTACCAGCTTTTGCCACTCTCGACAAAAAATTACTATTTTTTGGAAATTAATTTTTATTTTTCAAGATGATTTAAACAGATATTGGAAAACGAGTCCAGACAGGATTTCTCTTCTGGAATAGAGCCAGATTAATTTTTTTTTTTTAAATACGTAATCTGTAGGAGAATTCTCAACATAACATTTTTTCGGTTGTAAGGAAGCGACTTTGGCTTTTTTTTTGAACATCTGCCTTTTGGATAATGTCTTTTACAATTTTTTTGGAAAATGAAAGACTGTTCTAAAATAACATTAGATTCGCATGAAATTTTTTTGGTTATAATGAAGCGATGTTGGAATTTTTTTTTTTGGAAAATTTTCCTCTCCAGTAAAGTCACTTTCAAGATTTTTTCGAAATTTTTTCCAAATTAGATTTTTCTTTTTTGAGTCCTTTGATAATAATATTTATTTGGTATCATCTTTTTCCCGTCTCGAAAAAAAAAGTTCTAATTATTTTTTTTTATTTAATTTGTATTTTTCAGATGAATTAAACAGATATTGAAAAAAATGGCTCAAGGTTGGTAATCTCGGGAAAATTCAGTTCAAATCAATATTTTTCTTCTATAATGGGGCCACTATTAAGATTTTTTTGGAAATTTTTTGGATGTTAGTTTCTTATTTTCCACCTCTACGTAAAGGATTATTCAAAAACTAATTTTAGAAGTGTAGTGTTGGGGATAATTCTCGATGTGACAACTTTTTTTTTTGTTACAATGAAATGACTTTAGCATATTTTTGGAAATTTTTTCTCTCGAATAAAATCAGCATTAAGATTTTTTTGGAATTTTTTTGGAAAATAGATTATCTTTTTTTTCTTATTTAATAAGACATTTCGAATATAATTTCAGAGTAGTAATTTACGACTTGTTCCTTATTTAGTATCATGTTTTTCCACTCTCAAAAAAATAACTATTTTTTGGAATTTAATTTTTATATTGCCAGATGATTTAAATAGATTTTAAAAAACGAGTCCAGACTGGTAATCTGCGAAAAATGAAACAACACTTTTCTTTTGGGAAAAGGCCAGTTTTGAATTTTTTTTTTTTGAAAATTTTTTAAATTAGTTTTTCATTTTTCACCTCGATTTGAAAGACTGTTCGAAAAATAACTTTCGATTCGTATTCTGTAGGAGAATTCTCAATATGATAACATTATTTTGGTTCCAACGAAACAACTTTGGCTTTTTTTTTAATCTACCTCTTGGATAATGCCATTTTTATGATTTTTTTGGAAAATTTTTCGAATTTAGTTTCTCATTTTTCACTTTGATTTGAAAGACTGTTCTAAAATAACTTTACATTGGAATTGCATTTTTTTGGTTACAATGAAGCGATTTTAGCTTTTTTTTGCAAAATTTTCCTCTCGTGTAAAGTCGCTTTTAAAATTTTTTGGAATTTTTTTCCAAGTTAGATTTTCCTTTTTTGAGTTCTTTGATAATAATACATCCCAAATATAATTTTATACTAGTAATCTATGGCCCATTACTTATTTGGTATCATCTTTTTCCCATCTCGAAAAAAAAATTCTAATTATTTTTTTTAATTTAATTTTTATTTTTCCAGATGAATTAAACAGATATTGAAAAAATGGCTCCAGGTTGGTAATTTCGGGGAAATTCACCTTAAAACAATGTTTTTCTCCTGGAATAAAGCCACTTTTGAGATTTTTTTGGAAAATTTTTGGAGATTAATTTCTCATTTTTCACCTCTACGTGAGAAAAATTTTTTTGGATAAATAATTCTCCTTTCGAATGAAATCACGTCTAAGATTTTTTGGATTTTTTCCAAATTATATGTTCATTTTTTTAAGTCATTTGATCAGACATCCCGAAATTGTTTAAACTGATATTTGAAAAAAGAATTCAGATTGGCAACCTGAGGAGAATTCACTTTAAAACAGAATACTTTTTTCTTGCAGATTTTTTTTGGAAAAGTTTTGAAAATTGGTTCCTTATTTTTCAACTCTATTTGGGGGACTGTTCCTAAAATAATTTTCAGGTCGTAATCTGTACGAAAATTTTCTACATGGCAGAATTTTTTGCGTTAAAATGAAGCTACTTTGGCTTTTTTTTGGAAAATTTGCCTTTGTTTTTTTGTTAGAATTATCTGTGACAGCTTTTTTTTTTCGTTATAATGAAACAGTTTTAGCATATTTTTGGAAAATTTCTTCTCGAATAAAATCAGTTTTAAATTTTTTTTGGGAATTTTTTTTGGAAATTAGGTACTTTTTTTTTAGCTACTTAATAAGGCATTCCGAGCATAATTTCAGAGTAGAAATATCAAATCAGCATATACATCATTTGTTGAAACGTAGAGATTCATACCGAGACTTGTTGCACACATACACGGGGCACTCTTATAGACGTTCTTCGGCAACACTACATAGGTGTATAGAGAACGGTTCTAGCAATACGTTTGAGGTTAAAATAACGTCATTCGGCCAGAAATCTCAAGATGACACGTTTTATCTTTATTATTTTTGGTAAGTAATATATAAGCAAAAATTCTACAATATACCTATACTGGAATTTGCACAACTAGAAATGTCAAGATCAGTTCGAGACTCTGAAATACACTGATGTGTTAACCGATTTATTTGAGCAGTACTAGAACCGATACACTCTGTATATTTTCACGTAAAAATTCCTAAAATGTTGCTACATAACGAAGCGATTTTGGATTTTTGGAAAATTTTCCTCTGGAGTAGTCACTTTCAGGATTTTTTTTTCGAATTTAGATTCCTATTTTTTTCAATAATTTCTTAAGACATCCCGAATATAATTTGAGATTTATAATCTACGACGTGTTACTTCTATGATGCCACTCTCGAAAAAAATTTACTATTTTTTGGAAATTAATTTTTATTTTTCAAGATGATATAAACAGATATTGGAAAAACGAGTCCAGACAGGATTTCTCTTCTGGAATAGAGCCAGATTAAATTTTTTTTTAGATTCGTAATCTGTAGGAGAATTCTCAATATAACATTTTTCGGTTGTAAGGAAGCGACTTTGGCTTTTTTTTTTTGAAAATCTGCCTCTTGGATAATGTCACTTTTACAATTTTTTTGGAAAATTTTTCAAATTCAGTTTCTCATTTTTCACTTGGATTTGGAAGACTGTTCTAAAATGACATTAGATTCGCATTGAATTTTTTCGGTTATAATTCCGAGTAAAACACTTTCAAAATTTTTTGGAAATTTTTTCCAAATTAGATTTTTCTTTTCTGAGTCCTTTGGTAATAATACATCGCAAATATAATTTTAGACTAGTAATCTACGGCGCATTACTTATTTGGTATCATCTTTTTTCATCTCGAAAAAAAAGTTCTAATTATTTTTTGAAATTTAATTTTTATTTTTCCAGAAGAATTAAACAGATATTGAAAAAATGGCTCCAGGTTGGTAATCTCGGGAAAATTCAGTTCAAAACAATGTTTTTCTTCTGGAATGGAGCCACTATTAAAATTTTTTTGGAAATTTTTTGGAAGTTAACTAAAAAGTAATTTTAGATTTGGAATGTTCGGGATAAATCTCTGTGACAACTTTTTTTTGTTACAATGAAGCGACATTTGCATTTTTTTGGAAAATTTTCCTCTCGAATAAAATCAACTTTAAGATTTTTTTGGAAAATAGATTATGTTTTTGTTTTTGTTATTTAATAAGACATTTCGAATATAATTTCAGAGTAGTAATTTACGACGTGTTACTTATTTGGTGTCACCTTTTTCCACTCTCAAAAAAGAAACTATTTTTTGGAATTTAATTTTTATTTTGCCAGATGATTTAAATAGATTTTTAAAAAACGAATCCAAACCCGTACTCTGCAAACAATTCATTCTAAAACAAAACTTTTCTTCTGGAAAAAGGCCAGTTTTGAATTTTTTTTTTTTAGAATTTTTGAAACTTAGTTTTTCATTTTTCACCTCGATTTCGAAAAACTGTTCGAAAAATAACTTTCGATTTGTAATCTGTAGAAGAATTCTCAATATTATGCCATTTTTCTGTTTGTAACGAAGCGACTTTGGCTTTTTTTGAAAATCTACCTCTTGGATAATGTCATTTTTACAATTTTTTTGGAAAATTTTTCGATTTTAGTTTCTCATTTTTTACTTTGATTTGAAAGACTGTTCTTAAAATAACTTTAGATTCGCATTGAGAGCTTTTTTTTTTTGAAAAATTTTCGTCTCGAGTAAAGTCACTTTCAAGATTTTTTGGAATTTTTTTCCAAGTTAGATTTTCCTTTTTTGAGTCCTTTGATAATAATACATCGCAAATATAATTTTAGACTAGAATCTACGGCGCATTACTTATTTGGTATCATCTTTTTCGCATCTCGAAAAAAAAAAGTTCTAATTATTTTTTTAAATTTAATTTTTATTTTTCCAGATGAATTAAACAGATATTGAAAAAATGGCTCCAGGTTGGTAATTTCGGGGAAATTCAATTCAAAACAATGTTTTTCTTCTGTAATGGAGCCACTATTAAAATTTTTTTGGAAATTTTTTCCAAGTTAGTTTCTTATTTTTCACCTCTACGTAAATTGTTACAATGAAGCGACTTTGGCACATTTTTGGAAAGTTTTTCTCTCGAATAAAATCAGCTTTAAGATTTTTTTGGAAATTTTTTGGAAAATAGATTATCTTTTTTTGATTATTTAATAAGACATTTCGAATATAATTTCAGAGTAGTAATTTACGACATGTTACTTATTTGGTATCATCTTTTTCCACTCCCAAAAATAAAACCTATTTTTTGGAATTTAATTTTTACTTTGCCATATGATTTAAATAGATTTTTAAAAACCGAATCCAAAACCGTACTCTGCAAACAATTCATTCTAAAACAACACTTTTCTTCTGGAAAAAGGCCAATTTTGAATTTTTTTTGATAATTTTTGGAAATTAGTTTGAAAGACTGTAGGAGAATACTCAATATAATGACATTTTTATGGTTGTAAGGAAGCGACTTTGGCGTTTTTTTTTTGAGTGATGTTACTTTTACAATTTTTTTGGAAAATTTTTCGAATTTAGTTTCTCATTTTTCACTTTGACTTTAGCCTTTTTTTTTGAAAATTTTCCTCTCGTGTAAAGTCACTTTTAAGAATTTTTGGAAATTTTTTCGAAATTAGATTTTTTTTGACTCATTTAATAATACATCACGAATAAATAAATTTCAAACTAGTAATCTACAGCTCATTACTTATTTAGTACTTTAGTATCATCTCTCGAAAAAACGATTTAAATTATTTTTTGAAATTTAATTATTATTTTTCCAGATGAATTAAATAGATATATGATTTTCTCCTAGAATAAAGCCACTTTTAAGATTTTTTTGGAAAATTTTTGCAAATTGATTTCTCATTTTTCACCTCTACGTGAGAAATATTCCAAAATTAATTTTAGATTTGCAATCTGTGGAAAATTCTCTATATAACAGCATTTTTTTGATTAAAATGAAGCCTCTTCAGTATTTTTTTGAATAAATAATTGTCCTTTCGAATGCAATCACGTCAAAGATTTTTTGGACTTTTTTCCAAATTATATTTTCATTTTTTTAACTCATTCGATCAGACATCCCGAAATTACTTAAACAGATATTTGAAAAAGACTTCAGACTGGTAAACTGAGGAGAATTCACTTTAAAACAGAATACTTTTTTCTTGAGCCACTTTGAACATTTTTTTTTTTGGAAATTTTTGAAAATTGGTTCCTCATTTTTCATTTTTATTTGAGGGACTGTTCCTAAAATAATTTTCAGGTCGTAATCTGTAAGAAAATATTATACATGGCAGAATTTCTTGGGTTAAAATGAAGCTACTTTGGCTTTTTTTTGGAAAATTTGACTTATTTTTTGTTTTTTTTTTCGAAATAAGATTATCATTTTTTCAGTCTTTTGATCAGACATCCGGACTATAATTTCAGATTCGTAATCTATGACATCTTATCTACTTATTTTGTAGCATATTTTTCCACTCAAAAAAATTGTTTAATTTTTATTTTTCCAAATTATTTAAAGGGATTTTGGAAAAACGACTTCAAATTGGCAACCTGAGGAGAATTCACTTTTGTTCTCAAATAAAGCGACTTTTAAAGGAGAGAAATTTCCTAAAATAATTTTCGGTCAGTAACCTGTAGGAGAATCGTCTACATGGCAGAATTTTTTGAGTTAAAATGAAGCCACTTTGGCTTTTTTTTTGGAAAATTTGTTTTATTTTTTTGTGTTTTTTTTCGAAATAAGATTCTCATTTTTTTCAGTCTTTTGATCAGACATCCGAACTATAATTTCAGATTGTAGCATATTTTTCCACTCAAAAAAGTTGTTTAAATTTTTTTTTAATTTTTATTTTACTAAATTTTTTAAACGGATGCTGGAAAAACGACTTCAGATTGGCAACCTGAGGAGAAGTCACTTTTGTTCTCAAATAAAGCGACTTTTAAAGGAGAATTTACTTTAAAACACAAGACTTTTCGTTTCGACTAGAACCACTTGGAAATTTTTTTTGGAAAATTTTTGGAAATTGGTTTCCCATTTTTCGCCTCTATTTGAACTACTGTTCCAAAAATAACTTTCAATTTGTAATTTGTAGAAGAATTCTCTGTGACAGCTTTTTTTTTGTTAAAATGAAGCAAATTTGGCATTTTTTTGGAAAATTTGCCTTATTTTTTGTGTTTTTTTTTTTTTTTCGAAATAAGATTCTCATTTTTTTCAGTCTTGATCAGACATCCGGACTATAATTTCAGATTGTAGCATATTTTTCCACTCAAAAAAGTTGTTTAAATTTTTTTTTAATTTTTATTTTACTAAATTTTTTAAACGGATGCTGGAAAAACGACTTCAGATTGGCAACCTGAGGAGAAGTCACTTTTGTTGTCAAATAAAGCGTCTTTTAAAGGAGAATCTACTTTAAAACACAAGACTTTTCGTTTCGACTAGAACCACTTGGAAAATTTTTTTGAAAAATTTTTGGAAATTAGTTTCCCATTTTTCGCCTCCATTTGAACTACTGTTCCAAAAATAACTTTCAATTTGTAATTTGTAGAAGAATTCTCTATGACAGCTTTTTTTTGTTAAAATGAAGCAACTTTGGCATTTTTTTGGAAAATTTTCAGTCACTTCCAAGTTTTTTTGAATTTTTTTTCCAAATTAAATTCTTATATTTTTTTAGTCAGTTGGTAGGACATCCCGAATATAGTTTCAGATTCATATTCTAAGGTGTGTTATTTATTTGGTACCATGTTTTTCCACCAAAAAAAAGATGTCTTAACAATTCTTTGTAATTTTAATTTTAATTTTTCCAGATGATTTAAACATATATTGGAAAAACGATTCTAGACTCGTATCTGATGAGAATTCTCCCTAAAAACACAATACTTTTCTCTTCGAATTTTTCAAATTCGAAAATTTTTTGGAAAATTTTCTGAAATTATTTTGTGATTTTTCATCTCTATTTAAAGTACTACTCTAAAAAATCTTCAGGTTCATAATCTGTAGGAGAATTCTCGATATGACAGCACTTTTTTGGTTTTAATGAAGCGAATTTAGCATTTTTTCGACAATTTACCTCTCTAGTAAAGGCACTTTTAAGATTTTTTTGGAAAATTTTTCGAATTTAGTTTCTCATTTTTCACCTTGAATTGAAAGATTGTTCCAAAATAATTTTAGATTCGTAATCTGTAAGAGAATTCTCTATGTGAGAGCATTTTTTTGGTAACAATGAAGCGATTTAAGCATTTTTTTGAACAATTTTCTTCTCGAATTAAGTCACTTTGAAAGTTGTTTTTTTTGGAAAATTTTTTCGAAATTAGATTCCATCTTTTTCAGTTATTTGATAAGATGGTAAGACATTCCGAATATAATTTCAGACTAGTAATTTACGACTTGTTACTTATTTGGTATCATCTTTTTCCACTATCAAAAAAAAAGTTTTAACTATTTTTTGGAACTTAATTTTTGATTTTCCACATGATTTAAACAGATATTGAAAAAATGATTCCAAACTAATAATCTCGGGAAAATTCACTTTAAAACAATGTTCTTCTTCTGGAATAGGGGCACTTTTAAGATTTTTTGGAAAATTTTTGGAAATTAGTTTCCCATTTTTCGCTTCTGTTTTGATTCCAAAATCAACTTTCCGTTCATAATTTGTACAAGAGTTCGCTACATGACAGCATTTTTTTGGTTAAAATGAAGCAACTTTAGAATTTTTTGGTGTATTTTCAAAAATCCCTGCCAAGTTTTTTGGAATTTTTTTCGAAATTAAATTCACATTTTTTTTTTTTTTTAGTTATTTCATAGGACATCCGAAAATATTTTCAGATTTATATTCTCCGGTATGTTATTTATTTGCTACCATATTTTTCCACCAAAAAAAATAGTCTTAATATATGTTTTTTTATTTTTATTTTTATTTTTTCAGATGATTTAAATATATATGATTTACAATTTCAATGGAACACCCTTATTATTTGAGAGGGTATGTCATTTCTCAATACGAAATCTGCCAAAGTCAGTCTTACCTTAACAAGTACTAGCCCCGCCCACCCGCCCTCTTCTCATTCTCAGGACCAATTTTTATTCAGGGAAAATAAAACTAATCACTGAAATAGAGGCGGGGTGGGTGGGTGGGGTTAATTATATGTTCTTCTGTAGAGTGGGAGTGGGAAATAATAGAACCTAGGCTGCAAAAAAGTGAAAAAAAAATCGCCAATCGTAAATTTTTGTTGTAACATTTGCTAAAAGATTTACTTTTTATTTCAGAAAAAAAAATCTTATGGGTGGTTGGGAATGTTTAAGTTTAACATTTTCCCAAGTTTTAAATTTAATTTTTTTCTCCTCTTAATAAAATCTAAAACAAAATCTAAAATTATTCCGGACATGATAAAACGGTAATCGGTGATTGTTCATCTCTTTGAAATTATTGATGAGGTCATTTAATTTTTAATGTACCCGGAAATATGTTGTTATTAATTACTGTAATTTGTACCTTCTAACTCCTGTTTTCATTATTATAAAAAACTGAAAGCCAGCAAACTTCCAATTTTGTCGTTTCGTTTAATCGGCCGTTGCTTTTCCAGGTGTTCGGTTACCGCAAACGCTCCAATTATAAATCATCCCGAAAACAGTAATTTTTAATTACGGCTTTGTAATTACGGCGAAGGTAGCTATTAAATACAAATAAAACGCATATCGATTTGGGCCGCATTGTGTGTCTAAGCCTCGACGCATTAAGCCAACAGGTGCACGGACCCGAGCAGGTATCAAGGTGTCAAAAAATGTGATCTAATCGCCGCATTGTAATCTAATAAAAACGGATCTCATTCTCCTTTCACGAGATTATTTTCACATTAGAGAGGAAGAAAAAAGCGACGCACGAACTGTCATTCGAGCAAATTACTCTGGTTAACACAAACTCGCCTCATTAATATTTATTACGGGATGAATTATTAATATTTACGTAATTAGTCGCTTGTAATTCTGTAATTAGCGTGTAGACAATAGGTTTTCGGCAGGGACGGATTTAGGCTCGGCGGTTACGTCGTCCAATCAGAACCGGGGAATTAACGCCGGACATAAACGTCGAGGGAGATATAGAGTGGTCGAAATGTGGCCATATTAAGACGTTTATGCCAACACGACAAAGTCGTAAAAGCTGAAAGTAAAGTCGCGTCTAAGTTAATTAGCGCCGTCGTAAACTTACGGCTTAATTATTACTGTGTGTGGATTTTGGTCATTTTCGCGAAATTAATTACCACGTCGAAATTAAATCAAATTCGCGTCCACGCGCTGTATTTTCGTCCATAATGCAAAAGCACGATTCCGTAAATTTGTAAAGCACGCCAATTATGACAAGCGTTTTTTAGAAAATTGAATATACCTACGCTGATAAGTAATTTTATGATAAATTGGAATCGCGAAGTTGTTAAAGAGACCAGTCGCTCTGCTGATTGTGTGATCTGGATCACCCTTTTCGCTGCGGCTCTTCGGCTTGGTCCGCACGAAAATATATCAGAACATAATGATTGTTAAAAATGTCGACATGCATAACAAGTCGCTTTGCAATTTCTCCCTTTTTATCCGCGTCGCTCGTTAAGTAAATTCCGAATCGGTCCCATATTTCCAAAGGTGTTTAATTACCGATACGGGGATAATTGGGACGGGGGAATTTGTTTAATTATGGCGTAATTGACGGGGGTCGAAAATGTTTGCGGGGAAATTTGGCACTTTCGAGGTTTGTTTGTTTCGTGGTTTGAGGTCGAGCGTTTTTTCTATAAAGTGGACATGAAAAGAATTTGATGACCAATTTTCCAAAAAATACTAAAGTGGACATTATGGCCAATAGTTTTTTGTATTTTTTACTACTTCTAGAAAAATCATATCGCCCGTCTTATCGGTCTCCCAGGCCCGAATTATCAATATTTCCATCCTAAAAATCATTCATCCGGAGTAGGTATAAAACTCCCAGAAATCGAATGGTTCCAACAAGAAGTTAACATTTTGAACCGTTTTGAAATAGTTGACGTAAACTCGAAAAATATATTTTGAGATAAGGCTTGAAACGCGATTTTGATTGAAATCGACTTAATTTCCGACAACTAATGTCCGAATAAAGCTCCACAGTACAAAATTAGACTTGACACTCAAGTCAAGAGTTGGATTTTTTCACCTTATTTTTCCCCCTATTTTGGTTTTGCACCATTTCCAATTATCTCGGTTAATCAGGATTTCAGCTCTCTGAAAATTATTTCCTTTACTAATTTGAACCCCTTGAACACGAATCTGAGTTCAAAATTTACCTATGGAGTTTTCTGATTTTTTTTTTATTTTTTATGATACCTATAAAAAATTACATGAACAGTTTTATTGATTTATTTCTTTAAAATTAAAAGACTCTAAGACATCGAATGGTACACCCAAGAAGTCGATACTTCGAATCATTTTAAAATAGTGAACCTGTAAACCCAAAAATATTTTTTAAGACCAGGATTTACTTAATCGTGATTTCGATTAAAATCGAGTTAATGTTCAGTAAATGAGAGCAGAAATAAATTTTTTGGTAGAAAATTAGTCAAAAGACTCAACTTCAAGCGGATCCGAAGAGTTTGATTATTTACCTTATTTTCCGAAATTTCGAAAATTTTGAACTTGGAACATTTCAAATTACTTATTTCGGTTAATCAGGGTTTCAGCTCTCTGAAAATTAGTTCCTTTAGTAATCGTCGCCTGAGAACTTGTTTGATCAATTCTTCAATTTTTCAACTTTAAATTTCCATTTTTTCTATATTTCAATTTTGGGCTTTTTCAATTTTTTCATTCCTTAAATTTTCGCTTTCTCGATTTTTTTATTCTTCGATTTTTCAATTTTTCCCCTCTTCATTGTACGATTTTTCAGTATTTTGATGTTTCAATTTGTCACAATTTTGACGTTTTTAAGTTTTCGATTTTTCCAAATTGCTTTTTTGCTTTTTTGATTTCTAAATTTTTCACTTGTTTAATTTCCCATTTTTTGGGCTTCTTTCAATTCTGGGACTTTTGAATTTTTCGATTCTTCAATTTTTCAGTATTTCGATTCTAGGATTTTTCGAATTTTCGAATTTTTGCATTTTCCGTTTTTCGTTTTTTAAAGTTTAGATTTTTCAGTTTTTCCACTGTTTAATTTGGATTCATCATTTTTTCAACTTTTCGATCGTTTAATTTTTCAATTTTTAAAAATCTAGATTTTTGATTTGTCGACTTTTCAGTTTTTCTATATTGCAATTTTTCAATTTTCCAAATTTTTAAATTTTCGATTTTCCAATTTTTCTTTTTTAAAATATTTCAATTTTTCAATTTTTGGGTATTTCTTCCAGTTTTGGATTTTTCCATTTTTCGATTCCTCAATTTTTCTTATATTTTTGAATTTTTCGATATTTCAGTATTTTGATTCTTCGACTTTTCGATTTCTTGACTTCTGAATTTTATAATTCCCCGATTTTGTAGATTTTCAATTTTCAATTTTTTGTTTTTAACGTCCGATTTTTCAATTTTTCGACTATTTTAGACTGTTTTATACTTAGATTTCTCAATTTTTCAACTTTTCGATATTTTAATTTTTCAACTTTTAAAATTCTGGATTATTCGTTTTCTCGAGCTTCCAATTCTTCTATACTTTAATTTTCCAATTTTCCGAATTATTAAATTTTCGATTTTTCAAATATTTAAAGTTTCAATTTTCCAATTTTTCTTTTTTAAAATACATATTTCGATTTTTCAATTTCCCATTTTTTGGATATTTCTTCCAGTTTTGGATTTTTCAATTTTTCGATTCTCTAATTTTTCTTATATTTTTTCAATTTTGAAAAATTTCATTATTTTGATTCATCGACTTTTCGATTTATTAATTTCTGGACTTTTTGATTCCTCGATTTTGTACATTTTGATTTTTCAATTTTCCGACTCTTTTAGACTTAGATTTCTCATTTTTTTTTTTTATTTCAACTTTTCAACTTTGCAAATTCTGAATTTTTCGTTGTCTCAAGCTTCCAATTCTTCTATATTTAAATTTTCCGAATTTTTTATTTTCGGTTTTTCCAATTTTGATATCTCGATTTATTGAGATTCGGACATTTCGATATATTGATTGTGCAATTTCTCGGTTTATCAATTTTTCAATTTTTAACTTTTCCATTTTTCGATTTTGGACTATTTCGATTTCTTAATTTTTCGACTTTTAAAATTCTGGATTTTTCGTTTTCCCGAGCTTCCAATTCTTCTATAATTAAATTTTTCAATTTTCCGAGTTATTAAATTTTCGATTCTTCAAGTTTTTAAAGCTTCAATTTTCCAATTTTTCTTTTTTAAAATACATATTTCGATTTTTCAATTTCCCATTTTTTGGGATATTTCTTCCAGTTTTGGATTTTTCATTTTTTCGATTCTCTAATTTTTCTTATATTTTTTCAATTTTGAAAAATTTCATTATTTTGATTCTTCGACTTTTCGATTTCTTAACTTCTGGATTTTTTTATTCCTCGATTTTGTACATTTTGATTTTTCAATTTTCCGACTCTTTTAGACTTAGATTTCTCAATTTTTCGATATTTTAACTTTTCAACTTTGAAAATTCTGAATTTTTCGTTTTCTCAAGCTTGGATTTCTTCTACATTTAAATTTTCCGAATTTTTTATTTTCAATTTTTCAAATTGTTGATGTCTCGATTTATTGAGATTCGGACATTTCGATATTTCGATTGTTCAATTTCTCGGTTTATCAATTTTTCAATTTTTAACTTTTCCATTTTTCGATTTTGAACTATTTCGGTTTCTTAATTTTTCGACTTTTAAAATTCTGGATTTTTGTTTTCTCGAGCTTCCAATTCTTCTATAATTAAATTTTTCAATTTTCCAATTTTTCTTTTTAAAAATACATATTTCGATTTTTCAATTTCCCATTATTTGGATATTTCTTCCAGTTTTGGATTTTTCAATTTTTCGATTCTCCAATTTTTCTTATATTTTTGAATTTTTCAATATTTCAATTTTGAAAAAAGTCATTATTTTGATTCTTCGACTTTTCGATTTCTTAACTTCTGGATTTTTTGATTTCTGGATTTTGTACATTTTGATTTTTTTTTTAATTTTCTGACTATTTTAGACTTAGATTTGTCAATTTTTCGATATTTTAAATTTTCAACTTTGAAAATTCTGAATTTTTCGTTTTCTCAAGCTTCCAATTCTTCTATATGTATTTAAATTTTCCGAATTTTTTATTTTCGATTTTTCAAATTTTTGATGTCTCGATTTATTCGGGCATTTCGATATTTTGATTGTTCAATTTCTCGGTTTATCAATTTTTCAGTTTTTAACTTTTCCATTTTTCGATTTTGGACTATTTCGGTTTCTTAATTTTTCGACTCCTCTGTATCTCGATCCTTTGATTTTTCGATTTCTCGGTTTTTTGATTTCTTACTTTTCCGCTTTTCGATTTTTGGATTTTTCAGTTTTGCAAATTTTGGAGTTTCGGTTTCTCGACTTTTGAATTTTTTGAAATTTCAATTTTTATCTTTTCGATTTTTCGATTTTGGCCCATTTTTTTCTCAATTTTTCGACTGCTTTAGTTCTCGATCCATTGACCTGTCAATTTTTCGATGTCCCAGTTTTTTAATTTTTTACCTTTTACTTCCAATTTTTCGACCTTTCGATTGTTCAGGGTACCCGATTTTTTAATTTTTTGATTATGTTAATTTTGGAGTTTCAATTTCTGGATTTTTCGATTTTTCAGTTTTTCCATTTCTAGATATTAGGTATCCGAATTTGTATTTTTTTTGTTTGGATTTTCAGATTTTTCGATATTTTAATTTTTCAAAGTTGCGGTTTTACGATTTTTTATGTTTCGATTTTTTGCCTACTTGGTTTTTCGATTTTTAAAGTATGTCAAATTTTCAATTTTTAAATTTCTCGTATTTTCAATTTTTCAATTTTTAAAATTCTGGATTTTGCGATTTTTCCAGTTTTCAGTTCTTTATATTTCATTTTTTAATTTTCCGAATTCTTAAATTTCCAACTTTCCAATTTTTCTTTTTTAAAATTTTGATTTATCAATTTTTCAATTTTTAACTTTTCGATTTTGGCCTATTTCGGTTTCTCAGTTTTTCGATTTTTCGAAACCTTTTGAACACGAATATGAGTTCAGAATTGACCTATGAGATTTTCTGTTTTTTTTTATTTCTAAGGTTGCCAACTATAAGAAAATAACATCATCTCTAAGAAATCTAATGGTACACCCAGGAAGTCGATTCCTCGACCCATTTTGAAATAGTGAAACCCTAAAATATTTTTTAGATGAGGATTTAATCATGATTTCGATTGAAATTTAACTAATATTCAATAATTGAGAGCAGAAATAAATTCTTTAGCAGAAAATTAGTCGACAGACTCAATTTCATTCAGATCCGAAGAATTTGATTTTTCACCTTATTTTTCGAAATTGGGAAAATTTTGACTTCGAACATTTCAAATTATCTCGATTAATTGGGATCTCGGTTTTCTGAAAATTTGTTTCTTTACTAATTCAAACCTCTTGGACACGAATCTCAGCTCAGAATTGACCTATGGATTTTTCTGAAATTTTTTAATTTTTAAGATTATGACACCTACAAAAAAACGACATTGTCACATTTATTGACTTCTCAGGTCCGAAAGGTTCACGTACCCGTCCCAAAAATTATTTCTTTGAAACTAAAAGACTCTAAGAAATCGAATGGTACACCCAGGAATTCAATACCTCGAACCGTTTTGAAATAGTGAACCTGTAAACCCGAAAATATTTTTTAAGATGAGGATTTAATAGTGATTTGGATTGAAATTGAATTAATATTCAATAACTAAGAGCTGAAATAAATTCTTTAGTAGAAAAAAATTTGAACTTGGAACATTTCAAATTATCTCGGTTAATCAGGATGTCAAGCTCTCTGAAAATTAGTTCTTTTATTAATTCGAACGTCTTGAACACGAATCTGAGTTCAGAATTGACCCATGGAACTTCCATATGATTATTTCACCTTATTTTTTGCAATATCTCAAAAATTTGGGTTTTAACGATGCAAACTATCGCAGAGAATTCGATTCTAAGCTTTCTGAAAATTGCTTTCTAAGGATCGTCCTCAAGGTTCAGATTACCAGTTTGTCAAAAATTTTCCAAAAAAAATATAACATTTTTTAAATTCAGAATACGAATCTGAAGTGATGTTTGGAACCGCTTCTCAAATGACTGAAAAAGATGAGATTTTAATTTGCAAAAAATTTTACAAAAAAATATTAAATTCGCTTCATTATAGTCAAAAAAAAAAAATGTTGTCCTCACAGATTACGAATTTAAAGTTATATTTGAAATAATTCTAGGAATAAAAGCGGAAAATGAGAAAATATATAATTCCCGAAATTTAATTAAGCGTTTAAGATTTAATTAAGATTTTCAAAAAAATCCAAAAAAATATTAGAAGTGACTCCATTGTAGCGGAAAAAGTGTTGTCGTATGTAAAATTCTGTCCAGATCAGAAATCTACCCATCATACCCAAAAAATTAACTAGAACCATTACTTGTAAGTTTTATTTATTCTTATACTTGTAAATAGAAACGATCAAAGAGAAAACTTCGAAACCGTCAGTGTTAAAAATTTTCCCTTATTTACCGCTTCAGCCCGCAGCCGCACTTTACAATAAAAATAATCCCCGTTTTCGCCAAAAAACCCACTTTTAATTCATCCCGATTCCGGAAACGTATTACCGGTTGCTCCGAAGCCTGCGGCTCATGAATAACCCGTACGTTGTGTGCAGCAACAAGCTCGCAACTTTCCCAACTTAATAATGCGCTCCATTGGCTGATAATGTATTCAAATTAAATCGAAAAGCGGGAGAGATCCGGCATAATTCCGTGTGTGCGCCGTTTTTAATTGAATTTTAAGTGAGATTTATGTTTTCAGGTAAAACAATCTCTCGACCAACTTAATTGCCGTACACATCGGCTGCCGGTCCAAATGTTGCGACTAATTGCCTCTCTAGGGAGTTCGCCGGAGCTTTTACGACACTGGCGGAATAAGAAGTGGAGGAGCGCGAGCTAAATTTGCGAAATGAGCTACCTGCACACTTGGACAATTCGCGGAAAATGGGTTATTAGATTTGAGCTAGCTGCAGAGCTAGGACTCGACGAAGACCGGAATCTAATTTGAAAGGAACTAACGACGTTTACGGCGCTAGCAAAACGGAAGCTTTCTATTGTTTGTTGCTGAGGGCTTGGACTTGATTGCGAAGGAAAATTGCCGGAAAGTGCTGTTTAGAGTAGTTGGCTGCGGAAACATTCGAGCTTATTTGTCAGATAGTTGTAAAAATTTTGACTTTTTTGGGTTGATAAATTTTTTGCTGGTGTTTTGGCGTTTGTAACGGAAGGAAAGTTCTCTGCTTGCTAGTAAATTTATACCACAATTCTAAATAAATACTCGGGTCACCACATCGTCTACGTCATCGCTCTAAGAAGATTTCTGCTGTTGCACTGCTGATACGCGCTAATCCGGCTTCAAGAAGTAGAAGATTTTGGAAGAATGTTGTGAATAAAACGTCAAATTTGGATTTTAACTGTTAGGGACAAAAATTCTACTGTCTGGAAATAATCAATGTTGTTATTAAACTGTATTTTACAAACTGTTACCATAAATAAATGATTTCTCTAGAGGCGAATACTTTTGTGGTTTTTGTGTTACACTTTCTTCGAAGATGGGAAAATGTTACGGACAATAGTTATGTACAAAATTTTGATATAGTTGAAGTTCAGCCCAACAAATCTCGTTTCCTTGAAAAATTTTCGATATCAAAAAATCGGACACCGAAAAATCACAATTTCATAAATCGAAAAATCAAAAAATTGAAAAATGGAGAATTCGAAAATTTAAAATTTAAAAATCGAAATCGAAAAACAACAGAATCAAAAATAAATTAAAAAATCCAAAAACGTCAATGCGGAAAAAGTGCAAAACTCTGGAAATTAAACAATCGTAAATAAAGCGAAAAATCCAAAAATTGAAAAATTCCTAAAATCCAGGTGGGAAAAATCTATAAATCGAAAAGTCCAAAAATTTTTAAAATGAAAAACCGAGATGTCGCGAAACCGGAAATTCGAACAATGGAGAAATTGAAATATTAAAAAATTTGAAACTCTGCAATTGACACATCAAAAAATTATGAATTTGAAAAAATAAAAATCGCAAAAAGTAAAACTTAAGAAATCTAAAATTTGAAAAATCGAAAAACCGAAAAATTAGAAAAAGAGGAATCGGGAAATTGACAAACTAAAATTAAACAAAAATCGAAATTTAAAAAACAAACACTTTAAAAATCCAAAAATGGAAAAACCGAAAAATCGAAATTCGAAAAATAGAAAAATTAAAGAAAAATTGAAAATCGAGAAATTCAAAAATATTACTAAAATTGGAATGTTTAAAAATCGAGAAATAGAGAAGTCTAGAAATTTTAAAAGTGGAAAATTGAGATATCAAAAAATTAAAAAATCAGAAAATGAAACACAAAAAAAATCGTATAATCGAAAAAATTAAAAAATCAAAAAATGTTAAATTTAAAAAATCGTAAAATAGAAAAATTGAAAAATTAATTAATTAATAAAAAAATCCAAAAACTGTAATGTCGGAAAAATGAAAAATCCGAACGTCGGAAAATTGGAAAATTCAAGAATCGAAAAGCCAAAACCCGGGAAATTTGACTATCGTAAATACATCGAAAAATCCAATCATTTTAAAAATGGAAAAACCGAGATGTCACGAAATCGGAAATCCGAAAAATTGAAAAATTGAGACATTAAAAAATTTTAAAATCTGCAGTTGAAACAAAAAATTGTGAATTTGAAAAATCGAAAAACCGAAAAATTAGAAAAAGAGAAAACGAAAAATTGAAAATCTAAAATTTAAACAAAAATCTAAATTGAAAAATCGAAACATCAAACAGTTTAAAAATTCAAAAACGGAAAAATGGAAAAATTGAAAAATCGAAAAATTAAAGAAAAATTAAAAATCGAGAAATTCAAAAATATCCCTAAAATTGGAATGTTTAAAAATCGACCAATAGAGAAGTCTAAAAATTTTAAAAGTGGAAAATTAAGATATCAAAAAATATAAAAATCAGGAAATGAAAGAAAAAAATCGTATAATCGAAAAAATTAAAAAATCGAAAAATGTAAAATTTAAGAAATCGTAAAATAGAAAAACTGAAAAATAAATTAATACAAAAATCCAAAAGCTGTAATGTCGGAAAAGTGAAAATTCGGAACGTCGAAAAATTGGAAAATCCAAGAATTGAAAAGCCAAAACTCTGGAAATTGAACAATCGTAAATAAATCGAAAAATCCAAACATTGAAAAATTCCTGAATCCAGGTGCTGAAAAATCGAGATATCGGAAATTCGAAAAATGAAAAACTAAAATATCAAAAAATTTGAAAATCTGCAATTGAAACATCAAAAAATTGTGGATTTGAAAAAATGAAACATCTAAAAATGTAAAACTTAAGAAATCGAAAATTTGAAAAAGAGAAATCGAGAAATTGACAACAAAAAATTTAAACAAAAATCGAGATTGAAAAAGTGAAGAATCGATAAACTGAAAAATAAACCTGCAATGTCGAAAAATTGGAAAATCCAAAAAAATCGAAACACGAAAAGATCAAGAAATCGAGAAATCGAAATAGCCGAAGCACAAAATCAGAAATTGAAAAACATCAAAAACTGGAAAAATTGATAAACGAAGAATCAAAACTTTTCAAAATCGAAAAATTGCAGAACTGAAAAATCTAAAATCGAGAAGTCGAAAAATGTTTTAAATGAAAAGTCTGAAATTTCGAGAAATTGGAAATTCTAAAACTCGAAAAATTGAAATATCGAAAAATGTAAATAAAACAAAAAACTCGTATAATCGAAAAAATTAAAAAATCGAAAAATGTAAAATTTAAGAAATCGAAAAATTGAAAAATCGAAATGGTGAAAACTGGAGAATTCGAAAGTTTAAAATTTAAAAATCGAAATCGAAATACAAAAGAATCGAAAAATTTAAAAATACATTAATTAAAAATTTCACAAACTGCAGTGTCGAAAAGGTGCAAAATCGGAACGTCGAAAAATTGGAAAATCCAAAAATTGAAAAGCTGAAAAATCGAAAGACTAGTAAATGGAAAAATCCGTAAATCAAATAACTGAAAAATTGAAACATCGAACAATCGGAACATCAAAAACTCGAAAAATTGAAAAATCGAAAAATCAAAACTTTTCAAAATGAAAAAATTGCAAAATTGAAAAATCGAAAAAGTGAAAAATGGAGAATTCGAAAAATGTTTTAAATGAAAAGACTGAAATTTCGATAAATCGGAAATTCGAGAATTGGAAAAATCGAAAAAATTAAAAAACGAGAATTCGAAAAATTAAATTTTAAAAATCTAAATCGAAAAGCCAAAAATCGAAGAATCGGAATTTCGAATATCTGAAAAGCTGAAACATCGAGAAAAGTTAAAAATTGAAAAATTTTAAATTTCAGTAACTGAAATCGAAAAATCTAGAAACTGAATCGTAAATAAATAGAAAAATCCAGAAATTGAAAAATTCCTAAAATCGAGATGTTGAAAAATTCGTAGATAGAAAACTGAAATATCAAAAATGAGAAATCGAGAAGTCGAGAGATCTAAAATTTAAAAAATCGAAATTGAAAAATCGAAAAACTGAAAAATAGATAAATTAAAAATTCTCAAAGCAGTAATGTCGAAAAATTGAAAAATCCAAAAACTGAAAAATCGAGAGGCTAATGGAAAAATCCGTAAATCACATAGGTAGTTAATTTAAATATTAGAATATCGAAAAATCGAAACAGAAGTCTAAATGGCCAAAGGGAAAAATGAAAATTTGACAAATTTTAAAATGTAAAATTTAGAAATATAAAAATTGAAAAATCGAGAAACTAAAAGATGAAAAAAATTAAAAATTAAAAAATCGAAAATTCAAAAAATTTAAATTTAAAAATCGAAATCGGAAAATTGAAGAATCGAAAAATTGAAAAATTGATTCATTTAAAAATACTGAAACTGCAATGTCAGAAAATTGAAAAATTGAAACCTCGAAAAAGTGGAAAATCAAAAAATCCCGAAATTGAAAGTTTCCTAAAATCGAGATGCTGAAAAATCGAGAAATCTAAAAGTCCAAGAATTTTTAAAATGGATAAACCGAAATTGAAAAAGTGAAGAATCGAGAAACTGTTAAAGAGGTAAATTATTTAAAACATTTCAAAACTGGAATGTCGAAATATTTAAAAATGGAAACTTCGAAAAATTGGAAAATCCAAAAATTGAAAAGCTGAAAAATCGAAAACCCAATGGAAAAATCGATAAATTAGATAGTTGAAAATTTGAGTCATCGAAAAATCGAAATACGAAAAGATCGAGAAATCAAGAAATCAAATGGCCAAAGCAAAAAATTAAAAATTGACAAATTTTAAACTGGAAAAAATAGATAAATTGAATCGCTGAAAAATCTGATAATTGGAAAATCGAAAAATTAAAAAACTGAAAAATCTAAAATCAAGGAGTCGAAAAATTTTTAAAATGGAAAGACCAAAATTTCGAATAATCAAAAATTCGAAAAATTGAAATATCGAAAATTGTAACATTTAAGAAATATAAAAATTGAAAAATCGAAAAACTGAAAAATCAAAAAACTGAAAATTCGAAAATTTCAAAAATTTAAAAATCGAAATCGAAGAATCGAAAAATTGAAAAAAAAAAGATTAAAAACACCGAAACTGCAGTGTCGAACAACTGAAGAATTATTGGAACGTCGAAAAATTGGAAAATCAAAAAGTAGAAAATCTGAAAATCAGAAAAGCGGGAATACGAATAACTGAAAAACTGAAACATCCAAGAACCGAAACATGAAAAGCCTCAATCGAGAAATCGAAACTGCCGAAACGAAAAGTTAAAAATTGAAATATTTAAAATTTCAAAATCTGATAAATCAAAAAAATCAAAAATGGAAAAACTGAAAAATATAAAAAAAGAGAAATCGGGAAACAGAAAGTCTACAATTTTAAAAAATCGAAATTGGAAAATAGAAAAATCGAAGAATACAAAACTCAAAAATCAAAAAAATGAGAAATCGAGAATTCGAAAAATCTAATAAAATTTTAAAATTCGAAATTGAAAAATGGAAAAACTGAAAATAAATAAATTAAGAAATCTCAAAGCAGCAGTGTCCAAAAATAGAAAAATCGGAACTTCAAACATTTGGAAGATCCAATAATTGAAAAGTTGAAAGTTCGAAAGGCTAATGGAAAAATCCGTAAATCAAATAGATAGTTGAAATATTGGAACAACGAAAAATCGAAACACGAAAACAGCGAGAAATCGAGAAATCGAAATGGCCAAAGCAAAAAATTAAAATTTGACAGATTTTAAAATGTAAAATTTAGAAATGTAAAGATTAAAAATCGAAAAACTAAATGAAAAAAATTAAAAATCGAAAATTTCAAAACTTTAAATTTAAAAATCGGAATCGGAAAATTGAAGAATCGAAAAATTGAAAAATAGATTCATTTAAAAATACCGAAACTCCAATGTAGAAAAATTGAAAAATTGGAACCTCGAGGAATCGAAACATGAAAAGTCTCAATCGAGAAATCGAAATTGCCAAAACGAAAAGTTAAAAATTGAAATATTTAAAATTTCAAAAACTGATAAATCGAAAAATTGAAAATTCCAGAAATTGAAAAATCAAAAAACTGAAAAATAGATATATTACAAAATCTCAAAACTGCAATAAGGAGAATTCAGTATTACACAGGATACTTTCCTATTTGAATTTTACATTTTAAACATTTTTTTGGAACATTTTTCGAAATTAATCTCTCATTTTTCACCCTTATGTGAAGGAATATTCCAAAAGTAATTTTGGATTTGTAACCTGTGGGCTTTGTGATCATTGACAGCAGTTTTTTTTGTAATAATAAAGCCACTTTCACATTTTTTTTTAATGTTCTTCTCTAAAGTCAATTTTAAGATTTTTTTGGAAATTTATTCGAAATAGATTCTCATTTTTCAGATAAGACATCCTGGACATAAGTTCAAACTAGTAATCTACCTCTTTGTACTAATTTGGAATCATCTTTTTCCACTTTCAAAAATAAAAAAGTTTTAACTATTTTTTTTTAATTTATTTTTTTCCCCGTTGAATTAAACAGATATTGAAAAGTCCACTCCAGATTAGGAATTTGAGGAGAAGTCAATATAATGCAGAACACTTTTATACTCGAGTAGAGCCATTTTTGAGATTTTTTTGGAAAATTTTTCAAAATTAGTTTTTCATTTTTTAAAGTAATCTTTTGAATCAATTTCCTCGTTAACTTCATATTTTTTGTGAAATTTTTGTTTCGAGTGCGATAGCCCTGCTTCTTATGCAAATCCGCCGCTGGTGTTAAAAATATTGAAAAACGAGCTTGCCGTTGACCGGGCGCCTTTCGCTCGCGGTATCTGCAGCCCATTTATAATTAAAGCAATAAATTATAAAATTTTTCTTATACGGTTGATCCGCGATAAATCGGAAACACAGCAAACGTCAGCCCAGAAATGATATATTTTCTCTGGCTTATCGCGAATCTGCATATTATAAGTACAAACACCAGAAATTCCAATAAAATTAAAATCAGTAGCTCGCCAACACGCCAGCGGATAGCCGCCGTTGAGATACAAGATTTATAACGCCGCCGTATATTTTAAAGTGGACTAATTACTCGTTTATATCGTTAATCGTTTTAAATAATTATAATTGCATGTCGGTTATATATTAATTCCCCGATCTTGATAAATTTTCTGCCACCTGAACGTTGCGCGGTGATTTATAGCGAGGCCTAGTTCACGTGAACGCGAATTCGTAATGGCGCTTAATTATTTTCGAAAGGGAAATAAAAGTTTTAATAAACATGTTCGCTCGGCCACGACATGGAATTCCACACTGGAATAATCTCGGCCCCCCGATTTTTTGTTCTTTTATGAGCGCCGATAAACTTATCTCGGGGAAAACGCCAGAAAACCACGAAACCCGTTCGGAAATGGGTGAAAGACCCGCGAAGGCTAATTTATTATTTAGATAGCGTAATTAAGAACTCTTATGTTGGATGGAGGAGATAACATTCATGGGCATAACTACAATTATGATGGGCCGATGGTATCGCGGGAGATTTACGGACAGCCGCTTCACCACCACGTCAAATAAAAACGCTAACTTTTCATAAGAAACAAAACGCGCCCTTATCGGGACGGCGCGTCGAAAGATAAGGGAAAGTATTTCAACTTTGTTACTATTGGTCGCAGTGTGATGAAGGCTTAAATGCTACGAATGTTTGACGGTTTTGTTTCAACCACATTGTAACAGTTGAGGGTGTTCATTAACCGACGCCTCCCCTACGAATTTTCACGTCCATTTAAAGTTCGCAAACTCATCAAAAAAGTAGATAAAAACACTGACCTAAGAGAGATATATTTGATTCAAGGCGAGATACTCTAAAGAACAATGAAGAGAAAAGGAAAATGAAACCGTGAAATGAATAAAATTTATTACTTCGAGAGATAAAATTATAATATGTCGGGGAAGTTTCTAGACCTGTATCCACTTGGGCCAATATTTTATTACATTTCGAGGATTTACGTTAACAGAGAAATCTGCTTTCGTCAGTCGTCAGTATTAATATTTTTAAGACTTTTGCTTATTTTTTTAGAGCACAATTTAGGTTTTTTGACAACAAATGAATTCAAAAGAATATTAAAACATATCAACAAGTAACTATTTCACGACTATTTTTAATGCTGCTATGAAAATACCCAACATCTTTTACTTGCAGATACATACAAAACGAAAATGTCTTTAGTTTTAAGATTTATATTTGAAATAGATTTCATTTGTTGCGAAAATTATTTAAAAATATTTGTTACTTAATTTTTTAGGCTTCAGAATTTTGACGTCTAACACAACAAGACTGATTTTAACCAAGAAGAAAATTTTTCAAAAAAAATGCCGAAGTCGTTTCATTATAACCAAAAAAAATCACTTAGAGAATTGTTTCAAAGATCACAAATCTAAAATTACTTTTGGAAAATTCCTTCCCATTAAGAAATTAATTTCCAAAAATTTTCCAAAAATATTTTTAAAATAGGTCTATTAGAGCAGTAAAGTGTTCTGTGTTATATTAAATTTTCCTCAGCATATTACTCTGGAGTAGTCTTTTTTAAAATCCGTTTACTTCACCTGGAAAAATAAAAATTAAATTCTAAAATGGTGAAAACTTTTTTATTATTGAAAGTGGAAAAAGATGATTCCAAATTAGTACAAAGCCATAGATTATTAGTTTGAAATTATATCAAGGATGGCTTATCAAATGGCTGAAAAGATGAGAATCTATTTCGAATACATTTCCAAAAAACTCTTAAAAGTGACTTTAGAGAAGAAAATTTTCCAAAAAAAACTGTGAGTGGCTTTACTATAACAAAAAAAATGCTGTTATATAGAGAATGATCCCAAAGCCCAAAGATTACAAATCCAAAATTACTTTTGGAATATTTCTTCACACAAAGGTGAAAAATGAGGGATTATTTTCCAAAAATTTTCCAAAAAATTTTTAAAATGGTTCTACTTAAGTAAGAAGTATCTTGTGCAATAATGAATTCTCCTTAGATTACTAGTTTGGAGTCGTCTTTTGAACACTTGTTTAATTTAATTGGAAAAATAAAAACTAAATTCAAAAAAATACGTAGTTAAAACTTTTTTTTCGAGGTTGAAAAAAGAAGATGCCAAATAAGCAACACGGCCTAGATTACTAGTCTGACATGATATCGAGAATGTCTCATCAATTGACTGAAAAGATGAGAATCTAATTTCGAAAAAAATCCAAAAAAAACTTAAAAATTATTTTAACCAAGAAGAAATATATTTTGTCCATTTTTTTCTTAATATTCAAAGTCTTCTTTTCCCAACAAGAAACTGAAAACATGTTTAACTATCCTGTTGTTGAAAGTAAACTCTACATATAAAAAAACACTAAAATTAAGAAGGGATGGGTGGGCGGGGCTTCTATTTGGTCAGTTTTTTCTAAGAAACAACATCAAGACTCCTGAGATTCTTTAAAATTCGTTCAGAAACAAAATTCCCGGAACTACACAAATTCTTTCAAAAAGAAAATTCTCGGAGCTCCTGATATTATTTATATTCTTTTAAAATCAACACATCCGTTACCTCTTTTAAATTCTTGTAAAATTAAAACACTCGGAACCCTTGAGATTCTTCAAATTAATTCAGGAAAAAAACGCCAGGGTTCTTTGAGATTTTTTAAAAGTTTGACGCTCAAGAATCTTTCAAATTCTCGTAAAAATAAAACACCAAAGGCCCTTGAGATTCTTAAAAATTATTTAACAAAGACAACATTAGGACTTTTAAGATTCTAAAATTCTTTCAATTTTTTTCAAAAGTAAAACACAAGAGGTTCTTCAGGTTCTTTAAAATACTTACGAAACAATATCAAGACCCTTGAGAATTTTTAAAATTTTTTCAAAAACAAAATTCCCGGGACTCCACAAATTCTTTCAAAAAGAAAATTCTTGGAGCTTCTGAGATTCTTTATTTTCTTTCAAAATCAAAATTCCGGGACTTCTGTGATTCTTTAAATTTTTTAATTCTTGTAAAATTACAAATTCTTTAACAAAGAAAATATCAAGACCACTAAGATTCTTTAAAATTCTTTCAGAAACAAAATTCCCAGGACTATTTTTTAAAAAGAAAATTTTCGGAGCCCCTGAGACTCTTTATATTCTTTTAAAATCAACACATCCGTTACCTCTTTTAAATTCTTGTAAAAGTAAAACACTCGGAACCCTTGAGATTCTTCAAATTAATTCAGGCAAAAAACGCCAGGGTCCTTCGAGATTTTTTAAAAGTTTGACGCTCAAGAATCTTTCAAATTCTTCTAAGAATAAAACACCAAAGGCCCTAGAGATTCTTAAAAATTCTTTAACAAAGACAACATTAGGACTTTTAAGATTCTAAAATTCTTTCAAAAATAAAACACCAGGAACTTCCGGGATTCTTTCAAATTCTTAAAGAAATAAAACACAAGAGGTCCTTGAGGTTCTTTAAAATACTGTAAGAAACAATATCAAGACCCCTGAGATTTTTTAAAATTCTTTCAGAAACAAAATTCCCGGGACTCCACAAATTCTTTCGAAAAGAAAACTCTTGGTGTTCCTGAGATTCTTTATTTTCTTTTAAAATCAAAACTTCCGGGACTTCTGAGATTCTTTAATTCTTGTAAAATTACAAATTTTTTAACAAAGAAAACATCAAGATCCCTAAGATTCTTTAAAATTCTTTCAGAAACAAAATTCCTAGGACTAATTTTTAAAAAGAAAATTCTCGGAGCGTCTTTATATTCTTTTAAAATCAACACATCCGTTGCCTCTTTTAAATTCTTGTAAAATTAAAACACTCGGAACCCTTGAGATTCTTCACATTAATTCAGGAAAAAAACGCCAGGGCCCTTTGAGATTTTTTAAAAATTTGATGATTCTCAAGAATCTTTCAAATTCTTTTAAAAATTAAACATCAAAGGCCCTAGAGATTCTTAAAAATTCTTTATCAAAGACAACATTAGGACTTTTAAGATTCTAAAATTCTTTCAAACATAAAACACCAAGAACTTCCGAGATTCTTTTAAATTCTTAAAGAAATAAAACACAAGAGGGCCTTGAGGTTCTTTAAAATACTGTAAGAAACAATATCAAGACCCCTGAGATTTTTTAAAATTCTTTCAGAAACAAAATTTCCGGGACTCCACAAATTCTTTCGAAAAGAAAATTCTTGCTCTTCCTGAGATTCTTTATTTTCTTTTAAAATCAAAACTTCCGGGACTTCTGAGATTCTTTAATTCTTGTAAAATTACAAATTCTTTAACAAAGAAAACATCAAGACCCCTAAGATAATTTAAAATTCTTTGAGAAACAAAATTCCCAGGACTATCTTTTAAAAAGAAAATTCTCGGAGCGCCTGAGCGTTTTTATATTCTTTTAAAATCAAAATATTCGTTACCTCTTTTAAATTCTTGTAAAATTAAAACACTCGGAACCCCTGAGATTGTTCAAATTAATTCAGGAAGAAAATGCCAGGGTCCTTTGAGATTTTTAAAAAGTTTGACCCTCAAGAATCTTTCAAACTCTTCTAAAAATAAAACACCAAAGGCCCTTGAGATTCTTAGGAGATTCCAAAAATTCTTTCAAAAATAAAACCCCAGGGACTCCCAAGATTCTTTCAAATTCTTCCAGAAATAAAACACTAGTGCTCCCTTAGGTTCTTTAAAATTCTTTAAGGTACAACATCAGGTCCACTGAGATTCTTTAAAATTTTTTCAGAAACAAAATTCCCAGGAAATTCTTTCAAAGAGAAATTTCCGGAGTTCGTGGGATTTTTATATTCTTTCAAAAAGAGTACTTCCGGGACTTCTGAGATTCTTTAAATTAATTCAGAAACAAAACACCAAGGGACTCAGATTTTTTTTAAAGTTTTTCAAAAATAAAATATCAGGCACCTTCAAGAATCTTTCAAATTCTTCTAACAATAAAACGAGAGGCCCTTGAGAGTCTTAAAAAGTTTTAAAAAAACAAATCAAGGCCTTTGAGATTTTTAAATTCTTTGAAAAATAAAACAGTAAGGGGTGCCAAGATTTTTCAAAATCGAAAAATCCAAAAATTTGGAAACCAAAAATTGAACAATGGAAAAATCGAAAAACTGAAAAATCAAAAAAACTTGAAATCGATTAATCAGGAAGTCTAATATTTAAAAAATCCAAAAATTCAAGAATCGATAAATCGATAAAAATGAAACAAAAAAATTAAAATCCAAATCTTGAAACATAAAATTCGAAAAATCGAAAATCTAAAAAGTAGAGAAATTGGAAAACCAAGAAATTAAAACTTGTAAACTTAAAAAACAAACAATAAAACGAAAATTGAAAAATCTGGAAAATTGAAAAATCGACAAATAGAATGACCTACAATTTACCTACAATTTAAAAAATCAAAAAATTAAAATATCGAAACTCGAGATATGGAAAAAACCGAGATGTCGAGTAATCGAAAATTCGAAAAATCTATAAATCGTAAAAACAATAAATGTACAAATTCTGAGTCAAAAAACTGTGGAATCAAAAAATTGAAACATCGAAAAATAAAGTAAGTAAAGTTTAAAAACTCGAAAAATCAAAATTTCGAAAACCTGAAATATCGAGAATTCGAAAAAATCGAAATCCCGATAAATCGAGAAATAAAAAAATTGAAAAATCGAAAAATCCAAAAATTTGGAAACCAAAAAATTGAAAAATGGAAAAATCGAAAAACTGAAAAATAAAAAAAAACTTGAAATCGAGTAATCGGGAAGTCTAATATTTAAAAAATCCAAAAATTCAAGAATCGATAAATTGATAAAATTGAAACTAAAAAATAAAAATCCAAACTTTGAAATATTAAAATCGAAAAATCGAAGAACTAAAACGTAGAGAAATTGGAAAACCAAAAAATTAAAACTTGTAAACTTAAAAAACAAACAATAAAACGAAAATTGAAAAATTGAAAAATTTGGAAAATTGAAAAATCAAAAAATCGAAAAATCTAGGATTTAAAAAATTGAAAAATCGAAAAATCGAAAAATCGACAAATAGAACGACCTACAATTTAAAAAATCAAAACATTAAAATATCGAAAAATCCATAAATCGTAAAAACAAAAAATTTGCAAATTTTGAGTCAAAAAATTGTAGAATCAAAAAATTGAAACATTGAAAAATAAAGTAAGTAAAGTTTGAAAAATCGAAAAATTAAAATTTCGAAAACCTGAAATATCCAGAAATCGAAAAAACTTAAGTGACAAAACATCGAAAAATTGAAGGATCGAAAAATTGAAAAATTGAAAAAAATTAAATATCCAGAACTCGTAATATGAAAAATCAGAAATTCGAAAAATTGAAAAAAAAACAAATCAAGACCTTTGAGATTTTTAAATTCTTTGAAAAATAAAACAGTAAGGGGTGCCAAAATGTTTCAAAATCGAAAAA
This sequence comes from Zophobas morio, assembly GCF_036711695.1. Classification (NCBI taxonomy): domain Eukaryota; kingdom Metazoa; phylum Arthropoda; class Insecta; order Coleoptera; family Tenebrionidae; genus Zophobas; species Zophobas morio. The sequence goes on from NW_026972108.1 coordinate 713,657, forward strand.
TACAAAAATTTGGAAACCAAAAATTGAACAATGGAAAAATCGAAATACTGAAAAATCAAAAAAACTTGAAATCGATTAATCAGGAAGTCTAATATTTAAAAAATCCAAAAATTCAAGAATCGATAAATCGATAAAATTGAAACAAAAAAATAAAAATCCAAATCTTGAAACATAAAAATCGAAAAATCGAAAACCTAAAAAGTAGAGAAATTGGAAAACCAAGAAATTAAAACTTGTAAACTTAAAAAACAAACAATAAAACGAAAATTGAAAAATCTGGAAAATTAAAAAATCGAAAAATTTAGGATTTAAAAAATTGAAAAATCGATAAATCGAAAAATCGACAAATAGAATGACCTACAATTTAAAAAATTAAAATATCGAAACTCGAGATATGGAAAAAACCGAGATGTCGAGTAATCGAAAATTCGAAAAATCTATAAATCGTAAAAACAATAAATGTACAAATTCTGAGTCAAAAAATTGTGGAATCAAAAAATTGAAACATCGAAAAATAAAGTAAGTAAAGTTTAAAAACTCGGAAAATCAAAATTTCGAAAACCTGAAATATCGAGAATTCGAAAAAATCGAAATCCCGATAAATCGAGAAATAGAAAAATTGAAAAATCGAAAAATCCAAAAATTTGGAAACCAAAAAATTGAAAAATGGAAAAATCGAAAAACTGAAAAATAAAAAAAAACTTGAAATCGAGTAATCAGGAAGTCTAATATTTAAAAAAACCAAAAATTCAAGAATCGATAAATTGACAAAATTGAAACAAAAAAATAAAAATCCAAACTTGAAATATTAAAATCGAAAAATCGAAGAACTAAAAAGTAGAGAAATTGGAAAACCAAAAAATGAAAACTTGTAAACTTAAAAAACAAACAATAAAACGAAAATTGAAAAATTGAAAAATCTGGAAAATTGAAAAATCAAAAAATCGAAAAATTGAAAAATCGAAAAATCTAGGATTTAAAAAATTAAAAAATCGATAAATCGAAAAATCGACAAATAGAACGACCTACAATTTAAAAAATCAAAAAATTAAAATATCGAAAAATCCATAAATCTTGAAAACAAAAAATTTGCAAATTTTGAGTCAAAAAATTGTAGAATCAAAAAATTGAAACATTGAAAAATAAAGTAAGTAAAGTTTAAAAAATCGAAAAATTAAAATTTCGAAAACCTGAAATATCCAGAAATCGGAAAATTGAAAAATTGAAAAAAATTAAATATCCAAAACTCGTAATATGAAAAATCAGAAATTCGAAAAATTAAAAAAAAAAACAAATCAAGATCTTTGAGATTTTTAAATTCTTTGAAAAATAAAACAGTAAGGGGTGCGAAGATTTTTCAAATTCTTGCAGAAATAAAACACCCTGAGGTTCTTTAAATTGCTTTAGAATCAAAAATCAAAACCTCTGTGATTGTTTAAAATTCTTTTAGAAACAAAATTTCTATTGTTTCTATCTTTCAAAAAAAAAAATTCTGGTAGCCCCTGAGAGTTTGTATGTTTTGCAATCAACAGATTCTTTAAATTATGATAAAATTAAAACACTGGGAGCTTTTGGGATTCTTTAAATTAATTCAAAAACAAAACACCTGGGGCGTCTGAAATAGTTTAAAATTCTTTCAAAAATAAAACACTCCTGAGAGCACACCATGGGGGTTTAAGAATCTTAAAAATTATTTCAAAAAATTTATATTTTGTGATGTTGGAAGGAGCTTGTATGATATAGATATAAAACAATAAATAATAAGTAAGTGTCCGCTTTCTTAGAAATCAATTATTCCTTATAAATTAAAGCACAAATTTAATAAAACATGTTGAGAAAGCTTATTAATATGGATATTAAATTAAATCTGTCATACTTAGAGCGTTTGTCTCAAGATTCGTGTCATAGTCAACGAAACAAGGAAGCTTTCCATTTCCTTTTAAGTGATCTTTTGCCATGTGGGGCAATCGATAGTTTGTAATTTTTGCTGTCAAATAAGGTTTGTTCTTTGCATCCAAAATATTGTGTGAGATTGTGTTTAACTTTTTTCAGCTAAATACGGTACGAATCAGCCAAAATTCATAAAAATATCTGTCACTATACCATCAGGAGGGAGATCTTGCGGTAGAGCGGCTACCATACATGGGTATTGACATTTAATTTAATTGTTTCATGCTTTAATTAGATGCTTATCGTGCACTTCTAGCTTATAAAATGCGCTCACCTCGTCGATATTCCCCTTCCGGAACTCAGCTTCCCAGAACTATCACAAAACGCCGCAGATCCCACAATTTCCTCTCTCACGCTATCTGAAAAATTCCTCCTCTGCGAGCGTTCTGGGTTGGGTAATTTACCCCGGCCGATAATAGACGGTGATAGAAGTTTTATAGGATCCAATTACAAAGCATTAAGAGCGCTGGCAAGTAGGTAGTATCGGCTACTATCGTAAACTACGTTGGATGTTATTTATGTTGATCGCATATTATTAATAAAAGTAAATCATCTGTTTCCTGATGGCCGCCCTCTGCGCGGATGGCAGGTGTCCTGCGTCGTTAAGCTCTCTTATAGACCCGATATAGCCAACGGTCAGCATGTGATGACCGCACTCGCGTATTTAAATAAATAATAAGTGATGCCAACAATGGATAGGTAATGGAAATTATTGCCCGTTTGAATAAATTTATGCTTAAATGTGGGTTAACCGAGCGCTTGATAATTTGTCAGGCTTAATGGGGTGTTTTTACGACATAGATAAAACATCAAAAAACAATCTTCATAAAATAAAGAGTGAAAAACGAAGCAATTTATGGGGCTCGAATTAATATAAACGAATTGAATTTTTTAATGAGAGCGGCTAATCTGATTTTTACTTTTGACTGTTTTGACTACGAGTTGTCAAATTGACGCGACGCAAAATTACAGTATATTCCCGTACGTTTCTATGATGGATTTGGAAGACTCCAACTTCATGGTACTTCCATGCCAACCCACCTCAGACTTCAAGCTACACCCCCCGTCTGACTCGTCGGTCGATTCGCACACCCCTGGAAGCATCCCCAGCAACCTAACCCTTTGCTTCAAGCAAATCAAACTCACCAAACCCCTCAAAGACTACATCGACAAGAAACTCCACGGAGAAAAATTTCTAAAAATATCGTGGAGCTTTCGCCACATGAAGGACTCTTTCGTCATACCCACCCCTATCTACGAGAGCACGAAAATGAAGTCAAACCACACCGGTCAGTACCCCCTCGAAATCGGCGACGACTTCATCAAATCGTTGGACAAAAGTCCAATCATGTTCGATTTGTACGTCACGACCAGAAAAAGCTTCGCCACTCTAAGCACAGCAGAGCTATCCATCAGCGACATCCTGGACAACGTGAACAAGAAAGAACGCGCCAAAGTCCTGTTCTACAACAACAAAATTTCGCACGACTACGTGGCCAAAGCCGAAGTGAGGTACAAGCTCCTGTGCAACAAAAAAAAGCTCAAAGAGGTGGTAGCCAAGTGGAAACTGTCCCACCGCTTCCAGAAAAACCGGATCAAGCTCCCGGAACTGATGGGGCGCAGAGAAAGATGCGTGAACTACTCGCAAGAAGACAGCTTTTGCCATAACTTACTCTCGTCGTTGCAGGAAGCCAAAACCGTGTCGACTCTCTCGCAGGACGAAAACGCGGAACGAGACGAAGTGTTTTTGACGCAAGAAGGCGACTGGAAGGACGAAACGAGGGACATTTTCGACGTGAAGTGGAAGGAGTGGATGGAGCAGAACGACTTCAGAGAGGAAAGTCCAACTAGGAGCGACGATCTCAAATTTGTGTTGTCGATAACCGTGTCGAAGGTGTACTTCCTCGAAAAGAAAATATTCTTGAAGAGAAAATCGTCGATCGAGCAGATTTACGTGGAGTTCAGTTTTCTTGATGAGGAAGGGCCCGAGATGGAAACCCCTTTTAGCTTGCCGGTGGGGTATTTGGAGAACCCGACCGAGTTTAACTGGACCAAGACTTTTGAGTTTAACGTCGAAAAGGACTATTCGTACTGTAGTCGCTTGGCGAATTTTGTGGCTAACAATGAACCGATTAGGTTTGTGGTGATCAGTGAGCCGAAAGAAAGTTTGGATAGTATGATACTGACGTGCGAAGAAGTGGGTTTTGCTGATGTTTCTCTTAAGGACATTGTCGAGTTTGGGAGCGGGTGCGATACGTACCAGTACGAGATTCTGGACTGTGAGAATCCGCTCTTGGTTTTGGGGTACATCATGATTTGTTTCGACGGGATTGTGGGGTTGAAGAACTTGATAGCTTATATGAACACAGCTAAGAAGGTTAGAAGTGTCACGTGAAGAGTGTTTAGTTTGAATACACGAACATTTTTGGAAATTAGTTTCATTTTTCACCTCTAGTTGAAAGAATATTCTAAAAGTAGTTTTAAATTTGTAATCTTTGCGAGAATTCTCTATGTGACAACTTTTTTTTTTTGGTCATAATGAAGCCACTTCGGATTTTTTTTTCTTCTTGAGTTTGACATCGACTTTCAAAATTTTTTTGGATTTTTTTCGAAATTAAATTCTCATCTTTCCAGTCATTTGATAAAACATCCCGGATACAATTTCAAACTAATAATCTACTGTGTTGTACAAATCTGACATCATTTTTTTCTACCCTGGAAAAAAACCTCCCAGTGTTTTAATTTTACCAAAATTTAAAGAATCTCAGAAGTCCCAGACGTTTTCATTTTAAAGCATATAAACTCTCAGGGGCTACCAGAATTTTAAAGAATCTCAGAGGTTAGAAGAATTTAAAAGATTATTGAGGGTCGCCTAGTGGTATATTTTTTAAAAACTTTTAAAAAATCTCAAAGGACCCTGGCATTTTTCCTGAATTATTTTGAACAATTTCAAGGGCTTGGAATGTTTTAATTTTACAAGAATTTAAAAGAGGTCCCAGATGTTTGGATTTTAAAATAATATAATAAATCTCAGGGGCTCCGAGAATTTTTTTTTAAAAGAGAGTCCTGGGAATTTATTGTTTCTGAAAGAATTAATTTAGGGGTCTTGATGTTTTCGTTGTTAAAGAATTTGTTAGGATCTCAAAGGCCTCTGGTGATTTATTTTTAGAAGAAGTTGAAAGGTTCTTGAGGGTTTCTGGTGTTTTATTTTGAAAATTTTATAAAAACATCAAAGGCTTCAATTCTTGAGGGTCCCTCGTGTTTTATTTTTGAAAACTTTTTAAAAATTTCAAAGGCTCCGAGTGTTTCAATTTTTGCAAGAATTTAAAGAGTCTCAAAAGTACCGAAAATTTAGATTTTAAAAGAATGCACAGAATCTCAAGCACTCCACGAATTTTCTTTTTGACAGAACCCTGGTGATTTATTTTTGAATGAATTTAGAGAATTTCAGAAGTCCTAATATTTTCTTTATTAAAAATATTTTAAGACTTTCGAGACCCTCTAGTGCTTTACTTTTGAAAAATTTTTGAAAATCTCAGAGGACTCTGGTATTTTGTTTCTGAAAGAATTAATTTAGGGGTCTTGATGTTTTCTTTGTTAAAAAATTTGTAAGGATCTCAAAGGCCTCTGGTGATTTATTTTTAGAAGAAGTTGAAAGATTCTTGAGGGTTTCTGGTGTTTTATTTTGAAAATTTTATAAAAACATCAAAGGCTTCAATTCTTGGGGGTCCCTCGTGTTTTATTTTTGAAAACTTTTTAAAAATTTCAAAGGCTCCGAGTGTTTCAATTTTTGCAAGAATTTAAAGAGTCTCAAAAGTACCGAAAATTTAGATTTTAAAAGAATGCACAGAATCTCAAACACTCCAGGAATTTTCTTTTTGACAGAACCCTGGTGATTTATTTTTGAATGAATTTAGAGAATCTCAGAAGTCCTAATATTTTCTTTATTAAAAATATTTTAAGACTTTAGAGACCCTCTAGTGCTTTACTTTTGAAAATTTTTTGAAAATCTCAGAGGACTCTGGTGTTTTGTTTCTGAACTAATTTAAAGAATCTCAAGAGTTTCGAGTGTTTTAATTTTACAAGAATTTAAAGAATTTCAGAAGTCCCGAAAATTTAGATTTTAAAGGAATATAAAAAATATCAGGAGCTCTGAGATTTTTTTCTTAAGATAGAAACAATCTTGAAAAAGCACTCCACGAATTTTCTTTTTGACAGAACACTGGTGATTTATTTTTGAAAGAATTTAAAGAATCTCAGAAGTCCTAATATTTTCTTTATTAAAAATGTTTTCAGAATTTCGAGACCCTCTAGTGCTTTACTTTTGAAAATTTTTTGAAAATCTCAGAGGACTCTGATGTTTTGTTTCTGAACTAATTTATAGAATTTCAAGAGTTTCGGGTGTTTTAATTTTACAAGAATTTAAAGAATTTCAGAAGCCCCGAAAATTTAGATTTTAAAGGAATATAAAAAATATCAGGAGCTCTGAGAATTTATTTATTTTTTTTTTTAAGATAGATACAATCTTCAAAAAGCACTCCACGAATTTTCTTTTTGACAGAACACTGGTGATTTATTTTTGAAAGAATTTAAAGAATCTCAGAAGTCCTAATATTTTCTTTATTAAAAATGTTTTCAGAATTTCGAGACCCTCTAGTGCTTTACTTTTGAAAATTTTTTGAAAATCTCAGAGGACTCTGTTTTGTTTCTGAACTAATTTATAGAATCTCACTAATTTATAGGATCTCAAGAATTTCGGGTGTTTTAATTTTACAAGAATTTAAAGAATTTCAGAAGTCCCGAAAATTTAGATTTTAAAGGAATATAAAAAACATCAGGAGCTCTGAGAATTTTTTTTTTTTAAGATAGAAATAATCTTCAAAAAGCGCTCCACGAATTTTCTTTTTGACAGAACCCTGGTGATTTATTTTTGAAAGAATTTAAAGAATCTCAGAAGTCCTAATATTTTCTTTATTAAAAATGTTTTAACACTTTCGAGACCCTCTAGTGCTTTACTTTTGATAATTTTTTGAAAAACTCAGAGGACTCTGGTGTTTTGTTTCTGAACTAATTTAAAGATTCTCAAAAGCTTCGAGTGTTTTAATTTTACAAGAATTTAAAGAATTTCAGAAGTCCCGAAAATTTAAATTTTAAAGGAATATAAAAAATATCTGGAGCTCTGACAATTTATTTATTTTTTTTTTTTAAGATAGAAACAATCTCTATAAACCTGGAAATTTTGTTCCTGAGTGAATTTTAAAGAATCTCAGGGGTCCTGGTATTTGGTTCTTTAAGAATTTGAAACAATCTTAGGAAGCCTTGGTGTTTTATTTTCAGAGAATTTAAGGAATCCCAAAAGTCCTGATGTTTTCTTTGTTAAAGAATTTTTAAGGATTTCAAGTGCCTCTGGTGTTTTATTTTTGACAAATTAAAAAAAACTTAGAGGACTCTGGGATTTTCTTTCTGAACTAATTTAAAGAATCTCAAGAGCTTCGAGTGTTTTAATTTCACAAGAATTTAAAGAATTTCAGAAGTCCCGAAAATTTAGATTTTAAAGGAATATAAAAAATATCTGGAGCTCTGACAATTTATTTATTTTTTTTTTAAGATAGAAACAATCTCTATAAACCTGGAAATTTTGTTCCTGAGTGAATTTTAAAGAATCTCAGGGGCCCTGGTATTTAAATAGTTCTTGAAGAATTTGAAAGAATCTTGGAAAGACTTGGTGTTTTATTTTTGAAAGAATTTAAAGAATCTCAAAAGTCCTGATGTTTTTTTGTTAAAGAACTTTTAAGGATTTCAAGGACCTCTGGTATTCTACTTTTGAAAAATTTTGGAAAACCTTTTGGGATTCTGGTGTTTTATTTGTTTCTGAATTAATTTAGAGAATCTCAAGAATTCCAAGTGTTTTAATTTTGCAAGAATTTAAAGAAGTCTCGAAAATTTTGATTATAAATGAATATAAAGAATCTCTTAGAATTCTTGGGATTTTATTTCTGAAAGGATTTTAAAGAATTTCCAGGACTTGATTTTTTTTTAAGTTAAAAAACTCAGGAGCCTGATGTCCTGTTTCTCGGGAGCCCGAAAGTTTTGTTTTTGACTGAATTTTAGAGAATCTCAAGGACCTCTGGTTTTCACTTATTAAATGATTTTCAAGACTATCAGGGAATTCAAGTGTTTTATTTTTGCAAGAGTTTAAAAAATTTCAGAAGTCCCAAAATTTTGATTTTGGGAAAATCGAAACAATCTTAGGGTCCGAGAATTTTATTTTTGAGAAGTTTAAATATTCTATAGGCTCCGGAATCATTTGTTTCTTAAACAATTTTTTTGGGTTTCTTGTGTTTTATTTTTGAAAGAGTTTAAAGGAATTGGAGTCATTTTAAGGAATCTTAGCGTTTCCAAACGTTTTTTAATGATTGAAAATTTGCCACAAACAACCTTGTTTTGCCCAGCAGTGTCACCGTAGAAGGAGATTAGAATTTCCATAAAGTACCCTCAAAGTAAAATATTCTGCAGCAATAAAACTCATATAAATATCTCTTCACTCTATCCTCCATCCCGCCACCCTCCGCCGCCGCAATTCCGCTCCATCGCCATCCACCATCTGCCAATTTTCCATATCTCAGCATTATTCTAATTTAGCTCCGGCATAAAAAGACCCATTTTCTCTCCGTCGAAGGACAATCGCCCATATCCACCCATTATTTTGAGCATTCGCAGGTTGCTGCCCCTGCATCGCGCCGGTCGCGGCGGTTTCGCGCTAATTGGCGGCGAGCTTAGGAATCTTAACCGTAATGACCCACAAATTAACCGCTTTATGTACGCAGAAAATAGAAAAAGCATCGCGTGAACGCCTAGTAATGGCGATGGCGAGGGTTGAACACACCATCGACTAAATTAACTTCCAGTGGAAAGATGCAGCGTTATCAGCATATCAACATCGTTAGATTGGAAGTTTACGGCCGGCGGAGGGCATGCAGACGTGACTTTGGCACACCTTACAGATATTACGGCGCTGACGCCCGCCTCCGCCGCGAGGGGGGCAATAAAATCAAAAATTAACGGCGGCGGGGGCGGCGAGGATCGAACGACTTCCGACCTCGCAGCTTTCTGCGAGACTTAATTCGAATATGAAATTTCGAGGTGACGTCATCGAGTTTTCGGAGGGGAAAGCGCAGTAAGCCGTGGACCGATCCCTGGCGAGCCGCCGCTGGCGGCGTTCCACTACCATAAATTACCGACGTTACTACATTGTAACAATGTTGCGTTGGCAAAAGTGAAGGTAGATGACGAGGAAGTGACAGGGGTCTCCTTGCCAAAGTATGTGCTTTATTGTGCCGTAGATCAAGTTGGCCGAGGTCAAGATGCACTTGTTTGCGCGGCCTGCTTGGATGTATCGCGTTACCCACATACCGTACGGCCTCGCCGCCTGATAAATTGCTCTTGTGAAATTGCGTACGGTTAATCTTGTAATCTCCGTGTTGATAGTTGTTGGCGAAACGCAAAAAATCGACGAAATTCATGATGGAGGAAGAGAATGTGGAAGATGTTGTCGGCGATGTTGTATGGGTGTGCTTGACGTAATCCTGGGTTGGGTGAGGTGCTGCAGAGGAGGTTAAGGGCACTGCTCGGATTGCGTTTAATTGGGAGTTTATGGGTTGGATGTGGTCGGGGCAGGGGCGTACGTCGGGAATTTGTGACGGTTTTGTCGACTTTAGGAACTTTTTGGGGATTTGGAGAATGTTCTGAATGTTACAAACAATATCCGAGGTAGTTTAGTGGGCACAAATATATTGGTTTTGATGTGATCCAATGTGACACCAATAATAGGGTAAATGTGTACAAGAGTACGCACTTAGTGTAAAACTGTCAACAACTTTTTAATTTTTTTGGATAGACAAATTTTATGATATGGGTTCGTTATATACATGTTTAGAGATCAGATATATTTAATTGTACTTCCCAAGACCACTGTATTTTAAGAGTAATTTCAATTTTTGTCAAGATGTGTAAATGCGCACTCTTAGATAGTTCATTGCACAAGAGTGCGCATTTGAACGCTTATGAGTCCGCATTACGTTTTATGAAAAAATATTTGTTTCTAAGGTGAAAATAAATGGGAATAAGTGACTACAGGCTACCCATAAAACGGGAGACCTATTTCTTCGTACGCTAGGGGTCTTGAAAAGTCGAGAAAACGTAAAAGTAGAGAGTCGGTTGATGGACTCGATTACAACACGCTCAGGAAGTAAAAATAAAAAAAAATCACCATAACCACCACCACACAACTTGAGGAGCAGTACAAAGTAGTAGAGTTAAATAATTCATTATCGTATGATATGTATCTCCAAGACTATTAGACTACGTATTGCAAGCAATGCGCACTCTTATACAATACCTCGCTGCGCACTCTTGTACATTTTTACATAACCTAATGTTTTCAAAGTTAAAAGCTTTTGATGGATAGAAAGTATAAAACTGTTAGTGTATAACGAGACCTTAAAAGTTACAACTAATGAAAATTATTACTGTAAAATAAAAGAACTGGTACGTACCTTACAAAAAACTAAAACTATGAGCGGTAAAAATTACATCCACACAACGTGTGAACATAAAATCGTCGGTACGACCAAACTATAAACTATATTCAGGTCACTTTTGCACCTTTATCTCAGGTTTAGCATTAAATTCTGAATGGTATAACTTCATCTTACCCAGATGGCACTAATAAGCAGAAATCATCAGTGCGTACTCTTATACATATTCGCACTCTTGTACACATTTACCCTAATTAATTTTTTTTTTATCATTTTAAGGATTCTTAAACTTCCATGGTGTTCTCTCAGGAGCCCAGAAAATCTTGTATAAACAATCACTAGGGCACCCGGAAATTTTAAGAAATTTGAGTAGTCCTGATGTTTTCATTATTAAAAAATGTCAAGTTCCTCTAGTGTTTTGTTTCTACATTAATTTAAACAATCTCAAGAGCTCCGAGTGTTTAAATTTTACAAGAATATAAGAACCTCTGAGCAGAGTCCTGGAATTTTGGTTGTGGAAGAATTTAAAAGAATCTTAGAATTTTAAACAATTTTATAGTCCCCAGATGTTTTTTTTTTCTGGATTAATTTAAAGAATCCCAAATGCTCCCAGTGTTTTAATTTTACAAAAATTTAAAGAATCCAGAAATCCCGGTAGTTTTGATTTTAAAACAGTAAAGGTAAACAAAAACTCTCAGAGACTCCAAGAATTTTGTTTTTGAAAAATAGAAATAATAAAGAATTTTAACGAACCTAAGGGGCCTCTAGTGTTTTATTTCTGAAAGAATTTGAAAGAATCATGTCGCCCTCCGGTATTTGTTTTTGAAACAATTTAAAAATCTCAAGTCTTAATTTCTTTATTAATTTTTTTTTTAATCTCAAGGACCTCTGATGTTTTATATTTAGAAAATTTTGAAAAATTCTTGAAGGTCCTTGGTGGTTAATTTTTGATAACTTTCAAAAAATCTCAAAAACTCCGGATGAAAGAATTTAAAGAATCTCAGGAGCTCTGAGAATTTTCTTTTTGAAAGATAGAGACCGAATATTCTAATTTTAGAAGAATACAAAGAATCTCAAAAGTCTCCAAATAAAAATTTTGATTTTAAAAGAATATAAAGAATCTCAAGGATTGTGACGTTTTGTTTCTTAGAGAATATTAAGGTGTTTTTTTAATTAAAGAATTTGTAAGGATCTCAAGAGCCTTTGGTGTTTTATTTTTAGAAGAATTTGAAAAAATCTCAAGGGTCTATAGAGTTTTAATTCACGAAGATTTTGAAAAATTCTTGAGGGTCCCTGGTGTTTTATTTTTGAAAAAATTTAAAGAATCTCGAAAGTCGTGATGTTTTCTTTGTTAAAGAATTTTTAAGAAATAGAAGAGGTGCGGTGCTTTATTTTTAGAAAAATTTGAAAGATTCTTAAGGGCCCTGGTGTTTTACTTTTGAAAACTTTTAAATAATCTCAAAGGACCCTAGCGTTTTGTTCCTGAATTAAGTAATTAAAAAATCTCAAAAGCTCCGAATATTCTAATTTTATAAGTGTTTAAAGAATCTCCAAAGTCCCGAAAATTTGGATTTTAAAAGAATATAAAGAATCTCCGAGACTCCCATGATTTTCTGTTCGAAAGAGAGAGACAATCTCTAGAATCCTTGGAATTTTGTTCCTGAAAGAATTTTAAAGAATCTCGGGTGTCCTGATGTTTTGTTTCTTAAGAATTTGAAAGAATCTTGAGAAGCCATGGTGTCTTGATTTCTTTATTAAAGATTTTTTATAGAATCTCAAGGCTCTCTGGTGCTTTATTTTTAGAAAAATTTGATCTTAAAGGTTCCTGATGTTCTATTTTTGAAAACTTTGAAGCGTTTCGATCCTGAATTAATTTAAAAAATCTTAAAGGCTCCGGATGTTCTAATTTTGAAAGAATTTAAAGATTCTCCGAGCTCCGAGAATTTTCTTTTTGAAAGATAGAGACAAGCTCTAGAATCCTGGGAATTTGAACAGAGAAGCCCTGGTGTTTTATTTTTGAGAGAATTTAAAGAATCTCAGAAGTTCTGATGTTTTCTTTATTAAAAAATTTTTCAGAATCTCAGAGGTTCTGGTGTTTTATTTTTAGAAGAATTTGAACAAATCTAGGAGCCTCTGGTGTTTTACCTTTAAATGAATTTTAAAGAATCTCAGACCCCTGGTATTTTATTTTCAAGTTACTTTAAAGAATCTCAAGTGTTCCGAAAGTTTTAATTATGCAAAAATTTAAAGAATCTTGGGTGTCCCTGGTGTTTTATTTTTGAAAGAATTTAGAGAATCTCAGAAATCCCTATGTTTTCTTTGTTAAAGAATTTTTAAGAAACACTAGAGGTCTGGTGTTTCATTTTTAAAATAATTTGAAAGATACTTAATGACCCTTGGTGTTTTATTTTTGAAAAATTTTTAAAAAATCTCGCGAACTCCAGGTGTTTTAATTTTACAAGGATTGAAAGAATCCCAGAAGCCGCGGAAATTTTTATATTTTAATCAGGGATTCTGATGTTTTGATTTTAGGGAATTTTAAAGAATGTCGGGGCCTCTTGTGTTCTATTTTTGAAAGAATTTAGAAGAATCTTGGAAGTCGCTGGTGTTTTATTTTTGAAAGAATTTGAAGAATCTTGGAAGTCGCTGATGTTTTCTTTATGAAAGAATTTTTCAGAATCTCAGAGGTCTCTGGTGTTTTATTTTTAGAAGAATTTGAATAAATCTAGGAGCCTCTGGTGTTTTATCTTTAAATGAATTTTAAAAAATCTGAAGTTTCTGGTATTTTGTTTCCAAATTATTTTAAAGAATCTCAAGGGTTCCCAATGTTTTAATTTTGCAAGAATTTAAAAAATCTCTTGGTGTTTTATTTCTCGAAGGGTTTGAAAGAATCTTGATGTTTTATTTAAAAAAAAAATTAAATAATCTCAGAAGTCCTGATGTTTTCTCCTTAAGGAATTTTTAAAAACTCAAACGTCTGTGGTATTTTATTTTTAGAAGAACTTTTAAATAATTTCGGGGTTCCGAGTGTTTTAATTTTGCGAAAATTTAAAGAATCTCAGAAGCCCCGGAAGTTTTGATTTTAAAAGATAATAAAGTCTTCAAGAAACTAAGAGTGTAAATTCAGAATTTAAAATAAAAAAAAAATCTAGTATATAAAGGGTAACAAAGGTGGAATTGTTCTAAGTAATATAACTCCAGATTACAGAATTAAAAAAAAAAAAAACTAAGTCAAAAAACGTAAATAGGGTATTTCAAACCCTTTCAAAGTTTTACAAAATATATTTATTTATCCAGAAAGCAAAGAGACGGCAATAAAATTTATGTTATGCTATATTGTTATACTGTTTTAACTTGTTTTTGCCTTGAAATAAAAAAATTTTCATGCTTCCTAGAAAACATCAGTTTAATTTTAAGTGGTGAATCACTAGATATTAATGTAGAATTACATCTGTTGATATAAAAAGAAATTTTTCTTGATACAAAATGTTATTGACATAAAGACATAATTTTACAAAGGAAAATTTGGAAAAACATCTGATTGTTAAATGTAACAGCAAAAAACGTGTAGTTTATAGCATAAATACGCTTTATGTAAAAAAATGTCGTACGTAATAAACGTAATTATAGACATTTCTTGTGTTTTTTGTTTATAGTTTATTAAATTGTCTACAATTCGAAGAAATTTTGTGCCTATAAATGCGCCTATTTTGCCAAATATCGTGCATATAAATCCGCTTTTTATCCTAGGAAACAACGAAAAAAGTGTTTGCTTTTAATTAGATCCATCGTTGATTACGATTATAATAACCACCAAATAACCTTCCATTACTCGAATCAAACATCATGTTAATTCCACTCATAACCACGATTGAACCAGCGATAACCAACCAATTTCCATCCGATGCATCTAATCAAACTAACTTCAATTATTTAGACGTAATTGTTTCGAAAAAACCCATCGATTATTTAATACCCTATTACCTCCTTCCCAGCGCTTCCCTCATAAAAAATTAACAACTCTCATCTTATTAATACACACTTTTCCTCCACACCCATCCATCCAGCAACACGCCGTTCCGAACAATCCTTTCGAATTTCATGGTTAAGCTCATCATTTTTTTCCCTCCATTTTAATAAATTCTTTTCGACAGCAATCAAAATTAGATTTGTTCGGAGATTACAAAACCAAACAGGCTCGTTTCGAGAACCGCCATTAATGCACGGATCGAATTGCCTTTTCAATTTAAATTCTAATTTAGTGAGCCGACATTGTTTTATAAATTAGATACAGATAAACCGTTATTACAAGCTCGTTAATGGTTCAATAATAAATGAGTCGGAATCAATCGGAAAATTGTGTTTTCCGACCGTATTACCGTCAAATTGAGATTTTCATCGTGCGAGGTTAAATAATAATTAACCCACTTAAATTAATTGAACCCACATAAAACATTCAGCGGCAATTTAACTTCGTTAATGCGCACGATTAATTATAAGTGCGGCGTTCCGCTCGAAACTTATTTCCGCGAAGAGGGGAGTGTAGCGAGCTGTAGGGGATCGGGGTTGCGAACCATCAGGCCGGTAGTTGCGCAGTCGGGCTAGTGGCGGCTAGAGGGCGCCGCGATTCGGTGTGTCGCTAATAAGCATAAACGTTGGAACGTAATTTTGTAGCGTTCGCCTCTAATTTGTTGTATTTTTTATGGGCTTTTAAAATTTCACGACTTTTTTTATTTAAATAATTACATTGTGAAAGAATGGGCTCTAAATTAGCATATCATTGGAAACGTCTAAACAGCGCATATAAAAAATAATCAAAACTGGACTATAAAATCGTTTCGGACGATACAGAAGTAATAAAATGCACATAAAGCAGTTCGTAACTATTTGTAAAATATATTGGGAAAAAAGATACAAATAATAACGCGTCAAATAAATTCAATTAACGCGAAATTTACAACATTCTCCTCGTTTTTGGGAGAATTTAAATGGGATATCGCGATTAGGAACGTAGGTTTGGGAATAATAATGGAGGTCGTAAATAAAAATTTTAATTATATTGATGGGTGTCCGTAATATATGCGGCCGTTGCCAACTAAATTATTTTATTTTAATGACCCGGCAAACGTGGTCGGAAAAGTCACACTTGTTGGTGTACCTACTCGGGGACGTACAGTCATCCTCGCTAATTATTTCTTCATTCTTTGTCTGACGTCTTCATTGCACTTTTTATTTCATTCTGTCATGATGAGACGGAATTTTAAAGTGGGTACTTTTTGTCGCCGATGACTCGTTAAGGCAGTAATGGCTTCATCGTGGACAAGAGTTGATAATTTATGAATAATTGAACGCGATTCAAGGAACTTCGTTTTTGAAAAAACCGGAGCATCTGGTGATTCCAGCGATAATTATTGGGTCTATCGAGGCTTCGTGGGCTGGGTTTTACTGGTTTAGATTAGAGGTTTCCAATTTAAAACATTGGGGAAACGGTGTGAGTGACCTTGACGAGGAAGGAAGTTGTGAGTGACAGTTGCTTGCGTGCACGTGTGTATTGTTGGTTGCCTATCTTACGATTTTTGATATGAGATTAATCGGTTTATTTTGTGCAACTTTTTGTTTTAATTCTTTCTCTTATTTATGGATTTTTATTATTTGAATTGTCTGATAATAAATGTTCATACTTACTTTTGTTTTCTATTATTGTTGCGGTTTTCTTTTAGTGTATAAAATAACACTTTTTTAGTTTTTAATTTTCAAACTTCTTGAACTTTCTTTTGTGTTGTTTCTTTTAATGCATTCTTTGCTTTATGGTGGGTACACTTGAATTGAATTTTTATATCTCTAGTTAGTTTTTTTTTTTTCTAAGTGTTTGTGTTTCATTATTTTTATCAGTCTCATTAGTCTTATTTTGAGTGATAACAAAACTTCTAGGGAAGGGGAAACAAGGGAAAATAAATCCTCAAACTATCAAAAACTTTTATTTTATTTTGAAACGACATACTCACCTTTAAATCTGAAACAGAAAAATAACAATTCATCACGCTGTCGATCTAAATCTTTTGATAACGTCATTTTCTCCAAAATCCTGACATTATTAGGTATAGAACTGGATTTTTAGTATTTATTTCCATTTTTCCACTCTTACGGTTTTGGTGATTTTAATTTCAATCATATTGTTTGATTTTTCAAACTTTCGACTTATCAGAATTTCCATTTTTCAATTCCTTAGGGTCAATTTTTCAATTTTTCGGCTCTAGTTTGTTTATATACAGGGTGCTGAACAAATGACGTACCAACTCTGACACGTTGTTGATGACTATTTATAGAGCAGAGAAAAAATAATTTAAAAAATTCTTGTAACGTAAGGAATTTTTTAATTATTTTTCCAGAACTTAGGCTTGTGAATTTAATAATGTACCGATGAGTTGGTGCGCCATTTTTGTAGCACCCCGTACATATTAATTTTGATCTTTTAATTTTTCGACTTTTAGGTTGTTGATTTTTAATTTTTTAAGTTTTCATTTTTCGTTTTCTTGATTTTTGATTTTTCACTTTCTCGTTTTAATTTTTTAGATTTTTAAATAATAATAATTCTGTATAAGTAAAACTCAATCCAATTTAAATTAACTTTTGGATTTTAATGTCGCAAATTCTCGTTTTCACAATTTTATGTTTAATTTTTGTTCATTTTGATTTTTCGATTTTTAATCTCTCGATTTTTATATTATTTTGTACAATTTCTCAACTTCGCGATATTTTGTTTAAAAATTTTAATTTTTAGTTTTTCTTTTCTTCAATTTTATAATTTTGCTATTTTCAGTTTCAATTATATTGTTTAATTATCACTTTCTCCATTTTTCATTTCCTGAGTTTTGAATTTTTCGATTTCTCGATTTTCAATGTTGCGACTTTTAGTTTTTCAGTTCCTCGATATAAATTTTAGATTTTTAATCATAATAATTTATTTACTGAAAGTGTTTATTACATAAATCAAACTAATCATTCTATGTACATAAAAGTAATCCAAGTTAAATTTTTTAATTAACCTTTCGATTTTAATTTAGCAAATTTTCGTTTTCACAATTTTTACGTTCAATTTTTGTTTATTTTAATTTTTCGATTTTTAGTTCCTGAATTTTTTCATTTCTTCTTACGATTTTGCAGATTTTAGATTTTTTAAATATGTGTTAGATTTTAAAATTTTTCAGTTTTTCGATGTTCCAGGGTTGGAATTTTTAGGTTTTTCATTTCTGATTATTCAATTTCCAATTTTTCAAGTTCTTAATTTATAGATATACACAATTGTTGGTTATTTTTTCTTAATTTTTTTTTTTTTGATTTGTCGACTTTTCAATGTTTTGGTTTTATAATTTTTCTTCTTTTTCTTTTTTCAGCTTGAATTTTTTCAATTTTTCAGTTTCGCAACTTCCAAATTTTTCAATTTCTCGTTTCTTCGATTTGTAATTTTTCAAGTTCTAAATATTTTAAATTTTCATTTTTTCAATTTCCCAACGTTGGGATGTTTTAAATTTTCATTTTTCAATTTTTCGTTTCTTCAATCTTATGATTTTGCAGTGTCTCGATTCTTCAAATGTGTTAGATTTTTTTAATTTTTCAGTTTTAGAATTTTTACGTTTTTAATTATTGAATAAATTAAATTCCCGATTTTTGATTCTTCGGTTTTTTAGTTTTTTCGATCTTTATTTTCTCGACTTAATATCTTTCAATTTTTTTTAGAATTCTCAATTTTATAAGTTTTTGGTATCACAATTGTTGGTTTTTCATTTTTTTAATTTTTTCAATTTTTCGATTTTTCAATTTCGATCTTTCCTATAATTTTTTTTCTTCTTCATTTTTTTTTTATTTTAATTTTTTCAATTTTCCAGTTTCTCGACTTTAAAAATTTCGAATTTTTCGCTTCTTCGATTTGCGATTTTTCAATTTCTAAATTTTTTAAATATTTATTTTTTCAATTTCTCAACGTTGCGAGGTTTTGTTGTTCTAATTTTTAATTTTTCAATTTTTCGAAGTTTCAACGTTACAATTTTTAGGTTTTTCATTTTTGATGATTCAATTTCTCGAGGTTTCGACTTCTCCATTTTTCGATTATTTATTTAATTTTTCAGTTTTTCAATTTTCCGCTTTTCACTTCCGCAGTTTTTCAATTTGTTCGATTTTTATTATCTTCCAAGTTTTCAATATTTATTTTTCGAATTTTCAATTTTCCGTTTAATTTTTCAAGTTTTGATTTTTAATTTTCAATTCCTCACTCCTCAGTTTTACAGTTTTATGATGCAATTGTCGTTTCTTCAATTTTTCAAGTTCTTAATTTATGATTTTTCATTTTCTCGATTTTTCAACTTTTCGATTTCACAAGTTTTTGATATCACAATTCTTGGTTTTTCATTTTTTCAATGTTGTTGCCCTAATTTTAATTTTTAATTTTTCAATTTTTCAAATATGTGTTAAATTTTTAACTTTTTCAATTTTTTAATGTGCCAGTGTTACAATTTTTAGGTTTTTCATTTTTGATTATTCAGTTTTTCGGTGTTTCGATTTCCCAATTTTTCCGTTATTTACTTTGTCAGTTTTTCAATTTTCCGATTTTCGATTCTTCAATTTTTTCAATTTTTATTTTTCGAATTCTCAGTTTTTCATTTCTATATTTTTTCAAGTCTTGATTTTTATTTTTCCATTCCTCAATTTTACAATTTTGTCATTCAATTTTCTTTGGTTCTATTTTTCAAGTTTTTAATTTATAGTTTTTCATATCACAATTGTTGGTTTTCCATTTTCTTATTTTTTTCAATTTGCAATTTTTCGATGTTGTATATCTTCTTTGTCTTTTTTCAACTTTAATTTTTAAAATTTTTCAGTGTCTGAACTTCCAAATTATATACTTTTTCGTTTTTTCGATTTACAGTTTTCCGATTTCTGAATGTTTTAAATTTTCATTTTTTCAATTTCCCAACGTTGCGATGTTTTGTTGTTCAAATTTTAACTTGTCTTTTTTCAGATTTTCTGTTCTTTAATCTTACGATTTTGCAGTTTTTCGATTTTTCGATGTTCCGATGTTACAATTTTTTAAGTTTTTCATTTTTGATTATTCAGGGTCTCGGCGTTTTGACTTCTCAATTTTTTGATTATTTAATTTGTTAGTTTTTCAATTTTCCAATTTTTGATTCTTCAGTTTTTCAATTTTTTCAATTTTTATTTTTCGAATTCTTAGTTTTTCGTTTCCATAATTTTTCAAGTCTTGATTTTTATTTTTCCATTCCTCAATTTTACAATTTTATCATTCAATTTTCTTTCCTTCTATTTTTCAAGTTCTTAATTTTTAATTTTTAATTTGTTCGATTCTGAATTTATCATTCAATTTTACAAGTTTTTGATATGACAATTGCTGGTTTTTCATTTTCTTAATCTTTTTCAATTTTTCGCTTGTTCGATTTGCAATTTTTCAATTTTTAAATATTTTAAATTTTCAATTTTTTTTTTCAATTTCTCAACCTTGCGAGGTTTTGTTGTTCTAATTTTTAATTTTTCAATTTTTCGAAGTTTCAATGTTACAATTTTTAGGTTTTTCATTTTTGATGATTCAATTTCTCGAGGTTTCGACTTCTCAATTTTTCGATTACTTATTTAATTTTTCAGTTTTTCAATTTTCCGCCTTTCACTTACGCAATTTTTCAATTTGTTCGATTTTTATTATCTTCCAAGTTTTCAATATTTATTTTTCGAATTTTCAATTTTCCGTTTAATTTTTCAAGTTTTGATTTTTAATTTTCAATTCCTCACTCCTCAGTTTTACAGTTTTATGATGCAATTGTCTTTTCTTCAATTTTTCAAGTTCTTAATTTATGATTTTTCATTTTCTCAATTTTGAATTTTTCATCTTTTCGATTTTACAAGTTTTTGATATCACAATTCTTGGTTTTTCATTTTTTTCGATTCTTCGATTTTTTTATTTTTCTTCTTTTTCTTTTTTCTACTTTAATTTTTTTAATTTTTCAGTTTCTCGACTTCCAAATTTTTCTATTTTTCGTTTCTTCGATTTGCAATTTTTCAATTTCTAAATATTTTAAATTTGTATTTTTTTCCAAATTGCGATGTGTTGTTGCCCTAATTTTAATTTTTAATTTTTCAATTTTTCGTTTCTTCAATCCTACGATTTTGCGGTTTATCGATTTTTCAAATATGTGTTAAATTTTCAACTTTTTCAATTTTTTAATGTGCCAGTGTTACAATTTTTAGGTTTTTCATTTTTGATTATTCAGTCTTTCGGTGTTTCGATTTCCCAATTTTTCCGTTATTTACTTTGTCAGTTTTTCAATTTTCCGATTTTCGATTCTTCAGTTTTTCAATTTTTAATTTCGAATTCTCAGTTTTTCATTTCTATATTTTTTCAAGTCTTGATTTTTATTTTTCCATTCCTCAATTTTACAATTTTGTCATTCAATTTTCTTTGGTTCTATTTTTCAAGTTTTTAATTTATAGTTTTTCATGTCACAATTGTTGGTTTTCCAATTTCCTATTTTTTTCAATTTGCAATTTTTCGATGTTGTATAATTTTTCTTCTTTTTCTTTTTTCAACTTTACTTTTTAAAATTTTTCAGTGTCTGAACTTCCAAATTATATAATTTTTCGTTTTTTCGATGTTGTGTTTCGTTGCGATGTTTTGTTGTTCAAATTTTAACTTTTCTTTTTTCAGATTTTCTGTTCTTCAATCTTACGATTTTGCAGTTTTTCGATTTTTCGATGTTCCGGTGTTACAATTTTTAAGTTTTTCATTTTTGATTATTCAGGGTCTCGGCGTTCTGACTTCTCAATTTTTTGATTATTTAATTTGTTAGTTTTTCAATTTTCCGATTTTTGATTCTTCAGTTTTTCAATTTTTATTTTTCGAATTCTTAGTTTTTCGTTTCCATAATTTTGCAAGTCTTGATTTTTATTTTTCCAATCCTCAATTTTACAATTTTATCATTCAATTTTCTTTCCTTCTATTTTTCAAGTTCTTAATTTTTAATTTTTAATTTGTTCGATTCTGAATTTATCATTCAATTTTACAAGTTTTTGATATGACAATTGCTGGTTTTTCATTTTCTTAATCTTTTTCAATTTTTGAAATTTTCAGTATTTTTCTTCTTCGTTTTCTTTTTTCAACTTCAATTTTTCCAATTTTTCAATTTTTCGTTTCTTCGATTTGCAATTTTCCAATTTCTAAATATTTAAAATTTTCATTTTTTCAATTTCTCAATTTGCGATGTTTTGTTGTTCAAAATTTAATTTTTCAATATATCTTTTCTTCAATCTTACGATTTGGCACTTTTTCGGTTTTTCAGATATGTGTTAGATTTTAAAATTTTTCAATTTTTCGATGTTCCAGTGTTCAATTTTTAGGTTTCTCATTTTTGATTATTCAGTTTCTCGGTGTTCAATTTTCCGATTTTCGATTCTTCAGTTTTTCAATGTTTTTGATTTTTTATTTTCTCGAGTTAATATCCTTCAATTTTTCAATTTTTATTTTTCGAATTCTCAATTTTTCTGTTCTATAGTTCTTCAAGTCTTGATTTTTATTTTTCAGTTCCTCAATTTTAGAATTTTATCTTTCAGTTTTTGTTCCTACAATTTTTCAAGTTCTTAATTTATAATAATTTTTCCTTTGCTCGATTTTGAATTTTTCAGTTTTACAAGTTTTTCTTATCACAATTGTTGGTTTTTCATTTTCTTAGTTTTTTCAGTTTTTCGATTTTTCAATGTTTTATAACTTTTCTTCCTTTTCTTTTTTTTTCAACTTTAATTTAAAAAATGTTTCAATTTCTCGACTTTTAAATTTTATAACTTTTCGTTTCCTCGATTCACAGTTTTCCGATTTCTGAATATTCTAAATTTTATTTTTTTTTACAATTTGTCAACGTTGTTTTGTTGTTCAAATTTAAATTTTTAATTTTTCGATTTTTCTTTTCTTCAGCCTTCCGATTTTGCAGTTTTTCGATTTTTCATATATATATGTGTTAGATTCTAAAATTTTTGCTTTTTTAGATGTTCCGGTGTTTTTGATTATTCAATTTGTCGGCGTTTCGAATACTCAATTTTTCGATTACTTATTTAATTTTTCAATTTTCCGATTTTCCATTCTTCAGTTTTCAATTTTTCAATCTTTATTTTTCGAATTTTCAATTTTTCGTTTCTTTAATATTTCAAGTTACGATTTTTAATTTTCAGTTCCTTAGTTTTACAATTTCATATTTCAATTTTAGTTTCTTCAATTTTTCAATGTTACAAATTTTTGATATCACAATTGTTGGTTTATCATTTTCTTCATTTTTAAAATTCTTCGAGTTTTCAGTGTTTCGGTTTTATAATTTTTCTTCTTCTTTTTTTTTTTAACTTCAATTTTTTCAACTTTTCAGTTTCTCGACTTCCAAATTTCTCAATTTTTTGTCTCTTCAGTTTTACGATTGTGCAGTTTTTCGATTTTTCAAATATGTGTTACATTTTTGAATTTTTCGGTTTTTCAATGTCAATTTTTTCGAATTTTCAATGTCTGATCGTAAAACGTTTGCATAACTCTGGAAAAAATTCTTGAAGAAAATTCCAGTTTTCCTCGTTGTATGCGCTGTGGCATTATCTTGCTGGAAAATGCGCTGATTTAGTTCATCCGGACGAAGTTGAATCCTTGAAACTCCTGCTCAAATAGAACTGAAATAGATAAACATCAAAATTGACACATTGATCTAGTTAGTGCACAGTAGTGTCAAAAATTCGAATGAAGCGGCACATAAACAAATGAATTTCATAAACCACTAGACATAAATTATTTATTAACACCCAATACTTAATGCTGCCATCTGATCTGATCTGATCATTATTATTATACCACTTTAAAACACATATCTCAAATGATATTCAAACTTTCCACTAATTAAATGATACTAATCTATTATTAAATTTCAGTCAACTGATAAGATTTGTAGTCCATTCGCGACTACATTATTTAAATGAAAATACCAGCCACTACTTGCTCATAATTTAAAATAAATCATTTATTTGTAAAGCATTCAACAGCTAAATAATACTGTTCAATAATTCATACCTCCGATGGTATTTACGCGATAATGCCAACCACTATTTTTAGCCAACTCTTACCTACACTCGCACACGATTTGGTAGCCAAAAACCGCCAATTAACACCCATCCACACCTCCCCCACCTGATCCCAATCTCCTCGAATCCTTGTCATCGAATTGATCGGCACTTACCTGCCAAACGACCCAATAAATGGTATTTAGAAGAAGAAAGACGCACCGATCGACCACTCGAGGTCAAAACGCGCCCCGTACCATCGCAGGTAGAGGGCTTGATTGGATCCGTCAAGCCGGATCGCTTCCGGTTCATCGATACTTCGCCCATCAACCGGAAGAAATGGTAATTTTTGTGTAACCCATCAGGACACACTTTGTGCGATCTAATCTGATCGGATGGATGTAATGAATAAATTATTTTTGATAAACGGCCGCCATTTGCATGGCGGGGGCAGGGGAGGGACGCCAGACGGTGGTAGTGTTTATTGTTCCGGGCCGAGGTCGTAATTGGCGCCTGAAATAAAATCGAAATTAGTACGGGGTAATGGGGAATTTGTTGTTTTAATTGCGGGATGGGCAGATGTGGGGCATAATGGGACGGTTTACGAGCGATAGATGGGACTAATTGTTGTTGGGGATTGGGCACATAAATTTGCCGGTGTGTAAACACGGAGTAAATGGGTTTTTTGAATTTTTGTGAACTATCTACATCCAACAGATTTTAAACATTTTAATACGTAACTGTAGCTGTATTTAGAGTATTTTGTCTTTGAAAGTTCTTCGCTAAATACATATTTTGTAAATTGTGGATTACTTTTTTTTTATTGGTATTCGATTTTTGTAGCAAAAATAAAGATTTTTACTTCTTGGGCGTAAACTAAGGAAAAAATGGGATCCCCGTTGCCGTCTGTTTGTCCTCTGTCTGTCTGTCTGTCTGTCTGTCCGTCTGTCTGTTCTGTCGATTTTTATTAGTCAGATAATCTCCGAAATTACCCAATCGATTTTTGTCAAGTTTTCGATATTAGGATTATGTAGATGGTAAAACGCTAATCAAAATTTGTCTGATCATAGTAAAAAAATTAATTTATTAATATAATTTATTATAAGTAGAATTGATTAAATCAAGAACGACTCACTTAATTTTTCCGAAAATGTGTCCAAATTGATGTATGCTATATAAATGTTGATGACATCATCAGAAAATTTTATAATGGAAAAATTCACTTGAAA
Organism: Zophobas morio; assembly: GCF_036711695.1. NCBI lineage: Eukaryota > Metazoa > Arthropoda > Insecta > Coleoptera > Tenebrionidae > Zophobas > Zophobas morio. Next base: position 738,459 of record NW_026972108.1, read on the forward strand.
CAAACGTGTAATAATACACTTTTACATTTACTGTAACATTACATAAATATCATTATTTTAACTTATAAGATAAGGGTTATCATCAAAAAAATAAAATTCGCAAAACGAAATTTTATAATTTTTCGAAATATCTGGATTTCGATTAATTTTTTTATGTCACAATTTTGTGTTTTTGACTTTTTCAATTTTTCAATATTTTGGTTTCATGATTTTTCGAGTGTACAAGTTGTCCTTTTGTCGATTTTTCAGTTTTTTGTTTCTTCATTTTTCAAGTTTTTGATTTTTATTTTTCAATTTCTCAATTTTAAAATCATTTAATTTTTCAGTTTTTAAAGTCTTTAATTTATCTATATAATCTTTCATTTTCTCGACTTCTTTGTTTTTTCATTGATTCGATGTTTCAGTGTTTCTGTTTTATATTATATTTATTCTCTTCTTTTTTCAACTTTAATTTTTCAATTTTTCAATTTCTCTACTTCCAAGTTTTTTTGGAAATTTAAAATATTCATGTCCTCAATTTTACAGTTCCTTATTTTTATTTTTCATTTTCCCGATTTATTAATTTTTATTTTCTCGATTTTCTTTAATTTTCAAAATTTTGATTTTAAAATACTTTGTCTTTTTGATTTTGCACTTTTTCCTTATTTATTTTCCTCGATTTTTAGTCTTTCTATTTTTCAATTTGTCGTTTCTTTAATGTTTAGATTTTTCAAAATTTCCTTCATTTTATACTTTTTCGTTTTTTCATTTTTGATTTTTCCATTTTAAATTTTGCAATTTTTCAAGTTTTTTGCTTCGAAAATTTGAAAAATTAGAAAATTCAAAAACTAAAAAATCAGTAAAATAAAAAACGAAAAAGTGGAAAATCGAAAAATTGAAACATTGGAAAACTAAAAATCAATTTTTCAAATTTTCGTTTCCTCACTTTCATTTTCAGATCGCACTTTTTCGTTTTTCCATTCCTTTATTTTTTCAAAATTGCTTTCGTTTTCCAATTTCTCAAATTTTGAACCTTTGATTTTTCAATTCCCTGACTTTTTAATTTTTTAATTTTTCGGTTTTGCAATTTTTTTATAACACAATTTTTATTTTTTTTCAATTATGAAACCTTTGTCTCCTCAATTTTTAAGTTCTTCATTTTTATTTTTCATTTTCCCGATTCTTTAATTTTTATTTTGTCGATTCTAAATCAAAATTTTTCATTTTTTCACTTCCTTTATTTTTTAAATGTTTCTTTCAATTTTTTAATTTTCATTCTTAGGATTTCTCAATGATCCGATTTTTCGATTTTTTAATTTTCAATACTTTTCAATAGTTTTTTGAATGGAAAATTTGAAAAATTCAAAAATTCATAATCGAAAAACTAAAAATCCGAAAAAAATTGAAAAATCGCAAAACTGAAAAAACGAAAAGTGGAAAATGAAAAATTGCATCTTGAAGAACTGAAGAAAGCAAAAGTTGAAACATTGAAAAACTAAAAATCGATTTTTCTATTTTCCGTTTCCTCTTTTTCATTTTTCGATTTTTAAATTTTCATTTTCTCGATTTTATATCACAATTATTCTTTTTTTCATTTCCTCTATTTTTCAATGTTTCTTTCGATTATATAATGTTTCGTTTATTCAATTTGTCAAATTTTCAATCTTTGATTTTTCAACTCCTCGATTTTCCAATTTTCTTTATTTCCAGTTATTTCAATTATCTTATCGATTGTCTTCAATTATCGATTTGTTTAATTTTCAATATTCCGATATTATAACATATATTTCGTTGTTTTTCATTTTAAAATATTGCAATTTTTCAAGTTTTTTGAAAAGTTAAAATATTCAAAAATTCAAAAATAAAAAAAACGGAAAAGTGGGAAATCGAAAAATTGGGCCCCGAAAAACTGAAGGAACCAAAAATTGAAACATCGAAAAACTAAAAATTGATTTTTGAAATTTTCGTTTCCTCACTTTCATTTTCCCAATTTTTTTATTTTTCTCGTCTATTTGATATCGCAGTTTTTCGTTTTTCTATTCCTGTATTTTTTCAAAATTGCTTCGTTTTCCAATTTGTCAAATTTTGAATGTTTGATTTTTTAATTTTTCGGTTTTGCAATTTTTTGATATCACAATTTTTCAGTTTTTCTAATTTTAAAATTTTTGTCTCATCAATCATAAGTTCTTCACTTTTATTTTTCATTTTCGTCATTCATTAATTTTTATTTTGTCGATTCTATATCAAAATTTTTCGTTTTTTCATTTGCTTTGTTTTTTCAATTTGAAGATTTTTCGTTTATTCAAATTTTTTAATTTTTCAATCTTCGGATTTCTCAATGATCCGATTTTCAGATTTTTTTAGTCTTCAATTTTGTACTTTTTGATTGTTAAGATTCTCAGAATTTTTATTCTTCCTATTTAATTTTTGGTTTCTTCAATTTTTAGATTTTTTTCTTTATTCTATACTTTTCGTTTTAACATTTTTTATTAAATTTTAAAATTTTGCATTTTTCAAAACCGAAAAACTAAAAAACCGGAAACGATTGAAAAATCGAAAAACCGAAAAACAAAAAATGGAAAATTGAAAAATTGCATTTGAAACATTAAAAACAAAACTGATTTTTCTATTTTCCGTTTCCCCTTTTTCATTTTGCGATTTTTAAATTTTCGTTTTCTCGATTTTATATCACAATTTTTCGTTTTTTCATTTCCTTTATTTTTCAGTGTTTCTTTCGATTATATAACGTTCATGCAATTTGTTAAATTTTCAATCTTTGATTTGTCAACTCCTCGATTTTCCTATTATTGATTTCTTTAATTTTCATGATTCCGATTTTGACCTTTTTCGCTTTTGAATTTCTCAATTTCTAATATTTCGATTTTCCAGTTTCTCGTTACTTCAATTTTTCAAGTTGTTAATTTATAATTTTTCAGTTTCTCGATTTTACAAGTTTTTAATATCACAATTTTTCCTTTTTTATTTTCTTCATTTGTTCAGTTATTCGGTTTTATAATTTTTCTTTTTCATTTTTTCAACTTTAATTTTTTAAATTTTTTAATTTCTCGACTTCCAAATTTTTCAATATTTGGATTTTACAACATATATTTCGTTTTTTCGATTTTGACCTTTTTCGACTTTTAAGTTTCTCAATTTCTAATATTCCGATTTTTCCATTTTTCGTTTCTTCAATTTTTCAAGTTCTTAATTTATAATTTTTCAGTTCCTCGATTTTGAATTTCTCAGTTTTTCGATTTTACAAATTTTTGCGTTTTTTCATTTTCTTTATTTTTTCAATTTTCCGACATATTACTGCTTCGGATTTATCATTTTTCTTTTTCATTTTTTCCACATTAATTTTTTTAATTTTTCAATTACTCGACTTCCAAATTTTTCAATTTTTCGATATTACGTACTATTTTAGGTTTTTTCGAATTTCAAAATTTTCGTCTAAATTTTTAAGGTCTTAATTTTTATTTTTCATTTTCCCGATCTGTTAATTGTTATCTTCTCGATTTTATACCAAAATTTTTCGTTTTTTCATTTCCTTCGTTTTTTCAATGTTTCTTTCGTTTATTCAATTTTTCAAATTTTCAATCTTTGGGTTTCTCAATGATCCGATTTTCCGATTTTTTTAATTTTCAATTTTTCACTATCGATTTTTAAATTTCCCAATTTTACTCTTTCAATTTTTCATTTTCTGTTTCTTCAATTTTTAAAATTTTGCACTATTTCAAGTTTTTTCATTTGAAAAGTTGAACAATTAAAACATTCAAAAATTAAAAATCGAAAAACTAAAAATCCGGAAAAATTGAAAAATCGATCATTTTTTCGATTTTGTACTTTTCCGTCTTATAAGTTTCTTTTTTATCCTTTCTTTTTTTTCAATTTTTTTATTCTTCTTTTTCAAAGTTTTCTTTATTTTATACTTATTTCTTTTTTTATTTTTCATTATTCAATTTTACAATTTTGCAATTTTTCAATTTTTTTGACTTGAAAAATTGAAAACTTCAAAAATCGAAAAACTAAAAATCGAGAAACTTAAAAATCGAAAAAAATGAATAGAAAAATTGGAAAGAAGAAAAAACGTGAAAGCGAACAATTGCAAAACCCAAATTTGTAAAATCAAAAATTTAAGAATCGTCAAAATTGCAACGTCGAAAAACTGTAACATGAAAGAAGGAGAAACTGAAAAATTGAAAATCGTAAGGTTGAAAAATCGATTAAATGAAAAAGTTCTAAAATCCAATAGTTTAAAAATAGAAAAATTGTAAAATCGTAAAATTGAAAAAGTGAAGAATTTAAAAAATTCGTATTATTACATATTTAAAATGCAAATCAAAAATTGATGGAACACTGAAAAATCGAGAAATTGAAAAATCTAAAAATGAGAAAACGAAAACTCATGAAATTACAAATCGAAAACTTGCAAAAATCCCGAAAAATTTAAACTTGAAAAGTTGAAAAATTGCAAATCGAAAAAATGAAGAAACAAAAAACTGAAGAACTAAAAAATTCAAGTCAAAACCAATTTGTAGTATGGTTAAAATTTTATGACGAAATTATATAAAATTGTAGATAGATTCGAGTACAAATGACCTATTTAAATTTAATAGCCTCAGTGCACTTGTCCGTTTTAGCAGGTAAGGAAGAACTTTATGTCCTGTTTATGACCGGGACTCAATTGCAAATGTCCCGCGCCCGTTTTTCCGTACGAGGGTGCCACAACCCCCACCCAACCCCCGCACTGTGGTGTCGTTCCGCCCTCCGTCGACCCTCCCCCATCTCGCCCCGCCACGCCGTCTGGGCAGGTTGACCAACTGTCGCGTCCTCGTCTGGCCCACATAATAAATCACACTGTGTCTGAGGGGGTTTCCGGAACAGGAACCGGCGTATTCAAATTATGCCGACAGTTGTGCCCCCTCGAAGACGCCGAGATCCGTTTTTTATCATCTCGCATAATTGAAATTAGGAGGCCCTTTGTGTCCGGCCCTTCGCCTCACAAAGGCGCCTACCTGAGAAGGGTGCGGGCCTGGACGCAAGGTACAGCATATGCAAAGGAGTCAGCAGGTAGCAGGGCGACATCTGCATACGGAAGGGTCGGGTTACGGGCCCAAGGGGCCGATGTGAGAATTCTGCGGGACAGGTAACGAACGGATTGTGAAAAATGATAAATTATTATGTGAATGGGGCCGCAGTCGCGGCCTCATTTAAATATGATTCAGGAACTGTCAGGCGCCCCTACGAAGGAAATTTGCATGCCGGGGAGGTGAATGGAGTACCTGGACGCGGCCGTTACGGGTTCACACGAGGAAGGGTTGAGGGATGATTGCGCGAAATGGAACAGACAAGCGGGGTTGGGTGGTGATTACTTACGAGGTATAGGTTCGAGGAAGAAGATGAACCGAGAGATACGTATTTATTACCAGGGGTACTATTTTAAAGTCGGGTGGTGATTCAGTCAAAAATTGACTAAGTATTTTATTTTTTGATTTTTTTTCCAATTCCGAAATCATATTTTGAATTAATGTAATTTGAATTTTTTCTAGTTACGACAATATGTTTTGAATAAATCAAATATTTAACGTTGGCCTATAGGTTGAAATAGCAGTAAATCTAGATATCAATATATAGTCCAAAATATTCCAAATACAAAAAAAATGTATAAGTTTCAAAAACTTGTTCTCAAATACGGTTGAACGATTTTTCGGGATATTATCAGATTTGCTGTTTTTCGAAATTTGAAATAAAACAATAACATATTCAAAAATCCAAACGTTAATTAAAAACATTTTATTATTCGTTAATTTCTGTTACCTCCCTTTAAATGGAACACCGTGTATATTTGAAAATTAATTAATCCACGATAAACGTGCAATATTCCGGATCGTTGGGACATCCTGTATAACAGAAATGGCAAGAATGTGACCACATAATAATAGAATTAACTGTAATCGTCTTGTGAAAGATGGCAAATTTTTGGTTAAAAAAATTGACTTTCAAATAGGATATCTCAAAACTCTTGCTCTTGCCATACACAGGTCCCACTTTTCTAATCTCCAGGTCAATTCACTAATTTCTTCCACATTTTTTCGAAAATTTCCACTAATTTTGAAGCTAAATTAATAAAAAAAGAGTTTCAAATCGAATTTTTAAAACCTTGCTGAGGACCTACAAATGTTGCCATATTTTTCAAAATTTCATTTCTTTTATTCCTTCATTGAAAATTTCGACCCTTTTTACATCACCTTCGAAAATTATTTACCTAAAAAGATTATTTTTTTTACAGATTTCGACCTCCAGAAGTTCCTTTCGGCCCCAGTTTTTCGAAAAGTTCTACAACTTTTGCTGAAACGACCAACGAAATACATAATATGTAAGTTTTTTGGCAATTTTTAAACATGAGGATACGTCATTTGCCAAAATCAGTCTTATCTTACCAAGTACTAGCCCCGCCCACCCACCCATTCTTTTTTTCAGAGGATTTGTCATTTGCCAAAATCAGTCTCATCTTAGCAGGTACTAGGCCCGCCCACCCACCCACCCCTATTTTTTCAGATGATCTGTCATTTGCCAAAATAAAACTTTTGTCAACAAGTATTCGCTCCGCCCACCCGCCCTTTATTTTTCTCAGAGGGTAATACTTGCTGGTACTTGGTAAGATAAGACTGATTTGGGTAAATGATAAATCCTCTGAAAAAATAGTGGGTGGGTGGGCGGGGCTAGTACTTGGTAAGATAAGACTGATTTTGAAAAATTAAAAAATGAGAAACTTTATAGATAAAGTGAAGAATTGGAAAGACGAAATATTGTAAAATCGAAATATTGAAAATTTTAAAAATCGCACAATCGGATCATTGAGAAACTCAAAAACTGAAAATTTGAAAAATTGAATAAACGAAACATAATCGAAAAAAACATGGAAAAGATAAAGGACATAGAAAAAGGAAAAATTTTGGTATAAAATCGAGGAAATAAATATTAACAAATCGGGAAAATGAAAAATACAACTGAAAACCTTAAAAATTTAGACGAAATTTTGAAATTCAAAAAATGTGAAATGGTAATATCCAAAAATTGAAAAATTTGGAAGTCGAGTAATTGAAAAATTGAAAAAATTCAAGTTGAAAAAATGCAAAAGAAAAATCATAAAACCGAAACATTAAAAAGTCGAAAAATTGAGAAAATAAAAAAATGAAAAACCAAAAATTGTAAGACCAAAAACTTGTAAAATCGAAAAACTGAGAAGTTCAAAATCGAGAAACTGAAAAATTATAAATTAAGAACTTGAAAAATTGAAGAAAGGAGAAATTGGAAAATTGAAATATACGAAATTGTGAAATTCAAAAATCGAACAAGGTCAAAATTGAAAAAACGAAATGTATGTATTGTAATATCGGAATATTGAAAATTAAAGAAATGGATAATTGGAGGTAATTGATAAGATAATTCAGATAACTGGCAATAAAGAAAATTAGAAAATCGAGAAGTTGAAAAATCAGAGATAAAATCGAAAGAAACATTGAAAAACTAAAAATCGATTTTTCTATTTTCCGTTTCCTCTTTTTCATTTTTCGATTTTTAAATTTTCATTTTCTCGATTTTATATCACAATTTTTCGTTTTTTCATTTCCTCTATTTTTCAATGTTTCATTCGATTATATAATGTTTCGTTTACTCAATTTGTTAAATTTTGACTCTTTGATTTTTCAGTGCCTCGATTTTTAAGTTCGTCACTTTTATTTTCCATTTTCCCGATTCCTTAATTTTTTTTTGTCGATTCTATATCAAAATTTTTCGTTGTTTCATTTCCTTTATTTTCTCAATGTTTTTTCGATTTTATAATTTTTCGTTTATTCAAATTTTTTAATTTTCAATCTTTGGATTTTCAATGATGCGATTTCCCGATTTTTTAATTTTCAATCTTCGGATTTCTCAATGATTCGATTTTGGACTTTATTCTTAAGTTTCTCAGAATTTTTTTTCTTCCTATTTATTAATTTTTGGTTTCTTCAATTTTTAGATTTTTGAAGTTTTCTTTATTCTGTACTTTTCCTTTTAACATTTTTGATTCTTCAATTTTAAAACTTTGCAGTTTTTCAAGTTTTTTGATTCGAAAAGTTGAAAAATTTAAAAAAGTAAAAAATTCAAAGTCGAAAAAACAGAAAAAAATTGAAAAATCGAAAAACTGAAAAAACAAAAAGTGGAAAATGAACAATTTTTCATTTTCCACATTTCGTTTTTTCAGTTTTGCGATTTTTCAATTTTTTTCGGATTTTTAGTTTTTCGATTATGAATTTTTGAATTTTTCAAATTTTCGATTCAAAAAACTATTGAAAAATATTGAAAATTTAAAAAAAATTGAAAAATCAGATCATTGAGAAATCCTAAGAATTAAAATTAAAAAATTGAAAGAAACATTGAAAAAATAAAGGAAGTGAAAAAATGAAAAATTTTGATATAGAATCGACAAAATAAAAATTAAAGAATCGGAAAAATGAATACATAATATGTAAGTGTTTTGGCAATTTTTAAACATGAGGATACGTCATTTGCCAAAATCAGTCTTATCTTACCAAGTACTAGCCCCGCCCACCCACCCACTATTTTTTCAGAGGATTTGTCATTTGCCAAAATCAGTCTTATCGTACCAAGTACCAGCGAGTACTACCCCCTGAGAAAAATAAAGGGCGGGTGGGCGGGGCGAGTCCTTGTTAACAAAAGTTTTATTTTGGCAAATGACATATCATCTGAAAAAATAGGGGTGGGTGGGCGGGGCTAGTACTTGAAAATTAACGACTGAATTGTTTAAAAATAAACATCCAATCAGATTCAGGAATTTAACTCGTTACTATGGAAGCTTGTAATTTAACACCTTGTAAATTTAAAAGTTTTTACAAGTTTAATAGGGGCAAAATCAGTCTTATCTTAGCAAGTATAATAAAAGTGGTAAGAACGTGAACATGTATTAGTGCAATTTTTTGTAATAAGGTAGTCTAGACAAAGATGACAATTTTCCGAATTTTTAAAAAAATTGATTTTCAAATAGAATTTTTCTAAAATCTTGCTCCAAAACCACAAAGATGACAGACTTTTCGAATCGGTATATTTCAATTCTGGAATTTTTTATGAATTTTTAGACGACCTTTTCAAAATCTCACTTTTTCTGAAGTTATTATTTGTTTGAAAATTTTGATATTGTTTCAATCATCTTCGAAAATTACCTAAAGAGATGTTGATATATATTTCGACCTCAATTTTTCTAAAATTTCTAATACGTCACTTTTCAGGTATTTTTAGAACTTGTGAAATTTTTGTAAAGAAGTCAGGGTGTCAATTTCACTTTTTTTGATAATTTCGGGTAATTTTGATTCTTCTATTAATTTTTTAATTCTCATTTACGAGATTTATTTTTTTTTTTATTTTGTAGTGTTTGTGAAGAATCATTATTGTTGTGACGGAATCTTCGAAAATATAGTTAAATTGTCAGAATTTTTGACAGATATAGATATTCTATTTATTATTAACGAGTTTTCCTATTTTTCAGTTTTTCGATTTTCACAACTTTTTTCTTTGTTTTTTTCAATTTTCCGGTTTTCCATTGTTCTGATTTTATAATTTTTCTTTTTGAATTTTTTTGATTTTTCCACTTTTAGATTACTTCATTTTTCGTTTCTTCAGTTTTTGACGTGGTATTTTTCTAGTTTTCATTTTAAATATGTATTAATAATCATTTTAAATATTTTTACTTTTTGTTTATACAATTTTAAAATTTTTCCATTTTTCGATTTGCAATTTTTCGTTTCTTCAGTTTTGGATTTTTCATTTACTCGATTTTTCACGTCTTTAATTTTTCGATTTGCAATCTGTCGTTTGAATTTTTTATTTTCTTTATTTTTTTCAATTTTCCGGTGTTCCGATTTTCTATATTTTTTCGCTATGAAAGTTTTCAATTTTTGCATTTTTAAATTATTATATAATTATTGTACATAGTTTTCGTTCTAAATTGTTTAATCCTCGATAAACCCGCAATATTCTGGATCGTTGGGACATTTTGTATGACAGAAGTGGTAAGAATGTGAACACATATTAGTACAATTAATTGTAATAAGACAATTTTCTGAATTAAAAAAAATATATACATATTTTGTAATAGAATATTTCTAAAATCTAATTCTCGCCATAAACAAGTCCCAATTTTCATCTCAGGTCATTTCCTCGAAAATTTCCACCAACTTGAGTTTCAAACTGAATATTTCTAAAACCTTACTGCAAAACTATAAAAATTTTTATAAATTTTTAGACGACTTTCAAAGTCTGAGTTTTTCGAAAGTTATTCTTTTTAAGAAAATTTTTATATTTTTCAACCTCCTTCGAAAATTACGTAAAGAAATGTTGTAAATTTTGACCTCCATTCTTCGAAAATTTCTACCGTTTTTCCGGAAACGCTCGATGAAATGTGTCAGGTTTTAGTTATGTTTAGTTAAAACTTTTGAATTTTTTTGTAAAATACACATTAAGAAGTTTTACGAAAGTCACGGTGTCGATTTTACCTTTTTTGACAGGTTTTGGGTAATTTTGGTCCTTTTATTCATTTTTTAATTTTCTTGAAACCTTCGTTTACGGGATTTTCTTTTTTTTTCAAAATTTCCTGGTGTTTACGACTCTTTTTTGACTTCTGCCACTTTTGTGAGAGTCTTCTAAAATACAGTAAAATTATCAGAGGTTAAAAATGTTAAGCGAATATTTCTAAAATCTTGCTCCAGAACCGTAAACATGTCATAAGTATTTCATCAGCATATTTAAATTCAAAATCTCAGTTTTTCTAAAGTTATTATTTTTAGGATAATTTTGATGTTTTCTCAACCACCTTCTAAAATTACCCAAGGAGATGTTTTTGTAAATTTCGATTTCAATTCTTCGAAAATTTCTAACACTTTTTTGGACACGCCCGACGAAATACGTCAATTTTTTGTAAAGAAGTCAGGATATCATTTTTACTTTTTTGATAGTTTTGGATAATTTTTATTTTTCTATTAATTTCATTTACGAGGTTTTTTTTCAAAATTTCCAAGTGTTTACGACTCATTTTGTATACTTGATACTTTTTTAATTCACATCACTTCAAAAATATTCCAAAATATTATTTAAAAAAGGTTACAATTCTACTGAAATTATAGACAGTTCTTGTATAACTTTTCGTTGACGAAATAAAGCTAATTTGGGTTATCTTGAAAGAGATATTCAAACTCAGATTTATTGGAACACATAAAATGTGAACTGTAAATTTTTCTAAAATTTTCTGATATCGAATTTTAAAATAAAGCAATGAAATATTCAAAAAGCCAAGCGTTAATTAGTTTTCACTCCTAATATCATTCTGTTTCAAAATATGCCACATTTTTGACACAAATATTTGATAAAATATAAATATAAAATTGTCTTAATATGAAAAAGTTTCTTCAATTTCTGTTAGCTGCCATTAAATGGAACACCCTGTACATTTGAAAATGACTGTAAATTGATTAATAGACGAAATGCCCAATATTCTGGATCGATGGGACATCCGGTATAACAAAAGTGGTAAGAATGTGAACACATATTGATCCAATTAACTGTATAATCGTTTAGTGAAAAATGACAATGTTATTGAGGTTTAGAAAAAAGGACTTTCAAATAGAATATTTCTAAAATACGGATTTGTCATAAATCCGTCAGGTTAGGTAAAATTATTTCCTTGAAAATTTCTATCATTTTTCCCGAAGCACTCAATAATAAAGAAAATGTAGTTTCAAACCAAATATTTATAAAACCTTGCTTCGGGACCATAAATATGCCGTCTTTTTCGAATCAGCATGTTGACCAGAGTGGTTTAAGAATTTTAATTTTTTCAAAATATATTTGTTTTTATTCCTTCTGTGAAAATTTCGACCCTTTTTCCACCCGCTTTGAAAATTACCTTTTGTATTTTTTTGTAGATTTCTACATCTAGGAAATCCTTTCGGCCTCATTTCTTCGACAACTTTCACCGTTTTTCCGGAATCCCTGGAGGAAGTATGGCAATTTTTAGGATTTAAAAAAAAGTTTCAAAAAGAATATTTTTAAAACCTGCTCCGGAACCTTCAAGATTATTTTCGAAACAGTCCCGGTGTCAATTTTATTTATTTTTTTTTTTTTTTTGATAGGTTTCGAGAATTTGAATTCATTTATTCATTTTTTAATTTTTCTAAACTGTCCTTTACGAGATTTTCTTTATTTTTGAAAATTTTCCAGTGTTTACGATTCTTTTTTGTGTCTATTTTACAGTTTTTAATTTTCTTGCACAATTCCAACCACTTTTACCGATTTCTGAATCGTTATTGTTGTGAGGAAATTATCAAAAATACATTAGAATTTTCAGAATTTTGGAATACACTTCAAAATATTCCAAAATGTTATTTAAAAAAGCTGAAAATTCTACTGAAATTGAATTTTCGGAATTGTTGTTTGGAACTTTGAAAAAATACTATAAAATATTCAAAAAGCCAAACGTTAATTAGTTTCGACTTCCGTTTCAAAATATTTTCAAATTTTTGACACAAAAAATATAGTATGACTTTTAACTGCCGTTAAATGGAACACCGTGTAGATTTGAAAATAACTAGCAATTGTAGTCCTAAACTGATTAATCCACTATAAATAATATCGTTGGGACAGCCTGTATAACAGAAATGGTAAGAATGTGAACACATATTAATACAATTATTTTTTAAAATATTGACTTTGAAATAAAAGATTTCTCTAAAATCTTAATTTGCCATAGACACGGCCATTTTTCTAAGCATCAGGTGAGGTTAGATAATTTCTTCCTCATTTACTGGAAAATTTCCACCATTTTTCCGGAAACCCTCAATGATAAATGGCTATTTTTGGATCAAAAAAAGGCGACTTGATTTTACTTTTTTTGAACGATTTTGCGTGATTTTGATGCTTTTATCCATTTTTTATTTCTTAATTATCGTTTACTAGTGTTTATGACAAATTTTTGTAGACTTGACACATTTTAACTTTCTTGCGCAATTCTAATCAGTTTAAACGTTATAAGAACCATTATTGTAGTGAGGAGATTTTCGAAAATACATAAAATTATGAAAATTTTTGGCAGATATAGATATTCTGAATATACACTTCAAAAATATTCCAAAATGTTGTTTAAAAAAGGTTAAAATTCTTCCGAATTTGTATACAGTTCTTATATAACTTTTCCACGACAAGATAAAGCCAGTTTGGTTTATTGAATGAAATAAAACGTAATTTTTGGTTTTTTGAACTTCGAAATAATAGCATTAGGTAATAATAAAAAAGAAATTTAGAGAACTTTAAAGACTGCGCATTTTTCTAAAATTTGACTCTCGGTAATCAATGGATAAAGTGTCTTTCACGTTTTATAATTTATTTCAGTCTTAAAGCGAAAACAAACAACACATTTTACACAATTTTCGTTAAGACTTTTGATTTTGTCAGAATTATCTACATAGATATTTTAAATATTAAAAATAATCAAACTTTTATAAAAAACTTCTAAGCTAAATTCCTTGAAAATAAATACGCCAAATTTTGGGAAAGTAATAATTACTTGTAAATAACAAAACGAGAGGGTAATGAATAATGTATGAAAATATTCTGCGAGACTAAAAATAAAGTCGCGATTTTTCTCTTGTTTACTCTGTTTGTATTATTATTTACCCTGAACTTTGAGAAACACATTATGTCAACAATTTTTATTTTTTTATCCATTTTTCATAATACTATGAATAACAACGACAAAATATAATAAATTACTATTAACCAGTCATTTATTACACTCACTTCAATGTCATATAGGTAATATGGATCTAAATAACGCACACATGATGCTAATTAGTTTTTCTTAGGTTGCTAAAGTTCACAAACACTGGCTTGGAATTAAAATTTTAACCTTGTTGAAACCCTTTAATGTGCATTAAATCTGGAACAAAGTTATACTAAATTAACGGAAGTTTGTAAAACCAACAGTCGAACGGAACTTCCTCAGTTATTATATAAATAAAGATAAATAAAACAAGCTTAGCCGATGGCTTTTCAACCATTAAGGTAATTTATGTAAATACATAGTAACATTTACGCAAATTATCTGAACAGTGTAATAACAATTTCTGAGTAGAAATTTTTAGCAAACATTTTAATCGATTTACAGCAGCTACAAATTAAGTTTTTTTAAGTTAAAAAAAAATCGCTAAGCGACTATATTTATCAAACTCTGTGAGTATTTTCTCCGTCATTCATAATAAATAAAAAGAAAAATTATATAAAAGCCAGCACCTAATTACAAGCCATTCATCAAGCGGACATCAACCCACACACAGCGGTAAAATGTTTATATTGTTATAAATCTCCTAGCATCGGCCATTTGAACAAAGCCAGCCCAGAACGGAACAGACCATGTGGCAAAATATGCATAATTAATTACCCCTTCACGTAAATTTATTAAGCATAAAATATGCAAAACATACTCCGCTTTTAACACCGGTTAGATCCAATCTTCCCTGAAAAGAAAGTAGGTAAAAGTTGTCCGTAAAAAACCCAAATATAAAAGGCTGAAAGAACTCCACCACCGACATTCCTCGTCCTCGCCATAATTGAATATTAATTTAATTTCCCACGAACCCTTTCTCGCCTCCATTTATTAATAAGCCCGCTGCCATTATCCCCCGCCATCGATTGCCGAAATTAAATAAAATTTAATAATTATCTCCATAATAAGCCGCCGCCCCCAATCCATTACAGTGGACACGAAATTAAATTGCCCCATTGTTCCGGCAAAAATCACATTCGATCCGAACTTTTGTTTACACGTTCGCCATTGTCGAGCAAACACACGCATCGGAAACGAATCGATACGGGCGGCGGCGCGCCGCCCCCGGCCCAAACTGCCCAAAACGTGCGTTTCCTGTGCAAAAATCCGCACTCGACTGCCGTAATTACCGCTCTAATTACCGCCGAAACTTAGCGCCAAATGAGTGCGAGGGTGCGTCGGAATCGGCCATCTTGGGCCTGCGCGGTGGCGGCGCTGGGGGAGGGCGCGAGATGATCTCCGTCCAACTGAGGGAATTCGCCGCGGCAAGAACGAGACGGACGTCTTCGCCGCCGACTTGATCAGTCCGAGCGCGTGTGAGCGTCGCGACGCTTGCATTCGCCGACTCGATGCCGACGCGACGGTGGCTGACACGCCGCGACGCCCGCCACGACTGCACCAAGGTAGGAACTTGATACTTATTTTCATAACGCTTTTTCGCAAAATTTTCAAAATTTTGGAAATTGTTTCGTCACTCGGGGTGATAGGTTTGGTTGAGCTTTCCCCGGAAAAGCGCTTTTCCGCGCGGATTTGCTCCGGCGGCGGCACACTTTCGCCGTTAATTGAGGCGAGTGTAAGTTGGTCGGTGTTGTGCGGGTCATGGACGCCGCCGCCAGACGCGTACTAATCACCCAGTCCTAACGACCAATCAGAGAGTAGCGTCGCGACGTCTAATAAGCTGCGTCTTCTCGCTTTCATTCGCTTTCGCGCCGGCAGATGCTTATCTCCGGCGCGCTCTGCTCTCGCCTAATTTATTAATCAATGATCGAAGTGAAAAATACGCAAGTATTTCGCGCGTAAAGCGAAATTAATTGTGGCGATTTCGCTCAAACTTTTGATGAATGGATGAGTAAAACTGGGATTTTTAATGGGAGTTGAAAGAGTTGGCTTTTTACGAGAGATTTGAGTGTTCTTTTGTGGGATAATTTGTGGAGTTGCGGAAATTGCATAGCTATCAAAGTTACTTTAATGCTCGCGAAGTGAGAATGAAAGTGGAGGCGGAAACTTTCCGGGAAGTTTATTCTTGATTTAATATAAACTTGGCCGGTCACTCGGCTAAATATTGTTGGAGTTTGCTTGTTGTTTGCGCTTTCTTGCAACTTTTAGTTCGTTTCTACATATTTTTACAAATTTTAACAAGGAAACTAATTTAATTTGACTTTTCGTAAACACACTTTCGTTCCTTTCAATTGTAAATAATTTTTTCTACAACCTAATATAAACTGTGACAAGTGAACAAAAAAGACCGCTTTCTATTATTACGGGTTTAAATATTTATAAGAAAAAAATCTGTTTATTTCACTTGTTTGGTTTATTGATGACGACGTTATTTATTTAAGGCGAACTTGGCTAGCGAAAAACTTTCTTGGTTTATTCTTGATTTAATAAAAAGTGGAAGCGGTCAACCTCGTCGCTGATTTCAGTCTTAAAAAAAAGTTACTTGCACAATGTCATTGGTTTAGACGCTCTAAATTATTTATTTGTTGTGTTGTGTCATATTCTGATGTTTTAATTATGGATTTTATTTTTGGAAGTTATTTCAAGGAAAACACTTTTTTGTTATTTTTTTTTTCGCAAAACTTGCAACTGAGGCAACTTTAGTAAACCAAAATAAATTAATTTATTTGTACAGATAATTTCCGAAACTTAGTTGTCAAATTTAATAAGTAGATATGTTAGGAATATCGTCTAGATCGTATATATTGTCGAAAATTTGTCATTCCATCATTCTACGTAATTACGGCTGCCTAAATTTTATGAAATAGTATACTCCTGTATTCGTGGTTTATGAATCCGCCTTAGTTTTATCAGATTTTTCATCAAATGTTTTCGTGTTCTCTCCATTCTTACCGAGTGTTTTATCAAATGTTATTATTTTTCGAAAAAACTATAGTTTACGTTGAGTTTTTAGCCGAAAAGTTCAGATTTTTGGAAAAAAATCTAAATTACAAAACAACATTTTGCAATTTAATTTTGAATCTGCCAAACTGAATGCTTTGAAATCTTGCAGATGTTTTAAATTTATGGTAAGCATAATATTTTTTAATCAAAATATGTTCGCTTATCCCCTCCAAAAAACTGATGACGTCATCTCAAAATTTTTCCTGTGTAAATACTATCTAAAATATGCAAAATATGTGTCTATACATTCATATTTTTTAGATTTGCTTAAATAGGGTGATTAAAAAAAAATAATGACTGGGTTGTTAAAAAGTAGACATCCAATCAGATTTAGGAGTTTAACTCGCTACCATGGAAATTTGAAATTGAACACCTTTTAAATTTAACAAGTTTTTACAAGTTTAATAGGGGCCAAATCAGTCTTATCTTAGCAAGTGCTAGCACCGCCCACCCGCCCTCTATTTTCTCAGAGGATATGTCATTTGCCAAAATCAGTCTTATCTTAATAAGTACTAGGCCCGCCCACCCGCCCCCTATTTTGTCAGGGGATATGTCATTTGCCAAAATCAGTCTTATCTTACCAAGTACTAGGCCCGCCCACCCGCCCCCTATTTTGTCAGGGGATATGTCATTTGCCAAAATCAGTCTTATCTTACTAAGTACTAGGAAATTTTGTCAGGGATATGTGATTTGCCAGAATTAGTCGTATCTTTGTAAGTACTAGGCCCGCCCACCCGCCCCCTATTTTCTCAAAGTATATGTCATTTTCCAAAATAAGACTTATCTTATTTTCTGTGAGAAAATAAAGCGCGGGTGGGCGGGGCTACTACTTGGTAACATAAGACTGATTTTGGCAAATGACCTATCCTCTGAGAAAATAGGGGCAGGTGGGCGGGGCTACTACTTGTTAAGATAAGACTGATTTTGGCAAATGACATACCCTCTAACAAACCAAAGGGTGGGTGGGCGGGCCTAGTACTTGCTAAGATAAGACTAATTTTGGCAAATCACATATTACCTGACAAAAAAGGGGGCGGGTGGGCGGGCCTAGTACTTAGTAAGATAAGACGGATTTTCGCAAATGACCTACTCTCGAGGAAAATAAGTGGTGGGTAGGCGGGGTCAATATTTGCTAAGATAAGACTGATTTTGCCAAATGATATACCCTCTACCCTTTATTTTCTCAGAGGGTATGACAAAATCAGCCTTGTCTTAACAAGTGCTAACCCCGACTACCCGCCCCTTATTTTCTCAGAGGATGTCATTTACCAGAATCAGTTTTATCTGAGCAGGTACTATGCCCGCCCACCCGCCCCTATTTTCTCTGAGGATATGTCATTTGCCAAAATCAGTCTTATCTTACTAAGTACTAGGCCCGCCCACCCGCCCCCTATTTTGTCAGGGATATGTGATTTGCCAGAATTAGTCTTATCTTAGCAAGTACTAGGCCCGCCCACCCGCCCCTATTTTCTTAGAGGATATGTCATTTTCCAAAATAAGACTTATCTTATTTTCTCTGAGAAAATAAGGGCGGGTGGGCGGGGCTACTACTTGTTAAGATAAGACTGATTTTGGCAAATCACATATCCCCTGACAAAAAAGGGGGCGGGTGGGCGGGCCTAGTATTTAGTAAGATAAGACGGACTTTGGCAAATGACCTACTCTCGAAAAAAATAAGGGGTGGGTGGGCGGGGTCAATACTTGCCAATATGAGACTGATTTTGATATTTTCTCAGAGGGTATGACAAAATCAGTCTTATCTTAACAAGTGCTAACCCCGCCCACCAGCCCCCTATTTTCTCAGATAATATATCCTTTGCCTAAATCAGTTTTATCTTAGCAAGTACTAGGCCCACCCACCCACCCCTACTTTTTCAGAGGATATGTGATTTGCCAAAATAAGACTTTTCTCAGTAAGTTCTAGCAAGTACTACCCTCTGAGAAAATAAAGGGCGGGTGGGCGGGGTTAGTACTTACTAAAATAGAACTGATTTTGCCCCAATTAATCTTGTAAAAACTTGTGAAATTTAAAGGTGTTAAATTGCAAATGTGCACAATATATTTTTACAATTTTGTGCATTTTACTGAATTTAAAAATTTTGAAACTTTGACTTGACCTGACCTGACCATACTTCACCTAGCCTAATCCGATCTGAGTTGTCTTGATTTTTTTTTTCATTTTTTCTCTCTAGTAAAATTCAGAAAAATTAATTAGACCTTATAGAAAATATATTTAGATGTGACTCACAACTTAGTTTTTATAACTTTATTTTTGAAATTTCGCCACGTTGCCACGTTATTTTAAGTTTCTTTATTTTTTTAGCAATGTTCATAAAAATCGCAATAATTTTTTTCTTAAGATTTGTCCCGAAATATTTTATGGAGAGATATACAAATGTATGCGCTTTGTTGTGATATCAATAAAATCATATTTTAATATACAGGGTGTTTCAAAAAACTAAAACTACAGTTTTTCTTAATAAAACTACTTGTATTTTATTATCGCATCTTATTCAATTGTTTCTTCTCAGTAGCTTATAAAACCAAAAAATTTTAAATTCTGTAAAGTGCACATATGAACTGAAAAAACTCTCTGGAAAAAATTCTGAGAATCAAGAGAGTTTCAATTTCAAAATGGTGAAAACTAAAAGTCGATCGTTAAAACAGCATTCTTTGCTTACAAAGTTTAGTTCACAAAAATTTAAAGACGAAATATTTAATATTAGAAACTGAAATTATTTTCGGTTATACAGAGTGTTTTGCGTTTGAGGCAGGACACACAAATTAGTTTTGTTAAATAGTACATTCTATACATTTTTTTTAACCACAGTTTATCTTTGAAATTTCAATACGACGTTGTCACGTTGTTCCAATTTTCTTTATGTTTTTAACAATACAAAGTTCACAAAAATCGCAATAATACTTATGATTTTTAAGATTTGTCTCATAATATTTTATCCAGAGAAAGCATTTTAATGTACAGAGTGTTAAAAAAAATAAAGGTTTACAGTTTTCAGATGTCTATATTTCAGTTTTTTTAATTGTATTGTATTTTATTAATGCATTTTATTCCATTTTTTATGTTAAGAAACTTATATAAACCAAAAGAATTTTAAACATAGAACTGCCTATATCAAAATTAAAAATAAAAAAATGTATAAAACAATTAAGTAATCATATTTTAAAAACTTTAATAATCGAAAAAATGTATGAAATTTTTGTAATAAGTTACATAAAATAAAATTGTAAAATATTTTAAAGGCGTAAAAGTTGAACATTAATCTTCTGAAAATTTTAAATCAATATTTAAGTGTATCGAAATTACCATAATTAGTTCAAATTTTTTGAAGCAAATACTTCAAATGTTTTAGAGCTTTTTAATCAGAAAATAATTAAAAATTTAGAAAATCCAAATTTGAAACGTTTTTAATATGAAGGAATGATTACATAGAACGACTTAACACATCTTAGAGTAGAATTTTGTTGCAAAGGGCGCAACTTTAAAAAAAAATCATCTCGGGAATGCACACAAAAACTAAATTAACCAAAAATTCGAAAATTAATCAAAGTTTCATAAAATGGATCTTGAGATTCTTTAGTGAACAGGAAATGCAAATTTGGAAACATTTTCGATAAAAATGAATAAGAACAGCCAAAATGTACCACATAAAATATACAATATAAAAATTTCGTAATATTTAACATTAACAAACTACAAATTTATTTAAATGTGATACAAACTGAATCTTGAAATTATCAGAATAGTAGCTCAAAAAAAAATTAAATGCTTGTATCCGATTATAATAATTTATTAGGTTTCGACCAACTGCCTTCACACCCATAAAAACCAAATTAACTCCACCATACCTCGGCCACTTTCCTTTTTGCCCCATGTCCACCTCAACACTCTTTAACACTCTATCTTTCCTCCTTTACGCAACCTCGTCAAACACCCTGTAGATCCTTATCCGCCATCTCTCAGCTGTCATCCGCGTGTCCGATCCCCACACGTGCACTTCAATCAGCATTTCGTCGTTTCTTAATCGTCGCCCCGACCGCAAGCCACCGCAGAACTCCTTCTCGGCCAAACTTTAATTAAAATCGATCCTCACATCGCCGCCAATTTGCATAACCCGAACAATGCGTGCCGAACATCATCCTGCAATAATTGGTGCATTTAACCATTGGACGTTATTATCCTCGCTGAACATCTGCACCTCGCGGCAACATGCAAATTCGCTAAATTAACTGTCAAACCGCACTCCTTCCCGCATTTTTAGCTCGGCCTGGCTGGAGGAGCTAACGAAGCCTGCGAAGGCTGAACTGATAAACGGTGACAGTTTGGTTTGTAATAAACTCGGTCGTATCCGGCGGATAAAACAAAAAATTGGAAAATACGTACGCAAATGAGGGGCTGAATGCTGCAGAGCTGTAGAGTCAGTGGTTTATTTTCGAAAATTTTACGAAAAATTGCATGAAAACTGAAAACGTGGAGAAATTTTGTGGGGTGACG
Source organism: Zophobas morio (assembly GCF_036711695.1). Classification (NCBI taxonomy): domain Eukaryota; kingdom Metazoa; phylum Arthropoda; class Insecta; order Coleoptera; family Tenebrionidae; genus Zophobas; species Zophobas morio. The sequence continues at coordinate 759,725 of NW_026972108.1, forward strand.
ATTTGGTTACTTCTATGCGGCATAATACTCGAAATAATTTCTTTTCTAATACTCAATATTATGTACCTGATTTTTTTTTCGGATAAAAGCATTTTAATTTTTGTTCAGCTAAATTTTTATTTTGTATAAATATCTGGTATATTTTAGCTCTTTTTATTTGAAATATTTTTTTCGAAATTTTGTAAGTACGATTTTTAATAGCTCTTCCATACCATTTAAAACTTTTGAAATTTTATAATTTCAAATACTTTCAAATTTGCTGTTCACTAATCTCAAGACCCATTTTATGAAATTTTGATTAATTTTCGAAAATTTGGTTAATTTAATTTTTTGTATGCATTCCCGGGACGATGTTTTTTTAATTTTGAAACGGTTTTATTTTTCGGCAACATTTCATATTTAATTGCAAAAACTGAGCCTTTTGTGACAAAAATCTAAGATGTCTTTTTTTATCGTTCTATGTATTCATTCTTTCCTATTTAAAATATTTCAAAATTTTGACTTTCTAAATGTTTAATTATTTTCTTATCGAAATATTTTAAAACATTTTATTTATGTCTTGGCTCCAGAAAATTTTAACTGATTATGGTAATTTCAGTGCACTCAAGTATTGATTTTAAATTTTTAACAGATTAAAGTTCAACTTTTACATTTTACTTTTAAAATATTGTATCACAAAAATCTCATTCATTTCTTCGATTATTGAAACTCCAACAGTAAAAACTTTTTTATCACCGAATCTAATTTTTAAAACGATTATATTTTATTAGCACTTAATTGTGTTTGTACATTTTATATATTTTTTTTTTCTGAAACACGTGCATATATTTTATTTTATTTTAAATTTTGAAATCATCCTGATTTTTGTACGTGCATTTTACTAAATTTAAAGTTTCTGAAATTTTTAATTTTGAGATAGACAGTTCTATGTTTTATTTAAAAAACTTTAATATCGATTTTTAAAAACTGCAAAGTTTTAGAAATTTTTAAACACTCTGTATATTAAAATTATTATTATTATTATTATTTGGCACTAGAAAAATGCGCGCCTATTTGTTTATCTCTCCATAATATATTATAAAACAAATCTAATGCGATTTTATCTACATTGCTAAAAAAATAAAGAAAATTGAATAACGTGGCAACATCGTATCGAAATTTCAAAAGTAAGGTAAAGGTATAACAATATATAGATTGTTCTATTTAAAAAAAAAACACTCTGTATACTCGAAAATAATTATAGTTTCCTAGCATTCAATATTTTGTTGCCAAATTTTCTTTAGAACGTCCGAGTTTTTAAATTATCAACTATTTTCCAAACAAAAAATCAACATAATTTTGCTATTTTTGACGATGGACGTTTAATTTTCAGCATTCTGAAATTAAAACTGCCTTAATCCTAAGTGTTATATTTTTTCAGAGAACTTTATCAATGTAAATGCTTATTTTACTGAATTTAAATTTTTTGAAATTTTTTTTTTTTTTTTTTTCATTTATATAGGTTCACAAAAATGGAATAAGATGCAGTAATAAAAAATAACGTGTTTTGTTAAAAAAAATGAAACATCGATATTTGAAAATTGTAAAGTTTTAGATTTTTCTAAACACTCTGTATATTAAAATTTGATTTAATTTATATCAGAACAAAGCGCCAACATTTGGTTATCTCTCTGTAAAATATTTCAAGATAAATCTTGAAAATAATATCATTGCGATTTTTTCGTGACCCCTGAAGATTAAAAAAATAAAGAAAATTGGAATAGCATGGCAACGTCGTATCTAAATTTCAAAAATAAACCGCGATTACAAAAATATATAGAGTGTTCTAATTAGAAAAATAAGTGCTTGTCATGCCTCAAAAACAAAACACTCTGTATAGTCGAAAATAATGTATTTTTTTAATATTGAATATTCCATTCCTGAATTTTCTTTAGAACGTCAAAATTTTTAAATTATTAACTTTTTGTTAGCAAAAATTACCTTAAATTTGGCATTTTTAACAGGATTTCAGCGTTCTGAAATTGAAACTGTTTTGATCCTCGGTATTATATTTTTTCAGTTTATATGCGCGTTTTACTGATTTTAAAATTTTTGAAATTTTTAATTTTGAGATAAATAGTTGTACTCGTGTGTTTATTTTTTTTTTTTTGTTTATACACATTCCTTAGCACAAAAAATGGAATAAGATGCAGTAATAAAATACAATGTGTTTTATTTAAAAAAAACTGAAATATCGATCGATATTTGAAAATTATAACATTTTAGATTTTTTTAAACACTCTATATTAAAATTTGGTTTAATTGATATCAGAATAAAGCGTCAAAATTTGTTATCTCCCTGTAAAATATTGCAAAACAAGGTTCAAAAATCATTTATTGCGCTTTTTTTTGTGAACCCCTAAGACTAAAAAAATAACGAAAATTAGAACATGGCAACGTCGAATCGAAATTTCAAAAATAAACTAAGAGTGTTCCAATTAGAAAAACTAACTGCGTGTCATGCCTCAAAAACAAAACACTCTGTATAGACGAGAAATAATTTTAATTTCCTAATATTCAATATTTCATTTTTGAATTTTCTTTAGAACGTTGGAGTTTTTAAATTAAAGCTATTTTGTTAGGCAAAAAATTACTATAATTTTGGTATTTTCAACGATAGTGTTTTAGGTTTCAGGATTATGAAATCGGAATTATCTGGGTCCTCAGTATTATATTTTTTCAGATAGTGTTTTCAATTTCTATGCACATTTTACTGAATTTAAAATTTTTGAAATTTTTAATTTTATACAGGTAGCGCTGTTTATTTTTATTTATTTATTTTTTTTTTGGTTTATATAAGTTTCCTAGCACAAAAAATGGAATGAGATGGAGCAATAAAATTCAACGTGTTTTGTTAAAAAATATATGAAATTACGTATATATACGTACATATATTTAAAAATTGTACAGCTTTAGATTTTTTTAATCACTCGATATATTAAAATTTGATTTAATTGATATCAGAATAAAGCGCCAAAATTTGTTATCTCTCCGTAAAATATTGCAAAACAAATCTCAAAATTAATACTGCGATTTTTTTGTGAAGCCTTAAGGCCAAAAATATAAAGAAAATTAGAACAACATGGCAACGTCGTATCGAAATTTCAAAAATAAACTGCGGTTATAAAAATATACAGAGTGTTCTAATTAGAAAAACTAAGTGCGTGTCATGCATCAAAATCAAAACACTCTGTATAATCAAAAATAATTTTAGTCTTCTAATATTCACTATTTCATTCCTGAATTTTCTTTAGGACGTGCGAGTTTTTAAATTATCATCTATTTTATTAGGCAAAAAATTACTATAATTTTGGTATTTTCAACGATCGTTTTTTAGTTTTCAGCATTTTCAGCAACATTGGAATTATCTTGATCCTCAGTATTATCTTTTTTCAGAGAGTTTTTTCAAATTATTTTTACTGGATAAAGTTGTTGAAATTTTTAATTTTGAGATAAGTAGTCTATGTTTAATTTTTTTTTTGGTTTTGAAAACTGTAAAATTTTAGATTTTTTTTAAACACTCTGTGTACTAAAATTTGATTTAATTGATGTGGCAACAAAGCGCGTACATTTGTTTATATCTCCATAAAATATTGTAAAGCAGATTTTAAAAATAATATGGCGATTTTTTTCGTGGACCCTTGCATTAAAAAAAATTAAGAAAAATGGTATAACGTGGCAACGTCGCATCGGAATTTCAAAAATACACTGTGATTATAAAGTCGATGTAAAATATGGACAGGTCTTCCATTAAAAAAAAAATAATAAAAATTAATTACTCTGTATAGTCTAAAAAAATTATGTTGCTCAAAAACCGTACAATTTTTGGGTTTCAAAATTTAAAGGTCTAACTAGCGTTCTACGTACTTTCCCTCAAATTTGAAACTAAATTTTATATTGATCAAATTTTTAAACGTGTTTATTTTTATGATTTTCGCAAGCATGATACTAAATTTTTTGTCGGTACTTTAAAATATTCAATATATATTCGGTTTTTTTTTAATTTTATAAATTTAAATTTATAATTTTTGATATTTTTATATAAATATATTTAATTTTGTATTATTCTAAACTGAACTATTTTTTGCTCTAAGAAAAATTGTCTAGAGAAAAACTTTATTTTAAATTTAGAGAAGTTTATAAATTAAAAAAAAAAATTAAAGGATTTAATTATTTGTGACATTATTTGGTGCATATTAACGCATTTCAACAACAAGTTTGGGTTCATGAGAACTACAGGCCAAAGTTTTTTTGACAAAAAGGCAATTTCATGAAAAATTAAAATTAATAAAAAATACGAAATTAAAAATTTATGAAAAAAAAAAATTTAGACCCAAATTTTGTCCATCAATTTTACTTAATTTTCCTAATTATTACCTGGTAGCAAAAAAAATTTGGTCAAAAGTCACAATTTCGTTAATTCCCCCAACCCATCACCACGCACATCCCCGAACCCATCAAACTGCCCATCACCCATCAGTTACCACTAACCTGCAGGTCTTCGTCGTCGGCCCTCGTGGAACCCACTGATCACTTACCCGCGTTAACCCTTCAGGGTGTGGCCTGCCAAGGGAGGGGGCTGATTACCCCCGAAATTAAAAATGCCCCGGCACATCTGCATACTGCCTGAATTACAAGCCTCACATATGCATGATAATGGCCGATATATCCGTTCGAACCCCGCTAGAAAAAACATAATTTAGCCTGCACGGGATCTTCAGACCCTTTTAACGCACTGGAAAAAAATATGATATAAACCATGCTCTAGTGGAAAAGAAAAATGCGTTTTATTATTGCGCGCACAAAAGGAGGTTTGTTTGGTGTGTGCGAGATTTGCGACCCTCCGACAGCGGAAGGGTTGCATGTGATTAGGGGTGAGCCGGGGGCAGTCGCGGATTAGCGTCTTGCCGCCCATCGGGCCGCCGGGGGCGGGCTGGCGGCGGCTGGCCGCAACTTCTGGACCGATTTTGTGTGTACGTTTGGAATATAATTTAATCCAGTACTAGCGCTTCGGCACCTCTCCCGGAAACCATCAACCGTCCGCTCTCCAAAACCGAAAATAAATAAAGCTGTTGTTCGGCGCGGCACCTGCAGTCCGAGCTTCCGTCTTGTCGGGCCCGGTGTCAAGTCCTCTTCCTCGTCATTAAATCGTGTTTTCCTGGCGTCCGTTCCGTCGCACCTTTGTCAGTCGAGAGCTCTCCACGGATTCCTCCGTCGCCCCTAATAAATAACCGTTCCCCTCAATTTCTGTCGCTTCCTACCCTTCCGTCATTAAACCCTTCATATAGTCTGTATGCCGGATTCGCGCTTTTTGTATGATTGCACATTACACACTTTTTACAAGGGTTAAACGCGCATAAATCAGGAATGGCGTCAATTTGCTTACGGTACCTCATTCAGGAGCACGCATGCATACGAGGAACGACAGACGTACGTCCGTACGCACAAACCCGTTCGCCGCGATTTATTGGAGTCGTTAAGTTTTAATTGCCGCCTCGGAATTTTGAGTAGGTATTTTGGGAATCCGGGAGAAATCGGGCCGGTTTGATTTAAGGCGAGCCGAGTCGAAATTCCGATTTGGTGTAGAAAGAGGAATGTTGGGATTTGTTGGGGGGGCGAGGGGGGCATTTTTTAGATTGATGGGGGCGACAACGGATACATGAAAAGGAAATTTTCAGTTTGCGCAATAATGATGTAAGATGTCCAAATTCGAGATCTTGGTTTCTGGGAGATTTTGTCGGGTCAGATGTTGTCAGGTCATTTTTTTTTTATTTTTCCACATATGAAGATAATCCACAAAATTTAGATCGCAGGATTTGGTTCCACCAGGATGGAGCACCACCACATTACGGTGTAAATGTAGGTTTTTTTTTTATAATTAATTTGATGGAAAGTGGATTGGAGGCGTGGACCATTAGAATGGCCACCTAGGTCTCCAGATCTGACACCCCATAATTTTTTCTTTGTGGGGACATATAAAAAGTCGTGTTTACATGAACAGTCTCGATAATTTTGACGACTTGAAAGCATGAATTCGCCATATAGTGAATGGGAATTTCTTTAACCACAGGAATTTTTAGCCTCATTGTTTCAATTTTGAAAAATTTATGAATGTGTCGGTGGTTGATATAATCTCAGAGGAGAAAGAAACTTTTGCTTTCAGAAAAAGCTTAGACGGTATAAAAAATAGAACGTTTTTCGCCACTAAATTCGACATTTTAATGTTATCGTAAGGCTCTAAATTTGAAAACTTTTGAAAAATATGAACAACCTCAAAACTTCAACAAAATCGAAAATCCATTACATATGTATATTGAAAATGTTAAATTCAAAATTTATGCAAATAGTGACCAATGAAAACAATATCAAACGCATTCAGAATGTCATAAAGCATGAAATTGTCAAATATATCGAAAGCAGACTGGGTCACAAATTTCTACCTCAAACTTAGAATTAAACTGAAATGCATGATCATTAAATCGTAAACAACAGTTGATTTCTGTCAGATCACATAAGAAAGTTGTAAAAAATAAAACGCCAAATTAATTATGATGACAAAATAGAAATACAAAGTTAGTAGTAGTAGTTGGAAAAAAATCAAAATTATAAAACAGCATTTTGCAATTTAATTTTGAATATGAATCCTTTGAAATCTTGCAGATATTTTAAACTTATGGTAAGCATAATACATTTTATTCAAAGTATATTTGCTCATCCCCCCTAAAAAATTGATGACGTCACCTTAAAATATTGCTGAATATATCCTTAAATGTGCCGCGTATGATGAATCTATACTTGCCAAAATCAGTCTTATCTTACCAAGTACTAGCCCCGCCCACCCACCCTTTGTTTTCTTAGAGAGTATATTATCTGCCAAAATCAGTCTTATCTTACCAAGTAATAAGTGCCCCGCCCACCCACCCTTTACTTTCTTAGAGGGTATATCATCTGCCAAAATCAGTCTTATCTTACCAAGTACTAGCTCCGCCCACCCACCCTTTACTTTCTTAGAGGGTAAGGCATTTGCCAAAATCAGTCTTATTTCACCAAGTACTAGCGCCACCCACCCACCCTTTACTTTCTTAGAGGGTATATCAGTTGCCAAAATCAGTCTTATCTTACCAAGTAATAAGTGCCCCGCCCACCCACCCTCTTTTTTCTTAGAAAGTATGTCATCTGCCAAAATCAGTCTTATCTTACCAAGTACTAACTGCCCCACCCACCCACCCTTTACTTTCTTAGAGGATATTTCATTTGCCAAAATCAGTCTTATCTTACCAAGTACTAGCCCCGCCCACCCACCCTTTACTTTCTTAGAGGGTATGTCATTTGCCAAAATCAGTCTTAACTTAGCAAGTACTACTCCCGCCCACCCGCCCTCTATCTTCTCAGAGGGTATGTTATTTGCCAAGGTAAGACTTATCTTAGCAAGTACTGGCAAGTACTACCGTCTGACAAAAAAAGGGCGGGTGGGCGGATCTAGTACTTGCTAACATTAATCTTATTTTGGCAAATGACATATCCTGTGAAAAAATAGGGGGCGGGTGGGCGGGGCTAGTACTTGGTAAGATAAAACTGATTTTGGCAAATGACAAAAATTAAAATAACCAAAAATTGAAAAATAGGAAAATAGTTCAAAAATCGGAAAAAATCGAAAAAACAAAATATTGAAAAATCGAAAAATTGTAACAATGACACATCGAAAAGTTAAAGAATTCGAAAAATTTAACAACTTAAAAACTAAAAACTGATAGACAAAAAAATCATAAAATTGAAAACAACGAAAAACTAAAATATCTAAAATTTGAAAAGCCGAAAAATCTGAACAAATTAAAAACAGAGAAATTAAATAATCGAAAAATTGAAAAGTCGAAAAATTAAAAATTGAGAAACGAAAAATCGCAAAATTGAAAACAACGAAAAATTAAAACAAACCAACATTGAAAAATCGAAAAGTAGTTCAAAAATCGGAAAATATGAAAAAATTGAAAAATTGAAAAACTCAGAAATTAAATAATCCAAAAATTGGGAATTCGGAACACCGAGAAATTTTATAATCAAAAATAGAAAACCTAAAAATTGAACACTGAAACATAGAAAAACTGAAAAATTAAAAATCTAATACATATTCGAAAAATCGCAAAATCAAAAAATTGAAAACTGAAAAATTTAAAAATTGCAAAAATGAAATATCGAAAAGTTCAAAATTTGAAATTCGAGAAATAGAAAATCGACAAATTGGGAAATGTAAAAATGTAAAAACTGCAAAGTCGAAAAATTAAAAATTGAGAAGCGAAAAATGGCAAAAATGGAAACAACGAAAAATTAAAATATCTTAAAATTGAAAAATGGAGAAAGTGACATATCCTGTGAGATAAGGATAATTTTGGCAAATGACATATAAAAATTAAAATAACCAAAAATTGAAAAATCGGAAAATAGTTCAAAAATCGGAAAAAATCGAAAAAACAAAACATTGAAAAATCAAAAAATTGTAACAATGACACGAAAAGTTAAAGAATTCGAAAAAGTTAACAACTTAAAAATTGCAAATCACAAAATTGAAAACAACGAAAAACTAAAATATCTAAAAATTGAAAAGCCGAAAAATTTGAAAAAGTGAAAAACCGAGAAATTAAATAATCCAAAAACTGAAAAATCGGATCGCCGAAAAATTGTATAATCAAAAATGAAAAATCGAAAAATTAAAAATTGAGTAACGAAAAATCGCAAAATTGAAAACAACGAAAAATTAAAATAACCCAACATTGAAAAATCGAAAAGTAGTTCAAAAATCGGAAAATATCAAGAATTTGAAAAATTGAAAAACTCGGAAATTAAATAATCGAAAAATTGGAAAATCGGAACACCGTGAAATTGTATAATCAAAAATGAAAAATCTAAAAATTGAACACTGAAAAATCGAAAAACTGAAAAATTAAAAATTTAATACGTATTCGAAAAATCGTAAAATCAAAAAATTGAAAACTGAAAAATTGAAAAACTGCAAAAATGAAATATCGAAAAGTTCAAAAATTGAAATTCGAGAAATAGAAAATCGAGAAATTGAGAAATGTAAAAATCTAAAAACTGCAAAATCGAAAAATTAAAAATTGAGAGACGAAAAGTGGCAAAAATGAAAACAACCAAAAATTAAGAAGTGATAAAACGAAAAATTACAAAATTCAAAACAACGAAAAATTAAAATATCTTAAAATTGAAAAATTGAAAAAATTACATATCCTGTGAAAAAATAGGGGGCGGGTGGGCGGGGCTAGTACTTAGTGCGATAAGACTGATTTTGGCAAATGACATAAAAACTAAAATAACCAAAAATTGAAAAATCGGAAAATAGTTCAAAAATCGGAAAAATCGAAAACCAAAATACTGAAAAATCAAAAAATTATAACAATGACACATCGAAAAGTTGAGGAATTCGAAAAATTTAACAAATTAAAAATTAAAAACTGATAGACAAAAAATCACAAAATTGAAAACAACGAAAAACTAAAATATCTAAAAATTGAAAAGCCGAAAAATCTGAAAAAATGAAAAACCAAGAAATTAAATAATCGAAAAATTGAAAAGTCGGAACACCGAGAATTTGTAATAATCAAAAATGAAAAATCGAAAAATTAAAAAATGTGAAACGAAAAATCGCAAAATTGAAAACAACGAAAAATTAAAATAACCAACATTGAAAAATCGAAAAGTAGTTCAAAAATCGGAACATATCAAAAATTTGAAAATTGAAAAACTCAGAAATGAAATACATAATCGAAAAACTGGAAAACACCGAGAAATTGTATAATCAAAAATGAAAAATCTAAAAATTGAACACTGAAGCATCGAAAAACTGAAAAATATAAACATATTCGAAAAATTGCAAAAATGAAATATCGAAAAGTTCAAAAATTGAAATTCGACAAATAGAAAATCGGCAAATTGAGAAATTTAATAATCTAAAAACTGTAAAATCGAAAAATTAAAAATTTAGAGACGAAAAATGCCAAAATTAAAACAACGAAAAATTAAAAAGTGATAAAACAGAAAATCACAAAATTCAAAACAACGAAAAAAAATATCTTAAAATTGAAAAATGGAAAAAATGATATATCCTGTGAAAAAATAGGGGCGGGTGGGCGGGGCTAGTACTTGGTGAGATAAGACTGATTTTGGCAAATGACATACCTTCCAAAAAAGTAAAGGGTGGGTGGGCGGGGCTAGTACTTGATAAGATAAGACTGATTTTGGCAGATGACATATCCTCAAAGAAAGTAAAGGGTGGGTGGGCGGGGCTTGTACTTGATAAGATAAGACTGATTTTGGCAGATGACATATCCTCTAAGAAAGTAAAGGGTGGGTGGGCGGGGCTAGTACTTGATAAGGTAACACTGATTTTGGCAGATGACATATCCTCTAAGAAAGTAAAGGGTGCGTGGGCGGGGCTAGTACTTGATAAGGTAACACTGATTTTGGCAGATGACATATCCTCTAAGAAAGTAAAGGGTGCGTGGGCGGGGCTAGTACTTGATAAGGTAACACTGATTTTGGCAGATGACATATCCTCTAAGAAAGTAAAGGGTAAGTGGGTGGGGCTAGTGCTTGATAAGAAAAACTGATTTTGGTAAATAACATAAATAAAAAATTATGAATGTGCCAATTTATTTTATTGATTAAATCAGGAACGGCTCAGTCCATTTTCCCAGAAAATTTTGGGGTCGGAACAGCTTTCAACCATTTTGTTTTTAATGTAAATGTTTCTCGGGGGCCGAAATACTGTTTGTAGAATGTGAAACCTTCTCCGGGGGTCCCAACTGTCTTTTTTTATAAATGTAAACCTTCTCGGGAACCCCAAATGTTTTTTTATAATGTAAAACCTTCTCAGGGGTCCCAACTATCTTTTTTAAAAATGTAAAACCTTCTCGAGGGTCCCAACTGTCCTTTTAAAGAATGCGAAATCTTCTCTGGGACCCCAAGTGTTTTTTTTTAAGAATATTATGTCTTCTCAGGGCTCACAACTGTCTTTTTTAAGATGGTACTACCTTCTATTTTTCTATTACAGTCTGACTATTTCCTTCTATATTGTTTTTATTCCATAGAAGTTTTCACTAAAAAGTAAGAGTCCGAAAAATCAAATTTTATAATTTTTCAGAACAGTATTTGTTGGACTATAGTTCAGAAGAGAGGGAAGTTCTGTTGAAATAACTTAGGACCAATTTTTCCACCCTCTCCAAGAACCACCCCAAACCACCTAACTTTTTGTTTCAAGCAACTGTCAAGACCTGACTTGATAAATCCTGACCTGACCTGACCTGACCTGACCTGACCTAACCTGACAAGATCTATGCTGACAAAACCTAATCTGACAAGACTTTACAAAATCTGGCCTGACGAGACCCGACCTGATTTGACTTGACCTGATATAACCAGGTTTAATTCAACGTGGTCTTCTCTGAGTTGACCCGACCCGACCCGACCTAACATGACCAATTTTTCATCCCCTGTATATTGCATATCAAAAAAAAAAACAGATGAATATCAACGTTTCAAAAAAAATTGTGATAAGCGTAGCGACAGTATTTTCTTTATTGCTGTTATCAAACTACTCTCGTCGAAACCAAATTTTCACTTACCTATTTTTTATAGTTTGAATTATTTTTATAATAAACGTTCCTCTTCCACTACATTCCTCAATAATCAAACTTCCAGATTGCTTTAGCCGCCCCACTCCCCAATCAACCCCAAATTTGGCTAATTACCGCGCCGTCCACCCGCCGCCACCCCAACGCAGCCCTCATTAACCTCGCCAAGCCGCTTCGATTTTCCTCGCCGTACTATATAGGTCAGGGTCTAGTTTACACTTCCTCTCGCTTTAATTTTAAAATGGGAAACTCATCTCTTAAAAACACGAGGGAAAGTATTCGAAGAGTCCGTAGTTGTAAGCGGCGAGACGGGGGGACGGGGGCGTATGAATGAGCGTGCCGAAGGGAGGTGCCAGCCTCATTCACTTAACGAACTTTGCTCTCCTCCACCGTCCGCTCTCATTAAATGGCGAACCTCTGCCTTTAATGGGGCCTTGGGTGCATGCCCGGGACCATAAATCCTGAAGGAGTGGGTGCACTAGCGAGAATTCGCAGAATATATAGTTTTCGGGAAGTCGGGAGGGTCGTGGCTTTTTTGGGGGTGTGAATTTCGGGATGGGGTTTTGGTGGTTGGTGCAGTTTAGTGTCGTCTAGAGACCTGTTGGGACGCTTTCCCGATTTTCTCTGTATTGCGTTTCGTACAGGAACGACTACTAGAGAGACAACTTCGTGGCTAAAAATCCGGTAGACGGTGACTTTTTTTGAAAAAGTGCTTCAATAGAGCTCTAGATTGTCTAATAATCTGACTGGATTTCGACTTTCGAGCCGGTATCCCTTTTAATAATTCGGTAACCGGGCTCGGCGATGCACTCCGCCTGTAGGGTTTCATCCCGGAGCGGCCCTTGCCCTTACCTGCGCCAACCCTTCACTCAAGATCGTCCGCTTTGCATAAAGGTAAGCCGGAACACGCATCCGAATTACCATGACAATTACCCAAACAACTGCCGGCGGCTGTTCGACACGACGTATGCAAATCGTCGTCAACGGATTTTATTTTGTTTTCGACCCCTCGAGCACCCATTTTTTCCTTGCTCGCTGCAATTTTTTCGGTATGCCCGGTATTGATGCGGGCTTGTGTTGCGGATGATCGGCAGCGACGCCCCCGCCGGAGCTAGTTGCCATGGCGACGGCGCCCCGCGCCGCGCCGCCCCCGGCTGTCACATATGAGCACACATGCAACCCCTCGGCGACACGAGGTGGTTACAATACGTACACCTACATGATGTAGGCGAAATTGGAGAAGGCGAGGGGCGGCTGGAGACGGCACGTTCCGGGGGCGGGAGGGCCGGGTTAATTGGGACGGAAGAAGGTTAGCGGGATGGAGATGGGTTCAAGGTCGGGGAGGGCACTGACTTGGGGCAGGTGGGGAATCGGACATTTCGGCGGTGGTTCGAGGACGGGATTTGAGAGGTTTTCACGCTTTGAGGTGCTTTAACGAAATCTAGATTGCGATAGCTGGATCTAGATTAATTTATTATTATTATTACTAGATTATCCTGAAACTAAAAAAAAACACGGAAAAATCCAAAAATTTCAAAATAAACTCAAGAAATTTCTAGAAAACCACAAAAATTAAGAAAGAAAAAAATTAATGATCTAGTATTTTCAAAATTATCTAACTAAAAATAATTTAAATTATGCAATCATCAAGGTGTTTATTTTGTTGTCAGATTTTGTACGTCTGATCATCCCCACCAAAGATGATATGACGTCATCTCCAACTTTAACGATAGTAAATTTTACAAAATAATATAGTACTCCACTTGCAGTTTATGAATCCGTGTTGAGTTTTTATCCTAGATAACCAAATTTTTGTAAAATATATGAAATTTTTTTAACATTTTGCCATTTGGAAGTTTCGAAAATTTCCAAAAATTTCAAAACAATTAGGTATAATATATCACCCTAGACCTGCAGATTTTTGAACGTTTTAAGGTTAAAAACTGAAAAATCGAAAGATTTGAAATTGAGAATATGCAAGCCGAAAAATAATTCAAGAATCAGAAAAATCGTAAAATTGAAAAACTGGAAAAGTCTAATAACTGAAAAATCTAAAAATCGCCAAATCGAAAAACTGAACGTACGAAACACTGAAAAATTGAAAAATTGAAAACTGAGAGACGAAATATCGCAAAGTTGAAACCAACAAAACACTAAAATAATTAAGAATCGAAATATAATTCAAAAATTGGAAAAATCGAAAAATTGAAGAATAAAAAAATTGAAAAAATGAAACAATGAAAAATTGAATAATCGAAAAATTAAAAATTGAGCCACCAAAAATCGCAAAATTGAAAACAATGACAAATTAAATTAACTAAACCTTGAAAAATCGAAAAATGGTCTAAAAATCGGAAAAAGAGAAAAAATGAAGACTAAAAAATAAAAAAATTGTAACAATTAAACATCGAATAGTTGAAGAATTCGTAAAATTGAAAATTGAAAACTTAAAAATTAAAAACCGGGAAATGAAAAAACTAATAATTGAAAACAATGAAAAAGTAAAATATCGAAAAATTAGAAAACCACTTGAAAATTGAAAACAGAAATTGAATAAACAAAAAATAGAAAAGTCGGACCACCGAAAAGTTGTATAAACAAACACAAATGGAAAATCTAAAAATTGTAACGTTGCAGCACCGCAAAACTGAAAAATTAAAAAATCTAATACATATTTGAAAAATCTAAAAATAATAAAAACTAAAAACACAGAAATCGGAAAATTGCACAAATGAAACATCGAAAAGCTCAAAAATTGAAATTCCAGAAACAGAAAATCGAAAACTTGAGACACAAAAAATCGCAAAATTGAAAACAACGGAAAATTAAAAATTGATGGACGAAAAATCACAAAATTGAAAAATGGAAAGATTTAAAGTCGAGAAAATAAGAATCGAAAAATTATTAAAAAATTGGAAAAATCGAGAAATTATAATATAAAAAAATAGAAAACTTGAAACAATGAAACATTGAAAAGTTTGAGACACGAAAAATCACAAAAGTGAAAACAATGAAAAATTTAAAATTGAGAGACGAAAAATTAAAATATCTAAAAATTAAAAAATGGAAGAATTTAAACTCGAGAAAGTGAGAATCTAAAAATTATTCAAAAATCGGAAAAATCGAAAAATTGAAATATAAAAAAATAGAAACATTGAAAAATTTGAGACACAAAAAATCGCAAAATTGAAAACAACCAGAAATTAAAATAACAAAAATTAAAAAATCGAAAAATAATTCAGACATTGGAAAAAATCTAAAAAGTGAAAAATTGAAAAATCAAAAAATTGTAACAATGAAACATCACAAAGTTAAAGAATTTGAAAAATTGAAAATCGAAAAATTGAAAAACTTAAAAAGTAAAAATTGAGGGACAAAAAATTGCAAAATTGAAAACACCGAAAAACAAAAAAATATCTAAAAATTGAAAAATTGAAAAACTGAGAAAGTAAATTATCGAAAAATTGAAAAGTTCGAATACCGAGATATTGGACCAACACAAATGGAAAATTTAAAAGTTGTAAGATTGAATCATCGAAAAACTGAAAAATTAAGAAATCTAGTACACATTCGAAAAATCACAAAATCGAAAAATTGAAAACTGAAAAATCGAAAAATTGTGAAAATACAATACCGAAAAAGCAAAAATTGAAATTCGAAAAATAGAAAATCGAAAAATTGGGAAGTGTAAAAATCTATTGCAAAATCTAAAACGTCCAAAATCGAAAAATTAAAATTTGGGACGAAAATTCGCAAAAGTGAAAACAACAAAAAATTTAAAATTGAGAGACAAAGAATTTAAATATCTAAAAATTGAAAACGGGAAAATTTAAATTGGAGAAAGTAAGAATCGCAAAATAATTCAAAAATCAGAAAAGTCGAAAAATAGAAAACTTGACAAAGTGGCAACAACGAAATATTGAAAACTTTAAGAATTGAAATTCGAGAAATTGAAAATTGAAGAATTGATAAACCGAAAAATAAAAAATTGAGATACGAAAAATAGCAATTGAAAATCAAACAATATTAAATCCGAAAAATAAAAACCGAAATTGAAGAGTGAAAATCAAATATTGAAAAACTGAAAAATTGCAACAATGAAACACCGATAAATTCAAGAATTGAAATTCTAGAAATAGGAAAATGAAAAATTGCAAATTGTAAAAATCTAATAATTGAAAACTCAAAAAATTAAAAATTGAGAAACGAAAAATAGCAAAATTTAAAACAAGAAAAAATTAAAATATCTAAAAATTGAAAATGGATAAATTTAAATTGGAGAAAGCAAAAAATTTACAAAATTGAAAAACCGAGAAATAAAAAATTGAGAGACGAAAAATCGCAAAAATGAAAACAAAGAAAAATTAAAATACCTAAAAATTGAAACTGGAGAAAGTAAGAATTGAAAAATAGTTCAAAAATCGGAAAAGATGAAAAATAGAAAAACTGACAAAATGGCAACAATAAAACATTGAGAATTTTAAGAACTGAAATTCGAGAAACTGAAAATTGAAAAATTGAAAAACCGAAAAATAAAAAATTGAGAAAAAAAATCGTAAAATTTAAAACAACGAAAAATTAAAAATTGGAAATAACAGAAAATTAAAATAACTAAAAATTGAAAATAGAAAAATTTAAATTGGAGAAAATAAGAGTTACAAAATAATTCAAAAATCGGAAAAGACGAAAAATACAAAAATTGAAAAACCGAAAAATACAAAATTGAGAGACGAAAAATTGCAAAAATGAAAACAAGGAAAAATTAAAATATCTAAAAATTGAAACTGGGAAAATTAACTAATGAAAGAACTCAGAGAAATTGAATAATCAAAAATGGAAAACCTAAAAATTGTGACTTTGAAACATCGAAAAACTGAAAAATTTTTAAAAATCTAATACATCAAAATCAAAAAATTAAAAATTAAAATTTATGCAACAAAACATCACGAAGTTGAGAAATTGAAAAAATCAATATTTGGAATATTTTTATGTAAAATGGGAGTGATAACTAATCGAAATTAGTAATTTTTTGGTATTGTATTATTTGTCATAAGATTTATTTTTTATTTCAGAAGAAAAAAAAATGAGAGAATGGGTGAGTGCGTCGGGCTAAGTTTAATTTTTTCTTAGAGTCTTTCATAGGCAAACAATAGCCCCGCCCACCCACCCCCTCTTCATTCCAGTTACTACTCTCAATATTGTTCAGTCTTATCGTTGCAAGTATTAGCCCAACCCACCCACCCTCTATTTTCTTACAGGTTTGTCACTTGCCAAAGTCGTCTTATCTTAACAATTACACCGGATTTTTTTCAGAATTCGGTCAGGTGGTTGCGATTTTTAAGTCGATCTGAAAATTTAATTTTTTTTCTCCAAATTTTTCCTTAATGCTGGCACCGGAAAATTTTTCAGAGTTCGGTCACACGGCTCTAATTTCAGGTACGTATTCTCCTGAAATGTGGTCTCTGACTTGCCAAGGCTCCTGAATTTTTTTTTGTTGGACTATCTGTCGGAAAATATGACTGTTCGATTTATCAAAAAACTCCATACATGGAAAAACCAATTTTCAGATGGAAATCGAAGAGATATCGTACAAATGATTTCTGAAACGAATTTATATGTGGTAAATTAGCTAGGAACCCGATATTTAAGACGATTTTAAGCTTTTCATTTTTCGCCAAATTTTTTCCAGGATCGAATTTTCTATTGGTCACTGTCGCGTATTGAGTAAAGCACACTAGAAATGCAATAATGATTTAGAATCAGTCGCTTCGGTGAAAAGTGCTGCAATAAGAATTGCGATTCCGGTCGAAAGTGTCGAGTCGCAAGTCGCCGCCCCCGCCTCCAGCGCCCGCCGCCCCCATCAGCGAATTCCACACATTTCTCATTCATCCCTTGTTGCCAATCATGTGGGAAATATTAAAATATAATTCGGCTCGGAAGGAAAGCCGGGGTGTTTGAGCTGCTCGAGGAGCACGACCACAAAGATGGTAACAACCGGATTGCGAGCAGCGTGCTTACTGACTGTAAAGATTAATAATGAGATTTTCCAGGGACGTGTGTGAGATGGGAATGATGAGCCTAACAAAGAGCAAGACGTCACATTTTCGCCGGAATTTACCTACGACTGATAAATTCGGCGCGTTAACGGCGCCGATCGTGACCGGAGTGCGGATGGCCCGGACCGCTCCGGTCATTATGTGGCAATCGGGGGATTCCGGGCACTGCGTATGAGCGATTGTCGAGGAGACGCCGCTCGAGAGTAACTTCGTTGAGCGAACTTTCCCCCTTCGACGATCGGCTCGACCCCTCGCCGGCTAGAAAATGCAACGTAGTCACTCACAATAATCTACATACAGTATATCACCTCTTCGGAGATATTAAATTGGATTGTAGACTCTGGCTGCGTCTCGCGCGCAGTCGATATTCGATGGAAAAGGCTACCTACGAGGATTGCGCCCACTTTTGAATTCACAAACGGCGGCGGGGGAGGAGGGTGGATGCGAGAGGGGTGGGTGCAAGATGATTGTTATAGGTCCGAACGAAACGGAAAAAAAATTGCTTGAAGAGTACTTGAAGTACAGTCGAACTATTATCAAATTTAACTTTGAGGAGTTTATTTGTTTTGATGATGACCACTAAAAATGTTACTATAGTGAAAGTTGGGGACGATCAGACAAATTTTTACCATCCACACGATATTCCTAATGCAAGGACAAAATCTGACCACAATCCATCCGGTAGCTCAGAAGTTTATCTGTGTAATAAAACTCTACCCAAACGCGGACAGAGCAGACGACAGACAAATGGAAATGAGATGCCTATATTTTTGTATTCGAGGGGCCATGAAACGTCGAGAAAACATAAAAGTAGCCACTCGCCCAATGGACTCTTTTCAGAATTTGTGTCTACATTTGTAGTTTTGTTTCAGGATTTTTGATTTTAAATTTTTAAATTTTTCCTTTCTTCAGTTTTACGATTTTGCTATTTTCAGTTTCAATCATATTGTTACATTTTGGAAACTTTCCACGTCTCAATTTTTCTATTTTTCAGTTCCTCGGTTTTTAATTTTTCATTTTTCTGATTTCAACTTTTTCAATTGCTCCGTTTAAATATTCTAGATTTTTATCCCCGAGCGTAAGCAAAGGAAGTATTTTGATTTTTAAAAAATTTTAAAGGTGTTTTAACTATTTTAGTGTTTTTCGGGAGCATCCGATGTTTTATTTTAGAAAAAAAATTAAAGGATCTTGGGAGTCTGTGATGGTTTATTTTTTAAAGGATTCAAAAAATCGCGAAACTTTTGCTGTCTTGATTTTGAAGAAATTTGAAAGAATTCTGAAGATACCTAGTAGACAATTTTAAAGAATTGTGTGGGTCCCTGGTGTTTTATTTTGGACAGAATTTGAAAAAACCTTGAGGTCTCCATTGTGTTGAATTTTTAACCAAGTTTAGGAAAATTTGAAAAATCTTGGGAGCCCTAGTGTTTTATTTTAAAGAATTCAAAGAATCTCAGGTCTTGTTTTTGGAAAAACTTTAAAGAATCTTGGGCGCTCAAATGTTTTATTTTGAAAGAATTTAAAGAATTGCAGAGGTTTCTTGTCTTTTGAAATAAATTTAGAGAATCTCGGGGGTTCCCGCTGGTTTTTTTTGAGAATTTTGAAAGTCGCTGGTGTTTTAGTTTCGAAAAAAAAATTTAATCTAAAGGGCTCCACGCATTTTAATTTTGAAAGAATTTAAATGTATCTTGGACCCACTGGTGTTGTTTTTGAAAGAATTTGAAAGAATCTTGGTCTCCTCATGATGTTTTACTTCTAAAACAAGCTTAAAGTTCCTCAGGAATAGCTTATATTTTATTTTTGGTACTCTTTACATGTGCTTTTTAAAAAATTTGAAACGATTTCTATGGTCTCCGATGTTTTTTTTTTAGAATTTAAAGTACATATTTTCATAGTTCTTTAATGTTTTAATTTTGAAGACATTTGATTTTGAATGAATTTTAAAGAATCCTAGGAGTTCCTGGAATTTTATTTTTAAGGCAATTTGAAAGTATCTTGGGGTCTCCATTGTATTTTATTTTTACCCAATTGTAAAATAAAATTGATAAATAATTGTATCTCAGGAATACCCTATATTCTGTTTTGGAAAAATTTGAGAAAAAATCTTGAGATTCTTAATGCGTTTTATTTTTTAAACAGTTCAAGTACCTCAGGAGCACCAGATGTTGCGTCTTTGGAAAAATTTGACAAAACTTTGGAAACGTAGTATTTTTTTTTAAGAATCGAAAGGATCGCAAAGGTTCCTGGCCCTTTACAATTAAAAAAAAATAAAAAAATAAAAAAAAATCAAAAAAATTTGCTGGTTCCTGGGGTTTTTTATAAGCATTATAAAAAATTTTTACGTTTTCTCGATCTTTCATGACCCCTAGAAGACGAAGAAATAGGTCTCCCATTTCCGTCTGTCTGTCCGTCTGTCCGTCTGTCTGCCATCCCGGAGTTTTATTAGACAGATAATCTCCGAAAGTACTGGACCGATTGTTGTGAAATTTTGTACTTATGTTAGGAGTATCATGTGAATGGTAAAACGCTAACCCAGATTTGTCTAATCATCCCCACCACAAATGCGATGACGTCACTTCAAAATTGTACATAGTAAATGGGTTTTAAATTGTATAAAATTACATAGTCCTACACATGCAGTTTACGACTCCGAATTGAGTTTTTACCCGAAACGTCCAAATTTTTTTAGCTATAAAGAGCATCATAAATCTTTAGTCAAAATATATTTGGTTATCCCCTCCAAAAACTTGATGACGTCAGCTCAAAAGTTTGCCGAATAAATCAGATCTAAAATGTATAAAATATGATGAGTCTGTACTTGTGATCTATCACTCCACTTTCATATTTTTTGGATTTGGATATACAGGGTGACTCAAAAAAATTAATGAATGCGTAAATTTATTTTACTGATTTACCCAGGAACTACAAACCCGAATGCTTTGAAATCTTGAAAATGTTTTAAAATTATCATAGGCGTGGTAAATTTTTGATCAAAATGTATTTGGTCGTCCCTCCTAAAAAATTTATGACGTCACCCCAAAATTTTGCTGAATAAATCCTATCTAAAATGTACAAAATATGGTGAGTCTCTTCTTGTGATTTATCATTCCGTTCATATTTTTTCGATTTGCATATACAGGGTGACCCAAAAAAAAAGAATGGGTAAATGTATTTTATTGATTTAATCAGGAACTACACAACCGAATGTTTTGAAATTTTGCAGATGTTTTAAGGTTATAAAGAGCATAATAAATTTTATTTATTTATAATAAATATATTTGGTTATCTTCTCCAAGAAACTGATGACGTCAGCTCGAAAATTTGTTGAATAAATCCTATCCAGAATGTAGAAAATATGATGAGTCTGTACTTGTAATTTATCATTCCATTCATATTTTTTGAATTTGCATATACCGGGTGACTAAAAAAATGAATGCTTAGATTTATTTTATTGATTTACTCAGGAACTACAAAACCGAATGCTTTGAAATCTACTGCGAAAAATTTCTGGTAAATCTAGAACATATAAATCCGTTTCTGGAATCATTCGTAAGATATCTCTTCGATGTCCACCTGAAAAGCGATTTTTCCCAGTTACAGGTTTTTTTTTAATTTATAACAGTTAATTTTCAGGTCAAAATCGGTATTTATTTTATTTTGAGAAATCTCTAAATCGAATGGTGTCATTTTCCAATAGGTGATACGAAGCAAAAAATTAGAAAAAATTCAGAAGATTTCATAGATAATCTTTGAATCCGGATTTGTATTCCGCAGGTTCAATTTCTCTTAGAGGATAGCTCCCAGAACCACTTGACCGAATTCTAAAAAAATCCACTGTTATGTATGAAGAAAAAAAATTGCCGAAAAAAAGTTTTCTCGGTTACAGACCCTCTTTGAACCCAGATTTTTGTTTCATTTCTAGAAATTTTCAGTTGAACTTGAAAATAGGGTTTCTAGCTAGCTTGAAATTGCTGAATCAATTTCTGAAATTAGTTCCAAGATATCTCCTCGGGTTCCGCTGAAAAAACGGTTTTCACCATTTTTTTCCAACAAAAAAAAAATTAAAAAAAAATTTTGACCTCGTATTCGTGCTCCGGAGCTTCGAATTACTAAATTTCAAAAGACTACCTACCGGAATAAGAAAATTATCACAATGCGACCGAATTCTAAAAATTCGAGTGTCATTAATTTATAAAGGAAAAATTTGGCAAAAAACGGATAGTCCTCATGTAGACTTGAAAATCAATTCTCGATTTGATTTCTGATTGACCTAAAAACATTGAAAATTAATTTTAAGTGACAACGTTATAACTAAAGTCCCCGAAACAATTACCCTTTATCCACCCCCTCCCCATCCACCTCTCGAAATAACTAGTTTGCATAAAACTTTTTTACGGTTGTTTCGAACCGCCACTTTATACTTTTGGGGCGGTCGGTAATACGCCAAGGTAGACAATTTTCACGTCGGTTATGCGAATTACCATAGTCTACTTCTTATGAAGCGAGCAAAGAATGCGAGAGGCTGTAAAACGTAATATGCCAAGGACAATAACTGAATGCAGCTAACGGATATGAACACATAAACGGGAAAATAACCTCTTGCATGCTGGCTCGATATTCAAATTCCGACTGCGACAACGCATATGTGAACCGGTACTGTTTTTATTAAACCGAAAAATGCTAAATCGAACGGCGGGCGGTGGGCGGCGGCCCCTGTGGCCGCTCTGCCATGTTCCGGAGCTTGGCAGACTGACGTTGCGTGATGTTGCTGCAACGTAACGTGTTGCCGCTGTGTTGTGGCACATGTCGGAGCTTGCACGTACATGTATGCTATTCAGGATGTTTCTAGACAAAGGTAAATCTAGGAAATACATTTTATTTCTACGGTTTTGCCTTGTAATACTTTGCTGACAAGTTTAAGCTCCTGATATCCGGTATATATAAATTATGTTCAAAGGCATTTCGACACTGAGCCGTCAAGCTCCATAATAACCGAAAATGTTTCATTTAATTTAGAATTGTGCAACAAAATTAAGAATAGCAATAAACGAACCTTTTTTATATCGGCAAAATGATTGCAATAATATATTGCCGGTTTAATCTATGAACCCCATCTTGTCAGAACAGGTTCTGGAGGCAACGGACAATCCGGTAAGGCTCCCGAAGAGCTTGGACCCTCACATAAGCTTTAAATCGGACTTTCTTTACGTTGGAAATGAAAATTTTGCTACGATAAGATTGATTTTGATTTCGATATCCAGAAGTCATTTGCGCCTTCGTTTCTTCGGAAATTCCTACCGTTTTTCCAAAATCGCTATTTGAAATACATACAGCAATTTTTTGAGTTTCGTCAAAATAGCTCTCTATAAACATTTTGTAGATCAAAAAAGAAAATATTATTAATTTTTGTTCCATTGTTCCAATATTAGTTTGCATTCTCACTCGACACAAGAACATAATTAGCCCCGCCCACCCACCCGGTCTCCTTTTCGGTGATAGATTTTATGCAAACTGAATAAAATTAATGATCTTATACTGAAAAGAAACAAAATTTGTAGTTAGAATGAGAAGAGGGTGGGTGGGCGTTGCTAGTACTTGCTGAAATAAGACTTATTTTCGCAAATGACATATTTTCCAAGAAAATAGAGGGTGGGTGGATGGGGCAGGTATTTGATAAGATAAGACTGATTTTGGCATTTTTGAATTTTTCGCCCATTTTCCAAATATATCCGAAAATTAGTTGAAGACATTTTCCTGTAGATTTCGATATCCAAATGTTGTTTTCGCCTTCAGAAATTTCTACCGTTTTTCTAAAATCGCTAATGAAAATACAGCAATTTTTAGAGATTCGTTAAAATAGCTTTCTATAAAAATTTAGCAGATAAATAAGGAAATTATTACTAATTTTTGTTCCATTATTCCATAATTAATTTTCACTCCCGTACGACAGAAGAACATAACTAGCCCCGCCCACCCACCCTATCTCTTTTTCAGTGAATGATTTTATGCAAACTGAATGAAATGAATGATCTTATACTGAAAAGAAACAAAATTTGTAGATAGAATAAGAAGAGGGTGAGTGAGCGGTGCTAGTACTTGCTGAAATAAGACTTATTTTGGCAAATGACATGCATTCCAAGAAACTAAAGGGTGGGTGGGCGGGGCTAGTGCTTGTTAAGATAATAACGATTTTGGCAAATGACATATTTTCCAAGAAAATACAGGGTGGGTGGGCGGGGCTAGTATTTCATAAGATAAGACTGATTTTCTCATTTTTGACATTTTCGACCATTTTTCAAATATATCCGAAAATTAGCTGAAGACATTTTCTTGTAGATTTCGAGAATCAGAAGTCATTTTCGCCTTAGTTTCTTCGGAAATTTCTAATTGAAAAAAAGCAATTTTTAGAGTTTTGTCAAAATAGCTCTCTATAAAAATGTTGTAATAAGAAAAGAAATTAATATTAATTTTTGTTCTATTGTTCCATTATTAGTTTCCACTCCCACTCGATAGAAGAACATAACTAGCCCCGCCCACCCACCCTGTCTCTTTTTCAATGAATGATTTTATGCAAACTGAATGAAATAAATGATCTTATACTGAAAAGAAACAAAATTAGTAGTCAGAATGAGAAGAGGGTGGTTGGGCGGTGCTAGTACTTGCTAAGATAAGACTGATTTTGGCAAATCACATACCTTCCAAGAAAATAGAGGGTGGGTGGGCGGGGCTAGTACTTGCTAAGATAATAACGGTTTTGGCAGATGGCATATTTTCCAAGAAAATAGAGGGTGGGTGGGCGGGGCTAGTATTTGCTAAGATAATAATAATTTTGGCAAATGACATATTTTCCAAGAAAATACAGGGTGGGTGGGCGGGGCTAGTATTTCATAAGATAAGACTGATTTTCTCATTTTTGACATTTTCGACCATTTTTCAAATATATTCGAAAATTAGCTGAAGACATTTTCCTGCAGATTTCGATATCCAAAAGTTATTTTCGCCTTCAGAAATTTCTACCGTTTTTCTAAAATCGCTAATGGAAATAGAGCCATTTTTAGAGTTTCGTTAAAATAGCTCTCTATATAAATTTAGCAGATAAATAAGGAAATTATTACTAATTTTTGTTCCATTATTTCATTATTACTTTTCACTCCCGCGCGACAGAAGAACATAACTAGCTACCCCCCCCCCACCCTGTCTCTTTTTCAGTGAATGATTTTATGTACACTGAATGAAATGAAGCATCTTGTACTGAAAAGAAACAAAATTTGTAGTTAGAATGAGAAGAGGGTGGGTGGACGGTGCTAGTACTTGCTAAGATAAGACTGATTTTGGCAAATGACATATATTACAAGGAAATAGAGGGCGGGTGGGCGGGGCTAGTACTTATTAAGATAATAACGATAATTGCAAATGACATATTAGTACTTGCTAAGAGAAGAAATAGAGGGTGGGTGGGCGGGGCTAACATTTGATAAGTTGGACTTATTTTGGAATTTTTGACATTTTGGACCATTTTTCAACTACATCTGAAAATTATTTGAAGATTGTTCTTGTAGATTTCGATATCCAGAACTCATTTTCGCCTTCGTTTCTTCGGAAATTTCTGCTGTGTTTCTAAAGTCGCCAATTCAAGTACAGCAATTTTTAGAATTTCGTTAAAATTGCTCTTTTTAAATATTTTGTTGATAAAAAAGGAAAGTATTATTAATTTTTGTTTCATTATTCCATTATTAGTTTCCACTTCCACTCAACAGAAGAACATAATTAGCCCCGCCCACCCACCCTGTCTCCTTTTCAGTGATGAATGACTGTACAGAAACAAGATTAGTAATTAGAATGAGAAAAGGGTGGGTGGGCGGTGCTAATACTTGCTAATATAAGACTGATTTTGGCAAATGACACACCTTCCAAATAAATAGGGGGAGGGTGGGCGGGGCTAGTACTTGTTACGATGGGCTGATTTTGGCATTTTTGACATTTTCGACCATTTTTCAACTATATCCGAAAATTAGTTGAAGACATTTTCTTGTAGATTTCGATTTCTAGAAGTCATTTTCGCTTTCGTTTCTTCGAGAATTTCTACCGTTTTTCTAAAATCGCTAATCAAAATAGAGCAATTTTTAGAGTTTTGTCAAAATAGCTCTCTATAAAAATTGTATAGATAAAAAAGGAAATTATTAGTAATTTTTGTTCCATTATTCTATTATTAGTTTCCATTCCCACTCGACAGAAGAACATAATTAGCCCCGCCCACCCACCCTGTCTCTTTTTCAGTGATTTTTTTTAATGCAAACTGAATGAAATAAATTATTTTATAGTGAACAGAAACAAAATTAGTAGTCAGAATGAGAAGAGGGTGGGTGGGCGGTGCTAGTACTTGCTAAGGTAAGACTGATTTTGGCAAATCACATACCTTCCAAGAAAATAGAGGGTGGGTGGGCGGGGCTAGTACTTGCTAAGATAATAACGATTTTGGCAGATGGCATATTTTCCAAGAAAATACAGGGTGGGTGGGCGGGGCTAGTATTTGATAAGATAAGACTGATTTTGGCATTTTTGACATTTTCGACCATTTTTCAAATATATCCGAAAATTAGTTGAAGACATTTTCCTGTAGATTTCGATATCCAAAAATTATTTTCGCCTTCAGAAATTTCTACCGTTTTTCTAAAATTGCTAATGGAAATACAGCAATTTTTAGAGTTTCGTTAAAATAGCTCTCTATAAAAATTTAGCAGATAAATAAGAAAATTATTACTAATTTTTGTTCCATTATTCCATTATTATTTTTCACTCCCGCACGACAGAAGAACATAACTAGCCCCGCCCACCCACCCTGTCTCTTTTTCAGTGAATGATTTTATGCAAACTGAATGAAATGAAGGATTTTATACTGAAAAGAAACAAAATTTGTAGTTAGAATGAGAAGAGGGTGGGTGGGCGGTGCTAGTACTTGCTAAGATAAGACTGATTTTGGCAAATGACAAGGAAATAGAGGGCGGGTGGGCGGGGCTAACATTTGATAAGTCGGACGTATTTTGGAATTTTTGACATTTTGGACCATTTTTCAACTACATCCAAAAATTATTTGAAGATTTTTCTTGTAGATTTCGATATCCAGAAGTCATTTTCGCCTTCGTTTCTTCGGAAATTTCTGCTGTGTTTCTAAAGTCGCTAATTCAAGTACAGCAATTTTTAGAATTTCGTTAAAATTGCTCTTTTTAAATATTTTGTAGATAAAAAAGGAAAGTATTATTAATTTTTGTTCCATTATTCCATTATTAGTTTCCACTTCCACTCAACAGAAGAATATAATTAGCCCCGCCCACCCACCCTGTCTCCTTTTCAGTGATGAATGACTGTACAGAAACAAGATTAGTAGTTAGAATGAGAAAAGGGTGGGTGGGCGGTGCTAATACTTGCTAATATAAGACTGATTTTGGCAAATGACACACCTTCCAAATAAATAGGGGGAGGGTGGGCGGGGCTAGTACTTGTTACGATGGGCTGATTTTGGCATTTTTGACATTTTCGACCGTTTTTCAACTATATCCGAAAATTAGTTGAAGACATTTTCTTGTAGATTTCGATTTCTAGAAGTCATTTTCGCTTTCGTTTCTTCAAGAATTTCTACCGTTTTTCTAAAATCGCTAATCAAAATGGAGCAATTTTTAGAGTTTTGTCAAAATAGCTCTCTATAAAAATTGTATAGATAAAAAAGGAAATTATTAGTAATTTTTGTTCCACCCTGTCTCTTTTTCAGTGATTTTTTTTAATGCAAACTGAATGAAATAAATGATTTTATAGTGAACAGAAACAAAATTAGTAGTCAGAATGAGAAGAGGGTGGGTGGGCGGTGCTAGTACTTGCTAAGATAAGACTGATTTTGGTAAATCACATACCTTCCAAGAAAATAGAGGGTGGGTGGGCGGGGCTAGTACTTGCTAAGATTATAACGATTTTGGCAGATGGCATATTTTCCAAGAAAATACAGGGTGGGTGGGCGGGGCTAGTATTTGATAAGATAAGACTGATTTTGGCATTTTTGATATTTTCGACCATTTTTCATGTATATCCGAAAATTAGTTGAACACATTTTCTTGTAAAATTTCGATATCCACAAGTTATTTATATATAAAAAAATATAAAATATTTAAATATGAAAAATCGAAATATCGAGAACTCGAAAAATTGTGAACTTTAAAATATTTGAAAAAGTCGGAGAATCTAAAACTCCAAAAATCGAGATATTGAAAAATTGGAAAGTTGAAAAATTGAAATAACGAAAAATTGAAATAACAAAAAATTGAAGTATGGAAAAGTCGAAATCGAATGGAAAAGATTGGAGAATCGAAAAATTGAAAAATTGAAGTTGAAAAATGCAGAAATCGAAAAGTCGAACAATTCAAAAATCGAAATATAGAAATTGGTCTTATTTTAGCAGGTACTAACCCCACCCACCTTTTTTCTTAGAATTACGTTTTTTTCCTATTCTACATGATAAAGATTTTTTTATAATATTTTTGGACTCCCGAAACCCCCATATACATAACGTACTGAAAAATTGATCCGCCATTTTCCAGACACCCGGTATAGGATATTCCATTAAAAAAAACTAGTTACGTGTTACGCCTCAAAAACAAAACAGCCTGTATAGCCGAAAATAGTTTTGATGTAGTAACCTTTGTTTGTTACAATGAATTTTTTTAATTGTTCTCATTATTGGTGTTTTAAATAAATTACATCATCCGCAAACTAAAGAAATAATAGTGGTTCCAAATTGGAACCCAGAACTACACCGCTAATTTTGTCTGTTCTCTTCATTATACATGCAAATGCAAAAACATGTCAAGCATTTTATTTTACTCTCCATCTTTTGACATACGTCAAATTTGTAAAAGTTATGACTTCATCAATAATTTTTTTAAATATTAAGGTAAAATTTTCACAAAATTCCAATCGTCTGTCAGAATCATCTTCTTCAAAAAGTATTCTTTATTTTATTAAATCAACTTAAACAACTGACAAAAGCGATTCTCTATGACAGATTTTTGGTTCATTTTTTAGTTATTTGGATTTCATTTTGTTTCATATCATGTTTATACTGGAAATAAATGTCTTACTAACTGTGATATTTTCGGAGTTTTCAATCTGCCATTTTAAGCTAAAAATACAAACAATAACACAGCACAGCAACGAATGAAAAATACCGGCATTCCACCCACACCCATGGTAAAATTTGGCTTCACTCGACGTAGAGCTTCATAAATATTGCTTCCAGTGGAAAGAAAATTGTACCAGAACAGGGGCAACACTCTCAGACGCAGTATCACAGGGCTCATTTTGATCATAACCCTTATCACGACGAGATCAAACACGATTTTGAAATTCGCTATTAGATACGATTGGATACAATTTCGTATTTTTTTGCTGAAACACAGTGGAGCATTTCAACACGACACTTTATCTTTAATAACATTTTTTGTTGTTTCATCGACCTAAGTATTTAGTAGTGACAGAGATGGAATAGTTGTAACTACTACAAGTTCATCTAATGACCCTTTCGTTTTTCGACCCAAAATTCGCCCCAATTCCCCTCGGATGCGCTTCCACCTCTCCCATCCCGGCATAAAATTGCAAATTTCGTCCAAGCCGACGAATGTCATGTGTGGAAGAGTGTCGCGAAGATGGAACGCCGTAGAGATGATATCGAACTTCCATTTCATTCCTCTTATGGGACCGGGCGCGGAGCGGAGGGCTAGACATGTAGGATACAAAATGAAATTCCCCCTGCTCGATGCATATCCACGCGAACACAAAATTGAAGTCCATAGGGGTGGGTGGGACAGTGTATTGGGGATCCCGACGACAAAAGGGATAGATGGAAACAAATTTATAATAGTCCTGGAAGAAAAGTTGCAATTTTTCAGTGGCACCGGCGGCGGGCCCGACTTGAAGTCCGCGACGTGATCCATCACTGGGGGCGGCGAGCCTGCGAGTGATTGGGACCATTGTAGTGGCGAAACGTCTAATAGACGGGTTATTGATCTGTCACGTGCAGGAATTCACTGATAGGCGCAATGGGACCGACACGTACTAGAAGCTTCGTGGAGGCACTGGACCCCTGTCACATGTTTCTCTTAATTGAAAAAATTGAAAAAGTATTAGAACATATTGAAAAGTATGCGAGTTGGCAACCCTGATTTGGCGTCACGTGCTCTCCACTTGACAGATTCGCTGTCAGAACCGCTTCGCGTTCGCGAGCTAATGGCTCGTTCAGAACAGCGCGCCGGCCGAATCTGGTGCGTCTATTAGCATTCAGCAATTTAACAGTAATATCCTTTTATACGTAATTCGGCCCGATTAGGGGCCATATCTCACATATCACGTACAACATGCAAATTGCCTTCGGTTGCCGTTTCCGGTCGGTTAATTCGCATCGTTCTGCAGCGCTGCATTGCGACGTTGCCGTTACCGTTTAGTGGCAAATTCGCGCTTACGCCGAACGTATTTGCTCTAAATCATCGCCGGATTTACGGCCGGCACGATAACGGTTTGAATTATACGCTACATTGTTTTCGAATTATTGTGGATGTATCGTGATCGCGGAATGGCTGTTTCGGGGCGATGAATGCCGCCAGAAAATTAATGCGGGGATTATGCAGTGCTAAATTTGAGTGAAAATTTCGGCACGTCTCGCTCGTCCCGCAGCTTCGTCATAAATAAAGAGCGGCGTCTACCTTTTCTGTCTATTTTGCTCTAAAATCTGAATTTTCTGTACCCCTAACAAGTCGTCTCCTGCTAAGAAGAGCTTTGATGTTTTAATCGATTTTTCGACTTTACCACTTTTTGATTTTTCGTTTCATTTTCTGGTGTTTTCGATTTTTCATTTTCAAATATTTCAGTTTTTCAATTTTTTGACTATTCGATAACTCGATGTTTGACATTTCAACTTTTAGATATTTCGGTTTTTCAGTTCTCGATTCTCTTAGTTTCCCATTTCTTGACTTAGGACTTCGATTTTTCAATTTCTCGATTTTTGAATTGTTCGACTTTTAGATTTCTGGAATCTTTCAACTTCAGTTCTTCAATATCTCGATTCTCCAATTTTTTCCATATGATTTTACGACTTTTCAAATTTTGATTTCTCGATTTTTCGACTTTCCGATTTTTCAATATCTCGATTTTTTCAAATTTAGATTCTTCGACCTTTCGGTTTTGGTGTTTTCTGTTATAAAATTTTCAAATATTTTAAGTTCTCGATTTTTCGACTTGTCGATATCTCGATTTTTATATATAAATATTTTATATATTTTTTTATCTAAATGACTTCTGGATATCGAAATTTACAAGAAAATGTCTTCGACTAATTTTCGGATATATTTGAAAAATGTCGAAAATGTCAAAAATGCCAAAATCAGTCTTATCTTATCAAATACTAGCCCCGCCCACCCACCCTGTATTTTCTTGGAAAATATAACATTTGCCAAAATCAGTCTTATCTTAGCAACTACTAGCACCGCCCACCCACCCTCTTCTCATTCTAACTACAAATTTTGTTTTTGTTCAGTATAAGTTCATTTATTTCATTCAGTTTGCATAAAATCAGTCACTGAAAAGGAGACCGGGTGGGTGGGCGGGGCTAATTATTTTCTTCGGTCGAGTGGGAATGGAAACTAATAATGGAATAATGGAACAAAAATTAATAATAATTTTCTTTTTTATTTACAAAATTTTTATAGAGAACTTTTTTGACGAAACTCGAAAAATTGCTGTATTTTAGTTAGTGATTTTAGAAAAAAGGTAGAAATTCCCAAGAAACGTGGGCGACAAAATGTCTTCGACTAATTTTTGGATATATTTGAAAAATGGTCGAAAATACCAAAATCAGTCTTTTCTTATCAAATACTAGTCCCACCCACCCACCCTCTCTTTTCTTAGAGGGTATCTCATTTGCCAAAATCAGGTTTTTAATTCGACAATTAACAAAACAAAACGAAAAATTGAGAAACTAAAAACTCGAAAAATTGTGATTTAAACACCGACAAATTTAAGAATTAAATGAAATGCGAAAGTAGAAAATCAAAAATTTGAAAAATCGAAGCTTTAAAAACTGAGACAAGCAAAATCCCAAAATTGAGAACAACCAAAAATTCAAATATCTAAAACTTGAAAAATCGAAAAATTGGAATTCCAAGAAAGTAAAAATCGAAAAAATAGGAAAATTGCAATAATAAAACATCGAAAAGTTTGAGGATTGAAATTCGAGAAACTGAAAATCCAAAAATAGAAAAACTAAAAAAAAATTAAAATTTCTAAGAATTTGAAAATCGAAAAATTTGAAATGGGGAAAATAATCGAAAAATAATTCGCCAATTGCAGAAAGTAAAAAGCGAAAAATTGAAAAACTGTAAAATCTAAAAATTTCAACAATGAAACACCGTTAAGAAATAGAAAACTAAAAAACTAAAAAAATTAAAACTTGATCGAAAGAGAAAAAATTGAAAAATCTAAAAATTGCAAAATAGCAGAACTGAAAACAACGAAAAATTAAAAGATCTAAAAATGGGAAAATTGAAACATTTAAATTCGACAAAGAAAAAATGCAAAAATAATTCAAAAATTGGAAAATATGAAAATTGAAAAATAGAACAATTGCAACAAAACAACACCGAAAAGTTTAAGAATTGTAATTCCAGAAATTGGAAAACTTAGAGATGAAAAATTCCAAAATTGAAAACAACTAAAAATTCAAATAAGTAAAAAGTGAAAAATCGAAAAATTAAAAAATTGCAGTATGAAACATTGAAAAGTTTAAGAATTCGAGAAATTGAAACAAAAATTGAGAAAGTTAAAAATTATAAATCGAGAGCCGGAAAATTTAAATTCAGAATTGTGAAAAATTAAAATATCTAAAAATTGAAAAACCGAAAAATGTTAAATCTAGAACATAAAAGACGAAAAAATTGAAAAATTAAATAAACGACAAATTGAAAAGTGGAAACATCGAAAAATTGAATAACAACACTGAAAAATCGAAAAATTAAAAAAACGAAAAATTGAAAAATGAAAAATTTATATTTAAAAACAAAACATCGCAGCGTTGAGAAATTGAAGAATAAATGATAATAATGTTAATAAGTCTTAACACGTACTAGCACCACTCACCCACCCTCTCTTTTCTTAGAGGGTATATCATTTGCCAAAATCAGTTTTTTAATTCGAAAATTAAAAAAAAACGAAAAATTGTGAATTAAAGATAGACAAAAAATTAAAATATCTAAAAATAGAACAATTAAAAAAACGAAAAATTGAAAAATGAAAAATTTATATTTAAAAACAAAACATCGCAGCGTTGAGAAATTGAAGAATAAATGATAATAATGTTAATAAGTCTTAACACGTACTAGCACCACTCACCCACCCTCTCTTTTCTTAGAGGGTATATCATTTGCCAAAATCAGTTTTTTAATTCGAAAAAAAAAAAACGAAAAATTGTGAATTAAAGATCGACAAATTCAAGAATTGAATGAAATTCGATAAGTAGAAACTGAAAAATTGAAAAAAGTAATATGTAATTGAAAAATCTAAACTTTAAAAACTGAGACAACCAATCCCAAAATTGAAAACAACAAAAAATTCAAATACTTATCTAAAAATTGAAAAATCGAAAAATTGGAATTCCAAGAAAGTGAAAATCGAAAAAATTGGAAAAATACTTCAAAAGTCGGAAAAAATCGAAAAAATTTTAAATTGGTAAATAGAAAAATAGCAACAATGAACCATCGAAAAGTTTGAGAACAGAAATTCGAGAAACTGAAAATCCAAAAATAGAAACACTAAAAAACAGAGAAATTAAAAACTGAGAGATTAAAAATCGGGAAACTGAAAACAACGAAAAATTAAAATTTCTAAGAATTTGAAAACCAAAAAATACAAAAGGTCGGCAAAAATCGAAATAATGAAAAACTGAAACAGAAAAATTGAAAACTATGAATAATTGAAATATGTATCTAAAAACTGAAAAATCGAAAAATTGCAAATGGAACAACGACAAATTCAAGAATCGAATGAAATTCGAGAAATAGAAAATAAAAAATTGAAAAATGTAAAAAACAAATAATTGGAAAATCGAAACTTTAAAAATTGAGACAACAAAACTCACAAAATTGAAAACAACGAAAAACTCAAATATCAAAAATTGAAAAATTAAAAAATTCTAATTGCAGAAAGTAAATGCGAAAAATTGAAAAACTGAAAAAACCAAAAATTTCAACAGTGAAACACCGTTGAGAAATATAAAACTAAGAAACTAAAAAAATTTAAAACTTGATTGAAACAACAAAAAATTGAAAAATCTAAAAAATGCAAAATCGCAAAACTGAAAACAACGAAAAATTAAAATATCTAAAAATAGAAAAATTGAAACATTTAAATTCGACAAACTAAAAATCCAAAAATAATTCACAAAATTTAAAAATGTGAAAATTCAAAAATAGAAAAATTGCAACATTAAACCACCGAAAAGTTTAAGAATTGTAATTCCAGAAATTGAAAAACTGAGAAACCGAAAAATTAAAAACAGAGATGAAAAATTCCAAAATTGGAAACAACTAAAAATTCAAATAAGTAAAAAGTGAAAAATCGAAAATATAAAAAATTGCAGTTTGAAACATTGAAAAGTTTATGAATTCGAGAAATTGAAACAAAAATTGAAAAAGTTAAAAATTATAAATCGAGAGAAACTAAAAAAATTTAAAACTTGATTGAAAGAACAAAAAATTGAAAAATCTAAAAAATGCAAAATCGCAAAACTGAAAACGAAAAATTAAAATATCTAAAAATCAAAAAATTGAAACAGTTAAATTCGACAAAGTAAAAATCCAAAAATAATTAAAAAATTGGAAAATCTGTAAATTGAAAAATAGAAAAATTGCAACAATGAAACACCGAAAAGTTTAAGAATTGTAATTCGAGAAATTGAAAAACTGAGAAACCGAAAAATTAAAAACTGAGAGATGAAAAATTCCAAAATTGGAAACAATAAAAAATTCAAATAAGTAAAAAGTGAAAAATCGAAAATATAAAAAATTGCAGTATGAAACATTGAAAAGTTTAAGAATTCGAGAAATTGAAACAAAAATTGAAAAAGTTAAAAATTATAAATCGAGAGCCGGAAAATTTAAATTGAAAATTATGAAAAATTCAAATATCTAAAAATTGAAAAACCGAAAAATATTAAATCGAGAAAATAAAAAACGAAAAAATTTGAAAAAACAAAGAACGAAAAATTGAAAAGTGGAAACATCGAATAATTGAATAACAATAATGAAAAACCTAAGAATTATCACACTGAAAAATCGAAAAATTAAAAAATGAAAACTTTGTATTTAAAAACAAAACATCGCAGCGTTGAGAAATTGAAGAATAAATGATAATAATGTTAATAAGTCTTAACACGTACTAGCCCCACTCACCCACCCTCTCTTTTCTTAGAGGGTATATCATTTACCAAAATCAGTTTTTTAATTCGAAAATAAAAAAAAAACGAAAAATTGTGAATTAAAAATCGACAAGAATTGAATGAAATTCGATAAGTAGAAAATCAAAAAATTGAAGAATGTAAAAAACAAATAATTAAAAAATTGAAACTTTAAAAACTGAGACAACAAAACTCGCAAAATTGAAAACAACGAAAAATTCAAATATCAAAAAATTGAAAAATTAAAAAATTCTAATTGCAGAAAGTAAATGCGAAAAATTGAAAAACTGAAAAAACCAAAAATTTCAACAGTGAAACACCGTTGAAAAATAGAAAACTAAGAAACTAAAAAAATTTAAAGCTTGATTGAAACAACAAAAAATTGAAAAATCTAAAAAATGCAAAATCGCAAAACTGAAAACAACGAAAAATTAAAATATCTAAAAATGGAAAAATTGAAACATTTAAATTCGACAAACTAAAAATCCAAAAATAATTCACAAAATTTAAAAATGTGAAAATTCAAAAATAGAAAAATTGCAACAATGAAACACCGAAAAGTTTAAGAATTGTAATTCCAGAAATTGAAAAACTGAGAAACCGAAAAATTAAAAACAGAGATGAAAAATTCGAAAATTGAAAACAACGAAAAAATAAGTAAAAATTGAAAAATCGAAAAATTGCAGTATGAAACATCGAAAAGTTTAAGAATTCGAGAAATTTAAAATCGAAAATTTACAAAATTATAAATTGAGAGACGAAAAATAGTAAAACTGACAACGAAAAATTGAACTAAATAAAAATTAAAAATTGAAAAATAGAAAAATTGCAGTATGAAACATTGAAAAGTTCGAGAAATTGAAAAAGCTAAAAATTATAAATTGGGAGACCGAAAATTTAAATTGAAAATTATGAAAAATTAAAATGTCTAAAAATTTAAAACTGGAAACATCGAAAAATTGAATAACAATAATGAAAACCTAAGAATTATAACACTGAACAATCGAAAAATTAAAAAACGAAAAATTGAAAAATCAAAAATTTAAATTTAAAAACAAAGAAATTGAAGAATAAATGATAATAATCTTAATAAGTCTTAACACGTACTAGGCCCACCCACCCACCCTCTCTTTTCTTAGAGGCTATCTTATTTGCCAAAGTTAATTTTATCTTAGCAGGTACTAGTCCCGCCCACCCACCCTCTCTTTTCTTAGAAGCTATGTGATTTGCCAAAATTCTAACGATTTTATTTTTGTTCAATATAAGATCCATCCTTCATTCCGAGCAGATAAAATAGCACTA
The DNA here is from genome assembly GCF_036711695.1 of Zophobas morio. NCBI lineage: Eukaryota > Metazoa > Arthropoda > Insecta > Coleoptera > Tenebrionidae > Zophobas > Zophobas morio. Next base: position 796,249 of record NW_026972108.1, read on the forward strand.
AAATACAGGCGGGTGGGTGGGCGGGGTTAATCAGTCTTAGCACGTACTAGCCTCAATACATTCCACTCAGATATTTATATATATTTATCTTGGTTTTATTACATGAAAACCATATTTTCTAATGTCACCTGACGGAGGAAAAAATTAATTAAATGTAAAAAAAATTATAACCTTTAATTTTTCGATTTTTGTTTTGTGATAAACTCTATTATGTAAAAACCAACTGGCGCGGTGCACACAAGTACGGAAAATATAAAATATTTAAGAAAGGTAACGGGGAAAAAATGTACTCTCAATAACTCAGTAAACTTCACGTGTTTATGTTTGTACTTCGAAAAAAGTTGACCATGAATTTGTGTTAAAAGAACATTAATCCGAATACTAAATATTTACTAATTTTATATTATTAATACTAATTCCGTTCTTCATTTGATTACCTGACCTGACCTGACACAATCTGACTGAATAGAACCTGACACGAAATGACTTGACCTGACTTGATATCGCCTGAACTGACTTGAATAACTCGATTGGATTTTTTTGCACCCACTCCATTTCCTTGAGTACCGTTTTCAAACTTCTCTAAATACCACTTTTACCATTTCAAAGATCTAATTTCGCTAACAGTCGTCCTTTGACTTTGTTCGACTTATTAAAAGTCAACCTCGTCCATGTTCAGATGAGACGGTTTTTTCTAAGTTGAATCGATACTTTGAGTGACACATACATAAACAATTCGATAAAGTGTATCAACGTGATTTTATTTTAAATTGTGTAATTATTATAACATATTTAATCCGAAATGAAGGACTTTCCGTCGTTTTTGTCAGTAAAAACTGATTTCCAGTCCGTCGTTCGATCAAAAAATCCCTCCGTCGCGTAAACGCTGATTATCGTCGCGAATTTTCCATTGTTGACAACATAACAAACCGTAACAAGGGTTTTTCCGCTTTTGCTTCCCCGTGTGCAGCAACATCAAACAACTCCCATATTTAGGCATTACTTCCAGTGATCTGGCAAAGGAGCGTGGGGGCGAGGGTCACTCGACAATACATCATTTTCAGACATCCTATTACCGGAATTGGTTCATGAACTCTGGCGAAGCAATCGATGATTGGCTAAAATTCAGAAGGCGACGTCACCCCCTCGCGGCCGCCGCGACTCCTATCATTCCACCCCTCGTCAAAATGAATATGACGTCAGGTGAAGGACGCTAATCTGTTAAATGTTATTCGTTACAATGTCGGTTCCTTTTGTGCGAGAATAAAAGGCAAACGATTCGGGATTAGAAACAGGGGCCTAACCGCACGTAAAAGCTTAAACTGGCTCCATTCATGGCAATTTATCTCCGCCAGCAGGTAAACCGGCAGCTTCCGGTCTGTTTGCCCAAACACTCCACTCGACGACAAGCCCTTCAATGCTAATAAAACGGTTAATTACGACTGCGAGGGGCGCGTCATCAATTAGGCGGACTCCCGGGTCCGTGCGAGCGTCCACTGAGCGTCCGCGCGACGGAATTGTTTAACAGAGGACGTCGCGTCGCCGCCAGCCAGCCATTGTTTCGAGTGGTGTTATTTTTATGACATCCCGAAGACGACGAACGTTTCTAATTCAGCCGACGGTGAAGAAAGGTACGTGTGTGTGTGCATATGATGTGCGCCTCGAGCTGAACAGGAGATGATGTATTGGCAGCGCTCGAGCGGGGCGCTCCTCCTGGAAACGGCACAAGAAAATTGAATTTAAATTCATGAAAACTGGAAGTTGCCAGCCACCAGTCTTCGCCTCATCCGATGGTTTTTGCCGGAGTCGATGAGGAGGACGGGTCGTGAATTTTTCAGAGGGCGGCGGGTGGCTGTCGCGGGGGTGAATCGAGAGGACGAATTATTCGGGGAGATGGATTTTGACGGGGGGTGGGTTAGGACCAAATGGACGAAGGTCAGAAATGGCTCCTTTTTCTACATTCTTATTTCCTACATTATTTTGTAACATAATTAAAGATTCTGTGCTAAAATTTACAAAATTAGTGTCATACATTGCTTTCTTCTACATTTAGACTCGAATAAATTTTCTCTTGCATCGGTACGTTCAACTTGACTATGAAACTAGGAAAATAATTCGAAAATCAAAAAAATCCGAAAATTGAAAAACTGAAAATCAAAAAATTGCAACTGACAAATTCAAGACCTGAAATTCCAGAAAGTAAAAATCGAAAAATAATTGAAAAATCGGAGAAATCACGAATTGAAAATCGAAAAATTGCAACAATGTAACATCGAAAGGTTTAAGAATTCGACAAGTTGAAAATCAAAAAATTGAAAACACTGAAAAATTAAAATATGTAACAATTGAAAAACTCGAAAAAGCATTAAATCGGGAAAATAAAAATCGAAATTGAAGAGTCGAAAGGCGAAAAATGGAAAAACTGAACAACTGAAAAATCGAAAATTGCAGCAATGAAACACCGACAAATTCAGGAATTGGAATTCTAGAAATAGAAAATCGAAAAATTGAAAATTGTAAAAAACTAATAATCGAAAAATCAAAAAACTAAAAATTAAGACTAGAAAAATTCAAATATCCAAACATTGAAAAATCAAAACATTTGAATTCCAGAAATTAAAAATCGAAAAATAATTCATAAATCGGAGAAATCAAGCATTGAAAAACAGGAAAATTGCAATAATGAAACATCGAAAAGTTTAAGACTTGAAATTCCAGAGACCTAAAATCGAAAAATTGAAAAATCGAAAAATTAAAATAACTAAAAAAATAGTTAAAAAAAATCGAAAAAATTAAAAATTCAAACATCGAAAAATTCCAACAATGTAACATCGAAAGGTTTAAGAATTCGAGAAATTGAAAATCGAAAAATTGAAAACACTGAAAAATTAAAATATGTAAAAATTGAAAAACTCGAAAAAATATAAAATCGGGAAAATAAAAAACGAAATTGAAGAGTCGAAAAGCGAAAAATGGAAAACCGAACAACTGAAAAATTGAAAAATTGCAACAATGAAACACCGACAAATTCAAGAATTGGAATTCTAGAAATACAAAATCGAAAAATTGAAAATTGTAAACAACTAATAATTGAAAAATCAAAAAACTAAAAATTAGGACTAGAAAAATCTCAAAATTAAAAACAAAGAAAAATTTAAATATCTAAACATTGCAAAATCAAAAAATTTTAATTCCAGAAACAAAAAATCGAAAAATAATTCATAAATCGGAGAAATCAAGCATTGAAAAATAGGAAAATTGCAATAATGAAACATCGAAAAGTTGAAGAATTGAAATTCGAGAGACCTGAAATTGAAAAACCGAAAAATTAAAATAACTAAACATTGAAAAAGCGAAAAATAGTTAAAAAAATCGAAAAAATAAAAAATTCAAACATCGAAAAATTGCAACAATGAAACAGTTTAGGAATTCGAGAAACTGAAATTCGAAAAATATTAAATCGGGAAAATAAAAACCGAAATTGAAGAGTCGAAAAACTGAAAAATTGCAACAATGAAACACCGATAAATTCAAGAATTGAAATTCTAGAAATAGGAAAACGAAAAACTGAAAAATGTAAAAATCAAAAAATTAAAAATTGAGATACGAAAAATCGCAAAATTGAAAACAACGAAAAATTCAAATATCTAAACATTGAAAAATCGAAAATTGTTAACTCCAGAAGGTAAAAATCAAGAAATAAATCAAAAATCGGAGAAATCAGGAATTTAAAAACCGGAAAATTGCAACAATGGAAATCGAAAAGTTTAACAATCGAAATTCAAGAAACTAAAAACTGAAAAATGGAAAAAATGTAAAACTGAAACATCGAAAAATTGCAACAACGAAACATCGAAAAATTTAAGAAAAATTGAAAACAACAAATTAAAATATCCTAAAATTGAAATCCGGAAAATGAAAATTGAAAAATAATTCGAAAAATAAAAAAAAAGACGGAAAATTGCAAAAGAAACACTGACAAATTCAAGAACTGAATGAAATTTGAGAATTAGATAACCAAAAAATTGAAAAATGTAAAAATCAAGTAATTGAAAAATCGAAAAATTTAATTTCCAGAAAGTAAAAATCGAAAAATAATTAAAAAATCAGAAAAATCAAAAAATTAAAAAACTGAAAAATCGAAAAATTTGAACACTGAAACACCATCGAGAAATAGAAAACTGAAAAACTGAAGGAAGTTAAAAATTAATAATAAAAAAAATCAAAAAATTAAAAATTGAGACACGAAAAATCGCAAAATTGAAAACAACGAAAAATTCAAATATCTAAACATTGAAAAATCGAAAATTGTTAACTCCAGAAGGTAAAAATCAAGAAATAATTCAAAAATCGGAGAAATCAGGAATTTAAAAACCGGAAAATTGCAACAATGGAAATCGAAAAGTTTAACAATCGAAATTCAAGAAACTAAAAACTGAAAAATGGAAAAAATGTAAAACTGAAACATCAAAAAATTGCAACATCGAAAAATTGCAACAATGAAACATCGAATTTAAGAAACTCGAAAAATTGAAAACAACAAATTAAAATATCCTAAAATTGAAATCCGGAAAACGAAATCTGAAAAATAATTCGAAAAATAAAAAAAAGACGAAAAATTGCAAAAGAAACACTGACAAATTCAAGAACTGAATGAAATTTGAGAATTAGATAATCAAAAAATTGAAAAATGTAAAAATCAAATAATTGAAAAATCGAAAAATTTAATTTCCAGAAAGTAAAAATCGAAAAATAATTAAAAAATCAGAAAAATAAAAAAATTAAAAAACTGAAAAATCGAAAAATTTGAACACTGAAACACCATCGAGAAATAGAAAACTGAAAAACTGAAGGAAGTTAAAAATTAATAATAAAAAAAATCAAAAAATTAAAAATTGAGACACGAAAAATCGCAAAATTGAAAACAACGAAAAATTTTAATATTGAAACATTGAAAAATCGGAAAATTTGAATTCCAGAAAGTAAAAATCGAAAAATAATTCAAAAATTGGAGAAATCAAGAATTGAAAAATTGCAATAATGAAACATCGAAAAGTTTACGAACTGAAATTCCACAAATCTAACCGAAAAATGGAAAAACCGACAAATTAAAATAACTAAAAATTGAAAAATCGAAAAATAAATACAAAAATCGAAAAAATTCAAAATTCAAACATCGAAAAATTGCAATAATGAAACAGTTTTAGAATTCGAGAAATTGAAAATCGAAAAATATTAAATCGGGATAATAAAAACCGAAATTGAAGAGTCGAAAATCAAAAATTGAAAAACTGAAAAATTGCAACAATGAAACACCCATAAATTCAAGAATTGAAATTCTAGAAATAGGAAAACGAAAAACTGAAAAATGTAAAAATCTAATAATTGAAAAATCAAAAAATTAAAAATTGAGATACGAAAAATCGCAAAATTGAAAACAACGAAAAATTCAAATATCTAAACATTGAAAAATCGAAAATTGTTAATTCCAGAAGGTAAAAATCAAGACATAATTCAAAAATCGGCGAAATCAGGAATTGAAAAATGGAAATCGAAAAGTTTAACAATCGAAATTCAAGAAGCTAAGACTGAAAAATCGAAAAAATGTAAAACTGAAACACCGAAAAATTGCAACAATGAAACATCCAAAATTTTAAGAAAATCGAAAAATTTAAAACAATGAACAATTAAAATATCCTAAAATTGAATAATCGAAAAATTTGAAATCGGGAAAATGAAAGTTGAAAAATAATTCGAAAATGAAAAAAAACGAAAAATTGAAAAATTGCAAATGAAACACTGACAAATTTAAGAATTGAATGAAATTTGAGAATTAGATAATCAAAAAATTGGAAAATTTAAAAATCAAATAATTGAAAAATCGAAAAATTTGATTCCCAGAAAGTGAAACTCGAAAAATAATTAAAAAATCAGAAAAATCAAACAATTAAAAAACTGAAAAACTAAAAAAAGTTAAAAATTAATAAACAAAAAAAATAAAAATTGCTAAATCGTAAAATTGAAAGAAAAAAAAATTGAAAAATCGAAAAATTAAAAATTGAGCGACTGAAAATAGCAAAACTAAAAACAACGAAAAATTAAATTATCTAAAAAATGAAAAATTGAAACATCGAAAAATTGCAACAATGAAACATCGAAAAATTGAAAAATGTAAAAATCTAATAATTGAAAAATCAAAAAATTTTAAATTGGGACGCGAAATATCGCAAAAATGAAAACAACGAAAAATTCAAATATCTAAACATTGACAAATCGAAAAATTTGAATTCCAGAAGGTGAAAATCGAAAATTAATTAAAAAATCGGAGAAATAAAAGATTGAAAATTAGGAAAATTGCAATGTTAAAACATCGAAAAGTTTAAGAACTGAAATTCGAGAAACTGAAAATCGAAAGATTGAAAACAATGAATACTAAAAATAACTTAAAAAAAATAATCGGAAAAGATCGAAAAAATGAAACGAAAAATTTTAACTCAATAAAACAGAAAAGTTTAAGAATTCGAGAAATTGTAAATCTAAAAATTTGGAATAATGACAAATTAAAACATTTAAAAATTGAAAAATAGAAAAAGATTAAATCGGGAAAATAAAAACCGAAATTGAAGAGTTGCAAATCGAAATCACACAATCAAACATCGACAAATACTAGAATTGAAATTCTAGAAATAGAAAATCGAAAAATTGAAAAGTGTAAGTAATACTAAATAAAATCTAATGAATTGAAAAATCAAAAAATTAAAAACTGAGATGCGAAAAGTCGTAAAATTGAAAACAACGAAAAATCAAAATCTCTAGAAATTGAAAAATCGAAAAGTTTGAATTCCAGAAAGTAAAAATCGGAAAATAATTCAAAAATCGGAGAAATCAAGAATTGAAAAATAGGAAAATTTCAATTATGAATCATCGAAAAGTATATTCGAGAAACTGAAATTCGAAAAAGTGAAAAACTGAAAATAGAAAAATTAAAAACCTTAAAAATTGAAAATTTAAACACGAGAAATCGCAAAATCGAAAACAACAAAAAATTAAAATATCTAAAATTCGAAAAATCGAAAAATATAAAGTACAGAAAATAAAAATTTAAAAATTGAAGCATCCAAAATAGAAAAATTGAGAAGTCAAAACACGGAGAAATCGAATTATTAAAAACAGAAAACTTAAGAATTGGAACACTGAAACTTCGAAAAATCAAAAAATTGAAAAAATCTAATACATATTTTAAAAATCGAAAAATTGCTAAACTGAAAATATCTAAACATTGAAAAGTCGAAACATTTGAACTTGAGGAAGTGAAAACTGAAAAATAATTCAAAAATCGAAAAATCGAAACATTAAAAAAATGAAGAATTGCAACAACGAAACATCGAAAAGTTTAAGAATTGAAATTCGAGAAAGTGAAAATCGAAAAAAGAGAAATAGCAACAATGAAACATCAGAAACGTTTAAGAAATCGAGAAATTGAAAATAGAAAAATTGAAAAAATTAAAAATTGAGAATTAACTAAAAAACTGAAGAATCGAAAATCGAAAAATTGAAAAGTTGAAACGAGAAACAGAGTGATCAAAAATGAAAAAACTAAAAGATTGTAACATTGAAATATTAAAAAACTGAAAATTTACAAAAATCTAATACATATTTGAAAATCGAAAAATCGCAAAATAGTAAACTTGAAGAAACGAAAGACTGAAAAATCAAAAATTAAACCTCGAGAAACAAAATATTGCAACATCGAGAAATTCAAATAAAAATGAAAATTTTGAATATTTAAAAATTTAAAAATTGATGATCGAAGAATCTAAAGACCAAAAATCGAAAAATGAAGAGAGGCAAAAATTAAAGATAAAAATTATGAAAACGAAAAATTGCAAAATTAAAATCGAAAAGTTAATTTAAATTGAAATAACATTTATTTACACTGAATTATTATTTGTTTAGTTTGATTTATGTATTGAACAATTTCGGTCCATAAATTAATATTATTTAAAAATCTTAAGAGAGAAAATGTTCTTTATATAATATAAAATTTGTAAAAACGTAAAATTGCTAAATAAAAATCCGAAAGCTGAAAGTCGAAAAGTTGAAAATCGAGAAATTGGAAAATTAAAAACCGAGCAATTTGAAATATGAAAAAATTGAAAAGTCCAAAGTTTGAAAAATTAAACAATATAATCGAAATGAAAAATAGCAAAATCGTGAAATTAATGGAAGGAAAAATTTTAAAATCGAAAAACTGGAAAATTGCGAATTGAAACATTGAATCGAAAAATTAAAAACCAGGAACAAAAGTACAAATGCTTGCTCACTGTAGTACAAACTCTGAAAGACGAATTATTTTTCCATTCTTAGTCCCCAAGAGTAAGCGAAGGAAATATTATTTATAATCGAGTCCATCGGACGAGTGGCTACTTTTATGTTTTCTCGATGTTTTATGGCCCCTAGAATACGAAAATATGAATCTCTCGTTTCTGTCTCTCGCCTGTTCATGGTAAATCGGTAATCAAAGTTTATTAATTTTATTTATTAATTTTTTTATTGTGTAATTTACGAATACGTCTTGAGTCATTACCCTAGACCTGCAGATTATTGAGATAAAAAGATCAAAATTGTGTGATATCTCAAAATTGTACCGAATGAGTAATGTACTTGTGGTTTAGCAATGCCTTCTTATTTTTTTAATCACTTGTTCAAGATGGCTAAAAAAAATAATGAATGAAGCGAAATGTTTACAGTACCCCTATTAATAATATTACACTACACCTATTCAAATCGATATACGTATCTTTGCTGAAACGTTGATGATGTCGTCAAAAAAATGTTATATGGAAAACTCACTAGAAACATATCCATGTACTCACACGCACCGGAATTAGTCTCTACGTTAATAAATGGTTGCACTACAACTGATCTAGCGTAACGTCTGGTGGTTGTTTTGACTGGAGGTCCCCGTCCACCTTCCAGTCTGGTCCCTGGGGGAAATCCCGCCGAGAGTGTGTCGCACGTTCTCCCCGTCCTACATGCCTCCTTTGCTCTTCAGGAACGCAAGCTCATTACTTAAGACGCGACGAGCCCGCGAGCGCCGCGGGCCCGTTCCCGACCTGCCCCAAGCACATATTAGTTTAATGTGGATCGACTTTAAATGGCTCCGCGTTCCCGCTTCTCCTCTTTAAGCCCTCGTTTTGTTTCTCTTTTAATTGATATTCCGAGATGGAATCCGTTGTGATGGAGTCGCTTTGATCCGCGCGCATCCGATCCGATCCTCGCCACTCCGCATCGCACATTCGTTATTTTTTCCTTTTCGTTTCGCGCCCGCCTTTATCCAGCTCTTCGCATTCCTGTCTTCGGGGACCTCTATCCTTCATACATTCTGAGATACGAGTCTATTCCCTAGACGCCAGGGACTGCCAACCAAACAGGAAACGTCGCCTGTATGGGACTCGAGGAGATTGAAATATTGCACGCCCAAGGATTGAACCAATTTTCATATATTCGCTTTTATCTCCGCCTTCGCAACGGCGCCAACGCCTGATATTGGCTAAGATGCGACTTTCCGCAACACAAATAAGACGAGATTCCAATAAGTCGGAGGACGAAATCAAATCAGCGGTTTGAACAAGGCGGAAGGAGCAGGTGGATCGAGGTACGAAAATCCTCTGGAAACGAGGGAATAACGACGACCCTTGGTCCAACGGCGGCCCCCAGAAGCTTCCTGTCGCCGCCAGCCCATCGTCATCATGCTGTTTCTCTTTCGTCTTGATTATTTCGAGTATAGCCAATTTAGCATTGTAAAAGCTTGTCTCCCGAATGCGCGCCCAGATCTCCTAATTCCATTCCGGGAAACCCCTTCCTGATCCGGTTCCGCACACACACATAAGAAAGAGCACAAGCTCAAAACTAATTTTGTTCTTGTCAAAGACAAATCCTGAAAGTCGCAGGGCAACACATCAGCGATACGAACCGACAGCGATCGGAAGACTTACGACATGTGATCAAGTGAGTCGAGCGTAGCTAACAAGACGTGGCGTGAGTCAATTGAGTCAGTGTAAATGAACCGGCTTGCTCTGTCTACCCGATTGCTCTCATTCCCTTATTCGGTTTTCGGATTCCGCCCCGAACGACTCACGTAACTAACACCTCTTCCGAGATACGGGATAATCAAGTTACGGGGGCTCGATCATGCGGATAATGCCGGGGAGGAGCGCGAGGTGTAATTAAGACCGAGCCGAGACAAGAACAAGGAGGGAGTTAAAGCCAACTCTACGTTTGGGGTGGTCGGACAGATTGGCGAATTAATTGCTGAATCCAAGATTTAATAACATTAAAATGTAAAAATGTTCCTCAACCCAAGAAGATATTTTGCCTTGGGGCACCTGAACCTAACGACGCACATCTTTGACTATAGTCTATAAGTCTGGAGTAGAAGTTAAAGTATTCTGAGATGTAATAACAGCAATAATTACACTTTCGCCCTGCACAAAATTCATTGTTTTTGAAAAAAAAAAAAATGTAAAAACATGTCAAACCTTTCATTTTACTCTCCATCTTTTGACATACATCAAAGAAATTTTTTGTTATTCAGAGGCAATCGATGTTTGTGTTCTTAGTAACTGTGATTTCACAACTACAATTCAGAAATATTTCGCAATAATATTTAAATCTTTTCATAAAACTTGAAGGTAGGTCGAAACGCATCTATGAGTGATGTTCGACGTCCCGCATGCTGTTGAATGCGCCAAGGTCATCAAAAAAGGTTATGAGCGCAAAAAATTTATTTGCAGCACATTATCAACGGGAATACATTACATCGGAAGAATGTCACGTAGACATTTGTTTGATTTGAATAAGTTTGTCGCCCCAAAACAGATGACTAAAATTATTCATAAGCCTCCACTGAACAAAATATTCTGCTGTTATTATTATAATTCTTACCTTATCATTATTTTATTGTTATAAAGACGAGCGTATTCTCACATTTTCCAGAAAATAGGGTGGCTCTTTCTTAATTTAATCAATAATAAATTTACTGATTCATTAATTTTTTTGAGTCACCTGTTTAAGCAAATCTAAAAAATATTAATGCAATGATTAAAAGTCTGTTCATATTTTGCACATTTGCGAAAGAATTTATTCGGCAAACTTTTGAGGTGACGTCATCAATTCTTTGTAGCGGACAAGTAAATATATTTTGAATAAAAACTTATCATAACTGTAAACAATCTGCAAGATTTCAAAGCATTCGGTTTTGCAGATTCCAAATTAAATGTCAAAATGTTGTTTCCTAATTTTGATTTTTTTCCAAAAATCTGGACGTTTCGGGTAAAATCTCAATTCGGAATCATAAACTACATGTGTAAGACTATGTTATTTGATACAATTTAAAACCCATTTACTATTGGATGATTAGACAAATTTTGGTTAGCGTTTTACCATCTACATGATATACCTAATATAAATACAAAATTTGACAACAATCGGCCCAGTACTTTCGGAGATTACCTGTCTAATAAAAATCCGGGACGGCAGACAGACCGACAGACGTACAGACGGAATGATGGACAGACAGACGGAAACGGGAGACCTATTTCTTTGTCCTCTAAGGGTCGTCCAATTTTCAATTTTAAAATTGTTCACTTTGCAGTTTTTGGATTTCCAGTCTTCCGATTTTCCAATTTCTTTAATTTTCAATATTTCTATTTCATAATACATATTTCTGTTTTTTTATTTTTCACTTTTTCGATTCTTAAGATTTTTCAAGTTTTCATTTTGTAATTTTTGGTTTTTTATTTTTGATTTTTCAATTTTACAATTTCTCGACTTCCAAAATTTTCAATTTTTCAATTTGGCAATTTTTCAATATTAAAGTTTTTCATTTTTCAATTTTTCAGTTTCTCAATTTTTAATTTTTCCCGTTTCCAATTTTTTGTTTCCGACTTTTATTTTTCATTTTCCCGATTTTTCAATTTTGCACTTTTTCGATTTTATATCACAATTTTTCGTTTTTTCATTTCCTTTATTTTTTGTTGTTTCTTTCGATTTTACAATTTTTCGTTTATTCAATTTTTCAAATTTTCAGGTTTTTTTCAATTTTTCTTCAAATTTTCAAGTTTGATTTTCACATTTTACATTTTTCAAGTTTTTATTATACTTTTACACTTTTTCGTTTTTTTATTTTTGAATTTTCAATTTTACAGTTTGTCGACTTTTAGATTTTCCTATTTTGCAATATTACAATTTCTCATTTTTCCATTATTCACATTCTCGATTTTTAATTTTTCCCTTTTTCAATTTTTCGTCCCCTGAATTTTTCAACTCCCCGATTTTTATTTTGCATTTTCCTGATTTTTTATTTTTCATTTTCTCGATTTTATATAACAATTTTTTGTTTTTTCATTTCCTTAATTTTTGTTGTTTCTTTCGATTTTCCAATTTTTCGTTTATTCAATTTTTCAAATTTTCAGACCAGTCGATTCCAATTCGTCGATTTTCCAATTTTTTAAATTTTCAGTTTGCAGTTTTTGGGTTTCCACCCCTTTTTTACTTTTTAGATTTTCAATTTTTCGTTAAACTTTAGATTTTTCAAATTTTCGACAGTTTTATACTTCGATTTCTCAATTTTTTTTCAACTTTTCGATGTTTTAGTTTTTTTTTTAATTATTTCTCGATTTATCGAATTCAGATGTTTGGATGTTTGGATTGTTCAATTTCTCAGGTTATCAATTTCTCAATTTTTTTTTTCTATTTTTCGATGTTTCGATTTTTGGATTTCTCGGTTTTTCGATTTTCCAATTTTTCGATGTTTATATTTTTCAGTTATCCGATTTTTCAATTTTTTTAAATTCTGGAGTTTCGATTTGTCGATTTTTCAGTTTTTCGATTTTTAAGTTTTAGATTTTCGAATTTTTCTTTTTTGATTCTTTGATGTTTGGATTTCTCCATATTTCAATTGTTCAATGTTTTAAATTTTAGATTTTTCAAATTTTGACGTTGCTAAATTTTCAGTTTTCCGATTTTTCAATTAATATATATTTTTTTATTTTCCCGTTTCTCAAATTCGGAGTTTCGATTTTTCAGTTCTTCAATTCTTCGATTTTTGGATTTTTCGGTTGGCTATTTTTTTAATTTCTCAATATTGGATATTTGTTTAAGTTTTGGGATTTTTCAATATGTATTTCTATTTTTCGACTTCTCGATTTTTTATTTTTTGGATTTTCAGTTTTTCGTTTTTTAAAATTTAGATTTTTCAGTTTTCCACTGTTTTATATATATTTCGATTTCTGAATTTTTCGAGTTTTCAGTTTTTGTATATTTTAATTTTTCTTTTTTCCGAATTTTTTATTTTTCGATTTTTCAATTTTTTAAAACTCGATTTATCGAGATTCGGATGTTTCAATGTTTTGGTTGTCTCAGTTTTTGAATTTTTCAGTATTTCTATTTTCCAATTTTGACGTTTCGGAATTTTCAGTTTTCCGATTTCTCAATTAATATATTTTTTGATTTGCTCATTTTCGACTTGCCAAGGTTTGGATTTTTCAGTTTTTCAATTTCTCAATTTTTCGATTTTTCAGTCTCCAGGTTTTTAAATTTTTCGATTCTTTAGGTTTGCAATTTTTCGATTTCCCAATTTTTCAAAGATCGAGAAAATGCAAAAGTAGAGAGTCGGCTGACGGACTCGATCACAATACTTCCTTTGCTTACGCTCTGGAAGTAAAAGATGAGTAAAAGGTCCTCACTTGGACGAGTGAAACTCTAATTCACTTGACGCTCCATTAAAACAAGCTCTCAATTTCTAAGAAACACTAGAAATCAGGAAAGCTGTGACAGGTAGGAACTTGTTGAATTGAACAAACACAAATTAGACGATTCCGACATAAAATGTCTCCCCGAGAACCTTGAGCTCATTTGTTGGCATTGCGGCGTCTTCCCCGGACCTCGATTAGGTCCGCCACTATCTCCGATCCATCAAGTGCCATCTAATCAGCCCCATAACTCTTCCCGCCGAGCCGCCGCTGCTAATCGCATCCCGCCGAATGTTTTTACGATATTGCGGTGTAAAGTTTATGGAAAATGTAAAATTTTCACCCGGAATTGGTTGCAGACATGGCGTCCACCCCCTTTTGGCATCAGTCAAGAGTCGCGCTGTCGATTCGCATCCAGCCGCCCCCCGCCGTCCTCGCCCCAGTCGCGTTGACTGGCGTCGGCAACCCCACTGGTCGACTGCACAACACACATGCTACTGACATTTCTTCGTTTTATACTCTCTGTATCTACATATCCCATTTTTATTATAACCAATCCCGAGAGCAATACGGCGTCTCTCTCAGACTATAGATTTTCCGAGCTTTTCCTTCTTGGCGAGGCCCGAATTCGCCGTGTGTTGTTCGAATACACATGCACACAACATCCACAGTAAAACATTTTATATGTTTTTTACCTCGCGCCAGAAAGGACTTTTATATTGTCAACCCGTAAGCTTGATTGTGAAAATCTCGATGCCGGAGTCGTAAAATGTGCATGATTAAGGCGGAAGGCGAGGTGCCGAGCGGGCCGAGGTGACAGGTTGCAAACAGGCGAGGACGGGGAGGCGACGACGTAATTAATCGGACGAAAATTAGTCCGGTTGCGAATTATACACTCGAGCAAATCGCGACAAGATGGCGGACGACACGGATTTGGATTTTCAAGACCAAGTTCAATCGATATAATTTCATTACGCGGTTTTAAGGCGGCAGCGGACACATTTTCGCGTCTAAATAGATCAGTAGTAAAAAGTACGAACAGCAAAAGACCTAGGTTGGACCCCTGAACAAAATTTTATAAAGATATTTCAGCAAACATAACTAGCATCAATTTAGAAAAAAAAGCAAAGCAATCATCACTTACATTGTACCTAATTATGAAGGCAATAAGCGCAAAATAATGACTATAATTAAACAAAGTAATACAAGATAAAGAAGTCTAACATCGAGACAATAACATGGTATTCGGTTTGCGGATGAATCTATCCTTGTTATTATCAAATAAATCTGGATTATAAGTGTCGAAGAATCGAAAATAACACCCAAATCGTTAATTCCACTGACAGGAACCAATACAAACTTAGGTACCCAGATAATAAACTTAACTTTCTATGAGATATTGAGAAAAGAAATAACATAGTACTTATTAATATTGAAAGGTAATGGCAAAATTTTTCGTGAATTTTTAGGCCACTAGAAATATGGATTTTGTATGTATGCGTCGCTCTTCGTTCTGACAAGGAATGAAAAATTTACCACACTTGAGACTTGGGCGGGGCTTAATCATTGCCTTCTTTTTTAATATATATAATTTTCTTTCTATAATACAATATTAAAACATAATTCTAACTTCACTTCACTATAAATTCACCATCTGATATTTTAAGTATTTTGTTGTTGAAAGAAGACTATGTACATTACGAAAAAAAAGTCTAAGGACAAGTCTGCCCCACCCACCCACCCCATATCAATTGTGATTATTTTTTTATTCGTCGTGACCGGAAGGGGGGAGCTTAATAACAAGACAAAATTTATCATTTTCAACATATTTTAAGTTCCTTGTCGTCACAAGAAGACTGCGTATATTTAGAAAAGAGGGAAAAATATAAGCCCCGCCCACCCGCCCTATCTCAATTGTAATGATTTTTTTTCTACGTAGTAAGCTTGAGGGCGGAGCTTAACTGCAAAATCCTTACTTTTCGGCAAGAAATTACCTTGTGAAAGATGTTCTTGACTGATTCTGTTATTTAAAGAAAGCTAAATATATTGTGTAAAAAAGGAAAACAAAGGTTAAGCTCCACCTATACTCGTCCCAATCTCAATTGTGTTGAACTTTTCATTCGTTGTCAAACCGAGGGGCGGAGCGTAATTTCAAAATCCACATTTCCCACAAAAACTTACCATTTTGAAAATGTTTTAAGTTACTTGTCGTGAAAAGAAGACTATGCATATTAAGAAAAGAGGGAAAAAATATAAGCCCCGCCCACCCACCCTATCTCAATTGTAATGATTTTTTTCTACATAGTGAGCGTGAGGGCGGAGCTTAACTGCAAAATCCTTACGTTTCAGCACAAATTACCATATGAAACATGTTCTTAAGTAATTGTGTTGTTTAAAGAAAGCTATATGTATTGTGTAAAAAAAGGAAGCCCCACCTACACTAGTCCCAATCTGAATTGTGGTGAATTTTCATTCGTTGTCAAACCGAGGGGCGATGTTTTTCAAACAATGCTATGTATACATATTAAGAAAAAAAAGGCAAAATATAAACCCCCCCCACCCTCCGTATCCCAATTGTGGTGATTTTTTTATTTCTTAGAAACTCAAAACATGTTTAAAATGGCAAATTCTTGTAGACAAATATGGATCTTGCAATTAAGCCCCGCCCCTCGATCTGATAACGAATGAAAAATTCATCACAATTAAGAATTGAGATTGGGGCGGGTATGGTATCTTTGGATTTATTTTTTTTCTTAATATACATAGTATTCTTTGAACAACACGACACTCAAAAACATGTTTTTAATTTCATGTAGAAAGATAAGGATTTTGCAGTTAAGCTCCGCCCCTCGGCTTACAACGAATAAAAAAAAATCATCAGAATAGAGACAGGGTGGGCGGGCGGGCGGGGCTTATATTTTGCCTTTTTTTTCTTAATATACATAGCCATCTTTTCGCAACAAGAAACTTAAAACATGGCTAAAATGGTACATTTTTGTAAGGAAATATGGATTTCGCAATTATAGGGCGGAACCTAATTGCAAAATCCACATTTCCCACAAAAATTTACCATTTTGAAAATGTTTTAAGTTATTTGTCGTGAAAAGAAAACTATGCATATTAAGAAAGAGGGAAAAAATCTAAGCCCCGCCCACCCACCCTATCTCAATTGTGATGAATTTTTTCTACGTAGTGAGCTTGAGGGCGGAGCTTAACTGCAAAATCCTTACTTTTCTGCAAGAAATTACCCTGTGAAACACGTTCTTAAGTAATTCTGTAGTTTAAAGAAAGCTATACGTATTGTGTAAAAAAGAAATCCGAAGGTTCAGCCCCACCTATATTCGCCCCAATCTCAATTGTGTTGAACTTTTCATTCGTTGTCAAACCGATGGGCGGAGCATAGTTACAAAATACACAATTCCCACAAAAATTTACCATTTTGAAAATGTTTAAGTTACTTGTGACAAGAAGACTAGGCATATTAAGAAAAGAGGGAAAAAATATAAGCCCCGCCCATCCGCCCTATCTCAATTGTGATGATTTTTTTTATTCTTAGAAACTTAAAAACATGTTTTTAATCCCATGTAGAGAAATAATGATTTTGCAGTTAAGCTCCGCCCCCCCTGGCTCACGACGAATAAAAAAATCGTCACATTCGAGATAGGGTGGGTGGGCGGGGCTTATATTTTCCTTTTTTTCTTAATATGTGTAGTCATCTTTTCACAACAAGAAACTTAAAACATATTTAAAATGGTAAATTTGTATAGGGGAAATATCGCTTTTGCAATTACGCTCCGCCCCTCGGTCTGGCAACGAATGAAAAATTCATTGCGATTGAGATCGAGACAGATGAGTGGGGCTTCTCTTTTGGTTTTCTTTTTCAATTAATACATTTTAGTTTCCTTTGTATAACACCAGTACTTAAGAATATATTTTACATGATAATTTTTCGTAAAAAATAAGGATTTGATAATTAAGCTCCGCCCCTCAGCTTACGACGAATAAAAAAAAAATCATCAGAATTGAGACAGGGTGGGTGGGCGGGGCTTATATTTTGCCTTTTTTTCTTAATATACATTGCTATCTTTTCACAACAAGAAACTTAAAGCATGGTTAAAATGGTACATTTTTGCAAGGAAATATGGATTTCGCAATTATACGACGGAACTTAAATGCAAAACCCACAGTTCCTGAAAAAATTTACCATTTTGAAAATGTTTAAATTATTTGTCGTGAAAAGAAGACTATGGATGTTAAGTAAAAAAGGGCAAAATATAAAGCCCGCCCACCCACCCTATCTCAATTGTGATGATTTTTTTTATTCTTAGAAACCTAAAATATGTTTAAAATGGCAAAGTTTTGTAGGAAAATACGAATTTTGCCATTAGGCTCCGCCCCTATTTAGGTCTGACAACGAATGAAAACTTCATCAGGATTGAGATCAAGACAGATGGGTGGAGCTTCTCTTTTGGATTTTTCTTTTTCAATTAATACATTTAGTTTTCTTTATATAACACGAGTACTTAAGAACATATTTCACATGGTAATTTCTCGTAAAAAAATAAGGATTTGGCAATTAAGCTCCGCCCCTCGGCTTACGACGAATAAAAAAAAAATCATCAGAATGGAGACAGGGTGGGTGGGCGGGGCTTATATTTTTCCTTTTTTTTCTTAATATACATAGCTATCTTTTCACAACAAGAAACTTAAAACATGGTTAAAATGGTACATTTTTGCAAGGAAATATGGATTTCGCAATTATAGGGAGAACCTAATTGCAAAATCCACATTTTCCACAAAAATTTACCATTTTGAAAATGTTTTAAGTTATTTGTCGTGAAAAGAAGACTATGCATATTAAGAAAAAAGGGAAAAATATAAGCCCCACCCACCCACCCTATCTCAATTGTAATGATTTTTTTATTCGTAGTGAGCTTGAGGGCGGAGCTTAACTACAAAATCCTTACTTTTCTGTAAGAAATTACCCTATGAAACATGTTTTTACGTAATTGTGTTGTTTAAAGAAAGCTGTATATATTGCGTAAAAATGGAAGCGAAAGGTTAAGCCCCACCTATGCTCGCCCCAATCTCAATTGTGTTGAACTTTTCATTCGTTGTTAGACCGAGGGGCGGAGCGTCATTGCAAAATCCACATTTCCCATAAAAATTTGCCGTTTTGAAAATATTTTAAATTACTTGTCGTGAAAAGAAGACTATGTATATTAAAAAAAGAGGGAAAATTATAAGCCCCACCCACCCACCCTGTCTCAATTGTGATGATTTTTTATCCTTACAAATCTAAAATATGTTTAAAATGGCAAATTTTTGTAGGGAAATATGGATTTTGCAATTAGGCTCCGCCCCTATTTAGGTCTGCCAAGAAATGAAAACTTAATTACTATTTAGGTCAAGGCAGGTATGGGTGGGGCTTAATCTTTGGCTTTATTTTTTTCTTAATATACGTAGTATTCTTTGAACAACACGACACTCAAAAACATGTTTTCAATTTCATGTAGAGAAATAAGAATTTTGCAGTTAAGCTTCGCCTTCTTGGCTTACGACGAATAAAAAAAAATCGTCACAATCGAGACAGGGTGGGTGGGCGGGGCTTATATTTTGCCTTTTTTTTTTCTTAAAGTGTGCAGTCATCTTTTCACAACAAGAAACTTAAAACATGTTTAAAATGGTAAATTTGCATAGGGAATTATCTATTTTGCAATTCTGCTCCGCCCCTCGGTCTGACAACGAATAAAAACTTAATCACGATTGAGATCGAGACAGATGGGTGGGGCTTCTCTTTTGTTTTTTTTTTTTTTTCAATTAATACATTTAGTTTTCTTTGTATAACACGAGTACGTAAGAACATATTTCACATGGTAATTTCTCGTAAAAAAATAAGGATTTGGCAATTAACCTCCGCCCGTCGGCTTACAACGAATAAAAAAAAATCATCAGAATTGAGACAGGGTGGGTGGGCGGGGCTTATATTTTGCCTTTTTTTTTTTTCTTAATAAATATAGCCATCTTTTCACCACAAGAAACTTAAAACATGGTTAAAATGGTATAGTTTTGCTTGGAAATATGGATTTCCCAATTATAGGGCGGAGCCTAATTGCAAAATCCACATTTCCCTAAAAAATTTATCATTTTGAAAATGTTTTAAGTTATTTGTCGTGAAAATAAGACTATGCATATTACGAAAAAAAGGAAAAATATAAGCCCCGCCCACCCGCTCTAACTCTATTGTGAAGATTTTTTTCTACGTAGTGAGCTTGAGGGCGGAGCTTAACTGCAAATTCCTTACGTTTCTGTAAGAAATTCCCCTGTGAAACATGTTGTTGACTAATTCTGTTCCGTCATATTAAGACAAAAAAAGGCAAAATATAAACCCCACTCACCTACCATATCTCAATTGTGATGATTTTTTGTAGGAAAATACGGATTTTGCCATGAGGCTCCGCCCCTATTTAGGTCTGCCAACGAATGAAAACTTAATTACTATTTAGGTCCAGGCAGGTATAGGTGGGGCTTAATCTTGGGCTTTATTTTTTTCTTAATATACGTAGTATTCTTTGAACAACACGACACTCAAAAACATGTTTTTAATTTCATGTAGAGAAATAAGGATTTTGCAGTTAAGCTCCGCCCCCTTGACTTACGACGAATAAAAAAAATCGTCACAATCGAGACAGGGTGGGTGGGCGGGGTTTATATTTTGCCTTTTTTTTTCTTAAAGTGTGTAGTCCTCTTTTCACAACAAGAAACTTAAAACATGTTTAAAATGGTAAATTTGTATAGGGAAATATCTATTTTGCAATTATGCTCCGCCCGTCGATCTGACAACGAATAAAAACTTAATCACGATTGAGATCGAGACAGATGGGTGGGGCTTCTCTTTTGGTTTTTTTTTTTTCAATTAATACATTTAGTTTTCCTTGTATAACACGAGTACGTAAGAACATATTTCACATGGTAATTTCTCGTAAAAAAATAAGGATTTGGCAATTAACCTCCGCCCGTCGGCTTACAACGAATAAAAAAAAATCATCAGAATTGAGACAGGGTGGGTGGGCGGGGCTTATATTTTGCCTTTTTTTTTTTTAATAAATATAGCC
This sequence comes from Zophobas morio, assembly GCF_036711695.1. NCBI lineage: Eukaryota > Metazoa > Arthropoda > Insecta > Coleoptera > Tenebrionidae > Zophobas > Zophobas morio. The sequence continues at coordinate 817,118 of NW_026972108.1, forward strand.
ATCTTTTCACCACAAGAAACTTAAAACATGGTTAAAATGGTATAGTTTTGCTTGGAAATATGGATTTCCCAATTATAGGGCGGAGCAAAATCCACATTTCCCTAAAAAAATTATCATTTTGAAAATGTTTTAAGTTATTTGTCGTGAAAATAAGACTATGCATATTACGAAAAAAGGGAAAAACATAAGCCCCACCCACCCGCCCTATCTCTATTGGGATGATTGTTTTTATTCGTAGTGAGTTTGAGGGCGGAGCTTAACTGCAAAACTGTATGAACTAATAAAACACATAGGTACTTTTTTCGACATGGTTTCTTCTAATAAAACAACGCCAACTTGATAACTTTTTCGTTGTGTCGATGTCTTCAACTTATAATTTTATTATAAAAACTGGCGCTGTCCTACTATATTCATTTTTATGTCGCGGTCCATCCGATGCATGTTTTCTCGATGTTTCATGATTCCTAGAGTATGACAAAATAGGTCCCATTTCCGCCTGTCTATGTCTATCGTCTGTTTGTAGTCGTTTGGCGGTCGTTTGTTGTTTGTGTCGGTTTTTATTAGACAGGTATAGTCTCCAAAACTACTGGACTGATTGTTGTCAAATTTTGAAAATTTTCTGGACTTGATCTTTTGAGCTCGCTACTGCAGTTATGTTAAAATTAATAGAATTGGCTTCCTTGTACTTGGGGAAATTGAAGCATTCATTTGTGTAAAAATATCTCTCTGTACATGCTAAACTTCACACCTTCGACAAGTAAAAATTGGGTCTTGGCTACCCCGATAATTAAAATTATCGCTCGTATTTTTCCATTTTCGTGAATTTGCCCCCCGATATCGTAAACCCATCGTCGGCACCCGATTAGCAGCGGCGGCTCGTCTCGCTACATTTATTAGCCGGGGGCTTTATAGAGAAATAATAACGGCAGTAAATACGCCCCGGATAGACACACATGTTCGCTCTCACATCTCGTATCAATTCTTATCCTCGGAAATAAAACGCATGTCACCCCCGGGCAACACTACTCGTGATATACACCTGAAGGGCGGCTCCGTTTCGGCGCTTCATGCTTGATTTGTGCGATACTAAAACAAAAATATTCTCTCGGCGGGCGCTTCTGCGGCGACGATTCCGACGCCCTCCGCTTCCGCGCCCACCTCGTTGTCAACCCGCGACAAATCAATCCAAAATGCGATCCGAAACAAATGCAAATTGCCGGGTAAGCCGACTCCGAGTCGCAATTAAGCCCTCCGTGAGGTAGCGCCCCGGCGCGATGATTTAATCGTTTCGCGAATTAATGCTCAGCATCCCGCGGCACACAATCTGATAATAGACTACAACATATTGCCGGGAGAGAATTATCTCATTACAGAAGCAATTTCGCCGCGACTCCGCAATAAGACGGCTATTAAAGGACACTTGTTGCTGCCAATTTGGGTGGCAAATTAGATAAAGCCGACATTCGGGTGACAAGGCGGCTTAGGCCGCGTACGCGCGGGCTTGGCGTCAATCAGCGTAATTGTTCGGAGTATCGGGCTCGGTAGTTCCGGGATGGCGCGTAAATAAAGCGCTGCCAATTATTCAGCGCCTTCTTATTTAACTTAACAGACTGCAAGTGCGAGATAGTGAAATCGGAAGATGGATTGCGTCGGGGCGTACGTGTGTGGATCGAAGGCGTAAACAAAAAATGCCTCGGAGGTTTCGAGCGTTCATTTCTCATAAATTTCACCCTCGGCTGGGAGGAGCATTTATAATACACAAACTTTGAACAATGATAGACAGAACTATTTATCTGAATAGAGTATGTTATTATTCTCCACATGATAAATCTTTTCTTCTTTCGTTTTTTATCGCTGTTCTTTTTCGTGAGCACTTCCGATCGAAGCGTCGACAGGAGCGCTGTACATGCATGATGGATAATGGGGATTTCTGGCAAGTCATGTAGAATTTATTAATTACATTATTATGTACACACACTCGGCGCTTCCAGGAAGGATGCGTGTGGACTGAATCAAACACATGAAAAAACTTATTAAAATATTATAAGTTGGTATTTTTGCGGTGAATGGTCCGGGAATTTCGACATCTAATTACCGTGGCAATGACTTAGGTACATGCACAAATCAATTTTTTCATTTTAGTGCTCCGAGGTTAACTTTTTACTTATAGTAATCAAGTCGATCGGACGAACGGCCACTTTTATATTTTATCGACGTTTCATGACCCCTATAGACACCCCATTTACTCGAAAATATGAAGCATACCCACGTCTTTATATAACAACGATAAAACAAGAATTATAATATTCAGAACATTGTGTTCGATTGTGGTTAAATTAATAATTTTAGTCCTGTTTCGAGAAGACAAACTAATTCGAATCAAAGTAATTTCTACGTGACATTCTTTCGATGTATAAACATAAATAACACTTTGGCTTCAGATTGCTATTACCTACGGCTGAAAGACAAGGGGTGTTATTTATGACTCTGCTTTTTACTATATAGCGGTTATTATAAAACAAAAATCGTAAAATCAAATTTTATAATTTTTTTAAAGAGTTGGAGGATTATACTAATAGCCTTCGACCAATCTTTTATTAATCAAATTAAAAACCTCATTTTTACATTTGTATATCTTTTGGCTTTCTTTTTTACTTAATACATATAGTTTATGCTTTAAACAACACAATTACTCAAGAACTTAATTCAGATAGCAATTTGTTGTAGAAAAACAAGGATTTTGCAATTGGCTCACGATGAATAAAAAAATCATCGCAATTAAGGCAGGGCGGGTGGGTGGGGCTTATATTTTACCTTTGTTTTCTAAATAAACGTAGTCATATTGTTACAAAAAAAATTAAAACAGATGGCTACATATATTACGAAAAACAGTCATAATATAAGCCCCGCCCACCCGCCCTATCTCGGTCGTGATGATTTCTTTTACCCGTTGTAAGTCGTGGGGCGGAATTTAATTGCGAAATTCTTGTTTTCCTACTAGAAATTACTATGTGAATCATGTTCTTCAGTAATCGTGTTGTTTAAAGCAAACTATATTTAATTAATTTAATTTTTATTATATGTACATATTTTTTTTTAACACGATGCTCGAAAACATGTAATTAATTTAATTTTTAATATATGTACATATTTTTTTAATACGATGCTCGAAACATGTTTACATGGTAATTTTTTGTAGCGAAATAAGGATTTTGCAGTTAAACTACGCCCTCTTGGCTCACGACGAAAAAAAAAATCATCACAATTGAGACAGGGTGGGTGGGTGGGGCTTATATTTTGACTTTGTTTTCTTAATATACGTAGTCGTCTTGTCACAAAAAAATGTAAAACAAATGACTACGTATATTACGAAAAACAAACATAATATAACCCTCCCCCCCCATCTTAATCGTGACGATTTTTTCACTCGTCGTAAGTCGTCGGGGCAAAGCTTAATTGCAAAATCCTTGTTTTCCTACTAGAAATTGCTATGTGAATCATGTTCTTCAGTAATCGTGTTGTTTAAAGTAAACTATATTTAATTAATTTAATTTTTAATATATGTACATATTTTTTTTTTCACGCTGCTCGAAAACATGTTTTCACATGGTAATTTCTTGTAGCGAAATAAGGATTTTGCAGTTAAGCTACGCCCTCTTGGCTCACGACGAATAAAAAAAATCATCACAATTGAGACAGGGTGGGTGGGTGGGGCTTATATTTTGTCTTTTTTTTCTTAAAATACGTAGTCATCTTTTCACAACAGAGATTTAAAATAAATGACTACCTATGTTAAGAAAAAGACCACAATATAATAGTATCTGATAAGACAAAACTGATTTTGGAAAATGATACACGCTCTAAGAAAAGAGAGGCCGGGTGGGTGGGGCTAGTGTTTGATAAGATAAGAATGATTTTGGCAAATGATATACCTTCTAAGAAACTTAAATTATTATAGAAAAAGACACTAGAGGCTCCAAACCACTTTCAAATTCTTTCCAGACAGAAAAATGCGGTCCCAAAATTAACTCAAAACCAGGTCAGGTCAGAATTTTCCAAAAATAGAACACCAAAGTCCCCCAAAATTGTTTTCAATAATTTACAAAAGAATGTCAATGGGCTCCCAAAATAAGAGTATCACTCAAAAAAATTAATGAATCAGTCAATTTATTTTACTGAATACATCAAGAATTGCAAAAACTGAATACTTCAAAATCTTGCAGACACTTTAAAGTTATTGTAAGCATTGTTTATCAAAATCTATCTGTTTATTCCTCCCAAAAAATTTGATGAACATTCTCGGAGCTCCCAACTGTCTTTTTTAAAAATGTAAAACCTTCTCGGAGCGCAAAATATCTTTTTTTTAACACGTGAAACCTTCTCGGGGCGCCAAATATCTTTTTTTTATTTGAAACCTTCCCGGGGTTCCCAACTCTTTTTTTTTAATGTAAATTCTTCTCGGGGCTCCCAACTGTCTTTTTTAAAAATGTAAAACCTTCTCGGGGCTCCCAACTCTTTTTTTTTTAATGTAAAACCTTCTCGGGGCTCCCAACTGGCTTTTTTAAAAATGTAAAACCTTCTCGGGGCGCCAAATATCTTTTTTTTAATGTGAAACCTTCTCTGGGGCCCAACTGGCTTTTTTAAAAATGTAAAACCTTCTCGGGACTCCCAACTCTTTTTTTAATGTAAAACCTTCTCTGGGGCCCCAACGGGCTTTTTTAAAAGTGTAAAACCTTCTCGGGGCTCCTAACTGGCTTTTTTAAAAATGTAAAACCTTCTCGGGGCGCCAAATATCTTTTTTTTTTTAATGTGAAACCTTCTCTGGGGCCCCAACTGGCTTTTTTAAAAATATAAAACCTTCTCGGGGCGCCAAATATCTTTTTTTTTATCTGAAACCTTCCCGGGGTTCCCAACTCTTTTTTTTTAATGTAAAACCTTCTCTGGGGCCCTAACTGGCTTTTTTCAAAATGTAAAACCTTCTCGGGGCTCCCAACTCTTTTTTTTTTAATGTAAAACCTTCTCGGGGCTCCCAACTGGCTTTTTTAAAAATGTAAAACCTTCTCGGGGCGCCAAATATCTTTTTTTTAATGTGAAACCTTCTCTGAGGCCCAACTGGCTTTTTTAAAAATGTAAAACCTTCTCGGGACTCCCAACTCTTTTTTTAATGTAAAACCTTCTCTGGGGCCCCAACGGGCTTTTTTAAAAGTGTAAAACCTTCTCGGGGCTCCCAACTGGCTTTTTTAAAAATGTAAAACCTTCTCGGGGCGCCAAATATCTTTTTTTTTTAATGTGAAACCTTCTCTGGGGCCCCAACTGGCTTTTTTAAAATATAAAACCTTCTCGGGGCGCCAAATATCTTTTTTTTTATCTGAAACCTTCCCGGGGTTCCCAACTCTTTTTTTTTAATGTAAAACCTTCTCTGGGGCCCTAACTGGCTTTTTTCAAAATGTAAAACCTTCTCGGGGCTCCCAACTCTTTTTTTTTTAATGTAAAACCTTCTCGGGGCTCCCAACTGGCTTTTTTAAAAATGTAAAACCTTCTCGGGGTTCCCAATTCTTTTTTTTTTAATGCAAAACCTTCTCTGGGGCCCCAACGGGCTTTTTTAAAAATGTAAAACCTTCTCGGAGCCCCCAACTGGCTTTTTATTAAATGTAAAACCTTCTCGGGGCTCCCAACTGGCTTTTTTAAAAATGTAAAACCTTCTCGGGGCTCCCAACTGGCTTTTTATTAAATGTAAAACCTTCTCGGGGCTGCCAACTGGCTTTTTTAAAAATGTAAAACCTTCTCGGGGCTCCCAACTGGCTTTTTATTAAATGTAAAACCTTCTCGGGGCTCCCAACTGGCTTTTTTAAAAACGTAAAACCTTCTCGGGGCGCCAAATATCTTTTTTTTTTAACAACACGATGCTCGAAAACATGTCTTACATGGTAATTTTTTATAGCGAAATAAGGATATTGCAGTTAAGCTCCGCCCTCTTGGCTCACGACGAATAAAAAAAGATCATTACAATTGAGACAGGGTGGGTGGGTGGGGCTTAAATTTTGACTTTTTTTTCTTAAAATACGTAGTCATCTTTTCACAACAGAGATTTAAAATAAATGACTACCTATGTTAAGAAAAAGACCACAATATAATAGTACCTGCTAAGATAAAACTGATTTTGGAAAATCAAAATTGTTGTAAATAAGTAATTTCCAAAAAAATCTCCATGGACTCCCAAAATAAGGGTATATGGTCACTCAAAAAAATTAATAATCAGTCAATTTATTTTATTGAATAAATCAAGAATTGCAAAACTGAATACTTTGAAATCTTGCAGACGTTTTAAAGTTATTGTAAGCATGGGAAATTGTTAATCAAAATCTATCTGTTTATTCCCCCCAAAAAATTTGATAAATATTCTCGGGGCTCCCAACTATCTTTTTTAAAAATGTAAAACCTTCTCGGGGTCCCAACTTTGTTTTTTGTGAAACCTTCTCGGGAGCGCCAAATGTCCTATTTTTTATGCGAAACCTTCTCAAGGGTCCCAACTATGTTTTTTAAAAATGTAAAACCTTCTCAGAGCTCCCAACTGTCTTTTTTTAAAATGTAAATTCTTCTCGGGGCTCCCAATTGGCTTTTTTAAAAATATAAAACCTTCTCGGATCCCCAAATGTATTTTTTAAAAATGAAAAACTTCTCGGGGCTCCCAACTGTCTTTTTTAAAAATGTAAAACCTTCTCGGGGCTCCCAACTCTCTTTTTTTTTAATGTAAAACCCTCTCGGGGCTTCCAATTGGCTTTTTTAAAAATGTAAAACTTTCTCGGGGTCCCAATTTTTTTTATGTGAAACCTTCTCGGCAGCGCCAAATGTCCTATTTTTTATGCGAAACCTTCTCGGGGGTCCCAAATGTGTTTTTTAAAAATGTAAAACCTTCTCAGAGCTCCCAACTGGCTTTTTTTTAAATGTAAAACATTCTAGGGGGCCCCAAATGTATTTTTTAAAATGAAAAACCTTCTCGGAGTTCTCAACTGTGTTTTTTAAAAATGTAAAACCTTCTCACAGCTCCCAACTGTCTTTTTTTAAAATGTAAAACCTTCTCGGGGCGCCAAATGTCTTTTTTTTAATTTAAAACCTTCTCGGGGCTCCCAACTGGCCTTTTTAAAAATGTAAAACCTTCTCGGGGCTCCTAACTGGCTTTTTTAAAAATGTAAAATCTTCTCAGGGCGCCAAACATCTTTTTTAAAAATGGAAAACCTCGGGGCTCCCAACTGGCTTTTTTTAATGTAAAACCTTCTCGGGGCTCCCAATTGGCTTTTTTAAAAATGTAAAACCTTCTCGGGTCCCCAAATGTATTTTTTAGAAATGAAAAACCTTTTCGGAGCTCCCAACTGTCTGTTTTAAAAATGTAAAACCTTCTCGGGGCTTCCAACTCTCTTTTTTTTTAAATGTAAAACCTTCTCGGGGCTACCAATTGGCTTTTTTAAAAATGTAAAACTTTCTCGGGGTCCCAATTTTTTTTTATGTGAAACCTTCTCGGGAGCGCCAAATGTCCTATTTTTTATGCGAAACCTTCTCGGGAGTCCCAACTGTGTTTTTTAAAAATGTAAAACCTTCTCAGAGCTCCCAACTGTCTTTTTTTAAAATGTAAATTCTTCTCGGGGCTCCCAATTGGCTTTTTTAAAAATATAAAACCTTCTCGGATCCCCAAATGAATTTTTCAAAAATGAAAAACTTCTCGGGGCTCCCAACTGTCTTTTTTAAAAATGTAAAACCTTCTCGGGGCCCCCAACTCTCTTTTTTTTTTTAATGTAAAACCTTCTCGGGGCTTCCAATTGGCTTTTTTAAAAATGTAAAACTTTCTCGGGGTCCCAATTTTTTTTTTATGTGAAACCTTCTCGGCAGCGCCAAATGTCCTATTTTTTATGCGAAACCTTCTCGGGGGTCCCAAATGTGTTTTTTAAAAATGTAAAACCTTCTCAGAGCTCCCAACTGGCTTTTTTTAAAATGTAAAACCTTCTCGGGACTCCCAACTGGCTTTTTTAAAAATGTAAAACCTTCTCGGGGCTCCCAACTGGCTTTTTTTTTTAATTTAAAACCTTCTCGGGGTTCCCAACTGGCTTTTTTAAAAATGTAAAACCTTTTCGGGGCTCCCAACTGGCTTTTTTAAAAATGTAAAATCTTCTCAGGGCGCCAAACATCTTTTTTAAAAATGGAAAACCTCGGGGCTCCCAACTGCCTTTTTTTAATGTAAAACCTTCTCGGGACTTCCAACTGGCTTTTTTAAAAATGTAAAACCTTCTCAGGGCTCCTAACTGGTTTTGTTAAAAATGTAAAACCTTCTCGGGGGCAGCAATTTTTTTTAAGAATGTCAAACATTCTCGGGAGTCCTAGCTGTCCTTCTCTAAAGAAGGCAAAACCTTCTCTGTGTTCCCAAGTGTCCTTTTTTTCTAATACACTATGACTAGTACCTTCTGTATTGTTTTTACTCCAAGGAGCTTATCACGAAAAAATAAAATTCGACAAAATCAAATTTTATAATATTTTAGAAAAGCAATATTTGTTGGACTTGACATATCAACTCATTTTCCGATGTGCTCTTATAACTAAAGCGAAATTTCAGATTTCAACCATTTCTTTACTAATTTTGACCTCCTGATACGAATCCGAGTTCAAAATTGACCTCTAAAGCTTCCTGTTTTTTTTAACAACTGGTAGCAGAAATGAATTCAACTCGAAGTTAGTCCAGAAACTCAGTTTCATACAAGCTTGTATATTTGTAGCTAATAAAAAATTCGCATTCAATCCCTAGTTCGACAGTTCCCAGTGCCTCCTCCACCGACTCGGCGACAAATCACGTGTCGAGAGGTCGCACCACGTGCCCCAGCATCGCCGTCTTCCCCGTCCCCCGGCGCACTTTATGATTTATTCGTCGGATTTATTTATCCGTAGTTTAATACAATTATAACGTGATGAATGTTCGGATGGCATGCGGGGTCACACAGAGCTCGGACGTAGCGCGTGACAGGTGTATAAAACCGCCTCCGCATTATTTATTTCTGTTTTATATGACAAGCAAACGGATAAGCGAATGCATTTATAGAATATATTAGCAACACAAAGGATAACATGCTTTACGAGTAGCGTAAATCCTTACGTAACGCAAGCAGCAGCCGCCCACCGCCGCAGATCGTATTGTTAGCCGCCATCCAATATGCACTTAAGACGCAGCCCCGTAAAATAAACAATTTCCAAAGTTGCCGCGCCGGGGTCAAATCGGCCGTTTTGCATACGACAAGCGCTTAGCGTCAGCTGCTGATATCCTCACATATCATCTATACGGCTCACATGCGGCGTAATCTGTGATACCGCAGCCGCAGATCGGGATCATAAATCATAAGCACCCCGTTGCCGTTGCCGTCGACGGGTAGACCATCATCTATCAGGGGCTGACGACGCGTGTTTCCTTCGAAGGATGCGCGAACGTCTTCGACGGATCGTTGCCTCAGCCGACACCCTTCATCGGGACGCACTGGACACCCAGTATTGAAAATTTTGGGTACCCCGGACTTTTTTGGCTTCCTTGGTACTCGCTGGACACCGCCACGTCGCAGATCATTGGTCGTTTTCGACCGGAGCCTCTATGCGTTCGTGGAATGGTGTAAGTCTGGTCAAAGAAGTCGCGGAACCCTCGTTATGCGCCCCCGCCCCCGACCGCAGCCGCCGCTTTGCGCTCCTTTAACGAGGCGCCCGAGCTGTCGGCTTTGCTGCTTACTGCTAACGTTATTTACAAATCAAACTGCCAGGAGTGCGCTCCTCCAGGATCCGACCAAATAACGATGCGCTTTGACAAAGGTTTATTATTAGCGTCGTCAAACGAGTCCTGCGCCTCTTTCTCGAGACCTCCTTTTATCATAGCTAGTTGTCGGGCCCGCTAATGGCGGATTTGGAGTCCTAACAAACATGCTTACATGTCTCCAGTATGTTTGTTACACAAATGAACCGTCTCTATCTCGCTGAATAGCAAACTGGAAACTTCCTACGCTTTTCCCTCTAGTTTTGTGCCGGTTACGGCTTTCTTGTAAATACGTATAGAAAATAACGGAATTTTACGTTTATGTCAAGGAAAATTGCTATCGTGTCTTCGTTATATTCAGGATAAAATAAACAAGTTCTTGCCATAACTTGAAAAGCACTAAACCTACTTTACGGCCGCTTGCACTGTCCTATCTCAATGCCGGGTTGTTTATGGTACTGGGGATTAAGCCTTTTTAGATGACGCGTAATGGATAATTTGCGTTCTGGAAGGGCCATTACTCACGTGGGGCTTTTGTCCCATCCCGGGCGCAGCACCGCACGTGGGAACTTTCCTCGTCCGAGCTAAAAATTCGACACTCAAGTCCAAAGAACTAAATTTTAATTGCTACCAAGCTGTGCGCATAAAAATTCCTCGCGACCCAGCGTGCGGCGGCTGACAGCTGTCTGTCATATTTTGTCAACCGGACAACTATATAAGTCAATTAACAAGGCAACGAGCGACCGATAGCATCTTGGCAGTTTCGTGGACAGGTGCACAAAAAGCACAAATTGAAAATGTTAAGCAACCGAATTAAATTAGTAGCGCGTTTTGATGGATCATATCGCGTTGTCAATCAGCGGGATGTTTACGTCTGAATTAGAATTAATTGACTTTTCTAATTCCACGAAAATGAGGTTTCTAGCGAGTGCCTCATCGGATATGCGATAAAAGCGTAATGTGGATGGTGAAATTACGGTTAATATCCTTTATTTCGTCATATAGCGATCAGATCGCCAGCAATCAGGCGGAATGGACAAATCCGGGATCGATCGAACACAGTGTTGATGAGGTTACGAAACATTATTAACTGCGAATTTCCCGGTTATTTAAAAACGTATCTGACCTTGCCGTAAGCCCCTCTAAATCAGCGCAAGCCTTCCTCGGTAAATAAGCAAGTCTCTGGAAATGGCCTGTCATATTTCCGCTGGTCCCGACTATCTAAGAGCTGTCGCGTTATTATGCAAGGGAAGACCATATCCGTGAGTATATTTACGATCTAAGTTGGTACGACAACTGAATACGTATAAAATTCCCCGGCGGCGGCTTCGCGCGGCATTCTTCTGTTCCGACACCCGAATCTTATCTAAAAATGTGTGTGTACGTATATGCATGTGACAAGTCGAGAACGAATGCCGGTTGCGGTAACGCGCCAGATAACCGCCATCCGGAGCGGCACGGCCGCAGTTGCCACGGTAACGCGGCAACATCAGCCTCCAAATCCCTCTTCGCCGGCTTCAATATCTCGCGCTGATCTCGCTTTTTACTGCATGGCCCAAATATCAAAATAATACACCGCCAGGGTCGTATGCGCTCATTGTATACATGCATTATGGAGATGATGAAAACGTAATCCTCTCCAGATTATTGTTGCCGGGAGAGCGGCCAATTCTCTTCAGATGATGCTTTCGCCTTTATAGAACTATATACGTATGATGGTCTTTACAGCGGAGCGGCGGAGGCGGCATTAAAATGCACGCCGCAGACATAAACACATTCCGAAACGGCGGACGCGGTTTTATAAATTTTTGTCCCGAATTAGATCGTCTTCAAACTCGGCGGTTTGAGTCGCCGCGTGGTTGGCACCGGTACCTTGACCTTCCCCGGACCTTTATCAACACCGTGAAGTACCTGTTCCTCGTACTGAAACTACCTGTTCGTCGTTGGACTAACCAATCTTCGGTAAACCGGTTTTTTTCGCGAATCTGTGTTCGGCGGCCGCAGCCGCGAGTTCCGGCGCCCCCGTACGTGTTCGCCGGGCGTGTAATTTATCGTCGCAGGTTTCGCCATGAGCCACCGTTGAAATTGATTCTCGTAAATTGTAAGTAAGTGAAATCTCACAAAATAGCAAATCAAACTATCCAGATCAAATTCGGCGCCCGAATCCAATTTCATATTGGAATCGAAGCGTGCAACCGTATCTAAACGTTTTCGGGGCACATTGTCGCAGCGCGATATTAAAAAACCGGGAAAAATGTACACGGCGCAGGCCACGGATCGATTCGCCTGATGCATTGTTAAGCGGAATGGACAGGGGTTGCACGTAAATTCCGATATGAACTTTTCCACCTGTTATAATTTATTAAAAACGCCATTATCAATGGGTATTTGGGGCGAGCGGGCCACAAAGGTTGTGTGATTGTACACAACAATCAATCACGGAATGGCGTTCAATCACGTGGCGCCAATTCCCGATCCCGGCCGCCTGCGATACCGTGCGTGCGGGGCGCGCGTTTGACGTGGAACCGGTGATGGCGAAGAGCGAGTCGAAACGGCTCGCAGACGAATAAATCAATGCCGGGAACGAAATGTTAAGAAGGTTGCTTTATTTCTGTAAACATCGATACGCAGAGGACTAGTGTCCAGGATTCGATGTAGCCCTGCAGCCGCCCATCCCTACAGGTGTAATCCCCCAGCTATCTATTGATCATCCATCGCAGCGAGCGTCTCGTCTGGGATGGTCGACTGGATTGGCCCCGGTATATCTCTATGCGTGTGTGAATCAATATTTTCCACACGCATATAGATGCTACACGCATGTACTCTCCGATAGATCGAGTTTCGATATGGAAAAGTTTCTGGATGTCAATAAATACATCAATTTATGCGTTACCATTACGCTATAGAGCGAAGATGTACGTCTCGTATATCATCCGTGTGTTTTCCTCTTCCCTTTGTTTGTCGGCTGTGTTTTTTTATTGTCTTCCCTCCCGACGTGATGTATTGCATTCTGAAATTGTGAACCAAATAAACAATTTATTTCGTTCATATATGGAGGATGTGGCGTTGTTTTTAAAGAACGAATTTATCCCGGGGCGACCTCAGGAAACGCGATGTTTGGATGGCAGCCGAGATAATTTTAAACGTTCTGGAAGGAGCGTGGCGAAAAATAAATAAATGTCGGCTGATATGACGGCTCGGGTGACACTTGAACCCGAATTGCGGCTCGGACGGGCTAGGAAGCGCCCCGTCATCCCAGCCAGCAATTAAAACGATTTCCCCCAAAACCTTATCGCGGGATCTCGATAAGCCCAACTACGTTATAATTAAATCCGACGTCTCTGTTGTTTGCTCAGTGGTTCTAAACAAGCAAACAAAACAGCCAATTACCACGGAATTTAAATCGGTTCATTTCGTACGTCGGCGGTGTGACGGAAGGTTAGATTGCCGGGGAAGTTTACCAAAAACAAAGGGATCGGGAAGTTCGATTGGTTTATTTTCGGCGGAGACAAATTGGGTTAATTCGGGGTGATTATGTCATTAGGGAACACGCACGGGGGCTATTAATTCATAACACTCGCCCGGGAAGCGTCTTGCGGAGGGACGGGAGATAATTAATATGTCGGGGCGGCAGGTGAAGTCGACACTGTAATCGCCACAAAATCAAAAGGATTCTCTGGAAATTGTAAAGTTGGAGATTTTTTGTTCCCCACGATTAAACATATGTTATAAATTTGCTTGTTATCGTGGTGTGATTCGTTTTTGGTCACCCGACTGAACATAAAAACTGTTGTATATTTTCGGACAAAAAACACATCCAAATAAAAGAACAACTTTCCCAACGATTAAATAACGGAATCTTGGCTTACTGCAGATATTATTATATTATTACTGCAAGAATTATTTTCTAATGATTATTCTGCTTTTCGTAAAGACAGAGATTTAATATCAACAAATTCAACAAGACGGGGAAGAGTAGTTTCAGCCATAAAAACGTCTTCAAAGTGACTGAAATTAATACAACATATTTGTCTACTGTTTTTCCATTTATGGATATCGCTGGTGTCAAAATTAGTTCACACTTCAAAAATTTGTACATTTTTATTGTATTTTATTTAAAGATATTTTTTTTTTTTTTTAATAAAACACGACCCCTCCCTCATTTTTTTCAACTTTCTTAGACAATAAAATACACAGAGTCTCCGAGATTCTTTAAAAACTCAAATTCACTTCATAATTAAAAACTAAATACATGGAGTCCTCAAGATTCTTTCAAACTACTTCAAAAACCAGGGACTAAGGACTCCTAGATTCTTTCAGATTTTTAAAAATAAAACACCAAGAATCCTAGATATTCTTATTCTTTAAAATTCTTACAAAAATTAAAATACCAGAGACCCCCAAGATTAAAAAAAAAACATGATAAAAAATTAAAATACCAAGGATCTCCGAGTTTCTGTCAAAATTTTAAAACAAAAGTACCACCAAAGACACCGACTCTCTTTAAAAAATCTTGAAAAATTAAAACACCAAAGCCCCCTAAGATTCTCTTAAATTCTTTTAAAAATAGGATACTTCCCCCCATCCCAATCTTACAAATTTTTCTATAAAATATAATATCAGGAGGACCCAGGATTATTAAAAAATTTTTCAAAAATTAAACCGAAAGGACCCCTAAAATCCTATCAAATTCTTTTAAAAATAAAATACTAACCCCTCAGACATTCTATAAATTTTTTTTAAAAACAAAACAACTCCGAAATTCTTTCGGTTTTTTTTATAAAATACCAGGAACCTACACGATTCTTTCAAAAACTGAAACCATAGGGACACCCAAGATTCTTAAAAAATTCTTCAAAAATTAAAACACGAAGAACTCCCGAGGCGAGGTGGGTGGGCGGGGTTAGTTATATGTTCTTCTGTAGAATAAGAGTGGGGCTGTTAAAAAAGGAAAAAAGGGCTAGAAAAAAAGGGCTAACCGTATTTTTTTTGTTGTACTATTTACTTTAAAATTTATTTCTTATTTTAGAAGAAAAAAAGAGAAGAGATGGATGGCCTGGCCTAAATTTAATTTTTTCCGCAGAGTCTTCTATAAGCAAGCAACTTCCTCCGCTTTCTCTTTATTCTTATGACTACTCTTAATATTGTTCAGTCGTATTTTAGCAAGTACTAGCCCCGCCCACCCAACCTCTATTTTCGTAAAAGGTGTCATTTTCCAAAATCAGTCTTATTTTAGCAAGTACTATTATATTGTCGCTTTTTACTTAACCTAGGTTGTCAATTATTTTAAATCTTTGTTGTGAAAAGATGACTACGTATTTTAAGAAAAAAGAGTCAAAATACCCGCCCGGTCTCAATTGTGATGATTTTTTTTATTGGTCGTGAGCCATGAGGGCGGAGCTTGACTGCAAAACCCTTATTTCGCTACAAGAAATTACCATGTAAAACATCGCCAGATCTTTCTAATTCTAAAAAATAATTTTATTAATATTTGTATTTGATAAGATAAGACTGATTTTGGCATTTTTAACATTTTGGACCATTTTTCAACTACATATATCTGAAAATTAATTGAAGACATTTTCGCCTTGGTTTCTTCGGAAATTTCTACCGTTTTTTGAAAATCGCTAATTGAAATTCACCATTTTTTAGAGTTTCGTCAAAATTGCTCTCTATAAAAATTTTGTATATAAAAAAGGAATTATTATTAATTGTTGTTCCATTATTCCATTATTAGTTACCACTTTCACTCGACAAAAGAACATAATTAGCCCCGCCCACCCACCCTGTCTCCTTTTCAGTGATGAACGACTGCACAGAAACAAAATTAGTAGTTAGAATGAGAAGAGGGTCGGTGGGGGGGGGCTAATATTTGCTAAGATAAGATTGATTTTTGCAAATCACTTACCTTCCAAGAAAATAGAGGGCGGGTGGGCGGGTCCAGTACTCGCTAAGATAATAAAGATTTTGGCAAATGACATATTTTCCAAGAAAATTGAGGGCGGGTGCGCGGGGCTAGTACTTACTAAGATAAGACTGATTTTAACAAAAAAAGTTACGATTAGAGCTTTTTTTTTAGTGTTTCACATTCTAGATTCTATAATTAGTTTACATTTCCACTCAACAAAAGAACCTAATTCGCCCCGCCCACCCACCCGGTCTCCCTTTCAGTGATATGTACAGTAATTTTTAGAGTTTCGTCAAAATAGTTCTCTATAAAAATTTTTGGGATGAAAAAAGGAATAATTATTAATTTTTGTTCCATTATTCTATTATTAGTTTCCATTCCCACTCGACAAAAGAACATAATTAGCCCCGCCCACCCACCCTGTCTCCTTTTCAGTGATTGAATGAAATGAATGCTCTTATACTAATCAGAAACAAAATTAATATTTAGAATGAGAAGAGGGTGGGTGGGCGGTGCTAGTATCTGCTAAGAAAGACTGATTTTGGCAGATGACATACCTTCCAAGAAAATAGAGGGCGGGTGGGCGGGCTGAGTATTTACCAAGATAATAATGATTTTGGCAGATGACATATTTTCCAAGAAAACGCAGGGTGGGTGGGCGGGGCTAGTATTTTTGATAAGATAAGACTGATTTTAAGAAAAAAGTTACAATTAGCGCTTTTTTTACATTTCCACTTACAAGAACATAATTCGCCCCACCCACCCGCCCTGTCTCAATTGTGATGATTTTTTTATTGGTCGTAAGCCAAAAGGGCGGAGCTTGATTGCAAAATCCTTATTTCGCTACAAGAAATTACCATGTAAAACATCGCCACGTCCTTCGAAAATTAGTTGAAGACATTTTCGCCTTCGTTTCTTCGGAAATTTCTACCGTTTTTCGAAAATCGCTAATTGAAATACAGCAATTTTTAGAGTTTCGCCAAAACAGCTCTCTATAAAAATTTTGTGGATGAAAAAGGAAATTATTATTAATTTTTGTTTCATTATTCTATTATTAGTTTCCACTCCCACTCGACAAAAGAACATAATTAGCCCCGCCCACCCACCCTGTCTCTTTTTCAGTGATGAATGACTGCACAGAAACAAAATTAGTAGTAAGAATGAGAAGAGGGTGGGTGGGCGGGGCTAATACTTGCTAAGATAAGACTGATTTTGGCAAATCACTTACCTTCCAAGAAAATAGAGGGTGGGTGGGTGGGGCTAGTACTCGCTAAGATAATAAAGATTTTGGCAAATGACATATTTTCCAAGAAAATTGAGGGCGGGTGGGTGGGGCTAGTACTTACTAATATAAGACTGATTCTACCAAAAAAAGTTACTATTAGAGCTTTTTTCAACTTTCTCACATCCTAGATTCTATAATTAGTTTACATTCCCACTCAACAGAAGAACCTAATTCGCCCCGTCCACCCACCCGGTCTCCTTTTCAGTGATATCTTAGTAAGTACTAGCCCCGCCCACCCGCCCTCAATTTTCTTGGAAAATATGTCATTTGCCAAAATCTTTATTATCTTAGCGAGTACTAGCCCCGCCCACCCACCCTCTATTTTCTTGGAAGGTAAGTGATTTGCTAAAATCAGTCTTATCTTAACAAGTATTATTTTTACCTATTCATATCCTAGATGCTATAGTTAGTTTACATTCCCACTTAATAGAAGAACCTAATTCGCCCCGCCCACCCACCCGTCTCCTTTTCAGTAATATGTACAGTAATTTTTAGAGTTTCGTCAAAATAGTTCTCTATAAAAATTTTTGGACTGAAAAAAGAAATTATTATTAATTTTTGTTCCATTATTCTATTATTAGTTTCCACTCCCACTCGACAGAAGAACATAATTCGCCCCATCCACCCACCCTGTCTCCTTTTCAGTAAAATGTACAGTAATGTTTAGAGTTTTCGTCAAAATAGCTATCTATAAAAATTTTGTGGATGAAAAAAGAAATTATTATCAATTTCTGTTCCATTATTACATTATTGGTTTCCACTCCCAAACGACAGAAGAACATAATTAGCCCCGCCCACCCACCCTGTTTCCTTTTCAGTGATTGAATGAAATAAATAATCTTATGCTAAACAGAAACAAAATTAGTAGTTAGAATGAGAAGTGGATGGGTGGGGGGGGGGGCAGTATTTGCTAAGAAGAGACTGATTTTGGCAGATGACATACCTTCCAAGAAAATAGAGGGCGGGTGGGCGGGGCTAATATTTGCTAAGATAATAGTGACTTTGGCAAATGACATATTTTCCAAGAAAACGCAGGGTGGGTGGGCGGGGCTAGTATTTGATAAGATAAGACTGATTTTGGCATTTTTGACATTTTCGACCATTTTTCAAATATATCCGAAAATTAGTTAAAGACTGTTTCTTGTAAATTTAATAAAATATTTACATATAAAAAATCGAGATATCGAGAAGTCGAAAAATCGAGAACTGAAATGCAGGCGGGTGAGTGGGCGGGGTTAATTATATATTTTTATGTAGAATGGGAGTGGGGTTAAAAAAAAGTGGGAAGTGTTTCCTAAAACAAAACATCGGGTGCTCCCGAGATACTCTCCAATTATTTGAAAAGTAAAACCCGATTGGGATTATTTAAAATTCTTGTAAGAAAAAAACAGAGAGAGTCGGTATTTGACCAAATTGACCATTTCTTTCTGTTAGCCAAACTGAAACGTTAACATAACATATCTTGTTAATCGAAAGGAGTGTATAAAATATCAGTAGGACCTATCTGATGTGTATATTATATACCAATTTGAGGAGCTCTGCAAGGGTCTAATCTTGACCTGCCACTTTTTTGCTTTTCATTAATGACATTACTCAAGTCTACAAAGAGCTGCCAATTTTCCTGTAGTTGGGTTTATGACTTGTTAAAAAATAAAAGTTTTTATAATAATTATTTTTTGTCGAAAACAGACCAAATTCTGTAAAAATTCTCTCGATTCAGCTTCGAAAACGCGGAAAAACAAAACCGGCGTCCCGAAATTGCATCCTTCATCATCTCCCACTTCATATCCTTCGTGCGTTTCGAATCCCACCGCGTCTGCAGTTTGAGCCTCGACCGCGCTCCTCTGCGTCCCCCGACAGGTGATTGCCTCCATCAAAACTCGCAAATAATTAAGTTCCGATGCTGACATCGTCTTCATCTCGAGCAGGTGAATGATGGCAATTCCGCATATGTGATGTCAGACGGCATGACTGACGAGCTCTGCGACATATCCGTCGAGATAGCGACGAAACATCGTCGTGAAAAATGAAAAGCATGACACTGAATAACTTAAAGAACAATATGTATATTGAATTCGCATGTATGTGCCATGCGAGGCGCAATATTTACACGAATAACGTTTTATGTGATGCTTCCGCGACACAAGCGAACGCCGATCAACCTACTCCAAGAATATTGAAAGCTGATTGCTACATTTTTTACAACGAGCTGAAGAGATGATGTGCGAATTTTCGAGACGGAGCTGCCAAACTATGATAATGCGCGGGAGCACCGTCCTGTTGTTATTACATACTTCTGTAGCAAATTAATGCGCGCCATTAAAGCAAACGAAAATTTGCCGCCTTCTAATAGTCGCTTTGTTTCAGGCCGCCGGAATCAATGGACCGTCCCCGTCCAAGGTAAGAACTCCAAGTTCCCTTAATGGCGCAATTTCCACATTCGCAGGCAATTTTCCCGGACATTTGTCGCGCGAAAAGAAGGCAAAACAAGCCACCCGCCTTAAAACGTGTTAACATAATTTACTCAATCTGCCGTCATCAATGTTCTACTTTAAACAGTTTCCTCGTCTTTATAAATATCGCGGTCGTAAGAGAGACGCCGCCGCCGCCGCCGCCGCCGTGTAACACTCTAATCGCCCGAATACATTTTTAAAGGCGACTTCTCCTGCTCCTTGAATTATTAAAGGATAGACCGGAATTAAAATACTGAAAGCTGATGTGAATTTATGAGGCGCACTTATGAATCTTTTAATACGACATGCTTGAAAAACTGTTTAACAGATTCTTAACATAATTGTGGTCTCGACATGAATGATGTATTAGGCGGAATCGTGAAAAATGAGGATTTACATTATGGATGAATTATCCGCGGACACTGCAAATGGAAGCGGCCCGGTTTTTTCGAACGGGTTGACGGCAGAGAACTTCAATACTGCACAAGCACAGAACTGGAAACTGTGCTCGCAATCATGTTGCCGCATAAATAAGCACAATTTAATTTTATTTGTTAATGTTTTCATCATTAAAAGAGATTCCCAAATTAATGAAATTTTTGACCTTTTTCCAAGCACTTTCATACATTTCTTACAGGCAATTTTGTGTTGATTTTGATTTGTGGAAGTCATTTGCGCCAAAATTTGTTTGAAAATTCCATCCAATTTTCCAGAACCTCAAAAATAGTAATAACATAATGAATAGCCATTTTTGAGATATTTTAAAAATTTGATTTTGAAACCGAAAATTTCGAAAATCTTGGTTGGCATCATCAACATGCTGTGTTTTTTCGAATTAGGTCGTCACTTCCAGCCTTATTTCTTCGATTAACTTTTAACCGTTTTTCCACAATCGTCTATTGAAATATCACAATTTTTAAAAATTTAAAAAAATTCGAAATTCGCTCCGAATTTTTCGAAAATATTCCTCCGTGACCCTAAACACGCTGTATTTTTGGAATCTGCACGTAAAGATCTATGACTTCGAATTTTTTGACAATTTTTAGGCGACTTTTTCAAAAATGAAATTTTCCCGCTTTTGCAAATTTCGATGTATTTTCGACGATTTTCGAAAATTAACTAAATACATTTTTATTTCTTAGATAACTATAAACACTTTTCCAAAATTATTAAAATAAAATTGTCTATTTTAAGAATATTTTAAAATTTGCTTTTGAAATCGAAAATTTCGAAAATCTTGGTCCAGGACCATCAATACTCTACCAACAGCCCAAATTTTCAATATTTTGAAATTTTTGACTTCTTTTCGAGCGTTGCAGAGATTTGTTGTTGATTTCGATTGTAGAAGTCGTTTTCGGAGACTTTTCTTCGAAAATGATCAATGCTTTTCCAAAATCACCAAAAAAAAAATAAGGCCGTTTTTAGAATACTTTAAAAATTCTATTTTGAAATCGAAAATTTCGAAAATCTTGATCTGTGATTATCAACACCCAATTTTTCGAATCAGCTCGTCCACAACTTTATTCCAGAATTTTGTGTGTGTGTGTATTAAGGACGAAAGGGACCTCAAGAATTTTTCTAATTCAAAAATCAGACAAAGGGGTCCCCGAGCTTCTTACATACTACTTCAAAAACCAGAAACAAGAATTCTCCTAGATACTTTCGAACTACTTCAAAAACCAGACATAAGAAGTACCCGAGATGCTTTCAAACTACTTCAAAACCAAAACAAAAGTATTCCCCGGGAGTCTAACAAATCACATACTTTAAAATTGCTTAAAATAAAACACAAAATGGGTCCCAAGATTCAAATTCTGTCAAAAATAAAACATCGGAGGCCCCTAGGATTCTTCAAAATTCTTTCAAAATCAAAATGCTAGAGTTCGGAGATTCTTTAAATGTTTTCAAATTTTAAACACCAAGGAACCCTAAAAATTTTATTTGTATTTAGTCTATTTTGTCTTATTTTGACCTAAAATGCGCTCTTTCCTTAAAATCAAACAGTAGCCATGCTCACCCTTCCCCTCTTCATTCTAATGACTACTCTATTGTTGAGTCTTATCTTAACAAGTACTAGCCCCGCCCACCCACCCAAGTTCTTCTAATTCTAAGAAATAATTTTATTTTTATTCAGTTTTGGATCAACTTTCATTCAGACCAGATAAAATAAATCACTGAAATAGAGGCGGGGTTAATTATATGTTATTGTATAGAATAGGAGTGGGGCTGTTAAAAATAAAACAAAGAGCTAACCATCATTTTTTTATTTTGTTATACTATTTACTTTAAGATTTATTTCTTATTTTAGAAGAAATTCTAGTATCTGCTAAGACTAATTTTGGCAAATGATAAAGCTTCTAAGAAAAGAGTTGGAGGGTGGGCGGGGGTAGTACATGCTAAAATAAGACCAATTTCTAGATTTTCAAGCTTTCAATATTTCGATTTTTGAATTGTTCGACTTTTCGATTTCTGGATTTTTCAACTTCAATTTTCAAATTTTTCGATTCTCCAATCTTTTCCATTCGATTTTACGACTTTCCAAATTTTGATTTCTCGATTTTTCGGCTTCTCGATAACTCGATTTTTTATATATAAATATTGTATATTTTTTTATACATAAATAACTTGTGAAATGTCAAAAATGCCAAAATCAGTCTTATCTTATCAAATACTAGCCCCGCCCAGCCACCCTGTATTTTCTTGGAAAATATGTCATCTGCCAAAATCATTCTTATCTTAGCAAGTACTAGCCCCCCCCCACCCGCCCACTATTTTCTTGGAAGGTATGTGATTTGCCAAAATCAGTCTTATCTTAGCAAGTACTAGCACCGCCCACTCACCCTTTTCTCATTCTGACTACTAATTTTGTTCCTGTTCACTATAAAATCATTTATTTCATTCAGTTTGCATTAAAAAAAATCACCGAAAAAGAGACAAGGTGGGTGGGCGGGGCTAATTATGTTCTTCTGTCGAGTGGGAATGGAAACTAATAATAGAATGATGGAACAAAAATTAATAATAATTTCCTTTTTATCTACAAAATTTGTATAGAGAGCTATTTTGACAAAATTCTAAAAGTTGCATTTTTTCAATTTCAAATTTTCGAAAAACGGTAGAAATTTCTAAAGAAACGAAGGCGAAAATGACTTCTGGATATCGAAATCTACAAGAAAATATCTTCAACTAGTTTTCGGATATAAGTATTTGTAAAATAGTCGAAAATGTCAAAAATGTGAAAATCAGTTTTATCTTATCAAATACTAACCCCGCCCACCGACCCTCTATTTTTTTAAAGAGTATGTGATTTGCCAAAATCATTATTATCTTAGCTAGTACTAGCTCCGCCCACCCGGCTCTATTGTGTTGGAAGATATGTCATTTGCCAAACTTAGTCTTATTTCAGCAAGTACTACCACCGCCCACCCACCCTCTTCTCATTCTAACTAGAAATTTTGTTTGTTTTCAGTATAAAATCGTTCATTTCATTCAGTTTGCATAAAATCATTCACTGAAAAAGAGACAGGGTGGGTGGGCGGGGCTAGTTATGTTCTTCTGTCGAGTAGGAGTGGAAACTAATAATGGAATAATGGAACAAAAATTAATAATAATTTTCTTTTATATTTACAACATTTTTGTAGAGAACTTTTTTGACAAAACTCGAAAAATTGCTGTATTTCAGTTAGTGGTTTTAGAAAAAAGGTAGAAATTCCGAAGAAACGTAGACGACAGTGACTTCTGGATCTCGAAATCTAGAAGAAAATGTCTTCAACTAATAATTTTCGGATATATTTGAAAAATGGTCGAAAATGCCAAAATTAGTCTTTTCTTGTCAAATACTGATCAGATGCGGGGTGGGTGGGCGGGATGAATTATATGTTCTTGTGCAGAATTAGGAGTGAGGCTGAAAAAAAAGGATTAACCGTATTTTTTTTTTGCTATACTATTTACTTTGAGGTTTATTTCTTATTTTAGAGGAAAAAGTAATAAGAGGTGGGTGGGCGGTGCTAAATTTAATTTTTCCAGCAGTATTTATAATCTTGTTTCCTCCGACTTTCAAAATTGTTTTTTAATTCTTATAAAAAAAACACGAGGACCTAGCAAGATTTTTTCAATTCCGCAGTGCCAGAAACCTCTGCGATTCTTTGAATTCTGTCAAAAAAACACTTCGTCCGCATAGTTTTGTTCAAATTTTCAAATTTTTTCAAAGAAAATATCTGGTGCTCCTGAGATACATCATGAGGACCCCAAGATTTTTTCAAATTTGGTCAAAAACAAAACACCAAGGGCCTCAAGAATCCTTTTAAATTCTTTCAAAAAATGCGTATGACCCCTAAGGTTCTTTCAAGAGACATTCAAGATTCTTTTACACCAAGAACCCCCGAGATTCATTCAAATTTTTCAGAACAAAATCGCTAGGAGCCTCTGCAATTCTTTCAATTTTTTCAAAAAAGAAAAACAAAGACCTCCAAGATTTTTTCAGATTTTGTCAAGAACAAAACAACAAAAGGCAGCACCGAAGGTTAAATTTTTTTCAAAATTAAACCACCACATTCTATCAAAAATAACACGCCAGGGACCTCCAGGATTCTTTAAAATTCTTTCAAAATCAAAATGTCGTGGTCCTGAGATTCTTTAAATATTTTCAAACTGAAAACACCACACAAAAAGAAAAAACGCCAGAAATTCCCCAGACTCCTTCCAATTTCCAGATACTAATTTTGCTAAGAAGTAATTATCGGACTTTCAAGATTTTTTAAAACAAAGGACCTCCGAGATTTTTTTCAATTTTTTCAAAACAAATATGCCTGGAGCCTGTGTGATTTTTTGAATTATTTCAGAAATAAAACTAAGTCTCTAAGATTTTTTTAAATGTTTCCAAAACCAAAACATCGGGTGCTCCTGAGATACTATAAAATTATTTAAAAATTAAAATAACATTGGGTACCCGAACATTACTTTAATTTTTCAAGAGAGACAATAATTTATTTTCCATAAACTGAAAACTATGTTTCGAGAAAAATTCGATTTTCAGAAGAAGCTAACACATTAAATATTTTATTGAAGTCTGAAGTCTTTTTCTACATTTTTGATTAAATTATTGTTACTGGCCTTTAATTCACAATATCTTATATATCAAAATTATGTTTCTTAAATATGTTTTTGCAAATCTTAGAGCTTTTTTATTGGTGTGGAAAATACTGAGAGCTTAACAACTTTTACAATCTCGAACTAAAAAGAAATTTTTAATGTAGAGAGAGCTTTTAAGAACCCATTTTCAGCCATATCTTTTAAAGGAAGAATGTTGGAATTAAAAGGTCAGATACTTATATAAACTTTGTACGAAGCTTCGACATCTTTTTTAATTATTGATCTTAGAATTTTGAAAGATTTGTAATTTGTTTGTCCCCGATTTCTTGAGCTTTGACCATGCTACATGTTTTTCCCTCGCAAGTCTAATGACCTCCCTGTGCGACAAATAGATGATTTAGCTTAGCAGACACCCCACGAAGCAACTGTTCTATCATTACGAAAATCCCGTTTGATTAATTCGAGCCAACCCTGTCGTTGTCAAGTCGTGTCGCGTCAAAGCGGCCACTCGTCTGCGGGTGTGTCGGTGTCGAAGAGGCAAACCGCGCCGCCCCCGATACCAAGAAATATATTCGCGGCCGAGATTAAATTTTCCGCGATTGGAAAATGTTTTCGTGTTCTATTTTCCCCGGTATTTCTCGTCGGCGTTCTATTTTTATTTCCGGTTTTTCTCGTACGTCGTTAGCTAATATAGCGTCGGGGCGCCCTCACAATGCCGAAGACATGCAAGGGGCACCGAATAGCGCCCAGCCGAGCATACATTCTACAGATATTTGCAAATCAATACACACACGAGTACTTTACTTTGGCCTCATGCCTCGCTTGCTAACTCTAGTGTAAGATTACACAGTGCCATTTGCGAAATTTCTGTAATTTATGTAAACTCACTACCGTGAAATCTCCTGCGTTCGACGAGATTCGCTCTGCTCCGGAAAGGATCCGGTTCCACATCATAATAATCATATAAAGAATTTTATTACGCAGACATCGGAACGGATAACGCTGAAAGGTAACCCGGACAGGGCCGGAATAAACACGAATCGAAACAGATGCGCCCGAGAGGCCGAAAGGACGGCCGAGGTCCGTTCTCGCGCTTCTCTCGGTTCTTGTTTGTTCGACAGCAGAGGACGTGAGACGGATGTCCGGCTCAAGCCGTTTGTGCTTCCCGTCTGTTGGTCTCGGCACCAACACGCATACGTACTACATGTCGTAGATCCGTATCGCGATGGATTTTGACCTAGTGGTTTTCGTAGGGAACTTTCGACGCGCACGCACTATTTTAATTACGTTGCGTTTAGTGGCGTTTAACATGCGAACACGTATTGTACAGATGCGTTCCGGGTGCGTGTTCCGAACGGGAAATGGCGGCGAAGAACTTGCGGTTGGCGATGGGTGCACTTTCACAAAGGAAAAATGGGTTTCGACGGAAATGGTTTAATCGGCGCGGGGTGGAGTTGAATGCCGAAACGCGGCCAAGTTGCCAAAAATTGCGTGGTTCGTGCGATGGGTTGGTGAGGAATGCGGGCTTTCATGGAGGTGTTGGATCCCTCTGCTCGGGCTGAAAATTTACTTCACTTAAAAGTGTATAAAATTTGGGGCCTCTGGAAAATTCCCGGTCTCCAGATGGTCATAATATCTTGTCTTTAAAATAATTTGCAAGAATCTCGGGAATCTTTCTGTGTATTTTTCTTGAAGCAACTTGGAAGGATCTGGGAGTATCCTTTCTTTATTTTAGAAAGAACTGAAAAGATCGCAAAAGCTCTTAGCACTTTGGGTTCGAAAAAAATTGAAAAAAATCTCGAAGGTCCTTTGTTTGTGTGTGTTTTTTTAAGAATTTTAAAAAAATTTGAAGATTCGATATTTATATTTTGGTGGCAAAAATTTTAAAGTATGTTAGGAGTCCGTGGCGTTTTGTTTTTTAAAGATTTCAAAGTGGCTCCTAACGATTTATTTGGTTTCGAAAAAATTTGAAGGAAGCTCGGGGATTTCTAGTGTTTTTTTTCTTTTTGTAGGAATTTTAAAGAATTTTGAGGATCCACTGTTTTAATTTTGAAAACATTTAAAAAATCTCAGGCCCACGACATTTTGATTTTGAAAGAATTTTAAAAAATCCTGGAGGTCCCTGACGTATTATTTTTCAGACAAAATGTGGTGGTTTAATTAAAAAAAAAGAAAAATCTTCGGTGCTCCCAAGTGCTTTGATTTTGAAGGAATTTTAAAGGTTTTTCGGCCCACTGGTGTTTTTTTATGAGAATTTTAAAAAATTTTGGAGCATCCGATGCTTTATTTTAGAAAAAAATTTTAAGGATCTTAGGAATCTGTGGTGTTTTATTTTTTATAAAATTCAAAAATCACGGAACTTCTGGCGCCTTGATTTTGAAAAAATATGAAAGAATCCTGAAGGTACCTAGTGTTTTAGTTTTTATAAAAACTAAACATCTTAGGGCTGCAATTTTTATTTTGCAATAATTTTAAAGAAATCTTGAGGCCCTGTTGCAAGACCCTTGGGCTCTCCATTTTGTTTTATTTTTACCCAATTTTAAAATATCTCAGGAGCACTCAATGTTTTATTTTGGGAAAATTTGAAGAATTTTAGGAACCCTAGTGTTTTATTTTAAAGAATTCAAAGTATCCGAAGGCTTCTGGAACTTTGGTGTTGAAAAAATTTGAAAGAATCTCGAAAGTCCTTTGTTTGTT
This sequence comes from Zophobas morio, assembly GCF_036711695.1. Classification (NCBI taxonomy): domain Eukaryota; kingdom Metazoa; phylum Arthropoda; class Insecta; order Coleoptera; family Tenebrionidae; genus Zophobas; species Zophobas morio. Next base: position 844,324 of record NW_026972108.1, read on the forward strand.
TGTGTTTTTTTTTAAGAATTTTAAAAAATTTTGAAAGTCTCATATTTACTTTCTAGCAAAAAATTTAAAGTGTCTTGGGAATCCGTGGCGTTTTATTTTTTAAAGAATTCAAAGAGCCTCCTAACGATTTATTTAGTTTCGAAAAAATTTGAAGGAAGCTCGGGGATTTCTAGTATTTTTTTTCTTTTTGTAAGAATTTTAAAGAATTTTGAGCATTCACAGTTTTAATTTTGAAAACATTTAAAAAATCTCAGGCCCATGACATTTTGATTTTGAAAGAATTTTAAAAAATCCTGGAGGTCCCTGACGTATTATTTTTGAGACAAAATGTGGTGGTTTAATTAAAAAAAAAAAAGAAAAATCTTCGGTGCTCCCAAGTATTTTGCTTTTGAAGGAATTTTAAAGGTTTTTCGGCCCACTGGTGTTTTGGTTTTGACAGAATTTGAAAGAATCTTGGGAGCCTTATTATTAAAAAATATGAAAGAATTGCAGAGACTCCTTGCGATTTTGTTTCGAAAAGATTTGAAAGAATCTCGAGGGTTCCTGGTGTTTATTTTTTGGAAATATTTAAACGAATCTTGAATGTCTCTGGTGTTTTAGTTTTGAAAACAATGAAAGAACCTTAGAGACCCCAGAAATTTACATTTTGAAAGAGTTTTAAAGGTTTCTTGACGTCCTTGGTGTTTTATTTTTGGCAAAATTTGAAAAAATCTTGGGGTTCTCATGATGTTTTAAATTTTCAAGTACCTTAGGAGCACCAGATGTTTTATCTTTGGAGAAATTTGAAAATTTGAGCAAAACTTTGGGTACCTAGTGTTTTTTTTTTTGAAAAATCTGAAAAAATCTTGAGGGTCTTGTTTTTTTTTTTAATTGAATGAGTTGCAGGGGCTCCTTACGATTTTGTTGTCAAAAAATTTTAATGAATGTTGGGGGTTCCTGGTGTTTATTTTTTTGTAAATATTTAAAAGAATCGCGAAGATCCCAGGTGTTTTAATTTTGAAAAAATCATAGAACCTTAGGGTCTCCAGCCTTTCTTGACCCCTTTGTGTTTTGTTTTTAACAAAATTGGATCAAATCTTGGAGTTTCATTGATGTTTTATTTTTTAAACAATTTTCAAGTACCTCAGGAGCACGAGATGTTTTGAGTTTGGAAACATTTGAACAAAACTTTGGCAACTCAGTATTTTTTTTTAATTCAAATAGTCGCTGAGGCTTCTGACCCTTTAGAATTGAAAAAAATTTGAAAATTGAAAAAATTTTGCTGGTTCCTGGTGTTTTTTTGTGAGAATTTTAAAAAATTTTGGAGCATCCGATGCTTTATTTTAGAAAAAATTTGTAAGGTTCTTAGGAATCTATGGTGTTTTATTTTTTATAAAATTCAAAAATCACGAAACTTCTGGCGCCTTGATTTTGAAAAAATATGAAAGAAGCCTGAAGGTACCTGGTGTTTTAGTTTTGATAAAAACTAAATATCTTAGGACCGCCATTTTTATTTTGAAATAATTTTAAAGAAATCTTGGGGCCCTGTTAAAAGATCCTTGGGCCTCCGTTTTGTTTTATTTTTACCCAATTTTAAAATATCTCAGGAGCACTCGATGTTTATTTTGGGAAAATTTGAAAAATCTGAGAAGCCCTAGTGTTTTATTTTAAAGAATTCATAGTAACCGAAGGCTTTTGGAACCTCGGTGTTGAAAAAATTTGAAAGAATTTCGAAGATCTCTGGTATTTTTTTTCTAGAAACTTTCAAAAATGTTGAATATTCCGTTGTGTTTTAGTATTCAAAAAAATAAATAAATAAAAAAATGGTACTCCAGGCTTTTATTTTGAAAAAATTTTAAAGACTACTCATGTTTTGTTTTTAACAGAATTTTAAATTATATCAGAATTACCAAATGTCTTGTTTTTGGAACAATTTGGAAAAATCTTGGGTGCCCAAGTGTCTTATTTTAAAAGAATTCAAAGAATTGCAGAGGCTTCTTGTCTTTTGAAAAAATTTTAGGAAATCTCGGGGTTCCTGCGGTTTTTTTTTGAGCATTTTGAAAGTCCCTGGTAATTTAGTTAAAAAAAAAAATAAAAATGTGAGGAACTCTACGCATTTTAATTTTGAAAGAATTTAAAGGTTTCTTGGAGGCACTGGTGTTGTTTTTGAAAGAATTTGAAAGGATTTTAAAGTTCCTCATGAACAGACGATTTTTATTTTTGGTACTCCTTGCATGTGCGTTTCAAAAAATTTTAAAAAATTTCCATGGTCTCCGATGGTTTTTTTTGAGAATTTAGAGTATTTTCAGAGTTCTTTAATGTTTTAATTTTGAAGATTTTGATTTTGAATGAATTTTAAAGAATCCTAGGGGTTCCTGGAATTTTATTTTTAAGGGAATTTGAATTGAAAGTATCTTGGGGTCTCCATTGTATTTTATTTTTACCCAATTGTAAAATAAAATTGATAAATAATTGTATCTCAGGAACGCTCGATATTTTGTTTTGGAAAAATTTGAAAAAATCTGGAGATTCTCATGGTGTTTTATTTTTTGAACAATGTTCAAGTACCTCAGGAGCACCAGATGTTGTGTCTTTGGAAAAATTTGAACAAAACTTTAGTAACCTAGTATTTCTTTTAAGAATCCAAAGGATCGCAAAGGTTTCTGACCCTTTAGAATAAAAAAAAATGAACTTTGAAAAAAATTTGCTGGTTCCTGGGGTTTTTTATAAGAATTTTAAAAAATTTTGAGTCTTTGGTGTTTTAGTTTTGAAAAAATTAAACAATTTTAGGACCTCCAGCATTATTGATTTTAAAACAATTTTAAAGGTGTTTTTTTTTTATCAAATTTGACTGAATCTGGGGTTCCCTATGGTATTTTATCAATTTTAATGTATCTCAGGAGTATCCGATGTTTTATTTTAGAAAAAAAATACGGGATCTTGGGAGTCTGTGGTGTTTTATTTTTTAAACAATTCAAAAAATCGCGAAACTTCTGAAGGCACCTAGTAAAGAATTTTATAGAATTCTGGGGGTCCCTGGTGTTTTATTTTAAAGAATTCAAAGAATCCGAAGGTTTATGAAAATTTAGTATTGAAAAAATGTTTTCCTGGTGTTTTTTCGTAAACATTTTCAAAAATCTTGAGTGTTCCGTGCTGTTTTAATTTTGAAAACCGTGACAGAACCGTGGTATTTTGATTTTGAAAGAATTTTAAAAAATCCAGAGGGCCCGTGGTGTTTTAATAAATAAAAAATTAAAAAAAAATTAGGTGCTCCAGATTTTTATTTTGAAAAAATGTTAAAGGTTTCTTGGGACCAGTCGTGTTTTGTTCTTGACATAATTTTAAAATTATATCAAGAGCATCAGATGTCTTGTTTTCTGAGAAATTTGGAAGAATTTTGAGTGCTCAAGTGTTTTAGTTTTAAAGAATTCAAAGAATTACAGAGGCTTCTTGTCTTCTGAAAAAATTTTAGGAAATCTCGAGGGTTCCTGCTGTTTTTTTTAGAATCCCTGGTGTTTTATTTTCGAAAAAAATTAAAAATTTGAGGGACTCCACGCATTTTAATTTTGAAAGAATTTAAAGGTTTCTTGGAACCATTCGTGTTGCTTTTGAGAGAATTTCAAAGAATCTTGCTGTCCTCATGAAGTTTTATTTTTAAAACACTTTTAAAGTCCTCAGAAATAGCCGATATTTTATGTTTGGTAAAAGTTTAAAGAATTTTCGAAAAAATCACACAATCTCCTTGGTCTCCAATGGTTTTTTTTTGATAATTTACAGAATTTTCAGAGTTCCCCATTGTTTTAATTTTGAAGACATTTGATTTTGAATTAATTTTACCGAATCCTAGGGGTTCCTGGAGTTGTGATTATTTTTATTGTTTCTGGCCAACAAAATGTTTTTTTTTTCTAATATTTTAAAAATAAACGTAAAAAATTATTGGTATTCTTATCTTGGTAGATGGATATTCACTGTTTCGAAGAATTCAGAAGAATCTAGAACAATCTGAAAGAGTCTGCAGGGATCTGAAATTATCTGGGAAAATTTGAAAGAATCTGAAACGATATGAAAGGTGAAAAATTCTGAGAGTATCGAAAAAACTTGAAATCATCTGAGAGAATTTAAGATTTTTTTCAAATTCTTTGGAAATTTTTCAGATTCCTTCGAACTTTTCAGATTCTTTCAAAGAAATTTTCAAGATTGTTTAAATTTTTTAGATCTGTTCAGACTGTTTCAGATCCTTCCAAATCCTTTCAGATTCCTGCAGACTCTTCAATCTGGGAGAATCTGAACGATTTTGCAGGACTCTGAAGCGGTGTGGAAAAATTTAAAAGCAAATATTATTATTAAAATCCAAGGAATCCTAGAGAGTCTGAGGGAATCTAACAGAATTTTAGCGATTCATAAAGAAAACTGACAGAACTTTTGAGAGTCTGAGAGAATTTTGAAGAATTTCGAAGAATTTATAAGAATCAAATAGAATCTAACAAAAAACTGGAAGAAATTGGAAGAATTTGGAAGAATCTGCAGGCATCTGAAAAATTTGAAAGAATCTTTCGGATTCTTGACGGTGTTTGATAGAATCTAAAAAAATTTGATTGAAAACAAACCGGAAGCATCGAAAAGCATCCGGAATAATCAGAAAAGTCATTTGTAAAAATATGGAGGAATTTGAATGAATCTCAGAGAAATTGCGAGATCGGAAAGAATCTGAGAGATTCGGAAAGTATTTGAAGGAATCTGAGGAAACCTCTGGGAATCTGTGAAAATCTCGAAGAATCCTGAAAAATCTGGAAGAATTTGGAAAAGTCAATAGGACCTCAATAGAATTCAAAAATTGGAAACAATGTGAAACAATTCGAAATCACCGAAATAATCCGAAAGAATCCGAAAGGGAGAATCTTAAAAAAAGGAAAGAATCTGAAAACATCTGAATGAATTATGAGAATCTGAGGGAATATGAAACTAAGAATTGGAAAGAATTAGAAAGAATCAGAGGGGATCGGAAAGAATCTCTAAAAAATCTTGAGCATCCTTGCTCCTCTGAAAATAAATAACGGTCTGACAGATAAATTTGGCTGGTCAGTCAATTCAAAACCAATTTTTATTTTGACGTTCGTTTTTGCTAATTTTTTCAAAATTGATATTTTCTTTAAAAATTCACTCACCTGAAACAACTATTTGAATTCGAATCTAATTTCAAGTTGTCGAAAAATTAATTAGTCGAAAGAATGTAAATTTTTTTCGAAGCTTTCAAAGAAAAACAACTTTTAGTAATAACAACTGTGCTTTTGAACACAATTTTGGATGATTTTTATTTTGAGAAAATAATTTTGACCTAACAGATCACAAGTCATAAGACAAATTCAAATAGGTAAGTGAAATCGGCAAGTTATAGTAGGGGAAGTCAGAAAATTAAATCCGAAAGCTCAGGACAAGGACACAATATTTTCTTTAAAAATTCACAGCGTGGAAATAATAGCAAGTTTGTTGTGATTTTAGCAATCTAAGAGCGTTTACGCTTATCGGGCACCAATTTTTCGACGTTTCGAAATCTGCACACTCTCTCATGAAATTTGACATGGAACGAACTGCGCGTTACCAATAAAGTCCTCGACCCGTTTCGTACCCGGGGTGCAATTCCTCATGTTTTAAATAATATCACAAGCTCCATTAATTCGTCCGGGCCGCGATAACGATCGCATTGTGCATACGGTGGCTCGTCTCTTCGCACGACCCATAATGGTACGCGCATTTTAAATGTATCATGCACCAGTGGGCAGGTATGGCATAACCCTTTTTCCTTGTACCTCGCGACCAGACAATACTTGATTTGTGGGCCATCTGCATACACAACACAATAACCGGCATCCGACCCTCCGGTCCCCGTTTTTCGTCTTTTTCTTTTTTAATTAGCGCAATAAAAAACACTGAAGCGGTTGATGTACAAACAACCCCCGGAGGAAACCAGTAATGAAATACAATATGTGATGTTCAATAAGAGCATGTTGATTCGAGACATCAGGATTCTACGTTTCCATGACTACTCCAAGGTTCATTAGGTTTACTTTATGTGCCGACGTCTCTGTTGCGCGCAAACAACCGCGGTGTCCCTTTTCACGTGTGCTGGCTGGTTGCCGTATTTGCATAGGAAATGCGAGCCGGGCTGCACGTGGAATAGGCAAATGGGACGGGTGTGGCGGCGGCGGCGGCGGCGGAGGGACACAAAACGCTCGCTCGTAGCTACCTGGATTACATCTATTAACGGCCAACGCCACCCAGAAAACTTACATTCACAATAATAATAATAATAATAATAAAAGTTACCACAGAAAGAGCTGAGTACTCCACTTTAACAATGGTAATTCAACTGTCGAAAAAAAATTTGGGTGTTCCGTAGAGCTCGATACTTGGACCCCTGCTTTTTCTAAGTTACATTGAAAAATGTATAAATCGAGAAATTGAACAATCGAATAATCGAGAAATCAAAACATCAAGGAAAACAAAAAAATTAACGCAAAATCTAGAACTTAAAAATTGAAAAAGTAAAATACCTATCGAAAAATTGAAAAACCGAGAAATCGAAACATCAAAAAATGGAAAAATTGAAGAACCGAAACATTGCAAAATCCCAGAACTGAAATACTGAAAAACTGAAAAATGGAAGGAAAATTGAAAAATCGAAAAAGTGAAAAAATTCAAAACTGAAATCTTGAAAAACTGAAAAATGGAAAGAAAATAAGTGGAAGACATAGGGGTACTTCGAAACTGGTTCAAATTTTTGAAGCGTCTAAGAACCGATTTGAGATTTTTCTATTTTATTATTATGGTTTGTTTTTTCAACATTTTTCAAAGTCATTGACATGTCCAGGGAATTTGTAGTTTCTCGAGTGGGTAATACTTCTCAGGAATTTGGTGTTTCAAAGTTGGTGTGACTGACAATTTTTTGACATATTGACTTCCCTCGGTTTCAACGGTTTTGGATCTATGTCACTTAAGGGATTTATAGTTTCTGAACTGATTAACGTTCCACAGGATTTTGGTGTTCAGATTTGGTGATTTTGATTTTTTTTTTATATTTTTGACATTTTTACTTCTTTAGGATTTTGTCTTATTTTACATCTTTGATATTCTCATATTTTTGACATGATTGATAAAAGAGTGACATTGTGGAAGACGCTCAATTTTGAAAGTAAATAAAATACTTCTTCTTACATAAAAAAAATTATTTTCACACTTTCAATCGATTGAAAAAGAGAAAAATTATTGAGCGGACTTCGAAGACCTCTGACACTAACTTAAAAATACTCTTATCTATGTCACTTAAGGGATTTATAGTTTCTGAACTGATTAACGTTCCACAGGATTTTGGTGTTCAGATTTGGTGATTTTGATTTTTTTTTTTATATTTTTGACATTTTTACTTCTTTAGGATTTTGTCTTATTTTACATCCTTGATATTCTCATATTTTTGACATGATTGATAAAAGAGTAACATTGTGGAAGACGCTCAATTTTGAAAGTAAATAAAATACTTCTTCTTACATAAAAAAAATTATTTTCACACTTTCAATCGATTGAAAAAGAGAAAAATTATTGAGCGGACTTCGAAGACCTCTGACACTAACTTAAAAATACTCTTATCTATGTCACTTAAGGGATTTATAGTTTCTGAACTGATTAACGTTCCACAGGATTTTGGTGTTCAGATTTGGTGATTTTGATTTTTTTTTTTTATATTTTTGACATTTTTACTTCTTTAGGATTTTGTCTTATTTTACATCCTTGATATTCTCATATTTTTGACATGATTGATAAAAGAGTAACATTGTGGAAGACGCTCAATTTTGAAAGTAAATAAAATACTTCTTCTAACATAAAAAAAAATATTTTTACACTTTCAATCGATTGAAAAAGAGAAAAATTATTGAGCGGACTTCGAAGACCTCTGACACTAATTTAAAAATACTGTTATCTATGTCACTTAAGGGATTTATAGTTTCTGAACTGATTAACATTCCACAGGATTTTGGTGTTCAGATTTGGTGATTTTGATTTTTTTTTTATATTTTTGACATTTTTACTTCTTTAGGATTTTGTCTTATTTTACATCTTTGATATTCTCATATTTTTGACATGATTGATAAAAGAGTAACATTGTGGAAGACGCTCAATTTTGAAAATAAATAAAATACTTCTTCTTACATAAAAAAAATATTTTCACACTTTCAATCGATTGAAAAAGAGAAAAATTATTGAGCGGACTTCGAAGACCTCTGACACTAACTTAAAAATACTGTTATCTATGTCACTTAAGGGATTTATAGTTTCTGAACTGATTAACGTTCCACAGGATTTTGGTGTTCAGATTTGGTGATTTTGATTTTTTTTTTATATTTTTGACATTTTTACTTCTTTAGGATTTTGTCTTATTTTACATCTTTGATATTCTCATATTTTTGACATGATTGATAAAAGAGTAACATTGTGGAAGACGCTCAATTTTGAAAGTAAATAAAATACTTCTTCTTACATAAAAAAAATTATTTTTACACTTTCAATCGATTGAAAAAGAGAAAAATTATTGAGCGGACTTCGAAGACCTCTGACACTAACTTAAAAATACTGTTATCTATGTCACTTAAGGGATTTATAGTTTCTGAACTGATTAACGTTCCACTGGATTTTGGTGTTCAGATTTGGTGATTTTGATTTTTTTTTTATATTTTTGACATTTTTACTTCTTTAGGATTTTGTCTTATTTTACATCTTTGATATTCTCATAGTTTTGACATGATTGATAAAAGAGTAACATTGTGGAAGACGCTCAATTTTGAAAGTAAATAAAATACTTCTTCTTACATAAAAAAAAATATTTGGACACTTTCAATCGATTGAAAAAGAGAAAAATTATTGAGCGGACTTCGAAGACCTCTGACACTAACTTAAAAATACTGTTATCTATGTCACTTAAGGGATTTATAGTTTCTGAACTGATTAACGTTCCACAGGATTTTGGTGTCCAGATTTGGTGATTTTGATTTTTTTTTTTATATTTTTGGCATTTTTACTTCTTTAGGATTTTGTCTTATTTTACATCTTTGATATTCTCATATTTTTGACATGATTGATAAAAGAGTAACATTGTGGAAGACGCTCAATTTTGAAAGTAAATAAAATACTTCTTCTTACATAAAAAAAATTATTTTTACACTTTCAATCGATTGAAAAAGAGAAAAATTATTGAGCGGACTTCGAAGACCTCTGACACTAACTTAAAAATACTGTTATCTGTGCCACTTAAGGGATTTATAGTTTCTGAACTGATTAACGTTCCACAGGATTTTGGTGTTCAGATTTGGTGATTTTGATTTTTTTTTTATATTTTTGACATTTTTACGTCTTTAGGATTTTGTCTTATTTTACATCTTTGATATTCTCATATTTTTGACATGATTGATAAAAGAGTAACATTGTGGAAGACGCTCAATTTTGAAAGTAAATAAAATACTTCTTCTTACATAAAAAAAATTATTTTTACACTTTCAATCGATTGAAAAAGAGAAAAATTATTGACCGGACTTCGAAGACCTCTGACACTAACTTAAAAATACTGTTATCTATGTCACTTAAGGGATTTATAGTTTCTGAACTGATTAACGTTCCACAGGATTTTGGTGTTCAGATTTGGTGATTTTGATTTTTTTTTTATATTTTTGACATTTTTACTTCTTTAGGATTTTGTCTTATTTTACATCTTTGATATTCTCATATTTTTGACATGATTGATAAAAGAGTAACACTGTGGAAGACGCTCAATTTTGAAAGTAAATAAAATACTTCTTCTTACATAAAAAAAATTATTTTTACACTTTCAATCGATTGAAAAAGAGAAAAATTATTGAGCGGACTTCGAAGACCTCTGACGCTAACTTAAAAATACTGTTATCTATGTCACTTAAGGGATTTATAGTTTCTGAACTGATTAACGTTCCACAGGATTTTGGTGTTCAGATTTGGTGATTTTGATTTTTTTTTTTTATATTTTTGACATTTTTACTTCTTTAGGATTTTGTTTTATTTTACATCTTTGATATTCTCATATTTTTGACATGATTGATAAAAGAGTAACATTGTGGAAGACGCTCAATTTTGAAAGTAAATAAAATACTTCTTCTTACATAAAAAAAAATATTTTTACACTTTCAATCGATTGAAAAAGAGAAAAATTATTGAGCGGACTTCGAAGACCTCTGACACTAACTTAAAAATACTGTTATCTATGTCACTTAAGGGATTTATAGTTTCTGAACTGATTAACGTTCCACAGGATTTTGGTGTTCAGATTTGGTGATTTTGATTTTTTTTTTTTTATATTTTTGACATTTTTACTTCTTTGGATTTTGTCTTATTTTACATCTTTGATATTCTCATATTTTTAACATGATTGATAAAAGAGTAACATTGTGGAAGACGCTCAATTTTGAAAGTAAATAAAATACTTCTTCTTCCATAAAAAAAAATATTTTTACACTTTCAATCGATTGAAAAAGAGAAAAATTATTGAGCGGACTTCGAAGACCTCTGACACTAACTTAAAAATACTGTTATCTATGTCACTTAAGGGATTTATAGTTTCTGAACTGATTAACGTTCCACAGGATTTTGGTGTTCAGATTTGGTGATTTTGATTTTTTTTTTTATATATTTTTTACATTTTTACTTCTTTAGGATTTTGTCTTATTTTACATCTTTGATATTCTCATATTTTTGACATGATTGATAAAAGAGTAACATTGTGGAAGACGCTCAATTTTGAAAGTAAATAAAATACTTCTTCTTACATAAAAAAAATTATTTTTACACTTTGAATCGATTGAAAAAGAGAAAAATTATTGAGCGGACTTCGAAGACCTCTGACACTAACTTAAAAATACTGTTATCTATGTCACTTAAGGGATTTATAGTTTCTGAACTGATTAACGTTCCACAGGATTTTGGTGTTCAGATTTGGTGATTTTGATTTTTTTTTTTTATATTTTTGCCATTTTTACTTCTTTAGGATTTTGTCTTATTTTACATCTTTGATATTCTCATATTTTTGACATGATTGATAAAAGAGTAACATTGTGGAAGACGCTCAATTTTGAAAGTAAATAAAATACTTCTTCTTCCATAAAAAAAAATATTTTTACACTTTCAATCGATTGAAAAAGAGAAAAATTATTGAACGGACTTCGAAGACCTCTGACACTAACTTAAAAATACTGTTATCTATATCACTTAAGGGATTTATAGTTTCTGAACTGATTAACGTCCCACAGGAATTTGGTGTTCAGATTTGGTGATTTTGATTTTTTTTTTTATATTTTTTACATTTTTACTTCTTTAGGATTTTGTCTTATTTTCCATCTTTGATATTCTCATATTTTTGACATGATTGATAAAAGAGTAACATTGTGGAAGACGCTCAATTTTGAAAGTAAATAAAATACTTCTTCTTACATAAAAAAAATTATTTTCACACTTTCAATCGATTGAAAAAGAGAAAAATTATTGAGCGGACTTCGAAGACCTCTGACACTAACTTAAAAATACTGTTATCTATGTCACTTAAGGGATTTATAGTTTCTGAACTGATTAACGTTCCACTGGATTTTGGTGTTCAGATTTGGTGATTTTGATTTTTTTTTTATATTTTTGACATTTTTACTTCTTTAGGATTTTGTCTTATTTTACATCTTTGATATTCTCATAGTTTTGACATGATTGATAAAAGAGTAACATTGTGGAAGACGCTCAATTTTGAAAGTAAATAAAATACTTCTTCTTACATAAAAAAAAATATTTTTACACTTTCAATCGATTGAAAAAGAGAAAAATTATTGAGCGGACTTCGAAGACCTCTGACACTAACTTAAAAATACTGTTATCTATGTCACTTAAGGGATTTATAGTTTCTGAACTGATTAACGTTCCACAGGATTTTGGTGTTCAGATTTGGTGATTTTGTTTTTTTTTTTTATATTTTTGACATTTTTACTTCTTTAGGATTTTGTCTTATTTTACATCTTTGATATTCTCATATTTTTGACATGATTGATAAAAGAGTAACATTGTGGAAGACGCTCAATTTTGAAAGTAAATAAAATACTTCTTCTTACATAAAAAAAAATATTTTTACACTTTCAATCGATTGAAAAAGAGAAAAATTATTGAGCGGACTTCGAAGACCTCTGACACTAACTTAAAAATACTGTTATCTATGTCACTTAAGGGATTTATAGTTTCTGAACTGATTAACGTTCCACAGGATTTTGGTGTTCAGATTTGGTGATTTTGATTTTTTTTTTATATTTTTGACATTTTTATTTCTTTAGGATTTTGTCTTATTTTACATCTTTGATATTCTCATATTTTTGACATGATTGATAAAAGAGTAACATTGTGGAAGACGCTCAATTTTGAAAGTAAATAAAATATTTCTTCTTACATAAAAAAATATTTTTACACTTTCAATCGATTGAAAAAGAGAAAAATTATTGACCGGACTTCGAAGACCTCTGACACTAACTTAAAAATACTGTTATCTATGTCACTTAAGGGATTTATAGTTTCTGAACTGATTAACGTTCCACAGGATTTTGGTGTTCAGATTTGATGATTTTGATTTTTTTTATATTTTTGACATTTTTACTTCTTTGGATTTTGTCTTATTTTACATCTTTGATATTCTCATATTTTTGTCATAATTGATAAAAGAGTAACATTGTGGAAGACGCTCAATTTTGAAAGTAAATAAAATACTTCTTCTTACATAAAAAAAAAAAATTATTTTTACACTTTCAATCGATTGAAAAAGAGAAAAATTATTGAGCGGACTTCGAAGACCTCTGACACTAACTTAAAAATACTGTTATCTATGTCACTTAAGGGATTTATAGTTTCTGAACTGATTAACGTTCCACAGGATTTTGGTGTTCAGATTTGGTGATTTTGATTTTTTTTTTATATTTTTGACATTTTTACTTCTTTAGGATTTTGTCTTATTTTACATCCTTGATATTCTCATATTTTTGACATGATTGATAAAAGAGTAACATTGTGGAAGACGCTGAATTTTGAAAGTAAATAAAATACTTCTTCTTACATAAAAAAAATTATTTTTACACTTTCAATCGATTGAAAAAGAGAAAAATTATTGAGCGGACTTCGAAGACCTCTGACACTAACTTAAAAATACTTTTATCCCCACAGGCGCGGATCGGGGGGGGGGGGGGTAATGGATGCAATTGCCTCCCCCGACACACGACCGAGGTACTTTATTTTGACCAATTTCAAAATTTTGAAATCGAATTTTTATTTTGTAAATACAGTACAACCTCTATAATCCGTATTCACGATTATCTGAACATCCAGTAATCCGAACAGAGGCTATTTGAAGTCGATGCTTCTTTAATCCGAACAAAAACTCTGCTATCTTGGAAACACGCACCTACTTGCAAAAATGACGCAAGATCTTTCTACATATGTTGTAGGGAATATTTTGAAAATTACGATTTCAATTTTCGTATTCTTTTGACATATTAATTTTAATATTCGAGATAATTATTATATTATTCAAACACAATTTAGACACTGTAGAGCAAACAAGGCTTATCGCCAAATCGAAAACTTAATAATTGAAAAATTGAAACATTTTAAATGAAAAAAATCGGTAAACCGAAAAATTGAAAAATCTATAAATCGAGAAATTGAACAATCTAAAAGTTAAACAATTTAAAAATCGAAGAAATGGAAAACCAAAAAATGAACTTGAAAAATCGAATAATCGAGAAATGAAAACACCAAGGAAAACAAAAAATTAACGGAAAATCTAGAACTTAAAAATTGAAAAATTAAAATAGCTATCGAAAAATTGAAAAACCGAGAAATCGAAACATCAAAAAATGGAAATATTGAAGAACCGAAACATTGCAAAATCCCAGAACTGAAACACTGAAAAACTGAAAAATGGAAGGAAAATTGAAAAATCGAAAAAGTGAAAAAATTCAAAACTGAGATCTTGAAAAACTGAAAAATGGAAAGAAGATTGAAGAATCGGAAAAGTGAAAAAATCCAAAACTGAAACATTGAAAAATTCGGAAATCGAAAAATTGAAAAATCACAATTGAAGAAAGAATTGAAAAATCAAGAAATAGAGAAATGGGAAAATCAAAAAATCAGTTAATCGAAAAATTGAAAAATCGAAAAATTTAGAAACGTCAAAAATTGAAAACTGAACAATAAAAAAATTTGAAAATCGTAAAACTGAAATATCGGAAAATTGAGAAATCGAAAAATGAAGAAATTCGAGAAACCGAAAATATGAAGAATCGATAAATTGAAAAATCCCAATAGTAATATTTCGAAAAATTGAGAAAACGAAATCGAGCAAAACTGAAGTATGTATCGTAAAGTTAATAAATTGAAAAACTGAAAATTTTTGAAAAAAAAATCGTATCAAAAACTAAAAATTCAAAAAATCGAGAAATTGAACAATCAAAAAATCAAAACATTGAAATCCCAGTAAGTTGATAAATAGGAAAATTTAAAAAACAAAAATTTTTAAAATCCAGGAATTGAACAACAAAAAAAATCTAAGCCTGAAAACTCAGAAAATCGAATGATCGAGAACTCAAAACATCAAAGAAAACAAAAAATCTAAAATTTAAAAATTCGACAAATTGAAAAATCATGGAACTGAAAAATCGAAAAGTCGAGATAGTGAGAAATCTAAAAACCTAAAACTTTAAAAACTGAAAAATTAAAATATCGAAAAATTTAAAAACCGAGAAAACACTATCAAAACTTTGAAAAATTGAAGAAACGAAATATTGCAAAATTCCAAAGCTGAAATATTGAAAAACCTAAAAATGGAAAAAAAATTAAAGAGTCGAAACAGTGAAAAAATCCCAAACTGAAACATTGAAAAATTGAGAAATGGAAAAATGGGAAAATCAAAAAAATTGGTCTAAAGAGTTTAGACAGTACTTCCCTCGCTATCGGAAACGTGACGACTGCATGCCTATTATGTTTTTTTTTCACATTAGATTTCAAAGCATTCGGTTTTGTGGTTCCTGATTAAATCAATAAAATAAATTTGCTCATTGATTAAATTTTTTGAGTCAACCTGTATATCCGAATCCAAAAAATATGAATGGAATGATAAATTTCAAGAAGAGACTCATCATATTTTGTAGATTTTAAATCGGATTATACGGCAAACTTTTGAGCTGACGTCATCAATTTTTTGGAGAAGATAACCAAATATATTTTGACTAAAAAATTATTATGGTCTTTATAACCTTAAAACATTTGCAAGATTTCAAAGCATTGGGTTCTGTAGTTCCTGATTAACTCAATAAAATAAATTTACGCATTCATTAATTTTTGGGGTCATCCTGTATATGCAAATCCAAAAAACATGAATGGAATGATAAATCACAAAAAGAGACTCATCATATTTTATACAATTTAGATAGGATTTATTCAGCAAAATTTTGGGTTGGGATCATCCATTTTTTAGGAGGGATGAGCAAATATATTTTGATCAAAAATTGACCATACTTATGATAAATTTAAAACATTTCCAAGATTTCAAAAGCATTCGGTTTTGTAGTTCCTGATTAAATTGATAAAATAAGTTTGCGTATTCATCAAATTTTTTGAGTTACCCTACATATCCGAATCCAAAAAATATGAATGGGATGATAAATTACAAGACGAGACTCTTCATATTTTGTACATTTTAGATAGAATTTATTCAGCAAAATTTTGAGATGACGTCATCAATTTTTTAGAGGGGATAAGTAAATATATTGTGATTAAAACGGTCCTGGTTTAATAACAAAAAAATATTGTTCGTCTATGAAACAAGCTCGTCTTAGACAAAGTATTCGTAAAAAAAATATGTCTTAAAAAAATGTACGTATGCTGGTCCCGACTGCGATTATGGTTTAAATATTTTTTAGAAAATCCTGTCATGGATGTAGAAACATTTGTGACAGCCAAAGAGGTTTTTTCGAGAAAATTATTTTTGAATTTAGACCAAATTGAAATAGACACTAGGCAACAGGCACATTTGGGCAATAGAAAGAGAAATTAGGGTTACGGCTTCAAATTTTGGACGTATTTACAAACTTAGACCGACTACAGCAATAGCTAAAACTGTGGAGTCTCTGTTGTACAGTACATTTAGAGGTAATAGTCATACATACTATGGACAGCAAAGTGAGGAAAAATAATAATACATATAGTCTTCTTTGAACCATGCAATGACTTAAGTACTTGTTTCACATGTAGAGAAATAACCATTTTGCAATGAAGGTTCGCCCTGACGCAAGACGAATAGAAAAAATTCGTCACAATTGGGACAGGGTGGGTGGGCGGGGCATATATTTTGTCTCTGTTTTTCTTAATATACGCAATTTCGGTAAATTCAACTCTACGATCAAAATCATCCTCGTTTAGCTCTTGTACCAAATAGATTTTGTATGGGTGAAACTTTTCTTTTTAGAGTAGAAACAATACCGGCTATGTTTTGACTTTTTTCTTTCTGTCCAGGTCGAGTTTTTCAGCTTCTTCACTTTTCACTTCCCCACCTCTTTCCGTTTAATAAATGAGTACTTGGGCTAATTTCATGTTCAAAGCTTGCTTTACAGTTATCCGGACGTGTGTGAGCTCGCCATCCATCTCGTCAATAACAGGTATCTATTATACCGGGCGTTCCCGTCCGTAAATGGTCATATCGGCTCAGGTAGCGGGAAAAATTGAAAAATGATCGTGTGTTAACCTCGAATTTCGAGGCGGGGAAGTAGCGATATTTTCATTTAATCAAGGAGCGAGGACGCAATTCTCGCACTGACACACGGCTGAAGAGATGGCCTCGTTCGCCTCATATACGCGAACTTATATAATATCACTTTTCTAAAGGATCTCGATAGATGATATATCCCGCGCTGTCATCGCGCCTTGCCAGACGTATTCATCCCTTTTGAATTATTGCCACTGAATAAAATTTATTACAATTTTTCCGTGCATTTCAGATTAGATATGTGAAATATTAAAATCATATTATCCCGCCTATACGGGGCTCAAATATTACAGCCGAACACATCAAAGGGGTTTTACGCCGCGACGCCCATCGACGCCAAATCCCTCTTCTATATCATTTACAGATAGCGCCTGCTTCGCGAAATACGCTCTTAGATTAGGGAGGCGGGCTCACCTGAGATGAACGTTATTAGCAAAATCAGCCGGCGTGGCCCTAAATAGAAAGTAAATATTGCCGAACGGGGATCCGAAATCTATACTACATTCTGTGCGCTTTCTACAGCCAATTCATACAAATTTAGAAAATTCATAAACTTCTCGAGTACATTTTTGAATACTTTCTTTCTGACTGAAATGGAAAATAAATTACTTTAAATAAGAATAAATAAAAAAGGAAGATGACATAGTTACCTTTGAAAATAATTTTAATTTGACGTGTAAGGTGTTTCTTGGTGCATCTAAGTGAAGTTACGGTGCCAACAGTAGTGAATGATTTTTAATAACACCTGTACGTGCTCGCTGCGCTCACATTCTGAAAGTTCATTTTTTAAAAATTGTGCTTCATAATTTAGCTTCTCAAGGTCATCAATACACATATTTTTTTAATACACCTGAACGTGCTCGCTGCGCTCGCATACTAAACGGTTTTTTTTTACCATTTAGTCTCATAAAAATGATTAAAAAAGATTCTCAAGGAACCTATCTTGTATCTATGTTGCAATAATAAATCACTAGACTTAATATTTTAAAGAAATAAACTTTAGAATGCGAGCGCAGCGAGCACGTTCAGGTTGTTGGGGTCTCTCCGAATTTAGTAATTACAAACATTTTCAAGATTAACTTTTTTTAGACACTAAAAAATTCTGTTATTAATAATATGTAATTTAGCTTGAAAATTGAAAAATGCAAACATTGAAAACTCAAAAACGGAAATATCAAAGAATTTTAAAAATCGAAAAAATTGAAAAATCGGAAACGTGAAAAATAGAAAAATTGGAAAATTAAAAAACTGAAAAATAGAAATCCAGAGGTCGAGCAATCGAGAAACGGGAACATAAAAAATCCAAAAATCGGAATGTCAAAAAGTCAAAAAAATCAAGAAAACAGAAAGTCAACAAATCAGTTAGTTAATAGAGAAATGGAAAATTTAGAAACGCCAAAAATTAAAAAACCAAAAAATTGAAGAATCGTCAAATCGAAAATCGAGAAATTAATGAATAGAAAAATCCAAAAATTAAAGAGTTAAATAACTAAAAAATCCTAAAACTGAAATATCGAAAACTTGACAAATCGGAAGTTGAAAAATGCAAACATTGAAAAGCCAGGAACGGAAAAGAAAAATCGGGATATCGAAAATTGAAACAAACAATAGAAAAATTGAAGAATCAAAACTTCGAAAAATCCAAAAACGGAAATGTCAAAGAATTTTAAAAATGGAAAAAATCGAAAAATCGGAAACGTGAAAAATATAAAAATTGGAGAATTGAAAAACTGAAAAATAGAAATCCGGAGGTCGAGCAATCGAGAAATGGTAAAATGAAAATCGGAAAGTCAAAAGGTCAGAAAATCAGGAAAACGCAAAGTCAACAAATCAGTTAGTAGAGAAATTGAAAACTTAGAAACGCCAAAAACTAAAAAACCAAAAAATTGAAGAATCGTCAAATTGAAAATTGATAAATTGAAAAATCGAAAAATTGAAGAGTCAAATAACTGAAAAATCCTAAAACTGAAATATCGAAAACTTGAAAAATCGGAAGTTGAAAAATGGAAACATTGAAAAGTTAGAAACGGAAAAGAAAAAATCGGGATATCGAAAATTGAAACAAACAATCGAAAAATTGAAGAATCAAAATTTCGAAAAATCACAAAAAGGAAATATCAAAGAATTTTAAAAATTGAAACAATTGAAAAATCGGAAACGTGAAAAATATAAAAATTGGGGAATTAAAAAACTGAAGAATAGAAATCCAGAACTCGAGCAATCGAGAAATGGTCAAATAAAAATCGAAAAGTCAAAAAGTCAAAAAATCAAGAAAACGGAAACTCAACAAATCAGTTAATAGAGAAATTGAAAACTAATTAGAAACGCTAAAAACTAAAAAACCAAAAAATTGAAGAATCATCAAATTGAAAATCGAGAAATTGATGAACTGAAAAATCGAGAAATTGATGAACTGAAAAATTGAAAAATTCAAGAGTCAAATAACTGAAAAATCGAAAAATTAAATTTCGAAAACTTGAGAAATCGAAAAATCCAAAAACGGAAATAGCAAAGAATTTTAAAAATGGAAAAAACTGAAAAATCGGAAACGTGAAAATAGAAAAATTGGAGAATTGAGAAACTGAAAAATAGAAATCCAGAGGTCGAGCAATCGAGAAATGGTCAAATGAAAATCGGAAAGTCAAAAGGTCAAAAAATCAGGAAAACGCAAAGTCAACAAATCAGTAGAGAAATTGAAAACTTAGAAACGCCAAAAACTAAAAAACCAAAAAATTAAAGAATCGTCAAATTGAAAATTGAGAAATTGATAAATTGAAAAATCGAAAAATTGAAGAGTCAAATAACAGAAAAATCCTAAAACTGAAATATCGAAAACTTGAGAAATCGGAAGTTGAAAAATGCACACTTTGAAAATCCAAAAACGGAAAAGAAAAATCGGGATATCAAAAATTGAAACAAACAATCGAAAAATTGATGAATTAAAATTTCGAAAAATCCAAAAACGGAAATATCAAAGAATTTTAAAAATGGAAAAAATTGAAAAATCGGAAACGTGAAAAATATAAAAATTGGAGAATTGAGAAACTGAAAAATAGAAATCCAGACGTCGAGCAATCGAGAAATGGTCAAATGAAAATCGGAAAGTCAAAAGGTCAAAAAATCAGGAAAACGCAAAGTCAACAAATCAGTTAGTAGAGAAATTGAAAACTTAGAAACGCCAAAAACTAAAAAACCAAAAAATTGAAGAATCGTCAAATTGAAAATTGATAAATTGATAAATTGAAAAATCGAAAAATTGAAGAGTCAAATAACTGAAAAATCCTAAAACTCAAATATCGCAAACTTGAGAAATCGGAAGTTGAAAAATGCAAACATTGAAAAGCCAAATACAGAAAAGAAAAATCGGGATATCGAAAATTGAAACAATCGAAAAATTGAAGAATCAAAATTTCGAAAAATCCAAAAACGGAAATATCAAAGAATTTTAAAAATGGAAAAAATTGAAAAACCGGAAACGTGAAAAACAGAAAAATTGGAGAATTGAAAAACTGAAAAATAGAAATCCAGAGGTCGAGCAATCGAGAAATGGTCAAATGAAAATCGGAAAGTCAAAAGGTCAAAAAATCAGGAAAACGCAAAGTCAACAAATCAGTTAGTAGAGAAATTGAAAACTTAGAAACGCCAAAAACTAAAAAACCAAAGAATTTGAAGAATCGTCAAATCGAAAAATTGAAGAGTCAAATAACTGAAAAATCCTAAAACTGAAATATCGAAAAACTGAGTAACCAGAAGTTGAAAAATCGAGAAAGAAGAAAATTGGTCAAAAGCTGTTTGGGCAGAACTTTCTTCGCACCTAAGTTTTTACAAGATTAATAGGGGCAAAATCAGTTCTATCTTAACAAGTACTAGACCCGCCCATCCGCCCCCTATTTTCCCAAAGAATATATCATTTTCCGAAATAAATCTTATCTTAGCAAGTACTGGCCCCGCCCACCCACCCTTTACTCTCTTAGAAGGTATGTCATTTGCCAAAATCACTCTTATCTTAACAAGTAGTAGCCCCGCCCACCCACCCTTTACTTTCTTGGAAGGTATGTGATTTGCCAAAATCACTCTTATCTTACCAAGCAGTAGCCCCGCCCACCCGCCCCCTATTTTCTCAGAGGATATATTATTTGCCAAAATAAGACTCATGTTAAGAAGTACTAGCCCCACCAACCCGCCTTTTGTTTTCTCAGAGGGTAGTACTTGCTCAGATAAGACTGATTTTGGCGAACATCATACCCCCTGAGAAAATAGAGGGCGGGTGGGCGGGGCTAGTACCTGATAAGATAACAATGATTTTGGCAAATGATATACCCTCAAAGAAAGTAAAGGGTGGGTGGGCGGGGCTAATACTTTGTAAGATAAGAACGATTTTGGCAAATGCTATACCCTCTGAAAGAATAGAGAGCGCATAGGCGGAGCTAGTACTTGATAAGATAAGAATGATTTTGGCAAATGATATATCTTCCAAGAAAGGAAAGGGTGGGTAGGCGGGGCTAATACTTTGTAGGATAAGAACGACTTTGGCAACTGCTATACCCTTTGAGAAAATAGAGGGCGGGTGGGCGGAGCTAGTACCTGATAAGATAAGAATGATTTTGGCATATGATATACCCTCTGAAAAAATAGAAGGCGGGTGGGCGGGGCTAGTACTTGATAAGATAAGAATGATTTTGGCAAATGATATGGCTTCTAAGAGGAAAGGGTGGGTGGGCGGGGCTAATACTTTGTAAGATAAGAACGACTTTGGCAAATGCTATACCCTTTGAGAAAATAGAGGGCGGGTGGGCGGGGCTAGTACCTGATAAGATAAGAATGATTTTGGCATATGATATACCCTCTAAGAAAGTAAAGGGTGGGTGGGCGGGGCTAGTACTTTGTAGGATAAGAACAATTTTGGCAAATGCTATACTCTCTGAGAAAATAGAAGGCAGGTGGGCGGGGCTAGTACTTGATAAGGTAAGAATGATTTTGGCAAATGATATATCTTCTAAGAAAGGAAAGGGTGGGTGGGCGGGTCTAGTACTTGATAAGATAAGAACGATTTTGGCATTACCCTCTGAAAAAATAGAGGGTGGGTGGGCGGAGCTAGTACTTGATAAGATAAGAATGATTTTGGCAAATGATATATCTTCCAAGAAAGGAAAGGGTGGGTGGGTGGGGCTAATACTTTGTAAGATAAGAACGACTTTGGCAAATGCTATATCCTTTGAGAAAATAGAGGGCGGGTGGGCGGGGCTAGTACCTGATAAGATAAGAATGATTTTGGCAAATGATATACCCTCTAAGAAAGTAAAGGGTGGGTGGGCGACGCTAGTACTTCCTAAGAGAATACTGATTTTGACAAATGCCTTACTCTCTGGGAAAATGACATATCCTCTAACAAAATATGGGGCGGGTAGGCTGGGCTAGCACTTGCTCAGATAAGACTGATTTTGCCCCTTTTAAACTTGTAAAAACTTGTTAAATTTAAAAAGTGTTAAATTACGATTTTTAAACACCTTTAAATTTTACAAGTTTTACAAAATTAATAGGGACAAAATCAGTTTTATCTTAAAAAGTATTAGGCCCGCCCACCCGCCCCCTATTTTGTCAGAGGATACGTCACTTGCCAAAATCAGTCTTATCTCATCAAATACTAGGTCCGCCCACCCGCCCCCTATTTTCTCAGAGGATATGTCATTTATCAAAATAAGATAAGTCTTGTTTTGGCAAATGACATATCCTCTCAGAAAATAGGGGCGGACGGGCGGGGCTAGTATTTACTCAGATAAGACTGATTTTGGCGAACGTAATAACCTCCGACAAAATAGAGGGCGTGTGGGCGGGGCTAGTACTTACTAAGATAAGACTGATTTTGGCAAATGCCATACCTTCTGAAAAAATAGGGGACGGGTGGGCGGGCCTAATACTTGTTAAATGTAAAATGTGTTAAATTGCAAGTTTCCATAGTAACGAGTTAAATTACTAAATCTGATTGGATGTTTATCCTTTTACTCGTATAAACTCAGTTATTAATTTTTTTGACTCACCCTGTTTAAGCAAATCTAAAAAATGTGAATGCAGTGATAAATCACAATATAGATAGACTGATCATATTTTGCATATTTTATTTAGATTTATCCGGCAAAATTTTGAGATGACGTCTTCAATTTTTTGGAGAGAATAAGCAAATATATTTTGATTAAAAAATTATTATGCTTGGCATAAATTTAAAACAACTGCAAGATTTCAAGGCATTCAGTTTGGCAGATTCAAAATTAAATTGCAAAATGTTGTTTTATAAGTTTGATTTAAACTACATGTGTAGGACTATATTAATTTATACAATTTAAAACCCATTTACTATATACAATTTTGAACTGACGTCATTACATTATTGGTAGCAATGATTAGACAAATTTTGGTTAGCGTTTTACCATCTACATGATATTGCTAATATTAAATACAAAATTAGACAACCATCGGTCGAAAAGTCGAAAAAACGAAAATTTTAAAAATCGAAAAATTGAAAAACCAAAAACCTTAACAATCGAAAGATTGAAGAATTGAAAAATTGAAAAATCGAGAAATCGAAATGTCGGAACAATCGAAACATCAAAAAGTCGAGAAATCGAGAAATCAGAAAATTGAAAAATCGATTAATTAACAAATCGAAAATTTGGAAACGCCAAAAATTGATAAATCTTAACGGAAGTATCGGAAAATTTGACTTAACCTGATCTGAATTGACCTGATTTGACTTGAACTCAGCGACAACGTGAAGCTACTTTTTATACAAAATATAGTAATTTTAATATTTTAACTGAAGCATACAATTACAATTACTTTAGCCAGTTTTGGTTATTTAAAAAAGATATTTTCATGTAGACACATTCTAAATTCCATTTTATACTATACAGAATTGTGTGAACAAATTAATTTGAATAAAAGTGTGCTCGCTGCACGCCCATTCTGCATGTGCTTTGCTTAATTAATTTAGTGTAATAAAAACATTTATGAATGAACGGTTAACAAGACTACTTAATTTTTGTTAGTATAATTCTCAAATTTTCCCTGTTAAGGTAAATTACTCTAAACAAAATTATTCTCAATAATTTAGCTTCTCAGGGACACCAATAAATAATTTTCTAAATTACAACTGAACGTGCTCGCTGCGCTCGCATTCTCACCGTTTTTTTTTAACAGCTTACTTTCATAAAAGTGATTTAAAAAATCTCAGGGAAGCTGACTAGTTTTTGTTGTTATTATAAATCACTGTCAGAACGTTTTGAACAATTTGCGCTTCATCACAAGAACTTTGAATTTTTATGTAACTTATTAAAACTTGGAAGTGTCAATAAAAGTGAACTTTTGGATAATTGTACTAACTTAAAAATGTACATGAAGAAATTCAATTTTTACCTTCCCTTCTAAAAAATGAAGAAGACGAACCTATCGACGTTATAAAACGTTATATCAAAGACAATCACAACGAATGTTTATACCACAATTTATTTTTAAAACTTTCTTAACATCACCTGTGACGATGTACAACACATAATTCCGAATTCCATGATTTTTCCTCTTTTAACGAAAATATTTTTAAAAATTCTTTGAATTACATGAAACACAGTGTTGGATTCAAAGTTAAGTCATTACGTTATAGCGGCAAAAAAGCCTTGCCCCACGAAACTAACAGAATCCCAATTTTTTCCCACAAGCTAATGTGCAGCGCTCGTGGCGATTCTCCGTTCCGTATTCCGCGGCTATTAACCTCCAGATTGCGCACAATAAAAAGGAAATTAATAACTTTTATGACCCGATGGGTATCGCGATCTTGATTAA
Source organism: Zophobas morio (assembly GCF_036711695.1). Lineage (NCBI taxonomy): Eukaryota > Metazoa > Arthropoda > Insecta > Coleoptera > Tenebrionidae > Zophobas > Zophobas morio. Next base: position 868,988 of record NW_026972108.1, read on the forward strand.
TCCTTAATCGCGCGTTCGCCCGGTAACCCGTAATCATAATAGCGCCAAAACAATTAAAACCAGCGAATATCGATCCGGTAATCGGTTAATAGAGGTGATAACGTCCCAAACAATCATATTAAGTTTCTCTTAATAAAATAGTCATGAATTCGTCGGTGCGCTATTCGAAATTACACCGTTAACGTAACAGCGCGGTTCTAATGATAAATCATGTGGAAATTTCATGAATAATGAAGGACTTTGTAGCCGTCAATTACGCCACGGCGTATGACATTATTTTTCGTGTTAAACACGTGTATTTTTCCCCAAATTTTTCTCGGCACAATTAAGAGGAGGGGGCGGGATAGGCGATGGCGATTTATCGATTCGAGGGGCCGGGTAGGGGGTGTAGTGTGTGGGGTAGGGGATGTGTCGTGCAGGGAATGATGCATTTTTCATCAGCCACCATTTCTTCCAAGTTGCGGTGAGCTCACACGGAAGTCGAATCCAGACACAAATTCGTAAAAAAATTCTAAGTATGTTGTCGAATAATGCGGTTATTCCGCATCAATCTAACCTAATGTCATAGTTAATGACACGATAATCCAACTTGTGCCTCTTCCGCCATTCGAAATTGTGCATACCAAATTTCGACCAAACAAAAACCCAGTAATGAAGATTAATGACCACAATTACCCAGGAAAAAAGGTAGCAGTCATAAATTAATTTATCGTGGTAAATTGCCATTATTATTTACCGCGGGACAATTATCAACATTCTTCCTCCCGACTGATATGTTAATTAGCGACATTAAAAACCAACATCTTTACACAATAATTGTGGCACATAATGACATTAAAGGAAACCGCACTAGGGGTAATTATAATTTCTCGATGTTGGAAAAAATCAATTTAGACGTAACTCTAACAACGCACAACCCGTTTTATAACATGCAGACACACCATGTATGGGTAATAACCACACACTTGAATAATTTCCGCCATAATTACATACTTTTCCGCAAAAGAGCGCTTTTTACGCATTTCTGCAACTCGTGACAAATGGTCGCGCTGAAGAAACCCGCCCCACTTCCGGGAGGGAATTAACTAACCTCAAAAAAGAGCGCCACCTGGCGACTTCCTGCTCATTTAAATATGTACAAACAAAAACAATAAACCAACAATTTGCTTCTCTCAAAACAACCTTTTCGTTTTTAATTTATTTTTAATTATAAATAAACCATTTGTTTTCACAAAATCACCAAATCCGATCACTATATTGTCACTGATTTTTGGTCAAAAATGGAAACTTAACCTCACACCGCACCAGCGCCCCCTGTGGCCCGTCCGACGGACCTCTCCGCGCACACTAGATGCAAACAGCCTCCCTCTTCACGCGCGACTATCGCAACCCTTGACTCTCAACCCTTTAAGGGTCGATGACGTGTCGGGGTGCGATGGCCGCGCTGCAGTTCCGCCTCGCCGATTGTTTTAGGCCCTTCCACAATACGCAACAATGCGTGCAGGGCCGGCCCTTTGTCCATTGTCGGGCTGGCAGGCCCAATGCGTGCGAAGGGTGTTCACCGGACGTGCGGAATCATGTGTGAGGGTCGTCATGGCAACGGCACGTGGGAAGGGCGGCCGCGTGCAGGGCGGTTTTCCGTAATTTGTTTAAATGGTGACGTCATCACTAAAATAAGTCATATTGGTGTTATCTTAAACTCGGAGCTTGTAAAAGCTTAAAAAATTTGTCGTGTCCTGAGTTTTCGAAATTCGTGTCACCCCCTTTAATTTTCCCCCAAACCGATAATTTTTCCGGTAAATTATAGACGTTTTTTTCCCGCATCACGTGCGCCGCACCGAAATGGGCGCAAGGTGGAATATTAGCCATAAAAATCCCAGCCCGTAAAAATCCACCCAGCCATACGTGATTCACCTAATTACCTATTTATACGAAAACACACAATCGATACCGTTAACAGACATCAAAGACAGCGTGCGTGACTGGGTTGGCCCGTCTTGGCGCGCGCCTGCAGCGTATGCAACCAAGAATACGGCGCAAGGGCGCGATCCATTAAGTCGTGAGCGTATCGACACGGAAAGGGCTCGCAACATTCCCGCTATTTCGAACGCAAACCCCAATTTGAATATGTAAATATAATTACCTAATGTGTCAGAAAGTTGGACATGCGAACAATTAAGGCAGGCCGGCCCACAGAAATGGGTTGGCAGCACTTATCTGAAGTGCTCGCTTGAATATTTCATCCCAAGACGGCTCAACAATCGTCAAGTGGGTTTGAGGAATTCCGATGAAATATGCATGAATGCCACATAAATTAATATTAAGCAACGTTGTCAACACTCAGACAACACAATTGTGGAGATAATCGGGCAGCGGTGCGATAATTGCGCACGTGACGGGGCTGGGCCAATGACACCGGACCACGTGGAGAGCGGAGACGACACTAACAATCTGCGAACTGTAAAGCTGGGTCTCAGCCCGAATGGACAACTTACAGGGATTTGTGTATTGTGGGTTGCATAGACAACGACAATTCACAAATTTTAAAAATGATTAAAAAATTCGGGAACCCTAAATAAAAACACAGAAATTTCGTTTTTCAATTCAGAAATTAATATCAAAGTTTAGTCTTAAAGCGTGGAAATTCGATTGCAATTTTTGATTTTAATCCTGAAATGATTGTTTTTCAAGACCTTAAAAGCTTTAGTTACCGAAAAAGCATGGCGATTATGGTAAAAAATCGAAATTTCAAATCCAACATAAAGAAATTCTGGTGAACTTTTTAAAATCTCAAACTAATCTATATTTGGAAAATTATAGTTAATTTTTTAATTCTAAAAGTAATATAACTCCCGAGACGCTATATCTTTGGAATAAGCACGTCGAAATCTATATCCAGGAGTTTTTTGAGAATTTTTAGACAACTTTTTCAAAATCAAAATTTTTCACCTTCTTTGGAATTTTGGAATTTTTCGTCAAACTGATTTTTTTTCTAAAATCTTGCTCCGGGACCATAAAAGCACTATATTTTTGGAATCAGCATGTCGAAATCTGTATCCCAGAGTTTTTAGACAACTTCTACAAAACCAAACTTTTTGAAAATTAAAATTTCGCAATTTTTCCACCATCCTCAAAATTTAAACAAAAATATTTTCTTGTACATTTCAACCTCCAGAAATTATTTTCGCCCTTATTTCTTTCATAATTCCACCATTTTTCTAGAATCGACCATTGAAATATGATTTTTTTTTGTTTTTTTTTATTGCATTTCAATCCGAATATTTCTAAAATCTTGCCCCGAAAGCAAAAAACGCTATATTTTTGGAATCAGTACGTCGAAATCTATAGCTCATAATTTTTTGCGGCTTTTTTAGACAAGTTTTTCAAAACTAAAATTTTTTGATACCGTCTTATGAAAATTCTTAAATTATTTAACCACCTTCAGAATTTAACCAGATATATATTTTCTTGTACATTCGACCTCCAGAAATTACTTTCGGCAATGACTAACATTTTTCCAAAATTGTCCATTGAAAAATGAATGTTTTTAATTTTTTTCAGAATTTTTTGAAAATTTATAGACTTCTTCAATGAAAATTTCGGAATTTTTCTACCATCCTCAAATTTTCAACAAATATATTTTCTTGTACATTTCGACCTGCAAAAATTACTTTCAGCGATAACTAACATTTTTCCAGAATTTTCCATTGAATTGGTTTATTGGATTTTTTTTAAATTGCATTTCAAGCCAAATATTTCTAAAATCTTGCCCCGAGACGATAAAAACGCCATATTTTTGGAATCGGCGCGTCGAAATCTATAACCCGGAATTTTTTGAGGATTTTTAGACAACTTTTTCAGAACCAAAAAAATTTCACCAAAAATATTGAAATATGATGAGTATTTTGGATTTTTTTTTTCAAATTTCATTTTAAACACAATATTTGTAAAATCTTGCTCCTAGAGTGTCTAGACCATAAAAACGCTATATTTTTGGAATCAGCACGTGGAAATCTATATCCCAGAATAGTTTGAGGATTTTTAGACAACTTCTTCAAAACCAAAACTTTTCAGCGAAAATTTAGCAATTTTCCGACCGTCCTCAAAATTTAAACAAAAATATTTTCTTGTACACTTCGACGTTCAGAAATTACTTTTCCCCCATTTCGATAACTCTAATATTTTTTCAGAATCGCCCACTAAAATATGGGTTTTTTTAATTGAAAAAAAAAACATTTCAAACCGAATATTTCTAAAATCTTGGTCCGAGACCAAAAAACGTTATATTTTTGGAATCAGCACGGCGAAATCTATATCCTACAATTTTTTGAGAATTTTTAAACAATTTTTCGAAAGCAAAATTTTTCATCTTCTGAATTTTTTTGAGAGAAATTACTTTTGAGGTCATTTCTTGGATAACTCCACCATTTTTTTAGAATCGCCCACTGAAATACGAGTTTGTTGATTAAAAAAAAATCATTCAAGCCAAATATTTCTAAAATCTTGCCCTGAGACCAAAAAACGCTATATTTTTGGAAATCGAATCGAAATCTATATTCCAGATTTTTTTGTACATTGCGACCTTCAGAAATTATTTTCGCCCTTATTTCTTTGATAACTCCTACCATCTTTCTAGAATCGCCCATTGAAGTATCAGTTTTTTTGTTTTTTTTGTTTTTTTTTTAATTGCATTATAAATCGAATATTTCAAAAATCGCTATATTTTTGGAATCAGCACGTCGAAATCTATAACTCGAACTTTTTTGAGGATTTTTTGACAACTTTTTCAAAACCAAAATTTTTCGATACTCCCTTATGAAAATTCCAAAATTTTTCAACCACCTTCAAAATTTAACCAAAGATATTACTGAAATCTGAGTGTTCCGGATTTTTTTTCAAACTTCATTTCAAACCGAAAACTTCAAAAAACTTGTCCCTAGAGTTCCTAGACCTTAAAAACGCTACATTTTTTTGAGAATTTCTAGACAATTTTTTCAAAACCAAAATTTTTCCAATATCCTAATGAAAATTTGGGAATTTTTCGGCCACCTTCAATTTCGAACCGAATATTTTTAAAATCGTACTCCTGGAGTCCCTAGGCCATAAGAATGCTATATTTTTGGAATTAGCATCTGGCAGAATTTTTTGAGAATTTCTACAACTTTTTCAAAACCAAAATTTTTTAATGAAAACTGCGGAACTTTTCCACCACCTTCAAAATTTAATGAAAGATATTTTCTTGTACATTTCGACCTGTAGAGATTACTTTCGGCCTCATTTCTTCGAAAACTTTACCATTTTCTAGAATCGCCCATTGAAATTTTTTTATTTCTTTTTAAATTTTATTTCAAATCATATATTTCTAAAATCATGCCCCGAAACTAAAAAAACGCTATATTTTTGGAATCAGCACGTCGAAATCTATAACCCAGAATTTTTTGAAAGATTTTCAGACAACTTATTCAAAACCAAAATTTTTCGATACCCCCTTATGAAAATTCCAGAATTTTTCAACCATCTTCAAAATTTAACCAAAGATTTTGAAATCTGAATGTTTCGGATCGTTTTTCAAACTTGATTTCAAACCGAAAACTTCAAAAAACTTGTCCCTAGAGTTCCTAGACTTTAAAAACGCTACATTTTTTTGAGAATTTCTAGACAATTTTTTCAAAACCAAAATTTTTCCTATATCCTAATGAAAATTTGGGAATTCTTCGGTCACTTTCAAAATTTAAGGAAACATATTTTCTTGTAGACTTTGATTTCCAGAAATTACTTTCAGCCTTATTTCTTCTCGATAACTCTACCATTTTTCCAGAATCGCATTCTGAAATATGAGTTTTTTGGATTTTTTCAAACTTCATTTCAAATCGAATATTTCTAAAATCTTGCCCCTAGAATCCCTAGGCCATAAAAACGCTAAACTTTTGGAATCAGCACGTAGAAATCTATATTCCGGAATTTTTTGAGACTTTTTAGACAACTTTTTCAAAACCGAAATTTTTCGAAACCTCCCAATGAAAATTTTGTAATTTTTCGAGCATCTTTGAAACTCCACCATATATTTTCTTATACATTTAGATCTCCCGAAGTTCTTTACGGCCTCGTTTCTTCAATAACTTCCACAATTTTTCCAGAATAGTCCTTTAAAATATCAGTTTTTCGAATTTTTTTGAAAAATTGCATTCCATACCGAATACATATTTCTAAAATGTCGCCCTGAGACAAAAAAACGCTATATTTTTAGAATCAGCACGTTGAAATCTATAACCCGGAATTTTTTGAGGATATTTAGATAACTTTTTCAAAACCAAAAGTTTTCGATCAACTTCAAAATTTAACCAAAGATATTGAAATCTGAGTCTTTCGGATTTTTCTTCAAACTTCATTTCAAACCGAATATTTCTAAAACCTTGCCCCTAGAGTCCCTAGACCATAAAAACTATAAATCTATATTCAAGAATTTTTTGAGGATTTTTAGACAACTTTTTCAAAGCCGAAATTTTTCGAAACCTCCGAATGAAAATTTTGGAATTTTTCGAGCAACTTTGAAACTCCGCCATTGACATTTTCTTGTACATTTCGAAATCCCGAAGTTCATTTCAGCCTCGTTTCTTCGATAACTCCCACCATTTTTCCAAAATAGTCCTTTAAAATATCAGTTTTTCGAATTTTTTTGAAAAATTGCGTTCCATACCGAATACATATTTCTAAAATGTTGCCTTGAGACAAAAAACGCTATATTTTTAGAATCAGCACGTCGAAATCTATATTCTAGAATTTTTTGAGGATTTTTAGATAACTTTTTCAAAACCAATTTTTTTTTAATTTCGGAGTTTTTTGACCACCTTCAAAATTTAACCAAAGATATTTCTTCTACATTTGGAACTCCAGAAATACTTTTGGCCTCTTTTCCTCGATAACTCCATCATTTTTCTGGAACCGCGTATTGAAATATGAGTTTTTTGATTAAAAAAATCATTTCAAACCGAAAATTTCTAAAATCTTGCCCTGAGACCAAAAAAACGCTATATTTTTTAAATAAGCACGTCGAAATCTATATTCAAGAATTTTTTGAGGATTTTTAGACAACTTTTTCGAAATCAAAATTTTTCACCTTATAAACATTTTGGATTTGTTTGACCAGCTTCATTTAACCAAAGATATTTTCTTCTACATTTAGACTTCCAGGAATTATTTTCGGCCTCATTTCTTAGATAATTTTATCAATTTTCCAGAATCGTCTACTGAAATATGAGGTTATTTTTTTTAAATTGCATTTCAAACCAAATATTTCTTAAATCTTAAAAATTTAAAAATTTCCCAAATTTTGCACCCACCATCAAAATTTAAACAAACATATTTTCTTCTACATTGTGACCTTGAGAAAATAATTTTACCCCATTTCTTCGATAACTCTAATGTTTTTCCAAAATCGTCCATCAAAATATGAGTTTTTTGATTAAAAAAAATAATAAATTTCAAACCAAATATTTCTAAAACCTTACTTGAGACCAAAAAACCTTACAGTTTTGCAATCAACACGTCGAAATCTGTTTTCCAAAATTTTTTTGAGGATTTCTGGACAAGTTTTTCAAAACCAAAATTTTTCGGTACTTCCTAATGAAAATTTCGGAAATTTTCAATCACCTTGGAAATTTCGCTAAAGACATTTTCTTGTACATTTCGACCTCCTGAAGTTTTTTTAGGCTTCATTTCTTCGATAACTGTTACCTTTTTTCAGAATAGCTCTTTAAAACATCAGTTTTCCGAGCTTTTTTGGAAAATTGCATTTCAAACCAAAAATTTTTAAAATCTTGCCTTGGGTTTCACGACGTTTCATGACTCCATGATGATGTAAAAATAAGGTTCCTGTTTCCGTCTGTCTGTCTGTCGTCTCCCGTGTATATCGATCTTATTATCCAAAACTATTGGTCTGATTGTTTGCAAGTGGCCACCAATTATCTGATCATTAACACACAAAATATTTGCCGACGCGTTTCGCCAACTACATTGGCATTATCTAGTTAAAAAACTGGGAGTCCTCCAACTCCACCAGTGACGTATGTCTTCAGTAGAATAGAGGAACGAATTATTCCGAACAACATTTCGGTAAGGACGTATGTCTATTCACTAGTGTATTCTCAAACAAACAAAATTGAGATGGTTTCATAGACTAGAAATACAGGAGTATATTGTTTTACAAAATTGAAATGGTGTTGACTCAGGAAAATTCTTCAACGTGCACTTTTCGAATGTACTGAATAAACAATTAGCAAACTATGGGTGAACATTTTCTGCATATCGATGAGTGACCTCAAAAACACGAAAACAGCAAAAGGTCGATAATAATTTTCAACTTAATTCCAGTAGCTAGACTCTTCTATGTCTTCGAATTTTACATTTGGGTCAACTATGTCCATCGCGGCCGCTTTGGTAATCGGTGACTTGCCCACTTTCGAACCATCTGCATCCGTTCCTGGACCGTGCAGGTGTACGGCGGTTAACCCGCTCTCACTTTCCTATTTTTTATGGGCTGTTTACATTCCATCTCGTCTGCGATGCATAAAATATGGTTTTAATGTCGCGTGGAAGCGACCACAATGGGTTTTTTCGGGAGGGAACGGGGTTATTGGGGGCGGCTGCGAGGGATTTGATAAATTGTGCATGCCGCCGAATCAGTTTTCTGTTCTTGGGGCTGGTTTTACCTTATTAGATTATTTCCAGTGTGTCGATATTTTTTTAGCGTTGGTTGGGGTTAGGCAACCAACAATACACATACGTGTCGAGTGCTAATTGCTGCGTTTTTTGCGAATTTGATTGGATCAGTGATGCCACACTTGGAATTTAGTTCATTTGCTGTCACAAGGATAATAAGTAGTCGAAGGTCGAGTCACTGCCACAGGAACGGTATTAAGTAATGACGGCTTTTATAATCGATCTTTGCTCAAGTGTATTGCAACTGAATAGCAATGCTCTGATTTACATAATCTTTGAGTTAATAAGCCATCCGTACATAGTTTATAATAACAACATAATTAACTTCATCTACTGACAGACTGAACTCCCATGTTGATGTTTTTACAAAAAACGTACCTTTAATAGTTTAGTAATATTGTAAACAAGCGTCGTTTCCTTCCACCAATCCCACAGCGGTCCAGCTCGTCCAGGTCGTCACCCTCCACCTCCCCAGAATAATAAACACATTACTTATGTGGCGATGTGTAATTTGCAGTTAGAGGTGTGCGCGTGGTCGTGACCGAAGATCGGTGGCCGGAGCGTGACTTCCGTCGCCAGCCTCTTCTTCGTGACGGACCATTGGTAATGTTGGCACGCCTGCACGGGGTGTTAATATTAACGTCCATAATATGTGACTTAGCGTACGCAGCACAGAATAGCGATCGCGCAGCGGCGCCTCGTCGCCACCACAACGTCGTTGCTGTTCGTCGGAAATAACGCCGGTGTGCGTACGGAGCCTTGCGCTGCCGTTTTAATTGGACGAATAACTGTACGTTACGAATGAGTACCGAAAAATGTGTGTACGTTTTTCACATTGTTCTGATTATCGTGAGATGATATCTGCGCCGATCTAAACTTATTATAATGAACGTGTCATTAAGCGGTTCCGTGCCAGTAATTTTGGTAATTAAAGCGACGACATTGTGTGGAAGATTCAATTTGAATAAGTCGGCACGAATCGGGCGAAAATGGCGGCGGAAAATGGACGGCTTAAAAATGCGCACAGTTTCATAAATAAGTCATTCCCAGAGCCGCCGTTTCGAAAAGTCTGATTTCTGATTACGACTACGGAGTAGGAAGTAATTATATTCCGTTTGAGTACCTAATGAGCAGTTATTATACTGCGGCAAAAGCATAATATGCAATTTATATTTATTTAATCTCCTAGTTAAATATTAAACATACAATAAAGTTTATAGGGGCTTTCCACGTCAGCACGACTAGTTGAATTTCATCATGTCTCGGGATTTGCACGAAAGCGTCTGCATTAAATATTACTCGGCAAGACGTGGTGTAAATCGTTTCAAACGTCATAATGAGATGATAATTGTTGCAAACACAAGGTAGTTAGGTTGTATTCGCACATTTGTGCACGCGAGGAGCAGAAACACGGAGATTCTTTCAAATTAATTCAAAATCAAAGAAAGGAGTCCCGAGATTCTTTCAAACTACTTCTAAAACCAAGCAAAAAAAAACTTAAATTATTGTACTCAAGTCTATGGTCGGTGTCTGTCGGACTATGGCAAAAAAGATTACAAAAAATTCAAAATAGGTTTATTATTAACATACCGAGATCTCAAAATATTTCACCATAACCATATATGTAGAATTTTTAAAAGAAGATGATCTGAACGAACAGGGTTTCATACACAACGTAAATTTCATAAAAAAGATTTTAGAAATTCATCTTCCAGAATATCTGTTTGCTGATATGATTAAAAGAAATGAAATAAACGTAAGAAACTTAAGATATGTTGATCCACGACTCGAAATTCACGTTCATTGAACTGCTAGATTTCAGTCTTTTTTCTCCTATTTAAAACCACATATTAACAATAATTTATTGATATACATATTTAAATGCATCTAGTTCTTGTATCATAAAGAGAATCAAGTCTGATATTTTATATGGTCACGACATCAATGTTAATGTTCGTCGATTTTAACGTTGATTATGTTTGTTAGAATCTTTTATTCATTTCGGTATTTTAATTTTATATTGTATGTTTAAGATGTATAATAAGTCTGACTTAAAATCGTAATTAGGGTTAGTCGGCATTCTAAGTTTTTACACGCTATTTTGATTATGCAATAAACTTATTCGTATTCGCATAAAACCAGATAAAAATAGATCCGGAGATTCTCTCAGAATATGTACTTCAAAAACACAACAAAAGTGGTCCCGAAGATTTTTTCAAACTATGCTTTGAAAACAAAACAAAAGGGATTACGGAGATTTTTCAAATGACTTCGGAAATCAGACGCAAGGAGACGTCGAAATTTTTCCAAACTTTTTTTTTTGCGTCACATTTTTTTGTGGATTTTTTTGTCGCTGCTTTTGTGGTCTTTTTATCGCTTTTTTGTCCTATTTTTTGGCGTTCTTTGTTTGATTTTCATAGTCAATCTCTTTCACCCTTTTTTTGAATTTTTAAACACCTTTTTGCCTCTTTTTTGTGTTTTTTCTTGTCGCTTTTTTCTTGTCGCATTTATTATCCAGTTTTTTAATCGTCTTTTTTTTTTTTCGCGTTGTTTTGGGACTTTTTTGTGTCAGTATTTTGTAGTTTTGTTCTGTTTTATTTACTTTTTGTGTGAAATTTTTGCTGCCTCGTCGCGTTTCTTGTCCTCTTTTTTAATTGCTCTTTATCGCCTTTTTTCGCCAACTTTTTGACACCTTTCATTCCACTTTTTTTTAAGATATTTTTTTGTTGCATTTTTATGGCCTTCTTTGTCGTTTTTTTGGGGGATTTTTCGCCACTTTTTGTTTGCTTTTTTCTGGTCTTTTCATCTCCTTTTTTCTGTGTTTTTCTTTGTCGCTGTTTTGTGGACTCTTCTTTAATCGCATTTTTTGTACACTTTTTGCCGCCTTTGCTTTTTGTTACATTTTCGTCTTTTATTTGTCTCTTCTTTGTCGCATTTTTTCTCTTGATTTTTTATTGCTTTTCACTTTTTTACCTTTTCTGTCATTTTTGTCACCTTTTTAGTCGCTTTTTTGTGGACCTTTCGCTGCCTATTTTGTGGTTTTCATTTTCGGTTTTTTCGCATTTGTTGTTTTTTTCCCGAACTTTTGCTCCATTTTTTGCATATTTTTTTGTGAATTTCTTTAGTGCCGTTTTTGTGTTTTCTCCCGTCGCTTTTTTCTCTTATGATTTTTTTTTACATATTTTTTTGACACATTTTTTCTTCCTTCCTTCCTTTCTTTTCTATTATTTTTATAGTATTTTTGTGATTTTCTTAATTTTTATGTCTACTTTTTGTGTTTTTTCGTCTCATTTTTGTCGTGTTTTTATCCACTTTTTTATCAATTTTTTTTTGCCCTTTTTGTAGACATTTTTATCGCATTTTCGTCCGCTCTTTTAATAGCATTTCATCACATTTTTTTTGTCGTTTTTCATGGACTTTTCGCTACCTTTTTATTTGCTGCTTTTTTGTAGTCTTCTTTGCTCTCCTTTTTCTGTATTTTTGTTTGTGTCTTTTGTGTGGACTCTTTTATAGCGTTCTTTATCCATGTTTTTAAAGGAATTTTTTATAGATTTTTTGTCGTCTCTGTTTTTTGTTACATTTTCGTTTGTCTCTGCTTTGTGGTTTTTCTTGATTTTTTGTCACATTTTTTAACCTCTTTTTTTATCGTTTTTTTACTTTTTTGACTTTTTTGTCACCTTTTTAGTCGCTTTTACGTGGACCTTTCGATGCCTATTTTTAGTCATTTTTTTTTGTTTTTTTTTATGAACGTTTGCTGCTTTTGTTTCATTATATTTTTTTGTGGACTTCTTTGGTGCCGTTTTTGTGTTTTCTCTTGTCGCTTTTTTGTGAACTTTTTTCATATTTTTTTGACACATTTTTTTGGATTTTTTTGGCGTATTTTTTGTGGCCTTTCTTTTCGATTAGTTTTTGTAGCCTTTTTCATCTGATTTTCTTGACTTTTTATGTCTCCTTTTTATGTTTCTTATCATTTGTTGTCGAGTTTTTATCCACTTTCTTATAAATTATTTTTATCCTTTTTTGCCGTTTTTTTTGTAGACATTTCGCTACCTTTTCGTTTGCTACTGTTATTATCTCCTTTTTCTCTATTTCTCTTTGTCGCTTTTGTGTGGACTCTTTTGCTACGTTCTTTATCCCCTTTTTTTTAATGGCAATTATTTGTAGACTTGTTGCCGCCTTTGTTTTGTGTTACAATTTCGTGTTTTGTTTGTCTCTTCTTTGTGGTTTTTCTTGATATTTTGTCACTTTTTCTGACCTCTTTTTTTATCGTTTTCTCGCTTTTTTGACTTTTTGTCATTTTTTAGTCGCTTTTTTGTGGACCTTTCGCTGCCTATTTTGTGGTTTTCATTTTCGGTTTTTTCGCATTTGTTGTTTTTTCCAGAACTTTTGCTCCATTTTTTGCATATTTTTTTGCGAATTTCTTTGGTGCCGTTTTTGTGTTTTCTCCCGTCGATTTTTTCTCTTATGATTTTTTTTTACATATTTTTTTGACACATTTTTTCTTCCTTTTTTCCTTTCTTTTCTATTATTTTTATAGTATTTTTTGTGATTTTCTTGACTTTTTATGTCTCCTTTTTGTGTTTTTTCGTCTCATTTTTGTCGTGTTTTTATCCACTTTTTTATCAATTTTTTTTGCCTTTTTTGTAGACATTTTTATCGCATTTTCGTCCGCTTTTTTAATAGCATTTCATCACATTTTTTTTGTCGTTTTTCATGGACTTTTCGCTACCTTTTTATTTGCTACTTTTTTGTAGTCTTCTTTGGTCTCCTTTTTCTGTATTTTTGTTTGTCGCTTTGGTATGTACTTTTTTATTGCGTTCTTTATCCATGTTTTTAATGGAATTTTTTATAGATTTTTTCTGTCAATTTTGTCACCTTTTTAGTCGCTTCATTGTGGACCTTTCGCTCACTATTTTGAGGTTTTCGTTTTCGGTTTTTTAGCCTTTTAGAAGTCAGCCAATTTTATCAATTTTTCGTTTCCTAATCGAGGCATCCCCAGTGCTTGCAATGACACTGATCTGGAGTCCAGCTTTTGTCTCCACCGCTTTGAAAACCAATCACTCATCAACAGCCCCCGTCATCAACATGTACATTTTTCCTTGTTGGTAGCAGCAGGGTGGAACACCTCCGCGCCACAAGGTGCCCATGCAGCCGTCCAACCACTCATTTAAATACCAGCTATAACCCTTCGGACGCACACTTGCGCCCCAATTACCCGAAATGAGAATGGTCTGGCCTGCGTGGGCCATGCAATTATTCAAATAACCCGAGTACCAGTTCTTACGTAATTGGATCGGGAGTCATATGTTAATTGAGGCGAGTGGACGATGACTGGACTCTTATTCTTGCAGCTGTCAGATCGGTCGCACCCTCCGGACACTGATTCCTCGCTCCGCAATTAGCTTCCGTATAGTTTTATAGCTACGATTCGATTTTATGGCCTTTGTTTTATTGTGGTACAAATTACGAAGTTGGGTTTTATCGCCGGTATTGGAAAGTGAAGAGCGTAATTGGAATGCTGGGAGGTCACTGACGCAAATCGAAAATAGCACGGGTTGTAATATAGATCATGTGGATCCTTGAGGTACACGCAAATGTTTTGAGCCTATGGGCGGATCATTTTTGCCGGTCGTCACCGAAGAAGGCGGTCCAAATCGTCCAAGGGCAGAATTTGTAGGTAGGCTCAAACTACAACGAAATTTACGTGTTGACCAAATTCTTACTCTGAATTAGTTTTAATTTTATAAATACCCTATCTAAAATGTTCAGAATGTGATGAGTCTATACTTGTGATTTACCATTCCATTAATATTTTTTGGATTTGTTTATACATACAGGGTGACTCAAAAAAAAATGACCGAGTCAATTTATTTTATTGAAGAAATCAAGAATTGCAAAACTGAATACTTTGAAATCTTGTCAATTAGTTAGAAAAAAAACCTGTCCTGCTCTAATAACATCGAAAATATGCTCAAAATCACACTAATATTAGGTCTAATTGTGCCGACCATAGCTATAAAATTCACATTAAAATAAGTCACGGACATTTTTTGAAGTGTACTACATTTCAAAAAGCAAAAAAAATGTTCAGTTTATAAACTTCATAATTTTGGTTTAAAGTTTATCAATCATATTTGACGCTTTATTTTATCCATTCCATTTGTTATCCTTTACTGCGGCCTCTCTTGGGTCGAGGTGTAACACCGGACCGAACGTTCTTCGACCGATAGGATAATTTATTACTTCCGACATCTTTTCGGTGACAAATTTAATCTTCGCATACTTCAGCGTAGTTAGTGAACTCGTTGTGACCACTGAAATATACAAAGAGTAAATTTTGAAATGGAACGAAAGTCGAAGAATACTTTCAAAGCCACGATCAAAATGTATTTGCTTATTTTCGCCCAAAAAATGCATGACGTCATCGTAAAATTTGATATGATGAGTCTATACCTGTGATTTATCATTGCAGTAATATTTTTTAGATTTACTTATACAGCCTGTCTCAAAAAAAGGTCACTTCGATTTTCGATTTTATTACTTTCATCGAATTAGATTTTTCAGTTTCCATTTTTCTATCAACTTTTCGATTTTATTACTTTCTAATTTTCTGATTTTTCAAATTTGCGGTATTTTGATTTTTCGAGTTTTCAGTTTTTTCGTTTTTTAATTTTTCGTTTTTTTGATTTTTCGATTTTTCGATTTTTAATTTGCCATTCTTTCAATTTTCGATTTTTCGTCTTTCCATTTTTAGATTTTTTGATTTTTCTGTTCGTCAGTTTTTAGACTTTGCAATTTTTTTGCATTGTTCGACTATATTTTACTTTCCGATTTTATTGATTTTTGAATTCTCGATTTTACGTTTTTAATTCTTCGATTTCCGATTTTTCAATTTTCCGGTTTTTAAATTCTTCTATTCTCGATTTTTCGATTTTCCATTAATCATAAAATTTTTCGATTTTTCGGTTGTTTTATTTTTCGACCTTCGATTTTTCAACTTTCGATTATTCGATTTTCCATTTTCTGATTTTACTATTTTTCGATTTGCGATTTTTCGATTTTCGTTTTTCCGCTTTTGTGGTTTTTCGATTTTTCTGTTTGTTTCAGTTTTTATGGGTCTGCAATTTGTTTTATTTTTCCATTTTTCGATTATTTTACTTTCCGACAGTTTGATTTTTGAATTTTCGGTTTTTCCATTTTTCGATTTGGGATTTTTCAATTTTTCGGTTTTTTAATTTTTCATATTTCGATTTTCGATTTTTCAGATTTGTGGATTTGTGTCCGTTTTTTCGATTTTTAGAATATTGATTAATCGAATTTTCGATTTTTGAGCATTTCGATTTTTCGATTATCATTTTTACGATTTTTCAAAATCTCGATATTCGAGTTTTCGATTTTCCATTTTTCAAATTTTCAATTTTTAATTTTGCTTTTTTCGATTGTTGCTTTTTAGAATTTTCCCTTCTTCAGCTTTTAGATTTAAATTTCGTTACTTTCCGATTTTCCACTTTTCGATTTTTTTATTTTTTTTCGATCGTCGTGTTTTCGATTTTCATTTTTCCGATTTTTTGATTTTTCAATTTTTAGGCCTTGTAATTTTTTTACTTTTCGCTTTTTCGAGTATTTGTTTCATCGATTTTTCGAGTTTTCGATTTTCGATTTTTCGGTTTGTCCATTTTCCGATTTTTGATTTTTAGATATTTTTCGATTTTTTTTGATTTTTCGATTTTTCTGTTCGTCAGTTTTGAGACTTTGCCATTTTTACTTTTCCACTTTTCTATTATTTTAGTTTCGGATTATTCGATTTTTGAATTTTCGTTTTTTTTTTCATTTTTCGATTTCCGATTTTTTAATTTTTCGATTTTTCGGTTTTTTAATTTGTCGATTCTCGATATTCCAATTTTCGATTTTTCGATTTTCCAATCTTCGATTTTTCAATTTCCAGTTTTCGATTTTCCACTTTTTGGTTTTACGATTTTTCGATTTTTCGTCAGTTTTTAGGCTTTGCAATTTGTATACTTTTCGATTTTTCGATTTTTGAATTGTGGACTTTTAGAGTTTTCAATATTATGAACTTTCGAATTTTCGGTTTTCCTATTTTTCGATTTTTGATTTTTCCATTTTTCGGTTTTTTGATTTTTCAATTCTCGGTTTTTCAATCTTGCAAATTTTCGATTTTTCAGATTTGTGAATTTCCAGTTTTTCGATCGACCTACGTATTAGATTCATTGAATTTTCGATTTTCGGTTTTTCCATTTTTAGATTTTTGATTTTCCAGTTTTGCCTTTTCAGATTTTCTGTTTTTCGCATATCTGATTTATCAAATTTTCGATTTTTCGGCTTTTCGATATTTGATTTTCGAATTTTCGATTGTTCAGTTTTCCATTTTTCAGCTTTTAGACTTCAATTTTTTTACTTTTCGATTTTCCAAATTTTCGAGTTTCAATTTTCAGATTTTCGATTTTTTGATTTTCTTTTGAAACCTTTGAATTTTTCCGTTTTGATTTTTAGAATTTTTGATTTTTAATTTTTCCATTCTTCGGTTTTTAGACTTCAATTTTCTTTCTTTTAAATTTTTCGATATTCTATTTTCCGCTTTTAAGAATTTTCGATTTTCAGTTTTCAGATTTCCGATTTTTAGAAAATTTGATTAGTCGAATTTTTGATTTTTCAATTCATGGATTTTTCTATGTTCAATTTTTCAATTTAAATTTTGCGATTTTCAATTTGTCGATTTTTAGAATTTTCGGTTTTTCAATTTTTCCATTCTCAACTGTTAGACTTCAATTTTGTTACTTTCCGATTTTTTGGTTTTCGATTTTCCAATTTTCAGAATTTTCAAGTTTCTTTATTCAGATTTTCCATTTTCCACTTTTTCGATTTTAGATTTTTCGAATTTTTGTTTTTCCAATTTTTTGCTTTTTCGATTTTTCTGTTCGTTTCAGTTTTTAGGCTTTGCAATTTTTTCTACTTTATATATTTTAATTATTTTAATTTCCGATTTTTTTTATTTTTGTTTTTGATTTTTTTAATTTTCAATATTACAAATTTTTGACTTTTCGATTTTTGAGGTTTGTGAATTTCCACTTTTCGATAGACCTAGGTATTTGATTCATTGAATTTTCGATTTTTTGATTAGCCATTTTTAGATTTTCGATTTTTACGATTTGTATTTTTAGATTTTCTGTTTTTTGCATTAGTGAATTTCAATTTTTCCGATTTTTGATTTTGCGCATATTTGATTAATCAAATATTGTTGCTTACAAAAACTTCAAAACTTCTACAATATTTCAAAGTATTCAGTTTTGCTATTCTTGATTTCTTCAATAAAATAAATTGACTCAGTCATTAACTTTTTTGAGACACCCTGTATAACCAAATCTAAAAAATATTAACGCAGTGATAAATCACAAGTATAAAACTCATCATATTTTATACATTTAAGATAGGATTTATTCTGCAAAATTTTGAGGTGACGTCATAAATTTTTTAGAGGGGATAAGCAAATATATTTTAATTAAAAATGTATCATGTTTATCATGGCTTTAAAACATCTGCCAGATTTCAAAGTATTCGATTTTGCAAATTCAAAATTAAATTGCAAGATATTGTTTTATAATTTTGATTTTTCTCCAAAAATCTGGACGTTTGGGATAAAAACTCAACACGGAGTCATAAATTACATGTGTAGCACTATGTTACTGTATACAATTTAAAACCCATTTACTATGCATAAATTTGAAGTGACGTCACCACATTATTGGTGGGGATGATTAGACAAATTTAATAAATTTGCGACATTTATGAAAAAAAAATCAGTTAACAAAAATGACACGTTTTTATTATTATGCCAGTTACATGTCACTCAACGACAATATCGTTTTTTTTAAGAGTATTTTATTTGAAAAAGTGATGAAATTTTTTATACGGAACAATTGGTCGAAAGATGTTAGAAAGCAAAATAATTCATGTCCGGACCATCGTTACTCACGAACGAAAGTGACTATTATTTTATGGGAACAACTACCTCCTAAATCTTCTCTGACAAATTCGAGAGAACTGCTGTGAACCATAAATATTTCTTACCAAATGTAACTACTGTCCGTCCCGTTATTGTCAATAAAATTTTATAGGGTAAAATGTGAATTTCGTTGTAGTTTGAGCCTACCTGCAAATTCTGCCCTTGAAGGATTTGGACCGCCTTCTTCGGTGAGGGCAGGCAAAAACGATCCGCCCATAGGCTCAAAACATTTGCGTGCGATTGTACACTAGTATTTGGTGTTCTAGTGGTACGATACGTACCTTTCACGGCGTTATTATAGCGCAGGTGTACTGCCTACAATGTGTTTTCTTTGTACGTACAACTACATGATATGTCAAATGTCAAAAGCAAGCAGCACAAAGCGTCTCGGACAAAAAGCCGCACCTGTTAGATAATAAGTCTCTTAATTATTAGTGTGAAATTCATCAAAATTATAACTTGTTAATTTTTTTCCGCTCATTTATTAATTTTTTCTAACGCGCTGCACCTGTGCTTATTTCTCTTCAGCGAGGAGTTAATTTCCGAAGTCACAAAAGCTAGTAAAAACGCTCCACCTGATAATTTAATTTCTCCTAAATTATATCAATTGAATGGAAGCATAATAAAAAGTCTAACGACTCCGTCGAAGGTACTAATAAAGTCTCATTCATGTTCCTGCCGCCTTCGGCTCCAATACATTACGGCTGATAGCACTAAATACACCTCTCCGAGTCGGATGAATAATAGAAAACATTAAAAAACAAACGTGTACTCTAATGGTACCACCGGCGTACCATATTTCATTCGGTAAGCGACTCAGCGGGAAGAATTTTTTGATAAATTGCCTTAATAACGCTAATTATAATAAACAGATGTCGGCGGAGCGAGTAGTGCGCCGGTACCGGCAGTACCGCCAATTCTTAATTACCCTCGCTAATGGCATCTCGCTGATTTAAATTCGTGTTAATTATGACCGATTGCGGCTAAATTGTGTTGTTTATGTAAAATTCCGGCAGTACCGAGGCGGCGCAGCTCTGTTATTAAAGTGTTTACATCGCGGATGATCACGGGGCGTGAAAATTCGCAGATACCGAATGTGGGGCCGTATATCTGTCGGGGAGGTCGCAAACGTCGAATATATCATCGTTTCGACGTATATCGGCATACCTTTAAGGGCTTATAAAACTCAAAATGCATATCTGGCCGTAACGTATCCACTAAATTCTGCATGTTCGGGAGCGGAGACTCCTTTATCGCTTAGCGCCAGAGTCCGTATTATAATGTGATTTACTCGGCGAATGGAACCGGGAAATATACGGCCACATCTCGCACGTTATTAGTTATAATAACTTATGTGACAGCGACGTTTGTGGGAATTGATTGGGGCGCCGGCCTGATTAGGCAGCCAGTAAAACGACCCTACACGACCGACCCCTAATACGCGATCATACTGCCATTAATTCAAGTGTTAAGTAATAAATAACAAAGTAAGTGTCTTAATTTCTGGTGTTTATTATTCATTTCATCTCATTTATAACGTTTCGACGGTGGAAACCGAATATCGGGTTTTCCATCAATTTTGTTAATTTCGTTACTCTGTAATTTACCTAAAGTTGTTTGAAACAAATTCGTAGCTCTCAATCCATCTGTTGGAAAGCGGACAAATAAAAAACATTTAATACATTTTTTTAAGTGAAATTTTTAATAAATGAAGCACACACACACAATTTCTCACTTTCATTTTTAAAATATAAGAAAGAACAGTTTGTTGGCCCGAAATATAATGGCCAGAAATACCAAAAATAATAATAAATGGGAAATTCATTGCTGCCTCGTAGACAAGCCACCCTTGGAAACGGATTAACAATTGTTTGAAAAATATGAATGCATACCTATATAAAGGCAAAGTTATGCCTGTATTTCTAACGAGTTTTTCCATTTGAAAATGGGAACAATGATCAACATTATTTCAGTAAAGTCACGTATGGCAATTCCGACACGTGCAGTATATACTGATAATAAAACACACGAAAAAACATTTAATTTTATTTATTTTTCAGATTTTGTAGTTTTTTATTTAATTTTGTGTTGAACGTTGTTCGTTAGTGTAACTTTACGTAAAATTTGGTAAAATGCAAGATTGGATTGTCCACAAAAGCATAATAAATGAAATCATTTCGTTAGTCTCAAAAATACATGCTTTATTACTATTTTTTCGTCAATTGTATAGTAAAATAAAAATTCAGATAGACAAAAAGACATTTTTTTTCCAATTTTTGTAATTATTGTGCTTTCTAATTATCAAAAAAGTTATTCGAGGTGTCCCCTTTTACCTTGTACATACAAAATTTGACAACAATCGGTCTAGTAGTTTCGGAGATTATCTGTCTAAAAAAAGTTGACACGGACGTCTTCTTTTTAAGTAGTTTGAAACAATCTGTGCGACCTTTTTTGTTTTGTTTTTTAAGTGGCTTGAAAGAATCTCTGAAATCCCTTTTGTTTTTTTTTCGAAGTAGTTTGAGAGAATCTTGGGGACTCCTTTTGTTCTGTTTTTGAAGTAGTTGGAAAGAATCTCGGAGACCTTTTTTGCAGTAGTTTGAAGGAATTCTTGGGGACTCCCTGTCTGGTCTTTGCAGTAGTTTGAAAGAATCTCGTTCTCATTTATTTGAAAAGCTTTCATGACGGTGATTCCAGATTTGTAGTTAGACGAAAATTATCTACAATTTGACTCCGACTCTGAATCAACTGCAAATTTTGGAAAATTTTTGAAAAATTTAAACCCAGTTTTCACGTTTATTTAAGAAGAGGTAGTGACGACAATTTCTGATTTCTAGTTGGGGGATGATTTTCTATAATTTGACACCAATTCTCAGCTGGTAGAAGCTATTTTAAAGATTTTTTGGAAAAATTTTGAAAATTTCAACTTCAATTTTCACATTTATTAGAGAAACAGTTGTGACGGCGATTCCAGATTTGTAATTAAAGGAAGATTATCTACAATTTGACTCCAACTCTCAATCAAGTGAGGCCCTTTCAACAATTTTTTTGGAAAACTTTGAAAATTTTTTGAAAAATTTAAACCCACTTTTTACGTTTATTTCTTTATTTGAAAAGAAGTTGTGACGGAGATTTCGTATTTGTAATCGGCGGAAAATAATCTATAATTTGACACCAATTCTCAGTCGATTGAAGCCATTTAAAACATTTTTTAGAAAAATTTTGAAAACTTAAAATCAAATCTTCGCGTTTATTCGAAAAACTTCCGTGAGGGCGATTTCAAATTTTTACCAAGAGGAAAATTATGTACAATTGGACTCCAATTCTCGTTCAATTCGAGCCATTTTAACGCCTTTTTTGGAAAAATTTTGAAAATTTTAAACCCATTTTTCTTGTTTATTTGAAGAGATGTCGTGACGGCGATTTCGGATTTGTAATTAGCTAGTGATTATCTATAATTTGACATGAATTGTCAGTCGATTGAAGCCATTTTGAACATTTTTTGGAAAAATTTTGTAAATTTAAAAATTGATTTTCTCGTTTATTTGCGAAGCTGTCGTGACGGCTGTTCCAGATTTGTAATTATTAGAGGAAAATTATGTAGAATTTGACTCCAGTTTTCAATAAATGGAAGCCGTTTTAACGATTTTTTTGAAAATTTTTTGGAAATTTAAACACACTTTTCACGTTTATTTGAAAAGAGGTTGTGACGGCGACTTCGAATTTGTAATTGGCGGATGATTTTCTATAATTTGACATCAATTCTCAGTCGATTAATACCGTTTTAACGATTTATTGGAAAAATTTTGAACATATTAAATCCAATTTTCACGTTTAATATGTGAAAAGATGTGGTGGCGGCGATTCCAGATTTGCAATTTGAGAAGATTATTTACAATTTGACTCCAATTCTCAGTCGATTGGCTTCAATTTTAAACATTTTTTGGAAAAATTTTGAAAATTTCAAGTCCAATTTTCACGTTTTTTGGAAAAGCTGTCGTGACGGCGACAACAGATTTGTAATTAGATGAAAATTGTTTACAATTTAACTCCAATTCTGAATCAATTGAATCCATAATAACGATTTTTTTGGAAAATTTTTGAAAAATTTATACCTAGTTTTCACGTTTATTTAAGAAGAGGTCGTGAAGATTTGTAACTGGCGGAAAATTATTTATTATTTGACACCAATTTTCAGTCCATTGCAGCCATTTTAAAGATTTTTTGAAAAAAAGTCCACAAAAATCACCAAAAAACACGAAAAAGAGAAAAAGCGACAATAGAAAACACAAAAACGGCTGCAAAGAAGTCTAAAAAAAATGTTGAAGGCAGTGAAAAGTTACCAAAAAACGATTTAAAAACTATTTAAAAAAAGGTGATAAAAAAGGGATTAAAACTAAGAAAGGGGGGGGGAGACGCAACAACGGAGTCCACAAAAAAGCGACAAGGAAATCACAAAAAAGAATACTAAAACGTTCACAAAAAAGAACTAAAAAAAGTGGCGAAAAAGTCCACAAAAAACGACAAAAAAGGGCAAAAAAAATCAAATTTAAAATAATCGATAAACCGAAAAATTTAAAAATCGAAAAATTCATAAATTAAACAATCGAAAAATCGAAACAGAAATGTCGATAAATTGAGGAGTTGAAAAATTGAAAAATCAAAAAATTGAAACACCAAAAATCAAAAAATTGAAAAACCGAAATATCAAGAGTATTCAAAATCGACAAACTAAAAATCTGAAAAGTGTAAAACCTAGAACTCGAAAAATCGACAAATCGAATCATCAAATCACTGAAATATCTAAAAATAAAAAATTCGAAAAAAAATCGAAGAAATGAAAAATCGAGAGATCAAAAATCTAAAATTTATAATATCGAAAAACTGAAATATCGAAGAACTGAAGACTCGAAAAATTTAAAAACGTTCATTTTTATTGTTTTTTATAGCCTTTTTTCTTGGGATTTTCTTGACTTTTGACTCTCCTTTTTTGTGTTTTTTCTTATAATATTTTGTCGAGTTTTTAATCACCGTTTTATGTATATATTTATGTGACTTATGCAAAAAACTTGTATGTTTATATGCATTAATATATTATTATTATTATTTATCGTTTTTTTGCCCTTTATGTTGTTTTGTGTATACATTTTGCCAGTTTTTTTTCTTGGCTATTTTATCGTCTTTTTTTGTCGCTTTTTTGTGGACTCTATATTGCGTGTTTGTCCCCCGTGCTTTCTAATGGTCTTTTTTTGTATGCTTACTTTTCGCTGCCTTTTTTTTACATTGTTTTTGTTTAACCACTTTTTTGGCTTTTTTTTTGTAACTTTGTAACTCTGCTTTTTTGTCATCTTTTTTTAAGTTTTCTTTTGTGAAATGATCACTACTTTTTTTGTGATTTTCATGTCGCTTGTTCACCTTTTTTTGTATTTTTTTTTGGGGAGCTTTTTGTCGCCGTTTTTATGGTTTTCCTTGTCTTTTTTGTCGCTCTGTATCGCTTTTTTGCGAACTTTTTTTTACACTTTTGTTTGCCATATTTTTGTGGACTTTTTTTGTGTGGTGTAATTTACCTAAAGTTGTTTGAAACAAATTCGTAGCTCTCAATCCATCTGTTGGAAAGCGGACAAAAATTCCAATTAGCGATAAATAAAAAACATTTAATACATTTTTTTAATTTTTGAATAAATGAAGCACACACACAATTTCTCACTTTCATTTTTAAAATATAACAAAGAACAGTTTGTTGGCCCGAAATATAATAGCCAGAAATACCAAAAATAATAATAAATGGGAAATTCATTGCTGCCTCGTAGACAAGCCACCCTTGGAAACGGATTAACAATTGTTTGAAAAATATGAATGCATACCGATATAACGGCAAAGTTATGCCTGTATTTCTAACGAGTTTTTCCATTTGAAAATGGGAACAATGATCAACATTATTTAAAGTCACGTATGTCAATTCCGACACGTGCAGTGTATACTGATAATATAACACACGAAAAAACATTTAATTTTATTTATTTTTCAGATTTTGTAGTTTTTTATTTAATTTTGTGTTGAACGTTGTTCGTTAGTGTAACTTTACGTAAAATTTGGTAAAATGCAAGATTGGATTGTCCACAAACGCATAATAAATGAAATCATTTCGTTAGTCTCAAAAATACATGCTTTATTACTATTTTTTCGTCAATTGTATAGTAAAATAAAAATTCAGATAGACAAAAAGACATTTTTTTTACAATTTTTGTAATTATTGTGCTTTCTAATTATCAAAAAAGTTATTCGAGGTGTCCCCTTTTAGTTGACTTACCTTGTACATACAAAATTTGACAACAATCGGTCTAGTAGTTTCGGACATTATCTGTCTAAAAAAAGTTGACACGGACGTCTTCTTTTTAAGTAGTTTGAAACAATCTCTGCGACCTTTTTTTTTTTGTTTTTTAAGTGGCTTGAAAGAATCTCTGAAATCCCTTTTGTTTTTTTTCGAAGTAGTTTGAAAGAATCTTGGGGACTCCTTTCGTTCTGTTTTTGAAGTAGTTGGAAAGAATCTCGGAGACCTTTTTTGCAGTAGTTTGAAGGAATTCTTGGGGACTCCCTGTCTGGTCTTTGAAGTAGTTTGAAAGAATCTCGTTCTCATTTATTTGAAAAGCTTTCATGACGGTGATTCCAGATTTGTAGTTAGACGAAAATTATCTACAATTTGACTCCGACTCTGAATCAACTGCAACCATTTTACCTATTTTTTTGGAAAATTTTTGAAAAATTTAAACCCAGTTTTCACGTTTATTTAAGAAGAGGTAGTGACGACAATTTCTGATTTCTAGTTGGGGGATGATTTTCTATAATTTGACACCAATTCTCAGCTGGTAGAAGCTATTTTAAAGATTTTTTGGAAAAATTTTGAAAATTTCAACTTCAATTTTCACATTTATTAGAGAAACAGTTGTGACGGCGATTCCAGATTTGTAATTAAAGGAAGATTATCTACAATTTGACTCCAACTCTCAATCAAGTGAGGCCCTTTCAACAATTTTTTTGGAAAATTTTGAAACATTTTTGAAAAATTTAAACCCACTTTTTACGTTTATTTCTTTATTTGAAAAGAAGTTGTGACGGAGATTTCGTATTTGTAATCGGCGGAAAATAATCTATAATTTGACACCAATTCTCAGTCGATTGAAGCCATTTAAAACATTTTTTAGAAAAATTTTGAAAACTTAAAATCAAATCTTCGCGTTTATTCGAAAAACTTCCGTGAGGGCGATTTCAAATTTTTACCAAGAGGAAAATTATGTACAATTGGACTCCAATTCTCGTTCAATTCGAGCCATTTTAACGTCTTTTTTGGAAAAATTTTGAAAATTTTAAACCCATTTTTCTTGTTTATTTGAAGAGATGTCGTGACGGCGATTTCGGATTTGTAATTAGCTAGTGATTATCTATAATTTGACATGAATTGTCAGTCGATTGAAGCCATTTTGAACAATAACGATTTTTTTGGAAAATTTTTGAAAAATTTATACCTAGTTTTCACGTTTATTTAAGAAGAGGTCGTAAAGATTTGTAACTGGCGGAAAATTATTTATTATTTGACACCAATTTTCAGTCCATTGCAGCCATTTTAAAGATTTTTTGAAAAAAAGTCCACAAAAATCACCAAAAAACACAAAAAAGAGAAAAAGCAACAAGAGAAAACACAAAAACGGCTACAAAAAAGTCTAAAAAAAATATTAAAATATTAAAGGCAGTGAAAAGTCACCAAAAAAGGGATTAAAACTAAGAAAAGGGGGGGGGGAGACGCAACAACGGAGTCCACAAAAAAGCGACAAGGAAAACACAAAAAAGAATACCAAAACGTTCACAAAAAAGAACTAAAAAAAGTGGCAAAAAAGTCCACAAAAAACGACAAAAAAGGGCAAAAAAATCAAATTTAAAATAATCGATAAACCGAAAAATTTAAAAATCGAAAAATTCATAAATTAAACAATCGAAAAATCGAAACAGAAATGTCGATAAATTGAGAAGTTGAAAAATTGAAAAATCAAAAAATTGAAACATCAAAAATCAAAAAATTGAAAAACCGAAATATCAAGAGTATTCAAAATCGACAAACTAAAAATCTGAAAAGTGTAAAACCTAGAACTCGAAAAATCGACAAATCGAATCATCAAATCACTGAAATATCTAAAAATAAAAAATTCGAAAAAAAATCGAAGAAATGAAAAATCGAGAGATCAAAAATCTAAAATTTATAATATCGAAAAACTGAAATATCGAAGAGCTGAAGACTCGAAAAATTTAAAAACGTTCTTTTTTATTATTTTTTATAGACTTTTTTCTTGGGATTTTCTTGACTTTTGACTTTCCTTTTTTGTGTTTTTTCTTATAATATTTTGTCGAGTTTTTAATCACCGTTTTATGAATATATTAATGTGACTTATGCAAAAAACTTGTATGTTTATATGCATTAATATATTATTATTATTATTATTTATCGTTTTTTTGCCCTTTTTGTTGTTTTGTGTGTACATTTTGCCAGGTTTCTTATTCATTGTTTTTGTTTAGCCACTTTTTTTGGCTTTTTTTGTAACTTTGTAACTCTGCTTTTTTGTCATCTTTTTTTTTAAGTTTTCTTTTGTGAAATAATCACTACTTTTTTGTGATTTTCATACCGCTTGTTCACCTTTTTTTGTCATTTTTTTGTGAAACTTTTTGTAGCCGTTTTTATGGTTTTTCTTGTCTTTTTTGTCGCTCTGCATCGCTTTTTTGCGAACTTTTTTTTACACTTTTATTTGCCATATTTTTGTGGACTTCTTTTGTAGCCTTTTTTCTTGTTTGTCACTTTTTTGTTGGCTTTCTTTTGAGGATTTTTTTAATAACCTTTTTGGTGTGATTTATCTTGCCATTTTTTGTTTCATTCTTTTGTTTTTTGTCAAGTGTTTTTAAATCGTTTTTTGTCGGGTTCTTGTGGACTTCTACCGTCTTTTTTGCATCATTTTTTCTATACTTTTTATGGCGTTTTTTGCTCCTTTTTTAAAATGATTGTATCGGTCTTTCAAACCAGCATAGGCAAAGTCCGTGTGGTGGACCTTGCGAAACTCCAGATTTGGGAATTGTTGTTCATTCTGTGGATGAAATTGGGAATGTTTTGATTCTTAGGATCAGGAATAGAAAAAAAAAATACAATTTGCGGACTTCTCTCGCCTAAAATTTAACAATTTTCTTATATAATAATTTCGTATTCAGCAGCTACTTATCCTATAAAGTTAAATTTGTTTCTACAAAAGCTTCCTCCCAGTGAGGCCAAGAATTTTTTTATTTCTGTCGTGGTCACCGTATCATTCCTCATTATGACAAAATCACGTACAACCAAGTACAACCCAAAAAACCCTAAACCACCGTTCTAAACCTTCCAATTCCACCACTTTCGTGGGTTTTGTGGTTGCGTGGGTGATTGTCGTGGTTGCACAGTCCCCGACTCCCAAACCAAACAACAAAAAAAACAACAATAATCCCAGTGACAGCCACTCTTCGATCATAACGGCGAAAAGAAGCGCGCTCGGTCCCCGCCGCCCCAGCCCGCCCCCTTCGATCGAAACCGAATTCAGCAAAAACCCAAACTATGAATAAACACGTAAATTGTCCGCGTCGTCTCGGAATCTGATTAGATCTGGTAGCGATGTGCAGCACATTTTCCAGATGGAAAGTTTGCTTATTGATAGCGGTTGGCGACGAGTATGTTTTGAGATCGGCGACACAAGAACGAATGTTTAGTTTATCCGCCCCGGAGTAATTCGATTATTGGCGCACTCTACGGAATGGGAGACCAGTTTTTCTCGGATTCACTTAGGAGTTGGAGATGATCGCAGACAAGGAGTAGTCGGGATGGGGTGAGTCCGGCGGAGTGATATTGAGGAGTCGTGTCTTAGTCAGTCCGGCCCTGTGGACTATTAAATATCCGATTTCTAAGCGACCGCAATTACTAAACTAAAGCGACCAACAGGAAACTCAATTTTTCATTTACTTTCCACTTCCACTGTCACTCCCGATAATTATTCCGAACTACACGTTATTTCCATTAATTGTATAAATTTATACCCGCAATCCTACTCGAGTTGCTTCCCACAGAGACCCAACAAAAAACCCATCGTACACAAGTAAACTTACCCATCGCTAACTGTACCATCTTGTCGTACAGCTCAGCATATTAATAAATTAACCTCGATCCAACCTCTCGCTGAATCAATTAACCGAGGAAGCTCCGACTACGAATTGGCATTAAGCCAATTAAGAATCCAGCAGAATGTTAATTAAAACACAAATACTTTCCGATTGTTGAAAAATGGGCATCACTTTCAGTGGTCGCGGTACCGTAAGCTTTAATGTACCGTAAAATTGATTACGTGGGGCTCCTGTACAGGGGCGGACGGGATTTTTCGAAAAAAAGAGAATTGGTGTCAAATTGTATGACATCCATTTCCAAATTTCCAAAAAATGTTTAAAATGGCTTCGACCGACTGAGAATTAGTGTCAAATTGTAGATAATTTGATAATTATCTACCAATTACAAATCCGAAATCGCCGTCACGACCTCTTTTCAAATAAACGTGAAAAGCGGGTTTAAATTTTCCAAATATTTCCAAAAAAATTGTTATATTTCAGTTGATGGAGAGTTGGAGTCAAATTGTAGACAATGTTCCTCTAATTGCAAATCTGAAAACGTCATCACCATTTTTGTTCCAATAAACACCAAAAGTAATTTCAAATTTTTCAAAAATTTTCCAAAAAATGTTTAACAGTAGGCTCGAATTTTTCGAAAATTTTCCAAAAACAAATTGTTAAATGGCTCCAATTAATCGAGAATTAGCGTCAAATTGTAGATGATCTTTCTGTAATTGCAAATCTGAAATCCCCGTCACTATTTTTGTGTCAATAAAAACGCAAAATAAATTCAAAATTTTCAAAAATTTTCCAAATCAAATTGTAAATAATCTTCCACAAGATGCAATTCTGAAATCGTCGTCACGGTATCTGTTCGAATAAACACGAAAAGTGAACACAAAATTTTCAAAAATTTTGCAAAACAATGGTAACATTAGATCAATTGACTGGGAATTTATCTTAAATTATAGATAATCTTCCCCTAATTACAAGTCTGGAATCGCCGTTACGACAGATTTTCAAATAAACTTGGAAACTAGGATTTAAAATTTTTAAAATTTTTTCAAAACATGTTTAAAATGGATTCAATAGACTCAGAATTGATCTCAAATTATAGATAATCGTTCACCAATTACAAATTCGAAATCGCCATTACGACCTCTTCAAATAAACGTGAAAAGTCTGTTGAAATTTTTCAAAAATTTTTCAAAAAAGTCGTTAAAATGGCATCAACTGATTGAAAATTGGAGTCAAATTGTAGGAAGTCTTTCTCTAATTACAAATCTAGGATGGCAGTCACAATAGCTTTTCAAATAAACGTGAAAATGGGATTTAAAATTTTCAAAGTTTTCCAAAAAATGTTTAAAAGTGGGTTAAAATTTTTCAAAAAATTGAGAATTGGATTCAAATTGTAGAGAATTTTCCTCTAATTATAAATCTGGAATCGCCGTCACCACAGCTTTTCAAATAAACATGAAAATTGAAAATAAATTTTTCGAAATTTTTCCAAAAAATCTTTAAAACGGATTCAATCGACCGAGAATTGGTTTCAAATTAGAAGTAATCATCCGCCAATTACAAATCCGAAATCGCCGTCACCATTTCTTCTTAAATCATCATGAAAAGTTCCTTTACATTATAGAAAAAAATTCCAAAAAAATCGTTAAAGTGGCTTCAATTGATGGAGAATTGGAGTCAAATTGTAGATAATTTTCCTCTAATTACAAATCTGGAATCGCCGTCACCACAGCTTTTCAAATAAACGTGAAAATTGGATTTAAATCTTCAAAATTTGTCCAAAAAACCTTTAAAATGGCTTCAATTGATTTAGATTTGTTGTCAAATTGTAGATGATCATTCACTAATTACAAACCCGAAATCGCCGTCACGACCTCTTTTCAAATAAACGTGAAAAGTGAGCCTAAATTTTTCAAAAATTTTTCCAAAAAGATCGTTAAAATGGGTTCAATTGATTGGAAATTCGAGTCAAATTGTATAGAATATTCCTCTAGTTACAAATTTGGAATCGCTGCTACCACAGTTTTTCAAACAAACGTGAAAATTGGATTTCAAATTTTAAAATTTTTCCAAAAAATCTTTAAAAGGGTTTCAATCGACGAGAATTGGTGTCAAATTAGAGGTAATCATCCGTCAATTACAAATCCGAAATCGCCGTCACGACTTCTTCTTAAATAATTGTGAAAAGTTCCTTTAAATTGTTCAAAAATTTTCCAAAAAAAATCCTTAAAATGGCTTAAATTGATTCAGAATTAGAGTCAAATTGTAGATAATCTTCCTCTAATTATAAATTTGGATTCGCCGTCACAGCTTTCCAAATAATAATGAAAATTGTATTTAAAATTTTCAAAATTTTTCCAAAAAACGTTTAACAACGGCTTCATTCGACTGAGAATTAGTGTCAAATTGTAGATAATCTTCTTCTAATTACAGATCTGGAATTGCCGTTACGACAGCTTTTCAAATAAACGTGAAAATTGAACTTAATATCTTCAAAATTTTTCCAAAAAACGTTTAAAAATGGCTTCAATCGACTGAGACTTTGTGCCAAATTATAGATAATCATACGCCAAATACAAATCCTAAGTCCCCGTCACGATTTCTTTTCAAATAAACGTGAATAAGTGGGTTTAAATTTTTCAAAAATTTTCCAAGAAATCGCTAAAATGGCTTCAATTAATTGAGATTTGAAGTAGAATTGTACATAATCTTCCTCTAATTACAAATCTGGAATCGCTGTCACACCAGTTTTTCAAATAAACGTGAAAATTGGATTCAAAATTTTCAAAATTTTTCCAAAAAATGTTAAAGACGGATTCAATCGACTGAGAATTGGCGTCAAATTATAGATAATCATCCGTTAATTAAAAGCCTAAATTGCCGTCACGACCTCTTTTCAAATAAACGTGAAAAGTTGGTTTAAATTTTTCAAAATTCGCCAAAAAAAAATCGTTAAAATAGCTTCAATTGATATAGCATTGGAGTCAAATTCTAGATAATCTTCCTCTAATTACAAATCTAGAATCGCTATCACGACAGCTTTTCAAATAAATATGAAACTTGTGTTTAAAATTTTCAAAATTTTTCCAAAAAAATTTTTAAAATGGCTTCAATCGACTGAGAATTGATATCAAATTATAAATAATCATCCGCCAATTACAAATCTGAAATCGCCGTCACGACCTTTTTTCAAGTAAACGTGAAAAGAGACTTTAAATTTTTCAAAAATTTTCCAAAAAAATCGTTAAAATGGCTTCAACCAAGTGAGAATTGGAATCAAATTTTAGACAATTTTGCTCTAATTACAAATTTGGAGTAGCCATTTCGACAGATTTTCAAATAAACGTAAAAATTGGATTTAAAATTTTCAAAATTTTTCCAAAAAATATTTAAAATGGCTTCAATCGACTGAAAATTGATGTATAATCATCGATAATCATCCCCGAATTATAAATCCGAAATCGCCGTCACGACCTCTTTTCAAATACCTAGACGTGAAAAGGGGTGTAAATTTTCCAAAATTTTTCCAAAAAAGTCGCCGAAAAGGCTTTAATTGAATCAGAATTGGAGTCGAATTCTAGATAATATTGCTCTAAGTATAAATCTGAAATCGCCGTCACAATTACTTGTCAAATAAACGTGAAAATTGAAGTAAAAATTTTCAAAATTTTTCCAAAAATCTTCAAAATAGCTTCAATCGACTGAGAATTGGTGCCAAATTATAGATAATCATCCGCCAATTACAAATCAGAAATCGCCGTCACAACCTGTTGTCAAATAAACATAAAAAGTTGGTTTAAACTTTCCAAAAATTTTCAAAAAAAAATTATTAAAATGGCTTCAATCGACTGAAAATTTGTCAAATTGTAGATAATCTTCGTCTAATTACAAATCTGGAATCACCATCGCACCAGCTTGTCAAATAAACATGAAAATTTGATTTCAAATTTTCAAAATTTTTCCAAAAAATTTTTAAAATGGCTTCGATCGACTGAGAATTGATGTTAAGTTATAGATAATTATCCGCCAATTACATATTCGAAAGCGTCGTCACCACTTCTCTTCAAATTAACGTGAAAATTGGGTTTACATTTTCCCAAAATTTTCCAAAAAAATCGTAAAAATGCTTCAATTAATTGAAAATTGGAGTCAAATTGTAGATAATCTTCGCCGAATTTCAAGTCTGGAATCGCTGTCACAACATCCTGCCAAATACACTTCAAAATGAGATTTAAAATGTTCAAAAATCTTGTCAAAATACGTTTAAAATGGCTTCAATCGACTGAGAACTGGTGTCAAATTATAGAAAATCATCCGCCAATTACAAATCCGAAATCCCCGCCACGACCTCTTTTCGAATTAACGTGAAAAGTGGGTTTTAATTTTCCAAGAATTTTCCAAAAAATCGTCAAAATGGCTTCAATTGAATGAGAATTGGAGCCGAGCTGTAAATAATTTGTCAAGATGAGACCGATTTTGGCAAATGACATATTCTCTAAGAAAATAAGGGAGGGTGGGTGGGGTTAGGACTTGCTAAAAATTAAAAATCAAAAAATGACAAATTGAAAAATCGGATAAATGAGAAATCGGAAAATCAAAAACTGAAAAATCGAAAAATTGAAAAAACAAATCTTGTAAAATTTAATTCGTAATTCCAGTTTTCATTTTCTTTTTAGTTTTTAAAATTTCAACTTTTGAATATTTCATTTGATAATTTGTTTGACAATTTTGCAGTTTGTAATTCCAGTCATTTGATTTTTCAAGTTTTACCTTTACAATTTTGGAATTTTTTGATTTTTAATTTTTCAAGTTCTCAAGTTAAAATTTTTCCCTTTTACGATTTTTTTAACTAAAAGAACAAATTTATTCGAACCGAAAATTGAAAATTAGAAACAAAATTTTCATATATGTGAAAAGTGGGTTTCAATTTTTCAAAAATTTTCCAAAAAAATCGTCAAAATCGCTTCAGTGGAATGAGAATTGGACTCAAACTGTAGATAATCTTCCTCTCATTACAAATCTGGAATCGCCGTCACAACAGCTTTTCAAATTAACGTGAAAAGTGGATTAAAAATTTCCAAAATTTTTCCAAAATATATATAAAATGGTGTCAATTGACTGAGAATTAATGTCATATTATACATAATCATCTGCCAGTTACAAATCCGAAATCGCCGTCACAATCCCTTTTCAAATAAACGTGAAAAGTGGATTAAAGTTTTTCAAAATTTTTCCAAAAAATGGTTAAAATGGCTTCGATCGACTTTTATGACAATTGAAGTAAAATTTCGGTATTTCGAGCGCCTGTAAGTAGGTGTATTCGTTCGACTGCAAGCAGTGGCGGCGGTACAAATTTAAGTCAAGAATTACCTTACCGGTGTGCCGCCACTGCACCTCTAAACCGCCTCATCGTTAAAATCCAATCACTTCTCGAATTAACAACCCAAGCATGTTAATTTTTCCGGGTTTGCTCGAACAAATAAAATGCAATTATGCGAGCTCGAGTTTGCTTTATTAAAGGATCACGCTGTGGGGATTTATCAATTTCCGCCAACGAGAGTACGCCGATGCCGAATCGCGAACTATAATTAAGCCATTATTATACATTCCAATTAATTTAATTAACATCGGGGGAACATTTACATTTATGAATAAAAATAAATCATACTGTTAACTAGATAATTAGGAAACTGGGATGGTGGAAGGGGTATAATTAAGTGGCAGCTCGGGAACGTAAGTTTGTATTACACTGTAATTACTAATGTAAACTGATCTGCAAGGAGGAAGCGGCGAGGCCGAGCGGCGGACCCAGGGGTGACCCCTGAGGGGCGCCCCACCGATAGTAACTCACGTGTAGTAGCATTGTTGCTTCCTGAGCGTAAGGTTTTTTCAAGACGTTTCGTGACCTCTAGAATACGAAAAAAGTGGTCCCCCATCTAAATTTGTTTTATCTTTATAAAATAAGATACTCCTGCACAATTTTTTATGTGTTTGTGGTGTGGTTTGTCCTTTTTAACAAAAAATGTGAATCAGCTGCTGTATGTTAGACATTTAGTGTTTAAATGACGTAAATAAATAAATTATGTAGTAAATTATGTAATTATTTTTAATAAAAATGTGGCAATCTAGGAGCTGCCGCAGATTCCCAGTGTTATAAAAATGAACCCGCGGTATTTATTTTATTACTTGTAATAAATCCAGATCCGGATGCGTTCCAGGATCTAAGAAAGCATATCTGCCTTCACTTCGCCAAATCTAATAAAAATTAAACCCAATGACACCCAATAATAAAACTTTTAACCGCACCTCAATAAATCTTCCCGTAACGACTTTCGAACAACAAATATTAGAAGAAAAACTACACAAAAAGATAAATCTTATTAATCATTCATTTTATACTCCGCGAACAATGTGATTTATTCGCAAATAATTAGTGTTCGTACGTCAGAAATAGAAATTAGCAAATAAAAACAGTCGCTATAATAAACACCGACCACTTTTACATAATTTTACAATATTTTATCTACAACATTTAACAAAATATCTTAAGAGTTTAATGGCTTTTGGCATTAACGAAGCCATAAATCTCGTTCTCGCTGCACACAAGTACAACAGTTGCACTTGTAATTACCTCGCTAATTAAAACGCCGCCTTTCCACTACTTCGCAGCCCATTATCCGAATTTTCCGCCGATTCGATTCATTTTCCGGCGTGAACGCGGCTTTATCCACCGTCAATAGGGAGCGGCGCCGCTCAGCGCTCGCTTGGCCACGGTAAAGCGCGCTCTTTCCGCGTGCCGCTCACCTCTGCGGGCCGCTATTGCGTCGCGTGCGAAACTGACACTACAGGCTTAGCCGTGATTTATCGCGAGGCGTTCGCATTTTTTACTTACGCGATTAAGCTGCCGGTGTTGTGCTTAAAATCGCGGTAGTTGTTGACGGGTTGTTGTTTCATGTTTCATTATTGTAATTTGCCAAGATGGATTTTAACGTTCTTGTTAAGTTATCGCCCTTGAAAATTCGCAACACGCAACCGTGCACTCGAAGCATGCGATTTTAGGTGGATTTTTTCGGTTCGTCGCGAATTTAAGGGGGGAAATTTGGCAAATTATACAAATTTTTGCGATTTTTGTTTGTTCTTCCAAATTTTGTAAGGTTGAAAAAAAGCTAGTCGATCAATTATTGTCCTGTGAAATTTCACAATAAAGTGGGAGGAAATACTCAAAATCCTGTATTTATGTATGCAATCTTTCTTTGGCTAAACTTTTTCACTTTTCTTCTCAATTTAATTTTTTTTTATTTCGTCAGATTTTCGATTTGCAATTTTTCGTTTTTTATTTTATTTAATTTTGTAATTTTTCGGTTTTTCAATATTCTGATTGCATTATTTGTCATTTTTTCTATGTGAAATTTTTCGATTTTTGGATTTTCCAATTTTTCGAATTGCAACATTTTGTTTTTAAGTTTTCGATTTTTCAACTTTTAGATTTCTTAATTTTTCCCTTTTTCAATTTTACATCTTTCATTTTCATGATTCTTATGATAATGAGAATATTTTTTGAATTTTTCTCGTCTTCAACTTCCCGAATTGGAATTTTTCCATTTTTCATTTATTGAATTTTAAAATTTTCCATTTATTCGGCTTTTCAATTTTTGAGTTTTTGGTTTCAATTTTTCATTTCTTCAAATTTTCAATTTGCAATTTTTCAATTATTTATGTTTCAGTTTTTCGATTTTTCAACCTTTGGATGTTCCAATTTTTAATTTTTCAATTATCCAAATTTTTTGTTCCTTCAAAAATTTTAAGATTTGGGTCTATTTCGATTTCTCAGTTTTTCGATTTTTCAATTCTGGACTTACCGATTTCTCGATTTCGTAATTTTTTCATATTTTGATTTCTCGATGTTTTTGATGAATTTTTGGATGTTGCGATTTTTCGGTTTCTCGGTTTTTCGATTTTTCGATTTATCAATTTTTCCTCATTTCGGTTTTGTAATTTTTCAATTTCTCGATCTCGCAGTTTCTGGATCATCAAATTTTCCAATTTTTCAATCTTCGCGACTTTTAAAATTTTGGATTTTCCAATTTTTTGATATTTTCATTTTTTCAATTCTTTAATGATTCGCTTGCTCGATCTTTCGATTTTTTGACTTTCGGACTTTAAAATTTTTAATTTTTCCGTTTTTAAATTTTTCTTTTCGATTTTTCAATTTTTCGGTTTCATCTTCCGATTTTTCGACTTTGAATTTATCGATTTTTCGATCTTCTGATGATTCGCTTCCTTGATGTTTCAGTTTTCGAATTTTTCGCTGTTCCGATTTTTCGATTTTTCAATTTTTCGATGTTGCGTTTTTTCAATATTTCGATTTCCCAATTTTTCGTCATTCAGTTTTGAACTGTTTAAATTTCTCGATTAGTCAGTTTTTCGATTATTCAATTTTTAGGGTTTTTTAAATTTTGAATTTTCGATTTCTGGGTTCTTCGATTTTTCGGCTTTTCGATTGTTCAATTTTTAAATCCTAGACTTTTGAATTTTTTAATAAGTATTTCGGTTTTTGCTTTTTCGGTTTCTCGATTTTTCAATATTTGAATTTTGGGTTTTTTTTAACTTCTGGATTTTTCAATTTTCCAATATTTTAATTTTTCGATTTTTTCGATTTCGATTTTTCCGTTTTTCAATTTTTCTGTACTGTTATTTCTCAATTTTTAAATTTTCAGGTTTTTCGATTTTTCGGGTATTATTCAATGTTTCTACATATTTTACAATTATTCGAATTTTTAATGTTTAGATATTTCAGTTTTTGGATGTTTCGATTTCCCGGTTATTCGAATTTTCAATTTTTTGATTTATCGATTTTTTGTTTTAAAATTTTCTATTTTCAACATTCTAATTTTTCGATTTTGGTCTATTTCTATTTCTAATTTTTTCGATCTGCAATTTTTCGTTTCAGATTTTATTTTATTTAATTTTGTAATTTTTCGGTTTTTCAATATTCTGATTGCATTATTTGGCATTTTTTCAATGTGAAATTTTTCAATTTTTGGATTTTTCAATTTTTCGAATTGAAACATTTTGTTTTTAAGTTTTCGATTTTTCAACTTTTAGATTTCTTAAATTTTCCTTTTTCAATTTTAGATCTATCAGTTTCATGATTTTTGTGATAATGAGAATATTTTTTTATTTTTCTCTTCTTCAACTTCACGAATTGGAATTTTTCCATCTTTCATTTATTGAATTTTAAAACTTTTCCATTTATTCGGCTTTTCAATTTTTGAGTTTTTGGTTTCAATTTTTCATTTCTTCAAATTTTCAATTACATATTTATTTTTTTGTTTAAATCTTTCAGTTTTTCGATTTTCCAACCTTTGGATGTTCCAATTTTTAATTTTTCAATTTTCCAAATTTTTTGTTCCTTCAAAAATTTTAAGATTTGGGTCTATTTCGATTTCTCAGTTTTTCGATTTTTAATTTCTGGACTTACCGATTTCTCGATTTCGTAATTTTTTCATATTTTGATTTCTCGATGTTTTTGATGAATTTTTGGATGTTTCAATTTTTCTGTTTCTCGGTTTTTCGATTTTTCGTCATTTCGGTTTTGTAATTTTTCAATTTCTCGATCTGGCGTTTCTGGATCATCAAATTTTCCAATTTTTTGATATTTTCATTTTTTCAATTCTTTAATGCTTCGCTTGCTCGATCTTACGATTTTTTGACTTTCGGATTTTAAAATTTTTTATTTTTCCGTTTTTAAATTCTTCTTTTCGATTTTTCAATTTTTCGATTTATCAATTTTTTTGTCTTAAAATTTTCAATTTCTCAATTTCTAACGTTTTGATTTTTCGATTTCAATCTAATTTGATGTCTGAATTTATCGATTTTTCGATCTTCTGATGATTCTCTTTCCCGATGTTTCAGTTTTCGAATTTTTCGCTGTTCTGATTTTTCAATATTTCGATTTCGTCATTCAGTTTGAAATGTTTAAATTTCTCGATTAGTCAGTTTTTCGATTATTCAATGTGTCGATTTTTCAGTTTTTAGGGTTTTTTAAATTTTGAATTTTCGATTTCGCGGTTTTTCGATTTTCCAACTTTTCGATTGTTTAATTCTTAAATCCTAGACTTTTGAATTGTTTTAATAAGTATTTCAATTTCTGCTTTTTCGGTTTCTCGATTTTTCAGTATTTGAATTTTGGGAATTTTTTAATTTCTGGATTTTTCAATTTTCCGATGTTTTAATTTTTCGATTTTTCGACTTTCGGATTTCGATTTTTCCGTTTTTCAATTTTTAAAATCTTCAATTTCTCGATTTTTCAATTTTTCGTCTTTCATTTCTCAATTTTTAAAATTTCAGGTTTTTCGATTTTTCGGGTATTATTCAATGTTTCTACATATTTTACAAATATTCGAATTTTTAATGTTTAGATATTCCAGTTTTTTGATGTTTCGATTTCCCGGTTATTCGAATTTTCAATTTTTCGATTTATCGATTTTTTGTTTTAAAATTTTCTATTTTCAACATTTTAATTTTTCGATTTTGGTCTATTTCTATTTCCAATTTTTTCGATTTGCAATTTTTGGAATATTCAAGTTTAAATTTTTCAATTTTCCAATTTTTCGATTTGCACTTTTTCGTTTGGATTTTTTATTTTCTTAATTCTCAACTGTTCGATTTTTCAATGTTTCGATTTTATAATTTTTTGTTTTTCCAATTTTAATTTTTTCAAATTTTCCATTCTTGAGTTTTTCTTTTTTCTCGTTCCTTCAATTCTTAGATTCTGGCAATTTTTCGATTTAAAATTTCTCGAGGTTTCAATTTTAAATTTTTCAATTTCTCAATTCTTTAATTCTTCGTTTTTTAATTGTTTAATTTTTCGTTTTTCAGATTTTCGTTTCGGTTTTTTTTCTTTATTTTTTCAGTTTTTGGTTTTACAATAATCTGATTTTATAATTTTTCATTTTTCGAATTTTTAGATTTTTCAGTTTCATGATTTTTTCAATTTTTCGTTTCTTCAATTTTTGGTTTGTAATTTTTCTAGTTTTCATTTTAAATATGTAATATTGACAGTAATTTTGAAAATGTTTTAATTTTTCAATTATTGAATATTAAAATTTTTCATTCATTCGATTTTTGATTTTTCCGTTTTTAATGTTCAGTGTTACTGTTTTTCGGCTTTACAATTTTAACGATTCTATAATTTTTCGAATTTACGATTTTTAGGTTCCCTGGTTTTTCGATTCGATTCGTTTTTCTTTTTCTCAATTTTTCGATTTTGCAGTTCTTCGTTTTTTCAATTTTTCAGTTTTTCAAGATTTTCCGATTTTTTAGTTTTTCGAATAAAAAAAATGGAAAAATTGCAAAATTGTACAATTTAAAAATTTAAAATGGAAAAGTGAAAAAGTATACAATGAAAGAGGTAAAGTGCAAAATCGAAAAAACTTAATTTAATTATAAAATCGAAATATTGAAAATTAAAGAAATCGGGAAATCAGATATTTAAGAAATCCTGAAATCCCAAAACTGAAAAATTGAAAAATGTAAGAATTGAAAATTTAAGAAAAAATTGAAACATTTGGAAGTCGAATAACTCAAAAATTGAAAAAATTAAAGTTGAGAGAACGAAAAATTATGAAACCGAAACATTGAAAAATTAAAGAAAATGAAAAAAACGAAAAATTGTGATATCAAAAAATTGTAAAATCTTTGAAAAAAAGAAAAGACAAAAAATTTGTACTACGACTACGTTTCGAAATATCTGGGCCCAAATTAAATTTTTCCAATATCTCAAAAATTGTCATGTACTTTTATAAGAATGAGAATTTTGGTGAAACGACATTAATTATCGACAAATAACCGTTAAAACAACAAAGCAGCTTGAATTTCACTGCAGAGTTTTTTTAATTTTTTTGAAAAAGAGAAAACCAAAAATTCCAATTTTCATGACATACGAGTACAAGTCAGCAAAAAAATATAGCATATTATTGTTCTTAGACCAAAATTAAGCTGAAAATCAAAATTCCTAAGCAATAATGGTACCTTTTCAAAAAAACACATTCAGCACGATTTCAGAAAAACTGACACGATAAAAATTATGAAAGAATTCAGACTTAAACAGAAATCTCCCGTCTATGGAGGAAAAAACGCAAAAGGGCGAGAATTCAAATTTTTCAATATCTCAAAATTTGAAATGCACATTTTTGAGAACTTGAAATTACAGAAAATATCGACAAACGGTCATGTTAATAAAACACCACAGCAGGAGAATTTTTTGCAATTTTTTGAAGATCTTCCTGAAAGAGTAAAAAATTTAACATCCAAAAATAATTTTTTTGTACTTTTTAAAAGCATATTCAACACGATTCCAGACAAATTGACAAGGAAAAAATTAGGAAAAAAATGAAGCTTTGTCCATGGAGAATAAAAGTTTGAAGTTTTCGAAATACACGATAGGAAATATCTACTAACGGCCATGTTAAAACACTTCAGTGGCTCGAATTTGATCAATGAAAATGTTTCAGATTTTTTTTTGAAAACTTTCAGGAGAAAGCCAAAAATTTCAATTTCCCAAATTAAAATTTTTCGAATATCTCAAAATTTAGAGCTTAAAATCATCACTTCGTTTTTTTAAGAACTTTATGTTGCACAAACGTTTTACATCTAAAACTAAGAAAAATGATAACAATAGAGGAATAAACCAAGCAAATGAAAAACCTGATAAAAACAAAAAATAGAATAGGAGAACCAAAGAACCACACAATACGAGATTCAGTAAACAAAATGAATATAAACATAGAAAAAAAAGCAGAGGGACCAAATAGTGAAGTAAAAGTACAGAAAAAGAATAAACCGACTTAGGACTCGCAAAATGAAAACCAGAAGAGTATCTTAAGAAGCTAACTAATGGAAAACAGAAAGTTTACAGTTCATAGCAGACCACCTAGAAACCGTGTCGAAGCCCGATCCTGCAAAAAATTAAAAACCATTTTCCGTCACCGTGTAACGCAGTTAAAATCCACACAAAATGTTTCAACATTCCACTACAACCATCACCGGTTCATTATTTAAATTTAATCCGCTCACACTGCTTGCAAATACTCATCAACTGATTACGCACATGATCCCGCATATTTCCATATTTATCACAGCCCGACTTATTCCCGCCTTAATTATTTCGCAAGCAACACACTTACAAATCCCCCGTTTTATGAAAACGACATTTAGACGGCAATTACCGTAGATCAAAACCTCGTTAGTCGTTCTTGCGACATAATATGGAAATAGACCATGCTTTCCAGATGAAATCAAGCCGTACCATCCGTCGCTATTAAAACATGAACATCTCGACCGCTTTATTGATATTCACATTGCTCGTTACGTCCCAGCGCTCTGTCGTAAACAATAATAATAATAATATTAACTCAATTACGGCGAGGGCGCTCCGGTCGGCTCGCGCCGCTCGATTTTTCCGTCGCAATTTATTTTTGTGTGTGAATGGCTAAAAATAGACGCAAGGTGTGTACGTGATCGGGCTTCTATTTTTAGCGCATGTTATGCAAATGCGCCCATCGTTAAAATATGCCAAATTTCCTGATCGGACAACAAGTTTTTTGAGTGACAGAATCATGCTGAAAGTTGCTGAGGTCGCGGATGCTCGTTCTGGCCGCGATTTCCGGGTAGAGTCCGGGACCCCAGAATTTTGAATTTTCGCGCAAATGACCGTGCTCTTTGACATTTCCTGGGGTCACCGCGGGGTCACTTGAGCAACGCGTCGTGTAAGAACCGCGTCGATTTTTCCGAATCCTCTTACTTTTCCCGTCTCGGTTATTGAATCAACGATCTCCATTAGAACGGCATCGATTTTTTCGTCGGCGTCGTGTTTTTATCAGTCTGAATAAAATATTGTTCAATATTTAAAAGCAATCCCGGGATGTACGCGTTCCGACTAAAGTAATCGAAATGTTCCATTCGAGATAACAGGATAAAAGTCTTGGAAGACGTGTAATGCTGGAGCGACCAACAAGCATGGAAATCCTCGGCCCGATGAATGCCTATTGTGATGTGGCAGGTAGAGAGATAAGTCGATTGAAATTGCCTACTAAATCAAAGACTTCGTGTAAACGCGCTCACATATTACCGAGGCCGTAATTGCCTGGATAACATCCAGCATAATCCGGTGACGTAAGTCGAAATTGCGCGGATACGCAAACAAGGGGAGGGGGCGATGGGCGGTGGCAGATCGAACTGCGAAATTGCGAAAAGTGGCTATCTGGGTGGAGATTGCTTCATAAACTACAAAGATTTCGAAGAGTTGTTCACAGAATAGGGTTAAAACGTGGAGACACATTTGTGGCGATTTTGCTGTATTTAAAAAAAAAAAAAAAATTTTGAATTCTTCATAGGGCTTGAAATGTTTCTGAAGGTCTTTAAGAAAGGACCCAGATATTTCGGAAAATAGTCACCGTACGAACTTCTACGTTTTTCCCTGCTTGAGCCCGAATTTTTTCATAATTTTTGCCTTCTCAATTTTTCTGGAATCGTGTTGAATGTGAACAGTATCATTGTTGCTTAGATATTTTGTATTTCAGCTGTAATTTTGGTCCAAGGCCACAAATATGGTATGTTTTTCGATTCACTATGTCGAGATTTCGTCCACAGAATTTATTCGCAACTTTTTGCCTACTTAAAAAAAATAATTTTTGGATACTTATTTATGAAGATTGAACGTTTTAGTTTTCTCCTGAAAGTCTTCAAAAAAAAATCTAAACAATTTTCTTGGCGAAGCTCAAACTACTCAGTAGTTTGACTTGGCTGTTTGTAAATATTTCCCATCGTTTCACCAAAGCTATCAGACATGTACAAGGTAAACTTTTGAGTTATTCGAAAAATTTAAATTTGGATCCAGATATTTCGGAAGATGGTCTCTATACGAACTTCTACTTTTTCTCCTTTATAGACACGGATTCGCTGCTTAAGCGTGATTTTTTTTCATAATTTTTGCCTTGTCAGTTTGTCGGAAATCGTGTTGAATTTGTTTCTTTGAAAAAGTACCATTTTTGCTTAAGAATTTTAATTTTTAACTATAATTTTGATCCAAAGTCACTAGTATGCTATGTTGTTCGATTCAGTACGTCGATATCTATCTCTCAGAATTTTTTGGCGATTTTTTGCCAACGTTGAAAAAAAAATTTTGGACGTCAAATTTTTGGCTTTTCCCTGAAAACTGCTTGAGTCTGAATATTTTCATAATTTTTAACTTGTCAGTTTTTCTGAAATCGTGCTGGATGTGTTTTTTTTGGAAAAGTACCACTATGACTTAGGAATTTTGATTTTCGACTATAA
Organism: Zophobas morio; assembly: GCF_036711695.1. Taxonomy (NCBI): domain Eukaryota; kingdom Metazoa; phylum Arthropoda; class Insecta; order Coleoptera; family Tenebrionidae; genus Zophobas; species Zophobas morio. Next base: position 913,239 of record NW_026972108.1, read on the forward strand.
TTTTGGTTCAACAACAATATATTTTATATATTTTTGATTCAGTATGTCGAGATCTATCCGTCAGAATTTTTTGACGATTTTTTGCCCATTTTGTTAAAAAAATAGTTTTTGAATATTTCATGATGGTTGAAATTTTTAATCTTCTCCTGAAGGGTCTTCAAAAAAAATCCAAAACATTCTCCTCAGTCAAACTCAAGTTACTGAGATGTTTTATTAGGTTTCTTAGTCGATATTTCCTGTACTTTCACCAAAAATCTTAAAAACGTATATGACAAATTTTGAGATATTTGAAGAATTTGAATTTGGATCCAGATATTTCGAAAAGTGGTCACCATACAAGCTTCTACTTTTTTTGCTCGATAGACAGGGAATTTTGGTTTCCAACTATAATTTTAGTCCAGGAACAATAATATACCATATCTTTCGATTCAGTGTGTTAAGATGTACTCTTCAGAACTTTTTAGCGATTTTTTAACGACTTTGAAACAAAAATTGTTTTTGGATATTTCATAGAGCTTAAAATTTTTGGTTTTTTCTTGAAGGTTCTCAAAAAAAAATCCAAAAAATTCGTATTGGTTAAATTCAATCTGCTGAGGTGTTTTAACATGGCCATTTGTGGATATTTCCTATCGATTCACCAGAATTGTCAAAAGAGTGTAATTAATGCAAATTGTGAGATATTTGAAAAATTTAAATTTGAACCCAGATACTTCGGAAAGTAGTCTCTATACCAACTTCTACTTTTTTTTGTCGATAAACCGGACATCTCTGCTTTAGGATGCATTTTTTGACAATTTTTGTCTTATCAGTTTTTTTGGAATCGTGCTGAATATGTTTTTTTCTGGAAAAGTACCATTTTTTTTTTTAGAAATTTTTATTTGCGACTATAATTTTGATCTAAGACCAATGATAAACTGTATTTTTCGATTCAGTGTGTCGAGATCCACCACTCAGAATTTTTTGGTGATTTTTTAATGACTCTGAGACACAAATTATTTTTGGATATTTCATGGAGCTTGAAATTTTTGGTTTTTTCTTAAAAGTTCTCAAAAAAAAACAAAAAATTCGACTTTGTTAAATTCAATCTGCTGAGGTGTTTTAACGTGACTATTTGTGGATATTTCCTATGGATTCACCAAATTTTTCAAAAAAGTTTAAGGTAAATTTTGAGATACTCGAAAAATTGGAATTTGGATTCAGATATTCCGGAAAGTGGGCAACCTAGCAACTTCTACTTTTTTTTGCTCGATAAACATGGTAAACCATGACTTTTTGTCGATATTTTCTATAGTTTTACCAAATTTCGCAAAAAGGGACATGACAAACTTTAAGATAGTCGAAAAATTTTAATTTGGACCCAGACATTTCCGAAAATAGTCACCGTACGAACTTCTAGTTTTTACCCTCAATAGACAGGGTATCTCTGCTTGACTCTGAATTTTTTCATAATTCTTGCCTTCTCAATTTTTCTGGAATTGTGTTTCATGTGTTCTCTTGAAAAAGTACCACTGTTGCTTAAAAATTTTGTATTTCAGTTATAATTTTTGTCCAAGGCCACCAATATGTCGAGATTTAATCCTCAGAATTTTGTTGCCCTCTTTAAACCAAACTTAATTTTTGGTTATTCATGGAGACGCAATTTTTGGTTTTCTCTTGAAAATCTTCAAAAAAAAATCTAAAAAATTTTCCTTGGGCAAGTCAAGCTCCTGAGGTATTTTAACATGGCGGTTGGTACATATTTCTTATCGTTTCACCAAAGTTATCAAGGGAAATTTTGAGAAATGCGAAAAATTTGAATTTGGATCCAGATATTTCAGAAAGTGGTACCATTATTGCTTCAGTATTTTGATTTTCAACTATAATTTTGATCCAAAGTCACTAATATGCTATGTTTTTCGAATCAGTATGTCGATATCTACCTCTCAGAATTTTTTTGACGATTTTTTGCCGACTTTGAATTTTGAATGTTAAATTTTTGTTTTTTTCTTGAAGAACTTGAAAAAATAAAAAAAATCTCCTTTGTGAAATTCATGCTGCTGTGGTGCTTTAATACGACCATTTGTCGATATTTCCTGTAGTCTCACTAAAATTCTTAAAACGGCAAATTTTGAGATACATATTTGAAAATTTTGAATTTGGAGCGAGATATTTTGAAAAAGTACAAACTTCTACTTTTTTTGCTTGAGTCTGAATGTTTTCATAATTTTTAGCTTGATTCAGTATGTGAGATCTGCCCGTCAGAATTTTTTGGCGATTTTTTGCCGACTTTGAAAAAAATATATTTGTGGATATTTAATGGAGGTTGAAATTTTTAGTTTTCCCCTAGAATTCTTCAAAAAAATACAAAAAATTCACTTTGATTAAATTAAAGCTGCTGAGGCGTTTTAACATGGCCGTTTGTCAATATGTCCTGTCCTTTCACCAAAATTGTCCAAAAAGTACATGTCAAATTTTAACATATTCGAAAAATTGAAATTTGGATTCAGATATTTCGGAAAGTGGTTACAGTAGTAACTTCTACTTTTTATTCTCTACAGACGGGACATTTCTACTTTAGCTTGAATTTTTTCACAATTTTTACATTGTCAGTTTTTTCGGAATCGTCTGGAATGTGATCTTTTGAAAAAATACCATTATTGCCAAGGAATTTTGGTTTGCAACTATAATTTTGATCCAGGAACCATAATATATCATATTTTTCGATTCAGTGTGTAGAGATCCATACCTCAGAATTTTTTGGCGATTTTTTGGCGACTTTGAAACAAAAATTGTTTTTGGATATTTCACGGAGCTTGAAATTTTTAGTTTTTTTGAAGGTTCTCAAAAAATTCCAAAAAATTCGTCTTGGTCAAATTCAATCTACTGAAGTGTTTTAACAAGGCCATTTGTCAATATTTCCTGTCGATTCGCTAAAAGTATCAAAAAAGTTTAAGGCAAATTTTGAGTTACTCGAAAAATTGGAATTTGGTTCCAGATATTTCGGAAAGTGGAGATCGTACGAACTTCTGGTTTTTTTACTCGATACACAGTGAATTCCTGCTTTAGCCTGAATTTTTTCACATTTTTTACCTTGTCAGTTTTTTCAGAATCGTGAGGAATGTGATCTTTTGAGAAAGTACCATTATTGCTAAGGAATTTTGGTTTGCAACTATAATTTTGATCCAGGAACAATAATATATCATATTTTTCGATTCAGTGTGTAGAGATTCACACCTCAGAATTTTTTGGCGACTTTGAAACAAAAATTGTTTTTGGATATTTCACGGAGCTTTAAATTTTTAGTTTTTTTGAAGGTTCTCAAAAAATTCCAAAAAATTCGTCTTGGTCAAATTCAATCTACTGAAGTGTTTTAACAAGGCCATTTGTCAATATTTCCTGTCGATTCGCTAAAAGTATCAAAAAAGTTTAAGGCAAATTTTGAGTTACTCGAAAAATTGGAATTTGGTTCCAGATATTTCTGAAAATGGGGATCGTACGAACTTCTGGTTTGTTTGCTCGATACACAGGGAATTCCTGCTTTAGCCTGAATTTTTTCACATTTTTTACCTTGTCAGTTTTTTCAGAATTGTGTGGAATGTGATATTTTGAGCAAGTACCTAAGGAATTTTGGTTTGCAACTATAATTTTGGTCCAGGAACAATAATATATCATATTTTTCGATTCAATGTGTCGAGATTTATACTTCAGATTTTTTTAGCAATTTTGAAACAAAAATAATTTTTCGGGTTTGAAATTTTTGGATTTTTCTTGAAGGTTCTTAAAAAAAATTCAAAAAATTCGCTTTGGTCAAATTCAATCTGGTGAGGTGTTTTAGTAGTCATTTGTGGATATTTCCTAACGATTTACCAAAATTTTGAAAAAAGTTTAAGACAAATTTTGTAATATTCGAAAAATTTGAATTTGGATCCAAATATTTCGAAAAGTAGTCACCGTACGAACTTCTACTTTTTTTGCTCGATATACACGGAATTCCAGCTTTAGCCTTAATTTTTTCACAATTTTTGCATTATCAGTTTTTGCGGCATCGTGTGGAAGGTGACCTTTTGAAAAAAATACCATTATTGCTAAGGAATTTTGGTTTGCAACTATAATTTTGGTCCAGGAACAATAATCTATCATATTTTTCGATTCAGTGTGTCGAGATCCACCCTTCAGATTTTTTTGGTGATTTTTTAATGACTTCGAGACACAAATTATTTTTGGATATTTCATGGAGCTTGAAATTTTTGTTTTTTTCTTAAAGGTTCCCAAAAAAAAACCCCAAAAAATCGTCTTTGTTAAATTCAATCTGCTGAGGTGTTTTAACATGACCATTTGTGGATATTTCCTATCGATTCACCCGATTTTTCAAAAAAGTTTAAGGTAATTTTTGAGATACTCGAAAAATTGGAACTTGGATCCAGATATTTCGGAAAATGGTCACCGTAAAGTCTTCTTCTTTTGTTACTCGATAAACAGGAAATTCCTATTTTAGCCTGAATTTTTTCACAATTTTTACCTTGTCAGTTTTTTCGCAATCATGTGGAAAGTGACCTTTTGAAAAAGTACCATTAATGCTTAGAAATTTTGGTTTGCAACTATAATTTTGCTCCAGGAACAATAATATATCATATTTTTCGATTCAGTATGTAGAGATCCACGCGTCAGAATTTTTTGGCGATTTTTTGGCGACTTTGAAACAATAATTATTTTTGGATATTTCATGGAGCTTAAAATTTTTGTTTTTTTCTTGAAGGTTCTCAAAAAAAATCCAAAAAATTCGTCTTGCTTAAATTCAATCTGCTGAGATATTTTAACATGGCTATTTGTCGATATTTTCTATAGATTCACCAAAATGTTCAAAAAAGGTTAATTCAAATTTTGAGATACTCGAAAAATTGGAATTTGGATCGAGATATTTAGGAAAGTGTACACCGTAGGAACTTCTACTTTTTCTGTTCGATAGACAGGAAATTCCTGCTTTAACCTGAATTTTTTCGCAATTTTTACCGTGCCAGTTTTTTTGAAATCGTGTGAAATGTGACCTTTTGAAAAAATACAATTATTGCTTAGGAATTTTCATTTGTAACTATAATTTTGGCCCAGGAACAATGACATGCCATATTTTTCGATTCCGTGTGTTGAGATCCTCCTCTCAAAATTTTTTGGCGATTTTGAAAAAAACATTATTTTTGAATATTTCATGGAGCTTGAAATTTTTGTTTTTTTCTTGAAGGTTCTCAAAAAAAAAAAACAAAAAATTCGTCTTGGTTAAATTCAATCTGCTGAGGTGTTGTAATATGGCCATTAGTCTATATTTCCTGTCGATTCATCAAAATTGTCAAAAAAGTTTAAGGCAAATTCTGAGATACTCGAAAAATTGGAATTTGGATCCTGATATTTCGGAAAATGGTCACCGGACGAACTTCTACTTTTTTTGCTCGATAGACAACGAATTCCTGCTTTGGCTTGAATTTTTTCACAATTTTTGACCTTGCCAGTTTTTCCGGAATCGTGTGGAATCTGACTTTTTGAAAAAAAAAAAATGAAATTATTACTAAGGAAATTTGATTTTGATTTGCAATTACAATTTTGATCCCAGAACAATAATATACCATATTTTTCGATTCAATGTGTCGAGATCGACCCTTTAGAACTTTTTAGCGATTTCTTGACGACTTTGAAACAAAAACTATTTTTGGATATTTCATGGAGCTTGAAATTTTTGGTTTTTTCTTGAAGGCCCTGAAAAAAAATCCAAAAAATTCGTCTTGGTTAAATTCAATATTCTAAGGTGTTTTAACATGGCCATTTGTCGATATTTCCTATCGATTCACCAAAATTGTCAAAAAAGTTTAAGGCAAATTTTGAGATACTGGAAAAATTGGAATTTGGGTCCAGATACTTCGGAAAATGGTCACCGTACGAATTTCTACTTTTTTTGCCCGATAAACCGGGAATTCCTAATTTAGTCTGAATTTTTTCACAAATTTTACCTTGTCAGTTTTTTCGGGATCGTGTAGAATCTGATTTTTGGAAAAAGTACCACTATTGCTTAGGAATTTTGGTTTGCAACTATAATTTTGGTCCAGGAACAGTAATAATATATCATATTTTTCGATTCAATATGTCGAGATTCATCCTTCAGATTTTTTTCGGGATTTTTTGGCGATTTTGAAACAAACATTATTTTTGGGGTTTGAAATGTTTGGCTTTTTCTTGAAGGTTCTTAAAAAAAAATCAAAAAATTCGTTTTGGTCAAATTCAATCCGCAGAGGTGTTTTAACATGACCGTTTGTCGATATGTCCTGTCGAATCACCAAAATTGTCAACAAAGTTTAAGGCAAATTTTGAGATACTCGAAAAATTGGAATTTGATTCCAGATATTTCGGAAAGTAGTCACCGTACGAACTCCTAGTTTTTTTTTGTTCGATAGACAGGGAATTCCTGTTTTAACCTGAATTTATTCACAATTTTTACCTTGTCAGTTTTTTTGAAATCGTGTGGAATGTGACCTTTTAAAAAACTACCACTATTGCTTAGGAAGTTTGATTTGCAACTATAATTTTGCTCCACGAACAATCATATACCATATTTTTCGATTGAATGTGTCTAGATCCACCTTTCAAAATTTTTTGGTGATTTCTTGCCCACTTTGATACAAATATTATTTTTTGATTTTTCATAGGGCTTGAAATTTTTGGTCATTTCTTGAAGGTTTTTAAAAAAAATTCAAAAAATTCGCTTTGGTCAAATTCAAGTTGCTGAGGTGTTTTAACATGGCCGTTTGTCGATATTTCCTCTCAATTCACCAAAATTGCCACCAAAGTTGAAGGCAAATTTTGAGATATTCGAAAAATTCGAATTTAGACCCATATAGTTCAGAAGGTAGTCAACGTAGCAGGTTCTACTTTTTTTCCTTGATATACGGGGCATTTCTGCTTTAGTCTGAATTTTTTCACAATTTTTGTCTTATCAGTTATTTTGGAATCGTGCTGAACATGTTTTTTTTTTGAAAAGTACAGTTGTTGCTAAGATATTTTGATTTGCAACCATAATTTTGGTTCAAGGACAATAAAATGCTATATTTTTCGATTCTGCATGTCGGGGTCTACACCTCAGAATTTTTTGAGAATTTTTGGGCCACTTCGAAAAAAACATTAATTTTTGGAAATTAACGCTTTCAGAAAAATCCAAAAAATTCCACTTGGTTAAATTCAAGCTGCTACGGTTTTTTTAAAGATTCGAATTTGAACCTAGATATTTCGGAAAGCAGTCACCGTACAAACTTCTACTTTTTTTCCGCCATAAATAGCGCATCTCTGCTTAACCCTGAATTTTTTGATAATTTTTGCCTTTTCAACTTTTCTGGAATCGCGTTAAATGTGTTCTTAAAACTATTGGTTAAAAATTTTGATGTGATTTTCGGAATTTTGTAGTTTTGTAAATTTAACACAACTTTAAAAAAAACTTACATACACATAAAAAAATAAGAGGTAGTTTTCAACAAAAAATCGATTTTAACACTAGATGTTAATTCAAGCAAATTTTCCTATCCTTTTCATAATTACCTAGTTCGTATATACTCATCAGTTAATTCGTCCTTAATCCATTCCTATAACTGTACTTTAATTAATTAAAATCCCTCTCTCCTCCTTGTCGCTTTGCACGCAAAAACCATCCTCAACTAACTAACTCCAAGAAGACCTCTCAACCTCACCTTGACCTTCGTCCCATTACAACGTAATTGACGTTTGCAGCCATAAATACCAACTAATTTGTAGAAAGTAAATCGGTAGCTGTTGGCAGTCCTGGTTGCCGTATCGACACTAATTTAGTGAGCATATTTCAGTCATCACGTTTGCCGGAGTAGAGGATCCTTTGATCGCGGAAAGCTACATACTCCACTTAGCTTTCGGTGACCCTGACCGTGAATTCACGAACCTGCTTTGAAACATTTCTAATACACCCCTCCCGTGCTTGGCGCCTGTTCCCGTCGACAATCGATGATGTTGTGTGCTAAAAAATAAGAAGAAAGTAATATTGAAAAAGCGAGGCCGAAATTAAAATTGGCTTTGTTGTGCTGACAGGTGTAATTACCTTGGAGCGTTAACTTGTTAAAGAGTGTCGTGTGATGTTTAAGCTAGTTAATTAAAACGCGAATTTTTGGTTGTAGTACAGAGTGGAGCTCCGCAAGGGCTGCATTGTGGCTCCCTTCCCTTTTTTGTTATTCATCAACGACATAGTCGCGATTTAAATAACAGGGTTTTGGGCAATTGTAGTGGCCATATGGTCGAAAACCCTCCTCTCCACCCATCCATCCCGTCTTCCTCTCTTCTTCCCGTTCCTCGTCACTTCCACGTCAACCCACCGCCTCGAAGCGGCGAGGGCAAGTCAAGGCTGACTTGCAACAATTTACCATTACATGAAAGTAAACTAGTTTGCAAGATAGTTGTCTCTCCCTTGCATGGGCGGATAATTGTCGCACGTGTGCAGGAAAATGCGACAATATCGATGATGATGTCAGCCCCAGCGTGACGTCACGGCCCATGTAAACATCCACGATGACCATCGGCGATTCCTCTTCCTAAACCCAGTGGAAAGGTCGTCGATGCCGCCTCATTTAGCGGCGATAATCCGCGTAATTACCTCATTTCGCCTCGGTACTTGTGTGCGAGTGAGATGTCAATTACGGCCGGATTAAGACTAATTGGACCGGTGCTAAGTGGTGGGCTAACTTCGGGCCTGTGCTACGGTGAGTACTAATATCGTGCCCGTTTATTTCGCTCCATTGCCACCGCGAGGACCAGAACTCGCTCCACTTTTTCGTCTTGGTGCAACGTGGCCGGGCAAAAATCCCCAAGACAATTAGTTCCGGAACAATTGTCATCTCGATCTGGACTAATGAAGTCATACACGACCGATTTTAATCTCGCGTTTCAACGGCGTAATTTACGTCTGTGTGATTACACCCTTTGTGCAATAAAGCATGGCCCGATAAGGCAATACCTCAGCTCCGATCGCACCAAGCCTCCGTAATTAAATAATAAATTGCGATTATTTAAGCGACGGACGCTCATAAACAGCCGTTCGGGAAATTTATTGGATTAATCTTTGGCCATATATGCGGAGAAATATCTTGGAACGTACCCAACGTACGTTAACCTAATCTAATTAATAGTTACGAGGTGTGTTCTATGGGTTATGACTGGGGACGGCGGGAGTTGGGCTTCAATTTATGGCCGGATTGCACGCACCGCTGACTTTGGGTTGTGCGGCGGACTTTCACGGAGACGGAGCTCGCGGGGCGAGCGCGAGGAGCATCGACAGGTGATTGGGTGGGAGGAAATTCCAGCATATTTCAAAATTTGAGTAATTCGAAAAATTTGAATTTGAACCCAGTTGATATAAAAACTAATCGCCCCATCAATTTAGATTTTTTTTTTCTTAATACACAAAACATTTCTACATAAGCATGATTTTTTTCGTAATTTTCGGTCTATCCGTTTTTCCGAAATCGACCTGAAGAGGTCCTTTAGGAAAAGTGTTATCTCTGACAAATTATTTTGATTTTTGCCTCCAGGTTTGGTGTGATTTTATCAATTTCCTATATTTTTAGATTCACCTCGTCAAGATTTACCCGTCAAATTTTTTTGGCGAATTTTTGTCGACTTTGAAAAAAATTTATTTTTTGAATTTTTGATGGATCTTAAAATTTTTGACTTTCTCCTGAAGGTCTCAGAAAAAATCCAGAAAATTGTCCTTTGTCAACTTCTACCTCCCGAGCTTTGTTAATATACCAATTTGTTGAAATTCCTTACTGTTTCACAAAAAAACGCCAAAGTAACATACGACAAATTTTGAGATATTCTAAAAACGTGATCTTGAATTCAGTTGTTACAAAAACTAACCGCCCTATCAACTTCAATTTTTTTCTCTTAATGCACACAGCATTTCTTCGCAAGCATGATTTTTTTCGTAATTTTCGGTTCATCCTTTTTTCTGAAATCGGCCTAAAGATCTCCTTTAGGAAAAATGTTACTTCTGACAATTATATTTGAATTTCTGCTTCCAGTTTTCGTATGATTTTAGCAATTTGCTATATTTTTGGATTCACCTCGTCAAGATTTACCCGACAAAATTTTTTGGCGAATTTTTGTCGCCTTTGAAAAAAATATATTTTTTGGAGTTCTGATGGATCTTAAGATTTTTGACTTTCTCCTAAAGGTCTCAAAAAAAATCCAGAAAATTATTCTTTGTCAACTTCTACCTCCCGAGCTTTGTTAATATACCAATTTATTGAAATTCCTTACCGTTTCACAAAAAAACACCAAAGTATCATACGACAAATTTTGAGATATAATAAAAATGTGACTTTGAATTCATTTGTTACAAAAACTAACCACTTTATCAATTGCAATTTTTTTCTCATAATCCAGAAAACATTTCTACGCTAGCATGATTTTTTTCATAATTTTCGGTTCATCCTTTTTTCTGAAATCGGCCTAAAGATCTCTTTCAGGAAAAGTGTTACCTCTGACAAATTATTTTGATTTCTGCCTCCAGTTTTGGTATGATTTTAGCAATTTGCTATATTTTTGGATTCACCTCGTCAAGATTTACGCGTCAAAATTTTTTGGCGAATTTTTGTCGACTTTGAAAAAAAATATATTTTTTGGGTTTCTGATGGATCTTGAAATTTTTTACCTCCTCATAAAGGTACCAAAAAAATCCAGAAAATTGTCCTTTGTCAACTTCTACCTCCCGACCTTTGTTAATATACCAATTTATTGAAATTCCTTACCGTTTCACAAAAAAACGACAAAGTAACATACGACAAATTTTGAGATATTCTAAAAATGTGACATTGAATTCAGTTGTTACAAAAACTAACCGCCCTATCAACTTCAATTTTTTTCTCTTAATGCACAAAACATTTCTACGTAAGCATGATTTTTTTCATAATTTTCGGTCCATCTTTTTTTCCAAAATTGGTCAATGGATGTCCTTTGGGAAAAGTGTTATCCTTGACGAATTATTTTGATTTTTGCCTCCAGTTTTGGGCCGAGATTATCAATATGCTATTTTTTTGGAATCAGCCCGTCAAGATTTACCCGTCAGGATTAATTTTTTGGGGAATTTTTGTCGACCTTGAGAAAAGATTTTTTGGACTTCTGATGGAGCTTAAAATTTTTGACTTTGTCTTGAAAGTTTCCAAAAAAATTCAAAAAAAATCTCCTTTCTTAAGTTCGACCTCGTAAACTTTCTTAATATAGCAATTTGTTGAAATTTCCTATGGTTTTTCAAAAATTGCCAAAATGATATACGAGAAATTTTAACATATTCTAAAAATTTTACTTTGAACTCAGTTGTTAGAAAAACTAGCCACCCCATCAACTTCGATTTTTTTTTCGTATTACACAAAACATTTCTACGTAAGCACGATTTTTTTCATAATTTTCGGCTCATCCTTTTTTCCGAAATATGCCTAAAGTTGTCCTTTAGGAAAAGTGTTATCCTTGAAAAATGATTTTGATTTTTGCCTCCAGTTTTGGCCTGGGATTATCAGTATGCTATATTTTTCGAATCAGCCCGTCAAGATTTACCCCTCACAATTTTTTGACGAATTCTTGACGACTTCGAAAAAAATATATATTTTTTGGATTCTTGATAGAGCTTAAAATTTTTGACTTTCTCTTGAAGGTGTTCAAAAAAATCCAGAAAATTCTAACTGCTCAAGTTTAACCTCGAGAATTTTGCTAATATAGCGGTTTGTTGAAATTTCTTATTATTTCACAAAAATTGCCAAAATTACATACGACAAATTTTGAGATATTGTAAAAATTTAACTTTGAACCTAGTTATTACAAAAACTAACCGCCCTATCAATTACAATTTTTTTTTTCTTAATACACAAACAATTTCTACGTGAGCATGATTTTTTTCATAATTTTCGGTCTATCCGTTTTTCCGAAATCGACCTGAAGATGTCTTTTAGGAAAAGTGTTATCCTTGACAAATGATTTTGATTTTTGCCTCCAGTTTTGCTCCGGGATTATCAATATGCTATATTTTTCGAAGTTTTACCCGTCAGGATTAATTTTTTGGGGAATTTTTGTCGACTTTGAAAAAAAGAATTTTTGGACTTTTGATGGAATTTAAAATTTCTGACTTTGTCTTAAAAGTTTCCAAAAAAAATCAAAAAAATTCTCCTTACTCAAGTTCAACCTCGCGAATGTTCTTCATATACCAATTTGTTGAAATTTCCTATGGTTTTTCAAAAATTACGAAAATGATGAGTACGAGAAATTTTGAGATTTTTTAAAAATTTGGTTTTGAACTCAGTTGTTACAAAAACTAGCCACCCTATCTACTTCGAATTTATTTGTGCCTCCAGTTTTGGTCTATATGCTATATATTTCGGTTTCGCCCGTCAAGATTTACCCGTCAGAATTTCCTGGGAAATTTTTGTCGATTTTGAAAAAAACAAATTTTTGGACCTAAAATTTTTTACTTTCGCTTGAAAGTCTCCAAAAAAAATCCAAAAAATTCTCCTTGCTCAAGCTCAACCTCGTGAACTTTGATAATATACCAATTTGTTGAAATTTCCCATCGTTTTACAAAAATCGCCAAAATGACAAGTGACAAATTTTGAGATATTTTTAAAATTTGACTTTGAACCCAGTTGTTTCAAAAACTGGGCGCTATCAACTTCGATTTTTTTTTCTTAATACACAAAACATTGCAACGTGAGCATAATTTTTTTCATAATTTTCGGTCCATCTCTTTTCCCGAAATTCTTCTGAAGATTTCCTTTGTGAAAAGTGTCATTGTTGACAAATGATTTTAATTTTCATTAGAGATTATCAATATGCTATATATTTCTGCTCATCTGGTCAAGATCTGCCTTTCAGAATTTTTCGGCGATTTTTGTTGACTTTAAAAAAAATTAAATTTTTTGGTTTTTTTGAAGACGTTCAGGAAAAGACTAGAAATTTCAGTCGAAATTGAGCTTTTTTGAGAAGTGTTTGAAATGCATATCAAGAAATGGAACCTTTCAGTTGTTCTTTGGTTAATTCTGGCGTGAACTCTTGATATTGGAACCAAAGTTCGACCAGCACGGTTCCGGTCTCCACAATAGGCAAAACCGGTGCCCCCATTAATCTTCATTACTCCGAATCAACTAAAAATCCGTTTCTTTGAACCCGACTCGCCCATCGCGCTTATTAAGCGGTTATTTGGGCCCATCGTGCCCATATACGTCCCTTCATAACTCAGCCTTAGTGCGTAAGTACCCTTGCCCGTAAAAAAGGCCGTTAATCCGTGGCGTTTGATCTAGTCGGTTGCGATTTACAAACCCGTTTATGGTAAATTACAGCGGCGACTTTGATGTACCTAGATGGAGCGAAATGGATGGTCGACGGTTTCGAAAACGCGCTACCGTTGATGAAGCGCGCAATCACTCGAGGTATAAATAATGACAGAACGCCGATGCTCTATATAGATACTGTTGATTAACTGGATCCGATTGTCTCGAGGACCACCCTGGACGTGTAATTATGGCGTGGTCGTATTATGGGGCGTCGCTCCGGATTTATGGACCGATACATAACCTCAACGCGTTGTTGATACGGTGCGAAGTGTCGTTGCTACCGGACTACATATTTCACGCGGTTCGAGGCAGGGCCGGGCTCGGATGCCACGAAACCACACAACTTAACAACGATCATCCATTTGGGTTCCATGGTTGTCTTGAGCCCGGTACTGCACGCGGCTCTCATTATGCCAAATAAATAACGAATAAGAATCGGTTATTAAGGATGGACGTCTTCACGCCCTTTCCGTGTTGTCGTAAATACCGCCTCATTATCGCCGTTCATATGTAAAGCAACGGTAATGAGAGCTTCTGGATTGATCGGAGCCGGCGCACGGAACTCGAAAAATTTACTATTTTATGACGGATGACGCAAGCGAGAGTGAGCCTAACAAGTACCCAGGAGGGTCGCCGAGAGGTGGTAGATGTTATCGCCGGTGACCTCTGGCGGCAATTTATCCATTTATGTTCGCAAATAATTGGCGTGTACCATGATAAACGGCATCATGTCGCAACAACTGAGGAAAAGTCATCCCACACTTTGTACTTACGCTGCCGCGAGTTACGCGCTGGCTCGTAAATCAGGCACTTCTTCGGATTGGTGTGTTGGGATGAGTGGAGGCAGGGACGTATTACGACGGAATGTGTTTACGTAATTGCGTGTATTTTCTTGGGTTGTTGTTTACTCCAAAAGTGGTGATGGAGGTTAACAAGGTTGATCGTAGGTGGTCAGTTCCTCCAGGAATTCTCCATTTACACGTAATATGCGAAGGTGAAATAGTAGGTGTTCAATTCCTCCAGGAACTACTGAACTTTTTGATTTTGCGCTTCCCAGTTTTTCTAATATCGCACTAAATATATGTTCTAGGAAAAGTACCATTATTACCCAAAAATTGTGATTTGCACCTCTATTTTTGACACCAGCTAGTCGAGATCTACCTTTCAGAATTTTTTTGGAATTTTTCGACAACTCCACAAAAAAAATCAATTTTGAGACTGATATTTTTGGCTTTTTCTTGAAGGTCCTCAAAAAAATACCAAAAAATTCTCCTTGATTAATTTCTACCTCCTGAAGTTTTCCATCATATCCGTCTATCGATATTTTCTGCCGTTTTTGCACAATAATCTAAATAAAATCTGGTAAATTTTGAGATACGCTCAAAATTGAGATTTGAATCTGAATATTTCGAAAACTATTCACCGTATCAATTTCGGCTTTTTTCTCCCGATAGATATGACACTTTTCATTAGTTGAGAATTTTTTCATGATTTTTCACTTTTCAATTTTTCCGGAATCGCGCTGAATATCTATTTCAGGAAAAGTACCATGCCTCCTCAAGAAATTTTATTTCCAGCTCTAACTTTGGTTCCATATTATCGAAATGATATATTTTTGAATGCAGCTTGTCGAGATCTACTTCTCACAATTGTTTGACGATTTTTAGACGACTTTAAGAAAAAGTTTATTTTTTTTTATACCGGACGCTGAAATTTTTGTATTTTTCTTGAAGGTCCTCAAAAAAATACCAAAAAATTCCTCTTTATCAATTTAGACCTCCTGAAGTTTTCCAGCGTATCCGTTTGTCGATATTTTCTGCCGTTTTTACACAATAAGCAAACTAAAATTTCGTAAATTTTGAGATAGACTGAAAATTCTAATTTGAACCTGGATATTTCGGAAACCATTCACCGGATCAACTTGGACTTTTATTTCTCGATAGATACAAGACTTCTCCTTGTTTGAGAATTTTTTCATGATTTTGTGCTTCTCAGGTTTTCCGATATCGCGCTGAATGTGTGTTTTAGGAAAAGTACCATGATTGCTCAAGAATTGTGATTTGCACCTCTAATCTTAGTTCCATATTATCGAAATGATATATTTTTGGATTCAGCTCGCCAAGGTCTACCTCTGACAATTTCTTGACAATTTTTCGACGACTTCAAGAAAAAGCTCATTTTTTTTGACACTCGAGACTGAAATTTTTGGATTTTTCCCAAAAATCTTCAAAAAAATACCAAAAAATTCCTCTTTATCAAGTTCGACATCCTTAAGTTTTCCAATGTATCCATGTGTCAATATTTTCTGCCGTTTTCAAACAATAAGCAAACTAAAATATGGTAAATTTTTAGATATACTGAAAATTCGAATTTGAACCTGGATATTTCGGAAACCAGTTACCAGATCAACTTGGACTTTTATTTCTCGATAGATACAAGACTTCTCCTTAATTGAGAATTTTTTCATGATTTTGTGCTTCTCAGGTTTTCCGAAATCGCGCTGAATGTGTGTTTTAGGAAAAGTACCATGACTGCTCAAGAATTGTGATTTGCACCTCTAATCTTAGTTCCATATTATCGAAATGATATATTTTTGGATTCAGCTCGCCGAGATCTACCTCTGACAATTTCTTGACGATTTTTCGACGACTTCAAGAAAAAGCTCATTTTTTTTTTGACACTCGAGACTGAAATTTTTGGATTTTTCCAAAAAATCTTCAAGAAAATACCAAAAAATTCCTCTTTATCAAGTTCGACCTCCTTAAGTTTTCCAATGTATCCATGTGTCAATATTTTGTGCCGTTTTCACACAATACGCAAACTAAAATTTGGTAAATTTTGAGATATACTGAAAATTCGAATTTGAACCCGGATATTTCGGAAACCAGTTACCAGATCAACTTGGACTTTTATTTCTCGATAGATACAAGACTTCTCCTTAATTGAGAATTTTTTCATGATTTTGTGCTTCTCAGGTTTTCCGAAATCGCGCTGAATGTGTGTTTTAGGAAAAGTACCATGACTGCTCAAGAATTGTGATTTGCACCTCTAATCTTAGTTCCATATTATCGAAATGATATATTTTTGAATTCAGCTCGTCGAGATCTATCTTGCAGATTTTTTTGACGATTTTTTGACGACTTTTAGAAAAAACTCAATTTTTTTTTAAACACTGGAAACTAAAAATTTTTGGATTTTTCTTGAAGGTCCTCAGAAAAATACCAAAAAATTCCCCGTTATCAAGTTCGACCTCCGCAAGTTTTCCAACGTATCCATTTGTCGATATTTTCTGCCGTTTTCACACAATAAGCAAACTAAAATTTGGTAAATTTTGAGATATACTGAAAATTCTAATCTGAAGCTAGATATTTCGCAAACCAGTCACCAGATCAACTTCGGCATTTATTTCTCGATAGATACAAGACTTCTCCTTAATTGAGAATTTTTTCATGATTTTATGCTTCTTAGTTTTTCCGGAATCACGTTGAGTATGTATTTTAGAAAAAGTACCATAACTGTTTAAGAATTTTGATTTACACCTCTAACCTTGCCTCGATATTATCAAAATGATATATTTGTGAATTCAGCTCGTCGAGATTTACCCCTCAGATTTTTTTAATGATTTTCCGACGACTTTAAAAAAAAGACTCATTATTTCTCGATAGATACAAGATTTCTACTTCATTGAAAATTTTTCCATGATTTTGTGCTTCGCAGATTTTCCGGAATCGCGCCGAATATGTGTTTTACAAAAAGTACCAAGATTGCTCAAGAAACTTGATTTGCAGCTCTAGCCATGGCTCGATATTATCAAAATGATATATTTTTGGATTCAGCTCGTCGATATCTACCCCTTAGATTTTTTTTGATGATTTTTCAACGACTTTAAAAAAAGCCATTTTTTTTTAACAGTCGAGACTGAAATTTTGGGATTTTTCCTGAAGGTCCTCAGAAAAATACCAAAAAATTTCCCTTTACCAAGTTCGACCTCCGGAAGTTTTTCAACGTATCCGTTTGTCGATATTTTCTGCCGTTTTGACACAATAGGCAAACTATAATTTGGTACATTTTGAGATATACTGAAAATTCGAATTTGAACCTGGATATTTCGAAAACCAGTTACCAGATCAACTTCGGCTTTTATTTCTCGATAGATACAAGACTTTTCCTTAATTGGGAATTTTTTCATGATTTTGTGATACTCAGTTTTTCCGGAATCACGTTAAATATGTGTTTTAGGAAAAGTACCATGACTGTTTAAGAATTTTGATTTACACCTCTAATCTTGCCTCAATATTATCAAAATGATATATTTTTGGATTCAGCTCGTCGAGAATTACCCCTCAGATTTTTTTGATGATTTTTCGACGACTTTAAAAAAAACTCATTTTTTTAACAGTCGAGACTAAAATTTTTGAATTTTTCCTGAAGGTCCTCAGAAAAATACCAAAAAATTCCCCTTTATCAAGTTCGACCTCCGGCAGTTTTCCAACGTATCCGTTTGTCGATATTTTCTACCGTTTTCACACAATAAGCAAACTAAAATTTGGTAAATTTTGAGATATACTGAAAATTCTAATTTGAACCTCGATATTTCGGAAACCAGTTACCAGATCAACTTGGACTTTTATTTCTCGATAGATACAAGACTTCTCCTTAATTGAGAATTTTTTCATGATTTTGTGCTTCTCAGGTTTTCCGAAATCGCGCTGAATGTGTGTTTTAGGAAAAGTACCATGACTGCTCAAGAATTGTGATTTGCACCTCTAATCTTAGTTCCATATTATCGAAATGATATATTTTTGAATTCAGCTCGTCGAGATCTATCTTGCAGATTTTTTTGACGATTTTTTGACGACTTTTAGAAAAAACTCAATTTTTTTTTAAACACTGGAAACTAAAAATTTTTGGATTTTTCTTGAAGGTCCTCAGAAAAATACCAAAAAATTCCCCGTTATCAAGTTCGACCTCCGCAAGTTTTCCAACGTATCCATTTGTCGATATTTTCTGCCGTTTTCACACAATAAGCAAACTAAAATTTGGTAAATTTTGAGATATACTGAAAATTCTAATCTGAAGCTAGATATTTCGCAAACCAGTCACCAGATCAACTTCGGCATTTATTTCTCGATAGATACAAGACTTCTCCTTAATTGAGAATTTTTTCATGATTTTATGCTTCTTAGTTTTTCCGGAATCACGTTGAGTATGTATTTTAGAAAAAGTACCATAACTGTTTAAGAATTTTGATTTACACCTCTAACCTTGCCTCGATATTATCAAAATGATATATTTGTGAATTCAGCTCGTCGAGATTTACCCCTCAGATTTTTTTAATGATTTTCCGACGACTTTAAAAAAAAGACTCATTATTTCTCGATAGATACAAGATTTCTACTTCATTGAAAATTTTTCCATGATTTTGTGCTTCGCAGATTTTCCGGAATCGCGCCGAATATGTGTTTTACAAAAAGTACCAAGATTGCTCAAGAAACTTGATTTGCAGCTCTAGCCATGGCTCGATATTATCAAAATGATATATTTTTGGATTCAGCTCGTCGATATCTACCCCTTAGATTTTTTTTGATGATTTTTCAACGACTTTAAAAAAAGCCATTTTTTTTTAACAGTCGAGACTGAAATTTTGGGATTTTTCCTGAAGGTCCTCAGAAAAATACCAAAAAATTTCCCTTTACCAAGTTCGACCTCCGGAAGTTTTTCAACGTATCCGTTTGTCGATATTTTCTGCCGTTTTGACACAATAGGCAAACTATAATTTGGTACATTTTGAGATATACTGAAAATTCGAATTTGAACCTGGATATTTCGAAAACCAGTTACCAGATCAACTTCGGCTTTTATTTCTCGATAGATACAAGACTTTTCCTTAATTGGGAATTTTTTCATGATTTTGTGATACTCAGTTTTTCCGGAATCACGTTAAATATGTGTTTTAGGAAAAGTACCATGACTGTTTAAGAATTTTGATTTACACCTCTAATCTTGCCTCAATATTATCAAAATGATATATTTTTGGATTCAGCTCGTCGAGAATTACCCCTCAGATTTTTTTGATGATTTTTCGACGACTTTAAAAAAAACTCATTTTTTTAACAGTCGAGACTAAAATTTTTGAATTTTTCCTGAAGGTCCTCAGAAAAATACCAAAAAATTCCCCTTTATCAAGTTCGACCTCCGGCAGTTTTCCAACGTATCCGTTTGTCGATATTTTCTACCGTTTTCACACAATAAGCAAACTAAAATTTGGTAAATTTTGAGATATACTGAAAATTCTAATTTGAACCTCGATATTTCGGAAACCAGTTACCAGATCAACTTGGGCTTTTCTTTGTCGATAGATATAAGGGTTCTCCGTAGTTGAGAATTTTTTCATGATTTTATGCTTCTTAGTTTTTCCGGAATCACGTTGAATATGTATTTTAGAAAAAGTACCATGACTGTTTAAGAATTTTGATTTACACCTCTAACCTTGCCTCGATATTATCAAAATGATATATTTTTGAATTCAGCTCGTCGAGATCTACCCCTTAGATTTTTTTTGATGATTTTTCAACGACTTTAAAAAAAGCCATTTTTTTTTAACAGTCGAGACTGAAATTTTGGGATTTTTCCTGAAGGTCCTCAGAAAAATACCAAAAAATTTCCCTTTACCAAGTTCGACCTCCGGAAGTTTTTCAACGTATCCGTTTGTCGATATTTTCTGCCGTTTTCACACAATAAGCAAACTAAAATTTGGTAAATTTTGAGATATACTGAAAATCCGAATTTGAACCTGGATATTTCAAAAACCGCTTACCGAATCAACTTAGGCTTTTATTTCCTTATAGATACAATACTTTTCATTAATCGAGAATTTTTTCATGATTTTATGTTTCTGATTTTTTCCGGAATTGCACTAAATATGTGTTTTAGGAAAAGTACCATTATTCCCCAAGAATTTTAATTTGCACCTCTAACCATGGCTCGATATTATCAAAATGATATATTTTTGGATTCAGCTCTCCGAGATCTACGTATTAAAATTTTTTGACGATTTTTCGATGACTTTAAGAAAAAGGTCAATTTTGAGAATTTCTAGACTGAAATTTTTTGATTTTTCCAGAAAATCTTCAAAAAAAATACCAAAAAATTCCTCTTTAAGAAGTTCGACCTCCTTAGCTTTAATTACGTATCCGTTTGTCGATATTTTCTGCCGTTTTTGCATAAGAACTAAACAAAAATATGGTAAATTTTGAGATATACTGAAAATCTAAATTTGAACCTGGATATTTCAGAAGCCAGTTATTTTCTTCCCCGATTGCTCAAGAATCTTGATTTGTAGCTCTAACCTTGGTTTTTCGATTTTTCTTGCCAATTGACTTGGTAAATTTTGCTTTCAGTAGGTCTGGAATTTCTGGTTTCACGCATGCACCCCAGGAAATCGAAATTAAGATCCCAGAAATTCCAGCCTCATTCCACCCATCTGCCCAACGCGCCCATCGCCCGCATAACTGGCCACCTCTCTGAATGAATATTTCCCGTGCATCGCCAGGTTCAACGGTAACCCGGCGTGCCATTGCCCATAGCAAGAGCGCCCATACCGTTCGCTCCATCGGTATTCCTGACCCATCGCCCATCGTCTTCCTGTTGGTGCGCCGATCGTCGTACGCGACTCGCCTCTCAACTCCCCGTCGCATCATAAAACCAGAAAAAAGCCTAATGGCGCCATTAACGCAGCCGGTTAAAAATCAGCGGAATGCTGCAGGGGGCAGCTCGCGGCTCCGCGCTTTTTACCCTTTTTGCAATTAGCGGGATTTGCGCCTCGTGAAATTCTATCGCCGGAGGAACGACGAAATCTATGTGCATGGGAAACACGAGCTTACACGCAGGAATCTTAATCAGACAATTCCCATGCAACGAGACCAGAAATAGTCGAATGTCACCGGGCGATCGTTATCGGGGGAGAGTTGTTGGAGTGCTGCCGGGCCGACGCAAGGACCATTAATATTTATCTGGGCGCGATGAAAAATTTTCGGCCTTAATTGGCGCCGGTTAGGGCCGCTAAGCACGAACGGGGGAATTAAGAAATAACGGGGTGAGCGTGGGTATGGGGTTCGGGGAGCGTTGGTAAAACGGTTTGTAGATCGAATGGGACGATATTCGAGAGATGTAGATAGCAAAGGGTTTTGTGCTGGTGTTTAGTGGGCGTTGTAAATTTTAGTATATCTTTAATGAACCCACTATTCCACCTAAAAATCTTGAATTGTGAAACATTCAATTGCAAAAATATATAAATGAGTACCAAAATGAACCACCCGGTACTTGTAATACAATTTATGCGCCTCAAGGTGTTTTAATTTTTAAATCTTCATCGGATGTCATAGTCGTCTAAATTTGACACTAAAAGCGTTTTCATGAATGGTCATTTGAAAGGAAAAATATCTATGAAGCAACCAGGAAGATTTAATTAACGACAAGAAAGATGCGTGTGAAAGTTGAATTGGAATCTTTATTGTGTAAAACTAGCACCAGGAATTTTAGAATTTTATTATGACACCAATTTTGTTGGAGATTCGAACCCATAAGTTTTAGTTTCCGGCGCAGTATGCAGGACTGAAGTCTTCTGGTACTCCAACAGTACCACCACGTCGGCGATTATTTGTGGTAAACCCATAATGTTGAGAATGGTTACGAGTTACGACCTATTCTACAGACAAAAACATCGAACGAAGCGACAAATGGGATAGGTACGACTCGTACTGCCGTCCTTAGAAATTATAACTAGCAGTCGAGGCCACAGCAACATTGTGCTTTCGCTTCAGCCTCGCGACGTTGGTTTGGGCGCTCGGCGGTGGTACCTCGCTCCGGTCGGGGGCGCCGCGACTCGCATAATCCGCAAAGAATGAAATAAAGCTATTAAATAAAATCGGTGTTGTCCAATAAAAGCTACTGTTTATGGTAGATGCACGCCCACATCGAGTGGTACCACTGCATATCTCGCGATCAGGCCAATTATATTTGTTCCCTCGAACGTATGCACCATCAGCGTAATTTATTTTATGGCCGCGTGTATTCTGTCGTGGACTATAAACGGCAATTGCGGATGACTTGAATAGCGATGAAGAATTAATAATGGCGCAATGCTCGTTTCGGGTACCGCTCGGGCTTATAATTTAGTGGTCCGTAATGACGGAGAGTCTGCGTCTAAGCACCATGAATATTTATGAGTGGTACCGAAATCCGACCATAATTTCGACTTTCGATATTTACGAGCTGTGTCGCGCTTAGGCGTGCCGGGCAAGACTTTTCGAAAATTACACGCCCATAATTGGGCTGTTAGCGATCATTCTCACGAACGCTCGCACTCCTACTCGCCGATTATCGCTCCCGAGCCCGTTAGACGCTGGCTCCGCTTCCTGGCCGTTTTTTGGCCTGCGATGCCGCCGTAATTATTTCCAGGTGCTTATCTTCGGCGGCTCTTTGCTCTTTTCAATCGGCGCTGAAGAGGTGTTGAACCTTATTGACCTTCGGATGTGGTTCAGGGATCACAACGGCGCAAGCCGCAAAAATCGACCGGCGGAGGAGTGCACTAATGAGGACTTAATAACAGAATCAGAAAGAATCGTGCGTTTAACGACCGGGGTGTGGGTACGGCCGGGGTACCACCAGATGGTCCGCGAATTTATGATAGATGCGAGCGCGATTAGGCCGAACCCATCGGACGAACACGACCGCAAAAATGACAGATCGAGAGATTGCATCGGAGATGGATGGACCCTCTAATAACATTAATAACAATAATAATAATAAATATCAAGAGCGATATAAAACAAAAAAAATTGGTCGAAAGTTGTTTCGACAGAACCTATACAATATTATATTGGCAAGTATTGACCCCGCCCACCCACCCTTTATTGTCTTCAAGAGTAGGTCATTTGCCAAAGTCAGTCTTATTTTGGCAAGTACTAGCCCCACCCGCCCGCCCTTTGCTTTTTCAGAGAATATGTCATTTGCCAAAATCAGTATTATCTTACCAAGTACTAGCCCCGCCCACCCACCCTTTACTTGTTTTTAGGATATGGCATTTGCTAAAATCAGTCGTATCTGAGCAAGTACTAACCCCACCCACCGGCCCTTATTTTCTCAGAGCATGTGTCATTTGCCAAAGTAAGACTTATCTTAGCAAGTACTGACGAGTACTACCCACTGATCAAATAAAGGGCGGGTGGGCGGGGCTAGTACTTGCTAACATAAGTCTTATTTTGGCAAATGACTGAAAAAATAGGGGGCGGGTGGGCGTGTTAATACTTGGTAAGATAAGACTGATTTTGGCAAATGTCATACCCTCTAAGAAAGTAAAGGGTGGGTGGGTGGGGCTAGTACTTGGTAAGATAAGACTAACTTTGGCAAATAATAGACCCTCTCAAAAAATAAAGGGCGGGTGGGCGCGGTTAGTACTTGTTAAGATAAGACTGAGCTTGCCAAATGACATACCTTCTAAGAAAATAGAGAGTAGAGGGTATATCGTTTGCCAAAATCAGTCTTATCTTGGCAAGTATTGTCCCCACCCATCCACCCACCCTTTATTTTCTTCAAGAGTAGGTCATTTGCCAATATCAGCGTTATCTTGGCAAACACTAGCCTCGCCTGCCCGCTCTTTTTTTTCCTAGAGGGCTACTACTTGCTACAATAAGACTGATTTTGCCAAATGATACATCCTCTCAGTAAATAAAGGGCGAGAGGATGGTGCTAGTACTTGCCAAAATAAAACTGATTTTGGCAGATGACCTAGTCTCTAAAAAAATAAAGGGTGGGTGGGCGGGGCTAGTACTTGCTAAGATAAGACTGAGTTTGCCAAATAACATAACCTCTGAGAAAATAAAGAGTACAGGGTATATTATTTGCCAAACTCAGTCTTATCTTGGCAAGTATTGTCCCCACCCACCCACCCTTTATTTTCTTCGAAACTAGGTCATCTGCCAAAATCAGTTTTATTTTGGCAACTACTAGCCCCACCCGCCCGCCCTTTGTTTTCTAAGAGGGTATATTATTTGGCAATATCAGTCTTTTCTTGGCAAACACTAGCTCCGCCTACTCGCCCTTTTTTCCGAGAGGGCTAGTACTTTCTAAGATAAGACTGATTTTGCCAAATGATATACCCTTTCAGTAAATAAAGGGCGAGTGGGCGGGGCTAGTACTTGCTAAGATAAATAATATATAAATTCTGATAAAGTTCGGAATCTTAGAAATAGAAGAAATATAATTCAAATATCATAATTACATACAGAAATTCATAACTTTAGATTTAATCTCCGAGATTTCAGGAATTTAGTATCTCAGAACTTTAAAATTGATGACGCGGGATCTCACTGTAGAAATTCACTTCAGGTTAAATTTAGAACTTTTAGGACTTTGGTATTGAAGTAAGTAGAAAATCTATCTTAGATTTCAGGAATTCTTGTTCTTCTAGAATTAAAAATATGAGAGTTTTAATACTTACGATTGTAAACCTTGACATTTAAAAATTCCAGGTTCTAAGATCCAAGATCTCATCACGAACGACTTCTTCGGAATAAAATATAATGTAAAAATATCGCGGTTTGGAATATCAAAATTTAGTATTTCAAGATTGAACCTTCCATCTACTACATAGGAAATTGAAATTTGAAAAAAATTAAAATTAAATTCTAATAAAATTCGGAATCTCAGAAATAGGAAAAATATAATTCAAATAACATAATTACATACAGAAAATCATAACTTTAGATTTAGTCTCCGAGATTTGGGTTGCAGAATTTCAGGAATTCAGTATTTCAGGACTTTAAAATTGATGACGCAGGATCTCACTATAGAAAGTCACTTCAGGTTAAATTTACAACTTTTAGGTCTTTGGTATTGAAGTAACTAGAAAATCTATCTTAGGTTTCAGGAATTCTTGTTCTTCCAGAATTAAAAATATGAGAGTTTTAATACTTACGATTGTAAACCTCGACATTTAAAAATTCCAGGTTCTAAGATCCTAGATCTCATTACAATCGACTTCTTCAGAATGAAATATCATGTAAAAATATGGAGGTTTGGAATATCAAAATTTAGTATTTCAACATTTAAACCTTGCAACTACTACATAGGAAATTGAAATTTGAAAAAAATTAAAATTAAATTCTAATAAAGTTCGGAATCTTAGAAATAGAAGAAATATAATTCAAATATCATAATTACATACAGAAATTCATAACTTTAGATTTAATCTCCGAGATTTCAGGAATTTAGTATTTCAGGACTTTAAAATTGATGACGCGGGATCTCACTATAGAAATTCACTTCAGGTTAAATTTAGAACTTTTAGGACTTGGTATTGAAGTAACTAGAAAATCTATCATAGGTTTCAGGAATTCTTGTTCTTTTAGAATTGAAAATAGAGAGTTTTATTACTTACAATTCTTATTCTTGGAATTAAAAATGAGGACATTTAAATAGTCTTAATTTCAAATGTTGAGATTTAAAAATTCAGGGTTCTAAAATCCAAGATATCCCCAGTTAAGGCTTCTTCAGAGTAAAATATTCTGTAAAAACATTGCGGTCTGGATTATCAAAATTTAGTATTTCTAGATTGCTACATAGGAAATCGATATTTTAAAAAAATTTAAATTAGGTTTTTATAAAAGTTCAGAACTTCAGAATAGAAGAAATGGAATTCAAATGACCCAATTACATTCAAAATTTTATAATGGTTTTCTCGACTTGTCCTTGAAAATGTCAGGAATTCACTTCAAATTTCTAGGGCTCTAGCATTTGAAGTAATTAGAGATTCTAGCCTAAGTTTCAAGACTTCTTTTGCCTAGATTTAAAAATGACGACTTTTATTACTCTTGATTTGAAACCTCGACATCTGAAAATTCAGGGATCTAAGATCCAAGATTTCAGCACTTAAAACTTCTTCAGAGTTAAATATCTTGTAAAAACACAGTCAAAGTTTAGTATTTCTAGATCTGCATACATATAGTATCCTAAAATGTTAAGAATTAAGCATCACGATTCTTTAACTTTGAATCAATATGTAACTTAAGGTTCTAAAATTTCGGGTGTTAAAATATCAACAATATGGCTTCTCATAGATTTTAAAAATTAATTAAGGGTTTGTGGAAATTAATTCAAAGAGATCGTGTATATATAAAAAAAAGAGTAAATGTCCCAAAATTGACCCTTGCGGAATATCGACATTTGATATATTCTTGAACTCAATAGTTGTCAAAATGTGGTTTAACTCCACATAAATATTTCATTTTAAACACAAAATATTTTAAAAATGAAAATTTTCAGAAGATAATTGGATTTTTGTATATAGACCTAAATTGTGTCTCTCTACAACTCCACTTTAAGCGAAAGACATGGGAAGCTGGTACAAGTGAGTATAAAGAAGTTTCTTTTTGCAAAAAAAAAACACTTCTTAGCCTAGATGATTTTACCCCTGGAGTTCAGTCCTAGTAAATCGACTACATCATCCACTAATGAAGAAGACATCGTAAAAATAGACCCAAGGTACTACATTCAGAAATACAAAATTTAATTGAAACTTAACTACATCAACTCAAATAGTCCTGATCTTCCTTGAAACACAATTCCAACTCCTGAAAATTGAGTGTCAAACATTGCGTAGATCTTTGATTAAAGAACTACTTTGAATACGTTGTACTAAGCGTGAAGAGTTTGGTAGAAGTGTACCCAAAATGTGAAATGTTGCAAAAACCTACCATCAAAACACCACGTTCAAGCTCTAGATAGACTCGTTCAAAGACCGCACTCTCCATCAATTTCATCACCTCCATTGCCACTATTAGCTTCACGCTCTCTAAAACCGCCATAACTCTTCTCCAATAAGATTCCAATCCACCGCAGAAATTCGGCTATCATTCCGTAATTACCGTCCATCTCCGTCGTTAATTTTTCCCAACACCTCCATAAATCATCCTCCCGGGAGAGCCGTCCGCAAATTCGCACAATTTCCCATTGGTCACGGGCTATCAGCATCTCGCCGCCGCAATCACAACACGGATCGCAGGAAAGTGAACGAGCGAGCGGACCTTGAGCTGCCCCTCGGCCGGCCATCAATCACTCAATCATGGTATGAATGTGTAACATACACACCAACACCGTGAATTACGCTAACTGTTGAATAATGCATTTTCGACAAGAGGACGGCCTTGAACGCGCTCGAACAAAAACAAAACGATAAAGAAGACCGACGCAACGAAATTCAATCACCTGTTTATGCACAGGTAATGGAAACGAGATGTGATGGGCGTTTCCTGAAACGTTGATCATAAAGTGTGCCCGGGAAAAACGACATTGACATCACTCATACGCCAGAACCTGTATCGCGGTGCTTGACACCGCTACGTGGACGAGATTTTTCTGAATATAAATGCCCGCTTATGACGGAAACTGGAAATGGGAGCTACCGGAGAGCGAGGGCCCGCTTTGGTACGCCAGAAGTACCGAAGCGATTTTACAACTTTCTCGGTTGGGAGACCTTCGAGAAAATAATGCGATTATTGCTCTCGGGTTTTAAATAGTTTGTAACGTGTTTCGCCAAAGTGTGACGTTTCATTTTGCGAACCTGCTTGCGGATTTTCGCGTTGTGGGAAATCACGAGCTACGACTTTGGTGCTTGGACCGGTCTCCGTTTTACTTTGACGTTTCAGGTCTTGAATTAAAAAACAGTCTTTTTCAAGACTGCCGCTCTTTTTATATCACAGGAAGATATGTTATTGATTAAAACGTAGATACACATTAGTGTAGTACTACACCTAAAAGTCTCAATTTTGAAATACTTAATTCTGATATTCCAATCCAGGTTGATTTTAAATGACACTTAATTCTGAGGAAATATTAACTGGAGAAATATTGGAAATTAGCGCCCCGAATTTTTAAATTTCAATATTTCAAATTAAAGTACTAGAAGTCCTGATTTTTTAGTCTCAAATTAAGATTATTTGAAACCTAGACTCGAATCTCTAATTATTTCAATGCTACAATTTTCAAAATTCTACATCTTACCTGAAGTGACCTACAATGAGATCCAACTCTTTAAATTTTAAAATTCCTAGAATTCTGAAGTCCAATTTTAAAGGACTGAATCGAAAGTTATAGGTAAATATCTGCACCAATTGTAACACTTGATTTAAATTTTTTCTATTCGGAAGTTCTGAACTTTATAAAAACCGAATTTTAAAAATTTTCAAATTTAAATTTCCTGTGTAGTACTACAGTTAAAAGTCTCAATTTTGAAATACTAAATTTTGGTATTCCAGTCCAGGCCGATTTTAAATGATACTTAATTCTGAGGAAATATTAACTGGAGAAATATTGGAAATTAGTTCCTCGAATTTTTAAATTTCAAGATTTCAAATTAAAGTACTAGAAGTCCTGATTTTTTCGTCTCAAATTAAGATTGTTTGAAACCTAGACTAGAATCTCTAATTATTTCAATGGTAAAATCCTCAAAATTCTACATCTTACCTGAAGTTACCTACAATGAGATCCAACTCTTGAAATTTTAAAATTCCTGGAACTCTGAAGTCCAATTTTAAAGGACTAAATCGAAAGCTATAGGTAAATATTTTGATCCAATTGTAACATTTGATTTCAATTTTTTCTATTCTGAAGTTCTGAACTTTATAAAAACTTAATTTTAAAAATTATCAAATTTAAATTTCCTGTGTAGTACTACTGTTAAAAGGCTCAATTTTCAAACACTAAATTTTGGTATTCCAGTCCAGGGTAATTTTAAATGATACTTAATTCTGAGGAAATATTAAGTGGTGAAATATTGGAAATTAGAGCCCCGAATTTTTAAATTTCAAGGTTTCAAATCAAAGTACTATAAGTCCTGATTTTTTAGTCTCAGATTAAAATTTCTTGAAACCTGGACTAGAATCTCTAATTATTTCAATGCTAAAATCCTTAAAATTCTATATCATATCAGAAGTGACCTACAATGAGATCCAACTCATGAAATTTTAAAATTCCTGGAACTCTGAAGTCCAATTTTAAAGGACTAAATCGAAAGTTATAGGTAAATATCTGGATCCAATTGTAACATTTGATTTAAATTTGTTCTGTTCTGAAGTTCTGAACTTTATAAAAACCTAACTTTAAAAATTTTCATATTTAAATTTCCTGTGTAGTACTACAGTTAAAAGTCTCAGTTTTGAAATACTCAATTTTGGTATTCCAATCGAGACCGATTTTAAATGATACTTAGTTCTGAGGAAATATTAAGTGCTGAAATATTGGAAATTAGAGCCCCGAATTTTTAAATTTCAAGGTTTCAAATCAAAGTACTATAAGTCCTGATTTTTTAGTTTCAGATTAAGATTTCTTGAAACTTGGACTAGAATCTCTAATTATTTC
The DNA here is from genome assembly GCF_036711695.1 of Zophobas morio. Taxonomy (NCBI): domain Eukaryota; kingdom Metazoa; phylum Arthropoda; class Insecta; order Coleoptera; family Tenebrionidae; genus Zophobas; species Zophobas morio. Next base: position 943,007 of record NW_026972108.1, read on the forward strand.
AATGCTAAAATCCTCAAAATTCTATATCTTACCTGAAGTGACCTACAATGAGATCCAACTATTGAAATTTTAAAATTCTCGGAAGTCTGAAGTCCAATTTTAAAGGACTAAATCGAAAGTTATAGCTAATTATCTGGATCCAATTGTGACATTCGATTGCAATTTTTTGTATTCTAAAGTTCTGAACTTTATAAAAACCTAACTTTAAAAATTTTCAAATTTAAATATTCTGTGTGGTACTACAGTTAAAAGTCTCAATTTTAAAATACTAAATTTTGATATTCCAAAGCAAGGTCGATTTTAAATGTTACTTAATTCTCAGGAAATATTAAGTGCTGAAATATTGGAAATTAGAGCCCCGAATTGTTGAATTTCAAGGTTTCAAATCAAAGTACTATAAGTCCTGATTTTTTAGTCTCAAATTAAGATTTTTTGAAACCTGGACTAGAATCTCTATTAGTTCGATGCTAAAATTCTCAAAATTCTAAATCTTACCTGAAGTGACCTACAATGAGATCCAACTCTTGAAATTTTAACATTCCTGGAACTCTGAAGCCCAATTTTAGAGGACTAAATCGAAAGTTATAGGTAAATATCTGGATCCAATTGTAACATTTGATTTAAATTTTTTCTATTCTGTAGTTCTAAACTTTATAAAAATCTAACTTTAAAAATTTTCAAATTTAAATATTCTGTGTGGCACTACAGTTAAAAGTCTCAGTTTTAAAATACTAAATCTTGGTATTCCAGTCCAGACCGATTTTAAATGATACTAAATTCTGAGGAAATATTAAGTGGTGAAATATTGGAAATTAGAACCCCGAATTTTTAAATTTCAAGGTTTCAAATCAAAGTACTATAAGTCCTGATTTTTTAGTTTCAGATTAAGATTTCTTGAAACCTGGGCTAGAATCTCTATTAGTTCGATGCTAAAATTCTCAAAATTCTAAATCTTACCTGAAGTGACCTACAATGAGATCCAACTCTTGAAATTTTAAAATTCCTGGAACTCTGAAGTCCAATTTTAAAGGACTAAATCGAAAGTTATAGGTAAATATCTGGATCCAATTGTAACATTTGATTTAAATTTTTTCTATTCTGTAGTTCTAAGCTTTATAAAAATCTAACTTTAAAAATTTTCAAATTTAAATGTTCTATGTGGCACTACAGTTAAAAGTCTCAGTTTTGAAATATTAAATTTTGGTATTCCAGGCCAGACCGATTTTAAATGATACTTAATTCTGAGGAAATATTAAGTGGTGAAATATTAGAAATTAGAACCCCGAATTTTTAAATTTCAAGGTTTTAAATCAAAGTACTATAAGTCCTGATTTTTTAGTCTCAGATTAAGATTTTTTGACACCTGGACTAGAATCTCTATTAGTTCGATGCTAAAATTCTCAAAATTCTAAATCTTACCTGAAATGACCTACAATGAGATCCAACTGTTGAAATTTTAAAATTCCTGGAACTCTGAAGTCCAATTTTAAAGGACTAAATCGAAAGTTATAGGTAAATATCTGGATCCAATTGTAACATTTGATTTAAATTTGTTGTGTTCTGAAGTTCTAAACTTTATAAAAACCTAACTTTAAAAATTTTCATATTTAAATTTCCTGTGTAGTACTACAGTTAAAAGTCTCAGTTTTGCAATACTCAATTTTGGTATTCCAATCCAGACCGATTTTAAATGATACTTAGTTCTGAGGAAATATTAAGTGCTGAAATATTGGAAATTAGAGCCCCGAATTTTTAAATTTCAAGGTTTCAAATCAAAGTACTATAAGTCCTGATTTTTCAGTCTCAGATTAAGATTTTTTGAAACCTGGACTAGAATCTCTATTAGTTCGATGCTAAAATTCTCAAAATTCTAAAGCTTACCTGAAGTGACCTACAATGAGATCTAACTCTTGAAATTTTAAAATTCCTGAAACTCTGAAGTCCAATTTTAAAAGACTAAATCGAAAGTTATAGGTAAATATCTGGATCCAATTGTAACATTTGATTTCAATTTTTTCTATTTTGAAGTTCTAAACTTTATAAATACCTAACTTTAAAAATTTTCTAACTTAAATATTCTTAAATTTCAAGGTGTCAAATCAAAGTACTATAAGTCCTGATTTTTTAGTTTCAGATTAAGATTTCTTGAAACCTGGACTAGCATCTCTAATTATTTCAATGCTAAAATCTTCAAAATTCTACATCTTACCTGAAGTGACCTACAATGAGATCCAACTCTTGAAATTTTAAAATTCCTTGAACTGAAGTCCAATTTTAAAGGACTAAATCGAAAGTTATAGGTAAATATCTTGATCCAATTGCAACATTTGATTTAAATTTTTTCCTATTCGGAAGTTCTGAACTTTTAATTTTATAAATTTTCAAATTTAAATTTCCTGTGTACTACTACAGTTAAAAGTCTCAATTTTGAAATACTAAATTTTGATATTCCAATCCGCGATGCTTTTACATCATATTTAATTCTGACGAAATGTCAAGTGGTGAAATCTTGAATCTTAGAACCTTCAAGCTTTAAAATTATAAGTACCAAAAGTCCTGATTTTTAATCTTAGAAAACGAATTTCTGAATCCGGACTACTTCAATACTAAAGTACTAAAATTTCTAAATCTTATCACTTCCAGACTCTTGAAATTTTAAAATCTGAAATACTGAATTCTTGAAATTGTGAAGTCCAAGTCGAGGGGACTAAACCTAAAGCTATAAATTTCTGGATGTAGTTGTGCTATTTGAATACAATTTCCGAAGCTCAGAACTTTGAAAAACATAATTTTAAAAATTTTCAATTTTAAATTTCCTATTTCGAAAGTCTCAGTCTTGAAATATTAAATTTTGATATTCCAAATCCTGACGCATTTGCATGGTATCTGTTTGATTCTAAGAAAACGTGGTGAAATCTTGGATCTTAGAAGCCTGAACTGTGAAATCCAACAATTTATAATATTTTTCCCTCAAAAACAACACGTTTTTCACAAGTTCTGTTTTTTCAGAATCGAACATATATATTTTAATTATCAATAGAAAAAAAATCAGAATTCTAAAAAAATGCAATTTTTACGCGCTTCCGCTCCCGAAGCTGCGTATAATTCAGTTGGGATGCGTCCCGCCGGGAGCGGCAGGGGGCGGCCGCCCACCTGACTCACCCCTTGCCGTCCCACGCTGCCCACATGTCCCAATAAAGGAAGTGATTGCTTTGTTTCCACCATTGCACAAAAGGGTTACAAAGAGTCCTTCGGACGTATCGTCATCTTTCAGATGGAAACCTAACGGCGGAATTGTTAAGCGTGAAGTTTTTAATGGATTTATGACATCTGCACTCGTCCGTTGGAATTTCTAATTTAATCGAAGGTGAAGTTCGATATTTCCAAGATTGATTGTCGAGGAGTGGCGGTTATTGTTGCTGGGTAATGCGGCGGCTCGTGAGCGGGCGCAAAAATGTGCGTTATTACTACAATGTTTGAAACACGACAAGACGGGGCTACAGCGCATCTAGCCCACAAGCTTTTCCTCTTTTTAATTTTCTGCCTTCCGGCCGCATCGATTAGCGCTTTTCGCAGCCACCTGTTGACGAGCAGCCGCTCAAAACGTAATTAGGTATCCCTGTGGGAATTTATTGAAATGTTGAGATTATCTCGTGATCTCCGCGATTACGCTGCGTTAATTCGCGTCCCATAATAAATAATCATAACGTTTAACTAATAACGTCGTTTTAATGAAATTATATATCCTAACAAGCCTCGCAGCGACGAAGAGCGCCCATAAAACATGCAAGTAGAATAAAAAAAATTAACACACAGTGCGGCGTGGCCACTATCTGCGTCGCGCTATCGCATCTCCCATCGCAGCTTATTTTGGCAAGAGCTGCCCGTCCTTCTCTAATTAAAAGTCGAAGACATTGAACAGAAGCTCGGAAATTATTTGTCAGCTGTCAACGGTGAATAATGCTCGCTGTCAAAAAATTAATCAAGATAGTGCGGCGGGCCAGAGGGAAACGCCGCATTTGCATAAGTTTGAAATTTAGACGATTGTGCACTCACATCAACGACTTAATTTTGATAGTGAGCTAAGTTTCACGGTTAATAAATCCTGGAAATAATGTACAGTTGGGCTTAAATGGCGCGATAAAAACGCCAACGGAATTGGCCCACGATAAGGTTTAATGGGGGCCATAAAGGCGACCTAATTAGTTGACAATTGCCGGGTCTATCGCGATGCAAGGTTGCAAGGGGACCGGCGAAGACGAGAAATTCGTCACTTTTACAAATTTTTGGAAAAAAATTATCTCTCAGGAAATAACAAAATTAAAATTAATTAGAAAAGCCCACACATCTGCCACTTTTATTAAAATAAGTTTCCTAATATATTCCAACCGCACATTCTCCAAGTCATACATCTGGCCGTCTTTCGATCCGCCATCGAATTCCAGCCCCAAGACATACCCCATTACTGTCCCCGTGCGATAACATCCAAATTTCTTAATCAAGATGGCTGTAGAACCGACCCACCACTTTCACAATTATTGCCGAAATTGTATAAAGAACGACTACCGTCGTCTCTGCATGTCCTCTTTTAATTATCGCGCTATGCAAATCGTCGAGCGTCTCCGACCCAAAGTATGGAGTGTTTATATCCTCGTACAAAAGATCCCCCGACATGCGAACGCTCATGCTCCATAATTTCGCCGTAACGGCCTTAATAAAACACGATTTAAAAATCGTAATCCGATATCTGGCGAGCTTCTTCGCCGTGTACCTGATGCTTACGTGTTTGTGATGCTAATCCCTTTGACAAATGCAACGGACGCACGCAGTTCTGCTCGTACACGCTTTCGGGTCGGTAAAAGCTCCTACACTTCATGTCGGTAGTAATAACACGAGTTTATGTTCTATTCTTGTGCCTACACATGCGACATTCTCGTACAGCCTTGCCTACGAGGATAAAAATCTGCCGGCAAACCGCGGGCAGGCACGAGGTTGGCGCATATACAGGGCGGACAATTTTGTGCGTAAACTGAGGCTTAATTATGTATCATTAGTCAACAGTATGTCGTTACTGAGTAATGGAAATAAAACGGAACCACAGGAGAGTCCTTGTGCGACTCCTGAAAATAAAGAATTGCGTGGACCAACGCATCCAGATTAAAAAAAAAGTCAAAATCATGTAACATTTTAAATTTAATTGACTTTAATTGAGGTCCGTTGCTAGGCAACGCGCATGTTTTAACCAATCGCGGGCTCATATTCCATAGTTCACTCCTCTGCTAAATTAATGGAGGATTAAATATTTAATTCGCTTTTCGAGAAATGAATCCGTGTTGAAGTTTTGTCCTAGACATCGAGATTTTTAGAAAAAATCGAAAAAGAAGATATAAGAATTTCTCAAATTTTTGGTTTCTCGATTTTTTCGTTTTTCGATTTCTCAAGGTTCCGATGTTTCAGTTTTCAATTTTTCAATATTTTGCCTTTCTAAATTTTCAATTTTTGGATTTCTTAATTTCCCGAATAATCGATTTTTTATTTTCCCATTTCTCAATTTCTCGATTTTTTAGTGTTGCAATTTTTCAGTTTTACGATTCTTCAATTTTTCGATTTTTCAGGGTATTGATTTTTTGATTGTGCATATTTCGATGTTTCGATTTTTTGATTGCACACTTTTTCGATTTTTCGATTTATCGTATTTTTTTTTATTTAAAATTTTCCATTTGTTAACTTTTCGATTTTTCAATTTTGGCCGATTTCGATCTCTCCATTTCCCGATGTTCCTATTTTTTGATTTCCCTTTTTTTTAATTTTTAGACTTTTCAGTTTTTCAATTTCTTGATTTTCAATTTTCCGCTTACGATTTTTCGAGTTCTCAGGTTTTTGATTTTTCAATTCTTCAATTTTTTTGTATTTTTCAATTTTTCGATATTCGGTTTTGGATTTTTCAATATTTCGAATCTTCAATTTTTCGAATTGTCGATTTTTGGATTTTTCAATTTTCGATTTTTTAATTTTTCGGTTTCTAAATTTTTCGATTTTTCCAGTTTTCAATTTTTTGATTTTTCGATTTATCGTTTTTTTTTTATTTTAAATTTTAAATATTTAACTTCAATTTTTCAATTTTGGCCGATTTCAATCTCTCCATTTCCCGATCTTTTGATGTTTCTATTTTTTGATTTCTTTTTTATTTTTAATTTTTAGACTTTTCGATTTTTCGGTTTTTCAGTTTTTTGATTTTCAATTTTCCGTTTATTCAATTTTTCAATTTTTAGGTTTTTGATTCTTTAATTTTTCGATTTTGAAAATTTTGAAATTATCAGTTTTGGGATTTTTCAATTTTTCTCCCATTTTTCTAATTTTTCGATTTTCAATTTTGGTTTTTTTCAATGTCTCGAATCTTCAATTTTTCGATTTTTTTGATTTTTCAGTTTTTCAATTTTTGAGTTTTAGATTTTTCAGTTTTTCGATTTTTGATGTTTCAATTCCCAGATTTTACAATTTTTCGATAATTCAATTCTTCAATTTTTAAAATTTTTTATTTTTCGATTATTCTGGACTTCTATATTTCTTTTTTCAATTTTTCGAATTTTTAAATTCTCGATTTTGAAATTTTTCAATATGTATCTCGATCTTTCGATTTTTTGATTGGACAATTTTTCGATTTTTCGAGTTCTCGGGTTTTTGATTTTTCAATTCTTCAATTCTTTTGTATTTTTCAATTTTTCGATATTCATTTTTGGATTTTTCAATTTTTCGATTTTGAAAATTATGAAATTTTCAGTTTTGGGAATTTTCAATTTTTCAATACAATTTTTCTCCCATTTTTTAATTTTTCGATTTTCAATTTTAGTATTTTTCAATATCCCGAATCTTCAATTTTTCGATTTTTTGATTTTTCATTTTCTCGATTTTTGAGTTTTAGATTTTTGAGTTTTTCGATTTTTGATGTTTCAATTCCCAGATTTTACAAGTTTTCGATAATTCAATTCTTCAATTTTTAAATTTTTTTATTTTTCGATTATTCTGTGCTTCTATATTTCTTTTTTCAATTTTTCGAATTATTAAATTTTCGATTTTGAAATTTTTCAGTTTTCAAACTTTCAGATTTTTAAATATCTCAATTTTTCGATATTTTGATTAGACAATTTTTCGATTTTTCCAGTTCTCAGGTTTCTGATTTTTCAATTCCTCATTTTTTTGTATTTTTCAATTTTTCGATATTCGGTTTTGGATTTTTCAATATTTCGAATCTTCAATTTTTCGAATTTTCGATTTTTGGATTTTACATTTTTCGACTACTCTGTTCTTCGATATTTCTGTTTTTCTAATCTTCAATTTTTGGAATTTTTAAATTTATGATTTTTCAATTTTTCGGTTTCTAAATTTTTCGATTTTTCCAGTTTTCAATTTTTTGATTTTTCGATTTATGCTTTTTTTCATTTTAAATTTTAAATATTTAACTTCAATTTTTCAATTTTGGTCGTTTTCAATCTCTCCATTTCCCGATCTTTTGATGTACCTATTTTTTGATTTCCTTTTTTTTTAATTTTTAGACTTTTCGATTTTTCAGGTTTTTGATTCTTCAATTTTTCGATTTTGAAAATGTTGAAATTTTCAGTCTTGGGATTTTTCAATTTGTCAATTCAATTTTTCTCGCATTTTTTAATTTTTCGATTTTTAGTTTTGGTATTTTTCAATATCTCGAGTCTTCAATTTTTAGATTTTTCAATTTTTCAATTTTTGATGTTTCAATTCCCAGATTTTACAATTTTTCGATAATTCAATTCTTCAATTTTTAAAAATTTTTGATTTTTCGATTGCTCTGTGCTTCTATATTTCTTTTTTCAATTTTTCGAATTTTTAAATTTTCGATTTTGAAATTTTTCAGTTTTCAAATTTTTAGATTTTTAAATATCTCGATCTTTCGATTTTTTGATTGGACAATTTTTCGATTTTTCGAGTTCTCTGGTTTTTGATTTTTCAATTCTTCAATTCTTTTGTATTTTTCAATTTTTCGATATTCAGTTTTCGATTTTTCAATTTTTCGATTTTGAAAATTTTGAAATTTTCAGTTTTGGGATTTTTCAATTTTTCTCCCATTTTTTAATTTTTCGATTTGTAATTTTAGTATTTTTCAATATCTCGAATCTTCAATTTTTCGATTTTTTGATTTTTCAGTTTTTCAATTTTTGAGTTGAAGATTTTTCAATTTTTCGATTTTTGATGTTTCATTCCCAGATTTTACAATTTTTGGATAATTCAATTCTTCAATTTTTAAAATTTTTTATTTTTCGATTATTCTGTGCTTCTATATTTCTTTTTTCAATTTTTCGAATTTTTAAATTCTCGATTTTGAAATATTTCAGTTTTCAAATTTTTAGATTTTTAAATATCTCGATCTTTCGATTTTTGATTGGACAATTTTTCGAGTTCTCAGGTTTTTGATTTTTCAATTCTTCAATTCTTTTGTATTTTTCAATTTTTCGATATTCAGTTTTCGATTTTTCAATTTTTCGATTTTGAAAATTTTGAAATTTTCAGTTTTGGGATTTTTCAATTTTTCAATACAATTTTTCTCCCATTTTTTAATTTTTCGGCTTTCAATTTTAGTAGTTTTCAATATCTCGAATCTTCAATTTTTCGATTTTTTTATTTTTCCGTTTTTCGATTTTTGAATATTAGATTTTACAATTTTTCGATTATTCTGTGCCTCTATATTACTTTTTTCAATTTTTCGAATTTTTAAATTCTCGATTTTTCAATTTTTCGGTTTCCAAATTTTTTTATTTTTCCAGTTTTCAATTTTTTGATTTTTCGATTTATCGTCTTTTTTAATTTTAAATTTTAAATATTTAACATTTCAATTTTTCAATTTTGACCGATTTCGAAAAAACAAAAGTCCCCGAGATTCTTTCAAACTATTTTAAAAACCACCCAAGAGGTCCTTGAGATTCTTTCAAACTACTTTAAAAACAAAATAAAAGTGGTCCCCGAGATTCTTTCAAGCTACTTCAAAAACCAAATACAGGAGGTCCCGGAGATTCTTTCAAACTACTTCAAAAAACCAGCTATAAAAGTTCCTTGAGATTCTTTCAAACTACTTAAAAAACAAAACAACAAGGAGTCCTCAAGATTCTTTCAAACTAGTTCATAAACCAGACACAAGGGGTGCCCGAGATTCCTTCAAACTACTTCAAAAACCAGACAGAAGAGGTCCCAGAGACTCTTTCAAAACACTTCAAAAACCAAAGAAAAGTGGTCCCCGAGATTTTTTTCAACTGCTTCAAAACCATAGCAAAAAAGACTCCACAAGATTCTTTCAAACCACATCAAAAACAAAACAAAAGTAGCCCCCAAGATTCTTTCAAACTACTTCAAAAACCCGACACAAGAGGTCCCAGAGATTCTTTCAAACTAGTTAAAAAAATCAGACACGAGTGGTCTCCGAGATTCTTTAAAATCTACTTTAAAAACCAGACACAAGAGGGTCCCGAGACTCTTTCAAATTACTTCAAAAACCAAACACAAGTGGTCCCCAAGATTCTTTGAAACTGTTTCAAAAACCAAGCACAAGAGGTCCCGGAGATTCTTTCACACTACTTCAAAAACCATACGCAAAAGGGCCCTGAGAATCTTTCAAATTACTTTAAAAACCAAACACAAGTGGTCCTCAAGAATCTGTTTCTCAAATGTCTTCAAAAACCAGAAGCAAGGACTCCTCGAAATCCTTCTTAAACTAATTTAAAAACCAGACAAAAGAGGTCCCCGAGATTCTTTCAAAACTACTTCAAAAACCAGACACAGAATGTCCCCGAGATTCTTTCAAACTACTTCAAAAACCAAAGAAAAGTGGTCCCCGAGATTTTTTTAACTGCTTCAAAACCATAGCAAAAAAGAGTCCACAAGATTCTTTCAAACCACATCAAAAACAAAACAAAAGTAGTCCCCAAGATTCTTTCAAACTACTTCAAAAACCCGACACAAGAGGTCCCACAGATTCTTTCAAACTAGTTAAAAAATCAGATACGAGTGTTCTCCGAGATTCTTTAAAAACTACTTTAAAAACCAGACACAAGAGGTCCCCGAGATTCTTTCAAATTACTTCAAAAACCAAACAAAAGAGGACCCCGAGATCCTTCTAAATTTCTTCAAAAACAACAAAAAGGATCCTCAAGGTTTTTTCAGACTACTTCAAAAACAACACAAAAGTGGTCTCCAAGATTCTTTCAAACTACTGGAAAACCAAAACAAGAAAAGGTGCTCGAGATTCTTTAAATTCACTTCAAAAACAAAACTAAAGTGGTCCCAGAAATTCTTATGAATTACTTCAAATCTCTGATTTTTTTAAAAATTACTTCGAAGGCAAAACATCAGAGGCAGGGACGGATTCGGCCACCTGGAAATTGGGAATTTCGGCCTTTCAGCCACCGGCCAAAATTCTTCCTGCCCTGATTCGGAAGGACTGTTCTATTTTTTGTTCTTTTTCTTCCGTACATTTGTGTGTTTCAAAAAAGTAAAAAACCCCAATTACTATCCTTTTTTAACACAGAAAATGCTTAACGAAAAAGAAAAAACAAAAAACAGATTAAGATCCAGTAATAAAGTACAGAATGCAAAATGAAATGTCGATATTTGAAAATTGTCATAAGTTATTTTTTTTCTGGACACGCTGTAGTCAGATTCAATTTTTGTATTGATGAGGCTGATACGTGTTTAAACTCCATATTAATTTTAATAATAATGAAAAAATTAACAATAGTGTTAAATCAGGTATAAATTCAGGAATAGCTCTGTAAAAACCCCAGTTTCTCTTCTGCCTGAAGACGGTACTGTGTACCGAAACACGTGTAGCAGTGACTACAAATATATTATTTAAACTCTGAAAAACAATTTTTTCATTATTATTAAAATTAAGATTCAATTTTATACCAAAACGGATCTACCTCTTCACAAAATATTGTAACACAAATTTTAAAAACAACCCTGCTAAGATTTTTTTGTTAACACGTCCACTGCTAAAAATTTCAACAACATTGGAATCAAAAAAATATACATATAGGGTATTCAAACTGACACAACAACCTTTACTTTCTTAGAGGGTATGTCATTTGCCAAAATCAGTCTTATCTTAAATAGTACTAGCCCCGCCCACCCGCCCCGATTTTCTCAAAAGATATGTCATCTGCCAAAATGAGACTTATGTTAGCAAGTACTAGGCCCGCCCACCCGCCCCCTATTTTCTCAGAGGATATGTGATTTGCCAAAATCAGTCTCATCTTAGCAGGTACTAACCCCGCCCACCCACCCTTTTTTTTTTAGAGGATATGTCATTTGCCAAAATCAGTCTTATCTTACCAATTTCCCCGCCCACCCACCCCCTATTTTCTCAGAGGATATGTCATTTGCCAAAATAAGACTTATGTTAACAACTACTAGCCCCGCCCTTTATTTTCTCAGAAGGTAGTACTTGCTAGTACTTGCTAAGATAAGTCTTATTTCCGCAAATGACATATCCTCTGAGAAAATAGGGGCGGGCGGGCGGGGCTAGTACGTACTAAGATAAGACTAATTTTGACAATTTACATATCCTCTGAGAAAATACGGGGTGGGTGGGCGGGGCGAGCACTCGCTAGGATAAGACGGATTTTGTCTCTATTAAACTTGTAAAAATTTGTTAAATTGCAAATTTCCACAGTAACGAGATAAATTCCTAAATCTGATTGGATGTTTATTTTTTAACAACTCAGTCATTAATTTTTTTGAGTCACCCTGTTTAAGCAAATCTAAAAAATATTAATGCAGTGATAAATCACAAGTATAGACTGATCATATTTTGCATATTTTAGATAGTATTTATTCGGTAAAGTTTTGAGATGACGTCATCAGTATTTTGGAGGGGATAAGTGAATATATTTTGATTAAAAAATACGGCCGACGAATTTTTACGACTTTCTTCGTAAAAATTACACAATTTAGCCATAATAATGGCCAAGACAGGCTATACAAAAATAAAACATTAAGTCGAAATGAGCGTTTGATTTTTTGAAACCTCCCCGTCAAACCACCACAATTTCCCACCGCAACCTCTTACACAACTCATAAAAATAATTACCTCCTTAATGATGCACATTCAACACGTATGTGCCTCAAACGCAATTACATAATAAAGCAGCAGTCCTGATTTCCATAGCTAATTGAGTAAAATTACATGAAATTGTATTCGGCATGATTTATAGCACCGTGGGGACATGTTTTATCCATAATCAGCTAATAACAAACCATTAGAGCTTTTACCCAGTCCCACAGCATACCTCGGCCTCTTATTCTCGCCATCCGGAATCGCGATTAACAGCTCACGCAGTGCACTCACAAAAAGCGAAATCCGAAGAACGCCAGCAGCGGCCACCTTGACGCATCCCAGCGATTTGGTCCTTTCCTCGTCGGCGCAGCTGTCGAATTACTCGAAGGAATCCTGAAACGGGCTCGACGAGCCGACTCGAAAAAAACAACTCCAGCTAAATTACAACCTACAAGGCTATCAAGCCGGTCTATAAGAGTCGATTTAACCCATACGAGTCGTATCTGTTTAGTCTGCCTTGAACGTGAGAGGGCTTTCGACCCGTTTTTCGGTACGGTGTGGTGTGGGTGCAGTGGAGAAGCCACTAAAAGGTAAACATTCTCAGTCTTTTTACACAAATACACTGAAAAGTCGCGGGCGTTGAAACTAACATAATCAGAATTTTCAAAAAAATAATAGTGATATTTTAATTTATGACGATTTATTTATTTCTACCTGGTGATTTACGACGCGCCACGGGGCATCGGCTAAGTACGTGAAGATTAGCTACAGGGTGTGTCACGATTTTTGGGACAATAACACAGCACGTGACCCCAGTTGAGCTGCTCTGACTCACAATCCAAAAAAGTTCGAGCCATTAGGTTACTCGTCAGACGGGTGTTTTTTAAACCACTATTAATTTTTTTCTTTTCCAAACTTAAATATCATAACAGTTCTATTATTTTGTTGTTTTCATGGCAACCAACAACAAATCGGTGGGTTGACCTTTCCGCGCGGATAAAAAAGCGGAAAACAAACAAAACAGGTCGGTAGCGCGATTTTTTGTCGTTGAATGGACTCAATCGTGACACATTTGAACCAGTTGCGATTTTTGGTTTTGGTTCGGACTTTTGAATTTTTTTTTTCGGGGTTAGAAGTTTGTGAAAAACGCATCGTGTCTGACATCGATTTCATCATGTCCTCACTTTATTAATCTACACGGGATTTGTTTTTTTCAGGAGTGCGTTCAACGTTTTTTCCAACAACAGCGTTGGAACCGGTTTAGTTTCGTCTCTTCGGATGTTTGTGGACAAGCGTCTTCTCGACACGAAATGAACTCTTTATTTTGGTAAGTAGCAATTTTGTTCAAATTTTATAAGTGTTTCGGTTTGAGGAATTTTTCCACGGAAAAAACTACATATTTGACACTAATTTTGACGAATTTTGTGTTGTCAATAATTTTCAAAATGCAATATCTCGATTATCAACACACTTATTGTTACGAAATTTTAATTGTAACCTGTCCAAAATTTTCACTATATAATGCGAGGGTTGAAATTTTTGCAACACGCATTTTAAAAAATCAAATTTTCTGTTATGGAAATTTTGGAATGCGGTTTTCGCCACCGTTTTCAGTTTATAAAATTTTAGTAATCGTACCAGATATATTTTCGATTTTATTTGTTGGAACTGAGATATAGTAAAAATAAATGTTTGGCAGCTTCTACGAGCTTTTTTTACTGTGTTTCGTTTCTAAGAAAAATATATTTGGTACAATTTTTAGAGTTTTTTAAGCTGAAAACAGTGTTAAAAACCGTGTTCTGAAATTTCCTTAAATAATTGAGATATTGATTTTTAAAAATACATCAGGTATGGAAAAATTTCACTAAATATAAAAATAGGATGATCACAAACTGTTTAAATAAAACTGCTCTTGCGTTGTGTAAAGAAGGTTATGGACTGCTTATATTTAAAATTTTACAACCATAAGACTATTAATAATGGAGATATTATATTTTGAAAATTTTCCGAAAATTCCATGCAAAAACGTAGCCACTAGCCTTAAGTAATCTACTGATCAGTTAATTGGCATTTGATGATTAATATCCAGACACAAGAGGTCCCTAAAATTCTTTCGAACTATTTAAAAAAGCAGACACAAGGTATCCCGGAGATTCTTTCAAACTACTTCAAAAACTAGACACAAGAGATCCCCAAGATTCATTTAAACTACTTCAAATCCAAAACAAAAGGGTCCCTGAGATTCTTTCAAACTACTTCAAAAACTAGACACAAAGGATCATCGAGATTTTTTCAAACCATTCTAAAAACCAGGCAGACACAAGAAGTCCCTGAGATTTTTTCAAACTACTTCAAAAACCAGACACAAGAGGTCCCCGAGATTCTTTCCCACCACTTCAAAAATCTCAGACAAGGGGTCCCTGAGATTCTTTGAAACTACTTCAAAAAATAGATACAAGAGATGCCCAAGATTCTTTCAAACGATTTTAAAAACTAGACACAAGAGGTCCCCGAGTTCTTTCGAATCACTTCAAAAATCTTACATAAGAAGTCCCTGAGATTCTTTCAAACTACTTCAAAAATAAAACAAAATGTGATCCCCGAGATTTTTTCAAACCACTTCAAAAATCTAACACAACAGGTCCCTGAGATCGTTTCAAACTACTTCAAAAACAAAACAAAAAGGGATCTCCGAGATTCTTTCAAACTACTTCAAAAACTAAACACAAGAGGTCCCCGAGATTCTATCCAACCACTTCACAAATCTCACACAAGGGGTGTCTGAGATTCTTTCAAACTACTTCAAAAAATAGATACAAGAGATGCCCAAGATTCTTTCAAACGATTTTAAAAACCAGATACAAGAGGTCCCCGAGTTCTTTCGAACCACTTCAAAAATCTTACATAAGAAGTCCCTGAGATTCTTTCAAACTACTTCAAAAATAAAACAAAATGTGATCCCCGAGATCTTTTCAAACCACTTCAAAAATCTAACACAACAGGTCCCTGAGATCCTTTCAAACTACTTCAAAAACAAAACAAAAAGGGATCTCCGAGATTCTTTCAAACTACATACTTCAAAAACTAAACACAAGAGGTCCCTGAGATTCTATCCAACCATTTCAAAAATCTCTCACAAGGGGTCCCTGAGATTCTTTCAAACTACTTCAAAAATAAAACAAAATGTGATCCCCGAGATTCTTTCAAACCACTTCAAAAATCTAACACAACAGGTCTCTGAGATCCTTTCAAACTACTTCAAAAACAAAACAAAAAGATATCTCCGAATTCTTTCAAACTACTTCAAAAACTAAACACAAGAGGTCCCTGAGATTATATCCAACCACTTCAAAAATCTCACACAAGAGGTCCCTGAGATTCTTTCAAACTACTTCAAAAATAAAACAAAATGTGATCCCCGAGATTCTTTCAAACCACTTCAAAAATCTAACACAACAGGTCTCTGAGATCCTTTCAAACTACTTCAAAAACAAAACAAAAAGATATCTCCGAATTCTTTCAAACTACTTCAAAAACTAAACACAAGAGGTCCCTGAGATTATATCCAACTACTTCAAAAATCTCACACAAGGGGTCCCTGAGATTCTTTCAAACTACTTCAAAAATAAAACAAAATGTGATCCCCGAGATTCTATCCAACCACTTCAAAAATCTAACACAACAGGTCTCTGAGATCCTTTCAAACTACTTCAAAAACAAAACAAAAAGATATCTCCGAATTCTTTCAAACTACTTCAAAAACTAAACACAAGAGGTCCCTGAGATTATATCCAACTACTTCAAAAATCTCACACAAGGGGTCCCTGAGATTCTTTCAAACTACTTCAAAAATAAAACAAAATGTGATCCCCGAGATTCTATCCAACCACTTCAAAAATCTCTCACAAGGGGTCCCTGAGATTCTTTCAAACTACTTCAAAAATAAAACAAAATGTGATCCCCGAGATTCTTTCGAACCACTTCAAAAATCTTACATAAGTAGTCCCTGAGATTCTTTCAAACTACTTCAACAAATAGATACAAGAGATGCCCAAGATTCTTTCAAACGATTTTAAAAACCAGACACAAGAGGTCCCCGAGTTCTTTCGAACCACTTCAAAAATCTTACATAAGAAGTCCCTGAGATTCTTTCAAACTACTTCAAAAATAAAACAAAATGTGATCCCCGAGATTTTTTCAAACCACTTCAAAAATCTAACACAACAGGTCCCTGAGATCGTTTCAAACTACTTCAAAAACAAAACAAAAAGGGATCTCCGAGATTCTTTCAAACTACTTCAAAAACTAAACACAAGAGGTCCCCGAGATTCTATCCAACCACTTCACAAATCTCACACAAGGGGTGTCTGAGATTCTTTCAAACTACTTCAAAAAATAGATACAAGAGATGCCCAAGATTCTTTCAAACGATTTTAAAAACCAGATACAAGAGGTCCCCGAGTTCTTTCGAACCACTTCAAAAATCTTACATAAGAAGTCCCTGAGATTCTTTCAAACTACTTCAAAAATAAAACAAAATGTGATCCCCGAGATCTTTTCAAACCACTTCAAAAATCTAACACAACAGGTCCCTGAGATCCTTTCAAACTACTTCAAAAACAAAACAAAAAGGGATCTCCGAGATTCTTTCAAACTACATACTTCAAAAACTAAACACAAGAGGTCCCTGAGATTCTATCCAACCATTTCAAAAATCTCTCACAAGGGGTCCCTGAGATTCTTTCAAACTACTTCAAAAATAAAACAAAATGTGATCCCCGAGATTCTTTCAAACCACTTCAAAAATCTAACACAACAGGTCTCTGAGATCCTTTCAAACTACTTCAAAAACAAAACAAAAAGATATCTCCGAATTCTTTCAAACTACTTCAAAAACTAAACACAAGAGGTCCCTGAGATTATATCCAACCACTTCAAAAATCTCACACAAGAGGTCCCTGAGATTCTTTCAAACTACTTCAAAAATAAAACAAAATGTGATCCCCGAGATTCTTTCAAACCACTTCAAAAATCTAACACAACAGGTCTCTGAGATCCTTTCAAACTACTTCAAAAACAAAACAAAAAGATATCTCCGAATTCTTTCAAACTACTTCAAAAACTAAACACAAGAGGTCCCTGAGATTATATCCAACTACTTCAAAAATCTCACACAAGGGGTCCCTGAGATTCTTTCAAACTACTTCAAAAATAAAACAAAATGTGATCCCCGAGATTCTATCCAACCACTTCAAAAATCTAACACAACAGGTCTCTGAGATCCTTTCAAACTACTTCAAAAACAAAACAAAAAGATATCTCCGAATTCTTTCAAACTACTTCAAAAACTAAACACAAGAGGTCCCTGAGATTATATCCAACTACTTCAAAAATCTCACACAAGGGGTCCCTGAGATTCTTTCAAACTACTTCAAAAATAAAACAAAATGTGATCCCCGAGATTCTATCCAACCACTTCAAAAATCTCTCACAAGGGGTCCCTGAGATTCTTTCAAACTACTTCAAAAATAAAACAAAATGTGATCCCCGAGATTCTTTCGAACCACTTCAAAAATCTTACATAAGTAGTCCCTGAGATTCTTTCAAACTACTTCAACAAATAGATACAAGAGATGCCCAAGATTCTTTCAAACGATTTTAAAAACCAGACACAAGAGGTCCCCGAGTTCTTTCGAACCACTTCAAAAATCTTACATAAGAAGTCCCTGAGATTCTTTCAAACTACTTCAAAAATAAAACAAAATGTGATCCCCGAGATTTTTTCAAACCACTTCAAAAATCTAACACAACAGGTCCCTGAAATCCTTTCAAACTACTTCAAAAACAAAACAAAAAGGGATCTCCGAATTCTTTCAAACTACTTCAAAAACTAAATACAAGAGGTCCCTGAGATTCTATCCAACTACTTCAAAAATCTCACACAAGGGGTCTCTGAGATTCTTTCAAACTACTTCAAAAAATAGATACAAGAGATGCCCAAGATTCTTTCAAACGATTTTAAAAACCAGACACAAGAGGTCCCCGAGTTCTTTCGAACCACTTCAAAAATCTTACATAAGAAATCCCTGAGATTCTTTCAAACTACTTAAAAAATAAAACAAAATGTGATCCCCGAGATTCTTTCAAACCACTTCAAAAATCTAACACAACAGGTCCTTGAGATCCTTTCAAACTACTTCAAAAACAAAACAAAACAAAAGGGATCTCCGAATTCTTTCAAACTACTTCAAAAACTAAATACAAGAGGTCCCTGAGATTCTATCCAACTATTTACTTCAAAAATCTCACACAAGGGGTCCCTGAGATTCTTTCAAACTACTTCAAAAACCAGACACAAGAGGTCCCCGAGATTTTTTCAAACTACTTTACAAACCAGACCCAAGAGGTCCCCGAGATTCATTTAAACTACTTCAAAACCAAAACAAAAGAGGTCATCAAAGTTTGAAAGAATCTTGGGGACCCCTTTGTTCTGTTTTTGAAGTAGTTGGAAAGAATCTCGGAGAGCCATTTTGGGTTGTTTTTGAAGTAGTTTGAAAAAAATCTCGTGTGTCCTTATGTCTGGATTCTGACGTAATTTGAAAGAATCTCCGGAAAAAAAGCCCACAAAAAAGTAATGATAGAAAGGCGACAAAGTCCACAAAAAATGACAAAAAAGCGAAAAAACGACAATTAAAAAAAAAACACAAAAAACGCAGTGAAAGGTCCACAAAAATAATATTTAAAAAAAGTGACAAAAAAGCGAAGGAAAGAGTTATAATAAAATAAAGGCAAAAAGTGGTTAAAAAACACAAAAAAGAATGTAACAAAAATAGAGGCGGCGAAAGATATACAAAAAAAGGCTATTAAAAAAGGGGGGAGATAAAAACGCAACAAAATCAACAAACAAGCGACAAGGAAAAACACAAAAAAGGATACAAAAAGATCCACAAAAAATAAAGAAAAAAAGTGACAAGAAAGTCCACAAAAAGCACCAAGTAAAAGAAAGGCCAAAAAAAGTCCATAAAAATGTGTCTAGAAAATATGCTTATAAAGAAAGTTCACAAAAAAAGCGACAAGAGAAAACACAAAAACGGCAACAAAGAAGTCTACAAAAAATATTGTGGAAAAAAGGGCAACAAAATCCATAAAAAAATAAAAAGGACGAAAAAAACGAAAATGAAAACCATAAAAAAGGCAGTGAAAGATCAACAAAAAACTATTTAAAAAAAGGTGATAAAAAAGGGATTAAAAAATATGTAAAAAAACAAGAAAAACAAGGAGACACAAAAACCCAAAAAAAAAGTGTAACAAAAAAAAGAGGTGGCGAAAAGTATACAAAAAAACCTGTTAAAGAAAGGTGGGGGAGGGGAACGCAACAACAGAGTCCACAAAAAAGCGACAAGGAAAAACACAAAAAAGAATACAAAAAAGTTTACAAAAAATAACTAAAAAAAAATGGCAAAAAAAGTCCACAAAAATCGATAAAAGAGGCAAAAAAAAAATTCAAATGTAAAATAATCGATAAACCGAAAAGTTTAAAAATCGAAAAATTCATTCGTAAATTAAACAATCGAAAAATCGAAACAGAAATTTCGATAAATTGAGAGGTTGAAAAATTGAAAAATCAAAAAATCGAAACTTCAAAAATCAAAAAATTGAAAAATCGAAATATCAAGAGTAGTCAAAATCGACAAAAAACTGAAAAGTCTAAAACCCAGAACTCGAAAAATCGACAAATCGAATCATCAAATCACTGAAAAATCTAAATATAAAAAATTCAAAAAAAAATCGAAGAAATGAAAAATCGAGAGATCAAAAATCTAAAATTTATAATATCGAAAAACTGAAATATCGAAGAGGTGCAGACTCGAAAAATTTTAAAATCCTGAAATTGAAACATCCAAATATCAAATAATTGAAAAATTTTAACCCGAAAAATCCAAAAATTAAAAAATCGAAGAACTGGAAAATCGACAAAATCGTGAAAGGTCGACGATTTAAAAATTCGAAAACCTGAAAAACCGAAGAAATGAAAGAAATTTAAATATCTGAAATTCGAAAAATTGAAGAATTGAGAATTCGAAATAGACGAATCGGAAAATCAAAAATTGAAAAATTAAAAATTTTAAGAAATGAATAAATCAAAAAATCGAATAACTGATGACACATCGAACAATCGAAAATTTGATAAGAAAACTGGATAAAAACTCGAAAAAAATTATAAGAAAAAAACAGAGTAGAAAAAAAATCGCAAAAAAAGGCTATAAAAGAGATTCATTTAAACTAATTCAAAACCAAAACAAAAGAGGTCACCAAAATTCTGTCAAACTACTTCAAAAACTAGTTACCAGAGATCCTCGATATTCTTTCAAACGATTTAAAAAAACAATAGAACATTTTCGGTTATTTATGGAAATTTTGGAACATGGTTTTCACCATTATTTTTAGCTAATAAACTTTAGAAATCGTACCAACAAAGAACTATTTTTTAGTTATTTTGTGTTTTTAATAATGAAGAAACGAGTTTGTAATAAAGAATCTTGGAATTTTTCATAGGGAGAAAAATACTTTTGATTACTTTAATAGAAAATGACGAAAACATGATAACTAAATTTTAATTACATTGTGCCCTTTTTTCTTAATATACCTACATAGTCTTCTTTTGACATTTTCAGAATGGTAAATTTTTGTGGAAAATGTGGATTTTGCAATTAAGCTCCGCCCTCAAGCTCACTACGAATAAAAAAAATCATCACAAATGCGAGAGGGCGGGTGGGCGGGGCTTATATTTTCCCCTCTTTCTTAAGATACATAGTCTTCTTTTCACGACAAGTAACTTAACATTTTAAAAATGTAAATTTTGTGGGGAACTCTGAATTTTGCACTTATGCTCCGCCCCTTGGTCTGACAACGAATGAAAAATTCAGCACGATTGATATTTGAGCGAGTAGAAGTGGGGTTTAATCTTTGACATTAAAATCTTGAAAAAATGTGGACACTGGACGACATTTTACCTATAGGAATGAACTTGAATAGGTTTTTTGAAAATCTCTGGCAGAAACAAAAATTTTCTATTAGTTTATACTAATTTTTTTTAACTATAACAAAAATCATAACCTTTAACCCAAAAAATAAACACAAATAATTCAAGCCAAATACATCAACTTTTAAAAAAGCTTCATCAAAATCGCATCTTTCTGATAATAATGGCCATTTCTTGCACATCAAATTTTCCACATCCTCTGAACATAACCTGAAGACTTAATCTCGTCCCTCGTCCTCAAACCCAGCAAATCCACCGGCTAATCCTAATCCTGCCACCGGCGGCCGCCTGCTGTGGCGTTGAAGTCTCCCATAACTCAGCAATTAAAGACGTAGATCACCGCTGGTGAAAATCGAAAGCTCGCCGTAAATCAAGCGACATTCTTCCGAAGACGGTGAATTTTTTTGTGTCTTTTTTGCGCGGTCGCCGAGGTATTAATGAAGCGTGGAAATGGTCGAAGGACCTCTTAATACGTGGCATTAATTATCAGTTTTGCATTTGAATGGAGGATTTTTTATGTATGTGGCGAAACGAGATGGGAGATTGTGACGGGTTCATTATGCGTACGGCCGGTATTTGAAAGTTGTTTTTCCGGGAGTTTGTGACGAAATGGTGTTGAGGATGCTATTAGCGACACGCAGATTGTGAGGAATGCGAGGGAGATGTGTCGGCTTTTGGAAATAAGGAAAATTGAGTTTTAATAAAAAGAGATTTTAAACCAATTTGGGGCAGTTTAATTCATGTTAATAAAGGTTGGACGAAAATTTTCTGGCATGAAGTTCAGTACCGTCTTCAACATAGAGGTCAGTAAGAGTCGTACACCCGTCGACTATGATGTTTCCGTTTTTTACAATTAGATCATCGGGTGTTGTGCCTAGTTTCTCGGCAGCTTCGTCTTGC
Source organism: Zophobas morio (assembly GCF_036711695.1). Taxonomy (NCBI): domain Eukaryota; kingdom Metazoa; phylum Arthropoda; class Insecta; order Coleoptera; family Tenebrionidae; genus Zophobas; species Zophobas morio. Next base: position 965,029 of record NW_026972108.1, read on the forward strand.
ACCTGATAACCCCTTGTTTTAGGCGTCAGACCATCAATCGTTACAGTCTTCACGTATATTATAACCACGTCAACAGTGTCAATTTCAGCTAGAGAAAAAATACAAAGTTACAATCTATATTCAGTTGAATTTTAACTCCGCGCTTAGTACAAAACAAATGTCACTTATTTGTCAACTTTGAATTTTGGCGCATTATGAAGTCAGGCGTACCAACTCACAAAACAAAGCTTGAAGACAGTATATAGTGCTTTAATGTGTTCGAATTTTACAAAAACAACTGTAATTCGAATCAATTCGAGTTTTTGTAAGTTAAAATTGGTTAAAATGTCTTGTAAAGAAGTTAGTGAAGTCCTTACGCCTCCCGAAATACGGGAATTAACTGCAGTTTTAAAATTTTCGTTGGTGATGTTGGTACTCAAACTGGATAATGTACTCACCAAATATTGGCACTGCCAAAAGGGACAACAATAGAAACTTCATGTTTAGTGTCGTTGATAAATTCAGCAACTGATGCTTTTGGGCTTAGAAAGCTGCCTTTTAAAGAGCTCTTATCTGTTTTTTTTTGCATTTTTTATCAAACATGACAAACACTACGCATAAATTATTAAGACAACTTTATCAGACCATTATTTTCGCTTTTAGAACATGAATTAATTGTGGGTACCGCTATTAAAATAGTAAATTACTCCTGAGCTGTCAAAATATATAGAAAATTTTCTACAGTGCCACGTATACGCAGGAGGCAAAAATTCAACCAAAATTTAAACTATAGGTTTTCTGAAGGGATTGGGTTTACAATTTTAGGCAAAATCCTTTGTTTGACATCATTTCTTTCATTTTGATTTTTCTGTGCTTTTTCCTTTCAACAAAATTACAATGTCCGTTCAATTTTGGTGACTTCGTGCATTTTTGTTAATTAAAATATTAAATTGGTAGCTCCCTATAATTTAAAAATTATTGACTGAAAATAAATAAGTTCGCCCAAATTTTTTTTTTTTAATTTATATTTATTAAAGACCGTTCACAATTTTCACTTCCACTGCGTTCGTTACATCGAAATAACATTGGTGCTAATACTTTTTCCAATATTTTGTGCCCCTAAATCGTTGTTGTTCGTGGATTTTTTATTGTTTTTTGTTTGATAGTTTTTCCCTTGGCCAAAATCCTCCGTAAATTTCAGTGTGAAAAGTTGGTGTTGTTCGTCTTCGCCAAAAAACTTGGGACGTTATCTCAAAATTTTGTCAAATCTAACTTCACCAATAAGGTGTTTTAAACAATTAAATTTGACTCAGAAAGTAGAAACTATATTAGCCAACGTTTATTAACCCCCTCCAGGAACTGACGACGTCATAGCCAAAAATTGCTTGTTTTAGTAAAAATCTTTGACATTTTAGAATTAATTTCACCATATATCTTGAAACTCTGATATCTATTGTTAAAATTAATTTTCAACGTTACTTTTTTGAATGAACACGTTACAAAAATTGTCAAATACTTATGTATCATTTTTAGTTTTTGGTTGTAACGATTTCCATATTTAAAAATTTTACAATTTGAACTCTTGCAAACACTTTCGGGTTTATGCATATGGTAAATCGCTAATTAAATATATTTGTTTATCCCCCCAAAACCTAATAATGTCGTCTCAAAATTACGTATACAGGATGGCTAAAAAAATGGAAAAAAATGTTAACTCATTTTACTGAAATTTTGTCTAAATGAATATATTTATTATCTGCTACACGTTTCTGACGTCACCACAATAGAGCCTGTGTGATACCGATTAGGAATTAATTATTGAGGGATTTTCAGGTTGCAGGTTAACAATAATAACGGGCATGCGGATTAAGACATATTTTAATCAAAGAAAATTTTAAACACCTTGCGACAAATTAATTAATTATTTTTTTTCTTTAACAAACGCGCGAAGCCTAGAACCGTCTTCAATGTCGAAATCATCAATAGTGTGATCCCCCTTGATTTCGATGTCTACGATACGTCCATCGTCCGTTTGATTGCCTGATAGAGTTAAATTTTGATCAGGTGTTATGTTTAGTTTCTGGATAACTAGGTCTCGCAGCTCTTCTCCAGTTGTGCAGATTGGTAGATCGGTGAGCGTTATAGAGTCTAGCATCATTACCTGCACCTTAAAAGTGGCAATTACAACTAAAAAAAAAAACACAGTTAAATTATGTATTAAGTATAATAGTATTTTTCTATTGCGGAAATTTCATCTTCTAGATAATAAATTTTGTTATTTTGACATAACATGAAAATGGTTTCACGGTGACAAATGTGACAAATTTGAATTTTGCCGCATTATGAAGTCAGACATACCAACCCACAAAATAAAACTTTAGGAGAGTCTACAGTGAGAAAAAAAACTTGAACAATTTTTTTTGCAATATTGAAAATTACTCAAAACTGGATAATGTACTCACCAAATATTGTCACTGCCAAAAGGGACCACAATACGAACTTCATGTTTAAAATCGTTGAGAAATTCAGCAACTGATGTTTTAGGCTTAGAAAGCTGCCTTTTAAAGAGCTCTTATCTGGATTTTTTGCATATTTTATCAAATATGACAGACACTTTACGCATAAATTATTAATACAGCTTTATCACACAATTATTTACGCTTTTAGAACGTGAATTAATTGTGAGTACCGCTATTAGAGTGATAAATTACTCCTAAGCTGTCAAAAAATATAGTTAATTTTTTTATACCGACACGTATACACAGCAGCTAAAAATTCAAACAATATATGAAATGTTAAATCCCTTCAAAAAATTAACTATGTGAACCCCAAAAATTACTTCGTTTACTAACAATTTTGATTTTTTAGAATTATTAAGGACGTGCGACCCAAAAGTTGTGTGTATAAGCCTAAACAATTTTTTTTTTTTTTCAAAATCAATCGTAGCTTAAAATTTGTCGGAACTGTTGTATACCTTGTAGCTCTGTCAGATATTGCTAAAATTAAATTTTCAACATTTTCATTTCACTATATTTTTAAATTTTTAAATCGTATAGACATACACCATTTTTAGTTTTAGGTTGTAAGGTTTTTCATATATAAAAAAAAGTCAAAGCTTCAGCAGCTCGTTTTTGATTTTTTCTTCTCATTCAAACTTAAAAACGTAAAAAATACTTCCACAACAAAATTTTGATTTTGTAATTTCTCACACACATCCTTCAAATTTATTCCATCATAAAATGGTGCTTTATAGAAATTTTCAATACCAAAATTGTAACATGCAATAACGTCATCTCAAAATTTTATTTCCAAAATCCATAAATTTTATAAAATATACTTGTGTGCTGGTGGTTTATTAATTTTCTCTTACCCGTTACCCTAGAGGTTGAAATTTTTGGAAAAAATATCAAAATTTATAAATTTGCTAGCAATGAATTGGAAATTACAAAATATTTAGGATCAGACTAGGAATTATGGTACTAGTACTACTACTGAGTAGGTTTTCTGGTTGCAGACAAACAATAATAAAGAACACGAATATTAATGAGGACATATTTTAATAAAAGAAAAAAATGCGGTAACTGTGTTTTAATTTAACTAATATTCACAATCCTGAGCAAATCTAGTACTTTTTGGCCCGTAGAATAGACCCTTCTTCAACCTCGGCTTCTTCAATAGTTTCATACTCCCCAACACTGTTGTGTCCGCAGGTTAGAAGTAGATCAAAAGGTTTTATCTTCAGTATCTGGGCAACTTGGTTGACTAAGTCTTCACCAGGTGTGGTGGGCGTTAGATCACTAATCGTAAAATTCTTTAAAACCTTGTCGTCGTCATTCACATATTGCACCTCCACGTCAAAAGTGGCAATTCCACCTAGATTCATTGGTGATGTCAACATTAGTGGTACTCACAAGTGGATAAAGTACTCACCAAATATTGCCACTGCAGCAAGAAACCATAGTACGAACTTCATGTTTGTTGTCGTTGATAAATTCAGCAACTGGTGTTCTTAGGCTTAGAAAGCTGCCTTTTTAAAGACTTCTTATCAATTTTGTATATGCATTTTTTATCAAATTGACAGACATTTCACGCATAAATTATTAAGACAGACACCTTTATCACACTATTGTAGTCGCTTTTACAATTATTTGTGAGTACCGCTATTGAGTGCTAAATTACGTTTGAAGTGTCAAAAAATATTGATAATTTTCTACACTGACACGTACAAAATTTCAAGTTGAATGTGAAATGAAGGGATCGGATAGACATTTTCAACAAAATACTTTTTTTACGTTTTTGCTATGCCACCATTTTTTTTCGTTTTCGTTTTTCTGTGGCTACACATATTAAAAGGAGAAAACAAAGAATACTATGTATATTAAAAAAAAAAAGGCAAAAAATAAAGTCCGAGCGATGAGAAAGTCTAAGGACTTTAAACCATTTTTTCATGAGGTTTTAAGACAAATCGTTTTTATTTCTTTATAAAAACTTGAGGTTACTAACGTTAAAATTTTAAAACTAAATCCAAAATATTGGCATAATTTAACATATTTTTCTTTCAGTTCTGATTTAATTATCTTGAATTTTCAATTCAAGTCATAAAATGTGCAAGTTTATTATGTCGCTGACTATCTTCCCTAGTGACTTGGAAGATTCAATTTTATCTCTTTTTAATTGGTATATTTTCACAATTTTAACTTCTACGTTTTTTCTTGTATCTAAATCTATAATTCCTGAAGAATTTCGCTTTATTACCTATATTCTACGATTTTCATTCCTGTTCTGTCTTAAAATTTTTTACTTTTGCTTCTTTTGTTAATTTTATTGTGATTTTCCTTTCCAAAAAAATTCAGTCTATGTTTAATTCCACTGTAAAATGTAACTCGTTACCCAGAGTTGAAAAATTTTATCAACATTGGGTATTAACCAGAATGTTAACTGTGCAATATACTAAAAATAGTATAATTTATTTTTCTGCGGTTGGCACTAGCGAATCGTCAATCAGGTTATGCTGACGCAATAATTTAGTTAAATGCAGTGTTGCCACACGTAGCATATCATTCTAGTTATCAAAAAATGTTTTTTATTTCATGTAGAGAAATACGAATTTTGCAGTTAAGCTCCGCCCCCTTTTCTCATGACGAATAAAATAATCGTCACAAATGAGATAGGGCGGGTGGGCGGGCCTACATTATGCCTCTTTGTTTTAATATGTGTAGACTTCTTTTCACAACAAGAAACTTAAAACATATTTAAAATGATAAATTTGTGTAGGGAAATACCGATTTTGCAATTACACTCCACCCCTCGGTCTGACAACGAATGAAAAATTCATCACGACTGAGATCGAGACGGATGGGTGGGGCTTCTTTTTTACTTAATACATTTAGTTTTCTTTGTATAACACGATTACTGTAGAACATATTTTACATGGTAATTTCTCGTAGAAAAACAAAGAATTTACAATTAAGCTCCACCTCTCGGCTTAGGACGAATAAAAAAAATCTTCAGAATTGAGACAGGGTGGGTGGGCGGGGTATATATTTTGCATTTTTTTTCTTAATGTCATAGCCATCTTTTCACAACAAGAAATACTCAAAAACATGTTTTCAATTCTTTGTAAAAAATAAGAATTTTGCAGTCAAGCTTAAGTTAAGCTTGGTTCACGGCGAATAAAAAAAAATCGTCAGAATTGAGATAGGGTGGGTGGGCGGGCCTACGTTATGCCTTTTTGTTTTAATATGTGTAGACTTATTTTCGCAACATAAAGCTTAAAACATGTTTAAAATGGAAATTTTGTATAAGGAAATATCAATTATGCAATTAGGCTCCGCGTCATAATTGCAAAATTGATATTTTCTCATAAAAATTTTCGATTTTAAAGATGTTTAAGTTTCATGTTCGGAAAAGAAGTCCACACATATTAAAACGAAAAGGCAAAATGTAAGCCCGCCCACCCGCCCTGTCTCAATTGTGATGATCTTTTTATTCGCCGTGAGGCAAAGTGGGCGGAGCTTAACTGCAAAATACTTATTTCTTTACAAGAAATTAAAAGCATGTTTTTGAGTATCGTGTTGTTCAAAGAATACTATGTATATTAAGTAAAAGGCAAAATATAAGCCCCGCCCACCCACCCCATCTCAATTGTGATGACCGTTATTATTCTAAGAAACTTAAAAAACGTTTAAAATAGTAAAACCTTCATTACTATTTAGATCAGGGCAGGTATGGGTGGAGCTTAATCTGAGGATTTTGCAGTTAAATTTAGTCCCTTTGTCTCTCGGCGATAAAAAAAAATCATCACAATTGAGATAGGGTGGGTGGGCGGGGCTTATACATATTTTGCTTTTTTCTTAATACACGTACTCGTCTTTTCAGAATAAGAAACCGAAAACATAAATTCTTGTAATTAAATATAGATCTTGCAATTAAGCCCCGCCCCTCGATCTGACAACGAATGAAAAAATCATCACAATCGAGATGGGGTGGGTGGGCGGGGCCTAATCTTTGGCTTAAATTTTTTCTTAATACACATTGTATTCTTTAACAACAGGATACTCAAAAACATGTTTTTAATTTCTCGTATAAAAATTAGGATTTTGCAGTTAAGCTCCGCACCCTTGGCTCAAGACGAATAAAAAAAATCATCAGAATTGAGAGAGGGTGGGTAGGCGGGGCATATATTTTACCACGTTTTTCTTAATATCATAGCCGTCTTGTCACAACAAGAAACTTAAAACATGGTTAAAATAGTAAATTTTTGCAAGGAAATACGGATTTTGTAATTATGAGACGGAGCCTAATTGCAAAAATCGATATTTCCTTACATAAATCTTCAATTTTAAACATGTTTTAAGTTTCATGTTGTAAAAAGAAGTCTACACATATTAAAACTAAAAGGCATAATGTAGGCCCGCCCACCCGCCCTATCTATATTGTGATGATTTTTTTTATTCGCCGTGATTCAAGGGGGCAGAGCTTAACTGCACAATTCTTATTTCTTTACAAGAAATTAAAAACATGTTTTTGAGTATTGTGTTATTCAGAGAAAAGAAAAAAGGCAAAATATAAACCCCGCCCACCCACCCTAACTCGTTTGTGATGACTTTTTTTATTCTTACAAACCTAAAACATATTTAAAATGGAAAATTTTTTTAGGGAAATATGGAAAACTTCATTACTATTGAGATCTTAATCTTTGGCTTTAATTTTTTCTTAATATACATAAATATTCTATGAACAACACGATACTCAAAAACATGTTGTTAATTTCTCGTATAAAAATAAGGATTTTGCAGTTAAGCTCCGCCCTCTTGGCTCAAGACGAATAAAAAAAATCATCAGAATTGAGATAGGGTGGGTGGGCGGGGTATATATTTTACCATGTTTTTCTTAATATCATAGCCATCTTGTCACAACAAGAAACTTAAAACATTGTTAAAGTAGTAAATTTTTGCAAGGAAATACGGATTTTGCAATTATGAGGCGGGGCCTAATTGCAAAATCGATATTTCCTTGCAAAAATATACCATTTTAACAATGATTTAAGTTTCTTGTTGTGAAAAGATGGTTGTGTATATTAAGAAAAACAAGGAAAAACACAAGCCCCGCCCACCCGCCCTGTCTCAATTGTGATGATTTTTTTTATTCGTCGTGAGTCAAGGGGGCAGAGCTTAACTGCACAATTCTTATTTCTTTACAAAAAATTAAAAACATGTTTTTGAGTATTGTGTTATTCAAAGAAAAGAAAAAAGGCAAAATATAAACCCCGCCCACCCACCCTAACTCGTTTGTGATGACTTTTTTTATTCTTACAAACCTAAAACAAATTTAAAATGGAAAATTTTGTTAGGGAAATATGGAAAACTTCATTACTATTGAGATCTTAATCTTTGGCTTTAATTTTTTCTTAATATACATAAATATTCTATGAACAACAGGATACGCAGAAACATGTTGTTAATTTCTCGTATAAAAATAAGGATTTTGCAGTTAAGCTCCGCCCTCTTGGCTTAAGACGAATAAAACAAATCATCAGAATTGAGATAGGGTGGGTGGGCGGGGTATATATTTTATCATGTTTTTCTTAATATCATAGCCATCTTGTCACAACAAGAAACTTAAAACATTGTTAAAGTAGTAAATTTTTGCAAGGAAATACGGATTTTGCAATAATGAGGCGGGGCCTAATTGCAAAATCGATATTTTCTTGCAAAAATAGACCATTTTAACAATGATTTAAGTTTCTTGTTGTGAAAAGATGGTTATGTATATTAAGAAAAACAAGGCAAAATACAAGCCGCGCCCACCCGCCCTATCTCAATTGTGATGATTTTTTTTATTCGTCGTGAGTCAAGGGGGCAGAGCTTAACTGCACAATTCTTATTTCTTTACAAGAAATGAAAAACATGTTTTTGAGTATTGTGTTATTCAAAGAAAAGAAAAAAGTCAAAATATAAACCCCGCCCCCCACCCCAACTCGTCTGTGACGATTTTTTTTTATTCTTACAAACTTAACATGTTTCAAATGGTAAATTTTTGTAGGGAAATATGGATTTTGCAATTAGGCTCCGCACCTAGGTTTACCCATGAATAAAAACTTCATTACGATTTAGATCGGGGCTTAATCTTTGGCTTTAATTTTTTTTTAATATACATAGTATATACAACAGGACACTCAAAAACATGTTTTAATGTCTCGTAAAAAATAAGGATTTTGCTGTTAAGCTCTGCCCCCTTAGCTCACGACGAATTAAAAAAATCATCACAATTGAGACAGGGCGGGTGGGCGGCGCTACATTTTGCCTTTTTTTCTTAATATATGTAGACTTACCTCGACAAGACACTTAAAACATGTCTAAAATGGTAAATTTAGCGATTGAAACAAATTTTTGTGCTGGCAGTTCTGAATTATTCTTCTATTTTGATTCTTGTTCGACGTCTCAAAACTTTTTGGTTAATTTAATTGTATTTTTTCATTAACCTGAAAATTTCAATATTCCTACGTCAAGTAACTATTGCAACGATTTAAAAAATGTTTAAAATCGAAAAATCCACGCACAGACAAGGCATTCCTTCGTAATAACATGTAGTAAATACGACTCCGAGCGATAAGAAAGTCTGATGCAACTAACAAAGTAACAAACCATGGCATTTTATCTAGACAAAAATTAGCCGCACGTAAAAATACCAGGAGTGTCATCACAACAGCCATTATTTTCGCTCAATACCACCATACCTCCACCGCAGATAAGGAAATACCAAAAGAATCGATGACATTACAGTATGACAAACATGCTTAAATTGACGTTTTTCCTGCATGTGCATATCTCGAGAATGTTCCACAATTACATTATCTTCCGTTTGGTAGTAAATCCACGTACCCATCGGGTACCTTGTTATTAATGTAAATAATAATGTAAATTCCTTTCAGTAACATATACATAATTAACGATAAACTAGCCTGTGATATGGAATCGTGACTGATGCCTATTAGTTATTACATTTACAACGTAAACATGTAATTCTCCTTCCAACGTGAAGCAATTAACGGTAGCAAGTTATTCCACAAAAAATTCTATACTATAAATATAATTATGGGCAATTTATCCACTCGTACCCATCAATTAAATACCACCAAAACGAGAGGAATTATAATACGTGTCCCATCGCTCGGAAAGGTTCCCACTGGGCAGGGCCGGACCGGAGAAGGCGCGCCCGAACCGTTCTCAGCGTACTAAATAAAAACCCATCGAAATCGGTGAACGTGGAACTGGAAAATGCGAGGTGTTGATTTACGCCGCATCGACCGCCAGAATTCGGCAACAACGCACCCAGCGTAATCAAACTAACCAAAAAATAAAAATTATGTAATTTCCGGTCGGTCCGGCGAGTTTTATCGACATGCCTCGATTTGAATATTTTATTACGAAAATTCCACAGGCGGTCTCTCATAACCATAATTTTTATGTTCCCGTGATTATTAACATGATTAGAACCTTATTATTCGAGATAAAATCAATCAGTGCCTCCGGGACATGCGACACCGGAGCGCTCCGGTGAAAATGCTAATCCGGGCTCAACTCGTCCGGCTCTGGCGCGCTAATTGGGCGAAATTGCCGACGGCAGGGACGGGCTCCGTTATCGGAATTAAAAACTGCAATTGTGTCAATGTTGTTGACGAGTCGCCGCTGCGACACCTACATGCGTTTCTCGCGAAGGTATGTCGGTTCGGATTGGTATTCATGGCGGACAAATTAATTAAACTAATGGAATATTTATGGTGGCTACTGGCGATTTGTGTTGTGCGTCGAACAAAAATTTCAGGCGATGCCATTTTTGTTGAAGGTTTTGTAGGAGCACACCACCAAGGACATAAATAAAATTCCGGAAGAAAATTCAAACTTGTTTGGATTGGGGGCTCATTAATCATTTACGTGTTTTTTTTATTATCATTATTTTATTTGGAACGTGATTTTATGCGGGCCCACGGTTTGTGTTTTGTAATGACGGCGAAATTTAGTGCCGTGGTTGCGGCGGATAGTGGCCATAAAAACAGGTGTCTCAATTGGGCTGTTTATATTTACAATTGAAATGGGCGAAGTGGGATAAAGTTTACGAATGCGCGTTTGGCGTGTAAATGACTTTTTTTAGAAATGAGGCAGGAAGTTTCAATTCAACAAATTCAGTGTGTTTTTGCTACGACGGGTCCAATTTTTTTTAAATTTAATTAAATTTATGTTTGCGCTAACTTAAATAGCGGAACTGGGTTTTGTTGGTTTTAAATAACATATGTCTCGAAATAAAATTTATTTTTCCGTTTCCTATTTGAAATAGCGGTGCGCTTCTGTTGACACCACAAATTTAAAGTGGGCAAGCTTTGGTTTTTTATGACAAAGAATTAATAATCATAATTTTAATTTAAATTTAACATGGACTGAAATGTTCAAACCAGTGAAAATGGTTACCCAGAATGAAAGCTTTATAAAAATTGTGTACCAACTATGAAATATTTTTAGAAATTTAACTTCATTGCGTAATTTAATTTTTCTACTTTGTTTTTTCCATTTAACAAGATAATAAAATATTTGATCCCCTCAAAATTTGTTTAGTATATGTCATTTAAATTTTATAAATAACATTCTCCTGTACTTGTAGTCTATGAATCCGTCTCGATTTTTTATCCTAGGTATCCAAATTTTCACAAAAAGACTTTATTTAATTTTCTCTTTAATTTGTATTTTTTCATAATTCTAACTTCTACGGTTTTATCTATCTAAATTTTAAGATTCCTGAAGGATTTCGTTTTATTATACTTATATAAATACGGATTTTGCAATTATGGGGCGGAGCTTAATTGCAGAATCGATATTTTCTGATAGAAATTTTCCATTTTAAACATGTTTTAAGTTTCATGTTCGGAAAAGAAGTTCACACATATTAAAACCAAAAGGCAAAATGTAAGCCCGCCCACCCGCCCTGTCTCAGTTGTGATTTTTTTATTCGTCGTGAAGCAAGGGGGCGGAGCTTAACTGCAAAATACTTATATCTTTACAAGAAATTAAAAACTTGTTACTGAGTATCGTGTCGTTCAAAGAATACAATACATATTAACAAAAAACGGCAAAATATAAACCCCGCCCACCCACCCGATCTCAATTGTGATGATTCTTTTTTTCTAAGAAACTTAAAACACATTTAAAATGGTAAATTTTTGTAGGGAAATATGGATTTTGAAGTTAGGCTCCGCCCTTGGTTCTACCAACGAATGAAACTTCATTACAATTTAGATCAGGGCAGGTATGGGTGGGGCTTATATTTTGCTTTTTTCTTAATATACGTAGTCGTCTTCTCAGAACAAGAAACATAAAACATGCTTAAAATGGTAAATTCTTGTCGTTAAATATGGATCTTGCAATTAAGCCCCGCCCCTCTATCTGACAACGAATGAAAAAAATCATCACAATTGAGATGGAATGGGTGGGCGGGGCCTAATCTACATTTTTTTCTTAATATCATAGTATTCTTTGAACAACACGATACTCAAAAACATATTTGTAATTTCTCGTAGATAAATAGTATTTTGCAGTTAAGCTCCGCCTTCTTCGCTTACGACGAATAAAAGAAATCATTACAATTGAGATAGGCTGGCTGGGCGGGGCTACATTTTGCCTTTTTTTCTTAATATATGTAGACTTATTTCGACTGTACTTGGGGTTTATGCATCCGCCTCCCTTTTTTATCTAAGTATCCAGATTTCACAAAAAAAAACCAATGCAAACTACATAGTGATATTTTATACCAGTTTAAAAACACTGAAGTGTGCTTTTTTTAGTGATTAAATTTGGAAATCTAGTAAAGTTGCTCCTGCCTATGTTCAATACATAATAAAAATATATTTTTTATTTTTCCAAGAAACTGTATTTGTTCGAATATATAATTCAAGGGCAAGTTTAAACAACTTTAAATCATTTGTAGATGAGGTTTGAAGCAAATCATTGCCATTTGTCTATAAAAATTTGGGGATATTGAAGTTAAAATTTTAGAGCTAAATCCAAAATATGAGCATAATTTAAAATATTTTTATTTCAGTGCTGATTTATTTATCTTGAATTTTAAAGTGAGGTCATAAAATATCCAGATTTAATTCCCTGAGTATCTTCTCTAGTTAGCTGGAAAATTTTATTTCATTTCTTTTTAATTTGTATTTTTTCACTATTTTAACTTCTACGGTTTTTCTTTGTATTTAAATTTTAATATTCCTAAAGGATTTCGTGTTATTATATATAAATATGGATTTTGCAATTGTGGGGCGGAGCCAAAGTGCAAAATCGATATTTTCTCATTCATTTTGATTTTAAAAATGTTTAAGTTTCATGTTCGGAAAAGAAGTCCACACATATTAAAACGAAAAGGCAAAATGAAAGCCCGCCCACCCGCCCTGTTTCAATTGTGATGATCTTTTTATTCGCCGTGAGGCAAAGTGGGCGGAGCTTAACTGCAAAATACTTATTTCTTTACAAGAAATTAAAAGCATGTTTTTGGGTATCGTGTTGTTCAAAAAATACTATGTATATTAAGAAAAAAGCAAAATATAAGCCCCGCCCACCCACCCCATCTCAATTGTGATGACCATTATTAGTCTAAGAAACTTGAAAAACGTTTAAAATAATAAAACCTTCATTACTATTTAGATCAGGGCAGGTATGGTTGGAGCTTAATCTGAGGATTTTGCAGTTAAATTCAGTCCCTTTGGCTCTCGGCGATTAAAAAAAATCATCACAATTGAGATAGGATGGGTGGGCGGGGCTTATACATATTTTGCTTTTTTCTTAATACACGTACTCGTCTTTTCAGAACAAGAAACTGAAAACATAAATTCTCGTAGTTAAATATGGATCTTGCAATTAAGCCCCGCCCCTCGATCTAACAACGAATGAAAAAATCATCACAATCGAGATGGGGTGGGTGGGCGGGGCCTAATCTTTGGCTTCATTTTTTTTTTAATATACATTGTATTCTTTGAACAACACGGTACTCAAAAACATGTTTTTATTTCTATTAGAGAAATAGAATTTTGCAGTTAAGCTCCGCCTTCTTGGCTCATGACGAATAAAAAAAATGATCACAATTGAGACAGGGTGGGTGGGCGGGGCTACATTTTGCCTCTTTTTTTCTTAATATATGTAGACTTATTTCGACTGTTCTTGTGGTTTATAAAGTCGCCTCGCTTTTAATTTAAACATCCAGATTTTCACAAAAAAACCCAAACTACATAGTGAAATTTCATACCAATATAAGAGCACTGAAGTGTGGTGAACTCGCCGGTTCATGACTCAGGGGCAACATTAAACTATTTTTAGATGAGGTTTTAAGCAAATCGTTTCCATTTGTCTATAAAAATTTGGGAATATTGAAGTTAAAATTTTAGAGCTAAATCTAAATTTGTTGATTTAAGTCGCTTCTAGTAAGCTGGAAGATTTTATTTCATTTCTTTTTAATTTGTATTTTTCACAATTTTAACTACTACGGTTTGTTTTGTATCTAAATTTTAAAATTCCTGAAGGATTTCGTTTTATTATAAATAAAAATGGATTTTGTAATTATGGGGCGGAGCCTATGTGCAAAATCGATATTTTCTGATAGAAATTTTCCATTTTAAACATGTTTTACATTTCATGTTCGGAAAAGAATTCCACACATTAAAACGAAAACACAAAATATAAGCCCGCCCACCCGCCCTGTCTCAATTGTGATGATTTTTTTCATTCGCCGCGAAGCAAGGGGGCGGAGCTTAACTGCAAAATACTTATTTTTTTACAGGAAATTAAAAACATGTTTTTGAGTATCGTGTCGTTCAAAGAATACTATGTATATTAAGAAAAAAGGCAAAATATAAACCCCGCCCACCCACCCCATCTCAATTGTGATAACTGTTTTTTCCCAGAAACTTAAAATACGTTTAAAATGGTAAATTCTTGTAGTTAAACAAGGATCTTGCAATTAAGCCCCGCCCCACGATCTGACAACGAATGAAAAAAATCATCACAATTGAGATGGGGTGGGTGGGCGGGGCCTACTCTTTGGCTTCATTTTTTTCTTAATATATATAGTATTCGTTGAACAACACGATACTGAAAAACATATTTTTATTTCTCGTAGAGAAATAGGATTTTGCAGTGAAACTCTGCCTTCTTGACTCACAACGAATAAAAAAATCATCACAATCGAGACAGGGTGGGTGGGCGGGACTACATTTTGCCTTTTTTTCTTAATATATGTAGACTTATTGCGACTGTACTTGTGGTTTATAAAATCCGCCTTGGTTTTTTTATTTAAGCATCCAGATTTTCACAAAAAAATCCAAACTACATAGTGATACGGTTTTTTTTTGTTTCTAAATTTTAAGATTCCTGAAGGATTTCGTTTCATTATATTCTACGATTTTCATTCTTGTTCTAGCCCCAACTTTTTTATTTTTGCTTCTTTTGTTAGGTTTGTTATAGCTTTATATTTTTCTAAGTGTTTTCCTTTTCAAAAAAAATTCAGTCTATGTTTAATTTCGACTGTAAAATGTTATAGAAGTTAAACAACTTTTCAAGAGTTGGAAAATTTTATTAAAATTGTGTATTAATCAGAATGTTAACTATGAAACATAGGAATTTTACTAGAAACAGTATAATTTATTTTTCTACGGTTGGCACTAGCAAACCTTCAATTTAAATGTGGTGCCAATATACATAGATTATGCAAATCTTGCCAACTGCCGCAAAATTCCCTAGATTTCGGTGCGCTCTCCGTGCTCTAAAACTGTGCGTGCGATAAAGTGCTCGTATGGTAATATATTATTTGTAACTGTCTATAATTTTTAAACTTATTACAAATTTCGTAGATACCGGGCTAACTGAAGTAAATTTTTGTGTTGGCAATTCTGAATTATTGACAGCTTGTCAGTAGACCTTTTGAACGACTTAGATGGCCGCCGAATCAGTGGTACCAATCAAGACATGGTAATATTTGTCCACACTCAAATTAAAATTGGAGACAATGAATTTTTTTAGCACCACATTCGACTGGGGGATTTCGGAGTACCAAATTTAAAATGATTCATTGCTGCCAACCTAAATTTGAATGCGGGCAAATATTACCATTTTTTTCACTTGATTGGCACCACTGAATCGGTACAAAAGGTCTATTTTAAGATAAGCGTGCCTAAAAGACAATGAGAAGAAGGCAGCTACTCATAAAATTTTAAATTTGTTGCCAACGTAACAAAAAAAAAATCACAAACATGAACAGTCACTTGGTACTTTAAGGTTTTAGTTTATTTTGTGTTGTCAATAGACTTAGTTTTAAATTCCGCGAAATCCATCGTATGCTACCTTCAGAACATCAAAGTTATTAAAATTCGAAGATCAGTACACAATTAAAAAACACGAGCAAAAGGAGCCATGGATTTTTGAAGATTTGTCTTTGATAGACTTTTCTTCTTGTCGGATTACCACCAATTTAAAAGTATCAGTTGAAAATCCAACGATCAAAGACATACTTTAAAAAATCCATGGCTATGTTTGATCGTCTTTTTATTACTCTTTCGATAGAAGATCGGTTACTTTTATTTTTTCGGCCACTTCCGCCTGTGTAGACTCATTCTGTCGAAATATGTCCTCGCTATTTTTTCCATTTTTCAAAATTTTATGAAATGACATACTCCTATACTTGTGGTTTATGAATCCATTTTGATTTTTACCCTACGGATCCAGATTTCCGCAAAAAAATTGCATAAATTCAATCACTAACGTGAAGGTCGCTGGATTATAGTAATGTTGCGTCAGCCTATATTCAGTAACAATATAAATATGTATTTTATTTTTGGAAGACACTGTAAAAATCCAAAATACGTATTCGCGTATTTTAAAATGTTTTTATTTCAATTCTGATTGTGTTCGTTTACGCACTTCTTAGAAATTGGTCAGATTTCTAAATTATTTTGTAAAAATCCACCCACAAGGTAAATTTAATCACGTTCGGTAAACAAGTGGTCGATCTCGCTGGTAGTGGCATCTGTTGCACCACAGCCTGCTCTTGAACCCAATAAGTTTTTCCCATAATAAGTCATTTTCTAATTTTAAATCTGACAGTGTGCGAATAAAACACTGATTAATGGTTAAATCAAATGCGAATTTCATTACAAGAACAAAACACCGCATACCTCAGCAGCGACTGTGTCGAGTTTCCCGCAAAATCGTTCATTACTCACCCCCAAGTTCAAATCCCAAACTTCCCAAACGTTTGTTTAGAGAGAAAACTTCCGCCCAACTTCTCTCAACAACTAATAATATATTCGTCTATTTACACCGCTGTTTATTATGTAGCAAGTTTTTCGTATCCGCCCACTCGAAAACCTCAAGGAGTCTTTTAATAACCATTACCAACTTCCGAAAAAACCAAACACCGCATAATTAATTCACACCGCGTACTTTGATGTGGTAATTTTAGTTTTCGTGCCACCCCATCACAATTAAAAAATTCCCACGTGGTCCTCCACCCCGTCCACCTCTATTTTTAGACCTCGTCACTAATTCACGCCGCTCTCTTACAGGAACCGTCCGTCCGCCGTGCGCCCCATCCCAGCCGCAAACCGCTCTTCGCTTCGGCTACCCGCCGCCAGAGGCCGCCCCCGCCCCGACTTCGATCCTCCCCTCCGTGGGCGTGGCCAGCCGACAATCGCCAATTTTTTCAGCGCGTCTCCCACCGAGGCGGAGCCATAAAAATGTGTGCGAGCGTGTGTGTGCGGCGTCATGGTCGGGGGGCGGGGCGGCGGATGCGCATGCCGGAAGTGGCGGAGAGGGACCGCTGCACTTGCCGCCGGATCGCAGTGTGCCGCGGACAAGTGACCGGGACGCTGGTCTCCGACGTCCCCCCTCCACCTCCCCGCCGTGCGCTGCGCGCACGCTCGCGAGCCCACTCGGCAGCTCGCGGCGCGAGTTCGGGCAGTGCGTTGCCGACCTCCGAGGAGCGCGAAAGCAGTTCGGGAGGCTTCGAGTGCACGTGCCAGTGCAGTGCGGCAGTGAGTGATTGT
Source organism: Zophobas morio (assembly GCF_036711695.1). Taxonomy (NCBI): domain Eukaryota; kingdom Metazoa; phylum Arthropoda; class Insecta; order Coleoptera; family Tenebrionidae; genus Zophobas; species Zophobas morio. The sequence goes on from NW_026972108.1 coordinate 982,589, forward strand.
GCGAGTGATCGGAGAATAGTGAGTAGGCTTTCTTTTCTTTTGTCGACAGTAGCTTGGCGGCGTGTGCGGGGCGGCGCGTGTGGACTGCCGGCGGCGACACACCCGAGCTGGGGCCCAAGGACGCGAGGTCGGGGACCACGGTTAAGGGGCGCTTGCAAGGGCCGAGGCGAGTGAGCTGTGCTGGGTGTGCGTCGCGCCGCGGACTGTGCGGGCTTGTAAATTTGGAAAGGGTGGCAGGCGAAACGTTGGCTTGACAGAAAAAATGAGATGTGGAGGTTGCTGCGGCCCAAAGTGCTGGAATAAAAAGCGGTTTTGTAAGTCGGGCTTTAGCGGCGGAGAGTCGAACCGCGCTGTTGTCTCACAATTTTAGCCTCAAGTTCGGGTTTTTCAAGGTGTGTGAATTAAATTTTTCTTGGGGCTAATTTAAAGTCAAAAGGGGTGGTTTTTGACCATACACACACACAAATGGGGAGTATTGTGAAATTTTCAAAGTCAACTTCTTTTCGAATTGTGCGGTTATTATTTGTGCCAAGACTTCTATAGTCGTTGTAAAAAAAAAAGTTCAAGTTGAACGAGCTGGACGTCGAACTTCAACAAAAAAACAAAGGTATGGAACTCGTTTTGCTTATACACATTAAGAAAAAAAAATTGACGTTTACCAACTTTTCGATATCGTCAAGATTTCTAAAATGAGATCAACTTGGTGTTCAAAAATGGAATAATGTGCCCATTTGGTACAAATACTGAGAATAGTGGCGTTGTGTCGACCTTTTTCTTTTAAATATACCTTTGGATTCAGTGGATTAAACGTGAACATAGTGATGCTGCAGGTGTTTTATACATTTTTTATTAACTTGGTGTGAAAAATTTTCATGGAACGATTTCAAAGTTTTTTCGTTTTGATATTTTTGGGTTTTGCTTGTGTGGAAAGTTCTTTAACTTCAAACTTAATTTTGCTTGACTTAGAAAATGTTGAAGACCTGTAGATTTCAAAGTAAAATTTCTGACTTGGTTTATAACTGAAATCATTATCTTCCTTTTCATAATATTTTATTCTTGCCGTCCTGAAAGCTGCAGATTTTCGAAAGTGGCAAATTTTCAAAAATTTTTAGTAAAGAATAAAAATATTTTTCCGACGTTTTTTAATTTTTACGATGTTGAAAGTTCTTTAAATCATTGTCAAGCGTCAAACTCATTTTTGGTTTACTACGAAAATAACGGTAGTGAAGATCTGGAGATTTCAAAATTAAAGTTCTCGATTTATTTTTTCTGAAAAGGTGCAACCACAATTTTAATTTTTGGCTTTTCATGTTTTTCGATTCCTCCTGTTCTGAATGTTCTTTAAAACAGCGTTGAGCATTCTAGTGATTTCCAAAGGTCCAAATTTTCGGAATGGAGAAAATTTCCAAGTTTTTTTGACTCAAGAATTTTCAAATTTTGGCATATTTTTCTGATATTTTTCGGTTTTTACTACGAAAATAACATAGCTGAAGATTTCAATTTTGCGTTTCATATTTTTCGGTTCTTCCTGTTCTGTAAGTTATTTGAAACAGTGTTGGGCTCTGTAGTGTTGTTGTATAAATTTTCCAAAGTTCTAGATTTTCGGAAAGGAGACAATTTCCAAAATTATTTTCTGGAGAATTTTGAAGTGTTGGCAATTTTCCCTTTTGTTATTTTTCGCTTCTTACTGTGTGATGGGAGTTCTTTCAATCAATTTTTGTTTTATTTTACGCATTGTGGATTATCTAGACTCTTAAATAAAAATTCTCTGATCATATCTATATTTTTTTCCATTTTTTTGACGAAACTTCGACGGAGTTAGAGTTGATATGTCTACACTTTCTTCCACTATTACTTTTGAATATTGAGACAATTTCAAATTTATTTTAGTAAAATTTTATAAAAACCAGAAACGTTACTTTTTGACGTTCCAAGTTCGAAATAACGAAGTGCCCGAAGATATTTATCTGTACCATCAAGATGTATCTTTTTGTATCTCGTTATAACACGTTTAAATTAATTGAAAAAAAAATCCTTAATCTTGATGTGTTTTGACAATTCTGTTCAGCGAAGCGTTTGATCTTTTCGGCGTTTTATTAAGGCTTTTACAGCCGCGTCAATGACCAGAAAAAACTTGAACATTTCCAGACGAGTTTTTCAAGCCTCTAAATTTAATAGAGATATCGTTAGCAAACATCTGATTTAATTACTTGTAGCAAGTTATAACAATTAGAATAAAATTAGTGTCGTTGCCAAAATTTTTCCCATCGCTTCTAGCCAACTCTCCCTAAACCCTTTATCGCTCCATTTCGCCCAATTTGTCCCATCTCGCGGCCGCATTCCAAAAATTCCCTTTTTATGACGTCCGCTGGAATGCCCATTATCTCCGCCGGTAAGAAATGGTCGCGCAGGTAGACGCAGCCCTGAGAAAGGGTAAAACTTGACCCAGGTACCATCTGGTCCGAGATTAGCCTCCGCTTTGTTTCGTGGTTTCTGGCTTGTTTGCGTTTTGTCTGAGGCAATATTGTGACAAGGCGTGGACGCAAATAGCAGGAAACCGGAAAGTTGACCAGATGCGATTTGTTGACCCTCGATTTCTAATCAGAGATTTTTCGTGGCTCGGAGCGACGCAGGGGTTATCGCGGACCCGGGTTTTTCGCGCAAACCGTCAGCGATCGACTGAATACAATGCGACGCTAAATCACGGTGTGAATATTTTCGGTGTGTGTAGGACGCAGATTTATGGTGTGATTAAACGCCAAAAATTATTATGTGAAACTTTTTAAATGGGAGAGCGGATTTTACGGTTTTCGCTATTTTTGACTTGGCGTGCGTGAGAAGGTATTTAAATTTGGGAAATGTGGCGCGATTTTTCATTCGATAAGGCCGACTTTAACGAGTGCTTGAAATGATGACATTTACATTTTAAATAGGTGTAGAGTGTCAGCTTTATTAATTTGCGGGTGTGCAGGTTTTGTGTCGAAAGGCTGGCGAGGCGATTTTTAAGCTGTTATGCGCTAATTTATGGCGATTAAGCCAGTTCGACTAGTTTGAAAATATCATGTGCAGCGCGGTCCGAAAGTTGCACTTTATAGTGGATGTTGGAAAAATGTCGAGTGCAAGGGTGCCAAAAGCGTGTTTTATGCGTCGATGTACAAGTAGGAGTGTCTTTGGCAAGATGCATTTGCGTGTATGAAACATGTTCGTGGAGAAAATATTGGTGCAGCTGTGCCAAAAGTAGTTTTATAAAGTTGTCACGCTTAAGTTACAATGTTGCACTTCATTTGTCAGATTTTTTCGAAAAATTGGCGTACTTTTTGACGTGAGCGAGCGTCGGATGGCTCTTTCCTGGGTGAGTCAGGCCCGAATTTGCATCGAATCCACTAAAGTGTGCTAATGACATGCTTTATCAACGAATACAATTTTTGTCTCTTTAACTTGCAAATTATGATGATTAATGATTTGACCTGGCTTTGTCCAACATTTATATTCCGCATTTGTTTAATTAATTTGTTTACTCGTTATATTCTTATGATAATATTTATTCGTCATCCCATTACGAACGAACTTGCATAAATGACAGCTCGTAAAAGTAGGAAAAAAATACCGATAAGAGTTATATCACTTCTTAAATTAACCCTGATAAACTAAGTCTAGTTAAAATATTAAATAATAGATAATAGTGCGGTGTGCACGTGTCGCGGCGGAAAAAGTTCAGTTTTCTTGCGCGGGCATTTCTAATTTTGACCAAGTGAGATCATAGCCCGCTCCGATGTCACTCAGGAATTTTATTTACCGTCTTTATGCCCGGACTACCTCGTTTTGATAACTCCCAAATTACAGAGTCAAGGCTTTCAACTTCTATTTTTAAAAATGATACCCTGCGACGTCCTCAGGTACCACTTCCACCGCTCCATCGTGTAATTTAAAACGGCCGAAAATGAAACGGCACTTTCCCCGATAATGACGGGTCTGGGCGAATTCGCCCATATTATGTCACCCTTGGCAGGTAGAGCCGCGCCCGCAGGTGCCCGGAAAATGGGCGCGCGCGGGTCAAAAACCCGCGATGGGTGTCAAGGTCCCGAAATTTCCCCGATCCGGGCTAATTAAATCGGAAAATGCCTAATTGGCCCATTTCGCCGACTTAATTGTACCATAAATAATTCAGCTCCTGGTTAATATTTATGGCGTTTCGCATTGTTCCATTTTCCTGCGTCTGTCCCATGCAAAACACACCGCCCGACCGTTACCCATTTACCATAAATTTCGAATATATCACGGCGGCTTTGATGGGACGCGCTCTTGCGATGAAAAATTGATGGGTAACTCTTTGGCTGCATGGGAATCCGGGACTTTGCATATGGGTAGGGTCTTGGTAGGGCCAGTTTTTTCGGGGACGCGGTCGGGAGCGGTTGCGTGGAGCTGAATTATTTAGCGAGTTGGAGCTGGTGTGGATTGTAACGTGCTATTAATTTTAAGTGTATTTTTACGAGGTGAATTTTTAAAGATGGGAGAGGCGGCGGGGTGGGCAGTGGCGGCGGCGACGATGGGTTTCTGGGGTCCGAAGTCGGTTTAAGGATTAGATTGGGCTGTGATTATCGATGTTTAAGCTGATAGCGAAGTTATCGCACAATTACTTCCTCGTTCATGGCTTAAATAAATAATCGGTGAGTAAAGCCAGATATCTAAACCAAACTTGGATTCGGTGGAAAATTTCTTTTATATTTCTGAATGAATGTGACACATGTTATGCCTTATCTGTTGGTACTTTTTTTACAAATTCTCTGAAGGTGAAATTTATTTTGTCATACTCTAAATTGTTTCCTAAATTTAAAAGCAGAATATTTTATTTTCTTCATACAAAAGAAGTTAAAAAAAAAACTGAATAATCAACTTCGCATAATTGTTGTGACTTGTGTAGATTTTTGTAATCACATTATGCGTCTAAATTATGACATAATCGCTTAATTTTATAGCGGACTTCTGATAATTCAAAAGAAATAAATGTAAGATAACGCTCTCTAATAAGACTAAAGTTATGCGTTTTAGGCGCATTAGGTGGTGAAATACGATTTAAGTGCTTAATTAACACCCTTAATATCATATATGAAATGTTAAAAAAATGCCGAAAGTGTCATATTTTTGTCTTATTGATATAAAGTATTTTCAAAGGATCTTGAATTATTTTTAGAATTTCATCGGCTTATGCGCACAGACCTTGAATAGATACTTTACGAAACACTTAGAACATGTCTGTTTTCGTATTTTGGCTTCTAATTATGTAAAAAATAAATGACACTGTAATCTAAGTCTGGAAAGTTATGCGTTTTAGGCGCATTAAGCGATGAAATACATTATCACTCTTAAAAAACTCCAGAAGTATCATAATTCTTGTCTGATGTAATTATTGAGTTGAAATATTTTCGTACGGTGTTGAACTATTTTTAAAACTTAATGTTCAATGTGTTTCATCGTCTTATGCGCCTAAACCCTGAAGAGATACCTGAAAAGACACTTAGAAGGTGCCCGTTTTTGTACCTTGACTTCTAGAGGTGTAGAAAGGACGAATAAAATGTGATGGGATTTTGCGCATAAACTAGTGAAAATCCAACTAAGTCAGTGTTTGTATAGAATATTAAATCTCATAAATAAAAAATCATTGGGGATGTTTTTCGATTCAGCTCGTCGAGATCTAGGTTCCAAATTTTTTCATGGATTTCCGAATTTTTCTAAAATCTTGTCTGTATGTTCCGTTTATCCAGATCTATATTCCAGCCATTTTAGTGGATTCGGCAAAAGTTCAAGATTCTCTGTTAATTTCGACCTCCGGAAGTTGTTTTCAGATCCATTTTTCGAGAATCGCCAAAGTGAAATATCGCAATTTGTGAGATATTTTTAAAATCTTTTAGAAATTCTGGTCGTTTACCATTTACAGAATATTTTCGTGTAGACATTAGAGTTCAAATGATCGAATCGATAGCAGAAGTCTGACATCGTAGAAAAAACAAATGGATGTATGAAACATACCGGGTTTCAGATACGGTTTCCCACGCAGTAGCTTCCTTATTGATTGAGATATCAGTTGTGCTGAAAAGTAGGTCTATGACAAGTAGCTGAGTAATGGGCAAAATTATACTTCCTATCTTTTTTTCCAATGTTTTTTGTGCACGTGACAAAAATGTCGTTCAGATAGTCACTGCGGAAAGTCGCAAACATCACCAGCCTCAAGCTGAACCCTTGTCGATCCGAAATTAGCGACTTGTTGCCCGTTCTGCGTTTTGGCGCCCGAGCCGCTCCCGTCACGTCCGGAGATTTATCGGCCCGAATTAAAGGCCGCTTCGCGCGAAAACCAGCACTTTTCATTTGTCTGAGGGGTGTTTGGCGCGGAATTTACGAGAGCCGGGTCACGACAAACGTGATTGCACTCGACGCGCGCTACCTGCGATGCGTCGATAAAACAGCTCCCTGTTGCCATAATTGCCGCCATTAAACTATTAGAGCCAATCTATAAAACATTCCCTTTGCTGCAGAGGTAATTGCCGCCGAGCTACCTGCGGTAATTGCGGCGGCGGGCGGAGATGCTATCGGACGCGTGGAGTCGCGGCCTAAGGAGCGGCGAATCAAGGTTGGCTGTGGGGACGAGAGATGGCGCGGGAGGGATGATATTGTACTCCTGGTATGTTCTATAACAATTTCTGAACAAGCCGAAAACATTTAAATTAGGTTCTGCGTTAATTATTATTATTGGACATCTTTTGGAAGCAGTCGTAAAAACACCCTGTATATGTTTGAAAATGTAGGTTCTATATGAAAAAAACTTTGTTACTTGCAAATAGTTTTCAAGGTTGGCTTTTCATTTTTATGAAAAAAAAACAACTTATAAATTCGCAACTTCGCCATTTTGAAGATGGAGGTCTGAAATATTACACATTACTTTTACCTTGTCTTCACAAAACCCAAAAAAAAAAAATAGTCTTTTAACTCATTTCGAAAGTTGATCAAGTTTGCAAATTATCAGTTTTTTATTTTTTTTTATTTTTTAATGAGGCACCCTGTATTTTAAATATTTTCAAACTTGTCCTAATAAGTTTTCTTTATATCAGATTTGTTGGGTTTATGTTCTAATTCCAAAAAAAAGATTCTCGACAAATTTGGTATCCAAAGAAGTTTACTTAGAGTAAGTTCGAAAATACTATAAAATACAGGGAGTCCCATTTGAATAATATGACAAAATTTTATCAACCGGTCAAATGTTAATATGTAGCTACAAAGTCACTCTTCAATTTTCATACGTTTGTCAAGCTGAGGTAGGGCGAAATTCCAGATCGCCATTTTTAAATATGGCGGAATTGGGAACAGGCGCGGATACAGGATTTCGTTTAGGGGGGGGGCAATTTTTGTGCGATTTTACTTATCTCGCAGAAATTCGTTCTAAACAAAAAAAAAAAATTATAAAATTTTAGCTAGTATACTCTTTTTCACATAACATGGGTGACATTTGGTTGTTTTCGTTACACGTATAGTGTACAGTAGAACCTCGATAATCCGAATTAATTGGGAAAAAGGCGGATTCACGATTTGTTCGGATCAGCAATTTTCCCAAAAATCTGAAAGGGAATTGATTAACAACTCATACACAGTTGAAAACAAAGTTCAAGAAATAAACCTTAATTTTATTAAACAAAATTAAAGAATTCTTAAGCAACAGGGGATAATAAATACATTCTAAAAAAATTTTACTCCGTGACCATAAACACGCTATCTTTTTGGAATCAACACGCCAGGATCTATACCCCGAATTTTTTCAGAATTTTTAGATGAATTTTTCAAAAATGAAATTTTTCATTACATATTATTACCTCCATTATGCAAATTTCGACCCATTCTCGACGATTTTCGAAATTTAACTAAATACATTTTCTTGTAGATTTTGAGCCTCAGAAGTCACTTCTGGCTTCATTTATTCGATAACTTAAACCATTTTTTTAGATTCGTCCAGTTGAAATATCGCAATTTTTAAAAAATTTCGAAAAATTCGAATTTTACCCCGAATTTTCCGAAAATATTGCTCCGTTACCATAAACATGCTATATTTCTGGAATCAGCACGTCGGAATATATATCCCTGAATTTTTTCAGAATTTTTAGGAAATTTTTTCAAAAATGAAATTTTCCTCATGCAAATTTCGACCCATTTTCAACGATTTTCGAAATTTCACTAAATAGATTTCGGGCCTTATTTCTTCGATAACTTCAACCTTTTTTCCAGAATTAGTTAATTAATTCAGTGCATTGAAATCGCAATTTTTAAAAATTTCAAAATATTCCATACAACATATGCAGAAAGATCTTGCGTCATTTTTGCAAGTAGGTGCGTGTTTCCAAGTTCAATTCGGATTGCAGAGTTTTTGTTCGGATTAAAGAAGCATCGACTTTAAATAGCCTCTATTCGGATTACTGGATGTTCAGATAATCGTGAATTCGGATTATAGAGGTTGTACTGTATTTACAAAATGAAATACGATTTCAAAATTTTGAAATTGGTCAAAATAAAGTACCTCGGTCGTGTGTCAGGGGGATCCGCGCCTGGTTGGGAACAAATTCAAATATACAGGGTGAGTCACTAAGCGCGCGTTCCTCGATATCTCCTTAATTATTAGAAATAGAAGAAAAAGTCGACGAAGTTGGCCACTTCTCATGCTTTACTTTGCATATTTTTGAAATACCGATGCGATGTTACCACGTTATTCCAATTTTCTTGATTTTTTTTAGCAATGGAAGGGTTCACAACAAAAATGGCAGTAGGGTTATTTTTAACATCTATGTTACAATATTTTTGTGGAGAAATAAATAAAGGTACTTCGTTGTACTATGACTGAAATGAATTTTTCATATATAGGTGTTCATAAAAAAAAATCTAAAACTTGACAAGTTTCAAAAATTGAGTAAGATATAGTAATAAAATACAGGGTTGTTCTATTTGAAAAAAAGAGAAATATCGATAAAACTTGACAAGTTTCAAAAATCGACTCTATATTTTCTATATTTAAAATTGATAATTGTGATTTTTTTTAGAAGAATGAGAATAAAAAATTGAGTAAGATATAGTAATAAAATACAGGGTTGTTCTATTTGAAAAAAAGAGAAATATCGATATTTGAAAATCGTAGAGTTTTAGAACTTTTTTATTGACAGATTGTATGTTTAAATTTGATTTAATTCATACCACAATAAAGCGCATACTTTTATTTACTCTTCCGCAAAATATTGTTAGACATACTTTAAAAATAACCCTACTACGATTTTTTTTATAAACCATTACAATGTCAAGAAAATGAAAGGAAATAGGAATATTTCCTTTCATTTTTTGCAACGTTGTGGGTAGGGTGTTTCATTAAAAAAATCAAGTTGTGTTACACTTTAAAAACAGAACACTTTGTATAGTTAAAATTATTTTAGATTATAGTCCTTGAAGAACCGTACAATTCGTAGAAAACATATTCAAAGTATCTTCGTATCTGACATTTTTTTTTTTCTTTTGGTCCATAGGGAGATATAAGTTGCTGTGTGACTTTTCAGCGAAACACGCTGTATATTTACTTGAAAATGTAACCCCAAATGAGTTCCGCCAGAGTGCAAACATGATTTTTTTTTTCAATAATTTACGTATGTGTAATCATCTTCCGTCGCCTGAGGATTGGAACATCCTGTATATTGAAATAAAAATGTGATAGATTATTAAAGCACACACAGAAGGTGCATGTTTGAAGTCGGATTTTCTTAATAACATTTTTTGTGACGTCATAACTTTTGTAGTGGGGAAGAATATAACAATGTTAACACAATAGAATTCTAATTTCGAGAAAATTTGACTTCATTTTGATTTAAACTAAGTATATTTCAAATTTTGACGTTGTTTTTGTTTATAAACGGATAAATAGTTTTCGAAATTTTATCATCTGAAAAATTTCACCGTAATTTAAGAAACTGTTTTTTTGTGATATTTGAAAAAATAGAATTTTAAGAAAATTCGAATATGCAAAGGAAAAATTGTATTCTATAATTTTGACTTTTTTTTCAAAAATTCTGCATTTCAAAATTTAAAGGCATTATTTAGCGCGTTCTAAAGGGCTTTTACTCAGCAAAATTTTTAAAATGACGTCAACTTTTAAGAGGGGATGATTAAATAAATTTCAGTTGATCTTCCGCTTTTATTCAGGCAATTTTTTTTATTAAAATACCAATGAAAAACTGCCGAAATTAAAAAAAAATCGTTACATAGCTTCTAAAACAAACTATTTTCGTGGTACAATTTTTCACGATATTTATGAGGTCAATTTTGTGCAATTAAAAATTTTTTTCCAAAAATCTGCATGCGAAAAATTTAAAAGCACGTTATTTGGCGCGTTTTAAGTAGCATATACTTAGCAAAGTTTGGAGATGACGTCATCAAATTTTTGATGGAATTAATTAGCTTGATACCACGATTGTCTTGAAATAAACGTAAAATTTGTCTAAATGAACGGCAACAGACAATCCGACGGAAACGTTAGACAGACATTTTCGTATTCTACAAGCTGCGAAACTTCGGGAAAGTGTGAAATTAGACTGTTTTGTTGTACAGGGTGTATATAAAATTTTTTTCCATATTAATTAAGTTTGGAGATAATCATTTTTTTACGCAACTTGCTCATGATACGCCGTGCTCAAAAAGATCCGAACTCCTCTCTTTACCAATCCACGGTAAAAAGGGGTGTGAACATGGCTTTTGTCACGTTATGTAACTGAAATGGTTTTCGTAGTGTCAAGGTCGTCACTTTTTCTAGAATTCATTAAACACAATCTATTTTTAACTTATGTAAAAAAGGTAATTACACTGTTTACTTACATACATTGACATTATCTGGGTACACTTAAACTGTATTTATTTGTAAAGGCATAAACCTGCCACATCGCTACAAAGCCCCACTGTTGCTATCCCGCAAAACCCAGCAACTCTTCCCGGATTCCTCACCCATCCTCCACTCCCACAACCATGAACCCAAAATTCCTCTTTTCGCAACGCAGCTATTTACCAAAACTTACCATCACAAGCAAGCCGCCATCGGCACCCCCGCGAGCCCGCCGCACACCCGCTAATCCCTAATCACATCCGAACGATTCGATTAGTTGCCATGTTGCATCGTGTGGGGGCCATGATGGATGGATGACGTCACCGTATGAGCGAGGGGAGACATGTCGTCAATTAGCCGGGACTAACCTTGGATTTGCCCCCTGCGATCCTCCCGCAGCGTCCATTTTGATTGCGGAGGGTGGCCACCCTCGTCGCGAAAATCGAACCGAACCTGTTGAAAAAGGACGAACCAGGTGAAGAATCGGCGGACGGGTTAATTTAATAAATAATGCATGCGAGTGCAAAAACGGCTTTAATGCTACGTGACGCGACGACTTTTTCTCTACGATTATGGATGCGAAAGTGCTACTGGAACTTTTTGGAGTACTGAAGAATGTGGTGCGGCGTTATTGGAAAATGTGTCAGGTTCTGTAATTATGAATTTACTTGCTTAAGCAGTTATGAGTCAACGGCGATTTGCATATGCATTATTAACTTGTGACATCGAGGTGACACTCAGTGTTGGCGGTAGCGGTTAATGATTTTGCTGCAATTAGGCTTGGATGGGGCTTCAATTTATATTCATGAAGAAACTACAAGTTGCAGTGAAGACAATTGTGTGGATGTCGTTAACGAATCGAGGAAAACGCGGAGGGCGTAAGGAGTTCTCTGCATCACACCCGAGACATCCATGAAACTAACGAAAATGAGGATCGAAGAGTAAAACTCTTCCCCGGCGCCACTGCTCCCCAGCAGCAAAAACTTCGATCGGGCTCAGTCGGGGGCCGTCTGGCTGACGTACGCGATCCAAGATTTGACAGACACACATCCCGTTCGCCCCCCATCTTGCATACATTAGACGGAACCCCAAACAAGCAAAACCCGTCGTAATCCGCTCCCGTTTTTTGCGTCGTGTCATCTCGGCACACATGTCCGACGCCACATGTTTGTGTTAACGGTCTTCGTGAAATTCGAACACATGGCGCGAAAGCGGCGGAAATCACGTGACGGCGCGCGATTCGAAAAAGTTGATTGGTAGACCACTAGCGAGGTATAGAGTTCCTACGTGGTTTCGCAAGTGTAGGAACTTCATACCGTGCTCTTGGATTTGCCGACAGGCAGCGAAGGTGGAAAACGGGTGAATTATCGATGGCGGGGGTGGAGAAAATTGATGGGTGGTGAGGATTTTCCGGCGAGTCGAACCCAAGATTCACGAAGAGAAAATTCGAAGGAATAAATGGACAAATAAACAATTAACGAACCATTTACATATTTTGTGAAGATAACCGTAAAGAGTAGAAAAAAATATTAAAAAAGCTGGATCGCCACACCTTCGACACAAAGATTGCGATCTTAGTGCATTTTTTGTGCATATAATTTTATCGTTTTTTTAATTCGTTAATTATTGCTTACGTTCGACCTTATGGTAATTCCCGTGATTTTTTGTGTGGAACGCGTGCCAAAATGGCATGAATTTGTATGAAGTTTTTGTTGCATTACTAGACGGATTGAAATTTTAAAAATTATAAAAAAATTACAGGCGTGGAACGGTTATCCTCGGCGTGGTGAAAGAATCCCAAAAATGCTACACTCATTAACATGTTATTTGAGGTAATAGTACATAACATTAAAATTTATAAATTACTGAACGTATTAAGGCGGTTTGTGGCTCCCTTTGAAAAGCGATGCAGCTGTAATTACCATATGTCGGGGTCAGATGGACCGCTTTAGAAATCTTTACCACTCAGCGATAACCGTTTAATTTGAGGTTAGAGTGCGACGAGTGATGCCGAAGTTAAGTCTGCTACTTTATTTAATGAGTATCTCAAACATGTCACGTGAATCAGAGTTGTTGAACAGCCTTAACCATTTATGCCGTTGCATCGGATAATATAACTAAAATTGTCTCAGGAAGAAAGAAATCTGTGAGAGATTTTTTAACGAACCTTGATGGATGGTCGGTTTTTCTAAGTGTTAGCATGAAAATAAATAAAATTACTAGACCCTTATCACTTAACTAACCTACCAGTAGATTGGCAATATGACGCCCGCAAACACCAGAAGTTTTTTATCCATTTATTTAAATGTCTAGTTATGAATGAATTAGAAATATTTTGTCAATATATTTTTCAAAAATGAAATTTCCCTTATGCAAATTTCGACCCATTCTCGACGATTTTCCAAATTTTACTAAATACTTCCATGTAGATTTTGGGCCGCAGAAGTCACTTCTGGCTTCATTTCTTCGATAACTTAAACGGTTTTTCCAGAATCGTCCATTGAAATATCGCAATTTTTAAAAATTTCAAAAAAATTGAATTTCACACCGAATTTTCCGAAAATATTGCTCCGTTACCATAAACATGCTATATTTTTGGAATCAGCACGCTGGGATCTACTTATATACATCTCTGAATTTTTTCAGAATTTTTAGACAACTTTTTCAAAAATGAAATTTTACATTATGGTAGTATTTGGCAAATAACCTACCCTCTAAGAAAATAAAAGGCGGGTGAGCCAGGCTAGTATTTGCCAAATTAAGACTCTTTTTGACAAATGAGTCTCTTAAGAAAAGGACTAGCCCCGCCCACCCACCCGTTATTTTCTTAGAAGAGTAGATCGTCTGCCAAAATCAGTCTTATCTTGGCAAGTTTGAGGCTGATTTTTGCAAATGACATATTCTGCCAAGAAAATAAAGGCTGGGTGGGGTTAGCACTTGCTAAAAATTAAAAAAATTAAAAATCAAAAAATAGCAAATTGAAATATCGGATAAATGAGAAATCGAAAAATTGTACAACTGTATAATCGGAAAATCAGACACTGAAATATCGAAAAATTGAAAAAAAAACAATTCTTATAAAATCGAATTCGAAATTTTCATTTTTTTTAGTTTTTAGATTTTTCAACTTTTGAATATTTCATTTGATAATAATTTGTTTGGCAATTTTGCAGTTTTTCATTCTAATCTTTTGATTTTTCAAGTTTTAATTTTCCAATTTTTGAATTTTTTGATTTTTAATTTCTCAAGTTCTCAAGTTAAAATTTTTCCTTTTTACCATTTGTCATTTTTCGATTTTTTAACCAAAGAAACAAGTTTATTCGAACCGAAATTTTGAAAAATTGAAACTTAGAAACAAAATTTTCAGATGTTTTAAAGTTTCGGTAAACATGATATTCGCTGATCAAAATTACTCTTTACTTCCTTCCAAAAACTCGTTGACAAAAAATCATAAAATCGAAAATTTAAAAAAATAAACATTTATTTTCTCGATATTTTTATAAATCAAATAATTTAGAATTCGGAAAACTGCCAAAATTGCAAAATTAAAAAATTGAAAGTTTTTTTTCAGTCGCCCAGAGAAATCAAAAATCGAAAGACACATTTAAAAATTTTAAATTTAAAAAGCGAGAAATTGAAAAATTCGACAGTTGAAAAATCGAAAAACTGAAAAATCTAGTAGCAATCACTACGATAAGACTGATTTTGGCAGATGATATATCCTCTAAGAAAACAAGGGTGGGTGGGCGGGGCTAGTACTTGTCAAGATAAGGCTGATTTTGGCAGATGACTTATTCTGCTAAGAAAATACAGGCTGGGTGGGTGGGGTTAGCACTTCCTAAAAATAAATACATTTAAAAATCAAAAAATGACAAATTGAAAAATCGGATAAATGAGAAATCGGAAAATCAAAAACTGAAATATCGAAAAATTGAAAAAAACAATTCTTATAAAATCGAATTCGAAATTTCAGTTTTCGTTTATTTTTTTTTTGTTTTTAGATTTTTCAACTTTTGAATATTTCATTTGAAAATTTGTTTGACAATTTTGCAGTTTTTAATTCCAATCTTTTGATTTTTCAAGTTTTAACTTAATTTTTGATTCTTTTGATTTTTAATTTTTCAAGTTCTCAAGTTAAAATTTTTCCTTTTCACAGTTTGTCATTTTTCGATTTTTTAACTAAAAGAACAAATTTATTCCAACCGAAATTTTGAAAAATTGAAAATTAGAAACACAATTTTCAGATGTTTTAAAGTTACGGTAAACATGGCAAATCGCTGATCAAAAATCGAAAATTTAAAAAAATAAACATCTATTTTCTCGATATTTTTAAAAATCAAATAATTTAGAATTCGGAAAACTGCCAAAATTGCAAAATTAAAAAATTGAACGTTTTTTTCAGTCGCCCAGAGAAATCAAAAATCGAAAGACACATTAAAAAATTGAAAATTTAAAAAGCGAGAAATTGAAAAATTCGACAGTTGAAAAATCGAAAAACTGAAAAATCTAGTAGTAATTACTACGATAAGACTGATTTTGGCAGATGACATATCCTGTGAGAAAACAAGGGTGGGTGGGCGGGGCTAGTACTTGTCAAGATAAGGCTGATTTTGGCAGATGACATATCCTGTGAGAAAACAAGGGTGGGTGGGCGGGGCTAGTACTTGTTAAAATAAGACTGATTTTGGCAGATGACCCACTCTTCAAAGAAAACAAAGGGTGGGTGGGCGGGGCTAGTACCTTTTTTTAGAAGAGTAGGTCATTTGCCAAAATGAGTCTTATTTTGTCAAATCCTAGCCTGGCCTACCCGCCTTTTATTTTCTTAGAGGCAAAGTTATTTGGCAAGTTCTAGCAAATTTCGACCCATTTTCAACGATTTTCGAAATTTAACAAAATACTTTTTCTTGTAGATTTCGGGGCGCAGAAGTCACTTCCGGCCTCATTTCTTCGATAACTTTAACCTTTTTTCCAAAATTAGATAGTAATTCAGTGCATTGAAATATCAGTTTTTAAAAATTTCAAAAAATTTAATACAACACTAGTTCGGATTGCGGAGTTTTTGTTCGGATTAAAGAGATATCGACTTCAACTAGCTTCTGTTCGGATATTCGTGGGTTCGGATTATACAGGGTGTTATTGAAAGGTACGTACAACAAAATTGACAGTTCTTCGCGAAGTATAACTAGTCTGAAAAACTTATTTTGTGTTATCAAAATTATAAGGGGAAAATTAAGCCTTATTCAACCTTTTTAGACGCTACTGAAGGATAAATAGGTAAAATTAATTTATTTTCGTAAATCCTAGCAACTGTAACAATAATAAAAAAATAAGAGACCTTTTTATCAGAGGCGTACAACAAATTTGAACATAAATTTTATCATTTTTATCTCTAAAAGGAGAACACTTTTACCTGTACTTTTTTTTACTTTTAGCAGCCATGCTTCGAGACCAATTGCCGATTTTATTTTGTACGTACCTTTCAATAACACGCGGTAGAGATTATACTGTATTTATTTAAAAAAATACCAGAAAAACCAAACAGATGTTCAGATGTTCTTAGACTTTATTTTTTCATAATGAAATTGTGAACATGCTCGCTGCGCTCGCATTGTAAACCTTATTTTTTTTTAAGTTTAGCCTCATCAATATTTAAAAAACTGTCGTAGCGAAATTGTTTGGGTTCAATTATAGCAAATAATAAATGTCTTGATTTTTGAAAAATACACCCTTAGAATATTAGAAGTTAATCATTGACTTTCTTCTAAGAACCTCAGCGAAGTTGCGTAGGCTTTGATGAAAGAAAAAATCTCTTATTGTCTTAATTAGTGAAGTTATTTGGGTTCAGTAAATAGTATTACATAATAAATAAATGTCTAGATTTTTGAAAAATATACCCTTGGAATACGAATACAGAGAGCACGTTCAGATCTCTCCAACTTCAGTTATCGCTATTGTTTTTTTTTTTACTTTTTCAGACGATAAATACTATTATTGTAATCGAGTCCGTCTAGAGGGTATATTATTTGGCAATATCAGTCTTGACTTGGCAAGTACTCGCCCCACCCACCAACCCTTTATTTTCTTAGAGGATTTGTCATCTGCCAAAATCAGTCTTACCTTCCAAAGTATTAACCCCGCCCACCCACCCTTTATTTTCTTAGAAGGTATGTCATCTGCCAAAATCAGTCTTATCTTGGAAATTACTAGCCCCGCCCACCCGCCCCTGTTTTCTCATAGGATATGTCATCTGCCAAAATCAGTATTATCTTATAAAATACTAGCCCCGCCCACCTTCCGTGTATTTTCTTGGAGAGTATGTTATCTAATAATATCAGTTTTATCTTGGCAACTACTACTTTTACGTTTTCTCGACCTTTTATGACCCCCTAGACTACAAAGAAATAGGTCCCCCATTTCCGTCTGTGTGTCTGCCGTTTGTTCGGATTTTCTTGTTAATAATTCAGCTTCTCAGCGACAACAGTGATTTATTTTTAATAAGACCTACACTTGCTCGTTGCGCTCGCAATCGTGTTTTTTTGCAGTTTAGTTTCAATCAAATGTTTAAGAAAGAATCTCAGCCAAGTTCTCTAGACTTTATTGAAATAATAAATTTCCACTCCACTCATTGTTTGAAATAAATAAATCTCTTATTACTCAAAAAAAAAAAATTAGAATGCGAGCGCAGCGAGCAGGTTCAGGTTATTGCGGTCTCTCCAACTTTCGTATTCACAAACATTTTCAATATTCCACTTTTTTAGACTCCAAGAAGTTCTCTCATTGACAATTATTTAGCTTTCGAGGGACACCGACGAACAATTTTAAATAAAAAATAAATCTAAATGTGCTCGCTGCACTCGCATTCTGAATGTTCTTTTTTTTAGCTAATTTAGTGTCATAAAAATATTTACGAATGAACTGCTACTTAGTTTTTACTATAATAATTCTGGAGATCTCCCTGTGAAGGTAAATTACCATTTTTAAACTCATATTTTCAAATAACAACAAACTTGTTCTTAATGTTTTAGCTTCTCAGGGACCAATAAATATTTTTTGAGATTCCACCTGAACATACTTATTATAGTTTTTTTTTAACCGTTCTGAGTGTGAGGGAAGTACTACATAAATTCTTTATGCTAATTTTTTCTTTATGTTAATTGAGTACTGTTGAGTACTGTTGTACCACGATTAATGTACCTAGTCAACAAAGTTTTTTAATCGTATGTATTTACCGTTCTCCCTCAGGAGACATAAATGTTTTTCTTGATAAATTATGGGACTTATTGCAGCAACTTGTTCGTAACTCATCGAGACGAGTAATAATCTGTGGCGATTTCAACACAGACTTCTTAACAAATTCAAGCAGCACTGAGGCTAAAGACGTACAGCAACTTTTTCTTAGTTTTGGACTAACACCTCATGTTAATGAGCCTACACGGGTAAGCAAAACCTCGAAATCTCTTATTGACAACTTTTTTAGTAACGTTAATGACGATCTAGTAGACTGCACTGTCATCAAATCTTACTTATCAGATCACTTCTCACAACTTTTAAGAATCTCTATTGAAGCAAGTAAGTCAGAAAATCTACATGTCTCTATAAGAAACTTCTCAAGTTTAAAAAATAATTCTAACTTTCTCGAAGCCATTAGCAATCAATCCTGGTCCAATGTGTATAATGTACCAGACAGCAAATCTAAATTTAAGGAATTTTACGGAACACTTAAATATTACTTTGATAAAGCTTATCCCCTCTGTATGAAATCTATATCTAAAAATGGTCAAAAAAAAATAAATAATTCGTACTTTAAAAGCTGGTCTACTTACATTCATGACCTACATAAATTGTATATTAATACAAAATCTCAACAAATATTGGAAAAACTAAAACTAGAACGGAAAAAATTCAAGAAATCCCTAAATGAATATAAAAAAAATCTAAACCATTCCATAATTAACAATTCAAAAAACAAAACAAAAACTACTTTTGCCATGTTTAAAAAAGTTACTAAACAGGGTAACAGTAATTCCAACTATACAAAACCGCTGAATATAAAAGATAATGATCAAATAATTACTGATCCAGCTGTACTTGCTCATAAATTCATAGAATCATTTCAACCACCGGACTTAATAAGAACTACCAAGAATCCTAACTTTCACACAGTTACCAAAAAACTATTTAATAACACTATGTACCTCAACCCAGTATCAGCCGATGAAGTCAAAAAAGTAATAAATGCCCTACCAAACAAACATGCTTGTGGGATAGATGATATTCCAATATCTGTGATAAAAAATGTTTGTGATTATATAAGCGAACCTTTGGCGCATATAATAAATCAGTGCTTCTTAGATGGATATTTTCCAAACGAGCTGAAATCAGCAAAAATCATTCCGATTCATAAAAAAGGCAGTACAGGAAACATTAACAATTATAGGCCTATTTCTATATTGCCTTCTCTCTCGAAAATTTTCGAAAAAATCATATATAATAAATTAATTCACTTTATTCGAGTTAACAACATATTATCATCAACGCATCATGGATTTGTACCAAACCGCAATACGGAATCTGCATTATTCAATTTTATGAATTCGTTATTATCCCAAATAGATAATCAGCAACAGTGTGCAGGCATTTATTTTGACTTATCAAAAGCCTTTGATACAATTAATTACGAAATATTGCTAAACAAATTGGCGAAATATGGTATTAGAGGCCAAGTAAACCAACTTATAAAGTCATATTTATATGGGAGGACACAACAAATCTTTTTAAAAACTACAGCAAATAATATTATTACAACACAAAAATCCGGCGTCTATGAAATGAAAAAAGGGGTCCCGCAAGGTTCAATTTTGGGCCCAATCCTTTTTCTATTATATGTGAATGATCTTTATGAATACATAAGTAACAACATCTATCAATTCGCAGATGACACCTCCTGTATGGTGAGTAGCTCTAGTGTTCCAAAATTATCCCATAAAACACTCACAACTATCAATCAAATGACAAAATATTGTGAGCAGAACTGTCTCTTATTAAATGTGGAAAAAACAGCTATACTAACTTTCAAAAACACAGGACATCTACAGTTAGGGGATATTATTATTCAGCAACCTAATGAAACTAAATTCCTAGGGTTAATTTTAGACACAAAATTTCACTACAGGGAACATATACATAATCTGATAAATAAAATAAATATTGCTTCCCATGTCATTCGTGTACTCAAGGAAGAACTATCCATCGAGACAATCAAACAGTTTTACTATGCTTATGTTCAGTCTTTAGTAGCATATGGTATCATATTCTGGTATGCCTCCCCTGATTGGAATAAAGTCTTTGTGGCACAAAAGAGAGTCTTAAGAACTATTTACAACTTATCAGCCCGACAATCATGTAGGTCATTCTTTAGGAAGTTCGATATAATGACAGTTACCTCTTTGTATATGTATAAGTTGATTATGTATGTCCGACGAAATCAAAGTAATTTTACAAAGAATGGAGATCTTTACTCCAAGATGACAACACGAGGTCATACTTACCTAAGTGTACCAAAACATAGGACAACTTGCTTCGAAAAGGGACCATATTACAGAGCGATACAAATATATAACACCTTGCCCTTGTCATTAATAAATATCTATGAAAATAATAGATTCAAACGCGAAATTAAAAAATATTTTATAAATAAGGAGTACTATAGTCTCGACGAGTTATGAATTTTATGTTATTCTGCTGTCTCATTTGACTAATTTTCTGTATGTACATAATATATTGTGTAGAATGTTTATACACACATGCATAATATCTATGGTCACATATTTATGTTTATTTTTATGTTTATGTTACTGTTCCGTGTGTTTTGTTTCTATATTTGACGTGTTCAATGATCTTTATTGATCCTAATGAATAAATCACAATTATTATTATTATTATTAATTTTTTTGATGAAAATCGGAAATACTTTATCAAATTATTCTCCATTGTACTTGTCAAAATCAGATATGAAATACTGTTTGCTCAGTTGACATGTACCTAGTTGTCAAATTTTAAACAAAGCACTCTTTTAAATCAAACTGGCGAATGTAAGCTGTAATAAATTTTCAGGACATATTGTAACTCTAGGAATTGACTACCACGTGATTTTTTTTTTTATTTGTGATATAGTTACACCTAAGAATTTGTTGACAGAACAAATTCGGGTTAAAAGAATGTCGTAACTTGACACAGTTTTTAATTTAAACAAATAGGTATATACAAAATTTTAATAAATTCACTGTGTCCTTAAAAATGTACATTGAATATGGGTTGTCTAATCTAAAGGTGTCAAATCAGGTGATCGAGGTGGATAGACATAGTCTGCGTCTTGTTTAAGCTATGTGAGCTGTTGCGCCATCATGCTAAAAATATATGATTCTCTTTTCTTAATCAGGTGGTTTAAGTTTTTGAAACGCCTGCATTGTGTAGGGAAAAATTAGAATATAGACAAAATCATATCTACTGCGAACTCAAATCAGTGAAACACGCTTGCCACATTTATAAATAAACCACAACACTACCACGAAATCACACCACAGCCTCTTATCACTCGCCAAACAACACCTCACACTTCAAACACCAACAAACCTGGTACCACTTGCGCACTTTCGGACCAGCGTGACTTATTTAATTAACTTGTAAAGTGTCAAAACACACAAAAGAAATTCACGCTTTTGTTGGCAAATATCATGACTAATGTGTGGTGGCAAATACCCGAAGCAGGTAAAGACCTCTCGACCCAACCCGCAGAGACTGTGACCGCCGTAAACACAAACACAACACAACTAAATCTGCATTCTTTTTTCACGTGTGCACACGAAAAGGTCTCTACGTGCATCACAATGTGAACCGCGAATTTTGGCACTTCTTCCTTTCTCACGCCAAACCCGAAATTTGCGGCACGCAAATCTCCGGAAACGGCTCCAAATCCGAGAATCGAGAGTCGTGAGCGATTAGCGGCGGAAAAATTGCCCGTTAAATTGACGAAACGAGGATTAATAGTTCATGGCTAACGATGTACTTTTACACCAATCGAGCGGTGACACTCCGATGCGTAATCCCGAAGATGCACTCCGACGAAATTATCGTCGTTACGTCTACGTATCTTAATAGTGGACGTAAAATATGGCCGACACGGCCGTAAAAGCCCCGTCTATAATCCCACGAATGTAAAAATGCTACAAAGCTGCATTCTTTCGGCGTAAATACTTCCATATGTATACCAGCTTTATAGTTTCACAAATAAAATGTCAAATTTTTCCTGTAATCGTAAATCATAAGCGGGATTATTGTAAATAATAAACGGGTTTGAGAGCGGAACCGGCGGGGAAGGGGGCGTTGCATGCACGGTGACAAATATGTGAGCGGGGCCTTAGCAACCCATAAAGTCGCGGATTTAGGAGGTGGGCCGCGATTTTATTCGAGTGGAAATAGTATAGGTCCTAAATCAGACTTTTGAGGTGTTGGAAAAAGTCAGGTGGAGATTATGCGGCCGGAGAGCTTTTTTATCAAGATGGTCGTAATTTTGACCGTTATGTGGGTGGAAGCAAAAATTCGATGATTTTGGAAATTCTAGTACGAGGAAAATCAGTTGATCCGGGTTTAGGTGATTATTATAATAAATCAGTGGATTTTTTGCAGGAAATTAAAATTAGGATTATGGTTTGAATAAATATTTGGAGAGATAAGCAGACAAATTTTGGCTAATAAATTAAATTTTAAAAACCAGTTCGGAAGTTGTGCAACAGATTGGTGACTCCGTGACGAAGGCAGACAGAAAAATGGGGAAAAAATTCCAGTAATTTAATTAACCGCAGAAATTTAATGAGTCAGCTAGAAATCATGTAAAGGAATGTAAACTTGATGGTAATTTTTTAATATATGTCAAAGACGCAGTTCGAGGATGGAACAGTACACTGTTTTAAAAAACATTGGCACCTTGTGTCCTGTACTTATACCTGGTGATTTAATATTTTTATTTTTTTATTTTTTTACAAAACAAACCTGTATATAATCACACAAAATAAAAAATTAAGTACAAAATAAAATTAAGATATGAGCGAATAAGAGAACTATAATACGATGTTCAATCATACAAGGTGTCCAGATCAAGTTGTATCTTCAGATCATCAGCATATTATAAGAAATTAGAATATCTAAAACAAGACGATAAATCATTTATAAATATATAATAAGAACAAAATAGGCCCACAATGAGAACCTTGTGGCACATCTGACAAACAGGATAAGAGGAAGAACGATAATTAACGATACGGACCAGCTGAGACCTGTCAGAAAGATACGAAGATTTTTTAACTCTACTACATATAAGCAATTTGTGGTTGGTTTACCTTATCCAACGCTTTGGAAAAATTGGTGTATCCCGAATCAAGTTGTACCTATGGGCGAAAGCGTCATTAAGATAACAATAATACCCTAATAAATGAGTTAAAGTGAACCTGTTTTTGACGCACCCATGCTGTTTGGAAGAAATAATAGAAGAAGTCATTCACTGAAGTGGTTCAGACACAATAAGATCCATAATTTTAGGAATCCCAGATTGATTACATACCCCTCTATAATTATCGATTTTGTGGAGCTAGTACTTTCCAAGATATGACTAACTTTGGCAGATGACATACCCTCTCAGAAAATAAAGGGTGGGTGGGCGGGGCTAGCACTTTCCAAGATAACACTGATTTTGGCAGATGACATACCCTCTAAGAAAAAAGGGGTGGGTGGGCGGGACTAATATCTGCTAAGATAAGACTGATTTTGGCAGATGACATATCTTCTCAGAAACTAAAGGGTGGATGGGCGGGGCTAGTACTTTCCAAGATAACACTGACTTTGGCAGATGACATACCCTCTAAGAAAAGAAAGGGTGGGTGGGCGGGACTAATATCTGCTAAGATAAGACTGATTTTAGCAAATGACGTCTCCTCTAAGAAATTTATTTAAATTATTGTATGAAAAGACATTAGAGGCTCCAAAGCACTTGCAAATTCTTTCCAAATAGGAATACCTAGAACCTCAAGATTTGATGTTCAACTTTTGCCGTATTTAAAGGGGTTGTAGAAGAAAAGTGTAGGATTTATGTTAAAAATTTTAGATATGTTTTAATTTCTTTGTTGTCGAAATAAGTACACATATTGAGAAAAAAAGGCAAAATGTAGCCCCGCCCACCCACCCTATCTAAATTGTGATGATTTTTTATATTCGTCGTGAGCCAAGAAGGCGAAGCTTAAGTGCAAAATCCTTATTTCTCAAGAGAAATTAAAAACATTTTTCAGTATCGTGTTGTCTATATTAAGAAAAAAATAAAGCTAAAGATTAGGCCCCACCCATACGCGCTCCGATCTCAATTCTCAATTGTGATGAAATTTTCATTCGTTGTCAAATCCAGGGGCGGGACTTAATTGTAAGATTCATTTTTGTCTTCAAAAATATAAAGTATTTTAAGTTTCTTGTTCTGAAGAGACGACTACATATATTAAGAAAAAGGGCAAAATATAAGCCCCGCCCACCCGCCCTGTCTCAATTGTGATGATTTTTTACTTTATCGTTCAGAGCCAGAGCGGAATTTAATTGCAAAATTCTTTTTATTTCATGTTTTTAAGTACCCTGTTATTCAAAGAATAAAACGTATATTAAGAAAAAATTAAACACAAAGATTAAGCGCCACCTATACCTGCCCTAATCTAAATATCTAAAGTAAAGTTTTCATTCGTTGGCCGACCTAGGGGCGGAGCCTAATTGCAAAATCCACATTTTCTTACAAAATGTACCATTTTAAACGTATTTTAAGTTTCTAAGAATAAAAAAAACCATCAGAATTGAGATGGGGTGGGTGGGCGGGGTTTATATTTTGTCTTTTTCTTAATATACATAGTATTCTTTGAACGACACGATACTCAAAAACATGTTTTTAATTTCCTGTAAAAAAATAAGTATTTGGCAGTTAGGCTCCACCCCCTTGCTTCACGGCGAATAAAAAAAATCATCACGAAGGAGATGGGGTGGGTGGGCGGGTTTACATTTTACCTTTTTGTTTAAATATGTGTAGACTTCTTTTCACAACGTGAAACTTAAAACAGGTTTAGAATGGAAAATTTGTATAAGGAGATATTGATTTTGCAATTAGGCTCCGCCCCATAATTGCAAAATCCACATTTCCTTGCAAACATGTCCCATTTTAACCATGTTCTAAGTTTCTTGCTGTGAAAATATAAGCCCCGCCCGCCCGCCCTATCTCAATTCTGACGATTTTTTTTATTCGTCGTAAGCCGAGGGGCGGAGTTTAGTAGTAAAATCCTTATTTTCTACGAGAAATTAACATGTAAAATATGTTCTTAAGTAATTGTGTTATGCAAAGAAAACTAAATGTATTAATTAAAAAAGAAAACCGCTATAGGCTGCAGAAAATTGTCATTTATAAAATCAAGTTGCCATCTACAGTAACTTTGTCATATTTAAAGGGGTTGTAGAAGAAAAGTGGTGGATTTAAGTTTCTTGTTGCCGAAATAAGTCTACACGTATTAAGAAAAAAAGGCATAACGTAGCCCCGCCCACCCACCCTATCTAAATTGTGATGATTGTTTTTATTCGTCGTGAGCCAAGAAGGCGAAGCTTAACTGCAAAATTCTTATTTCTCAATAGAAATTAAAGACATATTTTTCAGTATCGTGTTGTCTATATTTAGAAAAAAATAAAGCTAAAGATTAGGCCCCACCCATACCCGCCCCGATCTCAGTTCTCAATTGTGATGAAATTTTCATTCGTTGTCAGATCTAGGGGCGGGACTTAATTGCAAGATCCATATTTGTCTACAGATCCAAAATATTTTAAGTTTCTTGTTCTGAAAAGACAACTACATATATTAAGAAAAAGGGTAAAATATAAGCCCCGCCCACCCGCCCTGTCTCAATTGTGATGAATTTTTTTAATCGTCGAGAGTCAAAGAGGAAAATTAAATTGCAAAATCCTTTTTATTTCTCTACAAGAAATTACCATGTAAAACATGTTTTCAAGTATCGTGTTATTAAGAAAAAATTAAACTCAAAGATTAAGCCCCACCCATACCTGCCCTGATCTAAATATCTAACATGAAGTTTTCATTTGTAGGCAGACCTAGGGGTGGAGCCTAATTGCAAGATTCATATTTTCTTACCATTACCATTTACCATTTTGAACGTATTTTAAATTTCTAAGAATAAAAAAAATCATCAGAATTGAGATGGGGTGGGTGGGCGGGGTTTAATATTTTGTCTTGTTTTCTTAATATACATAGTACTCTTTCAACAACACGTCACTCAAAACCATGTTTTTAATTTCGTCTAAAAAAATAAGTAGTTTGCAGTTAAGCTTCGCCCCCTTGGTTCATGGCGAATAAAAAAATCATCACAAAGGAGATGGGGTGGGTGGGCGGGTTTACATTTTACCTTTTTGTTTAAATATGTGTAGACTTCTTTTCACAACGTGAAACTTAAAACAGGTTTAGAATGGAAAATTTGTATAAGGAGATATTGATTTTGCAATTAGGCTCCGCCCCATAATTGCAAAATCCACATTTCTTTGCAAACATGTACCATTTTAACCATGTTCTAAGTTTCTTGCTGTGAAAATATAAGCCCCACCCCCCGCCCTATCTCAATTCTGATGATTTTTTTTATTCGTCGTATGCCGAGAGGGGCGGAGTTTAATAGTAAAATCCTTATTTTCTACGATAAATTAACATGTAAAATATGTTCTTAAGTAATTGTGTTATACAAAGAAAACTAAATGTATTAATTAAAAAAGAAAACCTTTGTCCTATTTAAAGGGTTTGAAGAAGAAAAGTGTAGGATTTAAGTTAAAAATTTTAGACATGTTTTAATTTCCTTGTTGTCGAAATAAGTACACATATTGAGAAAAAAAGGCAAAATGTAGTCCCGCCCACCCACCCTATCTAAATTGTAATGAGTTTTTTAATTCGTCGTGAGCCAAGAAGGCGAAGCTTACCTGCAAAATCCTTATTTCTCAATAGAAATTAAGTACATATTTTTCAGTATCGTGTTGTCTATATTAAGAAAAAAATAAAGCTAAAGATTAGGCCCCACCCTTACCCGCCCCGATCTCAGTTCTCAATTGTGATGCAATTTTCATTCGTTGTCAGATCCAGGGGCAGGACTTAATTGCAAGATCCATATTGGTCTACAAATCTAAAATATTTTAAGTTTCTTGTTCTGAAGAGACGACTACATATATTAAGAAAAAGGGCAAAATATAAGCCCCGCCCACCCGCCCTGTCTCAATTGTGATGATTTTTTACTTTATCGTTCAGAGCCAGAGCGGAATTTAATTGCAAAATTCTTTTTATTTCATGTTTTTAAGTACCCTGTTATTCAAAGAATAAAACGTATATTAAGAAAAAATTAAACACAAAGATTAAGCGCCACCTATACCTGCCCTAATCTAAATATCTAAAGTAAAGTTTTCATTCGTTGGCCGACCTAGGGGCGGAGCCTAATTGCAAAATCCACATTTTCTTACAAAATGTACCATTTTAAACGTATTTTTAGTTTCTAAGAATAAAAAAAATCATCAGAATTGAGATGGGGTGGATGGGCGGGGTTCTATATTTTGCCTTGTTTTCTAAACGTACATAGTATTCTTTGAACAACACTACTTAAAAACATGTTTTTAATGTCGTGTAAAAAAGTAGTTTGCAGTTAAGCTCCACCCCCCTGGTTCACGGCGAATAAAAAAATCATCACAATGGAGATAGGGTGGGTGGGCGGGCTTATATTTTGTCTTTGTTTTGTAATATGTGTGGACTTCTTTTCACAACGTGAAACTTAAAACATGTTTCAAATGGAAAATTTGTATAAAGAAATAGGCCCCGTCCCATAATTGCCAAATTATTAAATAAAAAAAAAAACGATAAAAGCTGCAGAAAATTGTCATTTTTGCCGTATTTAAAGGGGTTGTAGAAGAAAAATGGAGGATTCAAGTTTCTTGTTGCCGAAATAAGTCTACACGTATTAAGAAAAAAAAAGGCAAAATGTAGCCCCGCCCACCCACCCTATCTAAATTCTGATTATTTTTTTATTCGTCGTGAATCAAGAGGGCAAAGCTTAACTGCAAAATACTTATTTCTATACGAGAAATTAAAAACATGTTTTTGGGTATCCTGGTGTTCAAAGAATACTATCTATATTAAGAAAAAATTAAAGCCCCACCCATACCTGCCCCTATTTAAATAGTAATGAAGTTTTCATTCGTTGGCAGACCTAGAGGCGGAGTCTAATGGTAAAATCCATAGTTCCCTAAAAAAATTACCATTTTAAATATGTTTGAAGTTTGTAAGAATATAAACATTCTCACAAATGAGATATTTTGCCTTTTTTTCTTAGTGTGCCTAATGATGAAAAGATGGCCATGATATTAAGAAAAAAAAGGTAAAATATGTGCCCCGCCCACCCACCCTATCGCAATTCTGATGATTCTTTTTTATTCGTCGTAAGCCGAGGGGCGGAGCTTAATTGAAAAATCCTTATTTTTCTACGAGAAATTACCATGTGACATATGTTCTTGAGTAATTGTGACAAAGAAAACTAAATGTATTAATTAAAAAAGAAAACCAAAAGAGAAGCCCCCACCCATCCGTATAGATATCAATCGTGATAATTTTTTGCAAAATCGATATTTCCCTATACAAATATCCCATTTTAAACATGTTTTAAGTTTCTTGTTTTTAAACTGATTTTTTTTCGCATTTGTAACTTATTATGTTGTACTATTTTCATTCCAGTTCTATCTCCAAAAATTTTTATTTTTGCTTCTTTCGTTAATTTTATTCCGATTTTCATTTTTTCAAGTATTTTTCTTTTCATAAACGTTTCGGTCTACGTTTAATTACGACTGTAAAATGTAAAAAAGATGGGAGAACTTACCTTGAGTTAGAAAACTTTATAAAAATTGTGTGTTAATGCTAATGCTCACGATGGAATATTTTTAGAAATTTAACTTAATTGCGTAATTTCGTTTTTCTACTTTGTTTCTTAGATTTAACAAGATTTTATTGAGTGCCGTTTTTTTTTGAAAAATTTATGTTTAATAATGTTATTAGTGTTTCCGCTGGAAATATTGCGTAATGTAATAATAATAAAATATTTGATGACATCCCCTCAAAATTTGTTTAGTATATGTCATTTAAATTTTATAAATAGCACACTCCTGTACTTGTAGTTTATGAATTCGCCTCGATTTTTGTATCCTAGGTATCCAGATTTTCACAAAATAAATCCAAATTACATAGTGACATTTTATACCGACATAAATTTTAGTGATTAAATTTGAGAATCTAGCAATGTTGCTGCCGCCTATATTCAATAATAATGTATATTTTTCACTTTTCGAAGAAATAAAATTAAAATTTTTTTATCTTGAATTTTAAAGTGACGCCATAAAATATGCAGATTTAATTCGCCGAGTATCTTTTCTGGTTATCTGGAAGATATTATTTCATTTCTTTTTAATTTGTATTTTTTCACTATTTTAACTTCTACGCTTTTTTTGTATATATAAATATTGAATTTGCAATTATGGGGCGGCGCCTAATTGCAAAATCGATATTTTCTTATAGAAGTTTTCCATTTTCACATGTTTTAAGTTTCATGTTTGGAAAAGAAGTGCACAGATAATAAAACCAAAAAGCAAAATGTAAGCCCGCCCACCCGCCCTGTCTCAATTGTGATGATTTTTTTATTCGCCGTGAACCAAGGGGGCGGAGCTTAGCTACAAAATACTATTTCTTAACAAGAAATTAAAAACATGTTTTTGAGTATCGTGTCATTCAAAGAATAGTATGTATATTAAGAAAAAAGGCGAAATATAAACCCCGCCCAGTCGCTGGAACAAACAAAAAAAATACAGGTTTAATATATCATTTGGACAGATACAGGAAATATTGTTATTATTATTATTATTATTATTATTATTATTTGGCAACACACAGTTCGTTGAAAAACCATCCACGCTAACCCGCTCTCCCCATCCTTGTGGTACCTGGCTCGGTGATTGATGATGCCCCAAAACGGCCGAAACACGTCGCCACCATGCCGCTATCCCCAATTGTCCGCCGCTCGGCTAATCGCCGACTTTTTCCGTCTTAATTGCAATATTGTAATGCAACATTTGTTCATTAATCATTTTAACCTTACTGAATGTGAAGGGCATCAGCATGATTCATGGCGTATTCATTGCTGGATGCAGTTGTCGGTCTGTTTTAGCGTTTAATCAGTGTCTCTAAAACAATTTCGTCACGGAGCTGGCTGTTGTGTACACAGTTTTGCAATGCACGCGGCCAACACCTACTTCGATGCGTCAACGCCAATGACTAATATAATATAATTGCCGATGGAAAAAATTACCATGGGATAATGGAACGAACGGAATTTTTGCTGCAGTGGCGTCCGGCGGGAGGGCGAGGGTGCGGACGGGGTGACGATGCACTGATGCGGAGTGGGAGGTGCACATGGAGATTAATCAAGAGTGGCAACAGCGCAGCGTTCGAGTGATAAAATGTATTTATTGTGGCGATAGGTTTGGACTTTGTTGGAATTGTTGCGGGCTGGGTGTTAGTCATTGCGGTTTAGATAACACGCCGAGACTATTTTTCGCTAAGGTTGATGATTAGTCACTGCATTTTACCATTGTTTGCAGTTTGCAGGTCGTTTGCAATGTGCGTGAATGACGGAGGACCTAGGATCGACCCTTGAGGGAATACTATTTGGTTGTTTTTTTTTTTTCAGAAAACGCGCACTTATAATAAAATAAACCCTAGCTTCACTGACGATTCGAAGCCTATTATTGTTTTTTTTTCTATTAAGTTTTTCGATTTTCCAACTTTTGGGTGTTTCAGTTTTCAGATTTTGCAATTTTTCCATTTGCAATTTTTCGAGTTTTCAATTTTTAATTTCTCACTTTTTGGATTTTTCAATTTTTTTTTTTTTGTTAGTACTTTGCTAATAAGACTGGTTTTGGCAAATCACATTCCCTCGGAAAAGATAGAGGGCGGGTGGGCGGGCCTAGTACATGTTAAGGTAAAAATTATTTTGGCAAATCACATACCCTGTAAGAAAAGAGAGGGTGGGTGGGCGGGGCTAGTACTGGCCAATATAAAATTGAATAAGATTAAGAGTAGTCACTGGAATGAAGAGGGGATCGTTCCTTGCTTACAAGACTCTAGAAAACCTGAACTCAGCTCCGCCCACGTCTCACCAATTTTTAATTCTTCAATTTTACGATTTTTCAATTTTAAAATTATAAAATCGAAAAAAATATTGTAAAACGGAAAAATTGTGATATGAAATTGAGAAAATGAAAATTGAAAAATCGAGAATAAAAAAACAAAAATCAAGAACGAGAAACTGAAAAATCGGAAAATGAAATATTGTAAAATCGAAAAATTGAAAAACTAATGAAAGAATTTGAAAAATTTAAAAGGTTTCAAACACCAAAAATTGTAAACTGTGAATGCACTGAAGATTCTAAACAAAAAAAAATCCAACAAAATCTAAAAAATCGTAAAGATCTTGGAGGTACTAATGATCCTAGAACTTCTGAAAATTTTAAACTTTGTAAAATTGGTATTAATCCAAAAGTGTCCAAAATTTCTAAAGATTGGAAAGACTTTAAGGACTCTAAGAACTCTAAGGATTCTAGAGAGTCTAAAAACT
The DNA here is from genome assembly GCF_036711695.1 of Zophobas morio. Taxonomy (NCBI): domain Eukaryota; kingdom Metazoa; phylum Arthropoda; class Insecta; order Coleoptera; family Tenebrionidae; genus Zophobas; species Zophobas morio. The sequence goes on from NW_026972108.1 coordinate 1,014,245, forward strand.
CTAAAGATACTCGTAAAGACTCAAACGTCAAAAAGATATTTAAAATTCACCCTAATTATTATCTTACAGGTCATGGAGATTGTAGAGATTCCAGAATTTCCAAAAATTCCAAAGATTGCGTCTCAAGGTCTATAAATTTTCGAAAATCTGGAAAAATTTAGAAAATTGGGAAATGTAATCCCAGAAATGTTAAAAATTTCCGCAAACGTTGAATTTCAAAATTCTGGTATAACCGGAGCCTGATAATTTTAAAAATTTTCGAAAATCTGTAAATTTCGGGCATTTAGTGTGTGTAATATCTGAAAAATCGGACTAATCTGGAAAATTTCAACATTCTAGACATTTTGAAAACTGCAAATTCCGAAAAATTAAAAAAAATCGAAAGTTATAAAATCTCAAAATATCAAAAGTTTGCACAATCTAAGATCTAAAATCTGGTCTTTAGACTTCTTACTTTAGCAATTTTTTTTCAATTTTAATTTTCTCAGTTTCACGTTTCCTCAATTTTTCGATTTTTCAATTTTTTTTGTTTTTTCTATTTTTAAGATATGCGTCTCTTCGAGTTTTCTTTTTTAAATTTTTAAGTTTTTCGATTTTCCAACTTTTGGGTGTTTCAGTTTTCAGATTTTGCAATTTTTCCATTTGCAATTTTTCGAGTTTTCAATTTTTAATTTCTCATGAATTTTTCAATTTTTATTTTTTTTTTTTTGTTAGTACTTTGCTAATAAGACTGGTTTTGGCAAATCACATTCCCTCGAAAAAGATAAGGGCGGGTGGGCGGGCCTAGTACATGTTAAGGTAAAAATTATTTTGGCAAATCACATACCCTGTAAGAAAAGAGAGGGTGGGTGGGCGGGGCTAGTACTGGCCAATATAAAATTGAATAAGATTAAGAGTAGTCACTGGAATGAAGAGGGGATCGTTCCTTGCTTACAAGACTCTAGAAAACCTGAACTGAGCTCCGCCCACGTTTCACCAATTTTTAATTCTTCAATTTTACAATTTTTCAATTTTAAAATTATAAAATCGAAAAGAATATTGTAAAACGGAAAAATTGTGATATGAAATTGAGAAAATGAAAATTGAAAAATCGAGAATAAAAAAACAAAAATCAAGAACGAGAAACTGAAAAATCGGAAAATGAAAAATTGTAAAATCGAAAAATTGAAAAACTAATGAAAGAATTTGAAAAATTTAAAAGGTTTCAAACACCAAAAATTGTAAACTGTGAATGCACTGAAGATTCTAGATGGAAAAAATCCAACAAAATCTAAAAAATCGTAAAGATCTTGGATGTACTAATGATCCTAGAACTTCTGAAAATTTTAAACTTTGTAAAATTGGTATTAATCCAAAAGTGTCCAAAATTTCTAAAGATTGGAAAGACTTTAAGGACTCTAAGAACTCTAAGGATTCTAGAGAGTCTAAAAACTCTAAAGATACTCGTAAAGACTCAAACGTCAAAAAGATATTTAAAATTCACCCTAATTATTATCTTACAGATCATGGAGATTGTAGAGATTCCAGAATTTCCAAAAATTCCAAAGATTGAGTCTCAAGGTCTATAAATTTTCGAAAATCTGGAAAAATTTAGAAAACTGGAAAATGTAATCCCAGAAATGTTAAAAATTTCCGCAAAGGTAGAAATTAAAAATTTTGGCATAACCGGAGCCTGATAATTTTAGAAATTTTGGAAAATCTGTAAATTTCGGGCCTTTAGTGTGTGTAAAATCTGAAAAATCGGACTAATCTAGAAAATTTCAACATTCTAGACATTTTGAAAACTGCAAATTCCGAAAAATTAAAAAAAATCGAAAGTTATAAAATCTCAAAATATCAAAAGTTTGCACAATCTAAAATCTGGTCTTTAGACTTCTTACTTTAGCAATTTTTCGATTTTTCAATTTTTTTTGTTTTTTCTATTTTTAAGATATGCGTCTCTTCGAGTTTTCTTTTTTAAATGTTTAAGTTTTTCGATTTTCCAACTTTTGGGTGTTTCAGTTTTCAGATTTTGCAATTTTTCCATTTGCAATTTTTCGAGTTTTCAATTTTTAATTTCTCACTTTTTGGATTTTTCAATTTTTATTTTTTTTTTTGTTAGTACTTTGCTAATAAGACTGGTTTTGGCAAATCACATTCCCTCGAAAAAAATTGAGGGCGGGTGGGCGGGCCTAGTACATGTTAAGGTAAAAATTATTTTGGCAAATCACATACCCTGTAAGAAAAGAGAGGGTGGGTGGGCGGGGCTAGTACTGGCCAATATAAAACTGAATAAGATTAAGAGTAGTCACTGGAATGAAGAGGGGATCGTTCCTTGCTTACAAGACTCTAGAAAACCTGAACTGAGCTCAGCCCACGTCTCACCAATTTTTAATTCTTCAATTTTACGATTTTTCAATTTTAAAATTATAAAATCGAAAAGAATATTGTAAAACGGAAAAATTGTGATATGAAATTGAGAAAATGAAAATTGAAAAATCGAGAATAAAAAAACAAAAATCAAGAACGAGAAACTGAAAAATCGGAAAATGAAAAATTGTAAAATCGAAAAATTGAAAAACTAATGAAAGAATTTGAAAAATTTAAAAGGTTTCAAACACCAAAAATTGTAAACTGTGAATGCACTGAAGATTCTAAATAAAAAAAATCCGACAAAATCTAAAAAATCGTAAAGATCTTGGAGGTACTAATGATCCTACAACTTCTGAAAATTTTAAACTTTGTAAAATTGGTATTAATCCAAAAGTGTCCAAAATTTCTAAAGATTGGAAAGACTTTAAGGACTCTAAGAACTCTAAGGATTCTAGAGAGTCTAAAAACTCTAAAGATACTCGTAAAGACTCAAACGTCAAAAAGATATTTAAAATTCACCCTAATTATTATCTTACAGATCATGGAGATTGTAGAGATTCCAGAATTTCCAAAAATTCCAAAGATTGAGTTTCAAGGTCTATAAATTTTCGAAAATCTGGAAAAATTTAGAAAACTGGAAAATGTAATCCTAGAAATGTTAAAAATTTCCGCAAAGGTAGAAATTAAAAATTTTGGCATAACCGGAGCCTGATAATTTTAGAAATTTTTGGAAAATCTGTAAATTTCGGGCATTTAGTGTGTGTAAAATCTGAAAAATCGGACTAATCTAAAAAATTTCAACATTCTAGACATTTTGAAAACTGCAAATTCCGAAAAATTAAAAAAAATCGAAAGTTATAAAATCTCAAAATATCAAAAGTTTGCACAATCTAAGATCTAAAATCTGGTCTTTAAACTTCTGACTTTAGCAATTTTTTTTCAATTTTAATTTTCTCAGTTTCTCGTTTCCTCAATTTTTCGATTTTTCAATTTTTTTTGTTTTTTTCTATTTTTAAGATATGCGTCTCTTCGAGTTTTCTTTTTTAAATTTTTAAGTTTTTCGATTTTCCAACTTTTGAGTGTTTCAGTTTTCAGATTTTGCAATTTTTCCATTTGCAATTTTTCGAGTTTTCAATTTTTAATTTCTCACTTTTTGGATTTTTCAATTTTAATTTTTTTTTTTTGTTAGTAGTTTGCGAATAAGACTGGTTTTGGCAAATCACATTCCCTCGAAAAAGATAGAGGGCGGGTGGGCGGGCCTAGTACATGTTAAGGTAAAAATTATTTTGGCAAATCACATACCCTGTAAGAAAAGAGAGGGTGGGTGGGCGGGGCTAGTACTGGCCAATATAAAATCGAATAAGATTAAGAGTAGTCACTGGAATGAAGAGGGGATCGTTCCTTGCTTACAAGACTCTAGAAAACCTGAACTGAGCTCCGCCCACGTCTCACCAATTTTTAATTCTTCAATTTTACGATTTTTCAATTTTAAAATTATAAAATCGAAAAGAATATTGTAAAACGGAAAAATTGTGATATGAAATTGAGAAAATGAAAATTGAAAAATCGAGAATAAAAAAACAAAAATCAAGAACGAGAAACTGAAAAATCGGAAAATGAAAGAATTTGAAAAATTTAAAAGGTTTCAAACACTAAAAATTGTAAACTGTGAATGCACTGAAGATTCTAAATTAAAAAAATCCAACAAAATCTAAAAAATCGTAAAGATCTTGGAGGTACTAATGATCCTAGAACTTCTGAAAATTTTAAACTTTGTAAAATTGGTATTAATCCAAAAGTGTCCAAAATTTCTAAAGATTGGAAAGACTTTAAGGACTCTAAGAACTCTAAGGATTCTAGAGAGTCTAAAAACTCTAAAGATACTCGTATAGACTCAAACGTCAAAAAGATATTTAAAATTCACCCTAATTATTATCTTACAGATCATGGAGTTTGTAGAGATTCCAGAATTTCCAAAAATTCCAAAGATTGAGTTTCAAGGTCTATAAATTTTCGAAAATCTGGAAAAATTTAGAAAACTGGAAAATGTAATCCTAGAAATGTTAAAAATTTCCGCAAAGGTAGAAATTAAAAATTTTGGCATAACCGGAGCCTGATAATTATAGGAATTTTGGAAAATCTGTAAATTTCGGGCATTTAGTGTGTGTAAAATTTGAAAAATCGGACTAATCTAGAAAATTTCAACATTCTAGACATTTTGAAAACTGCAAATTCCGAAAAATTAAAAAAAATCGAAAGTTATAAAATCTCAAAATATCAAAAGTTTGCACAATCTAAGATCTAAAATCTGGTCTTTAGACTTCTTACTTTAGCAATTTTTTTTCAATTTTAATTTTCTCAGTTTCTCGTTTCCTCAATTTTTCGATTTTTCAATTTTTTTTGTTTTTTCTATTTTTAAGATATGCGTCTCTTCGAGTTTTCTTTTTTAAATTCTTAAGTTTTTCGATTTTCCAACTTTTGGGTGTTTCAGTTTTCAGATTTTGCAATTTTTCCATTTGCAATTTTTCGAGTTTTCAATTTTTAATTTCTCACTTTTTGGATTTTTCAATTTTTATTTTTTTTTGTTAGTACTTTGCTAATAAGACTGGTTTTGGCAAATCACATTCCCTCGAAAAAGATAGAGGGCGGGTGGGCGGGCCTAGTACATGTTAAGGTAAAAATTATTTTGGCAAATCACATACCCTGTAAGAAAAGAGAGGGTGGGTGGGCGGGGCTAGTACTAGCCAATATAAAATTGAATAAGATTAAGAGTAGTCACTGGAATGAAGAGGGGATCGTTCCTTGCTTACAAGACTCTAGAAAACCTGAACTGAGCTCCGCCCACGTCTCACCAATTTTTAATTCTTCAATTTTACGATTTTTCAATTTTAAAATTATAAAATCGAAAAGAATATTGTAAAACGGAAAAATTGTGATATGAAATTGAGAAAATGAAAATTGAAAAATCGAGAATAAAGAAACAAAAATCAAGAACGAGAAACTGAAAAATCGGAAAATGAAAAATTGTAAAATCGAAAAATTGAAAAACTAATGAAAGAATTTGAAAAATTTAAAAGGTTTCAAACACCAAAAATTGTAAACTGTGAATGCACTGAAGATTCTAAATAAAAAAAATCCAACAAAATCTAAAAAATCGTAAAGATCTTGGAGGTACTAATGATCCTAGAACTTCTGAAAATTTTAAACTTTGTAAAATTGGTATTAATCCAAAAGTGTGCAAAATTTCTAAAGATTGGAAAGACTTTAAGGACTCTAAGAACTCTAAGGATTCTAGAGAGTCTAAAAACTCTAAAGATACTCGTAAAGACTCAAACGTCAAAAAGATATTTAAAATTCACCCTAATTATTATCTTACAGATCATGGAGATTGTAGAGATTCCAGAATTTCCAAAAATTCCAAAGATTGAGTCTCAAGGTCTATAAATTTTCGAAAATCTGGAAAAATTTAGAAAACTGGAAAATGTAATCCTAGAAATGTTAAAAATTTCCGCAAACGTAGAAATTAAAAATTTTGGCATAACCGGAGGGAGCCTGATAATTATAGAAATTTTGGAAAATTGTAAATTTTGGGCATTTAGTGTGTGTAAAATCTGAAAAATCGGACTAATCTAGAAAATTTCAACATTCTAGACATTTTGAAAACTGCAAATTCCGAAAAATTAAAAAAAATTGAAAGTTATAAAATCTCAAAATATCAAAAGTTTGCACAATCTAAGATCTAAAATCTGGTCTTTAGACTTCTTACTTTAGCAATTTTTTTTTCAATTTTAATTTTCTCAGTTTCTCGTTTCCTCAATTTTTCGATTTTTCATTTTTTTTTGTTTTTTCTATTTTTAAGATATGCGTCTCTTCGAGTTTCTTTTTTAAATTTTTAAGTTTCTCGATTTTCCAACTTTTGGGTGTTTCAGTTTTCAGATTTTGCAATTTTTCCATTTGCAATTTTTCGAGTTTTCAATTTTTAATTTCTCACTTTTTGGATTTTTCAATTTTTATTTTTTTTTTTTGTTAGTACTTTGCTAATAAGACTGGTTTTGGCAAATCACATTTGATTTGCAATTTTTCTAATTTTCATTTTAAGTATGCATCTAATAATGATCTTAAGAATTTTCACTTTTTCAGTTTCATGATTTTTGCATTTTTTAATTTTTGGATTTTAAAACGTTTTCATATTTTTGATTTTTCAATTGTTTAATTTTTAATTTTTCAATTTTCCGTTTAAAAAAAAATCGTTTCGGTTTTTTAGTATCTTTAATTTTTTCAATTTTTGGGTTTCTCAATTTTACACAATTTTAGAATTCTTGCATTTGTCAATTATGTGCTGAATTTTAAAATTTTTCATTTACTTGATTTTCCATTTATGTATTCGAATTTTCAATTTTTTGATTTTTAATTGTTCGATTTTTAAATAAGTTAGATATTTAATTTTTCAATTTTTCGATTTTTAATGTTACAGTTTTTTGTCATTTTTAGATTTTCCAATTTTCCGATTTTGTAATTTTTCGATTTCTCAATTTTTTCCAATTTTTTAGTTCTTCAATTTTCAGTTGTTCGATTTTTCAAGTTTTCGAATAAAAAAAAAAGGAAAAATTGTAAAATTGATAAAAGAAAAACTAAAACAAAAACTTTGAAAAATCTAAAAATGGAAATCAAAAATTTGAAAAATCGAAAAAACGAAATACTGAAAATTAAAGAAATTGGAAAGTCTGACAATTGAGAAATCCGAAAATTGCAAAATTGAAAACGCGAAAAATTAAAAAATCTAAAAGTTGAAAAAATGAAAACCAAAAAATTATGTTCCATTCGATGTGTAATTTTCGTTTCGGTTTTTTAGTCTTTTTTTTTTCAATTTTACACGACTTTTGAATTTTTCCATTTGCCAATTAGCCAATTACTAAATTTTTTGATTTTACATTTTTTCAATTTTTAGATTTTTTATTTTTTATTTTTCGATATTGAAATAAGCAATTTCTCGATATTTAATTTTTTAGTTTTTCTATTTTTCAGTGTTGCAGTTTTTTTAATTTTGGCGATTTTATAAATTGTTGGCTCTTACAATTTTTAGATTTTCCAATTTTTCGATTCAATTCGTTTTTTTTTCTTCCAATTTTTGGATTTTGCAATTTTTTTCTTTTTTCCATTTTTCCATTTTTTAATGTTACAGTTTTTCGAATTACAATTTTCATGATTTTATAATTTTTCGATTTTACAATTTTTGGGTTTTCAATTTTTTCCAATTTTTCAATTTTTCGAATAAAAAAATGGAAAAATTACAAAATTAAAAAAGAAAAATTAAAAGAACAACTGAAATGAAAACTGAAAGATCTAAAAACTGGAAATCAAGAATTTGAAAAATCGAAAAACGAAATATTGTAAAAACGAAATGTTGTAAAAACGAAATTTTGAAATTAAATAAAATAGAAAATCGGACAATTGAGAAATCCAAAAATTGAAAAAATACAATAAAAAAATTGAAAAGTTGAAGTTTGAAAATAAAAAAAAAAGCATTTAATTTTCAATTTTCGTTTCGGTTTTTCAGTTTTTTTATTTTTTTAATTTTGGGGTTTTTCAATTTTACACGATTTTAAAATTTTTCATTTATGTATTTGATTTCTCCTTTATTCGATTTTTCAATTTTTTGCTTTTTAATTATTTGATTTTTAAATAAACAATTTCTGGATATTTAATTTTTCAGTTTTTCGATTTTTCAATGTCTTTTGAATTCACAATTTTGGCGATTTTAAAATTTCTTGGCTTTTATAATTTTTGGATTGTTCAATTTTTCGATTCAATTCGTTTTTTTTCTTCCAATTTTTGGATTGCATCCGTTTTTTTTCCAATTTTTGGATTCATTATTTTTTTGTTTTTAGTTTTCCAATTTTTAGGTTTTCAATCTTAACAATTTTTCGATTTTACAATTTTTTTTTTCAGTTTTTCGAATTTTCAGTTTTTTTAAATTTTTTAGTTCTTTGTTTTTTAAGTTTTCGATTTTTCAATCTTAACAGTTTTTCGACTTACAATTTTTGGATTTTACAATTTTTGGGTTTTCCAATTTTTCGATTCAATTCGGTTTTTTTTCTTCCAATTTTTGGATTGGATTCGTTTTTTTTCCAATTTTTTGATTCATCACTTTTTTTGTTTTTAAGTTTTTCGATTTTTAGGTTTTCAAGATTACAATTTTTCGATTTTGCAATTTTTTTTTTCAATTTTTCGACTTTCCAAAATTATTTAGTTCTTCGATTTTTAACTTTTCGATTTTTCAGTGTTGACAGTTTTTCGACTTACAATTTTCACGATTTAAATCATTTTTTTCCATTTTATAATTTTTCGATTTTGCAATTTTTGGGTTTTCCAATTTTTCGATTCAATTCGGTTTTTTTTCTTCCAATTTTTTGATTCATTACTTTTTTTGTTTTTAAGTTTTTCGATTTTTAGGTTTTCAAGCTTACAATTTTTTGATTTTGGAATTTTTCTTTTTTCAATTTTTCGACTTTCCAAAATTTTTTAGTTCTTCGATTTTTAACCTTTCGATTTTTCAATGTTGACAGTTTTTCGACTTACAATTTTCACGATTTAAATCATTTTTTTTTTTCATTTTATAATTTTTCGATTTTACAATTTTTGGGTTTTCCAATTTTTCGATTCAATTCGGTTTTTTTTCTTCCAATTTTTGGATTGGATTCGTTTTTTTTTCCAATTTTTTGATTCATTACTTTTTTTGTTTTTCAGTTTTTCGATTTTTAGGTTTTCAAGTTTACAATTTTTCGATTTTGCAATTTTTCTTATTTCAATTTTTCGACTTTCCAAAATTTTTTAGTTCTTCGATTTTTAACTTTTCGATTTTTCAATGTTGACAGTTTTTCGACTTACAATTTTCACGATTTAATCATTTTTTTCCATTTTATAATTTTTCGATTTTACAATTTTTGAGTTTTCCAATTTTTCGATTCGATTTTTTTTCTTCCATTGTTTTCGCTTGGAATCGTTTTTCGATTCATTAATTTTTTTCGTTTTTAAGTTTCTCGGTTTTTAGGTTTTCAATGTGTTACGATTTTTCGTTTCTCCAGTTCTTCGATATGCAATTTTTCGATTATCCACTTTTTCGATTTTGCAATTTTTTCAAATTTTTGAGTTCTTCAAATTTTATTTTTTCGATTTTGTAATTTTGACGATTTTATAATTTTTCAATACTACAATTTTGGGTTTTCCAATTTTTCGGCTCAATTCATTTTTCTTTTTGCTTCCAATTTTTTGATTGGATTCGTTTTTTCTTCTTACAATTTTTGGATTCTTTTTTTTTTCTTCTTTTTTAAGTTTCTCACTGTTACAATTTTTCGTTTGTTCAGTTCTTCAATATGCAATTTTTCGATTTTTCACTTTTTGATTTGCCATTTTTCTTTTTTTAATTTTTTTGAGTTTGCAATTTTTTCCAATATTTAGTTTTTCGATTTTTAATTTTTCGATTATTCATTCTTCCAGTTTTTCGACCTACAGTTTTCAGGATTTTATAATTTTTCGATCCAATTCGTTTTTTTGTCTTCCAATTTTTCTATTTATTAATTTTTTTCGTTTTGAAATTTTTTGATTTTAAGTTTTTAATGTTAGAATTTTTCGTTTCTCCAGTTCTTCGATATGCAATTTTTTGATTTTCCACTTTTCCGATTTTACAATTTTTCTCTTTTTCAATTTTTCGATTAATTTTTTCAATTTTTTTTAGTTTTTTGATTTTTCAATTTTTCGCATAAAAAAAATTGTAAAATTGAAAATCATAAATTAAAAACCAAAAACTTTAATGAAAACTTTGAAAAATCTTTTAAAAACTGGAAATCTTAAAATTCAAGAAACGAAAAATTGAAAAATCGAAAAATTAAAGATTGAAAAAACGAAATATGCATTTCAAAATCGAAATATGTATCGAAAATTCAAGCAATCGGAAATTCAGAAAAAAAATCGAAATTCAAAAATTGCAAAATTGGAAAATCGAGGAATGGAGAAATCAAAGACTGAAAATTTGAAAAGTTGACAAACGAAAAATTACAAAATCGAAAGAAGCATTGAAAAAGTAGAGGAAATGAGAAAACGAAGAAATTAAAAAATCAGGAAAATATTAAATAAAAATCAAAAACTTGAAAAATTGAAAAATCCAATTGTAATATCGAAAAATTACAGAACTGAACAATAGCAAATCGAAAAATTGAAGAAACCAAATGATGACGTCAACATTTTTGCAAGGAAATGTATATTAATTTGGGTAGTAACAGTTCCGTGTTCCCAAATTTTCGTAAAAATGGAGTGAGAAGTTGTTGATTAATTTAAAAAAATATATTGCCCAATACATTAATTTTTTTGAGTCACCCTGTATAATTTCGTAATTCTAAGAACGCTGACTGCATTGAAACCACAAGTATAGTCATAATATTTTGCATATTTTAGAGAGGATTTATTACGCAATTTTTTTTAAGATGACGTCATCCATTTTTGGGAGTGGATAAACGAATAAATTCTGATTAACCATTTACCATGATTACGATACTGTGGTGGGGATGATTAGCCAAATTTTGGTTAGTGTTTAACCAACTACATGATATGTGTTCCTAATGTACATACAAAATTTAACAGCAATCGTCCCAGTAGTTTCGCAGATTATTGTCGAAAGTTATGAAATTTCCAGAAAAAAAATCCGTTTTTAAAGCGCCTCGTTCCTCCCAGCCCGTGCTCTTACCTTTCCATGAGTCACGTGTGTAGTACCCGTCCCGCGCGCGCCCCGCTCCCCCCTCGAGCTCCTATGAGTAATTCAAAAAGAAACGGAAAACACACAACCCATTTATCACATCTGCTCGTTAACCGAAGATGTTAGATAAATAAAGGCTACAATAACACAGTACCCTACACATGACGCAACATATGCAGCGAGAAAAAAATTACGTACATAAATATTCAATTACGAATAACAATAAGTTAGAGGCGACGCCACAGAACGTACCCCGGAACGGTTCGGGTCGGTGCGGTGGCGGTTCGCGATCGGCCGTTGTGTGTTCGCAATATTAGATTTCCTATCAGACTTCCTGCGTTTTTCCCGAGCCGCGGTTTTTCCGAATGCTCGACGGATTTTTATCTTGAGGAGTATTGTTAATAATACCCGTGTAATGAAAGGGTTGAGGTATTGCGACAGAGACGAATTTATTGCCGCTTTAATCTTTATTACCAGTCTACAACACGAAACTAGAATACGACATGCATAAAATTTCTTGCTTTAGCTGCTTTTTTTATTAAGTTCCTATCAAGAATACATTAGGAAACTATAAATACGCTTAGTTATGCTAATTTGTCGAGGTATTTTACGACGGAATTTGAATTTTTACTCTGCCAGACATAAACTTGGCGGAGTGCATTGGCGCGACGTTATGTCACCGTTATCGGGATTGGAATAATGGCGGGTTCCTGGTTGTGTGGTCGGTGGAAATAGACATAAACTTTGAAATAAAGGCGAAGAAGGACGTTGGCGCATCACCTGATCACTGGAATGCTTTCGTAGTTTAATAACCTATGCTAGAAGCGTTGTTCAACTCTCACAGTTAAGTAAATAGAGGAGTGGGGGGATAAGACCAGCATTTCTGGTAAACACACTATCCCCGTTTTCAACATTTCTCAAACTTTTTTTGTCGGATTTGTTATTTTACGAACGCACTGTATATCTATTGATTGAAGAGTTCGTTTAGTTTGGCGCGACAACGAGTCTATCTTATTATTATTCACTCGATTTTTTTCTGTCGATGTGTGTTAACATCATTCTTCATTCATATGCATTAAGTTCGCTGGGAATGGACTTTAATGGATTGTTGATGCAAATAAAAAATGAAACAGGTGCACTCATTTAACCATGAGGGACACCTTAATTAATTTCTGCAGGCAAAAAGTTTGTTATTTCGATATGCCTGTTTTTTGTTAGAATATTAATCTTGGTACGAAAACACGAAAGGATGAAAAAGCTGCTTTGTTGGCGAAATTGGAGTATCAGTCTTGGTGAAAAATGAGGTAGGCGAGATTTTTAAGAGAATGAATAAGTCACCTGTGCTGGAATCTGTCCAAAAAGTGATGGACAAATTGACAAAAAAATAAATTCTAGAAAATTTTCTCAAAACTATTTGTACGACACTCTCGAGAATCTGTTGTTAAAATGTTTGAATTTTCCAAAAATGACACCGTCCGATAAATGTGTCAATAAATTCTAAACTAGTATGAATACCAAGTTGAAAATTCTCCCAGATACCTAGAAAACTCGAGTAAATCGAACGGTGAAAACCCAACTATGCGATCTTTTACGGTTCAGGAGTTATGGTAAAGTCAAAATTTGGTTTTTGTGTAAGGTTTAAAGAGGGATTTGTTTAAAATAGTGAAAATTTTCCACAACTAATGCCAGAAATTGACTCAGCGAGATAAAATTAGTCTAGAAACGGAATTTTAGACAGACCGGAAAATGTTTATTTTTTGACGAAATTTTTCCACAATCTATGGCAAAATTTTTGTATTTAAGCCAAATGAAGTGATATCGTTTAAACGAACTCAGGTTTGTCAGAAAATCGCTCTGTTGCCAAAGTAGAACCTGCTGAAGAAAAATCCGTTGTCAAAAAAATTGCAGGACGGCTTGTTTCGAATTTTTCAAAAATGACACCATCCAATAAATGTGTTAGTAGATTCTAAACCAATATGAAGACCACGTTGAAAATTCTTCCAGATGACTATAAATCTTGAAGAAATCGGTTAGTAAAAATGCAAATACAGAATCTTTGTCCATTCAGCAGTTATGTCAAACTCAAAATTTGGTTTTTGAAAATGTATTCAACTAATTTTCGAAAATATTTCAAAAATGGTCTAAAACGTCAAAAGTGCCAAAGTCCTTATATCATCAAATAAAGCCCCGCCGCCAACCCGCTCTTTATTTTCTTGGAGGGTAGGTCTTTTGCCAAAATCAGTCTTATCTTATCAAATACTAGCCCCGCCCACCCGCCCTCTATTTTTTTAAGGAGTATATCATTTGCCAAAATCAGTCTTATCGTAGTGAGTACTACTAGATTCTTCAGTTTTTCGTTTTTTCAACTTTCGAATTCAATTTTTCACTTTTTGAATTTTCAATTTTCGATTTCTCTGGGCAACTGAAAAAAACTTTCAATTTTTGAATTTTACAATTTTGGCAGTTTTCCGATTTCGCAATTGCTCGATTTTTAAAAATATCGGAAAAATAGATGTTCTGTTTTTTAAATTTTCGGTTTTTGATTTTTTTGGCATCGAAAGATGATAAATCACGAAAAGGAAAAATTTTAACTTGAGAACTTGAAAAATTAAAAATGAAAAAATTCAAAAATTGTAAAGTTAAACTTGAAAAATCTAAAGATTGGAATTAAAAACTGCAAAATTGTCAAACAAATTATCAAATGAAATATTCAAAAGTTGAAAAATCTAAAAACTAAAAAAAAAATTAAAACTGGAATTTCGAATTCGATTTTATTTGTTTTTTCAATTTTTCGATATTTCAGTTTTTGATTTTCCGATTATACAGTTGTACAATTTTCTGATTTCTCATTTATCCGATTTTTCAATTTGTCATTTTTTGATTTTTAGTTTTTTTATTTTGAACAAGTCCTAACCTCACCCACCCAGCCTTTATTTTCTTGGAAGAATAAGTCATCTGCCAAAATCAGTCTTATCTTGGCAAGTACTAGCCCCGCCCACCCACCCTTTATTTTCTTAGAAGAGTGGGTCATCTGCCAAAATCAGTTTTATCTTGACAAGTACTTGTCCCACCCACCCACCCTTATTTTCTTTGAGAATGTGTTATTTGCCAAAATTAGTCTCATCTTGACAAGTACTAGCCCCGCCCACCCACCCGTTATTTTCTTAGAAGAGTGGGTCATCTGCCAAAATCAGTCTTATCTTGACACGTACGTGCCCCGCCCACCCACCCTTGTTTTCTTATCTGATCTGATCTAACCTAACTTGATTAGATCTGATTTGATTTGACCTGACCTGATTTAATCTAACTTTACCTGATCTGACCTGCCTTGCTCGGACATATTCTGACTGACTCAGACTGAATTGATCTAATCTGACTTGAACTGAATTGATCTGACCTAACTTCACTTCAACTGAGATGATTTGACCTGACTTGATCTGATTTGACTTTATCTGACCTGACTTTAGTTGAGCTGATTTGATCCCACCTGATTTGATCTGACCTGACTTAATCTATCCTGATTTGATCTGACTGATCTGGTTTGACTTGATCTGACCTGACTTGATTTGATCTGACCTGACTTGATTTGACCTTACTAAGCTGCTACCTTGAGTTGAGCTGACCTTCTTGAAGTGAATTTATCCAACTTTACGTAACTCCAATTGTGGTAATCTGAACGGCTTTGATCTGACTGGATCTGATCTGATCTGATCTGATCTGATCTGATCTGATCTGATCTGATCTGACTTGACCTGACCTGACCTGACCTGACCTGACCTGACCTGACCTGACCTGACCTGACCTGACCTGACCTGACCTGACCTGACCTGACTTGACTTGGCCTGACCTGACGTGATCTGAACTGAACTGACCTGACGTGACCTGACTTAATCTGACCGGATTTAATCTGACTTAATCTGACCGGATTTGATCTGACTTGACTTGATCTGACTTGACTTGATCTGACTTGACTTGATCTGACTTGACTTGATCTGACTTGACTTGATCTGACTTGACTTGATCTGACTTGACTTGATCTGACTTGACTTGATCTGACTTGACTTGATCTGACTTGACTTGATCTGACCTTACTTGATTTGACCTTACCAGGCTACTGCCTTGAGTTGAACTGACCTTGAACTGAGTTTTTCCAACCTAACGTAACTCCAGTTGTGTTAATTTTAATTTTGACCTAACTAGGTTTGACCTGACTTGACTTGAACTGACTTGACCTGACCTGATTCGGTCTGAGCTGACTTGACCTGACCTGAAACAGAAGAAATACAGAATTCAAGGCAAAATAATTAAAAAATAATAATAATTTAATTTTGTGTGCAATATTGGTAACTTTTTGGCGTATTAATTACCTCGCCGCCTTCGTGTTTCTCGGTCACGATCGCCGCCCCCACCGCCGCCCCTCGTGCCCCAGTGGCGTCCGTCGACGCATCGCAAAGGTCAAGCAACTCGGAAACATGCGATTCATAAGGTAAAAACGAAAACGTGTCGCAAATGAATAAAAGTCAAGAATACGAAAATAGCAGATGGATGTTTTTACCATTGAACGTGCATTGCGTGACAGCGCACTGTCATGGAGTCGGGTCCAAGAAGTTTACATATTTTATTGGACCGGTCCTGGACAGTCGTTGAATAATGGCCAGTGATTCACCTGATGGAAGGCAGCGGAAACGCCGAATATACAGGGCGATGGGTCGCGCATTCGCCCGCAAAAAGCCGAGGTGGAACGACGGAGCGCTAATTAAATACGGCCTGAAAAAACTTTTCACCAACATGGCAATCTCGAGCGTTCATACATTATTCAATTAGCAGCGATCTGCAATGACAACTCTTCAAAAAATATGTCGGCTACTGTTGCTTGGCAGTCTGGAAGCGATGCCCGATGGCATACTGATAGTCGCGAAGTGTATTAATTGCGCTGATGTGCGGATGTGATAGCTGCAGATGGATTTGTCGGACGGGTTTAATTATTTCTAACTTCGGAAATGGCCATGTTGGGAGAGCGGCACCTCAAGGCTCCGCTCGGGGTGTCGTGCTGTTCTGGGGTCGGTGCAGCTGCTCGCGAAAGCGAAATTAATAGCACGGGAGGACGCTAAATGGCCAAAAGTTGAAAAACTGAGGAGGTCGTTAGCTTGATTTTTGATTGTTGGAGAAGATGCGGGAAAAATCCAGAAATTGAAGAAACCGAATCGAAATTATTGAATTGCCACCCGTTGTGGACGAAATTTCAGCAGAGGTAGAGGAAATGAAAGTTCATCAAGACCTAGATTTCAATAATGCAGTGACTTTTTGACTGAGAAAGTAAAACAGATTTAATTGACAAAAGGACCAACTTCTTATGAAGTGACAATTGATTATATCCGGTTGACAATTCTGGACGCAAGTTCACAAAAACACGTTTTTCCAAAGTATTATGTAATATTTAATCTTCGAAATCTTCAAAATTTTTAGAATTTCTGGAATCTGAAACCTTTTGAATAAATACAATTCTGAGAATTTTTTAAGTCTTCAGAATTTTTGAGATGTTCAAATATTCAAATTCTTCATATTTCTTAGAATCTCTGAAATCTCTCGGGTCTCGGAATATATACAATCTTTGGGATTACGCAGAATCTTGGGAATCCTTTTTCTTCAAAATCTTCGAAACCTTCAAACTCTTTGGAATTTTTGGAATATTTAGTTTTTGAAATCTTCAGAATCTTTAGAATTTCTGGAATCTTTGAAATCTTTAGAATATCTATAATTCTGAGAATCTTTAAAGTCTTCAGATTTTTTCTGACCTTCAACCTTGGAAATATTCAAAATCTTCATATTCTTTAAAATCTCTTAAATCTCTCGGGTCTCGGAATCTTTAGCATCTTTGGGATTACTAAGAATCGTGGGAATCTTTTTCCTTCAAAATTTTCGAAGTGTTCAAAGTTTTCAGAATTTTTGGAATATTTAGTCTTCGAAATTTTCAGCATTGTTATAATTTCTGGAATCGTTGAAACCTTTAGAATAAATACAGTTGTGAGAATTTTTAAAGTCTTTAGATTTTTTGTGATCTTGAGCCTTGGAAATATTCAAAATCTTCACGTAATAATATTAAGTAATCTTTGGGATTACTGAAAATCTTGGGAATCTTTTTTCTTCAAAATCATCGAAGTATTCAAGGTCTTCAGAATTTTTGAAATAGTTAGTCTTCGAAATCTTCAGCATTTTTAGAATTTCTGGAATATTTGAAACTTTTAGAATATGTATTTGTAATTCTAAAAAAATTCCAAGTTTTCAGAATTTTTGTAATCTTCAGCTTTCACAATGTTCATATTCTTTAGAATCTCTGAAATCTCTCGGGTTTCGGAATATTTACAATCTTTGGGATTACGCAGAATCTTGGGAATCCTTTTTGTTCAAAATCTTCGAAGCCTTCAAACTCTTCAGAATTTTTGGAATATTTAGTCTTTGAAATCTTCAGAATCTTTAGAATTTCTGGAATCTTTGAAATCTTTAGAATATCTATAATTCTGAGAATCTTTAAAGTCTTCAGATTTTTTCTGACCTTCAACCTTGGAAATATTCAAAATCTTCATATTCTTTAGAATCTCTTAAATCTCTCGGGTCTCGGAATCTTTAGCATCTTTGGGATTACTAAGAATCGTGGGAATCTTTTTTCTTCAAAATTTTCGAAGTCTTCAAAGTTTTCAGAATTTTTGGAATATTTAGTCTTCGAAATTTTGAGCATTGTTATTATTTCTGGAATCGTTGAAACCTTTAGAATAAATACAATTGTGAGAATTTTTAAAGTCTTTAGATTTTTTGTGATCTTCAGCCTTAGAAATATTCAAAATCTTCAAATAATAATATTAAGTAATCTTTGGGATTACTGAAAATCTTGGGAATCTTTTTTCTTCAAAATCATCGAAGTCTTCAAAGTCTTCAGAATTTTTGAAATATTTAGTCTTCGAAATCTTCAGCATTTCTAGAATTTCTGGAATATTTGAAACCTTTAGAATATTTATAATTCTAAAAATTTTTAAAGTTTTCTTAAATTTTTGTAATATTCAGCCTTCACAATGTTCATATTCTTTAGAATCTCTGAAATCTCTCGGGTTTCGCAATATTTACAATCTTTGGGATTACTGGGAATCTTGTGAATCTTTGTTCTTCAAAATCTTCGAGGTCTTCAGTCTTCAGAATTTTTGTAATATTTAGTCTTCGAAATCTTCAGCATTTTTAGAATTTCTGAAATCTTTGAAACCTTTAGAATATTTATAATTATAAAAATTTTTAAAGTTTTCTTAAATTTTTGTAATATTCAGCGTTCACAATGTTCATATCCTTTAGAATCTCTGAAATCTCTCGGGTTTCGCAATATTTACAATCTTTGGGATTACTGGGAATCTTGGGAATCTTTTTTCTGCAAAATCTTCGAAGTCTTTAAAGTCTTCTGAATTTTTGGAATATTTAGTCTTCGAAATATTCAGCATTTTTAGAATTTCTGGAATCATTGAAATCTTTAGAATATTTGTAATTCTAAGAATCTTCAAAGTTTTCGGAATTTTTGTAATCTTCAGCCTTCACAATCTTCATATTCTTTAGAATCTTTAAAATCTCTCTGGTCTCGAAATATTTAATATCTTTGGGATTACTGGGAATCTTGGGAATCTTTTTTCTTCAAAATCTTCGAAGTCTTCAAAGTCTTCAGAATTTTTGGAATGTTTAGTCTTCGAAATCTTCAGAATTTTCAGAATTTCTGGAATCTTTGAAACCTTTAGAATATATATAATTTTGAGAATCTTTTTCTGTCTTCAGAATTTCTGGAATCTTTGAAACATTTGGAATATTTATAATTCTGAGAATCTTTAGTCTTCAGAATTTTTGTGATCTTCAGCCGTGGAAATATTCAAAATCTTCATATTCTTTAGAATCACTGAAATCTGTCGGGCCTCGGAATATTTAGAATTTTGGGGATTACTGAGAATCTTGGGAATATTTTTTCTTCAAGGTCTTCGAAGTCTTCAAAATTTTCAGAATTTTTGGAATATTTAGTTTTTGAAATCTTCAGCATTTTTAGAATTTCTGGAATGTATGAAACCTTTAGAATATTTATAATTCTAAGAATCTTCAGTCTTCAGAATTTTTGTGACCTTCAGCGTTGGATATATTCAAAATCTTCATATTCCTTAGAATCTGTGAAATCTCTCGAAATATTAAAAATCCTGGGATTACTGATTATCTTGGGAATCTTTTTCCTTCAAAATCTTCGCAGTCTTGAAAGTTTTCAGAATTTGTGAAATATTTAGTCTTGGAAATTTGAACATTTTTAGAATTTCTGGAATCTTTGAAACTTTTAGAATAAATACAGTTGTGAGAATTTTTAAAGTCTTTAGATTTTTTGTGATCTTCAGCCTTGGAAATATTCAAAATCTTCATATTCTTTAGAATCACTGAAATCTGTCGGGCCTCGGAATATTTAGAATTTTGAGGATTACTGAGAATCTTGGGAATATTTTTTCTTCAAAGTGTTCGAAGTCTGCAAAGTTTTCAGAATTTTTGGAATATTTAGTCTTTGAAATCTTCAGCATTTTTAGAATTTTTGGAATATTTGAAACCTTTAGAATATTTGTATTTCTAAGAATCTTCAAAGTTTTCAGAATTTTTGTAATCTTCAGCCTTCACAATCATCATATTCTTTAGAATTTTTAAAATCTCTCTGGTCTCGGAATATTTAGAATCTTTAGGATAACTGAGAATCTTGCTAATCTTTTTTCTTCAAAATCTTCGAAGTCTTCAAAGTCTTCAGAATTTTTGGAATTTTTAGTCTTCGAAATCTTCTGAATTTTTAGAATTTCTGGAATCTTTGAAACCTTTAGAGTATATATAATTTGGGAATCTTTAGTCTTCAGAATTTTTGTGATGTTCAGGCAAACTTGGAAATATTCAAAATCTTCATATTCCTTAGAATCTCTGAAATCTGTTGGGTCTTGGAATATTTAGAATCTTTGGGATTACTGTAAATCCTTTTTCTTCAAAATCTTCGAAGTTTTCTGTCTTCAGAATTTCTGGAATCTTTGAAACATTTGGAATATTTATAATTCTGAGAATCTTTAAAGTCTTCAGAATTTTTGTGATCTTCAGTCTTGGAAATATTCAAAATCTTCATATTCTTTAGAATCACTGAAATCTGTCGGGCCTCGGAATATTTAGAATCTTGGGGATTACTGAGAACCTTGGGAATATTTTTTCTTCAAAATCTTTGAAGTCTTCAAAGTTTTTAGAATTTTTGGAATATTTAGTCTTCGCATTCAGCATTTTTAGAATTTCTGGAATCTTTGAAACCTTTAGAATATTTATAATTCTAAGAATCTTCAGTCTTCAGAATTTTTGTGATCTTCAGCCTTGGATATATTCAAATTCTTCATATTCCTAAGAGTCTCTGAAATCTCTCGGACCTCGGAATATTTAGAATCCTGGGGTTACTGAGAATCTTGGGAATCTTTTTTCTTCAAAATCTTCGAAGTTTTCAAAGTCTTCTGAATTTTTGAAATATTTAGTTTTGGAAATCTTGAGCAATTTTAGAATTTCTGAAATCTTTGAAACCTTTAGAATATTTATAATTCTGAGAATCTTTAAAGTTTTCAGAATTTTTATAATCTTCAGCCTTGGGAATGTCCAAAATCTTCATTTACATATATTGGGAATCTTGGCAATCTTTTTTCTTCAAAGTCTTCAAAATTTTTGTAATATTTAAGTCTTGTGAAGATTTTTTTCTTTAGAATCTCTAGTGTCTGAATGTCCAAAGTTTTTGGGATATCCGAAATCTTTATTATCTTCAGAATTTTTAGAATCTTCAGTCTTCGAAATATTCAGAATCTTTCGAATCTCTGGAATCTTTGAAATCTTCGAAAGCTTATAATCTCCAGAATTTTTGGCATCTTCAGCATTCAAAATATTCAGAATGTCCAATTCTTTAGAATCCCTGGAATATCCGAAATCTTTGCAATTTCTGGAACCTTTGGAATCTTGATAATAATCAGAATCTGCCAAATCTTCAGTTTTCATCATTTTTCGATTTTTCAGTTTTCGAAATCTTTAGAATCTAGGGAATCTCGACAGTCTCAGAAAATCCGAAATTTTTCTCGTTTCAGTTCTTCGATTTATAATTTTTCAAATTTTATTTTTTTGTTTGTTTTTTAACATTTTACAATATGCAACTCTTCAGGTTTTCATTTTTAAATTTTTCACAAGTTTTCAATTTTTAATATTTCAATTTTTGGATTTTTCAAGTCTTCAATTTTTCGATTCGCAGTTTTCAGTTTCGGTCTTTACTTTCTTTGTTTTTTTTTCAATATTTCGATTTCTCAGTGTTCTAATTTTGTAATTTTCCTTTTTTCAAACTGAAATTTTTCAATTTTTCGATTTTTCAATTTTACGATTGAAGTTTTTCAGTTTTCAATTTTCGATTTTTCAACTCTTGGATTTTTTAATTTTTCGGTATTTCAGTTTTAGTTTTTTCGGTTTAAGATTCTTAAATTTTTCGTTTCTTGAATTTTTGATTTGCGATCTACGTTTCACAAAAAATTCATTGAAAATTTGAGATTTTTTAAGTTACCTAAAAATCTACAAAAAATTCTGGAAAATGCATTTTGAATGTTTATTAATGGTGGTCCAGGACAAGATTTTGGAAAAATTCTGTTTGAAAATGAAATAAATTCCTTAAGTATGCATATCGAACATTTGGCATTTTTCATTTGGAAAAGTGGTTGGGATTTTCGAAAAAATGAAACCAAAAAAAAATTTTGCGAGTCAAAATCTACAAGACCTGTCTTTCGGTATTTTTCGAAGGGTGCCGAAAAACGCCAAAAAATTCATAGAAAATTTGAGATTTTTGAAGTTACGCAAAAATGTGTTAAATATACATGCCGAGAACTTGTCATTTTTCATTTTGTCGGTTGAAAAGTGGTTGTAATTTTCAAAAAAATGGAAGTCAAAAAGTCTACAAATCCAAAGCGACAACAAGGGTGTTCCAAAAATTCTCAAAAAATTCTGGGAAATACATTTGGACGAACTGAATTGTTCTGCAAAAACCCTATATTTTTTAGTTACCTAATTTTTCATATTTTTTTACGTGATTCGAAACAAAAGTTTATAACAATATGGAGAAATGTTTGGTTGGCTGAACATAAACAAATACTTTAAGTTTGCATTTCCACGTTTTGTAACAACTATAATTACCCGTTGATAACATACAAATTATCAGTTAATTTTTTCGTGGAACATATGGAAACAATGTGGTACCTGAGCCACTCAAACCACCACACAACTTCCGTCTAATATTTTCTTCGTGTCAAAAGTTCGACTTCAAGTACCATGGTCGTACCGAGCTCGTTTTTGCGCCTTTTCCACTATCTTTTCCACCTGCATGCTGATTACCATGCAACGCGGAATAAGCACATATTTCATGTAAATTCTCACGATGCGCCAGAACGCAAAACGCAAAATAGTTTACTCAAACCCACTTTCTACCATATCTCCTAGTACCTCCATGCTGGTAGAAAAACTCTCCATCAAGCCGGAAAAGCGAGTTTTCCGCAATGGGGGCGCGAAAAATCGGTACCACCTAGAAGAAG
The DNA here is from genome assembly GCF_036711695.1 of Zophobas morio. NCBI lineage: Eukaryota > Metazoa > Arthropoda > Insecta > Coleoptera > Tenebrionidae > Zophobas > Zophobas morio. The sequence continues at coordinate 1,036,970 of NW_026972108.1, forward strand.
ACGCGTTTTAAAGCACCATCAGCACTAATCAAATGTTTGTCGTGGTCGTGATCAGCGATTGCTCTCGAGCTTATTGAGTGTAAAGATAATAGCCAAAGACATTGTTCGGTCTTGCAAATGGGTTTCTGTCGAGATCATTTGTGTTGGCAGTTTAAGAAGAATAATGGTCGTACTTCGGTATTTTGTCGTGCGATTAAATACTCGACTTGAATGGGGTCAAGATCGGGTAAAGGTAATGCGTTTTTTTCGAGAAAACGAGTTTCTGGCCGTTTATTCAAGCGCTACTTTATTTTTATTTATTTTGGCAGGCAAATTGTGCTCGTAAGATTGCTGCTTTGGCAACGGAAAACTATATTGTTTTAACGATATGGGACTTCCAGCGTGTTTGTTCGACATGTGTTAAAGCGGGCTCCAAGGTGTGTTTATTTTTCGTGATATGTGTTTTTATTTTAAACATATTTCGGACCAGTTGTTCGGTTTGTTTCTGAACGACACAGTTTTCTCTGAGAAGATCATTTTTTACTGGTTTTCACAAATTAATGAGAATTTGTCTTTGCGGAGTACGAGGGTAGTACTCAGTAGGAAAGATAACAATGGTCCAGGAATCCAACCACGTTCTCTCCTCTTGATCATCATACCATCTGTTCGTCGATCGGTACGTCCAAGATTAAGTACTCCGATATTCCATCCCCATCACTATGCACACCTCTCTGGCCTCTATTATTATTAATAATCCTCTCGCTATAAATTTCCAGATAACGCAGCTTGTAAAGCTCATACTTAGCTACGCAATATTGTTGTCTAACCCAACATCTTTATTACTGGTGGTACCGTATTGGGCATTACACTTGAGTTATGGTTATTGGATGCGAGCACCGCAGAAATTGGATATCATTTTCATTAGGGAAAAAATTCACCAAGCAAACGGCCACGTTCCCCGATATGTAACCGTTTGCATTCTGATTGGTTTTAATGATAATGTGCTCGAACGTATGGGCTATAAACGTACAAAGTAACGTAAAGTACGTGCCATTACTGCTTGATTAACATATTTTTATTTTAATGAGCTCTAACGACATTCTCGGAGTGTTAAAGTTCAATTCAGGCGGTAAAAACGGCGACGGATGGACGTGAATAGAAATGGTACTTTGTACGTTATGGGTTTTAGACGTTGGCTGCGGGTACTGCCTGACATATTGATAGGTCAGGTTTCGTAGCCAGCGACGAGTACCGATAACTACATGCGTAATTTAAATGCGCTATAATTTAGAGTCATGGTACTACCTTCCAGTGTCTCAAAAATCGTGATGCGCCCGCGACCGCGATAAAATTAGCCTCGGTACCGAGATAACAATAATTATGGAAATTTATTGAGCATTGGTGTCTGTAATTACGCCATTATCTTTTAATTAAAAGTAATTTGTTGCATTGCCTTTAACGTCCAGGACATACGTGGTACGACATGTCCAAAGATCAAGATCGAGACTGATACAATGTTAAGGTCGCTTTTTATGGACCGCACCCACCTCTTTTCTGCTGCACCGACGACGAAATGCAAATTCGAACACGCTTTTTGTTTACGACCCAGCGAATTAAAAAATAGACGCGCTAATTAAAAAATTGCAGGATTAATCGAGACCACCCGGCGTAATGACAGAGCCGGCTCCAGAAATTAACATTAATAACAGGTTAGGTTCCCGGGTACCACCGAACCGGGGGCTGATTTACGGGGAGATCCTATCGGGGCTGATTCGGAATTTCACTAATTTTTATAGCGGCGGAACGGTCGTTACGACGAATTCCTACCCCGTCGCGGTACCGAGGGTACTGCTAATTGACCGCGGAGTGCAGCGCTCAAATTTATGGCCTTTTTTATTAGTCGGAGTACTAATTACGGCGCACGTCCGACCTTATTAGTCGGCTTTGAATCGAAAATTACATTTTTATGAAGTGCTGTAATTATTTCCACTGGGAAAGTACCACAACGACGGCAAATCGACGTAATGAAACACGGTACCATTATTTCAGATTTATTTGATGGTTTTAATTAGTCACGTGTGCTGGTTTGGCTAACATTCACAGCAGTAAAAGCGAACTAAGCCACGGGTACCACCGTAGTACTTGAGCGTCAAACCGGTGTTGGCAAATTTTCTGTTTGTGAATGGAACGGGAATTTTCTGATGGAAAAAATCCGCTTTTTTCGCAAAACTGGTATATGGATTTAAACGTTTTCAAACGGGTTTTGCGAGGTTCGTTTTTTAAAATTGAACGCTATGAACGTCACCGCACAAAACAAACTGATTGTTAACGTATAATTAGATGCGCTTGTTATTTTATTATGAAGTTTATTATGTATTGAATTTTGTTCCTTTTAATAATGCATCGGTTTGTTTGTGGGTGGGGTGAAAGTTTCGGCAGTTTAGACGTTTTGGTATTTTTTGTTCCATAATTAAGATTTAAATACGTTTGGGTTTAATAATGGATATGGGAAATAATATTGTAAAAGTTCTTTCTAACTAAATCGTAATAAAAAATCAGAAATTAAATAGACGTCGTCACGAATCGGTTTTTTTGTTGTCATGACCATTGATTTTTCAGTACTGAGATGTTCATGAAACAACTACAGAGTGACTCATTTTCGCAATTAATTTTGACAAACTTTCTTCGATTCTCGACGAAGACGATTTTTGACGTTCCTTCGTCAATGGAGATAAATCTAATAATCTTGATATAAACAATATAAAAATGATCATGACTCGTTGGAGTGATGTTACATTCTGTTACCTGAAAATTCAAAACTTTATCACCAGTAAAATAACTTGTGTCTTAATAATGAATAGTTTCACTTCAATTTGCATTCACCAAAACACTTGAATCAGTTGATAACATAACCTCAATTTTTCACACTTAAAACCTTCACAGAGAACTCCTTGACATTAGTTTAAACTGTGTAAGTTCTGAGTAATTTGTGTTTTTCGCAAAATAAATTCGCAACTCGTGTATCAAATGATCACAAGCCAGCCATTTTCGGATTTTTCTCCATCACATTTTCTTCAAATCATTTTTCATTTTATTGTTTCACTGATTATACCTATAATTATTTTCTCGGTTTGGTCATCTGTCATTTCGAAAGAAGAAAACTACTATCAGACATTCAGAGAATTCTATAAAAAAAAAATTAAACTGGTCAATAATAGTGAAAATATTTTTTTTTAAGAAAAATAAGGTAGCCAAGATGTCTAAAAGGAAGTACGGCATAAGTCACTTCTATACTGATGGAAAATGGGCAAAAAAATGTAATGAATATAATCCCCAGAATTTTTTTTTTTATTTTATACCGGGTGTCTGCAAAATGGCGGATTAACTGTCCACTATGCTCTTAACAATTCACCATTTTAGTTAGAATGTACAAAGTACTTGTTAAGACTGATTTTGACAAATGACATATTTATTCTCTAAAAAAAGAGAGCGAGGGTGGGTGGGCGGCTGGGGCTAGTAGCTGCTAGGATAAAACTGATTTTGGCTAATGAGATACCCTCTACCAAAAGATAGGGTGGGTGGGCGGGGCTAGTAGTTGTTAAGAGTGATTTTGGTAAATGAGATTCTCTAAGAAAAGAGAGGGCGGGTGGGTGGGCGGGGCTAGTACTTGTTAAGACTGATTTTGGCAAATGAGATACCTTGTAAGAAAAGAGAGGGCGGGTGGGTGGGCGAGATTAGTACTTGTTAAGACTGATTTTGGCAAATGACATTCTCTAAGAAAAGAGAGAAAGGGTGGGTGGGCGGGGCTAGTAACTGGTAAGATAAAACTGGTTTTGGCAAATGAGATACCTTGATTTATTTTTCAGTTTCGCGATTTTTTATTTTTCAATTTACAAATTTTCGATTTTTTTTTGTCTAAGATTGCACAAATTTTTGTTCCTTCAATTTTCGATTTTTCAACACTTTCACTATGGAATTTTTCAATTTCAGAACGTTGACTTTTCAATTTTTAGGTTTGATTTTTAACTTTTCCAATTAGATTTTTCAGTTTTTCAATTTTTAATTTTTCAATTTTTCATTTAACTTTTCAACTTTGCAATTTTTAGGTGTTTAATTTTTCAAACTTTGGAATTTTTCAATTTTTCATTTAGACATTTCGATTATCAATTCCGTAATTTTTTAATTTTTAGGTAATTTAAATTTTCGATTTGCATTTTTTCGATATTTGGAAATTTTGATATCAATTTTTCAATTCTTCAATCAAGGATTTGCAATTCTTTCTAAATTGCAACTATGGAATTTTAAATTTTTTCATTTTTTTTCCTTCACGATTTTTAATTTTTCGATTTGTAATTTTCTGATTTTAAAAATTTTCAATTTTATGTAAAATTTTTCGTTTACTTAGCTATCGATTTGCAATTTTTGGATAATTCAATTTTGGAATTTTTCAGTTTTTCGACCTCGGAACTTTTAATTTTTTATTATAACTTTTTGATTTTTCAATGTTTTTTATATTTTTTTTTAAATTTTTCATTATTTTAATTTTCTATTTGCAATTTTTCGAAATTTAATTTGTAATTTCTCAAAGTTTCACTTCCAAATTTTTTAAATTTTAATATTCCAGTTCGGATTTCTTCAATTTGTCGATCTGCAGTTTATCGATCTTAACAATTATTCAATTTTACAAATTTTCGATATTACAATTTTTCGTTACTTGATTTTCGATTTGTAATTTTCAAAAATTTAAGAAAAGAGGGAGGGTGGGTGGGCGGGGCTAGTAGCTGCCAAGATAAAACTGATTTTGCAAATGAGATACCTTATAAGAAAAGAGGGCGCGGGTGGGTGGGCGAGATTAGTACTTGTTAAGACTGATTTTGGCAAATGACATTCTCTAAGAAAAGAGAGAAAGGGTGGGTGGGCGGGGCTAGTAGTTGTTAAGAGTGATTTTGGCAAATGACATTCTCTAAGAAAAGAGAAAGCGGGTGGGTGGGCGGGGCTAGTACTTGTTAAGACTGATTTTGGCAAATGAGATACCTTGTAAGAAAAGAGAGGGCGGGTGAGTGGGCGAGATTAGTACTTGTTAAGACTGATTTTGGCAAATGACATTCTCTAAGAAAAGAGAGAAAGGGTGGGTGGGCGGGGCTAGTAACTGCTAAGATAAAACTGGTTTTGGCAAATGAGATACCTTGTAGGAAAAGCGAGGGCGGGTGGGTGGGGTTAGTACTTGCTCCGATAAAATTGATTTTGGCAAATGACATACCATTTAAGAAAAAAGAGGGAGGGTGGGCGGGGCTAGGAGCTGCGAAAGTCAGTTTTATCTTAACAGATACTAGCTCATCCACCCTCTCTTTTCGTAGAGGATATCTCATTGGCCAAAATCAGTCTTATCTTAGCAGATAGTAGCCCCGCCCACCCACCCTCTCTCTTTTCTTAGAGAATGTCATTTGCCAAAATCAGTCTTATCTTAGCAGATACTAGCCCCACCCACCCGCTCTCTCTTTTCTTAGAGTTTGTCATTTGCCAAAATCAGTTTTATCTTAGCAAATACTAGCTCTACCAACCCGCCCTCTCCTTTTTTAGAGGATATCTCATTTGCCAAAATCAGTTCTACCTTAGCTGGTACTAGCCCTGCCTAAACACCCTCTCTTTTCTTAGAGGGATCTCATTTGCCAAAATCAGTCTTATCTTAGCAGGTACTAGCCCCGCCCACCCACCCTCAATTTTCTTACAGGATATCTCATTTGCCAAAATCAGTTTTATTATCTTAGCAGCTACTAGTCGCACCCACCCACTCTCCCTCTCTTTTCTTAAAGGGTATGTCAATTACCAAATAGGTCTTATTTTACCAGCTACTAGCCTCGCCCACCCTCCCTCTTTTTTTAAAGGGTATGTCATTTGCCAAAATCACTTTTATCGGAACAGGTACTAGCGCCGCCCTCTCTCTTTATAGAGAGTATCTTTTTTGCCAACATCAGTCTTAACAAGTACTAGCCCCGCCCACCCTCCCTCTCTTTTCTTAGAGTACATGTCATTTGCCAAAATCAGTCTTAACAAATAATAGCCCCGCCCATCCTTCCTCTCCTTTCTTAGAGGAAATGTCATTTGCCAAATTAGTCTTAACAAGTACTAGCCCCTCCCACCCACCCTATTTTTTCGTAGAAGATATTTCATTTGCCAAAATTAGTTTTACTTAGCAGCTACTAGCCCCGCCCACCCACCCTCTCTTTTCTTGCCAAAATCATTCTTATCTTAGCAGTTACTAGGCCCACCAACCACCCTCAGTACATAAAGTACAGAGGAGTTAATCCACCATTTTCAGACACCCAGTATATGAAATTTTAAAGAAAAAAAGAATTAGGAAAAGTGGTGCAAAATTACGCAAAAAATATAAGAATAGAAACAAAAAAAAGCAGAACAAGGATAATAAGTACCTCATTTGATACGTTTGATCTCAAAGGTTTCGTATGTCTTATCGCTTCTTCAGAGTTCAGAAAACAACTATTTTTTTCTAAAGTGATGATTTTATACGAACTGAGATTGATATCTGTAAATTTTTAGTTTTAATTCTGGACTTATATCACTCGATTTTTAAATTTAATTTTCACTTCGGTAGCATATTTTGGCATCACGTTTAGATTAGATTAGATTTGTTTTTGCTTTATATAATGTTCGATTTGAGTTCTAGTTCTCCCAAGAAAAAAAAAAATTTACAACAAATGGTAAAAGAATTCAAATAATAAAATCAAGAACGTGAAGATTTGTTGGAATCTTTGCCTGAGAGATTGATTATTTGACTTGATGTGACTTAAACTGACTTCATCTGATCTGACCTGAATTGATCTGGCCTGACTGGATCTGACTTGAATTTATCTGGCCTGAGTGGATCTGACGCGACTTGATCTACCCTGACTTGATCCGACCTGTCTTGGTGTGACCTGACTTGGTCTGATTTACCTTGATTTGACTTGACTTGATCCGACTTGTCTTTTTGTGACCTGACTTGATTTGACTTGATCTGACCTGACTTAATCTGAACTAATTTGAGTTGGTTTCACTGACCTGATCCGATCTGACTTGGTGTGACCCAATTTTGACTTCATCTAGCTTATTTGGTGTGACCTGACTTGATCTGACTTAACGTGATCTGACCTGACTTGATCTGACTTAATCTGACCTGACTTAATTTGACCTTACCTGATCTGATCTTCATTTCATTTCGTTTCCATTAAAGAATAGATTTATCATCAACATTTGAAACGCAAATCCCACACCGGCCAGGACAGTAGGTATTTAACCAACTGCTGTAAAGTAGTACTCAGTACCATGATATTTTTCACAACCTACTTCGAATACTCATATTTATTTTAATGCAAAAGCAGTGACTATTTGTTTCGCAAATATTTAACTGTAAAAAATTAGACGTGTTATACGAATCAAACAGGTACTACCGCTTTTTGTTCAAACAAGATGCACAATTGTGCAAATAAAATGTACCTGCACATTTAGTTTCGAAGTTGGCTTTATCATAAAATGTACCATGAATAGATTAGCAGGTGGTCCGGGTCCGACTGTTTCCAATTTACGCCCCATTATCGGATTTCAAACCGAAAATCTTTGAGGTCATCGAGAAAATATCGCAAATACTTCGTGTGGTACCTTTTCGTTGAGGTCATGGTGAAAACGTGTCCATTTCACCACTCCCAACCGATTCTTGTCGAGAAACCTGGCACTTTCCGCGAAGCCCCCCATTAATCTTAATTCCCATCCTTCAACGTTCGATGAATTCGAAACTGCGCGAATTTCGCGTTTTTCGTGCGTTCCGAGAAGCGATCAAAAATTCACAGCGATTCACAGAAGGTGATCTTAAATTTTAATTCCTTGTTTATGTTAATGGCCGCCGTAATAAAATGGTTAGAAGAGCGATTGATGTTAATTGCCGCTCTTAAACGCTGTTTGAATTTCAATTTCTCGAGCTCGTATGATTTAGAGTTAGTGGAATCGTCTGGTCTTCTGGTCTACTTTCGGAATTCGGAAATTTGAAATTCAGATCACATTTTCGTCTCACTGGAAGAAATCTAAATTTAATAAACCCGTCCGGACAGAAATAGCCGTTTACCGTTAGGTATTCTAAATTTAAACAAATTAATTCTTTTCAAGCGATATGGACCGGGTCTTTGTCTCGCCTGAAATTTTAACAGGTTGTGGTCAGTTTCGCGCGCGAGTGTTTGGGAGCGCGCAGGGCGCAACTTGGGTCCCTATGTTGTTCCGTGACCATGGAATGGTTGCAATGGGTGTATTAAACAAATGCGCTTGTGTGGGACGTCCGCGTTAATTTATATGTAAAGGTATTTTTACTACGACGTGATAATTGCACAATTATTACGCAAACGGGTACTACTTGCTTGGTGGTACGCGGAAACGCGTACGTTCGGAATTTTCCGGGCCGCGTTCGAGATTCTGCACGTGCCTGTCATGGTTTCGTTGGTAGGTTTCGGTGGAGGTTTATGAGGTGGAATTATGAAAGGAGATTAGAAAATAATTAAGTGTTGCTTAGAGTGGAAATTATCACACAATAACGAGATTAATTTACAACTGACAGTGGTTTTTGCTAAGCCCACGGCTCGGAATGTGATTGCTTTTGTTGCGACAGAGATTAGCATTTAGCGATTTTTGAGTACGACGCAGCTGACCCTTTAACCCGTGTTCAGACCACGGCGGGTTCGAATCCAGACGCCACTTTTTTTCTCCAGTAAAACATTTCAATAACGCGAAGCCATTTAGCGTCGGCTAGTACTCTGAGTGCCTTAAAAGGCAAAATTGGCAGTAAATACGTATTACACATATTATTGTAAGATTTCTCAATTGATTAAGAAACTTCAGCGGTGTAAAACGCTAATTTTATTCTAAGTCTATTTATTGCAGTAAATTACGACCACTTTTTATTTACTCTGTACATTTATTTTAACATTCGTTATAAAACACTTCATCGCCTGTAATAAATATCCAGTTTACTGCGTATGGTAATTGCAGGTGCTAGCGAAGGAAAAACGTTTAAATTGATAATAATAATAATGGAATTACACGTTGCCACATTTTTTTCGATCGCACTTTTATTCACTCGACACCGCAGACCCAACGCGGACCCCTGCACCACGCCGACTGTAATTCAAAATGGGCCCGACTTCCCCGGCGTCCCTCGTACGCTCGCACCCTCGTGAGCATGTGCGCCCCGGCGGGCGTCCCCGCCGCCATGTTGGCGTCGCGGCGGCCATGCGTCGCCGGCACGTGCTCGCCGCCAACGTGGCGCTGGGCTGAAGCGCCCCCTGACTGAAAAGGCCCGAACTGAAATGCAGCTCGCTGCTGAAAACAGAAGCGGCGCGCTGAAATTATAATAACCTCATTAGCATTAGTGACAAGTTGATTTATTCGCCGGTGATACTTTTGCACCGCAAGGACAATGTAGGCTGTAATCTCGCACAGAACATGGACTATTTGCCGGTTAATAACACGTCATATTTTATTTTAATTCGAGATCGGGAGCGGGCTTGATGTAATCGGGCGATTGCTGATTTTTTGCGAGATTTGGGGGTGATTTATGGAGAGAGGTGGTTTTTGTCCGTTTGAGAAGTTGTTAATTATAATCGGAAACAAATTTCATTCCTTTCTAAAAAAAAATAAGTAAAAATTAAAATATTTTGTGCTACTAGAAGAAAAAGTGTCACTTTTTACTTCCCGAGCGTAAGCAAAGGAAGTATTGTAATCGAGTCCGTCGGCCGACTCTCTACTTTTACGTTTTCTCGATCTTTCATGACCCCTAGAAGACGAAGAAATAGGTCTGCCATTTCCGTCTGTCTGTCCGTCTGTCCGTCTGTCCGTCTGTCCGTCTGTCCGTCTGTCCGTCTGTCCGTCTGTTGTCACGGATTTTTATTAGACAGATAATCTCCGAAAGTACTCGACCGATTGTTGTGAAATTTTGTACTTATATTAAGAATATCATGTAGATGGTAAAACGCTAACCAAAATTTGTCGAATCATCCCCACCACTAAAGCGATGACGTCACTTCAAAATTGTACATAGTAAATGGGTTTTCAATTGTATAAAATAACATAGTCCTACACATGTAGTTTACAACTCTGAATCGACTTTTCACCCGAAACGTCCAGATTTTTGGAAAAAAAATCAAAATTATAAAACAACATTTTGAAATTTAATTTTTAATCTGCTAACCAGAATGCTTTGAAATGTTGCAGATGTTTTAAGGCTATAAAGAGCATCATAAATCTTTAGTCAAAAAATATTTGCTTATCCCCTCCAAAAACTTGATGACGTCAGCTCAAAAGTTTGTGGAATAAATCATATCTAAAATGTACAAAATATGATGAGTCTGTACTTGTGAACTATCACTCCATTAATATTTTTTGGATTTGCATATACAGGGTGACTCAAAAAAATTAATGAATGCGTACATATATTTTATTGATTTAATCAGGAACTACAAAACCGAATGCTCTGAAATCTTGCAGATGTTTTAAGGTCATAAAGAGCATAATAAATGTTTAGTCAAAATATATTTGCTTATCCCCTCCAAAAACTTGATGACGTCAGCTCGAAAGTTTGCCGAATAAATCATATCTAAAATGTACAAAATATGATGAGCCTGTACTTGTCATTTATCACTCCATTCATATTTTTTGGATTTGCATATACAGAGTGACTCAAAAAAATTAATGAATGCGTAAATTTATTTTATTGATTTAATCAGGAACTACAAAACCGAATGCTTTGAAATCTTGCAGATGTTTTAAGGTTATAAAGAGCATAATAAATTTTTAGTCAAAATATATTTGGTTATCTTCTACAAAAAACTGATGACGTCAGCTCAAAAGTTTTCCGAATAAATCGTATCTAAAATGTACAAAATATGATGAGTCTGTACTTGTGATTTATCATTCCATTCATATTTTTGGATTTGCATATGCAGGGTGACTCAAAAAAATTAATGAAGGCGTGAATTTATTTTATCGATTTAATCAGGAATTACAAAACCGAATGCTTTGAAATCTTGGGAATATTTTAAAGTTATTATAAGCATGGTAAACTTTTGTTCAAAATGTATTTGTTCATCCCTCCTAAAAAAATTGATGACGTCACCCTTAAATTTTGCTGAATAAATCCTATCTAAAATGCAAAAAATATGATGAGTTTGTACTTGTGATTTATCATTCCATTCATATTTTTTAGATTTTCTTAAGAGGTGGTTCAAAAAAATTAATGAAGTCAATTTATTTTATTGATTAAATTAAAGGCAACACTTATTTTTATTTTTATTACACCCCAACCAACCCAATTTGGTAGACACAAAATTTGTTAAAGGAAAAACTCGGTTGAAACATAAGGGTAGCACGCTTATTTACATCGACTTTAACATTACAGACCTGCATTTGTTTTATGCGTTCACTTGATTCCGCGAATGTGAAATAGACATATTTATAATCAACCAATTGTGAATTTCACCGTCAAGAATTAAAATAAAACCCAATGTTTTATATAATAAGCGGAAGTCGAAGCAATAAAACCGACGGTCGTTTTGTTTACAGTTTCTGTGTTTGGCTCTCACGTATGCTGTTACGCCTGTCATCTTAAATTAACATATTTTATACATACACGATTTTCAGTTGCCTCTGATACGTAGGTATACGTGAGTAAATTGTTTCGTTATTTTATTGATTATTACAAATCAATATTCAAACGACCCAATTCATTTTCCCGAAAATTTGAGAATATAATAATTTTATTCTTAGTATTACACTACATCTATCCCAACTGATATACGTGTCCTTGCAAAAATGTTGATGACGTCATCGCAATTTTTTTTTAAATTCCCACTACAAAAATGTAATGAGAAAAAAAACACAATAGGCATGCAGTCGTCAAGTTTCCGACAGCGAGGGAAGTACTGTCTAAACTCTTTAGACCAATTTTTTAACACAGTGATACAAAAAATTAATTCAACAAAAAAACATTCTCCAAATCACCCAAATGACAATTTTGATACCTTTTATTGGAAATTTCACTTTTATTGCCTGATTTGACTTTTATACACCGCGTTATTAACTCGCGTTATCCATAACAATAACACTATTGTGTACATGTTAGATACGGTTTTGTTTAAACTATTGCTCACAAGCCTTCATGGGCATGTACTGTGATAATACTTTGTTATTGTAATATTTTTTTATTAAAAAGCCTATTGTGTTCAAAGAGATTATTTAGTTTTTTGTTTGTGTGAATAAAATCTCTTGTGAGGAGAATTTTTGTTTTAACACACTCATGGTTGTTTCTTCTTACTGGTTAATTTTTTATTTTCGCCAAGTTTTTTCAGTTTTTTAAATTGCAGATTTTATTATAATATAACAGTAATCTGTGTGATTTTTTTTTATTGAAAAAACTGAAATATCGATATCTAAAAATTGTAATAATTATTTTTATAAACATTCTGTATATTAAAACCCAATTTTATTTATGCCATAAGAAAGCGTACGTATATCTTTATTTATCTCCCCCTATTATATCCGTATATCTTTATTTATTCCCTTGTTAAAAATTTTCAAGAAAATGTAATAACCTGGCAACGTCGCATCAGAATTTTGAAAACAAACCATCATTATAAAGCCTAAGAAGATGTGTTCTACTGAAAAAAACCAAGTTGTGTTCCGCCTTAAAAACAAGACACTCTGTATAGTTGAAAACAATGTTGGTATATGGTTCTTAAAGACTCTAACTTTTGGCTGCGTTTAGTGTCTTATCCTGTATGTATATACAGGATGAATCACTAAGGGCGCAGTCCTCTACGTATCATTAAGTATTCTATTAGAAATATAAAAAAGTAAGAGACTACTAAGAAAGTATTTTCGACTACAAAGTGTTTTCTTTTTGAGACATGGTACACAACTTACATTTTTAAAAGGACCACCCTATATGTTTTAATATATTCTCATAGCCTCTTCCTAAACTTGATAAATGTGTGTAGTCCATTTTTGTAATTCCGATGCTGCGTTGCCACATTATTAATTATTTTCGAATTTTTTCAACAACGTGAGGGAAAAAAATCTTTTCGATTCCATTGCTAAAAAAATTAAAGAAAATTGGAATAACCTTTGAATTTTGAAAACAAACTGATTGTAAAACCTAAGATGACGTTAATCAGAAATTACTGAAATATATAGGGTGTTCCACTGAAAAGAACGAAGTTGTTTTGCGCCTTAAAAACAAGACACTTTGTATAGTTGAAAATAGTTTTGGTTTGTGCTCTTCAGAGACTGTACAACTTTGATTGTGGCTTATCCTGTATATACAGGCTGAGTCACTAAGCGCGTGGTCTTCGAATATTTCATTAATTATTGCTATTAGATACAGAAAAAAGTAAGAAACTAAAGTTTTTCTGTTTCTTCAAATTAGAATTATTTTCAAACGCACAGTGTCTTTCTTTTGAGACATAGTACACAAATTAGTTTCTTTCGATTTCTCGATTTTTTTCATTTTCGATTTTAAATTTAATTTTGCAACTTTTGACCGTTTCTAAATTTTCAGTTTCTCGACTCCTCGATTTCTCGGTTTTTCAATTTTTCAATTTCACCAATGCTTTGAGATTTTTCAATTATCCGATTTAATTTTTCTCCGATTGTTGAAATTTTTTGAGATTTAATTTTTAGCAATTTTTAATATTCCATTTTTTTATTTTTCAATTTTTGATTTCTCAATTTTTCGATATTTCAGTTTTGGGTTTTTTCACATTTGTTCCTGAATTGCCGATTTTCAATCCTTCGATTTCGCGATTTTTTCATTTTTCGATTCCTCAGGTTTTCGACGGTTCAATTTTTCGATTTTTAAATTTAAATTTTCAAGTTTTGGACGCTTCTAAATTTTCGATTTTTCGGTTTCCTAATTTTTCGATTAATTTTTTTTTTTTTGGTTTTTGACTTTTCAATTTCTATACTACTTGATTTCTCGGTTTTTCAATTTTTGATTTTGATTTTACTGATGTTTTGAGATTTTTCAGTTATTCGATTCTTTAATTTTTCTTCGATTGTTGAATTTTTTTAAGATTTTAGTTTTGGCATTTTTGTTTATATTTCTTATTTTCATTTTCCAACTTTTGATTTCTCAATTTTTCGATATTTCAGTTTTGGGATTTTTCATTTTTTTCTTCTTGAAATTTCGGATTTTCAATCTTTCGATTTCGCGATTTTTTCATTTTTCGATTCCTCAGCTTTCGATTTTTAAATTTAAATTTTCAGTTTTTAGACGTTTCTAAATTTTCGATTTTTCGATTTCCTAGTTTCTCGATTAATTTTTTTTTTGTGTTTGACTTTTCAATTTCTTGACTACTTGATTTCTCGGTTTTTGAATTTTCGATTTTACTCATGTTTTGAGATTTTTCAATTATTCGATTGTTTAATTTTTCTTTGATTGGTGAAATTTTTTCAATTTTGGGATTTGTTAGTATTATTCATTTTTTTCATTCTTCAACTTTTGATTTCTCAATTTTTCGATATTTCAGTTTTGCGATTTTTCAGTTTTCTTTTCAAATTTTCGATTTTTTAATTTCTTGATTTATATTTTTTTTTTCAATTTTCGAGTTTTCGATTTTTTGATTTTTTAGTTCCCCGATTTTTTAATTTTTGATTTCTCAATCATTCGATTTTTCGGTTTTTGATGTTTCAATTTCTCGATTTTTCAATTTTTTGATTTCGATTTTACCGATATTTTGAGATTTTTCAATTATTTTATTCTTTAATTTTTTTTCGATTGTTTAAATTTTTTTGAGATTTCAATTTTGGCATTTGTTAATATTTTTCATTTTTTTCATTCTTCAACTTTTGATTTCTCAATTTTTAGAAATTTCAGTTTTGCGATTTTTAAGTTTTTTTTTTCTCAATTTTTCGATTTTTCAATTTCTTGATTTATATTTCTTTTTTTCAATTTTCAAGTTTTCGAATTTTTTATTTTTTACTTCCCCGATTTTTTAATTTTAGACTTTTCAATCAATCAATTTTTCGGTTTTTTGATGTTTCAATTTCTCGATTTTTTAATTTTTCGTTTGTTCAATTTTCCAATTTTTAAAATTTTCGATTTTTCGATTTCTCGATTTTTCAATTTTTCGATTTCGATTTTACCGATATTTTGAGATTTTTCAATTACCTTATTCGATTCTATAATTTTTCGTCGATTGTTGAAATTTTTTGAGATTTTGTTTTTGGCATTTTTTAGTATTTAATCTTTTTTCCATTTTTTAACTTTCGATTCCTCAATTTCTCGATATTTAAATTTTGGGTTTTTCAGTTTCTTTTTGTTCAATTTTTTGATTTTTCAAATTCTCGATTTTCAATCTTTCGATTTTGCGATTTTTTCTCGATTTTTCAATTTTTCGTTTGATCAACTTTCCAGTTTTTAAAATTTTCGATTTTTTAATTTCTCGATTTTTCAATTCTTCGATTTCGATTTTACCGATATTTTGAGATTATTCAATTATTCTATTCTTTAATTTTTTTTCGATTGTTTAAATTTTTTGAGATTTCATTTTTAGCATTTTTTTAAATTTCATTTTTTAACTTTTGAAATTCTCTATTTATCGATATTTCAGTTTTGGAATTTTTCAGTTTTTTTTTGTTCAATTTTTCAAATTCTCGATTTGTAATCTTTCCATTTTACGATTGTTTCAATTTTCGATTCCTCAGTTTTTCAACCTCCAATTTTTCGATTTTTCGAGAATTCTTAATCTCTCGATTAAGCGTTTTTTTTAGTTTTTCAAGTTTTCAATTTCTCGACTTCTCGATTAATGTTTTTTTCATTTTTCAACGTCTAATTTCTCAATTTTTCGATATTTCAGTTCGCCATTTTTTAGTTTTTTTTTTTTTTCTTTAATTTTTCAATTTTTGGATTTCGCATTTTTTTTTTTTTTAATTTTCGAACTTTCGATTGCTTAATTATTTCTCGATTAATTGTTTTTTTGCTTTTTCGACTTTACAATTCCTCGATTACTAAATTTTTCAAAATTTCTATTTACATTTTACCGAAGATTTTTCAATTTTCCTTCGATTGTTGAGTTTTTTGAGATTCCTGTTTTGACATTTTTTGATACATATTCCTTTTTTTTCATTTTGCAAGTTATTTTCGATTTTTCGACCTTTCAACTTTTCGATTTCTCGATTTTTTAATTTTACATTTTTCAATCATTGATTTTTTTAGTTTTCTTGTGTTTTGATTTTTCAATTTTTCGTTTGTTCAATTTTCGAATTTATAAAATTTTCCATTTTTTAATTTCTCGATTTTCCAATTTTCGATTTCTCAATTTTTCCATATTTCAATTTTTAAATTTTCGATTTTCGGTTTCTCAATCTTTCGGTTAATCGTTTTTTTTTTTTTTTTTGGTGTTTCGACTTTTCAATTTCTTTTCCATTTATCGACTGCGCAATTTTACAGTTTTTCGATTTCCATTTTACCAATGTTTTGGAATTTTTAAATTTTCCGTTTTTTCAATTTTTGCTTAGTTTTTGAAATTTTCGAGTTCGATTTTACCGATATTTTCAGATTTTTCAATTATTCTATTCTTTAATTTTTTTTCGATTGTTTAAATTTTTTGAGATTTCATTTTTGGCATTTTTTAAAATTTAATTTTTTGTTTATTTTTCAACTTTTGATTTCTCTATTTATATTTCAGTTTTGGAATTTTTCAGTTTTTTTTTGTACAATTTTTCAAATTCTCGATTTGCAATCTTTCCATTTTACGTTTTTTTCAATTTTTAATTCCTCAGTTTTTCAACCTTTAATTTTTCGATTTTTAAATTTAATTTTGCAATTTTTGAACGTTTGTAAATTTTCGATTTTTCGAATTCTAATCTCTGGATTAAGCGTTTTTTTTTTGGTTTTTCGAGTTTTCAATTTCTCGACTTTTCGATTTCTCGATTTTTCAATTATTCGATTCTTTAGTTTTTCTTCGATTGTTGAATTTTTTGAGATTCCATTTTTAGCATTTTTAAATTTTTTTTTTCATTTTTCAGCGTCTAATTTCTCAATTTTTCAATATTTCAGTTTGTGTTTTTTTAGTTTTTTTTCTATAATTTTTCGATTTCGCAATTTTTTTATTTTTCGATTCCTCAGTTTTTCAAATGTTCAATTTTTTGATTTTTAAATTTAATTTTTCGATATTTGGAGGTTTCTACGATTGCTTAATTATTTCTCGATGTATCAGAAGATTTTTCAATTTTCCTTCGATTGTTGAAATTTTTTGAGATTCTTGTTTTAACATTAATATTCCATTTTTTCATTTTTCAAGTTTTCGATTTTTCGATTTCTCGATTTTTTAATTTTACATTTTTCAATCATTAAATTTTTCAGTTTTCTTATGTTTCGATTTTTCAATTTTTCGTTTGTTCTATTTTCCAATTTTTAAAATTTTCCATTTTTTAATCTCGATTTTTCAATTTTCGATTTCTGAATTTTTCGATATTTCAATTTTGAAATTTTTGACATTCATAAATTTTCGATTTTCGGTTTCTCAACCTCTCGGTTAATCTTTTTTTTTGGTGTTTCGACTTTTCAATTTCTTTTCCATTTATCGACTGCGCAATTTTACCATTTTTCGATTTCCATTTCACCAATGTTTTGCGATTTTTAAATTTTCCGTTTTTTCAATTTTTGCTTAGTTTTTGAATTTTTCGATTTTTCGCACTTTGTTGTGGCACCAATTAAATTAAATTTTATATATACAGAGTGTTTATACAAAATTCTTAACTTAACGACAGCTATTGCAACCAAAGCAACTACCAATGAGAGCCCAGATATTCATAAATTTTGGATGTTACTTGAAAGTGTTCACATTGCAACCACTGAAACAGGAAATGAAATTTAGATTTTGAAATTGAAGTTTGATTTATTCAGTTGCTGAAAACTGGATTTGCTTAAAAAAATGTATTTTTATTAAAAAACTTGTACAGCACCATTAATAGCAGCTCCTCGTATCTTGTATTCTTGAATATTTAATTATGCTGTTCTCAAATTACATGAAACTACACCCTAGAAATACAAATAAGCTTATGTCGTCTGTTTTCATGCTCGAGGATAAATTGCCACCATTTATCTTAATGACCTGTGAATTAACCATGCTGAACAGCATCCTCGAATCCCAGTTGTAAAAATTTCGAAAATTGCAGTCGCAACAGCCAAAGTTGCACGCACCTGACCGTTTTAAAAATAACCAACGACACCAGTCAACGCATCCTGAGACGAATCTAGAAAAAGCTTAACCAGCCCAGTTTTTCCGTCCCGTTCGCTCCACTAATTCCCTTAAACAGTCGCACACGTGCGTTTTCCACGTTATTGACCACGTCGACTCAGCCAATTAAGTCTTATCCTAGCATCTGCAATGCTAAAAAAATAAATTAATTATCCAGCCAGCGCGTCAGCGCTGATGAAACCATCTCAGAAAAACCTCTGCTCTGTAATGTATTCTAATGGGGTGCCTCCACTGTTTCTCTAATTCAATTAAAATTATAATACAATTAATACGAGACCACACACCTGACCTTACATGGCAGTCGTATCGTGATTTCCAACAATAGCATGTTGCCTTTAATTAGAACTACCACATGGGCACGTGACGCCTAATTACTAGACCCTTAAGGGTTCGCCCATCGCGGACTTGGACGCCGCCGTCGTACGGTCTACTAAACACAGGAGATAAGATAGTCGAGACTTGTTTTTGCTGACACGAATTTAATTTGGAGGCCTAGAGAGGCCACGAAGCGCTCTTGATCTGATTAGGATTTTAATAAATTAGCGCTATCTTGAGAGATCTTAAGTCTTGCTTAAGAAAGATGTAGGAAGAGAAATCTGGCGGTAAGTTTGATTCAGAGATAGGACGGTGTGAAATTGTCGAGTGGTGTTGCGTTAGTTGGGCTCTTTTTTGGTTGGTTTGGGTCAAAATTGTACGCAATTGGACGATTATTCTACTAGAAAAAGTTTGAAAATTTTGGATGTTGTTCGGGACACCTGGCCTGACCACTCTAAATTCTTGCGAATGTTGCAATTAGTGCAGATTGCAAAATATGTTACATTAGTATGCATATGCACTCCCCTATTGTGTCAATGCGTAAATTATACAATTATTATCGTGTATGTACAACATGGTGTTGATTTGCTTCTGGATACCCACTGCTGACATGGCATGTTACATCATCAATTAATGTGTCTATTATGTGAACGCCAATCTATTATGATGGAATTTCTGCCATGTTAAACAATTATGTTTAAAATTACAACTATATATGAAAAATTTATAATTTAAAAGAATTTTTTGTTTTGTTTTTGGAATTTACAATTTATGGGCAAATCTGTCTGTTTTCAAAATAAAAATAAAGTGAAGCAAATACTGAAGTAGTCACAGAATAAAAAAAAAAAGAAATTTTTACTGAATATATATTTTCATACATATAAAATTTTTGGTTTTTTGTATGAAAAAATGATATTAATATAGATGTATCTACATCAAACTGCAACTTTTTTCTATATTTATTCCTTTGGGTGTCCACACAACAAAATAAACTTGTGAAATACCCGTAACAAGCATTTGTCCCTGGACCTGAAAGTAGTAATCATGATTTTTTTTAGTTTCAATTCTTTGTCTGTCAATGTACAAAATTTGATTATTTTTTTTCTAATTGCTTCTTCGGGAGACAAATCTTGCGATTTTGAAGGGCATTTCATTTCGACTAATGCACTCTTATCCTCTAGAACCCTGTCTGGACTAGCAGCCAAGTAAGGAAATTGTTTTGAAATAAACAAGCCACACCGTTCAGCTTTTATATTTTTATTTATTTCAAAACACTTGACAGCTTTTTCCTCACTTTGTTGTCCATAGTGTGTATGATTATTACGTCTAAATGTACTGTACAACAGAGACTCCACAGTTTTAGCTGTTGTTGTAGTCGGTCTAAGTTTGTAAATACGTCCAAAATTTGAAGCCGTAACCCTAATTTCTCTTTCTTTTGCCCAAATGTGCCTGCTGCCTAGTGTCTATTTCAATTTGGTCTAAATTCAAAGACAATTTTCTCAAAAAAACCTCTTTGGCTGCCACAAATGTTTCTACATCCATGTCAGGCTTATCTAAAAAATATTTAAACCATAATCGCAGTCGGGACCAGCATACGTACATTTTTTTAAGACATATTTTTTTTACGAATACTTTGTCTAAGACGAGCTTGTTTCATAGAGGAACAATATTTTTTTGTTATTAAACCAGGACCGATTTAATCACAATATATTTACTTATCCCCTCTAAAAAATTGATGACGTCACCTCAAAATTTTGCTGAATAAATCCTATCTAAATTGTACAAAATATGATGAGTCTCTTCTTGTAATTTTACATCCCATTAATATTTTTTGGATTCGGATATATAGGTGACTCAAAAAATTTGATGAATACGCAAACTTATTTTATTAATTTAATCAGGAACTACAAAACCAAATGCTTTGAAATCTTGCAGATGTTTTAAGGTTATAAAGAGCATAATAAATTTTTAGTCAAAATATATTTGGTTATCTTCTACAAAAAAATTATGACGTCAGCTCATAAGTTTGCCGTATAATCCGATTTAAAATGTACAAAATATGATGAGTCTCTTCTTGAAATTTATCGTTCCATTCATAGTTTTTTGATTCGGATATACAGGGTGACTCAAAAAATTTAATGAATGCGCAAATTTATTTTATTGATTTAATCAGGAACTACAAAACCGAATGCTCTGAAATCTAATGTGAAAAAAAACATGCAGTCGTCACGTTTCCGATAGCGAGGGAAGTACTGTCTAAACTCTTTAGACCAATTGTTTTGATTTTCCCATTTCTCCATTTCTCAATTTTTCAATGTTTCAGCTTGGGATTTTTTCACTGTTTCGATTCTTTAATTTTTCTTTCATTTTTAGGTTTTTCAATATTTCAGCTTTGGAATTTTGTTATATTTCGTTTCTTCAATTTTTCAAATTTTTGATATTGTGCTTTCTCGGTTTTTAAATTTTTCGATATTTTAATTTTTCAGTTTTTAAAGTTTTAGGTTTTTAGATTTCTCACTATCTCGACTTTTCGATTTTTCAGTTCCATGATTTTTCAATTTGTCGAATTTTTAAATTTTAGATTTTTTGTTTTCTTTATGTTTTGAGTTCTCGATCATTCGATTTTCTGAGTTTTCAGGCTTAGATTTTTTTTGTTGTTCAATTCTTGGATTTTAAAAATTTTTGTTTTTTAAATTTTCCTATTTATCAACTTACTGGGATTTCAATGTTTTGATTTTTTGATTGTTCAATTTCTCGATTTATTGAATTTTTAGTTTTTGATACGATTTTTTTTTTCAAAAATTTTTAGTTTTTCAATTTATTAACTTTACGATACGTACTTCAGTTTTGCTCGATTTCGATTTCTCAATTTTTTGAAATATTACTATTGGGATTTTTCAATTTATCGATTCTTCGATTTCTCGATTCTTCATATTTTCGGTTTCTCGAATTTCTTCATTTTTCGATTTCTCAATTTGCCCATATTTCAGTTTTACGATTTTAAAATTTTTTATTGTTGAGTTTTCAATTTTTGACGTTTCTAAATTTTTCGATTTTTCAATTTTTCGATTAACTGATTTTTTGATTTTCCCATTTCTCTATTTCTTGATTTTTCAATTCTTTCTTCAATTGTGATTTTTCAATTTTTCGATTTCTGAATTTTTCAATGTTTCAGTTTTGGATTTTTTTCACTTTTCTGATTCTTCAATTTTCTTTCCATTTTTCGGTTTTTCAAGATTTCAGTTTTGAATTTTTCCACTTTTTCGATTTTTCAATTTTCCTTCCATTTTTCAGTTTTTCAGTATTTCAGTTCTGGGATTTTGCAATTTTTCCATTTTTTGATGTTTCGATTTCTCGGTTTTTCAATTTTTCGATAGGTATTTTACCTTTTCAATTTTTAAGTTCTAGATTTTCCGTTAATTTTTTTGTTTTCCTTGATGTTTTGATTTCTCGATTATTCGATTTTTCAAGTTCTCGCTTTAGATTTTTTGGTTTACCAATTCTTCGATTTTTAAATTGTTTAATTTTTAGATTGTTCAATTTATCGATTTATAGATTTTTCAATTTTTCAATTATTAAGTTTTCGATTTGGCGATAAGCCTTGTTTGCTCTACAGTGTCTAAATTGTGTTTGAATAATATAATAATTATCTCGAATATTAAAATTAATATGTCAAAAGAATACGAAAATTGAAATCGTAATTTTCAAAATATTCCCTACAACATATGTAGAAAGATCTTGCGTCATTTTTGCAAGTAGGTGCGTGTTTCCAAGTTCAGTTCAGATTGCAGAGTTTTTGTTCGGATTAAAGAAGCATCGACTTCAAATAGCCTCTGTTCGGATTACTGGATGTTCAGATAATCGTGAATTCGGATTATAGAGGTACTGTATTTACAAAATGAAATTCGATTTCAAAATTTTGACATTGGTCAAAATAAAGTACCTCGGTCGTGTGTCGGGGGAGGCAATTGCATCCATTCTCCCCCCCCCCCCCCCCCCCGATCCTGTGGGAATAACAGTATTTTTAAGTTAGTGTCAGAGGTCTTCCGAAGTCCGCTCAATAATTTTTCTCTTTTTCAATCGATTCAAAGTGTAAAAATTATTTTTTTTATGTAAGAAGAAATATTTTATTTACTTTCAAAATTGAGCGTCTTCCACAATGTTACTCTTTTATCAATCATGTCAAAAATATGAGAATATCAAAGATGTAAATAAGACAAAATCCTAAAGAAGTAAAAATGTCAAAAATATTAAAAAAAAAACAAAATCACCAAATCTGAACACCAAAATCCTGTGGAACGTTAATCAGTTCAGAAACTATAAATCCCTTAAGTGACATAGATAACAGTATTTTTAAGTTAGTGTCAGAGGTCTTCGAAGTCCGCTCAATAATTTTTCTCTTTTTCAATCGATTGAAAGTGTAAAAATATTTTTTTTTATGCAAGAAGAAGTATTTTATTTACTTTCAAAATTGAGCGTCTTCCACAATGTTACTCTTTTATCAATCATGTCAAAAATATGAGAATATCAAAGATGTAAAATAAGACAAAATCCTAAAGAAGTAAAAATGTCAAAAATATAAAAAAAAATCAAAATCACCAAATCTGAACACCAAAATCCTGTGGAACGTTAATCAGTTCAGAAACTATAAATCCCTTAAGTGACATAGATAACAGTATTTTTAAGTTAGTGTCAGAGGTCTTCGAAGTCCGCTCAATAATTTTTCTCTTTTTCAATCGATTGAAAGTGGAAAAATAATTTTTTTTATGCAAGAAGAAGTATTTTATTTACTTTCAAAATTGAGCGTCTTCCACAATGTTACTCTTTTATCAATCATGTCAAAAATATGAGAATATCAAAAATGTAAAATAAGACAAAATCCTAAAGAAGTAAAAATGTCAAAAATATAAAAAAAAATCAAAATCACCAAATCTGAACACCAAAATCCTGTGGAACGTTAATCAGTTCAGAAACTATAAATCCCTTAAGTGACATAGATCCAAAACCGTTGAAACCGAGGGAAGTCAATATGTCAAAAAATTGTCAGTCACACCAACTTTGAAACACCAAATTCCCGAGAAGTATTACCCACTCGAGAAACTACAAATTCTTTGAACATGTCAATGACCTTTAAAAATGTTGAAAAAACAAATCATAATAATAAAAGAGAAAAATCTCAAATAGGTTCTTAGACGCTTCAAAAATTTGAACCAATTTCGAAGTACCCACTTATTTACCCGTCCATAAAGTTCTCACGACCATTCCTCCTCCTTAATTCATCATCCGTCCTCTACCTGATCGACTTCCACCATCCATATCTCCTGCACCACATCTCCCGGCCACCGGATGCACCAGACACCGTTGTAATTGTGAAAAAATCGTCCGCAATGAATAAGGCTCCTGCGGCGAAATATGCGAAGTCAGTGTCGTACATATTCTTATTTTAATGTCTATCGGCTCATTTTAATATGAATAGCAGCGGACCAGCTCGATGGTCCGTCCCAGGCCTCAACCGGGCCCGCCGCGCCCCCGATGGGCCGCTGCGCCGCCACTCCCATGCCTTCTATCGGGACTAAAGGATTACTCAAAGTTTATTATACAATTGTGCTGCCGTCAGCATCATTCCGAAAACATATTAAATACCGCCGATTATTCAAATTTATGCCCCAACGGTCGGTGCCGTCCCCGGCCCGACCGTGGGACTTTCGCCCCTTTTTCCGCCGCCCCATTAAAAACGCGCGATAATTTCTCGTATTGTAAATAATTAAACCGAAAGTTTATATAATTGGCGCTAATGCCTAGCAACAATAAAAATTTATTAACCGTTTCCACTAGGCGCTGGCGAATAAATTACATAAAGTGCTTGACGTAAGCCGTATTTACATGCACACACACGCATTACATAGCGCGACGTTTCGCTAAAACGGCGAAAATGGAAGTGCAAAGTGGATTTTGCGGCCATTTGCGCGACTGTTTGTTTATTCGCAATAGTTCGGAGCGTGAACGGTGAATGGGAAAAACGTGAATGTTACATTAAACTTTTATGTCAACTTTTGAAACATACTTGAACTTTCAGTATTAGCAAATAACTATCATTTTCAGCTCGGTAATTTACTAGTTCATTTACGAGATAATTCCCGGTTGTTGGAGCGGCCTTGGTGGGAGCGGACGTTCGAAATTCCCGCGCCGACCACGTCATCGGTTGTTTGCATTGAAGAAGTCGGACGAACGAACGCGGGCAAATATTTAGGCCGAAACGGGTAAACAAAACACCGTTGCAAAAACAGTGACGCAGCTATTTAACAGATTTTGTATCTAAGTAAGTGAAAGGAGAAGACGAACGTAATCGAAGTACCTAATTAGGAGTAATAGAGATATGGAGTGTTCGCTGTGTACCTAGATTATTAGCACAACTCGTAAAACTTAAAGTTCGTCGTCTCAGAAGCAAGTCGTTAAAAACTGTAACTACCTCAAAGAAAGTGATTAAAAATGCAAAAGTTAAAGAACTTGAACATATCAATTGAATTGGTAAAACGAAGTCTGCGGGCAAGACAGGTCCATGTAAGTCTTGATTTGTATTCATCCTGATGATTGTAATTCTACGTTGTGAAGCTATTATGGCTCCGGGTGTAAAAAAGTCGTCTCAGTTATTTTAATCAAGACGATTTTGCCTTTTCCACTACGAATATGAATAACTTTCGTATTAAGAATGAACGCGATTTTTATTTGAAACAATTAATTAAAATACATTGAGTCGAGCGGTACAAGACGTTTTTGTACGAGAAAGAAATAAATCTTTTGCAAATAAGGTTTTCGTCTTTATTGTTTGAGCTATTATTGCATCATACACGTTCGAGTTCCAATGTTCTGACTGCATAATGCAATAAAAATACATTTTAGATAAATTCCTTCTCACATTTTGGTGGACTTACAATGATTTTAAAACTGGTTTAATAAATAAACAACACATTCACAATAACTAGATAGTAAACAGTCGTGTAAGCAGTTAAAAATTTTTGACGTATCAAAAATTGTCAGTTTTCAAAACCCTACGTTTAAAATGTTTGCAGTTAATTTTAGGTTTCCTGTGTTTTATTTTCGGATACATTTAAAGGAATCTGGTGTTTTGTTGCTGGATGAACTTGAAAAAATCTTTTGAGATTTTAGTGTTTCATTTTTTACGAATTTAAAAGTTTTGAGTGCCGCAGTGTTTTTTTTTTAATTCAGGAGATTCTTAAGTATTCATAGTGTATTTTTTAGGTAGCCCATAGAGATTTTTTTGTAAATTATTGTTTGAAACAATTTTAGGGGACTTTGGTGTTCTATTTTTGGAAAATTCTGACTTCGCTGTTTTTGAGTAATTTTGGGACCCCGTTCCCCTTTTTGAAAAATTTAAAACAATGTTGCGATTCTAGGTATTCCTCTTTGAAAAAAAATTTAAAGTGCTTTGGAGCCTCTAGTGTCTTTTCTTATAATAATTTAATTCAATTCCTTAGGAATACGTCATTTGCTAAAATCAGTCTTATCCCCACCCGCCCACCCTCTCTTTTCTTCAAGGGCATCTCATTAGCCAAAATCAGTCTTATCTTAACAGGTACTAGTCCCGCCCACCCGCCCTCTGTTTTCTTAGAGAGTATGTTATTTGCCAAAATCAGTTTTATCTTAGCAAATACTAGCCCCACCCACCCCCCCTCTCGTTTCTTACGAGGATATCTCATTTGTCAAAATCACTCTTATCTTAGCAGGTATATACTAGCCCCGCCCACCCACCCTCTCTTTTGTGGAAGGTATGTCATTTGCGAAAATCGATCTTATTTTAGCAGGTACTAACCCCGCCCAGCCAAATATAAAAATTCAAAAACTGTAAATAGAAGTATGGAAGAACTGAAAAATTGAAAGAACAAAATATCGAAAAAATTAAAAATTGGAAAATCGAAACATCAAATAATTGAAAAACTAAAAAATCTAAAATGTTAAAATTGAAAAACTGAAAAATCGAAAAAGTTAAAAAATGGAAAAATTGTTAAATGGAAAAGTCGAAAAATTGAAGAATCGAACTGCTGAAAAATCTCAAAAATAAAATATCGAAAAATCGAAAATTTTTAAAATCAAAAAACTGAAGAACCGAAATATTGAGAAATCGTAAAACTGAAACATAAGAAGATTGAGAAATCGAAAATTTGAAAAATCGAGAAATTCAGAATCCATACATTGAAAAATCCCTAAATTGAAAAATGGGAAAAAAATTGAACAATCGCAAAATTGAAAAATGCCCAACGGGAAACATCGAAAAATCCAAAAATCGAGAAATCGAAGTCGAAAAGTCGAAAATTAAAAAAATCGAAATACTGAAAACCCAAGAGGCTGAAAAATCGAAAAATTGGAGAATTGAAAAACTGGAAACTCGCAATATTTAAAACTCAAAAAATCGAGAAATGGGAAAATAAAAAAATCAATTAATCGCCAAATTAAGAAATCAAAAAATTAAAAATTTTGGAACATTAGAAATTGAAAAGTTGAAAAACTGAATAATTTAAAAATCGAAAAGTTGAAGTCGAAAAATTTAATTACCAAACATGGTACAATTGAGAAAGTGGAAAATAAAAAATTCGGGAAATCGAAAATTTGAAGAGTCGAGAAATTTAAGAAATGAAAAATTGAAAAATCCTAAGACTGAAATATGAAAATGTTGTAAATCGAGAAATTGGGAAATTGAAGGATAAACAAGCTGAAAAATCTCAAAACTCAAATATCGAAAAACTGAGAAATCGCAAAGCTGAAAGTTCAAAAATTTTCCAAAAATCTCGATATCTAGAATAAAAATCAAGATGGATTCATAAACCACAAGTTCAGCATTATGTTACTTTTTACATGCTTTATATTAGCTTCACTTGTATACATATGTAAAAGCATTAATTAATTTGTCATAATTTTGGCGGAATCAAGGCCATATACACGTTATTCATTATTTATAAAAAATTTAAGACGAAGTCGTTTATGGAAAGTAAAAAGTGTTGCCTATTCGGACTTATTTAGGCGTGAACAGATAACATAATCACCCTGTATGTGTTGCAAATTGCAAATCGAAAAATTGAAGAAATAAAAAAATTAAAAATTATAAAATCGTATCTTTGAAAAATCAAAAATTTGAAGAAATTAAAAAATGAAGAATCGAAAAATTGAAAAATTAAAAACTCGAATATAGGTGAATCCAGTTTTTAGATTCTTGAAAATTTTCATTTTACGATTTTTCAGTTTTACAATTTGTATTTTTTTTTTATTCGCAAAGTTGAAAATTGAAAAACTGCAAAATCCAAAATGTGGAAAATGGAAGTCGAAGAATTAAAGAAACATTGAAAAACTAACAATCGAGAAATTTAAAAATAGGAAAACATTAATGAATGGAAAAATTGAAAAGAAAAAAAATGAAGCGAATCGAAAATTTGGAAAATCCAGAAACTAAGATCGAAAAATTGCGTAGTCGTCAGAATTCTACATATGTATAAATCGTAAAATTGAAAAAGCGAAAAATTTTAAAAATCATTATTTAAAGTGACAACTAGAAAAATTGCAAGTCGGAGGATTAAAGAAACTAACAATCGAGACATTAAAAAAAATTAATGAATTTAAAAATTGAAAAGAAAAAAAATTAATCGAATCGAAAATTTGGAAAATCCAGAAAATTAAATCGAAGAATTATGTATTCGTCAAAATTCTAAAATCGTAAAATTGAAAAAGTGAAAAATCTTAAAAATCATTATTGCAAAAAAATTGCAAATCGAAATTGAAAAATCGAAAAATTGGAGAAATGAACTATTGGATATCTCAAAATCAACAAAATCAGTCTCATCTTAGCAGGTACTAGCCCCGCCCACCCACCCTCTCGTTTCTTACAGGATATTTCATTTGCCAAAATCAGTCTTATATTAGCAGGTACTAGCCCCGCCCACCCACCCTCTCTTTTCTTAGGCGGTATGCCATTTGCCAAAATCAGTTTTATCTTAGTAGGTACTGATGACTAACTTTTACAAAAAATGGTCAAAATTTGGAAACCTTGGACAATATGTTCAAAATTGCTACCTCAATTTTTCGGTTTTTCAATTTCTCGATTTTCAATCTTTTGCCATTTTTTCATTTTTCGATTCCTCAGTTTTTCGACGCTCAATTTTTCGATTTTTAAATTTAATTGTTCAATTTTTGAACGTTTCTAAATTTTCGACTTCTTGATTTCTCGATTTTTCAATTTTTCGTTTGTTCAATTTTCCAAATTTTTAAATTTTTTTGATTTTTAAATTCTCGGTTTTTCAATTTCCGATTTCTCAATTTTTCGATATATCAGTTTTGTGATTTTTCAGTTGTCTTATTCTTCAATTTTTCCATTTTGTAATTTCTCGATTTTCGTCTTATATTAGCAGGTACTAGTCCCGCCCACCCACCCTCTCGTTTCTTACAGGATATCTCATTTCCCAAAATCAGTTTTATCTTAGCAAGTACTGATAACTAACTTTTACAAAAAAATGATCAAAATTTGGAAACCTTAGACAATATGTTCAAAGTTGCTGCCTTGTGCATGTAAGTAAGCTCGTAATGTTTCCAAATTTTGATAATTGATAAAACTGATTATGGCAAATGACATACCCTCTAAGAAAAGAGAGGGTGGGCGGGCGGGGTAGTATCTCCTAAGATATCACTTATGAGATTTTAGTTTTGGCATTTTTTAATAATACATTTTTTTTTATTTCTCAAGTTTTCGATTTTTCATTCATTTTTTCGGTTTTTTGATGTTTCGATTTCTCGATTTTTGAATTTTTCCTTTGTTCAATTCTTCGATTTTTAAAATTTTCGGTTTTTCGATTTCTCGATTTTTCGATTTAGATTTTACCGATATTTTGAAATTTTTCAATTATTCGATATTTTAATTTTTCTTCGATTGTTGAAACTTTTTGAGATTTCATTTTTGGCATTTTTTAATATTTCATTTTTTCGATTTCTCAATTTTTCGATATTTCAGTTATGCGATTTTTCATTTTTTTTCTTCAATTTTTCGGTTTTTCAATTTCTCGATTTTCAATCTTTTGCCATTTTTTCATTTTTCGATTCCTCAGTTTTTCGACGTTTAATTTTTCGATTTTTACATTTAATTTTTCAATTTTTGAACTTTTCTAAATTTTCGACTTCTCGATTTCTCGATTTTTCAATTTTTCGTTTGTTCAAACTTCCAATTTTTCAAATTTTTGGTTTTTGATTTCTCGATTTTTCAATTTCCGATTTCTCAATTTTTCGATATTTCAGTGTTGTGATTTTTCAGTTGTTTTTTTTATTCTTCAATTTTTCCATTTTGTAATTTTTCGATTTTCGTCTTATATTAGCAGGTACTAGCCCCACCCACCCATCCTCTCTTTTCTTATAGGGTATCTCATTTGCCTTAAATTAGTTTTATCTTAGCAACTACTGATGACTAACTTTTACAAAAAATTATCAAAATTTGGAAACCTTAGACAGTATGTTCAAAATTGCTGCCTTGTGCATCTAAGTAAGCTCGTAATGTTTCCAAATTTTGATAATTGATAAAACTGATTATGGCAAATGACATACCCTCTAAGAAAAGAGAGGGTGGGCGGGCGGGCGGGGGTAGTATCTCCTAAGATATCACTGATTTTGGCAGATGAGATACTCTGTAAGAAACGAGAGGGTGGGTGGGCGGGCCTAGTACCTGCTAAGACAAGACTGATTTTGGCAAATGAGATATTTTTAAGAAAATAGAGGGCGTGTGGGCGGGGTTAGTATTTCCCAAAAGAAGATCGATTTTGGCAAATGACATACTGTTTAAGAAAAGAGAGGGCGGGTAGGTGGGGCTAGTATCTGTTAAGACTAATTTTGGCAGATTTTCCCAGACTCATCGCTTGATTGTTAAGAGCTTAGCGTAGAGTTAATCCGCCATTTTCCAGACACCCGGTATAGTATCATAAAGCCGTGCATTGTCTAGCCAATGGCAACGTTAGGTTCGTTGTTCATGCGATGACCACGGGCTTTTTTTACTCCATATGTTTGGCGATTTCAGAAGAAACTGTTCTTTTGTTCTATTCTTCATGTCCTTTCGAACATTGGTTGTATAGACTTAAATTGTAAACGGTCAGATGTGTCAAAAATTGCAGCTGAAGTAGCAGATAATACGGTAATCCTTGATCCACAATTGATATTTTATGAACGAGCGAAGTGAGCTCTGACTATTATTTGTTGTTGGTTTGACAAATAATTTCCTTCATAGAGTTCAATTCTAAGAAGCTCAGAGATTGCAACTGTCAGTCATACATAACATATGAAAAAAGAGTGTATTGTTTTTCTATTTATTGTTAAAAAATAATGTTGGCAGCACTTGCGCGTTCCTCGTTCGATTTGACAGTCACGGTCAAATGACTGTCAAATAAAGTGTCAAATAGCTGCAATACCCACATCATTATTTAAAAAAAAATTTCATAACCTACCAGACAACTTTTTTTTCTAATTATGTGATGTGGAAATTTACGACATATTTAAGGCGAGCGCAGCGAGCTGTATCCGCATTTTTCCTGAAAATTTATTTTTCTCCTGTGGTGTATTCACATTTTTGCGGCGAGCGCAGCGAGCTCTATCAGTACTTTTCCAGATTGTATATTTTCCTTCTATTGTATATTTTGTACAAATAATTTATTTTCTTAGTAGACCCAAGTTCCATCTCAGATTGCAACTGTCAAACGTACGTATACCGCGTGTTCAGAAATGACCAACTCTGTTGGCAATCCTGGATTTTTAGTTGAAATTGGTATCATATTATTTTCTATAATTTCCGATTGTCAGCTATCAAGATTGACAGTTTGTTGGCAATTTTAATTTGGAAAATTATCAAAAACAGAACCTAAATTTATCGTATGTCAGGATTAACATATCTGGCAGACATTATTTATGCCAACATAAACGAAAGAAAAGTTCATATTTAAAAAAAAAAATAATATTTTTTAAAAAGTACTGCTCTCAGACTCAAGTCATTTCTGATCACGCGGTAGCAACTGTCAAACTTAACATATAATATTTTTTATAATGAAACCTGAACGTGCTCGCTGCGCTCGCATTCTAAAAGTTATTTTTTTTTAGTTTATTTCGACCAATATTTAAAAAAGTGTCTTTAAATCTCTAGATTTTTGAAAAATAGGCCTTGGAATACGAATACAGAGAACACGTTCAGGTCTCGACAACTTTAGTAATCGGATTGTTTTTTTTTATTTACATTTTTGTAGACGATAAATACATTTTTATTGTAATCGAGTCCATCAGCCGACTCTAGAGGGTATGTTATTTGGCAATATCAGTCTTAACTTGACAAGTATTAGCCCCGCCCACCCACCCTTTATTTTCTAAGAGGGTATGCTATCTGGTAATATCAGTCTTATCTTGGCAAGTACTACTTTTACGTTTTCTCGACTTTTTATGACCCCTAGAGTACATTACCCTCTGTCGATCTGTCTGTCAGTCTATCGTTTGTTCGGATTTTCTTGTTAATCATTCGGCTTCTCAGCGACAACAGTGATTTATTTCATCCAAGTTGTCTAGGCTTTATTGAAATAATAAATTTTCACTCCCCAAATTGTTTGAAATAATAAATCTCTTATTACTTAAAAAAAAATATTTAGAATGCGAGCGCAGCGAGCTGGTTTTAGTATCCACAAACATTTTCCCCTTTTTTAGACACTAAGAAGTTCTCTCATTCACAATAATTTACCTTTCGAAAGATAGCGACGAACAATTTTGAATAACTTCTAGATGTGCTCGCTGCACTCGCATTCTAAATGTTTCTTTTTTTAGTTAATTTAGTATAATAAAAATATTGACGAACGAACGGCTACTTAGATTTTAATATGATAGTTCTGGAGATCTCCCTTTGTAAGTTATTTAATTAAAAAAAAATCCAAAAAGCGAGCACAGCGAGCACGTTCAGGGTGTTTCAGCTCCACAGACACTAGTGATCACCAACCATCTTTAAACTCACATTTTTAAATAATAGCAAAATTTTGCTTTTTAATTTAGTTTTTCAGGGACACCAATAGAAATTTTTTAGAGAAAAAAATCTTTTATTGATGATTTAGCTTCTCAGGGACACTGACCAATTTTAAGTTGTTAAAATAAATAATGATTAATTTTTGATAAAAATTACCAATTTACCACCAAAGAATTCTAGTTCTGTCCACAAAGCGGTACTCGTTCGATTTAGCAGATATTAGAAGCAAGAAGGGTCAAAGTCAACTTGCTCACCGTACCCCGTTTTCTCATGGCGCGTACTTAAAAAATTTGCAAATTCCGTCGTCAGCTGCCGCCCCATTTGCATAAAATCTCGCTCGGCTACCCGTCCTGGGCCGACCCTGGCGCACCAATCCCCGCGTTAATCAGCCGCATTATTCCTCGACCTTTTGAGCCACCGTGTATACTTGCCACGCTCGTTAACTCCGCATAAAAGACTCTTAGTGAATTTTTTGCGGCCGCCGATCGAGCCAAATTGGAAGAAGAATGTAATTTCGCGTAATGAAAATAATAAAATAAGGCGAAAAAACAGCGGCGGATACGTGACGTATTTAGAAAGTAGCTTAGTCATATTGTTTACTTTCATAGGCTGCGCGAATTTTTTCTCGTAATTTGGCGCTCGAACCTCCACTTTAATAAATACTCGGTGTTTGTTTAATTTAGGAGCCGATGGATAATATTTAAATTGGATTTTTTGTGCGGCCGTATATGGAAGAACGAACTGTGACTGCGCGAAGATCCCAATCGGACGCGGACTGTGAAAAAATGTTGCGGCTGCTGTTTTAAATTAATTTTTGAATGGTGTTTGCCCGACTCTGCTTATCATAATAATTGGATTTCGAGTTTCGACACTCGATTTTTTGTTATTCAAATCTGGGTTTTTGAATTATTTTCGTGCACTTGGAATTTATGTGGATTTTTACCTGTGGGCTCTGATATATTAGATTTTATTACGTCTGAATGGGATTTCTCCCCGCTCTACCGTGTAATGTAGGTATTATGCCGTGCGACACCATTTAAATAACGACCGAATACAAAGGGTTGCTTGCGCTCGCTGAATACGTGGGGATTTCTTTAGGCCTATCTCATAAAGAGCATTTATGGCTTTCAGATCCATGGGAATTAGAATATGACGGCGATTTACTTTACTTTTCTTGTATACCAGAACATTCTCGGCCGCACTTTTCGTAGACCGTCCCGGATCCCGCCTCCGCACCGTCCGTCCGTGTCGTTTTCTCCGCGACCTCGCCGCCAACTTTCCCCGTTTTCTAAGTCCCATCAAATTACACGTTGCGTATCCCAACAATGGGTATCATCCCATTCCGGTACGAAGAAAGTGGGCGACGCACGTCATCATTAAATATAGACCGACCCGCGACCAGACTTGTAATTTCGCACCAAATGTTTTCGATCGGATTCAGGTTTGGTCGGCTGCGGTGACACCGTGATGATACAGTTCCGTTGGCCGGACGGACACTTTCTCATGGAACGGAGGCCGCGGCGTTAGAGAAAATGCCGTTCGAAGGCTGCAATTTCATCGCAAAGTGCTAGTTTCGTCTTTCCGACTATTATGTTCGAGAGGTCGAGGAGGCTTAATAGATTGGGAAATTATTCGCTTGGCGGCACGAACTTTCCGAGAATTAGGAAGGTAATGGTTTGTGCTGGACGGTTCACTTGGTGTGTGCAAGAATAGGCGGCCGAGGATTATTAAAGCGGGTTTTTGTTTACATTAGTTTACAAGGAGTTGCTTTCGCGGTTCAGGGGAGCGGATTCGAGCCAAAATTTACATTAGTTTGCGATATGTGGAACGGTGCTTGTTTGGAACAGCGCTCTGACATAATAGTCAATTTAGCAAAGAAAATTTTCAAAATCTCTCCTTTTACTTTTTGAATTTTATTAACGTTCGGTTAAATGTTGTAATTTCATGTCCAAAACGTTCTTTCCTCGTTTTGGTATACTCCGGGGATCCAAGTTGGGACCACTACTTTTCGTAATATTTATTAATGACCTTGTCTTGGCAGAAATTGCTCTTCGCGGACAATGTAAAACTTTTTTTTGATATAAAATGCTTAAGCACATTAGGGCAGTTGGGACCCCCGAGAAGGTTTCATATTCTTAAAAAAAAGACATTTGGGACCCCGAGAAGGTTTTACATTTTTAAAAAAGACAGTTGGGACCCCCGAGAAGGTTTCATATTCTTTAAAAAGACATTTGGCGCCCCCGTGAAGTTTTTTTTTATTTTTTAAAAAGACAGTTGGGACTCCCGAGACGGTTTTACATTCTTAAAAACAAGACTTTTGGGGCCCCTGAGAAGGTTTCATATTCTAAAATAAAGACAGTTGGGACTCCCGAGAAGGTTTTACATTCTTAAAAACAATACTTTTGGAGCTCCCGAGAAGGTTTTTTGTTAAAAAAGTAAGACAGTTGGGTCTCCCGAGGAGGTTTCATATTCTTAAAAAGGATATTTGGCGGCCCCGAGAAGGTTTTACATTTTTAAAGAAGACATTTGGACCCCCGAGAAGGTTTTACATTCTTAAAATCAAGACTTGGGGACCCTGAGAAGGTTTCATATTCTAAAATAAAGGCAGTTGGGACTCCAAGAACGTTTTACGATCTTAAAAACATTAGGGGGCCTCGAGATGGTTTCACATTAAAAAAAAGACAGTTCAGACCCCCCGAGAAGGTTTTACATTTTAAAAAACAAGACTTTTGGGGCCCCTGAGAAGGTTTCATATTCTAAAATAAAAACAGTTGGGACCCCGAGAAGGTTTTATATTCTTAAAAAAGACATTTGGCGCTCCCGAGAAGGTTTCACATTCTTAAAAACAAGACTTGGGGCCGCTAAGAAGGTTTCATATTTTAAAATAAAGACAGTTGGGACCCCTGAGAAGGTTTCACATTCTTAAGCTGTTTTTTTGATGTGAAAGTACCTTGAGAAATACTGATGTTTTAATTTTGAAAGAAATAAAAAAAAAATCCAAAGGATCGAAGGTGTTTTTATTAAAAAAAAAAAATGTTTAAAAATCGTAGCAATTACACGTGTTTTGTTTTTGAAAAAATATGAAAGAAATATGATGACTCCTGGTATTCAAATTTTGAACGAAAGTTTTAAAAAAATCCAGGAAACCCCTAATGTTTTAATTTTGAAAAATTTCGAAAAAATCTTGAGGGCCACTAGCGTCTTCTTTTTTCTTTAACAGTGTAAAAGAATCTGGGGGATGTTGATTTAATTTAGAGAAAAATTTGGTAAAAAATGATGGACTCTTAGTGTAAAAAAAGTTTCAAAATTTAAAAAAATCCTCAAAATCTGTTTTGACTTTAAAAAATTTCGAAAAAATTCTTCCGGGTTCCTAGTGTCCTTTTTTTTTTCTTTTTGTGAAAGTATTTTTCGGATTACTGGTGTTTTAATTTCGAAAGAAATTTTAAAAAACTGTTGAGGACTTTGGTGTTTTGTTTAAAAAAAAAATATGAAAGAATCCTGGAGACCGCTAATGTTTTAATTTTGAAAGAAATTAAAAAAAATTCTAAAGGACCGAAGGTGTTTTTATAAAAAAAAAAATGTTGAATCCTAGCAATTACACGTGTTTTGTTTTTGAAAAAATATGAAAGAAATATTATGGCTCCTGGTATTCAAATTTTGAACGAAATTTTTAAAAAATTCAGGAAACTCCCGATGTTTTGATTTTGAAAAATTTCGAAACAGTCTTGGGGGCCACTAACATCTTCTTTTTTTTTAACAGTGTAAAAGAATCTGGGGGATGTTGATAATTTAATTTAGAGAAAAATTTGGAAAAAAATGATGGACTCTTAGTGTAAAAAAAGTTTCAAAATTTAAAAAAATCCTCGAAATCTGTTTTGACTTTCAAAAATTTCGAAAAAATTCTTCGGGGTTCCTAGTGTCTTTTTTTTTTTGTTTTTGTGAAAGTATTTTTCGGATTACTGGTGTTTTAATTTCGAAAGAAATTTTAAAAAACTGTTGAGGACTTTTGGTGTTTTGTTTTAAAAAAAAATATGAAAGAATCCTGGAGACCGCTAATGTTTTAGTTTTGAAAGAAATTAAAAAAATCTAAAGGACCAAAGGTGTTTTTATAAAAAAAAAAGTTGAATCGTAGCAATTACACGTGTTTTGTTTTTGAAAAAATATGAAAGAAATATTATGGCTCCTGGTATTCAAATTTTGAACGAAATTTTTAAAAAATTCAGGAAACTCCCGATGTTTTGATTTTGAAAAATTTCGAAACAGTCTTGGGGGCCACTAACATTTTCTTTTTTTTTAACAGTGTAAAAGAATCTGGGGGATGTTGATGATTTAATTTAGAGAAAAATTTGGAAAAAAATGATGACTCTTAGTGTAAAAAAAGTTTCAAAATTAAAAAAAATCCTCGAAATCTGTTTTGACTTTAAAAAATTTCGAAAAAATTCTTCGGGGTTCCTAGTGTCCTTTTTTTTTTTCTTTTTGTGAAAGTATTTTTCGGATTACTGGTGTTTTAATTTCGAAAGAAATTTTAAAAAACTGTTGAGGACTTTTGGTGTTTTGTTTAAAAAAAAAATATGAAAGAATCCTGGAGGCCGCTAATGTTTTAATTTTGAAAGAAATTAAAAAAAATCTAAAGGACCAAAGGTGTTTTTATAAAAAAAAAATGTTGAATCGTAGCAATTACACGTGTTTTGTTTTTGAAAAAATATGAAAGAAATATTATGGCTCCTGGTATTCAAATTTTGAACGAAATTTTTAAAAAATTCAGGAAACTCATGATGTTTTGATTTTGAAAAATTTCGAAACAGTCTTGGGGGCCACTAACATCTTCTTTTTTTTAACAGTGTAAAAGAATCTGGGGGATGTTGATGATTTAATTTAGAGAAAAATTTGGAAAAAAATGATGGAGTCTTAGTGTAAAAAAAGTTTCAAAATTTAAAAAAATCCTCGAAATCTGTTTTGACTTTCAAAAATTTCGAAAAAATTCTTCGGGGTTCCTAGTGTCTTTTTTTTTCTTTTTGTGAAAGTATTTTTCGGATTACTGGTGTTTTAATTTCGAAAGAAATTTTAAAAAACTGTTGAGGACTTTTGGTGTTTTGTTTAAAAAAAAAATATGAAAGAATCCTGGAGACCGCTAATGTTTTAATTTTGAAAGAAATTAAAAAAAATCCAAAGGACCGAAGGTGTTTTTATAAAAAAAAAATGTTGAATCGTAGCAATTACACGTGTTTTGTTTTTGAAAAAATATGAAAGAAATATTATGGCTCCTGGTATTCAAATTTTGAACGAAATTTTTAAAAAATTCAGGAAACTCCCGATGTTTTGATTTTGAAAAATTTCGAAACAGTCTTGGGGGCCACTAACAT
Source organism: Zophobas morio (assembly GCF_036711695.1). Taxonomy (NCBI): domain Eukaryota; kingdom Metazoa; phylum Arthropoda; class Insecta; order Coleoptera; family Tenebrionidae; genus Zophobas; species Zophobas morio. Next base: position 1,074,955 of record NW_026972108.1, read on the forward strand.
CTTCTTTTTTTTAACAGTGTAAAAGAATCTGGGGGATGTTGATGATTTAATTTAGAGAAAAATTTGGAAAAAAATGATGGACTCTTAGTGTAAAAAAAGTTTCAAAATTAAAACAAATCCTCGAAATCTGTTTTGACTTTAAAAAATTTCGAAAAAATTCTTCCGGGTTCCTAGTGTCCTTTTTTTTTCTTTTTGTGAAAGTATTTTTCGGATTACTGGTGTTTTAATTTCGAAAGAAATTTTAAAAAACTGTTGAGGACTTTTGGTGTTTTGTTTAAAAAAAAATATATGAAAGAAACCTGGAGAGCGCTAATGTTTTAATTTTGAAAGAAATTAAAAAAAATCTAAAGGACCAAAGGTGTTTTTATAAAAAAAAAATATTGAGTCCTAGCAATTACACGTGTTTTGTTTTTGAAAAAATATGAAAGAAATATTATGGCTCCTGGTATTCAAATTTTGAACGAAATTTTTAAAAAATTCAGGAAACTCCCGATGTTTTGATTTTGAAAAATTTCGAAACAGTCTTGGGGGCCACTAACATCTTCTTTTTTTTAACAGTGTAAAAGAATCTGGGGGATGTTGATGATTTAATTTAGAGAAAAATTTGGAAAAAAATGATGGACTCTTAGTGTAAAAAAAGTTTCAAAATTAAAACAAATCCTCGAAATCTGTTTTGACTTTAAAAAATTTCGAAAAAATTCTTCCGGGTTCCTAGTGTCCTTTTTTTTTCTTTTTGTGAAAGTATTTTTCGGATTACTGGTGTTTTAATTTCGAAAGAAATTTTAAAAAACTGTTGAGGACTTTTGGTGTTTTGTTTAAAAAAAAATATATGAAAGAAACCTGGAGAGCGCTAATGTTTTAATTTTGAAAGAAATTAAAAAAAATCTAAAGGACCAAAGGTGTTTTTATAAAAAAAAAATATTGAGTCCTAGCAATTACACGTGTTTTGTTTTTGAAAAAATATGAAAGAAATATTATGGCTCCTGGTATTCAAATTTTGAACGAAATTTTTAAAAAATTCAGGAAACCCCCGATGTTTTGATTTTGAAAAATTTCGAAACAGTCTTGGGGGCCACTAACATCTTCTTTTTTTTAACAGTGTAAAAGAATCTGGGGGATGTTGATGATTTAATTTAGAGAAAAATTTGGAAAAAAATGGTGGACTTTTAGTGTAAAAAAAGTTTCAAAATTTAAAAAAATCCTCGAAATCTGTTTTGACTTTAAAAAATTTCGAAAAAATTCTTCCGGGTTCCTAGTGTCCTTTTTTTTTTCTTTTTGTGAAAGTATTTTTCGGATTACTGGTGTTTTAATTTCGAAAGAAATTTTAAAAAACTGTTGAGAACTTTTGGTGTTTTGTTTTAAAAAAAAATATGAAAGAATCCTGGAGACCGCTAATGTTTTAATTTTGAAAGAAATTAAAAAAAATCCAAAGGACCGAAGGTGTTTTTATAAAAAAAAATGTTGAATCGTAGCAATTACACGTGTTTTGTTTTTGAAAAAATATGAAAGAAATATGATGGCTCCTGGTCTTCAAATTTTGAACGAAATTTTTAAAAAATTCAGGAAACCCCCGATGTTTTGATTTTGAAAAATTTCGAAACAGTCTTGGGGGCCACTAACATCTTCTTTTTTTTAACAGTGTAAAAGAATCTGGGGGATGTTGATGATTTAATTTAGAGAAAAATTTGGAAAAAAATGATGGACTCTTAGTGTAAAAAAAGTTTCAAAATTTAAAAAAATCTTCGAAATCTGTTTTGACTTGAAAAAATTTCGAAAAAATTCTTCGGGGTTCCTAGTGTCCTTTTTTTTTCTTTTTGTGAAAGTATTTTTCTGATTACTGGTGTTTTAATTTCGAAAGAAATTTTAAAAAACTGTTGAGGACTTTTGGTGTTTTGTTTTAAAAAAAAATATGAAAGAATCCTGGAGACCGCTGTTTTAATTTTGAAAGAAATTAAAAAAAATCTAAAGGACCAAAGGTGTTTTTATAAAAAAAAATGTTGAATCGTAGCAATTACACGTGTTTTGTTTTTGAAAAAATATGAAAAATATGATGGCTCCTGGTATTCAAATTTTGAACGAATTTTTAAAAAATTCAGGAAACTCCCGATGTTTTGATTTTGAAAAATTTCGAAACAGTCTTGGGGGCCACTAACATCTTCTTTTTTTTAACAGTGTAAAAGAATCTGGGGGATGTTGATGATTTAATTTAGAGAAAAATTTGGAAAAAAATGATGGACTCTTAGTGTAAAAAAAGTTTCAAAATTAAAACAAATCCTCGAAATCTGTTTTGACTTTAAAAAATTTCGAAAAAATTCTTCCGGGTTCCTAGTGTCCTTTTTTTTTCTTTTTGTGAAAGTATTTTTCGGATTACTGGTGTTTTAATTTCGAAAGAAATTTTAAAAAACTGTTGAGGACTTTTGGTGTTTTGTTTAAAAAAAAATATATGAAAGAAACCTGGAGAGCGCTAATGTTTTAATTTTGAAAGAAATTAAAAAAAATCTAAAGGACCAAAGGTGTTTTTATAAAAAAAAAATATTGAGTCCTAGCAATTACACGTGTTTTGTTTTTGAAAAAATATGAAAGAAATATTATGGCTCCTGGTATTCAAATTTTGAACGAAATTTTTAAAAAATTCAGGAAACCCCCGATGTTTTGATTTTGAAAAATTTCGAAACAGTCTTGGGGGCCACTAACATCTTCTTTTTTTTAACAGTGTAAAAGAATCTGGGGGATGTTGATGATTTAATTTAGAGAAAAATTTGGAAAAAAATGGTGGACTTTTAGTGTAAAAAAAGTTTCAAAATTTAAAAAAATCCTCGAAATCTGTTTTGACTTTAAAAAATTTCGAAAAAATTCTTCCGGGTTCCTAGTGTCCTTTTTTTTTTCTTTTTGTGAAAGTATTTTTCGGATTACTGGTGTTTTAATTTCGAAAGAAATTTTAAAAAACTGTTGAGAACTTTTGGTGTTTTGTTTTAAAAAAAAATATGAAAGAATCCTGGAGACCGCTAATGTTTTAATTTTGAAAGAAATTAAAAAAAATCCAAAGGACCGAAGGTGTTTTTATAAAAAAAAATGTTGAATCGTAGCAATTACACGTGTTTTGTTTTTGAAAAAATATGAAAGAAATATGATGGCTCCTGGTCTTCAAATTTTGAACGAAATTTTTAAAAAATTCAGGAAACCCCCGATGTTTTGATTTTGAAAAATTTCGAAACAGTCTTGGGGGCCACTAACATCTTCTTTTTTTTAACAGTGTAAAAGAATCTGGGGGATGTTGATGATTTAATTTAGAGAAAAATTTGGAAAAAAATGATGGACTCTTAGTGTAAAAAAAGTTTCAAAATTTAAAAAAATCTTCGAAATCTGTTTTGACTTGAAAAAATTTCGAAAAAATTCTTCGGGGTTCCTAGTGTCCTTTTTTTTTCTTTTTGTGAAAGTATTTTTCTGATTACTGGTGTTTTAATTTCGAAAGAAATTTTAAAAAACTGTTGAGGACTTTTGGTGTTTTGTTTTAAAAAAAAATATGAAAGAATCCTGGAGACCGCTGTTTTAATTTTGAAAGAAATTAAAAAAAATCTAAAGGACCAAAGGTGTTTTTATAAAAAAAAATGTTGAATCGTAGCAATTACACGTGTTTTGTTTTTGAAAAAATATGAAAAATATGATGGCTCCTGGTATTCAAATTTTGAACGAATTTTTAAAAAATTCAGGAAACTCCCGATGTTTTGATTTTGAAAAATTTCGAAACAGTCTTGGGGGCCACTAACGTCTTCTTTTTTTTTTACAGTGCAAAATAATCTGGGGGAACCTTGGTGATTTAATTTAGAGAAAAATATGGAAAAAAATTATGGGCTCTTGGTGTAAAAAAAGTTTCAAAATCGTGGGGACTACAGGTGTTTTGTTTTTGATAAAAATCGAGGCTTCTGGTATTGAACTTTTGAACTGAAATTATTGATGTGTTGATTTTGAAAATTGTGGAAAAAATCTTGCAGGCCAATAATGTCTTTTTTCAAAAGTGTAAACGTATCTTGGGGCTCTTAGTGATTTAATTTAGAAAAAAATTTGGAAAAAAATGATGGGCCCCTAGTGTGTTTTCTTTAAATGTGAAAGAATATTGAGATTACTGATGTTTTAAGTTTGAAACAAATTTCAAAAAAATCAAGACGACCCAAAGTGTTTTTATAAAAAAATCGTGCGGACAGATGTTTTGTTTTTGAAAAATAATATGAAAAAAATATCTACTATCCCCCCCCAATGGTTCATATTCTAAAAAAAAAACACCACACTTTTAGGACTATATTGTTGTGCACCAATTAAATCAAATAAACATAGAATTTTTTGAAATGACGTCATCGAATTGTTGATGGGGATGATTAGCAAAATTTTGGTTACCTAATATTAATACAAAATTTCAACAACAATCGGCCCAGCAGTTTCGGAGATTGCGTGTCTAATAAAAACTTCTGTTTTCTACAAAAGATGCCCAAAATGTTCTCCAGAAATCCGGTGACCTGACAGGCCACTCAATAATAGTACCCCTCTTGAAATATTTAACCGTTTGCATACATTCTAGCGACCTTTATAGTTAAAATTCTGGAAAAAATCAAAATATAAAAACGTAGACGTGCAGTTTTCGAATGTTTCAAAACGTTTCTATTAAAAAATTACGTATTTGTCGAAGTTATTCAACATTCTGCTGACAACAAACAATTTGCTTCTGTGTTCGGTTGCGAAAATCGCGAATGAAATTGACTGTTCTGGCCGTAAATGTTGTTTAATGCATTCCAGATGTCGCCACACGTCTTCGCACTTACCGTCTTGGGTCGAGAAAGTACCGGAAAAAAGCCGTCAATCGGCAAATTTGCGTAGCGCTCGTTACGTAAACCCATTTTAGCGCAATACCTGCACCATGTGCATACTGTAATTCCATTCACAAGGAGTAATGGTAGTATTCCGAACGTAGAAAGCGGATAATAGTAAAATAGTAGGTCATTTTTATCACGACCGCTGTTACAAAACAGGTTTACTTCTTGCGCTCTCACAGTGAAATTCGTCCCATGCATACATAAAACGTGAAAAAACTCGCTTACGCACTTCCACCCGAATTCCATCGGCATGACGAAGTCGAATTTTCGAACGCACCGTGTATACGGAGGCGGACCGTTAGCTTTTAGCCGTACGTGTCCGCGCATATTTTTCCAGTGTTGGCAGAATTTATGGGAGTGTTAAAAGTCTTTTCGACTTTTTTCGAGCCGATATCAAAAATCCGTGACGGAGATGAAATTTACGACGCGAGGACTAATTGAGTTTCTCTATTAGGAACGAGGCAGGGAAGTACCGGACGGGTGTATAAAATTTCGAATAGCGATCACGTTTTGCACTTAAATAAAACGTTTTATGGCCCGTCTAATGAGAGTTTATACCTCCGGTAATGATATCGGTAAAGACGAGGCCTAATCGCGCCACCATGTGAAAACGCAGTGCAAATACGCACTGTAAATAATACATTATTACCGGTACTGCTCGGACGCCATTACCGCGACTGCTGCACCGAATGAGCAGCTCCTAAAGCAAAACTTACGCCCCACAAAAAACTCCCGTGTTTCTCTGCCTCCGGAATGTTCCGTCTTCCGATCAAGATCCAGCCGAATTGGTATAATTAATGCAAAATAGCTCGAAACTTTTTCCGTTCGTAATGATAGCAGCTAGACCTTTATTTTTCGTTAATGACACGAAACGAGCTGCCTTATACGAATCGTGTGCCATTTCTGGTCCCGACATAAGATCAAAGCTAATTGCATAATTTGAGCACGCTAGCATGTGAGTTCATCATGCAAGCCGTCTAATAACCTTGTCATTCCGTAATTAGCGAATAATGGGAAAAGAAAAAATGATACGGTTACGTCGACTAATTGAGGAAAGAGGAGTCGGCAGGGGCCCGAGAGAAAGACGGGACAAGCTTGGCATCACCCGGAAACCGGGAGCCTGCTACATCGAAAAGTTCGGAATTAAATAAATAAATGAATAAATTGATCCCCTAGCCTCCCCTAACTATGGCTTTGTCTAGGGGTTATGAAATATCGAGAAAAAATGGAAGTACCAAATTGCCCGATGGATTCCGTTACTGTACGTCTTTAGGTTATCCTCGATAAGAAAAACAACTTCGAAGTGTTTATGTTTATACATCGGAAGAATGTCATGTAGAAATTAGTTTGATTTGAATGAATTCGTACCCTCAAAACAGAGGATCAAAACTATTAAGTAGTAAGGTAGAATTGACAAACTGTTCTAAATATTATTATTATAATTCTTTTTTTTTTTTTGTTTCTTCATTTACATATTCGATTTGCATTTTTTCTAGTTTTCAAGTTTAATTTTTTCAATTTTTCAACTTTTCAGTTCAATTTCTAGATTTTGCATTTTTTCGATTTGAGTTTCTCAAGTTTTCAATTTTTAATTTTTCAATGTACAATTTCGTTTCAGTTTTTTGTTTTCTTCATTTTTACGATTTTTCAGTGTTCCCATTTTATAATTTTTCGTTTTTTCAATTTTTCGGTTTGCAATTTTTTAAGTTTTTTTTTCTTTCTTCAATCTTCCTATATGTAACTCATGAAATTTTTAGATTTTGCAGTTTTTCGATTTGAAGTTTTACGAGTTTTCAATTTTTAGATTTTTCAGTTTTTATTCGACGTGAGTTACAGTAGGATTATAATATCTCTTGTTTTTTGCGCCAAAAAATTTTTGAACGAGAACTATGTATATAAAAACAGAAAATAAAGATTAAGCCCCACCCACCCGCCCCGATCTCAATTGTGATGAGTTTTTCATCCCTAATCAAACCGAAGGGCGGAGTTTAATTGTGACATTCATATTTCTCTAAAAAATTATACCCTTTTAAAAACATATTTCGTATGATAATTTCTTGTAGAGAAATGGAGATTTTGCAACTAAACTCCGCCCTTCAGCGCACGATGAATAAAGCATTCATCACAATTGAGAAGGGGTGGGTGGGCGGGGCTTATGTTTTGTCCACTTTATCTTAATTTACGAAGTCTTCTTTTCCCAACAAGAAACTGAAAACATGTTTAACTATCCTGTTGTTGAAAGAAAACTATATATTAAAAAAAAAACAAAAAAACAAAAATTGAGCCCCACCCACCCGCCTAATCTCAGTTGTGATGAGTTTTTCATTTCTAATCAGGCCAAAGGGCGGAGTTTAATTGCAAAATCCTCATTTTTCTACAATAAATTATCATATGAATTATGTTTTTACATCAGTATTTCTCTAAAAAATTGTACCCTTGTAAAAACATATTTCATGTGGCAATTTCTTGCAGAGAAATGAGGATTTTGCAGACTAAATTCCGCCCTTCAGCACACGATAATAAATACAATATTCATTACAATTGAGAAGGGGTGGGTGGGCGGGGCTAATATTTTGTCCATTTCCTCTTAACATACGAAGCCTTCTTTTCCCAACAAGAAACTGAAAACATGTTTAACCATCTTGTTGTTGAAAAAAAACTATATATTAAAAAAAAACAAAAATTTAGCCCCACCCACCCACCCCAATCTCAATTGTGATGAGTTTTTCATTCGTAATCAGATCAAAGGGCGGAGTTTAATTGCAAAATCCTCATTTCTCTACAACAAATCGTTATATGAATTGTCTTTACGTCAGTATTTCTCTAAAAATTCTACCCTTTTAAAAACATATTTCATGTGGCAATTTCTTACAGAGAAATGCGGATTTTGCAGACTAAATTCCGCCTTTCAGCTCATGATGAATAAAACATTCATTACAATTGAGAAGGGGTGGGTGGGCGGGGTTTATATTTTGTCCATTTTATATTAATATACGAAGTGTTCTTTTCCCAATATAAAACTGAAAACATGTTTAACTATCCTGTTGTTGAAAGAAAACTATATATAAAAAAAAACGAAAATTAAGCCCCACCCACCCGCCCCAATCTCAATTGTGATGAGTTTTTCATTCCTAATCAGACCAAAGGGCGGAGTTTAATTGCAAAATCCTCATTTCTCTACAATAAGTCATCATATGAATTATGTTTTACGTCAGTATTTCTCTAAAAAATTCTACCCTTTTAAAAACATATTTCATGTGGCAATTTCTTACAGAGAAATGAGGATTTTGCAGACTAAATTCCGCCTTTCAGCTCATGATGAATAAAACATTCATCACAATTGAGAAGGGGTGGGTGGGCGGGGCTTATATTTTAAATATAAAACTGAAAACATGTTTAACTATCCTGTTGAAAGAAAACTATATATAAAAAAAAAACAAAAATTAAGCCCCACCCACCCGCCCCAATCTCAATTGTGATGAGTTTTTCATTCGTAATCAGGCCAAAGGGCGGAGTTTAATTGCAAACTCCTCATTTCTGTACAATAAATCATCATATGAATTATGTCTTTAAGTTAGTATTTCTCTAAAAATTCTACCCTTTTAAAAACATATTTCATGTGGCAATTTCTTACAGAGAAATGAGGATTTTGCAGACTAAATTCCCCCTTTCAGCTCATGATGAATAAAACATTCATCACAATTGAGACGGGGTGGGTGGGCGGGGCTTATATTTTAAATATAAAACTGAAAACATGTTTAACTATCCTGTTGAAAGAAAACTATATATATAAAAAAAAAACAAAAATTAAGCCCCACCCACCCGCCCCAATCTCAATTGTGATGAGTTTTTCATTCGTAATCAGGCCAAAGGGCGGAGTTTAATTGCAAAATCCTCATTTCTCTACAATAAATCATCATATGAATTATGTCTTTAAGTTAGTATTTCTCTAAAAATTCTACCCTTTTAAAAACATATTTCATGTGGCAATTTCTTACAGAGAAATGAGGATTTTGCAGACCAAATTCCGCCTTTCAGCTCATGATGAATAAAACATTCATCACAATTGAGAAGGGGTGGGTGGGCGGGGCTTATATTTTAAATATAAAACTGAAAACATGTTTAACTATCCTGTTGAAAGAAAACTATATATAAAAAAAAACAAAAACAAAAATTAAGCCCCACCCACCCGCCCCAATCTCAATTGTGATGAGTTTTTCATTCGTAATCAGGCTAAAGGGCGGAGTTTAATTGCAAAATCCTCATTTCTCTACAATAAATCATTATATAAATTATGTCTTTAAGTTAGTATTTCTCTAAAAATTCTACCCTTTTAAAAACATATTTCATGTGGCAATTTCTTACAGAGAAATGAGGATTTTGCAGACCAAATTCCGCCTTTCCGCTCATGATGAATAAAACATTCATCACAATTGAGAAGGGGTGGGTGGGCGGGGCTTATATTTTAAATATAAAACTGAAAACATGTTTAACTATCCTGTTGAAAGAAAACTATATATAAAAAAAAAACAAAAACAAAAATTAAGCCCCACCCACCCGCCCCAATCTCAATTGTGATGAGTTTTTCATTCGTAATCAGGCCAAAGGGCGGAGTTTAATTGCAAAATCCTCATTTCTCTACAATAAATCATCATATGAATTATGTCTTTAAGTTAGTATTTCTCTAAAAATTCTACCCTTTTTAAAAAAATATTTCATGTGGCAATTTCTTACAGAGAAATGAGGATTTTGCAAACTAAATTCCGCCTTTCAGCTCATGATGAATAAAACAGTCATCACAATTGAGAGGGGTGGGTGGGCGGGGCTTATATTTTGTCAAATTTATCTTAATATACGAAGTCTTCTTTTCCCAATAAAAAACTGAAAACATGTTTAACTATCCTGTTGAAATAAAACTATATATATATATAAAAAAAAAAAAACAAAAATTAAGCCCCACCCACCCGCCCCAATCTCAATTGTGATGAGTTTTTCATTCGTAATCAGGCCAAAGGGCGGAGTTTAATTGCAAAATCCTCATTTCTCTACAATAAATCATTATATGAATTATGTCTTTACGTCAGTATTTCTCTAAAAATTCTACCCTTTTAAAAACATATTTCATGTGGCAATTTCTTACAGAGAAATGAGGATTTTGCAGACTAAATTCCGCCTTTCAGCTCATGATGAATAAAACATTCATCACAATTGAGAAGGGGTGGGTGGGCGGGGCTTATATTTTAAATATAAAACTGAAAACATGTTTAACTATCCTGTTGAAAGAAAACTATATATAAAAAAAAAACAAATATTAAGCCCCACCCACCCGCCCCAATCTCAATTGTGATGAGTTTTTCATTCGTAATCAGGCCAAAGGGCGGAGTTTAATTGCAAAATCCTCATTTTTGTACAATAAATCATCATATGAATTATGTCTTTAAGTTAGTATTTCTCTAAAAATTCTACCCTTTTAAAAACATATTTCATGTGGCAATTTCTTACAGAGAAATGAGGATTTTGCAGACTAAATTCCGCCTTTCAGCTCATGATGAATAAAACATTCATTACAATTGAGAAGGGGTGGGTGGGCGGGGCTTATATTTTGTCCACTTTAACTTAATATACGAAGTTTTCTTTTTCCAACAAGAAACTGAAAACATGTTTAACTATACCGTTGTCGAAAGAAAACTATATATTAAACAAAAAAAAAAAACAAAAATTAAGCCCCACCCACCCACCCCAATCTCAATTGTGATGAGTTTTTCATTCCTAATCAGACCAAAGGGCGGAGTTTAATTGCAAAAACCTCATTTCTCTAAAAAATTCTACCCTTTTAAAAACATATTTCATGTGGCAATTTCTTACAGAGAAATGAGGATTTTGCAGACTAAATTCCGCCTTTCAGCTCATGATAAAAAAAAACATTCATCACAAATGAGAAGGGATGGGTGGGCGGGGCTTATATTTTGTCCACTTTAACTTAATATACGAAGTTTTCTTTTTCCAACAAGAAACTGAAAACATGTTTAACAATACCGTTGTCGAAAGAAAACTATATATTAAACAAAAAAAAAAAAAAAAATAAAAATTAAGCCCCACCCACCCACCCCAATCTCAATTGCGATGAGTTTTTCATTCCTACTCCGACCAAAGGGCGGAGTTTTATTGCAAAATCCTCATTTCTCTACAATAAATCATCATATGAATTATGTTTTTGCGTTAGTATTTCTCTAAAAAATTTTACCCTTTTAAAAACATATTTCAGGTGGCAATTTCTTACAGAGAAGTGAGGATTTTGCAGACTAAATTCCGCCTTTCAGCTCATGATGAATAAAATATTCATCACAATTGAGAAAGGGTGGGTGGGCGGGGCTTATATTTTGTCAAATTTATCTTAACATACGAAGTCTTCTTTTCCCAACAAGAAACCGACAACATGTTTAACTATCCTGTTGAAAGAAAAGTCTATATATTAAAAAAAAAACCAAGATAACGTCATTATACCGTGCAATTGTTTTTGCGAAGATTTGAACGTTAAGCGAAAAAACTGAAAGCGGATTTGTATACTACAAGTGTGTCCAAGTATTTTTGTATAATATTCGACTTTTTTTAAAATACAGTTCATTGAGATGACGTCATCAAATTGTTGGTGGGGAATAAACAGATTTATTTTTATTAACAACTTACCATGCTGACAACGACTTTAACATCTGCAAGATTTAAAAAGATTCAGTTTTGCAGTTCTTGATTTATTCAATAAAATAAATTGACTAATTTATTAATCCTATTTTGCACATTTTAGATAATATTTGTTCGGCAAAATTTTGATCTGACATCATTTTTTAACTACATGTGTAGCACTATTTTAGTTTATATAATTTAAAGCCCATTTACTATGTACAGTTTTGAAGTGACGTCAATACGTTATTGGTGGGGATGATTAGACAAATTTTGGTTAGCGTTTTATCATCTACATGACATTTCTAATATAAATACAAAATTTGACAACAATCGGTGCAGTACATTCAGATATTATCTGTCTATTAAAATCCATGAAGGCAGACTGACAGGCAGCCAGACGAACAGACAAACAGACGGACGGACGGGCGGAGTTTTGCTCAAATAGTAACACTTTTCAATGAAATTCGTCCTGAGCGAGAATCCATTTCTACGTCGCCGGTTTCAAAACCGATTTGAGCAAAACTTCGTCTTTTTATCACCGTAGCCGATAATAATCATAAATAATTCTATACGCTCAGATTCAATTAGATGCACCATTTTTGTAAGGAACACCTTACAGTGTCAAATTAAATTTATTTTCAAAGGTAATTATAGCATCTTTCTTTTTTTAATTATTCTTATTTAAAATAATTTATTAATTATGACCTGACCTGACCTGTATTGTCTTAAATAAATAAATTTTAAACATTTCACACCGGCCTATTTTGACCTGGTTATTTTATCGAGAGCTACTTTGTCCTGGGGCTAAAACGTTTGCAAGATTTTGGACTTTCAAAAATAGCCATTCGTCCAAACAAAGACAGAAATTTGCTTAAATTCGCCCAACACAAACTACCAAATCAAAGACGGATCCCTCAATCAGCCCCAACGTTTCCCTTCTGGCCCGAACGCACCAAACGCCGACCTTCTGGTGGCCGATAGGGCAATTATCCCTTCGATAATCGTCGCCTTCTCGCCTCTGCAGCTCGTCTCGTCGTCTCGACCACTCCGCCACGTTATGGATGGCCTTCTAATTGAAAATTTCTGTAACAGGCTTGGCATAATGAACCGGCCGTGCATTGTGTTAGATAATTATGGCCGATTATCCCCATATTTCCCTCGGAATTCCTCGTCTAGTCGCCTCTTGTCGGCCACATACTGCTTTAATAACGCCATTAATATCGTTACAACGACACAACGAAAATATTCCGACGTAATTAGCGTAGGTATTTTGTGCACTTCGGAGCTGCCATTAACCGGGCATTGTGTAATCCTCGGAAGAGTGACCAGCGGCGGCCCGCAGTTGCCAAAAATTGGCTCGGACGGGCAATCCAGATATAGTTTTGCGCCGCCACTGGCAGACTGATATCTGGACCGCCCTGTCGGCGCTTGATTAATACACGGCCTGACAAGAATGGGTTCACGATACGCACAGTAGGCCATTGTTTGGCGCTGCTGGTATATGCAAAACAGCAAAGGAACCCAGCTGATGGGCCCGTGGGAGACAGGGCCGACCGAAGGGGTTATCGACGACTCGGATTGCCCAAGACCAACGGCCCGCCGTAATTAATGTGGGAAGGGGGCGTAATTATTCTTACTTGTTTATAATGGGTTTGATTTATTGTTCGATTATGTAAGCGGCAATTATGTTGGTCCCGCGCTTGAGCTTTTTTCTCGGATACATGGCCGCGCACATCTCTAAATTACGTCACTTTTAATTAAACCCAGCACGAAGATGGCCTGCCTTTGTAATTAAATTGTTGTAATTGGCGCTGAGCTTCTTTACTTTCTCTGGATCGGGCGTCTTCCTGTTTCGCTAATCCTCTATTGTCTTCCATGTTGACTAATCGAGGTCGGCGCTTTGTTTTTCCGAAACTGAAGTAAAAAAAAAACGCAAAAAACGGTTGCACTTTGCGTAAATTTTCCCCTCTGGCTGCGCCAAATCGAGTTTCGAAACCAGAATCCCCCGAGTTCCGTCAAAGCAATCAGCGTCGCCTTGTTGTCGACTTCTTCGGCGATGCGCGAACCTGACCCATGAATACGTCTTAATTTTTATCTTGTCCGCGTTCGGCACACACGCTATGCAAATCCGAGGAGGCTGAGGCATGTTCGCGCCGGCCCTTTCCCAAGCCCTTCGTCGCCCTCATTTGAATATCGCGGTATGCAAAACAATCCGTTCCATTCAGGCGGCTGTGAAGGCTCTCGATTTAACCCTTCAACGGCCGACGAGACTAGGCTAGAGAGAGGATATTCACTATGCAAAGCAGCAGTCCGTGGGAAGACAAATACAAAACCGATGGATGCTGGGCCCACTCGCGGAGAATGTTTATCACAAGCGATAATTGGTCAGGTGTGGCATGTGTACCTAGACGGGGACGGGGGACGGGGCCGGCGCGACGGGGGCTCGACGCGGACGGTGGGTGATGGGTGAAGGGCCGGCAAGGGCGAAAAAAGGACGATGACGAGGTAAAAGGGATGTTTTCGTGTTTTCCAACACCGATTGTTGTCAAATTTTGTAACCAAAATTTTATTTTAATTTTATTATTTCTGACCAATACATTTCTGGGCAATAAAATGTTTTTTCCCTAGTATTGTAAAAATAAATGTGAAAAATTATTGATTATTACGAAGATTTTGAAACAACAATATCATGCTTTGAAAATTTTATTCCATTTGAGATTTTGTTCTTACACAAAAATTCAGTGGTTAAAAAAGCCCAGTCGCTACGTTTTTTGCACGGAATTTTCGGTACATTTTTAGAATATACCAAAATTAACAGAACCTTCTTTATATAATGCAAGGGTAATTTTGTTAAAAACAGTTTGTGATCATACTTTTTTTTTTAATTTTAGTGAAATCTTTGCTTAATGTGTTTTTAAAAATCTAATCTTAATTATTTAAGGAAATTTCGGAACGCGGTTTTCAACACAGTTTTCAGCTTACAAAACTGCAGAAATCGTACCCGAGATATTGTCGATTTTTTTTGTTAGTAAAAAAAGCTTGCGTCGTTCCAAAATTTCCATAAACAACTGAAATTTAGATTTTTAAAATACGCGATTGCAAAAATTACAACAAAATATAAAAAATATCTGTGTAAAAAAACTGCCTTCGCATATTATATAGCGAAAGTTGTGGACAAGTCATATTTAAAATTTCATGACAATAAGTTTGTTAATAATGGAGATATTACATTTTAAAAATATACCGACCACGGCTTTGTAGATTTTCTAAAAAAAAAAATTCATTTTTCTGACGATTTGTAGGCTCTACAGAATTTATATAAACTGTATTTTTATTTTAATAAGAGAATAGAAAAAAAAAGTACCTTGGAGGGTTTTAAGACAATCTTGTGGCCCCTTTTTTTTTGTTTTTGCAGCAGTTTCAATGAATCTTATGGATCCCTTGTCTTGTTTTTCAAGTAATTTGAAAGAATCTCGGAGACACATTTTGTTTTGTTTTTGAAGTAAGTAGTTTGAAAGAATCTCAGAATCCCTTGTCTTGTTTTTGAAGTTGTTTGTTTTATTTTTGAAGTAACATTTAAAGAATGTTGGGGGTTCCCTTGTCTTGTTTTTGATGTTGTGTGAAAGAATTTCGGGGATCGCTTTTGTTTTGTTTTTGAAGTAATTTGAAAGAATTTCGGGGAGCCTTTTTGTATTGTTTTTGAAGTAGTTTAAAAGAATCTCGGCTCCTTTTGTTTTATTTTTTAAGTAATTTTAAAGAATCTTGGGATTCCCTTATCTTATTTTACAAGTAACATGAAATAATCTCGGGGACTCCGTGTTTTCTATTTGAAGTAGTTTATAAGAATCTTGGGGATTCCTTGGGTCTGGATTTTGAAGATGTTTGATAGAATCACGGACACTCCCTTTGTTTTATTTTTCAAGTAATATTTAAAGAGTCTTGGGATTTCGTTGTCTTGTTTTTGAAGTAGTGTGAAAGAATTTCGGGGATCTGTTTTGTATTGTTTTCGAAGTAACTTGAAAGAATCTTGGAGACCTTTTTGTATTGTTTTTGAAGTAGTTTGAAAGAATCCTGGTGTTCCCTTGTCTTGTTTTTGAAGTAACATAAAAGAATCTCAGGAACTCAGGAGGTTTTGTTTTTGAAGTAGTTTAAAAAAATCTCCAGGATGCATTTTGTTTTGTTTTTAAAGTACTTCAAAAGAATCTTGGGATCGCTGGTCTTGTTATTGAAGTTGATTGAGAGATTATTGGGGATTCCCTTTGATTTATTTTTTAAGTAATTTGAAAGAATCTTGGGGTTCGCTTGTCTTGTTTTTGAAGTAACCTAAAAGAATCCGGGGACTCCTGGTGTTTTGTTTCTGAAGTAGTTGTTGAAGTACATAAATAGTAATTTGAAAGAATCTTGGAGAGCCTTTTTGTATTGTTTTTGAAGTAGTTTGAAAGAATCTGGGGGTTCCTTTGTCTTGTTTCTGAAGTAACTTGAAAGAATATTGGGGACTCCGGGGGCTTTGTTTCTGAAGTAGCTTAAAAGAATCTTGAGATACCTTGTCTTGCTTTTGAAGTTGTTTGAAAGAATCTCATAGACCCCGTGTGTTTTCTTTTTGAAGTAGTTTGAAAAACTCTCGCAGACACATTTTGTTTTGTTTTTGAAGAAAGCAGTTTGAAAGAATCTCGGAATCCTTTGTCATGTTTTTGAAGTTGTTTGTTTTATTTTTGAAGTAACATTTAGAGAATCTTGGGGTTCCCTTGTCTTGTTTTTGATGTAATGTGAAAGAATTTCGGGTACCTCTTTTGTTTTGTTTTGGAAGTGATTTGAAAGAATTTCGGGGAGCCTTTTTGTATTGTTTTTGAAGTAGTTTAAAAAGAATCTCGGAGACTCCCTTTGTTTTATTTTTTAAGTAATTTTAAAGAATCTTGGGATTCCCTTATCTTATTTTTCAAGTAACGTGAGATAATCTCGGGGACCATTTTTGTTTTGTTTTTGAAGTAATGTGAAAGAATCTGGGGAAGCTTTTGGTTTTATTTTTTAAGTAATTTTAAAGAATCTTGGGGTTCCCTTTTGTTTTGATTTTGAAGTAATTTGATAGAATCTTGGTGGTGCTTGTTGTATTGTTTTGAAGTAGTTTGCATAGAATCACGGGAACACCTTGTGCCTGGTTTTTGAAGTAATTTGAAAGAATTTCAGGGAGCCTTTTTGTAGTGTTTTTGAAGTAGTTTAAAAGAATTTCGGAGACCCCTTTTGTTTTATTTTTTAAGTAATTTTAAAAAATCTTGGAATTCTCTTATCTTATTTTTGAAGTAACTTGAAATAATCTCGGGGATCTCTTGTCTTGGTTTTTGAAGTAATTTGAAAGAATCTGGGGAAGCTTTTTTGTATAGTTTTTGAAGTAGTTTGAAAGAATTTTGAGGCTTCGTTAGTTGTTTTACAAGTAACATGAAACAATCTCGGGGACTCCGAGAACTTTGTTTCTGAAGTAGTTCAAAAGAATCTCGAGGACCCTTTGTGTTTTGTATTTGAAGTAGTTTATAAGATTCTTGGGGACCCCTTGGGTCTGGATTTTGAAGATGTTTGATAGAATCTCGGAGACTCCCTTTGTTTTATTTTTCAAGTAATATTCAAAGAATCTTGGGGTTTCGTTGTCTTGTTTTTGAAGTAGTGTGAAAGAATTTCGGGGACCTGTTTTGTTTGTTTTTGAAGTAATTTGAAAGAATTTCAGGGAGCCTTTTTGTATTGTTTTTCAAGTACTTTAAAAGAATCTCGGAGACTCCTTTTGTTTTATTTTTGAAGTAATTTTAAAGAATTTTGGGATTCCGTTATCTTATTTTTGAAGTAACTTGAAATAATCTCGGGGACCCTTTTTGTTTTGTTTTTGAAGTAATTTGAAAGAATCTGGGGAAGCTTTTTTGTATAGTTTTTGAAGTAGTTTGAAAGAATCTTGAGGCTTCCTTAGTTATTTTGCAAGTAACATGAAATAATCTCGGGGACTCCGAGAGCTTTGTTTCTGAAGTAGTTCAAAAGAATCTCGAGGACCCTTTGTGTTTTGTATTTGAAGTAGTTTATAAGATTCTTGGGTCTGGATTTTGAAGATGTTTGATAGAATCTCGGAGACTCCCTTTGTTTTATTTTTCAAGTAATATTTAAAGAGTCTTGGGATTTCGTTGTCTTGTTTTTGAAGTAGTGTGAAAGAATTTCGGGGATCTGTTTTGTTTTGTTTTCGAAGTAATTTGAAACAATCTCGGAGAGCATTTTTCTATTGTTTTTGAAGTAGTTTGAAAGAATGTCGGAGATCCCTTATGTTTTATTTTTGAAGTAGTTTAAAAGAATCTCGGGGACCCTTTGGGATCTGGATTTTGAAGTTGTTTGATACAATCTCGGGAACTCCCTTGGTTTTATTTTTTAAGTAATTTTAAAGAATCTTGGAGTTCCCTTTTGTTTTGTTTTTGAAGTAATTTGATAGAATCTTGGTGGTGCTTGTTGTATTGTTTTTGAAGTAGTTTGCATAGAATCACGGGAACACCTTGTGCCTGGTTTTTGAAGTAGTTTGAAAGAATCTTGAGGCTTTCTTAGTTGTTTTACAAGTAACTTGAAATAATCTCGGGGACTCCGAGAACTTTGTTTCTGAAGTAGTTCAAAAGAATCTCGAGGACCCTTTGTGTTTTGTATTTGAAGTAGTTTATAAGATTCTTGGGGACCCCTTGGGTCTGGATTTTGAAGATGTTTGATAGAATCTCGGAGACTCCCTTTGTTTTATTTTTCAAATAATATTTAAAAAATCTTGGGGTTTCGTTGTCTTGTTTTTGAAGTAGTGTGAAAGAATTTCGGGGACCTGTTTTGTTTGTTTTTGAAGTAATTTGAAAGAATTTCAGGGAGCCTTTTTCTATTGTTTATCAAGTAGTTTAAAAGAATCTCGGAGACTCCTTTTGTTTTATTTTTTAAGTAATTTTAAAGAATCTTGGGATTCCCTTATCTGATTTTTGAAGTAACTTGAAATAATCTCGGGGACCTCTTGTCTTGGTTTTTGAAGTAGTTTGAAAGAATCTTGAGGCTTCCTTAGTTGTTTTACAAGTAACATGAAATAATCTCGGTGACTCCGAGGGCTTTGTTTCTGGAGTAATTTAAAAGAATCTCTACGACCCTTTGTGTTTTGTATCTGAAGTAGTCTACAAGAATCTTGGGGATTCCCTGGGTCTGGATTTTGAAGATGTTTGATAGAATCTCGGAGACTCCCTTTGTTTTATTTTTCAAGTAATATTTAAAGAATCTTGGGATTTCGTTGTCTTGTTTTTGAAGTAGTGTAAAAGAATTTCGGGCACCTGTTTTGTTTTGTTTTCGAAGTAATAATGAAATGATCTCGGAGAGCCTTTTTGTATTATTTTTGAAGTAGTTTCAAAGAATCCTGGGGTCCCCTTGTCGTGTTTTTGAAGTAACTTGAAAGAATCTCAGGAACACCGGAGACTTTGTTTCTGAAATAGTTTTTGAAGTAATCAGTAATTTGAAAGAATCTCGGAGAGCCTTTTCGTATTGTTTTTGAAGTAGTTTGAAAGCATCTAGGGGTTCCTTTGTCCTGTTTTTGAAGTAACTTGAAAGAATTTCGGGGACTCCGGGAGCTTTGTTTCTAAAGTAGTTTAAAAGAATCTTGGGGACCCCTTTGGGTCTGGAGTTCAAAGTTGTTTGAGAGAATCTCGGGGGCTCCATTTTTTTTATTTTTTGAAGTACTTAATTTTAAAGAATCTTGCGGTTCCCTTGTCTTGTTTTCGAAGTAACCTGAAAGAATCTCAGGGACTCCTAATGTTTTGTTTTTGAAGTAATTACAAAGAATCACGGAGAACCTTTTTGTATTGTTTTTAAGTAGTTTAAAATAATCTTCGGGTTCCCTTGTCTTATTTTTTAAGTAACTTGAAAGAATCTCAGCGACTTCGGGGGCTTTGTTTCTGAAGTAAGTAGTTTAAGAGTCTTGGAATCCCTTGTCTTGTTTTTAAAGTTGTTTTAAAGAATCTCGGAGACCCTTTGATACTTTGATTTATTTTGAAGAAATTTTAAATCTTGGGATTCCCTTGTCTTGTTTTAGAAGTAACCTGAAAGAATCTCTGGGACTCCTGATGATTTGTTTTTGAAGTAGTGTGAAAGAATCTCGAGGATCCCTTTTGTTTTTGAAGTAGTTTTAAAGAATCTCGGAGATCCCTTATGTTTTATTTTTGAAGTAGTTTTAAAAAATCTCGGAGATCCCTTATGTTTTATTTTTGAAGTAGTTTTAAAGAATCTCGGGGATCCCTTTGGGTCTGGATTTTGCAGTTATTTGAGAGAATCTCGGTGACTCCTTTTGTTTTGTTTTTGAAGTAATTTTAAAGAATCTTGGGGTTCCCTTTTATTTTCTTTTTGAAGTAGTTTGAAGAAATCACGGGAACTCGTTGTGCGTGGTTTTTGAAGTAGTTTGAAAGAATCTTGGGATCCTTGTCTTATTTTTGAAGTAATTTGCAATCTTGGGGACTAGTTGTATTTTGTTTTTGAAGTCAAATAAAAATTACATTTTCTGGCATAGAAAAATTACACGTTTTTGACTGCTTCTTTTTCATCTTTTGCGAAAAATTTCACGACAATAGGTTTAGATAAACAGTGTATTTTTGTAACATAACGCGTTCGAATCATAGACAATGGCGAAATAGGGGTGATAAAATTCAGAAAGCAAACAATTTTTGGTTGTCACAACATATTTATAACAACTGAAACCTGGTCTTTAAAGTGGAATTAACGTTCTTGTAACAAATTTAGAAACCCATGCACCCGAAAACGAACATCTGGACATCACTCCTCCACCGATAATTAAATATTATAATAACGCCCATTAGAAAAACACATACATTTTCTTTTATTATGCCTTTTCGAAGCATTTCCAGTGTTATTAGCATCTATAAAAATTAACGATCCGCAAAACCCTATCTGAACTACACTAAGTAATTAGTACTTGGTAAAGTTATATTACACAGGTAGAAATTATAAAAAACACACCATTATTATTCAAGGTAACAAGTAATAACTATGTGCTTAGCAGAGAAAAAGGAACGGTTTAAACTACTACCCTACCGCAAAAACTGCTCGAATAGATGCTTAGCGCAAAATGTAGACTTCCAGTTCGGGGTATCCGGCGTCGATGGCACAAAATTACATACCATTACTCAGTGATTTATTATGTAACATAGATGTTCATATTAGCGATAAATCCATGTAATCCAGCGCCGAAGACTCGAGCAGGTAATGGCTTCAATGAAGCAAGAGAATTTGTTGTTGGTAATTAAAAACGGAACAGTTAATTAATTTGATTGCAATGACCCGGTCGTAAACAGCGCGAATTTAGTGGCGTAATAACAGCGCCGGGCCGAGCACGCAACCCTGAGGAGCCCCGGCCTTGGTGGCCCACGATGTATGCAAACGGCGTTACGCCCCTGCCGTAAAAGATAAATTCGTGGTGTTACACGTACGTTATTAGCCTCTTTAAGGAGTTTTAATGGCTGGAATTATTTTTGCATTAGCGGTCGGGATATTAGCCGTATGCACAACTGGTAGGTTGTTTATGACGTCATTTGCGGATTGAATCGCGAACGCTTTATTGGCTCATTTAATAATAATAATAATGATAAAATTCCAAGAGTAATTTTTGAAGAATTTGTTCGCGATTGAGTAGTCCGGAGCCATAGGCGTCCCGCGCCCCCACGTGCTCTAATCCCGCACAGCGCCCGTATTTCTCGTTTCTTCATCTATATGCTAATACAATAAGAAAATTATACGCGTATGACGCCTACTTGCCACATGTTTCGAGTATAAAACGTATACTTTATCACATAATCATCGGCGATATTTAGCATAAACGGCTTTGTTATTATTTAAATTTAACACGTTTGTTGCATTGTTTCTAATCTCGAACACAGGAAAGCAATCACGGGTTCTAATATGCCGTTCTAGGTAACAAGTGGTTTCTTCGGAAGGTTGAGGACTGTCGCGGCTATTATTTCACTGTGTCATTCCATTTTTAACGGAATAGGAGGTAATTAATCGCGGCTGTAATTGCTTTGTGGCTTTCGAGACAGCTCCATTTAAGAGCGGAATGGCATTGTTGCATTATGGGTTGCTGGTTGCGCACATTTGTCGTCTTGTTTGTGCCTCGAAGTGCGTACTGTTGTGGAAATTAGAAAATTTTTCCTTTTTGTTGAGCGAGGAGTGAGTTATGGTGACGCGGCGACAGATGGTCGGACGGAGAGGAGTGCGGAGGTCATGGAAAAAGGGAGCTTTAGGACACGAGTGGTTTTTAGTTTGTACCACACCGGTAAATTAAATATTTTTTAGACAACCCGAAAACATGTAGAGGTCAGTCGGTTTGTCTGTCTGTCTGTCTGCTGGAGATCTTATCAGTCAAGTAATTTTCAAAACTGCTCGATGGTTTACCGTGAAATTCTAGATAAATTTTGAGATTATCGTAAGCATGGTAGACTAGAAATGCTATCTCAAGAACATGTGTCATAATTTTTTTTTGGGTACAGCTCCCCACCCCTAAATTGTCAGTCGATTCGTCAGATTTTTTTAAATTTTTTGATTTTTTACTTGGTTTTTCAATTTTTCAATTTGTTGGTTTAGGGTGCTTCAATTATTCACTTTTAGAATTTAGCAAATTTTCGATTTCTTAATTATCCAATTTTTCAGTTGGTATTTCAATTTTTTGGTTTTTCAAATTTACGGTTTTTCAATTTTTCAGTTTTACGGTATTTCCATAGTACAATTTTCCAGTTTTAGGATTTTGTAACATTTCGATTTTTTTTAATGATTTAATCTGAATTTTTCAGTAGTTACATTTTTAATTTTTTCAATATTTAGAGATTTGAATTCTACGGTTTTTCGATTTTTCAGGTTTAGAATTTTGCTATTTTTCGGTTTCTAAATCATTCAGTTTTCAGTTTTTCGATTCTTCGACTTTTGAACCTTCATTTTTCGATTTTCCAATGATTCGATTTTTCAATTTTACGGTTTTTCGATTTTTAAATTTTACGGTTTTTCTATATTATAATTTTCCCAGCTTTTGGATTTTGTAACATTTCGATTTTATTTAATGATTCAGTCTTAATTTTTCAATTGTTACATTTTTAATTTTTTCAATATTCTGAGATTTGAATTCTACGGTTTTTCGATTTTTCAGGTTTAGAATTCTGCTATTTTTCGGTTTCTAAATCATTCAGTTTTTCAATTCTTCGACTTTTGAACCTTCATTTTTCGATTTTCCAATGTTGCGATTTTTCAGTTTTAAAATTTTTCGATTTTCCCAATTTTCGAGTTTCTATTTACAAATTTTTGAGTCAGTTATTCAATTCTCATTTTTCCATGATTCAATTTTTTTTAGTTTTCAGTTGGATTTTTTAATTTTTCAACTTAGTTCCGTAAGTTTACGTATTGGAATTTTTCAGTTTTTCGACTTCTCGATTTTACAAAATTTTCGATTTCTCAACTGTTTAATTTTTCCGACTTTCGAATTTTTGAGGTCTTCGATTTTTCAACCTTTAATTCAATTTTTGAATTGCAATTTTACATTTTTACAATTTTTCAATGTTTCAATTTTGTAATTTATCAATTTTTTGAATGTTTAGTTTTAGTGTTTCGAAAATTCACTTCAATTTTGTTTCTTCCATTCGATTTTTTTTATTTTTCAGTAGGACTTTAAAAAATTTTCAACTTTTTGTTTTTTCAATGTTACGGTTTTTCAATTTTTCACTTCTAGAATTTTGCAAATTTTCGATTTCTTAATTATCTCATTTTTCAGTTTTTCGATTTTTCAACCTTTGAATTTTTGGTTTTTCAGTTTTCGGTTTTTCGATTTTTCAGCTTTACGGTTTTTACATTTTGCAATATTATAGTTTTTGGATTTTTTACATTTCGTTTTTTTTTAATGATTCAATCTTAATTTTTCAATTGTTAGATATTTAATTTTTTCAATATTCTGATATTTCAATTTTACGGTTTTTCGAATTTTCAATTTTAAAATTTTTCGATTTTTTTCTAGTTTTTCAGTTATTCAATTTTCATTTTTCCATGAATCAATTTTTTTAATTTTTCAATTTGATTTTTTAATTTTTCAACTTGTTTTTTCGTCAGTTTTACGGTTTTGCAATTTTTTAGTTTTAGAATTATTCATTTTACATTTTGATTTCTCAATTGTCTAATTTTTCAAATTTTCGATTTTCCTACTTTCGAATTTTTGGGTTTTCTGATTTTTCAACTTTTAATTTAACTTTTACAATTTTTTCAATTTCCAATTTAGGGTGTTTCGATTATTCACTTTTAGAATTTTGCAACTTTTCGATTTCTTAATTATCTGATTTTTCAGGTTTTAGATTCTCCAACCTTGGTATTTTTTAATTTTTCGATTTTTCAAAGTTTGAATTTTTCAATTTTTTGGTTTTTCAATTTTACGGTATTTCCATAGTACAATTTTCCAGTTTTGGGATTTTGTAACATTTCCATGTTTTTAATGATTCAATCTTAATTTTTCAATTGTTACATTTTTAATTTTTTCAATATTTTGAGATTTGAATTTTACGGTTTTTCGATTTTTCAGGTTTAGAATTTTGCTATTTTTCGGTTTCTAAATCATTCAGTTTTCAGTTTTTCAATTCTTCGACTTTTGAACCTTCGTTTTTCGATAATCCAAAGTTTCGATTTTTCAAATTTTCGAGTTTCTATTTTCGAATTTTTCAGTTATTCAATTTTCATTTTTCCATGATTCAATTTTCTTTTTTTCTCAGTTGGATTTTTTAATTTTTCAACGTGTTCATCAATTTTACGGTTTTAGAAGTTTTCAGTTTTTCGATATTACAAAATTTTCGATTTCTCAATTGTCAAATGTTTCAAATTTTCGAATTTCTGAATTTTTCTATTTTTTAACTTTAAATTCAATTTTTGAAGTGTAATTTTCCATTTTTATAATTTTTCAATTTTCAACTTTGTAATTTATCAATTTTTTGAATTTCCAGTTTTAAGGTGTTTCGATTATCCATTTTTAGAATGTTGCAACTTTTCGATTTCTTAGTTATCTGATTTTTCAGTTTTTCGATTTTTCAACCTTTGAATTTTTCAGTTGGTTTTTTAATTTTTCAATTTTTCCATTTTTCATTTTTACGGTTTTTCAATATTATAATTTTCCAGCTTTTGGATTTTGTAACATTTCGATTTTTTTTAATGATTGACTTTTAATTTTTCAATTGTTACATTTTTAATTTTTTCAATATTCTGAGATTTGAATTTTACGGTTTTTCAATTTTTCAGGTTTAGAATTTTGCTAATTTTCGGTTTCTAAATCATTCAGTTTTTCAGTGTTTCGATTCCTTGACTTTTGAACCTTCATTTTTCGATTTTCCAATGTTTCGATTTTTTAATTTTAAAATTTTTCGATTTTTAAATTTTCGAATTTCTATTTTCAAATTTTTGAGTTAGTTATTCAATTCTCATTTTTCCATGATTCAATTTTTTTTTATTTTTCAGTTGGATTTTTCAACTTGTTCGTTCCTTAAGTTTACGTATTGGAATTTTTCAATTTTTCGATTTCTCGATTTTACAAAATTTTCGAATTCTCAATTGTCTAATTTTTCCGACTTTCGAATTTTTGAGTTTTTCGATTTTTCAACCTTTAATTCAATTTTTGAATTGCAATTTTACATTTTTACAATTTTTCAATGTTTCAATTTTGTAATTTATCAATTTTTTGAATGTTTAGTTTTAGTGTGTTTCGAAAATTCACTTAAATTTTCTTTCTTCCATTCGATTTTTTTTTATTTTTCAGTAGGACTTTAAAAATTTTCAACTTTTTGTTTTTTCAATGTTACGGTTTTTCAATTTTTCACTTTTAGAATTTTGCAACTTTTTGATTTCTTAATTATCCGATTTTTCAACCTTCGAATTTTTTAGTTTTTCGATTTTCTGTTGGTTTTTCAATTTTTCAATTTTTTGGTCTAGGATGTTTTGATTATTCCCTTTTAGAATTTTGCAAATTTTCGATTCCTTAATTATGTCATTTTTCCATTTTTCGATTTTTCAACCTGACGGTTTTTACATTTTGCAATATTATAGTTTTTGGATTTTTTACATTTCGTTTTTTTTTTTTAATGATTCAATCTTAATTTTTCAATTGTTAGATATTTAATTTTTTCAATATTCTGATATTTCAATTTTACGGTTTTTCGAATTTTCAATTTTAAAATTTTTCGATTTTTTTCTAGTTTTTCAGTTATTCAATTTTCATTTTTCCATGATTCAATTTTTTTTATTTTTCAATTTAATTTTTTTTTTTTTCAACTTGTTTTTTCGTCAGTTTTACGGTTTTTCAATTTTTTAGTTTTAGAATTATTCATTTTACAACATTTTGATTTCTCAACTGTCTAATTTTTCAAATTTTCGATTTTCCCACTTTCGAATTTTTGGGTTTTCCGATTTTTCAACTTTTAATTTAACTTTTACAATTTTTTAAATTTCCAATTTAGGGTGTTTCGATTATTCACTTTTAGAATTTTGCAACTTTTCGATTTCTTAATTATCCGATTTTTCAGGTTTTAGATTCTCCAACCTTTGTATTTTTTAATTTTTCGATTTTTCAAAGTTTGAATTTTTCAATTTTTTGGTTTTTCAATTTTACGGTATTTCCATAGTACAATTTTCCAGTTTTGGGATTTTGTAACATTTCCATGTTTTTAATGATTCAATCTTAATTTCAATTGTTACATTTTGAATTTTTTCAATATTTTGAGATTTGAATTTTACGGTTTTTCGATTTTTCAGGTTTAGAATTTTGCTATTTTTCGGTTTCTAAATCATTCAGTTTTCAGTTTTTCGATTCTTCGACTTTTGAACCTTCATTTTTCGATATTCCAATGTTTCGATTTTTCAAGTTTTCGAGTTTCTATTTTCGAATTTTTCATTTTTCCATGATTCAATTTTCTTTTTTTCTCAGTTGGATTTTTTAATTTTTCAACGTGTTCGTCAATTTTACGGTTTTTGAATTTTTCAGTTTTCGATTTTACAAAATTTTCGATTTTTCAACTTTTGATTCAATTTTTGAAGTGTAATTTTTCATTTTTATAATTTTTCAATTTTCAACTTTGTAATTTATCAATTTTTTGAATTTCCAGTTTTAGGGGTTTCGATTATTCATTTTTAGAATTTTGCAACTTTTCGATTTCTTAGTTTCGAGTTTCTATTTTCAAATTTTTGAGTTAGTTAATCAATTCTCATTTTTCCATGATTCAATTTTTTTTATTTTTCAGTTGGATTTTTTAATTTTTCAACTTGTTGGTTCCTTATTGGTTTACGTATTGGAATTTTTCAATTTTTCGATTTCTCGATTTTACAAAATTTTCGATTTCTCATTTGTCTAATTTTTCCGATTTTCGAATTTTTGAGGTTTTCGATTTTTCAACTTTTAATTAAATTTTTGAAGTGCAATTTTACATTTTTACAGTTTTTCAATGTTTCAGTTTTGTAATTTATCATTTTTTTGAATGTCCAGTTTTAGGGTGTTCGAAAAATTCACTTCTTCCATTCGATTCTTTTATTTTTCAATAGGATTTTAAAAAAATTCCAACGTTTTGTTTTTCCAATGTTACGGTTTTTCAATATTTCAGTTTTAGAATTTTGCAGTTTTTCGATTTCTCGATTTTACAAATTTTCGAATTCAGTACTTTCGAATTTTTGAGTTTTTCAACTTTTAATTCTATTTTCGAAGTGCAATTTTTCATTTTTACAATGTTTCGATGTTCATTCACTTTTAGAATTTTGCAACTTTTTGATTTCTTAATTATCCGATTTTTCAATTTTTTGGTTTTTCGATTATTTTCAGTTTTACGGTTTTTTACATTTTGCAATATTATAGTTTTTGGATTTTTGACATTTCGATGTTTTTAATCATTCAATTGTTAGATTTTTCATTTTTTCAATATTCTGTAATTTCAATTCTACGGTTTTTCGATTTTTTAGTTTTTTGATTCTGCAGCTTTTGAATCTTATTTTTAGATTTTCCAATTTTTCGAATTTTCAATTTTTAAAATTTTTCGTTTTTTTTCTACTTTTTCAGTTATTCAATTTTCATTTTTCCACGATTCAATTTTTTTTTATTTTTTAATTTTTCAACTTGTTTTTTCGTCAGTTTTACGGTTTTTGAATTTTTCAGTTTTAGAATTATTCATTTTACAAAATTTTGATTTCTCAATTGCCTAATTTTTCAACTTTTACTTTAATTTTTACAATTTCTTGAATTTTCAAGTTAGGGTGTTTCGATTATTCACTTTTAGAATTTTGCAACTTTTCGATTTCTTAATTATCCGATTTTTCAGGTTTTAGATTCTCCAACCTTTGTAGTTTTTAGTTTTTCGAATTTTCAATTCTCAGATTTTTAATTTTTTGAATATTCTTAAATTTAAATTTTACAGTTTTTCGATATTTCCACTTTCGGTTCTTAATTTTTTGATTTTTCAAGTTCTGAATTTTCCAGTTTTACAATTTTTCGGATTTTACTATTTTTTTAAAATTTCGATTCTTCCATTTGTTGATTTTATTTTCTTTTTTATTTTTTAATGTTACAATTTTTTGATTTTCTAATTTCTCTATACATATTTCCGATTTTTCACTTTCTATACATCTGATTTTTTACTTTCTTGACTTGATTCGATTTTTTAACTTTTCAATTTTTCAATTTTTAGATGTTCCGATTTTTCATTTTTTTATTGGGTTTACGATTTTACAAATATCAATTGAAAATTACCACTTGAATACATTTGAATTGAAAATTCGAAAAAATTGCAAAGTCGTAATTTTTTAATTCTAAACACCAACTTCCACCAACTTGTTTTTGAATAGAAAAAATGAGCTTTTGGAAAAGTTGCCTCAAAATTCATAAAAAATTCTGCAATATAAATCTGGACGAAGGTCCTGGATCAAGATTTCGGAAACATTTCCTATTTTTTAATCCTAACCAACCGAACCAGAAAATAACTTCTATGGATCTAAATTTACAAAAAAAAAACTCTGGGTAATTTTCGAAGGAACTGAAAAAAAGTAAAAAATTTCATACATTTTATGCTTTAAAATTGAGCTTTTGGAAAAATTGCCTAAAATTCCACAAAAATGTTTTGGTGGTCCCGCTATGAAATTCCAATTTTTGGTGTTGGCGATTTTGGCAAAATGGTAGGGATTTTTCTTCAGAAAATACATAAAAAAATTTACAATTCCAAAAAAATGTATTTATTTCAGTGACTGTATTTGCGCATTACCGGTTGAGGGTAATAAGAGACCAAAAATGTTTTCTTTAAACCCAGACGGACAGGATATAAAAAAGTAAAAAATAAACACATTTAAGCCTGTAATTGAGTAGTTAACCGTCTACAAAAATTGAGCGGACACAAAGTCACACAGTCTTTTAATTAACCGCACCGAGGGCAACGTTTTCTCTCTAAACAACAAAGTTAAAATATTAATATCTCCAGGATTGCCAATCTATAATCACTGTCAGCCCTTGAGTTATCACCGAAGACTTTGTATCACGAACCAATTACCAACATTAATCTATAGATGGATCTTTAATAGGCGAACACTGAATACTTACTGTCCTCGTCAAGTTAATTTAAATAATCGCACTATATATATTCAACGAAGCACATAAATATGACCTTTTTTGTGTTTTTGATATTCAATCATCTTGGTCGCCTTTTTGCTTCACCAAGAATTTCATCAACGGCGTTATTTCGCACCACTTTTCGCTCCGTCCAGCGCTCCGCCGTGATTTGGGTCCACCTGTATCTGGCGTGGTGTCAACCTGTCTGTGGGTCAGCGCTGTGTCAGCGACCCGCCGCCATATTCGCGAGGCCATGACTCACGTATTTTATCGAGACGCATTTTTGACGTATCGGCGGTACCAAAACAATTACCTCCGCCATAATAGTGTTTTAATGAGTGACGATGTACGGCCGATCCGATGACCGGTTCGCGGCAATTATAAACAGATTTATCCTAGACGAGACGATAAATTAGGTCAAATCTTTCCCCGGAGTGGCGTAAAACGGCGTTTTTGTGGCCATTACGAGACGTCGTTTACTTCAGCCATCAGCTTATATGGAAGGTCTTTACTATTTTAAGTTATAACATGTCGTAAAATCTCCGGTGCTGCTCTCTGGTGGATGATGACTCCTTTTTTACGGACGCTTGATTTATGCTTCCTTCATTAGGAAAAGGCATAGTAAAAGACAGCAGTTAACGACCCGGCAGCACTGATTTTACCGATATTATCGATGGGCGTCCCGCGGACAGTGGCGGCGGGTGCTGGATTTTCATTAATCATCGAGTAATTTTGGTCACGATCTGCGTAGACCGGGCGGGACGGGGGTGGGACGGGAGCGGCGTTTCACACGGAAAGGCGGCCCGAGGACTAGAACAATGCTAGGAATTGGACACCCGAAGATTCTTCATCCGACGACAAATCGGTCCTTCGAGCCGGATCTGATATGAAGATGTCGAAAAAATGTATTTTTCTAAGGCCAAATAATAACTCTTCTGAAGAATTGGCCTCAAACGTGTTCTCTGGCCGATTAACTGATCCGATCAGCAATCTCCAAACCATTAATTGCGTGCTCCAAATTCCCGCCCTTTTCCTCCATCCCGTAATTTCTTGGTAGAAGCAGAAATCCGATCTTCCCAGCTAATGAATTTATTACCACCCGATAAAATAAAGTTCGTTAAACTGAAATGATTGGAACCCGCATCTAACGGCCAACCTATAGTCAATTTAATGAGAGACTATTCCATCCCATGATTGATGATCTCGACACTAATTAAAATATTTCCTTATAAATCCCGCATATATTTACGAAATTGGTTCACGTATTCAAATGCGCCTCAGAAAAACTCGGATCGACAATAATTATCGCTCGACCTTAATTAATAACTGGGGCTATTAATTAGGGGGATTTTTTCGTCGCCCTGCGTACTTCCACGCACTTCCTCGGCCTCCTGGGTGGCGGTCGCACGGATTCCGACCGGTGTAATTGAGGAAATTTGGCATTAGAGGAGATTCTTAAATGCTGATGAAGACGTTGTTTTTTTGGCGGCGGGCCCCTGGGCGAGCTTTTATTGCCCAATGCGTGATCATTTGTGAACGTTTTAGTTATAATTAAAAATAAATGACCCTTCCTAACCTCTTTCTCGCATTAATTTCGAATTCATTAAGGAAATTATGTGGCCGAGCTTGGAACGGAGCAGATGAAACGTCTCTGCCCAGAGTGAACTGTAAATCTTATTTGCTGCGGTATTAATGGAGCCGGAGACGATTACCGAGCAATATCGTTTTTGCGGGGACGGGCAAAAACGCACTGCTTGTAAATGGAATTAGTGTTTTTTGACGTTGCGGAAGACCTTATTCCAGACGAGCCTAGAACGCTGGAAAATGTTGAGAAAATTTATTAAATCTAGAATTATTCATTGTCAATGATTGTGTTTTTTGGTGGTGGTTCTGAAATATCTAGAAGTTCTGGGAAAAAACTTCTCCTCTGTTTTCAATTGATTTTTTGTCTAGAAGATCCTTGTTTCAGGATTCTACTCAACACCAAAAGCTTTTTTAAGTAAATAATAGGTTAATAAGTTCAGTACACGCAAAACTGATGCCGTTTAATACGTAGGCTGTTCGTAATGGACCCATAACTGAATGTGTTGAAAAAAGATGAAATTGGGGCTAGCTTCATTTTTCGTGCCTGAAACCGTGACAGACAATGATATTCCAGCGTGCAGCACATGCGATTTTTTGATTTCTCAGTTATTCAGTTTTTCAACTTTTGATTTTTCCATTTTTCAGATTTTCAGTTCTGGTTTTAGAAGTGCAAAGTTTATATTTTACAATTCTTCGTTTTTCTAATTTTTTAATATAATTTTTTGATTTTAGAATTTTATCATTTTTGGAATGTTTTATTTTACAGTTTTTCGATTTTTCAATTCCTCTACATCTAGTTTTCAATTACCCGACTTTTTTTAAGATTTCGATTTTTTCAACTTAACCAGTTTTTTAATTTTACACATGCTGAATTTTTAATTTTTTGATGTTTTAGTCTTACGGTTTTTGTTTTTTCAATTTTACGGTTTTTCGATTTTTCAATTTAAGAATTTAGCTGTTTTTTTACAAAGCCCAATTTTTTATTTTTTTTTGGTTTTACAATTTTTCGAGTTATTAGTTTCCCAATTTTTCAGTTTTTCGCTTTTTCAATTCTTGTTTCTATTAGTTTTTAAAGAGTAATTCTCCAATTTTTGGATTTTAGAAATTTTCAAAATTAATTTATCAAGTTTTCGATTTTACAATTTTTCGATTTTTTCACTTATTGATTCTTCAATTTTCAATATTTCGACTTCTCAGTTTCAATTTTACAATTTAGCAATTTTTCGATTTTGCAGTTATCCGATTTACAATTTTTCATTTTTTCAAGTTTTTGAAGTGTAATTTTACAATTTCCTAATTTCCAATTTGCCAATTTTTCGGTTTTTCAATTCTTAAATTACATATCAGATTTTCGATTTTTCAATTTCCGTTTCGTTTAGTTTTTGAACTGTAATTTTCCGAACTTTCGAATTTTTTCAAATTCCCCAATTTTACAATTTTTTAATTTCTCTACTTTTAATTTTCTTCTAATTTTTTAATTTTTCTATTTTTAGTTTTTCAAATCCTTGATTTTAATTTTTTTTTCAATTTTTGATTTTTAAATTTTCCGTATTTCAAGTTTTCAGTTTTTCGCGTTTTCAGTTTCTCACTTTTTCGATTTCGTATTGCATAAATACGAACTGTAAATTTCCAGTTTTTCGAATTTTTTCAAATTTTCCAATTTTTCAATTTCTCTACTTTTGATTTTCTTCTAATTTTTTAATTTTTCTATTTTTGGTTTTTCAATTCCTTGATTTTAATTTTTTTTGTCAATGTTTGATTTTTAAATTTTCCGTATATTTCAACTTTTTAGTTTTTCGCGTTTTCAGTTACTTGGTTTTTCGATTATTCAGTTTTACAATTTTGCAGTTTTTCGATTTCGTATTCATGCAATTTTAAAATTTTTCATTTTTTTAAGTTTTTGAAGCGCAATTTTCCAATTCTCCAATTTTCGGATTTAAATTTTTTTAAAATCGAGATTTTTTAAGTTTCTGATTTTAGAATTTTTGAATTTTTCAATTCCTCTATTTCTGATTTTACAATTTTTTGATTTTTAGTTTTTCAGTTGGCCGATTTTTTTTCAGCTATTGATTGTTCAATTTTTAATATTTTGACTTTTCAGTTTTTCGTTTTTTCAATGTTACGAATTTTCAGTTTCTCAGTTTTTCGAATGTTCACTTTTACAATTTAGCAATTTTTCGATTTTGCAATTATCTGATTTTACAGTTTTTCATTTTTTTCATGTTCTTGAAGAGTGCAATTTTACAATTTTTCAAATTTCCAATTTTTCGATTTTTCAATTTTGAATTTTTCAGATTTTCGATTTTTCAAATTTCGTTTCTTTTAATTTTTGGAACTGTAATTTTCCAATTTTTCGATTTCTCTACTTTTGATTTTCTTTTACTTTTTAATGTTTCGATTTTTAGTTTTTCAATTCCTCGATTTTAATTTTTTTTTCAATTTTTTATTTTTAAATTTTCTCTATTTTGACTGTTTTTCGATTATTCAGTTTTACAATTTTTCATTTTTTTCAAGTTTTTGAAGCGCAAATTTACAATTTGTCTAATTGCCAATTTGCCAAATTTTCGATTTTTCAACTTCTGAGTTTTTCAATTTCTCGATGTCTCAATTTTGATTTCTTTTAGTTTTTGAAGTGAAATTCTCCAATTTTCCAATTTTTCACATATAATTTTTTTAATTTTTTTCATTTTTCAATCGTTGGGTTTTTTGTTCTTTCAATTTTACGGTCTGTCGATTTATGAATTACCGAATTTTTAAAATTTTCGATTTTTCAACTTTTTTTTAATTTTTCGATTTTCTATTTTTCATTTTTTCTGGTTTTTGAAGTGCAATTTTACAATTTTTCGAGTTTTCAATTTTCGTTTCTTTTAGTTTTTGAACTGTCATTTTCCAATTTTCCAATTTTTCGAATTTTTTAAAATTCTCCAATTTTACAAATTTTCAATTTCTCTACTTTTGATTTTCGTCTAATTTTTTAATTTTTCTATTTTTAGTTTTTCATTTCCATGATTTGTTTTTCAATTTTTGATTTTTAAATTTAAACTATTACGACTTTTCAGTTTTTCGCGTTTTCAGTTTCTCACTTTTACAATTTTTCATTTTTTCAAGTTTTTGAAGCGTAATTTTCCAATTCTCCAATTTTCGGATTTAATTTTTTTTTAAAATTGAGATTTTTTTAAGTGTTTGATTTTACAATTTTTGAATTTTTCAATTCCTCTACTTCTGATATTACAATTTTTCGTCTTTGAATTTATTAATTTTTTTATTTTTAGTTTTTTAGTTGGCCGATTTTTTTTCAGCTATTGATTGTTCAATTTTCAATATTTTGACTTCTCAGTTTTTCGTTTTTTCAATGTTACGAGTTTTCAGTTTCTCAGATTTTCGAATGTTCAGTTTTACAATTTAGCAATTTTTCGATTTTGCAATTATCTGATTTTATAGTTTTTCATTTTCTTCATGTTCTTGAAGAGTGCAATTTTACAATTTTTCAAATTTCCAATTTTTCCAATTTTTCAATTTTGAATTTTTCAGATTTTCGATTTTTCAATTTTCGTTTCTTTTAGTTTTTGAACTGTAATTTTCCAATTTTTCAATTTCTCTACTTTTGATTTTCTTTTAATTTTTAATGTTTCGATTTTTAGTTTTTCAAATCCTCGATTTTAATTTTTTTTTCAATTTATGATTTTTAAATTTTCTCTATTTCGACCCAGTTTCTTAGTTTTTCGATTATTCATGTTTACAATTTTGCACTTTTTCGATTTCGTATTTATGCGATTTTACAATTTTTCATTTTTTTTCAAGTTTTTGAAGCGCAAATTTACAATTTTTCTAATTGCCAATTTGCCAAATTTTCGATTTTTCAACTGATTTTTTTTACTTTTTCGATTTTCAATTTTTTATTTTTTCTGGTTTTTGTGTAATTTTACAATTTTGAATTTTTCAATTTTCGTTTCTTTTAGTTTTTGAAGTGTAATTTTTAAATTTTACAGTTTTTGGGTTTTTTAATTTGACAATTTGAATTTTTCAGTTTCTCCACTTGATTTTCCAATTTCTCGACTTTTATTTTTCCATTATTAGTTTTTCAGTTTGTCGATTTTTATACTATTTTCAATTAGGGATTTTTAAATTTTTTGAAGGGCAATTTTACAATTTTTCTAATTTCCAATTTTGCCAAATTTTCGAGTTTACAAGTTCTCAATTTTTCAGTTTTTCGATTGTCAATTTTTTTTTTCATTTAGTTTTTAACTGTAATTTTCCAATTTTTTGGATTTCGAATTTTTGCAAGTTTTTGGTTTTACGATTTTTCGACTTTTTGATTTTACAATTTTTAAATTTTTTTACTTCTGATATTTATTTTTTTATTTTTAGTGATTAATTATTCAATTTCCAGTATTTAGACTTCTCACTCTTTCGAATTTTCTACTTTTGAATTTTTCAGTTTTTCGATTTTTCAATTTTAATTTCTTTTAGTTTTTGAAGTGCCAAGTTTCAATTTTACAATTCTTGGATAGTTTTCGATTTTTTTAACATAATTTTTGATTTTACAATTTTTCGATTATTTTATTTCAAACATTTTTTGTTTTTTAAATTTCTCTACTTCGATGTATTTTTCAATTACGCGACTTCTAAGATTTAACATTTTGAATTTTCAACTTTTCGGTTTTCTCAGTCTTACGGATTTTTGTTTTTTCAATTTTACGGTTTTTCGATTTCTTGATTTCTCAATTTTCACAATTTTTCGATTTTTAAACTTTTAAATTTTTTAGTTTTTCGGTTTTTCAATTTTTCATTTTTTCTAGTTTTTGAATCGCATTTGACAATTCTTCAATTTCTCTACTTTTGGTTTTTCAATTTCTCGACTTATCTTTTTTAAATTCTTCGACTTTTAAATTTTTGATTTTTTTTCCAGTTACTTCATTCTTTTTCCAATTACTGATTTTTCAATTTTCAATATTTCGACTTTTCGGTTTCACAATCTTGCAGTGTTCCAATTTCGCATTTATCCGATTCTCCAATTTTTCATTTTTTCCAGTTTTTGTAGAGCAATTTTTCGATTTGTCACTTCCCAATTTTTCAACTTCTGAATTTTTCAGTTTTTCGATTTCTCAATTTTCACTTCTTTTAGTTTTTGAAGTATAATTTTACAGTTTCCCCACTTCTGATTTTTCAATTTTTCGGCTTTATTAATTTTTTCGATTTTTCAGAGGCTTGTTTTTTTTTCTATTATTGATTTTTCAATTTTCAATATTCGAACTTTTCAGTTTTTCGTTTTTTCAAATTTTCAGTTTATCATTTTTACAACTTTTCGAGTACAATTTTATAATTTTTCGATTTCTCATTTTTCAACTACTGAATTTTTCATTTTTTCTATTTGTCAATTTCCATTTCTTTTAGTTTTTGAAGTGTAAATTTCCAATTTTGCAATTTTTTGATTTTAGAATTTAAAAAATTTTCGATTGCTCAATTTTTCAGTCCTTCTATTTACGATTTTTCAGTTTCTCCTCTTTTAATTTAATTTTTCGACTTTTTGATTTTCAGTTGCTCGATTTTTTTATTTTTTCAATAGATTTTTCAGTTTTCCGTTTTTTCAAATTTTTGATTTTTTAATTTTTCAGTTTTTCAATAGTTCAATTTTAGAAAATTTTCGATTTTTCGATTTCTTAATTATCCGATTTTCCATTTCTCTTCAAGTTTTTGAAATGCAATTTTTCAAATTTGCAATAATTAGTTTTTTTTCTCTTCAGTTTTTCGAGTTTTCAATTTTATCATTTTTATTATTGACCGACTTTAGGCCAATCAAATGTGGCTAAACATAGAAGAACTTCACATTTTTTACTTCCTTGGGTTTCTAAAATTTCATTTTACGCGAAAAGTTTACATGTGAACTTCAAAAAAGGCAAGTACAATAAGATATTTTTTTCGATATTTCGATATTGGAACATCAAAGCACAAATATCCATCAGACTAATTTATATATAAACAAGTGTGTTTTCGAAACATAATGCGTTCGAATCATAAACAATGGCAGCGTAGGGTGATTAAAGTATGAAATGTTTATGAATTCAGAAAAACAAGCTTTACAATAATTCTAAAAAATATGAAGCGTCATTAAAAAAAGTTGGATGTCGTAGAAAATAGTTCTCAAAATAATTTTTTTTTTCGGAATTTGTTGAACACGAATCAAAAAAAAAACTACATGGTAGTAGTAAAGTAAAAATGTTTGGGACCTCACAATTGAAGAGGTTGTGGATTGTATTTAAAATATTGGACTCGACAGTGACCCTTATACCCGTTTAGCATAAGAACTAATTTTCTTAGAAACTTTTGAACAGTAGGCGCTCGCTACTCGTTTTATTTTCTAGTTCAGTTGATAAAGCGGTACTCATAGAACTAGCAAATGTATTGCTAATGATCGATTGCAGAGACTAAAGTACTCTTTAGTCACAACGGGCAATAAATGTGTTTATCTAACGTCGTCAGTATTACCGGATCGTAATACCTGGTTGTATGTACATATATACATCTGGAATAAACACAAATGGTAAAAATGGTAAATTTTTCAGTGGTCTTTTCTCAAAGTGATACCCCAACAAAATAGCTTCACAACCCATCTCGAACGCTTCTCTCTCTTCCTTCTCAGCGACCTCCGTCCTTGTTCTGCTTCCATCGGTCACACCCCCATTAATTGCACCCATAAACTATAAAATCCGTGAAGACCCCGCGACATCGGCAACATTGTATCCAACAATCGTCGATTTTAATACACCATAAACCCGCACACCTGATCGACCTCCTGACCCTCGTAAATTCCAGCCGCCTCTGCCCGACGACAAGCTCGTTCAAAAATCCCCAAAACCAATACACCTCCCAATTTACATCTGGCCCGATCTCGCTCGTAAAACAAAGAATCCGTTTATCGCGGCGGCCATGTTAATGGTCGAGTTGACATTTTGAAATATTTTAAATATCAAATTACAGTCTAGGTGTACGTTTTGGCAACAATAGAATACGTAAGCGACAACAAAAGAGAATAAAATGCTGGACGGCAGTAGATTAGTAATAACTGTCCCATTGTATGCTAATGGTCGCAGCAACACCCATCGTTTGTTGGTGTGAATAACGCGGACGATCGCCATCACGAGCTATTGACGGCGCGTCAGGTAGCACCAGTTGGGGACTGCTGGGGACCATTTCTGTATGCAGAACGGGCGCAGAATCAAGGACAAGGTGGAGCTGGGAGGAATGCATTTGGCCGCACATGATGGGCTGTGACAATATCTTCGACGATCGAAAAAACTCGGACATGGGGATTTTGCGAAATTGAGCTCTCGCTTTCCGCGGAATGCTGCACTTACTCAGGGGGGGGGGCAAGTTTGTCGACAGAGGGGGCTTCATGTAAATATTTATATTTTAATAATACACTCAGATAACTAGTTTATTTTTTCTGAGTTTTTATATTTGAAAGAACATTAAAATAATTGGAAACGTCGATTTTTTACGCTAAATTTTCGTAAAAACCTGTCGAAGTCCAAAAAATTAGTACGGTACTTGGTTAAAATGCTGGTT
Organism: Zophobas morio; assembly: GCF_036711695.1. Classification (NCBI taxonomy): domain Eukaryota; kingdom Metazoa; phylum Arthropoda; class Insecta; order Coleoptera; family Tenebrionidae; genus Zophobas; species Zophobas morio. Next base: position 1,113,286 of record NW_026972108.1, read on the forward strand.
AAAACAGAGAATGTAGATTCACAAACAGCTGTACTGCATCCAAAAATTTGTGTAGTGACCATATAGGTAACATCCAATTTGTTTGAGTTTATTTTTTTGCATGTTTAGTACATATTTTAAAAATCCGACTTCGAAACCGAATATTTCGAAAATTTTGGTACGGAACCATGAACTCATCATGTTTTTTGAAACTCGTCGAGATGTGTATTTCAGAATTTTTTGTCAACTTTAACAAAAGCTCAATTTTTGGAAACCCATATAAAATTTTTGACTTTTCCCAAGCATTTTCGAAAATTACCAAAAGAATTCGTTTGTTCATCTCGATTTCTTCCAAAAATAGTTTTGGATTCATTTTTTTTGAAAATTCTTACATTTTTTGCAGAATCGACGGGAGAAATATGGCAATTTTTGAGAACATGTATCAAATTTTTGACTTTTTTCAAGCACGTTCGAGATTACCAAAAGGGATTCCTTTATTGATTTCGATCTCCAGATGTTGTTTTTGGTTGTTTTTTCGAAAATTCGTACAATTTTTCCACAATCGCCAAAAGAAATATGGTAATTTTTGAGAAATTTTGAAAATTCCAGCTCGAAACCGAGTATTTCGAAAATTTTGATCCGGAACCTTGAACCTGTCATGTTTTTTTAAGCTCGTCCAAATCTGTATTTCAGAATTTTTTGTCAACTTTACGAAAGTTCAATTTTTGAAAACCCATGTAGAATTTTTGACTTTTTCCAAGCATTTTCAAAAATTATCAAACGAGACTCCTTTGTTCATCTCCATTTCCAAAAATCGTTTTGGATTCAATTTTTTTTGAAAATTCTTACAATTTTTCCAGAATCGACGGAAGAAATATGGCAATTTTTGAGAACCTGTATCAAATTTTTGACTTTTTTCAAGCACGTTCGAGATTACCAAAAGGGATTCCTTTATTGATTTCGATCTCCTGATGTTGTTTTTGGTTGTTTTTTCGAAAATGCATACAATTTTTCCACAATCGCCAAAAGAAATATGGTAATTTTTGAGAAATTTTGAAAATTCGAGCTCGAAACCGAGTATTATGAAAATTTTGATCCGGAACCATGAACCTGTCATGTTTTTTTAAGCTCGTCCAAATCTGTATTTCAGAATTTTTTGTCAACTTTACGAAAGTTCAATTTTTGAAAACCCATATAAAATTTTTGACTTTTTCCAAGCATTTTCAAAAATTATCAGAAGAGACTCCTTTGTTCATCTCGATTTCCAAAAATCGTTTTGGATTCAATTTTTTCGAAAATTCGTACAATTTTTCCATAATCGCCAAAAGAAATATGGTAATTTTTGAGAAATTTTGAAAATTCCAGCTCGAAACCGAGTATTTCGAAAATTTTGATCCGGAACCTTGAACCTGTCATGTTTTTTTAAGCTCGTCCAAATCTGTATTTCAGAATTTTTTGTCAACTTTACGAAAGTTCAATTTTTGAAAACCCATATAGAATTTTTGACTTTTTCCAAGCATTTTCAAAAATTATCAAACGAGACTCCTTTGTTCATCTCGATTTCCAAAAATCGTTTTGGATTCAATTTTTTTTGAAAATTCTTACAATTTTTCCAGAATCGACGGAAGAAATATGGCAATTTTTGAGAACCTGTATCAAATTTTTGACTTTTTTTCAAGCACGTTCGTGATTACCAAAAGGGATTCCTTTATTAATTTCGATCTCCAGATGTTGTTTTTGGTTATTTTTTCGAAAATTCGTACAATTTTTCCACAATCGCCAAAAGAAATATGGTAATTTTTGAGAAATTTTGAAAATTCCAGCTCGAAACCGAGTATTTCGAAAATTTTGATCCGGAACCTTGAACCTGTCATGTTTTTTTAAGCTCGTCCAAATCTGTATTTCAGAATTTTTTGTCAACTTTACGAAAGTTCAATTTTTGAAAACCCATATAGAATTTTTGACTTTTTCCAAGCATTTTCAAAAATTATCAAAAGAGACTCCTTTGTTCATCTCGATTTCCAAAAATCGTTTTGGATTCAATTTTTTCGAAAATTCGTACAATTTTTCCATTATCGCCAAAAGAAATATGGTAATTTTTGAGAAATTTTGAAAATTCCAGCTCGAAACCGAGTATTTCGAAAATTTTGATCCGGAACCTTGAACCTGTCATGTTTTTTTAAGCTCGTCCAAATCTGCATTTCAGAATTTTTTGTCAACTTTACGAAAGTTCAATTTTTGAAAACCCATATAAAATTTTTGACTTTTCCCAAGCATTTTCAAAAATTATCAAAAGAGACTCCTTTGTTCATCTCGATTTCCAAAAATCGTTTTGGATTCAATTTTTTTTGAAAATTCTTACAATTTTTCCAGAATCGACGGAAGAAATATGGCAATTTTTGAGAACCTGTATCAAATTTTTGACTTTTTTTCAAGCACGTTCGAGATTACCAAAAGGGATTCCTTTATTAATTTCGATCTCCAGATGTTGTTTTTGGTTATTTTTTCGAAAATTCGTACAATTTTTCCACAATCGCCAAAAGAAATATGGTAATTTTTGAGAAATTTTGAAAATTCGAGCTCGAAACCGAGTATTTCGAAAATTTTGATCCGGAACCATGAACCTGTCATGTTTTTTTAAGCTCGTCCAAATCTATATTTCAGAATTTTTTGTCAACTTTTACGAAAGTTCAATTTTTGAAAACCCATATTAAATTTTTGACTTTTCCCAAGCATTTTCAAAAATTATCAAAAGAGACTCCTTTGTTCATCTCGATTTCCAAAAATCGTTTTGGATTCAATTTTTTCGAAAATTCGTACAATTTTTCCATAATCGCCAAAAGAAATATGGTAATTTTTGAGAAATTTTGAAAATTCCAGCTCGAAACCGAGTATTTCGAAAATTTTGATCCGGAACCTTGAACCTGTCATGTTTTTTTAAGCTCGTCCAAATCTGTATTTCAGAATTTTTTGTCAACTTTACGAAAGTTCAATTTTTGAAAACCCATATAGAATTTTTGACTTTTTCCAAGCATTTTCAAAAATTATCAAACGAGACTCCTTTGTTCATCTCGATTTCCAAAAATCGTTTTGGATTCAATTTTTTTTGAAAATTCTTACAATTTTTCCAGAATCGACGGAAGAAATATGGCAATTTTTGAGAACCTGTATCAAATTTTTGACTTTTTTTCAAGCACGTTCGTGATTACCAAAAGGGATTCCTTTATTAATTTCGATCTCCAGATGTTGTTTTTGGTTATTTTTTCGAAAATTCGTACAATTTTTCCACAATCGCCAAAAGAAATATGGTAATTTTTGAGAAATTTTGAAAATTCCAGCTCGAAACCGAGTATTTCGAAAATTTTGATCCGGAACCTTGAACCTGTCATGTTTTTTTAAGCTCGTCCAAATCTGTATTTCAGAATTTTTTGTCAACTTTACGAAAGTTCAATTTTTGAAAACCCATATAGAATTTTTGACTTTTTCCAAGCATTTTCAAAAATTATCAAACGAGACTCCTTTGTTCATCTCGATTTCCAAAAATCGTTTTGGATTCAATTTTTTTGAAAATTCTTACAATTTTTCCAGAATCGACGGAAGAAATATGGCAATTTTTGAGAACCTGTATCAAATTTTTGACTTTTTTCAAGCACGTTCGAGATTACCAAAAGGGATTCCTTTATTGATTTCGATCTCCAGATGTTGTTTTTGGTTGTTTTTTCGAAAATGCGTACAATTTTTCCACAATCGCCAAAAGAAATATGGTAATTTTTGAGAAATTTTGAAAATTCCAGCTCGAAACCGAGTATTTCGAAAATTTTGATCCGGAACCTTGAACCTGTCATGTTTTTTTAAGCTCGTCCAAATCTGTATTTCAGAATTTTTTGTCAACTTTTACGAAAGTTCAATTTTTGAAAACCCATATAAAATTTTTGACTTTTCCCAAGCATTTTCAAAAATTATCAAAAGAGACTCTTTTGTTCATCTCGATTTCCAAAAATCGTTTTGGATTCAATTTTTTCGAAAATTCGTACAATTTTTCCATAATCGCCAAAAGAAATATGGTAATTTTTGAGAAATTTTGAAAATTCCAGCTCGAAACCGAGTATTTCGAAAATTTTGATCCGGAATCTTGAACCTGTCATGTTTTTTTAAGCTCGTCCAAATCTGTATTTCAGAATTTTTTGTCAACTTTACGAAAGTTCAATTTTTGAAAACCCATATAGAATTTTTGACTTTTTCCAAGCATTTTCAAAAATTATCAAACGAGACTCCTTTGTTCATCTCGATTTCCAAAAATCGTTTTGGATTCAATTTTTTTGAAAATTCTTACCATTTTTCCAGAATCGACGGAAGAAATATGGCAATTTTTGAGAACCTGTATCAAATTTTTGACTTTTTTCAAGCACGTTCGAGATTACCAAAAGGGATTCCTTTATTGATTTCGATCTCCAGATGTTGTTTTTAGTTGTTTTTTCGAAAATTCGTACAATTTTTCCATAATTGCCAAAAGAAATATGGTAATTTTTGAGAAATTTTGAAAATTCCAGCTCGAAACCGAGTATTTCGAAAATTTTGATCCGGAACCTTGAACCTGTCATGTTTTTTTAAGCTAGTCCAAATCTGTATTTCAGAATTTTTTGTCAACTTTACGAAAGTTCAATTTTTGAAAACCCATATAGAATTTTTGACTTTTTCCAAGCATTTTCAAAAATTATCAAACGAGACTCCTTTGTTCATCTCGATTTCCAAAAATCGTTTTGGATTCAATTTTTTTGAAAATTCTTACAATTTTTCCACAATCGACGGAAGAAATATGGCAATTTTTGAGAACCTGTATCAAATTTTTGACTTTTTTCAAGCACGTTCGAGATTACCAAAAGGGATTCCTTTATTAATTTCGATCTCCAGATGTTGTTTTTGGTTATTTTTTCGAAAATTCGTACAATTTTTCCACAATCGCCAAAAGAAATATGGTAATTTTTGAGAAATTTTGAAAATTCGAGCTCGAAACCGAGTATTTCGAAAATTTTGATCCGGAACCATGAACCTGTCATATTTTTTTAAGCTCGTCCAAATCTATATTTCAGAATTTTTTCTCAACTTTTACGAAAGTTCAATTTTTGGAAACCCATATAAAATTTTTGACTTTTCCCAAGCATTTTCAAAAATTATCAAAAGAGACTCCTTTGTTCATCTCGATTTCCAAAAATCGTTTTGGATTCAATTTTTTCGAAAATTCGTACAATTTTTCCATAATCGCCAAAAGAAATATGGTAATTTTTGAGAAATTTTGAAAATTCCAGCTCGAAACCGAGTATTTCGAAAATTTTGATCCGGAACCATGAACCTGTCATGTTTTTTTAAGCTCGTCCAAATCTGTATTTCAGAATTTTTTGTCAACTTTACGAAAGTTCAATTTTTGAAAACCCATATAGAATTTTTGACTTTTTCCAAGCATTTTCAAAAATTATCAAACGAGACTCCTTTGTTCATCTCGATTTCCAAAAATCGTTTTGGATTCAATTTTTTTGAAAATTCTTACAATTTTTCCAGAATCGACGGAAGAAATATGGCAATTTTTGAGAACCTGTATCAAATTTTTGACTTTTTTTCAAGCACGTTCGAGATTACCAAAAGGGATTCCTTTATTGATTTCGATCTCCAGATGTTGTTTTTGGTTTTATTTGGTTGAAAAGTCGTAAAATTTTTCAGCAATCGCCAAACGAAATGTAATTTTTGAACTTTGAAACCGAATGTTTAGAAAATCTTGATCTGGGACCATCTAGACCTTGTGTTTTTTGATTGAGCTCGTCGAGATCAACATTTCAGATTTTTTTGTGGATTTTTAATCAACTTCAACAAAAGCTAAATTTTTGAAAATCTATAAAATGTTTTTGACTTTTCCCAACCGTTTTCGAAAATTAGCAAAAGGGATCTCTTTATCGATTTCGATCTCCAAATGTTGTTTTTGGTTTTATTTTCTCGAAAATTTGTACAATTTTTCCAAAGCCGCCAAAAGAAATGTAATTTTTGAGGAATTTTGAAATGTCGACTTTGAAACCGAATTTTTCGAAAATCTTGGTCTGGGACCATCAAGACCTTATGTTTTTGGATTAAGCTCATCTAAATCTACATCTCGGAATTTTTTGTTGATTTTTTGTTAATTTCAAGAAAAGCTCAATTTTTGAAAATCCATATACATTTTTTGACTTTTCCGAAGCATCTTCGAAAATTAGCAAAAGGGATCTCTTTATTGATTTCGATCTACAGATGTTATTTTTGGTTTTATTTTTTTGATATTTCGTCGAATTTTTCCACAATTTCATAAAGAAATGACTTTTTTTTAAGTCACTTTTGAGATTTTTTAGAAATTTTAGGTAGAAACCCAATATTTCGTAAATTTTGCTCCGCGAGCATGAACATCTTTTTCGATGAAGCTCATCGAGATCTATATTTCAGAATTTTTTGTCAACTCTAACAAAAGCTCAATTTTTGAAAACTAAATAAATTTTGACTTTTCTTAAGCATTTCCAAAAACTACCAAAAGTCATTCTTTTATTTATTTCAATCTTCAGATGTTGTTTTTGGTTTTATTTGATCGAAAATTTGTAAAATTTTTCTAGAATCGTCAAAAGAAATAATAGGAGTATAATTTTTGAGAAATTTTAAAAAGTCGACTTGGAAACCGAATGGCAGCAAGACCTTATGTTTTTTGACTAAACTCGTCGAGATCTACATCTCAGAATTTTTTGTAGATTTTCAGCCAATTTCAACAAAAGCTCAATTTTTGAAAATCTATAAAAAAAAATTGACTTTTCCCACTCATTTTCGAAAACTAGCAGAAGGGATCTTTTTATTGATTTCGATCTCCAAATGTTTTTTTTTTGGGTTTTATTTTTTCGAAAATTGGTACAATTTTTCCAGAGCCGCCAAAAGAAATGTATTTTTTGAGAAATTTTGAAATGTCGACTTTGGAAGCGAATTTTTGAAAAATCTTGGTCTGGGACCATCAAAACCTTATGTTTTTTGATTAACCTCATCGAGATCTACTTCTCAGAATTTTTTGTCGATTTTTTGTCCATTTCAATAAAAGCTCAATTTTTAGAAAATCCATATAATATTTTTGACTTTTCTCAAGTACATAGTAGGCTATGGAATAAAATGTGACATGTTCATTTTTTTATACGGTCAACATCAACGGTAGTGTGATGTTGCCAAATAATATACCCTGTAAGAAAATAAAGGTGGGGCGGGTGGAGCCAGTTAATATGCTTCGGCAATCGGCATTATATTGAAATTTTATTACTAATTTGAAATTTATAATGTATAAGTCTTCCAGGGGGGGCAACCACAACTGTTGGGGGGGGCTCAGCCCCCTCTCGCCCCCCCGTAGCTACGGGGCTGGAATGCTGGCAGCGATGAATGGGGCGATAGGGAAATATTCATTTAAAAAAACGGCAGCGACGTTGCGCCTCCGTCTCATAGGTGGCGCCAACGCGAGTGACGTCGAAGATCGGCAGCAGGGTTTGCACAAGTCGTTATTTGTTCAAGCTCGCCGCTCTGAAATTAACTACCTCCCGATTAATCTCGCCGTTCTCATCGGCGTATCGGCGCATTCCTCCTCCCCGATAAAAATCTAGCGAAACCCGGCGACTAATTGAGTGCAGGCGGCCCAGATGAGTGGCCCACAATCCACAATAACAAGTAGCAGGCCGCGAGGTCACGACCCGCTCCAGACGATGATGGCCAGCATCTGCAACACACACATTACTCATTTTACTTAGTCACTTAATTGGGCTCAATTAGGAGAGATCGGCGCTCCGTGTCGCCAGGCTGGTGCGAGCGCCATCGTGCGACACGCTCAGACCAATTCGCGAACCGCACTTAATCAAGCCGACGAGATCATCACGTTCCCGTCAAGCCAGGAAATTGTTTCCACTGGGGGCAGGCGAGGCGATTGCTTGCCCACACGATCCCGTGGACGCGTATGAAGATATACGCGCACGGCAAAAACAATACGCCGGCCTTTCAGTACCGGGCCTCGGGTCAGCCGTACCATAACTAATGCAATTTATTTAAATAACCATCAATCAGGAAGCGGCCTCTCTGCAAGATCATTAGTATATGTCGGGAGATTTATAGGCTTTGTGGCCCGAGTTGCGAGTACTACTTTTTCCAAAAGTAAAAAAGTGAGATTGGCAGGTACTGCTCTAGCAATGGTGTGTTTCTGGGTGTTTTAGAGGTACCTAGAGAAGTCAATCAGAATGCAGTAGGTCAAGAATCGTAATTGAGATCTATCTCCTAGATTTTTTTGTGGATTTGCACACAATTTTCTCAAAACTCCAATTTTTCAGTTATTATGGAACTTTTTTTCGATTACGTCGAAGTTAGTTTCAGCCTCATTTCTTCGAAAACTCGAAAAGAATGGATTTTGAAGTCAAATATTTCTAAAATCTTGGTCCTGGATCATAAACACGCTATATTTTTCGAATAAGCACGTCTAGGTCTATCTCCTAATTTTTTTTGGAATTTTTAATCAACAAACCAAATATTTTTCAAATTTTTTTTTCAAAAAAATCAATTTTTCAATGCTTACGAAAATTTTGACCTTCAGAAGTTGTACTTTCGGCCTCATTTCTTCGAAACCTTCAACACAGAATCACTGAATGAAGTATGGTAATTTTTAGGACTAAAAAAAAATATTTCAAACTGAATATGTATTTCTAAAATCTTGCCCTAGGTCTATAAACACGCCATATTTTTCGAATCAGCACGTCGAGATCTATCTCCAAGAATTTTTTGTGGAGTTTTAGACAAATTTTTCAAAAAGACAATTTTCGAAATTATGATTTTCGATGAGGTTCGAAAAAAACCTAAATATATTTTTTACTAGATTGGGGCTTTCAGAAGTTGTTTCCGGCCTGATTTTTTTCAAAAACTTACTGTTTTTCCAGAATCGTCCATCGAAATGGCGGTTATAAGAACTTTTGCAAAAAAAAAAATTCAAACCGAATATATCTAAACTCTTGTCGAAATCCATCACATAGACTTTTTTGTGGGCTTTTAGATTGATTTTTTCAAAAACCTTATTAAATTATTTTAAGATATTTTTTTGATAGATTGCGACTTTCAGATGTTATTTTCGCCCTAATCTTTTCCAAAATTGCTACCGTTTTCCATAATCGTCCAATGAAATATGGCTACTTTTAGCATTTCTGTTTTTCTAATCATCACGTCGAGAATTTTTAGATAACTTTTTAAAAACTCAATTTTTTTAATGTTGAGTTTGAATCTTTTTTTGATGACCTTCGAAAATTACCTATCGAAATTTTTTTATTTAGAAGCTGCTTTCGTCCGCATTTTTTAGAAAAATTGAACCATTTTTGCAGAATCACGTACTGTAATTTCTAGGATTTTTGAAAAAAACGGAATTTGAAATCGAAATTTTGCTCCGGGACGAGAATCACCCTACATTTTTCGGATTAACATGTCGAGTTCTGTCTCCCAGAATTTTTTGCGAATTTTTAGACGATTTTTTCTAAAACTAAATTTTTCAATACACTCCATTACGAAATGTTCGACTCTTTTTCTACTACTTTCGAAAATTACCTGAATCATTTTTGTTTTTTAGATTCTGATCTTCAGAAGGTACATACTTTCATTTCTTTGAAAAGCTCAATTCTTCAATACTCTTCCTAGAAATAGATTTAGGTTACTGAATTGTCGGCATTTTGCTACCAATTTTGCTTCAATTTCTCGATTGATTAAATTTTCGATTTCTCGATTTTTAATTTTCCGTTATTTCCGTTTTGCGTTATTTTCGATATAGATTTATCAATTTTTCTACATCTCAGATATATAGAAAAATTGATAAATTTTTAAAAACTCAGTTTTGGAACTTTTTCACATGTCGGTTCTGAAATTTTTCAGTTTTTCGTTTCAATTTGTCAATTTTCCGATATTTCCGCTTTATGATTTTTCAATATTGGCGTTCCTAAATTGTCAGTTTCTTGATTAAGCGATTTTTAAATTTTTCGATTTCTCGATTATTTGAGGTTCCCATTTCTCGAATCTTCGATCTCTCGATTTCTCGATTTTTCAGTTTTTCAATGTTTCAATTGTTTAGTTTTTTGATTATTCAGGTTTCCGTTTTCTTAATTTTTCGATTTTTAAAATTTCGGTTTTTCACTTGTTCGATTTTTCTTTTCAAATTTTTACCTTCTGGATTTTTCAGTTTTTCGTTTTTCTGATGTTGCGATTTCTCGATTTTTCAATTTTTCATTTCCCCAATTTTGCTTCGATTTCTCAGTTTTTCGATATCTCAGTTTTGAGACATTTTAACATTTCGATTATTAATTTCTTTCAGTTCTTCGTATCCGTTTCTCAATTTTTTTAATTTTTCCATTTCTTGAATCTTGGACGTGTCGAATTATTGATTTTCCATTTCATCTTTTAGATTATTCAGGTCAGGTCAGGTCAGGTTTTAGATTATTCAGGTTTTCGTTTTTTCAATTTTCCGATTATTAAAATTTCTCAGATTTTTCAGTTTTTTGATGTATCAATTTTTCAATGGTTTAATATTTCAGTTTTGACATTTTTCAACATTTTTCGATTTTCCGATATTGCAATTTGTCGATTTTTCAATTTTTCAGTTATTTAATTTTGTTTCGATTTTTCAGTTTTTCAGTTATTCAATTTTACTTCGATTTTTCAGTTTTTTGATTTTTCGATTAATCAATTTTTCGATATCTCAATTTTGAGACTGTTTAACATTTGGATTCTTAAATTGTTCAGTTTTTCGTTTCGATTTCTCCATTTTTTTAATTTTTCCGTTTTGTTAATTTTCGATTTCTCAATTTTCCGATATTTCCGTTCTACCATTTTTGAAGTTTTCGGTTGTTCAATTTTTCGATTTTTCAATTTTACGCTTTTCTAAATTTCTAATTCTCGATTAATCGATTTTTAAACTTTTAGATTTCTCGATTCCTTGAGTTTTCAAATTTAGGTTTTTCTATTTTTTAATTTTCCCATTTCTCGAATTTTCGACGACTCAATTTCTCAATTTTTCAAGTTTTCAATTCTTCGATTATTCAGGTTTTCGTTTCAATTTTTCTTCGACTTTTCAATTCTCATCCTTCCAATTTTTCGATTCAATTCTTCATAGATTTTCAGTTTTTCGATTTTTCGATTTTTCATTGGTTTAATATTTGAGTTTTGGCATTTTTCAACATTTTTCGATTTTTCGTTTCAATCTTTGGATTTTTCAATTTTGCTTCGAATTTTCAATTTTTCACTTTTCGATTTATCGATTTATCAATTTTTTGATATCTCAATTTTGGGACTTTTTACCATTTCCATTCCTAAATTTTGCAGTTTTTCGTTTCGATTTCTCGATTTTTTAATTTTTCCATTTCTTGAATCTTGGACGTCTCGAATTGTTGATTTTTTGATCTTTCAAATTTTCGATCATTCAATTTTTTATCTTCTTGATTTTGCAGTTTTTGGATTTTCTGATGTTGCAATTTCTCGATTTTTTAGTTTTTCAATTCCCGCATTTTGTTTCGATTTTTCAGTTTTTAAATTTATCATTTTATCAATTTTTCGATACCTCATCTCAGTTTTGAGACTTTTTAAAATTTCGATTGATCAATTTTTGAATTTTCCCATCTCTTGAATGTTGGACGTCTGGCATTCTCGATTTTTCCGTTTTTCAATTTTTCGATTATTCAGCTTTTCGCTTTTTTAATTTTTCGGTTTTTACAATTTTCAGTTTTCGATTTAAAAATTTTCTCAGCTTTTTCAGTCTCAATTTTTGGATGTATCGATTTTTCAATTTTTCAATTATGCAATTTTGCTTCGATTTTTCAATTTTTCCGTATCTGAATTTTGAGATTTTTAACATTTCAGTTCTTAAATTTTCTGCTTTTCGGTTCGATCTCTCAATTTTCCGATATTTTCGTTTTATGATTTTTCAATTATTGGTGTTCTGAAATTTTCAGTTTCTCGATTAATCGATTTTTAAATTTTTCGATTTCTCGATTTTTTGAGTTTTCGACTTTTCTATTTTTTAATTTTTCCATTTCTCGAATCTTCCACGTCTCGAATTCTCAATTTTTCAGTTTTTCAATGTTTCAATTTTTTAATTATTTGATTATTCAGGTTTTCGTTTTTTCAATTTTTCGATTCAATTCTTCCTAGATTTTTCAATTTTTCGATTTATTGATTTATCAACGGTTCTGGAATTTTTCGATTTTTCGTTTCAATTTTTGGATTTTCCAATTTGTTACCTACTCGATTTTTCAATGTTTCGATTTAAAACTTCGGAGACTTTTCAGATGTTTGATTTTTCGATCTATCGATTTTTCACTGGTTTCAATGTTTTTCGATTCTTCGTTTCAATCTTTGGATTTTTCAATTTTTACCTTCTCGATTTTTCAGTTTTTCGATTTTCCGATGTTGCGATTTCTCGATTTTTCAATTTTTCAGTTAATCAATTTTGCTTCAATTTTTCAGTTTTTCAGTTTTTAGATTTATTGAGTTATCGAGTTTTCGATATCTCACTTCTGAGACTTTTTAACATTGTTTCGATTTCTCGATTTTCCGGCTTGTCAATTTTACGATTATTCAGGTTTTCATTTTTTCAATTTTCCGATTTTTAAAATTTTCGATTCTTCGACTTTTCGGTTTCTCATTCTTTCAACTTTTCTCAGATTTTTCAGTTTTTAGATTTTTCAATGGATTAATATTTCAATTTTGGCATTTTTTGCATTTTTTCCATTTTTCGTTTCAATATTTGGATTTTTCAGTTTTCGATTTTCCGATGTTGCGAGTTTTCAATTTTTCAATTATTAAATTTTGAGACTTTTTCAATTCGATTCTTAAATTTTTAGATTTATTGATTTATCAATTTTTCTGTCTCAGTTTTAAGACTTTTTAACATTTCGATTCTTAATTTTTTCAGTTCTTCGTTTCGATTGATCAATTTTGTTATTTTTCCATCTCCTGAATGTTCGACGTCTGGCATTCTCGATATTCCGGTTTTTCAATTTTTCGATTATTCGACTTTTCGGTTTCTCATTCTTTCAATTTTTCCATTCAAAATTACGCAGATTTTTCAGTTTTTCGATTTTTCGATGGATTAGTATTTCAATTTTAGCATTTTTCATTTCAATCTTTGGATTTTTTAATTTTTACGTTCTCGATTTTTTAGTTTTTCGATTTTCCGATGTTGCGATTTTTCAATTTTTCAATTATATATTATAAATACTTTTTCGTTTCGATTTTTTCATTTTTCAATTTTTCAATTCCCCAATTTTGTTTCGATTTTTCAGTTCGGAGACTTTTTAACATTTCGAATCTTAATTTGTTCAGTTCTTCGTTTCGATTGATAGATTTTTCAGTTTTTCGATTTATTGAGGTTGCGATTTCTCGATTTTTCAGTTTTTGTGAATTTTCATTTTTGATTTTTGAAATTTTAGATATTTAAATTTTTTTCTCGATCTTTCGATTTTTGAACTATATGTGATAAATTTTTTAACATTTCGGCTCTTCAATTTTTCGGTTTTTCGTTTTGATTTTTCGAATTTTCAATTTTTCATTTATTTTTTATTTGTCGATTTCTTAATTTTTCCATTTTGTTAATTTTGCATTGTTTATTCTTCAAATTCTCAATTTTCCGATATCCCCCGACCCTTTTACCCAAAACCTGGGTTGCATTATCTTTGTATATAGTGCCGTAAAATATTAAATGTGACGGTCGCAACAAACATGTGCTTCGGGGAATAGAAAATTCAGCTTTTAGAATAAAGTAGGCAGAAAACAAGTAAAAAAAAAACAAGTAAAATAAGTCGAAAAGTCCAAAAAAGGCACCCATGATCAAGAATAGCCAAATAGGCAAGTACGTCTCGAATAATAGGATTTTCTCAGATACACATTTACAATTTTCACGCATCCAGTTCAGAATCCGCCCTTTAGTAATAACAAAAATAATAAACATGGCGTCCGTCCTGGGCAGTCCCCCAGGGCGGCGCGCCGGGCCCGCTCCTATTCCCGCAGCTGCAGTGACAGTCGTTATCTCATCTGCATATCGCGCGCACGCAAAAAACCCATCGCCAGTTGTTCACTTAATTTAATATATTATAGAAATTAATGCAGGAAATAGGTACAATTGGATTTGTGAGCGCACACGTAGTTTTTTGTGCGTTTTTTTGGACGCGAAAAAAACGCGCACCGAGGGGACGGCTGATGTCAGCCGGCTCCGGCATTGTTTTTAACCCTATTGTTGGCGGGATCTTTAAGCAGCTGTTGGGCCTTAGAGCCATCTCGAATTATTTAAATCGAGTTGGCGTGAGTGGTACCTTTGGCTTTTGGAGCCTACCGCGAGCGTGAATATGGCTTAATTAAATCAATGCCAGTACAAATTAAAATTCATAAATTATTAATTTGTGCCTGCTTTCAGACTGCCAAGTCACGCTAGAGGTGTGAGGTTTCAATAAAATCGCTATTATTATGTGTGTGCAATGTTTTCGAAACTAATTAGCGTCAGAGTGGTACGGGGATTGTGCCCGAAGGGGCGGGCGGAGCCTGGGACTGGTGCGGGATGGAATCGTGGAAAGCCGGGTGATTATTAGAGGAAGAGGTCTGGAAATAAGGCGCCGTAGAGCTTAAAGTATTACTCGCTGTCGAACTGGATATGGTAACGAGTTCACACCTAGGATTACGCTAGAAAAACGAGCAGTTGGTGGTAGAGTGTAAATCTTTCGAATTTGTACAATCGCACGCAAATGTTTTGAGCCTATGGGCGGATCGTTTTTGCCTGCCCTCACCGAAGAAGGCGCTCCAAATCCTTCAAGGGCAGAATTTGTAGGTAGGCCCAAACTACAACGAAATTCACATTTTACCCTATAAAATTTTATTGACAATAACGGGACGGACAATAGTTACATTTGGTAAGAAATATTTATGGTTCATACCAGTTCTCTCGAATTTGTCGGAGAAGATTTAGCAGGTAGTTGTTCCCATAAAATAATGGTCACTTTCGTTCGTGAGTAACGATGGTCCGGACATGAATTATTTTGCTTTCTAACATCTTTCGACCAATTGTTCCGTATAAAAAATTTCAACACTTTTTCAAATAAAATACTCTTAAAAAAAACGATATTGTCGTTGAGTGACATGTAACTGGCATAATAATAAAAACGTGCCATTTTTGTTAACTGATATTTTTTTCATAAATGTCGCAAATTTATTAAATTTGTCTAATCATCCCCACCAATAATGTGATGACGTCACTTCAAATTCATGCATAGTAAGTGGGTTTTAAATTGTATACAGTAACATAGTCCTACACATGTAATTTATGACTCCGTGTTGAGTTTTTATCCCAAACGTCCAGATTTTTGGAAAAAAAATCAAAATTATAAAACAATATTTTGCAATTTAATTTTGAATTTGCAAAATCGAATACTTTGAAATCTGGCAGATGTTTTAAAGTCATGATAAACATGATACATTTTTAATTAAAATATATTTGCTTATCCCCTCTAAAAAATTTATGAGGTCACCTCAAAATTTTGCAGAATAAATCCTATCTTAAGTGTATAAAATATGATGAGTTTTTATACTTGTGATTTATCACTGCATTAATATTTTTTTGATTTGGTTACACAGGGTGTCTCAAAAAAGTTAATGACTGAGTCAATTTATTTTATTGAAGAAATCAAGAATAGCAAAACTGAATACTTTGAAATATTGTAGATGTTTTGAAGTTTTTATAAGCATGGTAATTTTTTCGAAAATTTGATTAATCAAATATGCGCAAAATCAAAAATCGGAAAAACTGAAATTCACTAATGCAAAAAACAGAAAATCTAAAAATACAAACCGTAAAAATCGAAAATCTAAAAATGGCTAATCAAAAAATCGAAAATTCAATGAATCAAATACCTAGGTCTATCGAAAAGTGGAAATTCACAAACCTCAAAAATCGAAAAATCGAAAATTGTAAAACGGGAAAACCAAAAAATCGAAAAGTCAAAAATTTGTAATATTGAAAATTAAAAAAATCAAAAACAAAAATAAAAAAAATCGGAAATTAAAATAATCAAAATCTATAAAGTAGAAAAAATTGCAAAGCCTAAAAACTGAAACGAACAGAAAAATCGAAAAAGCAAAAAATTGGAAAAACAAAAATTCGAAAAAGTGGAAAATGGAAAATCTGAATGAAGAAACTTGAAAATTCTGAAAATTGGAAAATCGAAAACCAAAAAATCGGAAAGTAACAAAATTGAAGTCTAACAGTTGAGAATGGAAAAATTGAAAAACCGAAAATTCTAAAAATCGACAATGGACAAATTGAAAATCGCAAAATTTAAATTGAAAAATTGAACATAGAAAAATCCATGAATTGAAAAATCGAAAATTCGACTACTCAAATTTTCTAAAAATCGAAAGTCTGAAAACTGAAAATCGAAAATTCTGAAAAGCGGAAAATAGAATATCAAAAAATTTAAAAGAAAGAAAATTGAAGTCTAAAAACCGAAGAATGGAAAAATTAAAAATCAAAAATTCTAAAAATCAAACCGGAAAAATTCAAAGATTTAAAAAGAAAATCGAAAAATCAAAAATCTGAAAATTGAAACTCGAAAATTTGGAAAATCGAAAAGTAAAAAAATTGAAGTCTAAAAGCTGAAAAATGGAAAACTGAACAATCGAAAATTGGAAAATCAAATATCGAAAAATCGAAAAGCCAAAAAATCGAAAATTTGATAACTCAGATATGCGAAAAACAGAAAATCTGAAAATACAAAACTGGAAAATCAAAAATCTAAAAATGGAAAAACCGAAAATCGAAAATTCAATGAATCTAATACGTAGGTCGATCGAAAAACTGGAAATTCACAAATCTGAAAAATCGAAAATTTGCAAGATTGAAAAACCGAGAATTGAAAAATCAAAAATCGAAAAATAAGAAAACCGAAAATGCGAAAATTCATAATATTGAAAACTCTAAAAGTCGACAATTCAAAAATCAAAAAATTGGAAAGTAAAATAATCGAAAAATCGAAAAGTAAACAAATTGCAAAGCCTAAAAACTGACGAACAGAAAAATCGAAAAATCGTAAAATCAAAAAGTGGAAAATCGAAGACTGGAAATTGAAAAATCGAAGATTGGAAAATCGAAAAATCGAAAATCGGAATATCGAGAATCGACAAATTAAAAAACCGAAAAATCGAAAAATTAAAAAATTGGAAATCGAAAAATGCAAAAAAAAACGAAAATTCAAAAATCGAATAATCCGAAACTAAAATAATAGAAAAGTGTAAAAGTAAAAATTGCAAAGTCTCAAAACAGACGAACAGAAAAATCGAAAAAATGCCAAAACTGAAATATTGCACCAATGAAAAATCGAAAAAATGAGAAACCGAAAAGTCGAATAATCGAAAATTTTAGAAATCGGAAAATTGAAAAAACGAAAACCTGAATAATCGAAAAATTGTAAAACCGGAAAATCGAGAATGCCAGACCTCGAACTTTCAAGAGGTGGGAAAGTTAAAAAATCGCTCATTCGAAACGCAGAACCGAAAAAATTAAGTATCTCAATGTTAAAGTCTCAAAACTGAAAAATCGAAGCAAAATTGGCGAATCAAAAAATTGAAAAATGAAGAAATCGAAACGAAAAACTGAAAAATTTAAGAATGGAATTGTTAAAAATTCTCGAAAAACTGATGAATCGAAAGTTGAAAAAGTGAAAAATCGAAGTAAAATCGAATAACTGAAAAATTGAAAAATCTAAGCAAAATTGAATAATGGAAAAATTGAAAAATTGCAACATCGAAAAATCGAAAAACTGAAAAATCGAGAACGTAAAAATTGAAAAATCCAAAGATTGAAATGAAAAATGCCAAAATTGAAATATTAATCCCATGAAAAATGGAAAAACTGAAAAATCTGAGACAATTTTAATTGAAACGTTGAAAAAATGAGAAACCGAAAATTGTAAAAATCGGAAAATTGGAAAAACGAAAGCCTGAATAATCGCCAAATTGACAAGCCGAAAAACGAGAATTCGAGACGTCGACGATTCAAGAAATGGAAAAATTAAAAAATGGAGAAATCGAAACGAAGAATTGAAAAAATTAAGAATCGAAATATTAAAAAGTCTCAAAACTGAGATATCGAAAACTTGATAAATCAATAAATCTAAAAACTGAAAAACTGAAAAATCGAAGCAAAACTGGAAAATTTAGGAATCGAAATGTTAAAAAGTCCTAAAATTGAGATATCGGTAAATTGAAAACTGAAAAATTGAAAAATCGAAGCAAAATTGAAAAATCAAAGCAACATTGAAAAATCGAGATATCGCAACATCGGAAAATCGAAAAACTGAAAAGTCTGAGAAGTTTTAAATCAGAAAATTGAAAAATCGTAAAATCAAAAAGTGGAAAATCGAAGACAGGAAATTGAAAAATCGAAGATTGGAAAATCGAAAAATCGAAAATCGGAATATCGAGAATCGACAAATTAAGAAACCGAAAAATCGAAAAATTAAAAAATTGGAAATCGAAAAATGAAAAAAAAAAACGAAAATTCAAAAATCGAATAATCCGAAACTAAAATAATAGAAAAGTGTAAAAGTAAAAATTGCAAAGTCTCCAAACAGACGAACAGAAAAATCGAAAAATAAAAAAAAATCGAAAAATATCTAAGCATGGAAAATCGAAAAATCGAAAATCGGAAAATGGAAAAACCGAAAAATCGAAAATCGAAAACTTGAAAAATCGAAAATTCTATGAAACATACTCGAAAAAGCGAAAAGTAAAAAAATTGCAAGGCCTAAAAATTGAAAAATCAAAAAATCGAAAAAATGAAAATCGAAAAAACGACGATCGAAAAAAAATCAAAAAATCGAAAAGTGGAAAATCGGAAAGTAACAAAATTGAAATCTAAAAGCTGCAAATTGCAGAACCATAACATCTGAAACAAACAGAAAAATCGAAAAACCACAAAAGCGGAAAAACGAAAATCGAAAAATCGCAATCGAAAAATCGTAAAATCAGAAAATGGAAAATCGAATAATCGAAAGTTGAAAAGTCGAAGGTCGAAGAATAAAACCGAAAAATCGAAAAATTTTATGATTAATGGAAAATCGAAAAATCGAGAATAGAAGAATTAAAAAACCGGAAAATTGAAAAATCGGAAATCGAAGAATTAAAAACGTAAAATCGAGAATTCAAAAATCAAAAAAATCGGAAAGTAAAATACAATCGAAAATTGCAAAAAGATTGCAAAGTCTAAAAACTGACGAACAGAAAAATCAAAAAATCTAAAAATGGAAATACGAAAAATCGAAAATTGAAAGAATGGCAAATTAAAAAATCGAAAAACCGAAAAATCAAAAAAACCAAAAATTAAAAATCGAAAAAACTGAAAACTCGAAAAAAAAAAATACCGCAAATTTGAAAAATCAGAAAATTAGAAAGTAATAAAATCGAAAAGTTGATAGAAAAATGGAAACTGAAAAATCTAATTCGATGAAACTATTGGTCGAAAAATCGAAAATCGAAGTGACCTTTTTTTGAGACAGGATGTATAAGTAAATCAAAAAAATATTACTGCAATGATAAATCACAGGTATAGACTCATCATATCAAATTTTACGATGACGTCATGCATTTTTTGGCGAAGATAAGCAAATACATTTTGATCGTGGCTTTGAAAGTATTCTTCGACTTTCGTTCCATTTCAAAATTTACGAGTTCACTAACTACGCTGAAGTATGCGAAGATTAAATTTGTCACCGAAAAGATGTCGGAAGTAATAAATTATCCTATCGGTCGAAGAACGTTCGGTCCGGTGTTACACCTCGACCCAAGAGAGACCGCAGTAAAGGATAAAAATGGAATGGATAAAATAAAGCGTCAAACATGATTGATAAACTTTAAACCATAATTATGAAGTTTATAAACTGAACATTTTTTTTGCTTTTTGAAATGTAGTACACTTCAAAAAATGTCCGTGACTTATTTTAATGTGAATTTTATAGCTATGGTCGGCACAATTAGACCAAATATTAGTGTGATTTTGAGCATATTCTCGATGTTATTAGAGCAGGACAGGTTTTTTTTTTTCTAACTAATTGACAAGATTTCAAAGTATTCAGTTTTGCAATTCTTGATTTCTTCAATAAAATAAATTGACTCAGTCATTATTTTTTTTAAGTCACCCTGTATGTATAAACAAATCGAAAAAATATTAATGGAATGGTAAATCACAAGTATAGACTCATCATATTCTGAACATTTTAGATAGGGTATTTATAAAATTAAAACTAATTCAGGGTAAGAATTTGGTCAACACGTAAATTTCGTTGTAGTTTGAGCCTACCTACAAATTCTGCCCTTGGACGATTTGGACCGCCTCCTTCGGTGACGACCGGCAAAAATGATCCGCCCATAGGCTCAAAACATTTGCGTGCGATTGTATACTTAGCAAAAGCTTTGGCTCCTCGTCCAGCCGCACATTCACTGCTCCAATTTAGCCCCCAGCTCGTCGAAATCAAGCCTTTTTCCTCCAAGAGAGCATCGTTACCGTGCGTTGACCGCCTCGCCGTCCTGAAAGACATATCTGCCATTCCACAGATGACCAAAGGGTTTTTATAAGGGCGTTCCAAATGTTTATTGTCGGTTCTCTTCAGGCACTGCTCGCTCGTAAATTGCAATTAACGCTGTAAATTCCGCCAAGGCATTAATCGGAGAATAAACGACGTGGAATGAAGAGTCCGGGGATGTTGATTAAAGCCTCGAAAAAACCTCCAAGAAAAACACGAACGCGCAACTTTCGAAAAATCGACCGCTCATTAGCTCGGAAGATTTGCATTTTTGTTTCTACGACCAGAGTGTGTCGTACTGTGTCGACGGCGTGTCCGGCAATAAAAATTGGTAGTGGAGTCGGAGCGTTATTTTGTTTAATTATTGGGTGTGCTAAGTGTTGTCGTTTGATCCTGGGGCTCAGCAAGACACACAGACTCGCATTGTAAACGATTCCGGCGATGACAAACATCACGAGTGCGACTTTTAAGAGCTCTTTAAACAGATGATACACATGTCTTCTAGTCATCTCATTACAGTGAATGAATCGATCCACTTTGATTAAATTACCACGCTGTGACTAATTAAAAAAAACCCATCTCGCCACTCGCTCGATCGGGTTTTAGATTGTATCACTTCATTAATTATGAAAATGTTTGTGTTAATATGCAAATCGACGCGGCCGGTTACTAATACTAAGGCTAAGCCATTTTCGATTGTTCCACGGCCGATGGATTAATTTAAATTGGATAATTAGAATTTTGATGAATTTAAATTGATTGAAGAGATTGATTTTCGTTCAATCATGATGGGCGTCGTGGGAGTGACAGGTGGACGATTTTGCGGCGACAGATTATGGTGATTATGACAAAAAACACTGGGAACGGAGGACACCCAAATTGATTTTAAACGGTTAAATGATGAACTGTCAAATGGTTCAGACATTTACAAGCTCAGTAGTACTGGACAACGCTCCATTTACAAGTTTCGTCATTAGTAGTATATTTTTTGTTTTGTTTGTGCCTTTTTGACTATTTTTCGCATTTTTTCGACTTAATTTACTTTTTTCTGTCTATTTTATTCTAAAATCTGAATTTTCTATACCCCTAAGCACATGTTTCTTGGAACGGTCGCATTTAATATTTTGCGGTACCTACTACAAAGATAATGCAACCCGAGTTTTGGGTAAAAGGATCGGAGGATACCGAAAAATTGAGCATTTGTAACATAAACAATGGAAAATTAACAAAATGGAAAAATTAACAAATCGAGAAATAGGAACACCAAAAAATAAAAAAAAAATTGGAAATTCGCAAAATATAAACGAAAAACCGAAAAAGTTAAGAATCGAAATGTTAAAAAATCAATTACATATTTTAAAAATAGAAAAATTGAAAACCCAAAATTTAAAAAATCGAAAATTAAAATACATACAGAAAAAATGAAAAAACGAGAAATCGCAACATCAAAAAATCGAAAAACTAAAAACCCGAAAATGTAAAACATTGAAAAATCCAAAAATTGACGACTCGAATCATTGAAGGAATGAGAAATCGAAAATCCGAAAAATTTAAAAATCGAAAAACTGAAAAACGTAAACCTGAATAATCGAAAAATTGGAAAAATTGAAAAACTGAAAAGTCGAGAATTTAAGATGTCGAAAAGTCGAGAAATGGGAAAATTAAAAAATAGAAATACCTAAAGGTTGCAAAACTGAAAATTTAGAAACCCCTAAAATTGAAAAATTGAAAAATCGAAGCAAAATTGAAAAATTGAAAAATCAAGAAATCGCAACATCGGAAAATCGAAAAGCTGAAAAATCGAGAACGCAAAAAATTGAAAAATCTAAAGATTGTAACGAAAAATCGAAAAATGTTCAAAAATGCCAAAACTGAAGTATTGCACCATTGAAAAATCAATAAACTGAAAAATCTGAGTGGTTTTGAATGGAAAAATTGAAAGAATGAGAAACCGAAAAGTCGAATAATTGAAAAATTGAAAAACCGGATATCGAGAATGCCAGACGTCGAACATTCAGCAGATGGAAAAATAAAAAAATTGATCAATCGAAACGAAGAACTGAAAAAATTAAGAATCGAAATGTTAAAAAGTCTTAAAACTGAAAAACTGAAAAATCGAAGCAAAATTGGGGAATTAAAAAATTGAAAAATGGAGAAATCGAAAGGGCAAACTGAAAAATGTAAGAATCGAATTGAAAAAAAGTCTCAAAATTTAATAATTGAAAAATTGAAAACTCGCAACACCGGAAAATCGAAAAACTGAAAAATCCAAATATTGAAACAAAAAATGGAAAACATGCAAAAAATGCCAAGATTGAAATATTGATCCATTGAAAAATCTAAAAACTGAAAAATCTGAGAAAAGTTGAAAGAATGAGAACCCGAAAAGTCGATTTTAAAAATCGGAAAATTGAAAAAATGAAAACCTGAATAATCGAAAAAGTGACAAGCCGGAAAATCGAGAAATCGAAACAAAGAATTGAAAAAATTAAGAACAGAAATGTTAAAAAGTCTCAAAACTGAGATATCGAAATCAATAAATCTAAAAACTGAAAAAATTAAAAATCGAAGCAAAACTGGGGAATTGAAAAATCGAGCAATCGAAACGAAAAACTGCAAAATTTAGGAATCGAGATGTTAAAAAGCCCCGAAATTGAGATATCGAAAAACTGATAAATCGATAAATCGAAAACTGAAATACTGAAAAATCGAAGCAAAATTGATTAACTGAAATATTGAAAAATCGAATCAAAATTGAACAATCGAAGCAAAATTGAAAAATTGAAAAATCGAGAAATCCGAACATCGGAAAATCGAGAAGGTAAAAATTGAAAAATCCAAAGATTGAAACGAAAAATCGAAAAATGTTGAAACCAATGAAAAATCGATACTTCGAAAAATCAAATATCTGAAAAGTCTGAGAAGCTTTAAATCGAAACATTGAAAAATCGAGAAGGTAACAATTTGAAAAATCCAAAAATTGAAACGAAAAATCGAAAAATTCCAGAGCCGTTGATAAATCGATAAATCGAAAAATTGAAAAATCCAAATATTGAAACCAAAAATGGAAAAAATGCAAAAAATGCCAAAATTGAAATATTAATCCATTGAAAAATCGAAAAACTGAAAAATCTGAAAAAAGTTGAAAAGTTGAAAGAATGAGAAACCGAAAAGTCGAACAATCGAAAACTTTAAAAATCGGAAAATTGAAAAAATGAAAACCTGAATAATCGAAACATTGACAAGCCGGAAAATCGAGAATTCGAGACGTTGAAGATTCAAGAAATGGAAAAATTAAAAAATCGAGAAATCGAAACAAAGAATTGAAAAAATTAAGAATCGAAATGTTAAAAAGTCTCAAAACTGAGATATCGAAAACTTGATAAATCAATAAATCTTAAAACTGAAAAACTGCAAAATTTAGGAATCGAGATGTTAAAAAGTCCCAAAATTGAGATATCGAAAAACTGATAAATGGATAAATCGAAAACTGAAATACTGAAAAATTGAAGCAAAATTGATTAACTGAAAAATTAAAAAATCGAATCAAAATTGAACAATCGAAGCAAAATTGAAAAATCGAAAAATCGAGAAATCCCAACATCGGAAAATCGAGAAGGTAAAAATTGAAAAATCCAAAGATTGAAACGAAAAATCGAAAAATGTTGAAACCAATGAAAAATCGATACATCGAAAAATCAAATATCTGAAAAGTCTCCGAAGTTTTAAATCGAAACATTGAAAAATCGAGAAGGTAACAAATTGAAAAATCCAAAAATTGAAACGAAAAATCGAAAAATTCCAGAACCGTTGATAAACCGATAAATCGAAAAATTGAAAAATCCAAATATTGAAACCAAAAATGGAAAAAATGCAAAAAATGCCAAAATTGAAATATTAATCCATTGAAAAATCGAAAACCTGAATAATCGAAACATTGACAAGCCGGAAAATCGAGAATTCGAGACGTTGAAGATTTAAGAAATGGGAAAATAAAAAAATCGAGAAATCGAAACAAAGAATTGAAAAAATTAAGAAACGAAATGTTAAAAAGTCTCAAAACTGAGATGAGGTATGGAAAAATTGATAAAATGATAAATTTAAAAACTGAAAAACTGAAAATCGAAGCAAAAAAAAAGGTAAAAATTGAAAAATCCAAAGATTGAAACGAAGAATCGAAAAATGTTGAAACCAGTGAAAAATCGATAGATCGAAAAATCAAAAATCTAAAAAGTCTCAGAAGTTTTAAATCGAAACATTGAAAAATCGAGTAGGTAACAAATTGAAAAATCCAAAAATTGATACGAAAAATCGAAAAATTCCAGAACCGTTGATAAATCGATAAATCGAAAAATTGAAAAATCTAGAAAGAATGGAATCGAAAAATTGGAAGGATGAGAATCGAAAAGTCGAAAAATTGAATATTTTTAAAATCGAAAAATTGAAAAAACGAAAACCTGAATAATCAAATAATTAAAAAATTGAAACATTGAAAAACTGAAAAATTGAGAATTCGAGACGTCGAAGATTCGAGAAATCGAAAAATTTAAAAATCGATTAATCGAGAAACTGAAAATTTCAGAACGCCAATAATTGAAAAATCATAAAACGGAAATATCGGAAAATTGAGAGATCGAACCGAAAAACTGAGAAAATTTAAGAACTGAAATGTTAAAAATCTCAAAATTCAGATACAGAAAAATTGAAAAATCGAAGCAAAATTGAATAATTGAAAAATTGAAAAATCGAAAAATGCCAAAACTGAAATATTTAAACCATTGAAAAATCGATACATCGAAAAAGTGAAAAACGGAAAAATCGAGAATGCCAGACGTCCAACATTCAAGAGATGGGAAAATTCAAAAATTGATCAATCGAATCAAATAACTGAAAAAATTAAGAATCGAAATTTTATAAAGTCTCAAAACTGAGATGAGGTATCGAAAAATTGATAAAATAATAAATTTAAAAACTGAAAAACTGAAAAATCCAAGCAAAATGCGGGAATTGAAAAACTGAAAAATCGAGAAATCGCAACATCAGAAAATCGAAAAACTGCCAAATCAATAAGGTAAAAAATTGAATGATCCAAAATTTGAAAGATCAAAAAATGTTGAAAAATCCAAAACTGAAAAATCTAAGAAAAAATAGAATCGATAAATTGGAAAAATGAGAAATCGAAAGTCGTAAAATCGAATTTTTAAAAAATCGGAAAATTGAAAAAGGGAAAACCTGAATAATCAAAGAATTAAAAAGTTGAAACACTGAAAAACTGAAAAAGATAGAAAAGTCAAAAACTCAATCGAAAAATCAAAAAATATAAAAATCGAATAATCGAGAAACTGAAAATTTAGGAACACCAATAATTGAAAAATCATAAAACGGAGTTGTGGAAGATTGAGAACTCGAAACGAAAAACTGAAAAATTAAGAACAAACATGTTAATAAATTCTAAAACTCAGATATAGAAAAATTGATAAAACTGAAATATTGAAGCATAATTGAAGAAATGAAAAACTGAAAGATCGAGAACTCGATAAATCGAAAAATTGAAAAATCAATAAACAGACAATTGAAGAAACGATAAATTAGATAGAACCCCAAAATTAAAACAAAATTGTTAGCAAAATTCCGACAATTCGATAACCGAAGTCTATTTCTAGGAAGAGCTTTGATGTGTTAAATATACGAAGCCCTTCTACAACTTTTTTTTCGAGTTATCTTCTTGTTCAGTTAGTTCGTGTTGGGTGAAGTTTAAAACTAAAAGTGTTTTAAAATATTTTATCTCAACTTAATTAATATAACATGTTTGGCTCACGTCTTAAGTTTAGTAGCTGAAGTTATCTGGAATCAATGTCAATGGTTTAATTTTCAACCTAAAAAAATATTTCATAAAGCTCATTTGGGGATCCAAGCCTCCAGAACCTGTTTTGACAAGATCTAGGTTATTATGGAATTTGACTCCAGAGTGTCGAAATACATTACTGATACTCAATACTATTTCCAACAAAAGCATCTCAAACATTATATGGCTATTTTGTATCGATAGATACAGTAGAGCAATTGTATAAACGATTGAAAGAAACCCTTGGGACAGTAGGTGAAATGGCATTTATAAAAAGCAAGATATTTTACAAAAAAGTACCGGGTACCAAGAGCTTAAACTTGTAAAGAATTAAAACTCACGGAAATTTCTAATCTTAGAGATTCTTCTTTAACATCGTGTCATGTTGAGAGATCTTCTCTAGACATAAATATGTTCTAACCTAACAGACAAAAGGAACATTTTTTCTGCTGAAAATTTAGAAAAATATCTAATTTGTTAAACATATTAAATGAATGTAGATCCCTAAAACAAGACGTCTATTTTGCCATTTTCGGGCCTAAATTCCTCGTTTTTATCGCCTATCTTTTAGCCGCTCTTTAGTCATAGCACCACACACATCCGTACTCCAAAACAACCAAATTCCAGCTTCAATATTTTTAAACCAAAACCTCAACCAACTCTTCGATTCGTATTGGCCGGAGTCCCTGAACCGGACTTTCCCCTTTTCCCCGTCCTAATTGGTGTTGTGGTACCACAACGATCTACATGAAATATGACTCAGATGATTTTTATCCGGTGCAATTCCGTCCACGTTCCGTTGTGGGTGTAGCGTCTGAGATCACCAAGTCGTGCGTCTTATCAACTCGAATTAATATGTGTACAGAGCGCTCGTGTCGCGACTTTAGTCACAATTATTTCATTGAATGTCAAGCGCCATTACCACCCTAATTGATGCAACACGTCGGCCCACGGTCTTCGACCAATTACGGAGCTGTCGAGGTAATGAATGCAATTGCAACAGGAGACGTGATCGCCCCACGGAGGATTCTGAGCTTAAACGAGCTTTCGCATACGCCGAGGTCCGAAAAGTCGCATTATCGGCCGGCTATAATCTCCGAAACTATGTGTGACATCTCGATCCGTTCTCACTTACACGTAAATTGCCACTCTATAATCCAAACACCGTTCCGGCGTGCGGGTATCTAGAATCATCTACCACGACGACAACTTGTTCTTTCAGGTGTTCCACAGGGCCGTGTTTTAGAGTCGTTTCTGTCGCTGGATGTACGTCCCGGTCATTAACAGCAGTTAGTGCTTGGGTATCTGCATACGTATCTCGATGACATCTAGTTAATTTACACTTTTCATCCAGCCAGTAGCAATTACTGCGTCGGACGCTTAATTGCCCTTATAATCCTAAGTACATTTTCAAGTGTGTCCGGTTTGTGTGATAGGTGTTAGATTTTGTTAGATCTTTGTATTGACGTGTTATCGTTTGGCTGTTTTACCTCTTCTGCTTTTTTTGTCGTATGATGGCCATTTCTTGTTTTATTTTTATAAGTAACAGCTGGTCACTGTCTGGATCCACTGCTCTGTAACTTCTCACATCCGTTATGGCCTTCGCATGTTAACTTGCAATTAGAACGTGATCTATCAGGCTCTTTCTTGTTCCGCCACCCAACTTTTTTATGTCTAACTTTATGATCAGATGGTGCGTCTTTATGTTTAGTGCTTTACGTAGCAATTTCTAATATTGTTCATAAAATATCATTCTAATTCTAATAAAACACGGTGATTGCGAAGGTGACTCAAACGGACACATTTTGAGGTTATGTTAATCACATGTAAGCTGTGAAGTGACGTGTGTGACTCATAAAACTACAATAAATCCTCTCGAGGCCACAAAGTCTATTCTTAGATTGTATAAAGTGCTAGTTTTATTACAAAATTAAATAAATTGCCATAATAAAACTCAATCTATGCAGATTTTACTTGAACACGACAAAATATCCTTCTTGGTATTTGTCTTAAGACCATAAAATACAGTTGTTTATTCATAAAAGTATGATTAAAATAATCACGTGGCATTAGTGACTACCTTCCCTTTCTTTGTTTTTCATGAGGCTGTATAGAGCGGGAGATAGACCAGCATCTGCGTTGAGCACAGTATCATCTTTTTTCTTATTTATAAAAATCCCAAATTATCTATCTTTTACAACGTTGATAGATTGTTGTGGGCAAAATTGTTTCTTGTGATATTTTCTTTGTACAGTAGAAGATTCTGTTGATAATTGTTTTTTATATATTGGCGATTTTCTTGGAAATTGTTTGAAATTCGGTGTCACTCGTAATTGAAACAGATTATCGTTGAGATTCTTTCAAATTTTTTCAGAAATAAAATTTTAGGGACCCTCGAGATTCTTTTAAATCAGTTTTAGAACACAATAGAGATCCCTCAGCTTCTTTCAAACTAATTCTAAAATAAACCAATAGAATCCTCTGAGAGCCTTTCAAATTCTCTCCAAAATGGAGCATCAGGCACCCTTGAGATTTTTAAAAATTAATTCTAAAATAAAAATTGTAAGGACCCTCAAGTTTCCCTAAAATTAGTTTTAAAACAAAACATCAGAGACGTCTGAGATTCTTTCAGATACTGTCCAAAGCAGAACATTAGGGACTCTCGGGATTCTTTCAAATTAATTCTTAAATAGCACACTCGAAACTTTTGACATTCTTTCAAATTAAGTCTGAAGTAAGGCACTAGAAGAGACCTTTGAGATTGTTCTAAATTCTTTCAGAAATGGAATTTTATGGTGCCTCAAGATTCTTTTAAAATTGTTTTAAAACAAAACATTAGAAATTTCTGGAATTTTTCAGATGCTTTCAAAACAAAATATCAGAAATCCTATGATCCTTTCAAACTAGTTCTACATATAGTAAGCCAATAGAAGCCCCTGAGAGTCTTTCAAATTCTTTCCCAAACGGAATATTAGTCACTATCGAAATTTTTTCAAATTAATTGTCAAATAAAACACCAGCTACATTTCAGATTAGTTAATTTTAAAACCCTAAATCCCTGAGATTCTTTCAGACTCTTAAAAAAAAACATTTTCGAGACCCTCAAGATTCTTTTAAATTAGTTTTAAAACAAAACTCTAAATTTCTGTTACTTTTTCAAATAGTTTCAAAAACAAGCGCAGGGACCAATAAGATTCTTTCAAACTAGTTGTAATGTAAACCAATAGAAGCCCCTGAGATTCTTTCAAATTCTGTCCAAAGCCAAACATTAGAACTTTCGAGATGCCTGCAAATTAATTCTTAAATAACACAGTGGAAATCTTTGAGATTATTTTAAGTTTTTTCAAAAATAAAATTTTAAGGACTCATTTTTAAGAGAAAACACTAGAAATCTCTGGAAAATCGAAAAAAGTAAGAACGAAACATCGCAAATCGAAAAATTGAAAGAGTGAATATCCGAAAAATAGAGAAAACGAAAAATTTAAAACCCAAAATATGAAAAATTGAAAAACTGTAAATAATAAATTGTTAAATTGAAAAAGTAAGATGGAAAAATTAATTATTGCCAGTCGAATAATTGAAAACTCTAAAATGTGAAGAAACGGAAAATCAAAAAACTGTAAAATCAAGAAAGTTTGAAAAATTGCAAATCGAAAATTTGACATTGAAAAATCGAGGAAAAATTAAAAAACAAAAAATTTGAAAGCGAAACATTCAAAAATCGAAAAATTGTAAATTCGACGAAAGTGAGATTCGAAAAATTGAAAATTACAATATCGAAAAATTGAAAAATCTATAAAATCAAAATTGTGATACTGAAAAATCGAAAAAAGTGACCACGAAAGACCGCAATTCGAAAAATTGAAAAATCGAAAATGTGAATAATCGAAAAATTGAGAAAAGCAAAAATTAAAAAGTGAAAATATGAAATTGAAAACCTGTAAATCCAAAAATTGTTAAATCGAAAATGTAAAATCGACAAATTGCAAGTCGAAAAATAGAATATCCGAAAAATTGAAAGCTCGAAAATGTGAAAAAACGAAAAATTCTTAAATCAAATAAAGATCGAAAAAACGAAAAACTGAAAAATCGAGAATTTGACGAAACACTGAAAAATCGAGAAACTGATTAATCCAAAAATTAAAAAAAAAAACATTTGAAGGTGAAACATTGAAAAATAGAAAATGTGAAAAATTGAAAAATTGCAAAATCGAAAAATTTTAAAACCGAAAAAAATGTGAAATACAAAAAATTAAAAAATCGGAAAATTGTAAAATCAAGAAAGATTGAAAAATTGCAAACGGAAACTTCGACATTGAAAAATCGAGGAACTGACAAATCGAAAATTTAAAGAACCAAAAATTTGAAAGTGAAACATTCAAAAATCGAAAACGTGAAAAATCGAAAAATTGTAAAATAAAAATCGGAAAAAGTGAGAACTAAAGATTTCGATTCGATTAAAAAAATTGAAAAATCGAAAATGTGAAAAAACGAAAAATTCTTACATCAAATGAAGATCGAAAAAATGAAGAAATGAAAAATTAGAAAACTGAAAAATCGAAAAATTAAAACAGAAATTGAAAAATCCACTTTTAAGTACGAAAAACTGATAAATCGGAAATTTGAAATATTGTAAAAACGAAAACTTGAATACATGAAAAAAGTACGATCGAATTATTGTAAATCCTTTCAAACTAGTTCTACATATAGTAAGCCAATAGAAGCCCCTGAGAGTCTTTCAAATTCTTTCCTAAACGGAATATTAGTCACTATCGAAATTTTTTCAAATTAATTGTCAAATAAAACACCAGCTACATTTCAGATTAGTTAATTTTAAAACCCTAAATCCCTGAGATTCTTTCAGATTCTGAAAAAAAAAACTTTTCGAGACCCTCAAGATTCTTTTAAATTAGTTTTAAAACAAAACTCTCTAAATTTCTGTTACTTTTTCAAATAGTTTCAAAAACAAAAGCGCAGGGGCTAATAAGATTCTTTCAAACTAGTTGTAATGTAAACCAATAGAAGCCTCTGAGATTCTTTCAAATTACTTAAAAAAAAAAAAAATAAGGAACTCCAAGATTCTTTTGAATTCGTTCAGAAACAATACAAGAGACTCCCCTGAGATTCTTTCAAATTCTCTCCAAAGCCAAACATTAGAACTCTCGAGATTGTTGCAAATTAATTCTTAAATAACACAGTGGAAATCTTTGAGATTGTTTTAAGTTCTTTCAAAAATAAAATTTTAAGGATTCATGTTTAAGAGAAAACCAATAGAAGTCCCTGCGATTCTTTCAAATTCCTTTAAAACCAAACTTCAGGAGACCCCAAAATTTTTTCGAATTCTTTCTAAAACCCCCTGGCATTAGGCACCCTTGAGATTCTTTAAATAAATTCTTAAATAAATTATTGGGAATTTTTGAGATTCTTTTAAATTTTTTCAAAAATAAAATTTAGAAATCCCAGGGATTCTTTCAAATGATTTCAAAAACAAGGTGCCAGGGAGCCCTTAGATTTTTTCAAATTCTTTTAAAACAAAATTTCACAAGACCGCAAGATTCTTTCCAATTCGTCCTGAAACCACACAATAGAGCCTCCTGAAAATCTTTCAAATTCTTTCCAAAACGGAACATCACGCACCCTCGAGATTCTTTCAAATTAATTCTAAAGTAATACAGTAGAAACCTTTGAAATTCTTTCAAATTTTTACAGAAGTGAAAGTTTAGAGATTCTCAGAATTCTTTAAGAAAAAAAACGCTAGAAATCCCTGGGATTTTTCACATGCTTTCAAAAACGAAACATCAGGGACCCCTAAAATTCTCTAAAACTAGTTCTAATGTAAACCAGTAGAAACTCCTGAGGTTCTTTCGGATTCCCTTAAAACCAAACTTCAGGATACTCCAAAATACTTCCGAATTCTTTCTGGAACAACACAATAGAGCCTCCTGAGAATTTATCTCCAAAGCGGAACATGAGGCAACCCTGAGGTTCTTTCAAATTAATTCCATATTAAAAATTTGCGGGCCCTCAAGATTCTTCCCTGACTTGACGTAACCTGGATAGAGTTGAACTGACCAGACTTGACCTGAACAAGCTCGAACCGATCAGACCTCATCTGATCTGACTTGACCTGCCTTAATTTGATCTACATAAACACCTTTTTTTTTCTAGACCAACAGGTGTTGATAAAAATATTATTTGATCTGTCCTGACCTGACGTGACCTGACCTGACCAGACCAGACCAGACCTGACCAGCTCTGATTCGAATAGGCTAGACCTGACCTGACTTCACCTGATCTACCCAAACGTCAATTTTTTCAAGACGAAAAAACCTAACCTGACCACATTAGACCATACAATACCTGATTTGACCAGACCAAATCTGACTAGACCCTGACCTGACCTGAGCAACCTTTTTCCTGCCAAAACGGCGGTTCAGTGAAAATATGGAAATTTCCGTGCTCGAAATTTCATATTTTAGGGACTGACGTCTCCAAATCAGGACAACGGAGTCCCGTCCTGGAAGCAAATTATCCAACAAGTAGGCACAGCGTAGTCCAACCATAGTGACAAAATTGTTGCCTTTTCGGAAAAAGGGTGGCAACAATCCACGAATGGCAGTAGCAGTTTTCGTGTTTGCGGTATGCACTCTACCCCGAAAACGTTTCGCTTCCGAAGAGTTCGAACCCCCTCAGGCACTTCGATCGTGGCTTGCACTTTTCCCGTCCGGCTCTGCACCTTTCCATTCTTCACGATCCTCCAGCCTTCGTGACTCCATCTCGCAAGCCAGGGACTCAGTGTCTCCGTCGTGTGCAGATGTTGAGGTTGGAGGCAGTGGACCATGCAACCTCGGAAGTGTTGGGCAATTTGTAAAATTCCTCTTAGTGCGAACGTATTGAGCATTCCTAGGCGCGGTGTTAAATGCCTCCCATAAATATCCTCCCGATTTTTCATCGAAGCCTCGATGCCGTTAATTGTCGCAGCGACACGAAGAGAAACCGCACGTCGAGGATGCGCCGGAATGGAAACTCGTACCGCGAATTACAAGAAAGCTAAATATTTATCGGTTTTAATTGCTACCGATGCAACCTTAGTCGGAAATGCCTCTGAATAAATCACAGTTTTGGGTTGGGTCGCTCGTCTCTCTCGCACGCAGCGTTGACCCTATAATGGGCATTTTTCTAATTATAAAAGCAGATAACGTATAATTAGTTTAAAGAAAATACGGCCATTATCTTTATTTATTTAAATGGCCTTAGTTGTTCCGAAGTCGTTTAAACAATGCGCATTGTTTTTTTCTCCGCTTTGACTCATTGTTCGGCTATGTGCGGACGAAAAAGGTTAAAGAACTGACGCTCGAAAAGTGTTTTTAATTAAAATGGCCGCGCATAGTGCACGTGCAACGATTGTTATGGCACACCAGGTTTGCTAATTCGTTATGAGCTTTGTTGCGGCGGAAAAATGCCACAATATGGAAGTGTTCGGGCGCACATGGTAATGAGATCGAGAAACATGACGTATCGAATCCGTGAAAAGTCGACACGGATTTCAGAAACTAGCGAGCTCGGCTACAACTAATTTACGATTTTTACTCGTTACGCTGCACTTCGTAATTAACTGCTGAGAACGTATTTCTCAGTCTGTAGGCACTTCGAACATAAATCGAGAAATTTTGCGTCCGTGCCACAACAGAACTGCAAAATTCTAATTAACGGAGCTGTAAAGTCGCGCCCAAGCCGTGAATATACATTTAAACCGTTTTATTACCAAGCTTAATAAGCTAGAAAAATTAATGGAGGGTATAATTGACCCGCATTACTTACTACTCGTACGACGTACATTGTTGGAGTATTTGAGGAAATGGAAGCTGGTGCGCTTTCGCGGAAATTATTCGCGAAAGCGCACACCAGAAGGATTTTTT
The DNA here is from genome assembly GCF_036711695.1 of Zophobas morio. Classification (NCBI taxonomy): domain Eukaryota; kingdom Metazoa; phylum Arthropoda; class Insecta; order Coleoptera; family Tenebrionidae; genus Zophobas; species Zophobas morio. The sequence goes on from NW_026972108.1 coordinate 1,147,641, forward strand.
TTAAATCCTATGTCCTGTTTCGCAAATAATTTGAAACATTCTCTATTCTGTTATTTCAGAACGAATTCTAAATAATCTTGGGCTCTCCTGAAGTTTTGTTTTGAAAGAATCTGAAAAAATCTCAGTGGAACTAAGTACAACATAGTTTGAAAGAGTTTTAGGGGTCTCCGATGTTTTGTTTTTGAAAGCATTTGAAAGAATCCCAAATGTTTCTAATTAAAAAGAATCTTAAGGGTCCCTAAAATGTAATGTTTGAAAGAATTTTAAAGTTTGGAAGAAACTCAAGCACACCTCTACTGTTGAGTTTTAGAATTTATTTAAAGAATCTTCAGGAGCCCTATGTCTTTGTTTTGAAAGAATCTGAAAGAATCCCAGGAACCTCAGGGTTTTGTTTTAGAATTAACTTATTAAAGGAATCTTGACACTCCCTAAATTTTATCTCTGAAAAAATTTAAAAGAATCTTGAGGAGTTCCTGAGATTTTGTTTTTGAAAGAATCTCAGGGGCGTCTACTGCAGTCCTTTGGAACTAATTTTGGAGACCGTAAGGGCTCTGACATTCTTTTTTTTTTAAGAACTTGAAATAATCTCAGGAGATTACGTATTCTGTTTTAAAACTAATTTGAAGAACTTTTAAGGTCCCTAATTTTTTTTTTTTTTTTGGGAAAGATGTGTTGGAATTATTTTAAAAGAATCTTAGAAGCCCACGATATTTTCTTTTTGAAAAGATTGGAAAGAATCTCAGGGGCTTCTACCGATTTACTGTGGAACTATTTTGAAAGAATTTGAGGGGTTCCTGATATTTGGCTTTTGAAAACATTTAAAAGAATCCCAGAGACTGTTTTGTTTCAAAACTGATTTAAAAGAATCTCAAAGGTATTTAGTATTTTATTTTAGAATTAATTTGAAAGAATCTCGTTTTGAAAAGTGTTTGAAAGACTTTCAGGGGACTCTACTGGGTTGTTTCAGAACGAATTCGAAAGAATCTCGAGATTTTGTGAAATTTTGTTTTGAAAGAATTTGAAAAAATGTCAGGGGTTTTTTTTGGTTTACATGAGAACTAGTTTGAAGTCTTTTAGAGGGGTTTTTAATTTTTCGATTTTTCAGTTTCTCGATTTTTAATTTTTCGATTTTACAGTTTCTCGATTTTCAGTTTAATAATTTTTTTTTTGATATTTCAATTTTCGCAAATCGAAAAATTGCAGATCGAAAATTTCTAAAATTGAAAAATCGGAAATTTGGAAAATTGATCAAAATATTGTTAAATTGAAAAAGTAAGATGGAAAAATTAATTATTGCAAGTCGAATAACTGAAAACTCTAAAATGTGAAGAAACGGAAAATTAAAGAAAGATTGAAGAAATGAAGACATGAAAAACTGAAAAATTGCAAAATTGAAAAATGAGAAAGCAAAAATATGAAAATAGGAAAATTGTAAAAACAATAACTTAAAAATAGAAAAATAAGATCGAAAAATTGTAAGTTAAAAAACTGAAGAATCAAAAAATTTAAAATACCTAGGAAAAAATAAGATCAAAAAATTGTAAATCGAAAAACTGAAGAAAGGAAATATTGAAGAAACCTCAGATTAAAAATTTAGAAACTGTAAAATCAAAAAAGTTTGAAAAATTGCAAATCGAAAATTTGACAATCGTGGAAGAATTAAAAAACAAAAAATTTGAAAGCGAAACATTCAAAAATCGAAAAATTGTAAATTCGACGAAAGTAAGATTTGAAAAATTGAAAATTACAATATCGGAAAATTGAAAAATCTATAAAATAAAAATTGAGATACTGAAAAATCGAAAAACGTGACCACGAAAGACCGCAATTCAAAAAATTGAAAAATCGAAAATGTGAATAATAATCGAAAAATTGAGAAAAGCAAAAACTAAAAAGTGAAAAATGAAAAATCGAAAATATGAAATTGAAAACCTGTAAATCCAAAAATTGTTAAATCGAAAATGTAAAATCCAAAAATTGCAAGTCGAAAAATAGAATATTCGAAAAATTGAAAACTCGAAAATTTTAAAAAACGAAAAATTCTTAAATCAAATAAAGATCGAAAAAATGAAAAACTGAAAAATCGAAAATTTGACGAAACACTGAAAAATCGAGAAACTGATTAATCCAAAAATTAAAAAAAAAACAAAAATTTGAAGGTGAAACATTGAAAAATTGAAAATGTGAAAAATTGAAAAATTGCAAAATCGAAAAATTTTAAAACCGAAAAAAATGTGAAATGCAAAAATTGCTAATTGAAAAATTGAAAATCAAGAAATATTGAAAAATTGCAAACGGAAACTTTGACATTGAAAAATCCAGGAACAAATCGAAAATTTAAAAAACCAAAAATTTGAAAGTGAAACCTTCAAAATCGAATACGTGAAAAATCGGAAAAAGTGAGAACTCAAGATTTCGATTCGATTAAAAAAATTGAAAAATCGAAAATGTGAAAAAACGAAAAATTCTTACATCGAATGAAGATCGAAAAAATGAAGAAATGAAAAATTACGAAACTGAAAAATCGAAAAATTAAAACAGAAATTGAAAAATCCACTAGGTGAAAAAAGAAAAATTTTAAGTACGAAAAACTGATAAATCGGAAATGTCAAATATTGTAAAAACGAAAACTTGAATACATGAAAAAAGTACGATCGAATTATTGAAAATCCAAAAATTGAAAAAGTGAGAAATCAAAAATATGAAAATAGGAAAATTTTAAAAATAAAAACTCGGAAATAGGGAAAAATAAGATCGAAAAATTGTAGTCGAAAAACTGAAGTAACGAAAAGTTGAGAAATAGAAAATGTAAAAAATTGTAAAAATGAAAACTTAAAAATATGAAACAAAATAACATCGAAAAGTTGCAAATTGAAAAATTGAAGTACGAAAAATGGAAATATCAAAAAATGAAACATCAAAAAAAGTGTAAATCGAAAAGTTGAAGAAACGAAAAATTTAAAAAACCTACAATTAAAAATTGAGAAACCAAAAAATCGAGAAAATGTAAAATGAAAAATTGAGAAATGAAAAATTTGAAAATTGTTAAAACAAAAACTTAAAAACAAGAAAAAACAAGATCGAAAAATGGAAGAAACGCAAAGTTGAAGAAACCTAAAATTAAGAATTTAGAAACTGAAATATTGAAAAACTGGGGTCCCTGATGTTTTGTTTTTGAAAGCATTTGAAAAATCCCAGGGATTTCTAATGTTCAGTTTTGATAGTAAATAATTTAAAAGAATCTCAAAGATCTCCAGTGTGTCATTTAAGTCCCTCTTTGGAAAGAATTTGAAAGAATCTTCTTCTATTGCTTTACATTAGAACCAGTTTGGAAGAATCTTAGGAGTGCCTGATGTTTTGTTTTTGAAACATTGAAAAATTGAAAATGTGAAAAATTGAAAAATTGCAAAATCGAAAAATTTTAAAACCGAAAAAAATGTGAAATGCAAAAATTGCTAATTGAAAAATTGAAAATCAAGAAATATTGAAAAATTGCAAACGGAAACTTTGACATTGAAAAATCCAGGAACAAATCGAAAATTTAAAAAACCAAAAATTTGAAAGTGAAACCTTCAAAATCGAATACGTGAAAAATCGGAAAAAGTGAGAACTCAAGATTTCGATTCGATTAAAAAAATTGAAAAATCGAAAATGTGAAAAAACGAAAAATTCTTACATCGAATGAAGATCGAAAAAATGAAGAAATGAAAAATTACGAAACTGAAAAATCGAAAAATTAAAACAGAAATTGAAAAATCCACTAGGTGAAAAAAGAAAAATTTTAAGTACGAAAAACTGATAAATCGGAAATGTCAAATATTGTAAAAACGAAAACTTGAATACATGAAAAAAGTACGATCGAATTATTGAAAATCCAAAAATTGAAAAAGTGAGAAATCAAAAATATGAAAATAGGAAAATTTTAAAAATAAAACCTTGAAAATAGGGAAAAATAAGATCGAAAAATTGTAGTCGAAAAACTGAAGAAACGAAAAGTTGAGAAATAGAAAATGTAAAAAATTGTAAAAACGAAAACTTAAAAATATGAAACAAAATAACATCGAAAAGTTGCAAATTGAAAAATTGAAGTACGAAAAATGGAAATACCAAAAAATGAAACATCAAAAAAAAGTGTAAATCGAAAAGTTGAAGAAACGAAAAATTTAAAAAACCTACAATTAAAAATTGAGAAACCAAAAAATCGAGAAAATGTAAAATGAAAAATTGAGAAATGAAAAATTTGAAAATTGTTAAAACAAAAACTTAAAAACAAGAAAAAACAAGATCGAAAAATGGAAGAAACGCAAAGTTGAAGAAACCTAAAATTAAGAATTTAGAAACTGAAATATTGAAAAACTGGGGTCCCTGATGTTTTGTTTTTGAAAGTATTTGAAAAATCCCAGGGATTTCTAATGTTCAGTTTTGATAGTAAATAATTTAAAAGAATCTCAAAGATCTCCAGTGTGTCATTTAAGTCCCTCTTTGGAAAGAATTTGAAAGAATCTTCTTCTATTGCTTTACATTAGAACCAGTTTGGAAGAATCTTAGGAGTGCCTGATGTTTTGTTTTTGAAATTATTTGAAAAATCCCAGAGACTTCTACGGTTTTGTTTTAAAATCAACTTAAAAGAATCTTAAATAGTTTAAAAGAATGTCAGGGACAGAATATACGATAAAAGAATCTGGATATCTTGCATATAGTGTTTTGCTTTAGAACTAATTTGAAAGAATCTTAAGGGGGTCCTAAGATTTTGGTTTTTAAAATAATCTCAAGGGCTTCTACTGGTTTACTTTAGAACTAGTTTGAAAAAATCTTATGAATCCCTGATATTTTGTTGTTGAAAGTACTTGAAATAGTCCCAGAGATTTCTAGTATTTTGTGTTAAAATGAATTTAAAAGAGTCTGGAAGGTTTCTAGAATTTCGTTTTTTAAAGAATTTGTAAGAATCTCGAGGGCTGCTAGGGTTTTGTTTTAGCACTATTTAACTTGAGGCCACAACTGTCTTGTTTTTCAAAAAATTTGGACGAATCTTAGGAACTTCTCGTATTTTGTTTTAGAACTAATTTAAAACAATCTTAGAAGCCCCTGATATTTTGTTTTTTAAAGAATTTGAAACAACCTCAGAGGCTACTAGTGTTTTTATTCATGTGTCAAAATATTATTTTCCACGCCTCCCTATACTCTTCTTTCTATAGCCATAACCCTTTGTTTCCAGGAAGACCAGCACCCCAGACGTCTCCGGGCGCCCCGCAGAGCTCCGTTCGCGGCCCGCTCCTATTCACAGGCCCCATCGGTCCCAAACGGCCCATTGCGTCCGTTTAGAGTCCCATTCAGCGTTCGTCTTCGAAGAAACGCAGCCGAGATTCACGGTGAGTTGCATGTTTTCTTGTAATCGACACGACCCGGGGTACGAATATAATTATTACGTCAGTGTTGAGTCGAAGAACAATGCGACGAGGACGAAATTCCCGCGTATCGATTCATCCTCGGTGAAAGAAAGCAATTTCGTGCGTACAATGGAATGTGTTACAAAAGTGGCTGGGGCTGGGATTAGTGTGTCGATGGAGCGGAGCGAGACGCTGCCCGTAATTAGTGAACAATGAATTAATTATGTTGCATATAATGCGTCTTTGTGGCCTCAGAAGTGTTAATGCCGGAGATAAACAAGCGGAATGTTTTGTTTAGGGCAATTAGGGTGATGTAATCCGATGCGGACGTTAAACGGAGATGGTGGTACCGGAGTGGTCCGTTCTGGGCGACGCACTTACTCGATGCTGCGTGGGTCATTGTCCAGGGTTTGGTGAAAAAGCGGGCAGTACTCGAGTACGAGTAGCACCGAGCAGTACCTTTTTTGCCCACTTGCGTCACCGCTAAACCAATCAATTACATTACCGTTTTAAAGCCTTTTAAAAAACACTTAAACCCTTCCTACTTGTCGCTGATTAATACCACCTATAAATTACTTTCATAGGCATTTTTTATTGTCAACAACATTAAAAACAACGTATTAGGAGCCCACTCACAATTATAGGCTCTTCATTTTCATGTCAAAACAGTACTACAAACTCGAAAAAAGTGATGGACGACCGGTACAGCGCCGGGTTTGCTAATATTTAATTAACCGGCGTAATTTTCGGGCATAATTTATCGTGGATTTTGTTCTCGAGTAGTGGCAGCACTTGTAGGAGCTGCTCCCATAGTGAAATGCGAAGAGGTTAAAAAACCAGGACCGGATGCGTATAAATCAACACTCACATTTTCAAAATCGCGACTCGAAGAGGTTTTGAATTGAGGTTCTTAATTTATGGGAAACGTTAATGTCGCGACTGCTAGAACAAATAACACCAATGTGTCGGGAGGATTTATGGCGGTGTCAAAGGAAAAGGAAACGAAGAGCTAACGAAGAGTTTCTTATATTTCTAGTGACAATAATAGCATGAGATGAATCAAGGATCAAGCTCTTGGTGCCTCGTCCATCACTTTTTCAGGTTTAGATCTTAAGTCGTCTTGGTCTAGTCTAGCTCTAGTAGAATATATCCTCAAAAAGACTTTTATGTCCAAAAAATTAGAATTCTCTAGCAAGCTAAATTAACAAATTTTTAATGTCGTTTCAAAAGTTTAAATTTTGGTTGAAAAATACTCGCTGATGTTAGCAGTATTGGTTGTGCTCGAGAAATAACTGTTGACGTCATTTTTTCCCGAAGGTAAGCTAAGGAACTGGCTACCTTTAGGTTTTCTCGACTTTTCAAAATTTGTCTGCTCATCCCTACAAACAATGGAATAACGTCATTTCCAAATTTAGTAAATGTTATTTAAATTTAATAAAATACCATATTCCTCTATTTGTTGTTTATGAATCCGTATTGAGTTTTTACCTTCGCATCCAAAATTTTGAAAAAAAAAAAATTAAACACTGAAATCTTGCAAAATGTCTTCAGTTTATCGGAAGCATGGTAAATCGCTAATTAAAATGTATCAGTTCATGCCCCCCCCAGGAATTGATGACGTCATCAAATTTGTCGAATAAATGTTAGTCCTAAACTTATGGTTTATGAATTCGTGTTGAAGTTTTATCCTAGACATCGAGATTTTTGGAAAAACTCAAAATTGTGGATATAAGAAATTTTCGATTTTCCAATTTTTTGAATTTTCGATTTTGGGCATTTTCGATTTCTGGATTTTTCAACTTTCGATTTCTCAATTTCTCGATTTTTCAGTTTTTCGATTTTTCGATTTGTTAGGTCTTTGATTTTTGAATTTTTCAGTTTTTTAAATTTTCAAATTTTCCGTTTTGGCCGATTTCGATCTCTCCATTTCCCAATCTTTTGATGTTCCTATTTTTTGATTTCTCTTTTTTCAATTTCTAGATTTTTCGGCTTTTCGATTTTTCGATTGTTCAGATTTTTTATTCAGTTTTTCGATTTGTAGAGTTTTTAAATTTTCAGTTTTGGGATTTTTCAATTTTCCAATTCTTCAATTTTTCTCCTATTTTTCAAATTTTCGATTTTCAGTTTAGGGATTTTTCAATATCTCGATCTTCGATTTTTCAATTTCTCAATTTTTTTTAATTTTCGATTTTTGGGCTTTTCGATTTCTGGGTTTTTCAACTTCCGATTTCTCAATTTTTCGATATTTCTGTGTTGGGATTTTTCATTTTTTTGATTCTTCAGTTTCTCAATTCTTCAAAATTCTGATTTTTTTTTATTTTTTCGCTTTTCGATTTCTCAATTTTCACATGATTCAGCTTCAATTTTTCGATACCTTAATTTCCCGATTAATTGATTTTTAATTCTCTCATTTCCCGATTTCTCGACTTATCAGTGTTTTGATTTTTCAGTTTTTCAATTTTTCAATTTTTTAGGTCTTTGATTTTTCAATTTTTCAGTTTTTAAAATTTCCAAATTACCCGTTTTGGGATTTTTCAATTTTTCTTCCATTTTTCAATTTTTAGATTTTTAGTTTTTCAATTTTTCGATACTTCAATCCTTGAATTTTTAATATTTTGGATTTTTCGGTTATATATTCTATTCTTCGATATTTCTATTTTTCAATTTTTCGAATTTTTAAATTTTCTATTTTTCAATTTTTGAGTTTTCAAATTTTTTTATTGTTCTATATTTCGATGTATTCGATTTTTTTATTGCACAATTTTTCGATTTCTCAAGTTTTTCTATTTTTCGATTTATCCTTTTTTTTATTTTAAATTTTTCAATTTTTAACTTTTCGACTTTTCAATTTTGGTCGATTTCGATCTCTCCATTTCCCAATCTTTTCATGTTCTCTTTTTTCAATTTTTAGATTTTTCGAATTTTCGATTATTCAGTTTTTCAATTTCCCGATTTTCAACTTTCCTTTCACTCAATTTTGTTTAAGTTTTTGATTCTTTAGTTTTTTGATTTTTGAAATTTTAAAATTTTCAGATTTGGGATTTTTCAATTTGTCAATTCTTCAATTTTTCTCCTATTTTTCAATTTTTCGATTTTCAGTTTTGGGATTTTTCAATATCTCGAACCTTCAATTTTTCGATTTTTCGATTTTTTGATTTTTCAATTTTTGCATTTTAGATTTTTCAATTTTTCGATTTTTTGATGTTTCAGTTCCCCGATTTTTTTAATTTTTCGATATTTCAATTCTTCAATTTTTATAATTTGTAGATTTTTCGATATTTATATTTTTAAATTTTTCGAATTTTTAAGTTTTCGGTTTAAAATTTTTCAGTTTTAAAATTTTTTGGTTTTTCAATATATCGATGTTTCGGCCTTTTGATTACACAGTTTTTCAATTTTTCGAGTTTTTGATTTTTCGATCATTTTTTTTTTATTTTTCAATTATTAATTTTTCGATTTTTCAATTTTAGCCGATTTCAATTTCTCGACGTCTCGACTTTCGATCAGTCGATTTCTCGATCTTTTGATGTTTCTATTATTTTTTTTCTCTTTTTTCTTCAATATTTCAATTCCACAAATTTTTGATTTCTCGTATATTTCAGTTTTTTTGACTCAATTTTTCGATTTTTTAGTTTTTCAATTTTTGACACTTCCAAATTTTCAATTTTTCGATTTCTCTATTTCTCAATTTATCGATTTTTTGATTTTGTTATATCTCGGTTTCTCGACTTTTCAATGTTTCGATTTTTCAGTTTTTCAATTCTTCAATTATTGGATCTTTAAAATTTTCGATTTTTCAGGTTTTTGATTTTTAAATTTTCAATTTTTGAGTTTTGGGATTTTTCAATATCTCGAATCTTCAATTTTTCGATTTCTCAATTTTTCGATATTTCTGTGTTGGAATTTTTCATTTTTTTGATTCTTCAGTTTTTCAATTCTTCAAAATTCTGATTTTTTTGATTTTTTCGTTTTTCGATTTCTCAATTTTCCCATGTTTCAGTTTCAATTTTTCGATGCCTTAAAATTAAAAATCAATAAATCGAGAAAGATTTATTGATTTTTAATTTTCTCATTTCTCGATTTCTCGACTCCTGTGTTTCGATCTTTCAGTTTTTCAATTTTTCGATTTTTTAGGTCTTTGATTTTTGAATTTTTCAGTTTTTAAAATTTTCAAAATTCCCATCTTGGAATTTCTAAATTTTTCTTCCATTTTTCAATTTTTAGACTTTCGGTTTTTAAATTTTTCGATATTTCAATCCTTCAATTTTTAAAATTTTGGATTTTTCGATTGCATGTTCAATTCTTCGATTTTTTAAATTTTCTATTTTTCAATTTTTGAGTTTTCTAATTTTTTGATTGTTCTATATTTCGATGTTTCGTTCTTTTTATTTCACAATTTTTCGATTTCTCGAGTTTTCAGTTTTTCGATTTTTCGATTTATCGTTTTTTTTTTATTTTAAATTTTTCAATTTTGAACTTTTCGATTTTTCAATTTTGACCGATTTCGATCTCTCCATTTCCCAATCTTTTGATGTTCCTATTTTTTGATTTCTCTTTTTTTCAAGTTTTAGATTTTTCGGATTTTCGATTTTTCAGTTTTTCAATTTCCTGATTTTCAATTTTTTTTTCACTCAATTTTTCGGTATTTCAGTATTGGCATTTTTCAGTTTATCGAATCTTCAATTTTTCGATTTTTCAATTTTTCGATTGTTTAGGTTTTTGATTCTTTAATTTTTCGATTTTTAAAATTTTCAGATTTCCAGTTTTGGGATTTTTCAATTTGTCAATTCTTCAATTTTTCTCTGATTTTTCAACTTTTCGATTTTCAATTTTGGGATTTTTCAATATCTCGAATATTCAATTTTTCGATTTTTTGATTTTTCAATTTTTGCATTTTAGATTTTTCAATTTTTCAATTTTTTTAATCTCAGTTCCCCGATTTTTTAATTTTTCGATATTTCAATTCTTCAATTTTTATAATTTGTAGATTTTTCGATTACTCTGTTCTTCGATATTTATATTTTAAAATTTTTCGAATTTTAAAGTTTTCGCTTTAAAATTTTTCAGTTTTAAAATTTTTTACTTTTTCAATTTTTCGAATTTTCGATTTTTAGATCATTTTTTTTAATTTTTCAATTATTAAGGTTTCGATTTTTCAATTTTAGCCGATTTCGATTTCTCGACTTTCGATCAGTCGATTTCTCGATCTTTTGAAGTTTCTATTTTTTTATTTCTCTTTTTTCTTCAGTATTTCAATTCCTCAAATTTTCGATTTCTCGAATTTTTCATTTTTTTGACAAAATTTTTCAATTTTTTGATTTTTCAATTTTTGACGCTTCCAAATTTTAAATTTTTCGATTCTTCAATTTCTCAATTTATCGGTTTTTTGATTTTGTAATATCTCGGTTTCTCGACTTTTCAATGTTTCGATTTTTCAGTTTTTCAATTCTTCAATTATTGGATTTTTAAAATTTTCGATTTTTCAGGTTTTTGATTTTTAAATTTTCAATTTTTGAGTTTTGGGATTTTCAATTTTTCGATTCTTCAACATTTTTTCTTCCATTTTTCAATTTTTCGATATTTCAGTTTTGGAATTTTTTACTATTTCGATTCTTTGATTTTTTTGACTTCAATTCCTGGATTTTTGAATTTTTAAATTTTCGATTTCATGATTTTTTGATTTTTCAAATTTTCACTTCTTCGATATTTCTATTTCTCAGTTTTGATTTTTCGGTTTTTCTACTTTCCGGCTTTTCGATTGTTCAATTTTTCGATGTTTCGATTTTTTGTTTTTTCGATTTCCCAATTTTTCGGCATTTCAATTTTGAAATTATAAATTGCTGAATTTTTCGATTCTTCAATTATCCGAAATTTCACTTTTTAAATTTTGGATTTTCGATCTAGACTTCTCGGTTTTTTGATTTTTCGGTTTTTTAATTTTTCGACTTTTAAATTTTATAATTTTGAATTTTTCAATCTTTCGACTTTTGTTTCGGCATTTTGATTTTCCAAATTTTCGATGATTGGATTTTTCATTTTATTCATTTCCCAAATTTTCATCATTTCAATTTTGAAATTTTTTCTAAGTATTTCTCTATTTTTAAGTTGTTCGATTTCTAAATGTTTCAATTTTTCGGTTTTTAGATTTTCGTTTTTTAAATTTTCCCATATTTCAATGTTTGAATTTTTTAAATTTTAGATATTTTGGTTTCTCGATTTTTCAAATTTAAAATTTTTGATTTTTCAATTTTTCCATTTTATGATTTATTGACGTTTCGATTTTCACATTTCGGTTTTTCAGTTCTCAAAATTTGTTGACTTTTCGATTTTTAGATTTCTCGATTTTTCGACGTAATCGATTTCTTAGTTTTTGGACATTTCAATTATGGGAACTTTTCAATTTTTTGGATTTTTCGACTTTTCAGATTTTGATTTTTTGGTTTTTCAATTTTTGGTGTTTTCTGTTTCTTGATTTTTCAGTGTTTTGCTTTAAATATATTTCATCTTGTCTTGTACGATCATTTTTTTTTTCTTTTAATAAGAATAATGACTCATGTCAGTTTTTTAAAAGCATGTGGGCCATATGTTTAAAATCGCCGGACTAAAGGCAATCGAACGACAATTTAGCTTAAGCCAAGTCGTTCAAACAACCACACTGTAAATAAAAAACCCGACAAGTACTCCCTCTTCGAGAATAAACCCGGGCCTATTCTAGCTCCTCAGCTCCCCCGCTTTGTTCTCGTCCGTAATCCCCAGTCCGCCTCTGCGTCCTCTCCAAGAAGTTATATTGTGCAGCACAAGTGGCAGTCCTCGAGAGCACAACATGCTCCGAGCTACCGGTCTAAGTACCAGAATCCAGCACAATTATACGCATAAAAAGTATGTTACTTAATGTAGCATTGTTTATTCGTAACCGCGGGCTCCTCGAAAGCGCCCATTGTGTTTGGAGAGCCCAAGAAAGGACCTCTCCAAAGGGAATTTTTTTCTCCTTTCCGGAACGCCGTGCAAGAAGGGGAACGGGACTGTGGAAACCGTACGAATTAAAATCCTGTTTGCGACATGCATAAGATCATTATCTTAAGCCGGCGGACGGCCGTAAGTAGCTAGAAACAATGCCAGCTGACAACATCAATTAGCGCAAAGACGGGCGTTTGCCGGATTCGGTTACTGCCTTTGCACAAGGATAATTGAATCGACGGCTTTGCTCAAAAAATCGTGATTTATTTCGGTTATAAATTAGCGGCGGATTTTAATGAGCGCGCATTTATCATAGGCCACCTAGAGGATTAGAGAGGATGCGGTTATCAAAAATTGATGATGACTAAATTTCGATGTGGAGGGGGTGGGCTGGGTTTTCCGTAGCTCTAAAGACGAATAACAATAAAATCACTTGGACTTCTTTCAAGATCTTTAAAAGAATGCGCTGTAGCCAAGTCTTGTTGAAGATAACCTTAAGGGGGAGCTGAAGTAGATTTCGGCATAGGGGAAATAATGTAAAACGGGGCACGTGTTTTACGGAAAACCCATGGTCCAATCACAACAATTTTTCGTATATATAATCCACGGAAAAAACTCTACAGATCTGCTTTTTAGTTTTTTGAAAAAAACTGTATTTGAACATACTTTTTAAGCTTTACAATTCCTGAAATTTTGAGTGTTTTTATTATTTATGACTTGTAAGGAAAATTTCCAAATTTTACTTACAGACATCTGTAGTAAATTTACTCTGGAGTAGATATGTTTTTGAAAAATGAAAATCGGATAATAAATAAACTCTAAAACACATGCCGAAAAAACAGATTCGGAAATATTTTTCAAGCTGAATAATTTTCTGGTTTACTGGGGATGAGAGCAGGTATACGCCTAAAGAGCTTAACTTATCACTCATAGATAAACGGATTAAAGTGAAGAGGCCAATTGTGTTACGATTCAGGAGATTTTTTTATTAGAAATTATTTAGCTAATTTTCACAAAAATTCACATTTTATTTTCTTCTTACTTTTGATCTACACAGTGATTGGTCAGAGGATCCTAATATTAGTTGGCAACTGGCATTTGTAGCAATATATAGTTGTTATACCGCCTACACAGTCCCGACTCGATACATCCAGTAAACGTTACCAGACCTTTTGAGACGTTACCAGACCCGGCTTCGCAGTACAATTAAAAATTGAAATAAAAAAGTGGGTCTGGTAAAACTGTTGAACGTCAAATTTTATACAGAAACAGTTCATTCCCCTTTTCTGCAGAGGGCGTCGTGTCGCTTAGCTGTATATAATATCTGCCTGCATAAAATCGTCCACATCGGACTAACGTTACCAGATCCGTAAATCTGCAACACTGCATTCTAGCAGATCAGTTCAGTATTTAAGAAAATCATGAGTACTTTTCTTATTCTACTTGTATCTGACTGCTTGCATTAAGTAAAAATATGTTATTTGAATTAATAAAGCATTTTTACAATGAATCGATTGAGGAATGGCTAGTTTCATGTTTTCTCGATGTTACATAACTCTTATTAGACCTAGAATATGAAAAATTATGTCTTTCATTGTCATTTGTCCGCCGTTGTTGTTAGAGACAATTTCCAAAATTATATACTATACAGATTATTTTGAAATTATAGATACAGTTTAGGATTATCGTGGAGACGGGAGTAAAATGCTAATTAACTAAATACATAATTCAGCCTTATGTTTAATAAAAATAATAAAGATAAGGTTTTTTAGTTTAAATATACCATATGTTCGAAAAAAAATAGCCCGAGACCGTAGCTATCTTATTTTTTTGAATAGATCAAATTAAATCATTTTAAATGTATTACGATCTTAATTGTAAAACTGATTTTTAACTTTCTTTTTTTGCCTTTGACATTCAACTTTTGTTTTTTAAACGACATCCTAGATATTTTCTTTTAATTCTTGTGATTTTTTTTCTGAATACATTGATCTACCATGTTTCGCATTTTGTTAAAAAGTTGTGGTAAAAATTAATTTAATTTTTTTAGCAAGGTAACTGTGACGGAAAAATGTACCAAAATTTTTGTTACATAGCAAGTTTAATACGGTTTATAACACTTATTAATGTATAGGAGTTTTAAATTTGAAAATTAAACTTCTATACGAAAACATTATTAACTAAAGACATTTTACTGCAAATATGATGTATTAAATTATTAATGTTTGAAAATATTAACGTATTATGTACACTATGATACATCAATAAATTTAGAAAAAAATCTCTACATGAATCTTAAAAAAATATTCAGAGTGTCTGGTGGCATTTAAAAAACAAAACTTGTATGTTGTAGATAAAAACAAATGAAAGTTAAAAATTATTTTTTTTAAATCAGATCGTTGTATTTATATTTAGTAGACGATATATGCAAATTTTTTGAAAAATATATAAAAATTATACAACATTTGACAATTAATTTCAGAAATTAGAAAACGACTCCTCAAAATTTTGCATAATTATGCCTTAGTGCTCATTCACAATGGGCATAAAGCATAAGGTGTCATAAGCATTAATGCATATGAATTTATGTTTAGTGCTCTATTCGTTCACAATGAGCATAAGTGCTCATTCACAATAGGCATAAAGCATAAGGATGTCCTAAGCATTATGCTCATTGTAAACGAATAGAAGCATAATAGAGCACTAAACATAAATTCTTATGCATTAATCCTTATGACATCCTTACGCTTTATGCCCATTGTGAATGAGCATTTACAGTTATAATGAACGTGGTCAGGTCAAGTCACCAAAGCGTTTAACTGAATGTAATTTGAAAAGTGCAAAATTGTATACTTCTGTAAGTGTAGTATTTTTTTAATCCTCTCTTATTTTCAAATTCGCTATAATGATCTACGTATCCATATTTTACTTAATTTTTATTTGAATATAGGAACTTGATTATATTCTAAATTAATTGATTCTCACTTAATATTAATTGACAGAGATCATTCTTTTAGCTACATCTAATTTGTACATCTATTGGTAAATTTCGACAACAATCGTTTTAAAGCAACATTTAGTTTTTATTCAATTTTTTTTTAATGAATATATTTGTCGGCAAATGTTTTATTTATTTCTGTTCGTTAGAATTTCGCATTTAGTTAATTTTTTACTTACTGAGCGTAAGTAAAGGAAGTATTGTAATCAAGTCCATCGGCCGACTCTGTACTTCTACGTTTTCTCGACCTTTCATTACCCCTACAGGACGAAGAAATAGGTCTCCCATTTCCGTCTGTCCGTCTGTCTGCAGCCCCGGATTTTTATTAGGCAGATAATCTCCGAAAGTACGGGGCGATTGTTGTCAAATTTTGTATTTACGAGTATATTAGGAATATCATGTAGATGGTAAAACGCTAACCAAAATTTGTCTAATCGTCCTCACCAACAATGTGATGACGTCACTTTAAAATTGCACATAGTAAATGGGTTTTAAATTGTATGAAATAACATAGTCCTACAGATGTAGTTTATGACTCCGTATTGAGTTTTATCCGAAAAGTGCAGAATTTTGGAAAAAAATCAAAATTATGAAACATCAAAATTTTGCGGTATAAATTTTATTCACATTTTTTTAATTTGCATAAACAGGATGACACAAAAAAATTATTGAATGCGTGATTTATTTTATTAATTTAATCAGGAACTGCAAAACCGAATGTTTTAAAATCATGGAGATGTTTAAGATTATCATAAACATGGTAAATCTTTGATCAGAATGTATTTGCTCATCCACCCTAAAAAACAATTGATGACACCACCTCAAAATTTTGCTAAATAAATCCTATCTTAAATATGCAAAATATGATGACAGCTGTCTCAAAAAAATTAATGACTGAATTAGTATTTTCTTAAAATTAAAAAAATAACGCTTGGCAAACAGGTATCAAATTCCCGCAAGGGTGTCCAAAATGCGAGGATAGCAGTTTTTTGTTCCATAGCAACCTATCCTTTAATAATTTTTGGAATTATTTTCGCAATAATTTATCGGTTTGGCTAACCAGACGTATTTCGGAGATGAAATTTTGCATACAGTATTTATTTTTCATGTTTAATCAAGTGATGCAAATTAATTAAACTTAATTATTTCAAAATTAAATTAAGGCATGGAAAATTTACTTTTTCAAGATAATGATTATTCTCACCGGTTCATATTAATCCTCACCTATCAAAATATCTACATTTCAAATTTCATAACAATCCGTTCAAAAATACCTGAGTTATTGCGCCCGAAAGTGTTACGTGGGACACCCGGTATACTTAGATGACAGACAATCTAGAGAAAGATGAAAGTCTTAAAATGTGTCTCAGCAAGCATAAGGATTATTTTGCAGAATTCATATGGTTCAGACAAAATATGTACACGAAAACTAAAATGACACATGGACTTCACATGCACTAATTTCATTGTGGCGTTTGCCACGCTAAGTATTATTAAGGGATCGAGATCCTTCGAGGGCCTGTAAATTTGCAAACGTTTTATGCATTGAGTTTTGACACTAAGATTACCGATAATTCATGAAATTATTTTTTTCTATTTAACAATATAGACAGAGACAAGCTTAAAATCGCAGAAAATTATAGATAATTTTGTTGTGCTTCTAAAGCTGCCAGCTAGGCTTAAAAACATTTTTTGGTGATTCTGTCTCGAAATCATTCATTAATTACGGCTATTAATAAACGATTTATATATTAATGGGTTAATACAGCAATCAGATATACCCCCGCGCACTTGATGTGAAATTTTTTATTTAAATGTTATAAATATCATGAAATTTGGAACTGATTTTTAGCAGTTTCGTGTATGAAATTGCAATCACCGGAGAAGTATTGCAACCAACTCGTTTGTTAATAGGCGATTATTAATCGCCCTTATTAACAAGTATTGATTAAATAATTGCTATGGAGCATTGTAACTCTTTTGAAGAGGGTCTTTTTATTACTAGTTTAGCGTTCTTAAATTTTTCAATTAATAATTTGAAATATTAAAGTTACGCTTAAAGAATATGCAATTTTAGATCTCTAAATCAATTTTAAAGTTTCTAACACATATTGTACCATTTTGTGGTTAAAATTTCGATTTTTTTAGGATTTTAATATTAAAAAATCTTAATTTGTGATTTATGTTATGTGTAAGAAAAGCTTAGATGTCATTTAAAAACTTTATGAAATAAACTAGAACATTTTTGTTCTAACATTTTTTTTACAAATCTGTAAGCCTAAGGTCAAATAAAAATTGCATTAATAAATCGCAAGTGTAAAATTATGTTATTTTATAAATTTTCTTAAAATTTTAGGTGGGAATAGGTATCCAAATTTTGGTTGAACTAACTCGGTACACATGTACAACTAGTAAAAAGAAAATGTTACTAATGTCTATCAAACTTGCATATCTGTTAATAAAAAAATCGCCTTGGCGTTAATTTTATTAATGAGTTATCCGTTTGTCTTGGCGCTCATGGCGTCAAAAAGACAGGCAGATAAGATATATTTTTGGTTTTCCTTATTTTCTGTTCTGACACTTTTGCATATCCACTGGTTGTAAATCCAACTTTCAAGATACACAAGAAATTTTACAGATCAATACAATGTGAAGCGATTTTCCATAAATTTAATGTGGCAACAATGTCGGGATTGATAACGTCGGTTTACTGTGTTATTTATACTGAAATGGGACTGAGAAAGCTGTTGGACATAGTGGGTCTGGTAACGTTGGATGAATATGGTGTTAACTTTTTTCAAGGAATAATTTTACCCCTCTACTTTTTTTTAAGTTTGTTATTGCAAAAACCATTAAATTTATTATATTATACTCGGAAAAACAGCCGGGCTTGGTAACGTCTGTTTAATATGTTGGGTCTGGTAACGACCGTTGGATACGTATATATATATATATATATATATATATACAAGTGGTTACAGTTTGTGGTCATTTTATCAATCTGAAAATGTATCTGTTCATTAGAATACTGCATTTATATAAACAGGTATGTACGTTTGTACGTATTTCACAAGTTAAATACCTATATACAGTAGAAACTTAAAAATCATAAAAAGTTCTAACAAGATTTCTTTCTGTTAATAGTATAAATTGATCATATCTTTTATGTTTATTGCTAACTCAGGGGAAAGATTTTATGACTCACACGTTACATCTTTCAAGTAAAATAGAAATAGATTTTGTATTTTGGAAATATACATTTTTACAAAAAAAAATTAAAATGATTTCTTGTTTGAGAGTCGTCAATGTCATTTTCTTCAACAGGAACTCCATAGTTGACGGAAAAAACTTTTTAAATTTTAATCGCCACAGTCGTATTATATTTTAAAATACATTATTTGGTAAAAAATCTAGCATAATCAAATGTTTATGTTCATATACCTATAGCTGTAGAAAAACTTTCAAAAATTTTCACTCTTCAAAAAAAAAGTTGCCATTAAAAAATATGTCAATGACAATATAATTTAAAACAAAAGACAATCAACATACAATTTTTATGTAGCGATGTACAGTTGCAACCCCCCAAATTTGCACGATTTTTCGTTGTTATGGAATTTTTTGAATTTTTAAATTAATGTAAGTCTGGCTATTACCAGTGACGTAGCATTTTTGAATAAACAAAATGTCAAATTTGACAAACTTTGTTATTTGAACGCCCATGATTTGAACATATCTATATACATTTACAAAAGAGAAAATTATCCTGTATTTTGGAAGGCCGCAACTGTACATGTTGAAAATATTTAGAAAATCGAACTTAAAAACTTAAATATACATACCTATCAAAATTAAATGCAAACAATTTTACTATAATGTTTGTTTTTTCAAGCAGAATGCCTCTTTTCACCATAAAATGGACAAAAAGAGTAAATAAGGAACATGTGTATTGTTACCAAATGCAAGGACAGTTGCACATAACGAAAAAGAAATCTTGTATTTTTGCCATTTGGACACTCAAAGGGGTTAAAATTACATACGTTGGATATGACGAAAAATTTTGTAAAAAAATGGTTCTAAAACTCCAAAAATTTTATTACGGATGCGTTCTTCCGGAACTTGATGATCCTAGGAGACGTAGGGTATTATCTATTCGAAATCCTGATTATATTTTAAAAACACACAGAGAAAAAAATCACTAAAAGTTAAAAAACAACTTTAATTTTAAGTTTAATAAAACTGATGGTTATTTTTTTGTTGTATTAATTCGTCATTATTAATTTTATAAATTTGACATCTTTTTAAATTATCATTCTCTGTTTTTCGGAAAGTTTGGTCGAAATTAGTTTCGAGCAAATTTTTTATAATCTATGTATCTGTCTGTCTATAAGCTGTCTGTCCAATTTTGAACGTATGCCTCCCCTTCATTCTTACATACTTTTTTTATTTTTTTATTACTATAAATTATACTCCTATTGCATACTATTTATGTATAGATTATTATTTGCTTGTTTTGAAAATATTTAATATACTTACTAAATCTGTCACCTCTAAAATGGTAGTTTCATTGTCTGTTATTCTTCTGGTTTATATTGATGAACATGATGCCTTTCTTAATACAAAAAAAAAAAAAACGTGAAGATTATTTAGATAATTGTAAAATTTACCTGCAAAATAGAAAATAAACATACTCGACCTGTAACAGAGGACGGACGACCGTCCTCAGGTAATTTATTCAGACAAGGAATTAGTACAGTCGCCCATCCAAGTAGAGATTTTCGGTGCTAATAATCCGCACCGACAAAATATTTTACTTCAGCTCCCCCTTAATGATATTCCCGAACATCCAATAATCCTAGCGAGTGGTAAAAAGTCGAGCAAAAAGTGCGAATTAGCAGCCGATCGTCCGCTGCAGCGCTGCATCGCCTCGTCCCGCCTAATGGGTTATAAAACCTCGAAGCGCCCATCTTTTTACAGCAACATAAAACAAATTTAATTACCCATCCACAATCAACAAACCAGTTACATTTATGGAAGATTAATAAAACGACGCGATATCCATCTTGTCGCCGCCGAATCCCGATGCCACTCTCGACGCGGAATCCCGTTCCAGAACAGGTGTTAGAGAAGTATGTAATGGAGCCAGCATGGGTCGCGACGTAAATCAGAGCCTCGTCCTCGGCTCGGCGAGGGAAATCGCTCTTTTTTCTCTTGTCCGCGTGATGTTCTCGTTGGCTTGTTTATTTAACCTGAAACATAAGCCTCTGGCTTTATAAAATGACGCGTTTTATGTGTTGTTATTTTTCGTGCTGCGACGCATTTATTGCCGCCGTAAACAACATCGGTCAAAAAACCAGCGAAATGCAAGTGCGATAACCTCGAATGTCCACTGCTGCAGCGCGAAAAACGACAAAAACCGTAAATCGCGTTCGATGCCCGGGGACACGGAATGGTGACGGACCATTCTGATGGAGGAAGAGATAGGATTTCGAAATTGTTGGATGGTTGTCTAACTATAATTAGCTTGAAGAGAAGTTGCTTCGTTTTTTGTACATATTGTCCTTTTGTATTGGGTTGTCAATGTCCATATCTAAAGAAACAGTAAACACAAATTTCACCATTGACGTTTTTCTATGCCACCTGTATCTGGAGAACTTCTTGTCTCCTTAATGTGAAAGTTTGATAATAAGTTTACAGCCGGTGATGATCTTATCCCATGCTTTATTTATACATGATTCAAGATTTGCATTTGCCAAGCCTCTTATGATAATCCTTAATCCTCCCATAAAAGCTTCCACCTTCTCGTACCAAGCGAAATGTGCAAACATCCCGGGACTCCCAGACTCTTTCAAGTTGCTTGAAAAACTAGACCCATGGAGTCCTCGAGATTCTTTTTAAATGCTTCAAAAACAAGACTACGGATCTCAAAATTCGTTCAAACTATTTCAAAAACAAAACGAAAAGGTGTCCGAAATTCTTTCAAACAACGTCGAAATCTAGACACATATTCTATGACGTTATCAAAATTTACTTTCCTCTTTTTTTTCAATTGATAAAACGGAAAGATTGCTTAGTCACGTTTAGCTCATTGTGGATCTTAAGCACGATTTTATCAATTTCAATTTTGGAAAGCTTCTTTCACATGAAGCCACTGAAACAAATGGTTAAAAAAATCTTTGACAAAGCGCTAGACTCGGAAGACACTCAGGAGAGTCCCATTTTATGATCTGATACACCAGTGGCGTAGCTAACTTCCACTGCGCCCCCCCGCAGTTTATAGTAAGCGCCCCCATACACCAAATTTAAAAAGTAATATAAAATTAATATGAAATGACTGGTTTACCAGTAGTGGCATCGTACTTCGCAAATATGATTTAATTAACTTTAATTTAGAAAAAGAACTTTCTGCCGTTAAAAAATTATTGTCTATAAACAGAAACTTAGAAATATCTGTAATTTTAGTTATTTTTTGCTGAATAATTTCACCAACAGCAATGTTTTTAAAACTAACGATTTGAATGTTTAAAATATCAAGAGCAGGATAGAAAACGGTTGTTTTAAATTTTTCAGTGGGATCTTTAAAAACGGTATCTTCACATAATTCGTCAGTTTCACATTTTTTAGACGTTTATTTGAAAAAGAGTTGTTAATTTTCCAGGTATCAGCACATTTCCTTGATTCCTCCATTATTTGTTCAAAATTGTCACGTATACTTTGAAATTTGTCTTTTAGATGTTCCATCCATTTACAAGCCTCATCTAAAGTAATATTTGAACTCTGTAAAGTTTTTGAGACCAAATTAACATTTTCTAAAATTTTGCATTGAAATACTAACAGAGCAACAAATTCAAATGAATCCATTTTTTTACGAAGAGCTACAGCTTCATCTATTTCACTTTTCTTTTTTGATATCTAATGGCAATTAGAGAATCAAATTTCGATGACCATCTGGTGGGGCATAACTTTTTTAAAGTTTTTTTTATAACACATTTATCATTTTCTTTCATCTCAATGTTAAGTTGTTGCCATCTTGGTAAACTCTCACAATTTTTCGTTTATTCAATTTTTCACATTTTCAATTTCTCGATTTTCCAATTTTCAATATTTAGATTTTACAATAATTTTCGTGTTTTCGAGCGCAATTTTTCGATCTTTAAGTTTCTCAAAAATCGGAAAATTAAAAAATTGGAAAAAATTGAAAAAACAAAAAATTGCAAAATCGATAAAACGGAAAATCGAATGGAATTTGTTTTTACGATTTTTTAACTTCGATTTTTTAAATTTTTTAATCTGTATTTCAATTTTTCGATTTTTGGAATTTTCTGTTTCTCATATCTAGGTTTATCGATTTTTTTAAGTTTTTCGATTTTTCCGTTTATTTTTTTTTTTAAGTAAATATTTCAATTTTGAATTTTCCGATTTCGGCCTATTTCGATTTCTCGTTTTTTCGAAGTCTCAAGTTTTCGATTTCGATTTCTTGGTTTTTCGATTTTCAAAATTTTCGATTTTTCTAGTATATATTTTAAATTTCCGATTTTTAAAATTTTCCATTTTTCGCTTTTATAATCTTTATGTTTCTATTTCCCGATTTAAATTTTTTAATGTGTTTCAATTTTTCCATTTTTGGAATTTTAGATTTCTCATATCTCAGTTTTCCAATTTTAAAAATTTTTCGATTTCTCGATTTTTAAGTTTTCGCTATCTCAATTTTAAACATCGCAATTTTGGAAATTTTTCAATTTCTGTATTTTTCAGATTTTCGATATTTTCATTTTCCTGATTTTGTAATTTTCATTTTCTTGATTTTATATCACAATTTTTCATTTTTCCATTACCTTTATTTTTTCAATGTTTCTTTGGATTTAATAATTTTTTGTTTATTCAATTTTTTACATTTTCAATCTTTGATTTTTTAAGTTCTTGATTTCCAATTTTTGTATTTTTCGAAGCTTTCATTTTGTACTTTTTCAGTTTTACAATTTTTCTATTTTTATAATTTTTCGATTTTGGTTATTCGAAAAGTTAAAAACTCGAAAAAATGAAAAATTGAAACAATGAAAAACTAAAAACCGAGAAACTTAAAAATCTAAAAAAAATTAATGAATCGAAGAATGGGAAAGAAGAAAAACCATTCGAATTGAAAAATTGGAAAATCCAAAAATTGGAAAATCGAAAAATTATAGAATCTTGAAAATTGTAAAGTCCAAAAACTGTGACATTCAAACACCGAAAAATTGAAAAATTCCAAAAACGAAAAACTGAAAAAGTGAACAACTTTAAAAATTATAATTATTAGGAGTGTTATTACATAATTAAAATGAAAACTAGAAAAACTGCAAAGGAAAAATTAAAAAAACGGAATATTGAAAGCCGAAAATTGAAAACATAAAGAAAATTAAAAACCCACACGAAAAATTGCAAATCGAAAAATTGACGAAATTAAAAACTGAAAACTCGTGAAATTTGCAAACTCTAAAATTTGAAACATGTAAAAGTTGGAAAATCAAAAACTCAAAAATCGAGAAATCGAAAATTTTCAAAACTGAAAAGTCGAAAGATTGAGAAATCGAAATTTTGGAAAATCGAAAAACCGAGGAATTCAAACTGAAAAAAGATCGAGAATTCAAGATGTCGAAAAATCTAAATATCTAAAATTTAAAAAATAGAAAAATTACAATAACGAAAAATTTAACATTAAATAAAACACAAAATTAAAAAGTCGAAAAATCGAGAAATTGAGAAATGGAAAAATGAAAATTTAGAAAAACCCAAGATTGAAAAGCATAAAAAAAATTAAAATCGGGAAATCGGAACGTAAAAAAAATAAAATCGAAAAATTGAAAAAATTTTAAATTTAAAAATTCGAAAGCTTGAAAAACCGAAAAACTGAAGAAATGAAAAACTAAAAAATCGACAAATGAAAAATATCAAAACTGAAAGGTCAAAAAATTGAAAAACCCAAAAATCGATTTCCGGTAAGTCGAAAAATCAAAATTTAAAAAGTTGAAAAATGAAAATATCAAAAAACTGAAAAATATAGACATTTTCAAAATTGAAATGTTGAAAAATTGAGAAATCGAAAACTTGAAAAATCCAGAAATCAAAAAAAGAACGAAAAGTAAAAACATTTTAAAATCGAAAAAACGAAAAATCGAGATGTAAGAAATCGAAAATTCCAAAATCGAAAAATTGGAATACACGTTAAAAAGGTTAAAATCGGGAGATCGGAGCATAACAAAACATAAAATCGAAAAATGGAAAATTTAAAAAATCTAAAATCTTGAAGAAATAAAAAATTGAAAAATGGAAAAGCCGAGAAATCGAAATTAAAAAATTGAGACATCAAAAGATCCGAGAAATGGAGAAATCGAAAAACCGGAAAATTTAAAACTGAAATACATATTTAAACTTAAAAAAAACGATAAATCAAAATATTCAAAATTCGAAAAATCAGAAATTTTAAAAATCGAAACATCGAGAAACCGAAATACCAAAAAGTAAAAAATTTTAAATTAAAAAATAGGAAATATTGAAAAGTCCCAAAATTGGAACAATGAAAACTTGAGAAATCGAAAAACTGAAAAATCGATAAACTGGAAAAAAATCAAAGAATTGATTAATAGAGAAATTGAGAAATGTAAAAATGAATTTTTTTTTTAAATTGCAAAAATTGTAAAACTGAAATATCGAAAAATTAAGTAAACTAAAAATCGAGAAATCAAGAAATCGAAAAATTGTAATTCAATTTTGTTTTATTTTTCAACAAAAATTTCGATGTCGAAGATAAAAATTCAACACGGATTCATAAACCACTTACTTTTTTTCTTTAATTTATATAACATTTATTTGACAAAATTGTAGAACTGAAGAAACGAAAAATAGAAACATTGAAAAACTAGAAATCGAGAAAAAATTAATGAATCAAAGAACGAATTAAATCGAAAAATGTTCGTAAAGTCCAAAAACTAACATTCAAAGATCGAAAAATTAAAAAATTCCCAAGATTCTTTCAAACAACGTCGAAAGAGCCCTCGAGATTCTTCTAAAATACTTCAAAAACAAAACAAGGGGTCCCCGAGATTTTTTCAAACTACTTCAAAAACCACGCAAGAGTTCCTCGAGATTCTTTCAAACTAAGGTTACGTTGAACAGGTAGTTAAAAATCGGCGTGGGTTAAACTCAACAATTTATTTCTTAGTGACTCGGATTTACACGACTAATTATAGAGCGATTATGTACAAAATAATTCGTTGGACTCGACTTGTTAACTGAATGCAGCTCTCGTTGTCTGGACTTCACTAACTGCTCCCGACGGTGGTTCCTATTTAAACAGGACGTGGTCCTTCTGGAAACGCCTACGTCACCTCTTCTAGATGTCTCTGGACTCTCGCGACTTCCGCTTCCAGGCTCTTTTCCAGCCGCCGTCATCCTACAATGAGTCATCGGTGACGTACATATTAGATCCCATTGGCGTCGTACCGGGGCGGCGTATGGGTTTATTTCGTAACACTACTTACAAATCAGACACAAGAATTCCCAAGATTTTTTCAGACTACTTCAAACATCAGTAGTTGTGCTCGAGAAGTAAGTGTTGGTGTCATTTTTCTTTCCGAGGGTAAGCTAAGAAACCGGTTATTTTTATGTTTACTTGATTTTTTTTCTTATCGATAATTTCTCGTTTCAAAATTTGTCTGCTCGTTCCTACCAACAGTGAAATAACGTCACTTCCAAATTTTATAATAGTAAATATTATTTAAATTTTATAAAACAATATAACTCCTCCATTTGTGGTTAATGAATCCGTTTTGAGTTTTTAACCTATGCATCAAGATTTTTGAAAAAAAAATCAAAATTATGACATTTTATATTTTAAGTTTAAAATTGCAAAATTGAACGCTTTGAAATCCTGCAAAATGTCTTAAGCTTGTCGGAGATGTGATAAATCGGTAATTAAAATTTAATCGTTCATATAAGAATTTTTCGATTTCTCAATTTTTTGAATTTTCGATTTTTCGGCTTTAGGATTCCCGGTGAAAAATTTAAAAATCCAAAAAACCGAAAAATTGTAAGCCGGAAAAATTGAAAAATCTTTCATTTTCTCGACTTTAAAGTTTCATTTTCTCTAATTTATATCCCAATTTTTCGTTTTTTTATTTCCTTCAATCTTTAATTTTTCAGTACTTCGATTTTCCGATTTCCTTAATTTTCAATAACTCGATTTTAGAAAATTTCGTTTTTTCGATTTAGTAGTTTTTCATTTTGAAATTTCTCAATTTTTAATCTTTCGATTTTCAAATTTTTTGTTTCCTCAATTTTTCTAGTTGATTTCCAGTTTTTAGTTTTCCCAGTGTTTTCATTTTATACTTTTCGTAGTTTTTGATTTTTCAGTGTTACAATTTTCCAATTTTTTCATTTTTTTTATTCGAAAAGTTGAAAAATAGGAAAACTAAAAAATCAGAAAAAAAATGAAAAATCGATAAATTGCAACTCGATCAAACTGAACAAGCGAAAAATTGAAACATTGAAAAACTAAAAATCAAAATATTAATTAATCGAAAAATTGGAAAGAAGTAAAAACTCTAAAAACGAATAGAATCGAAAAATTATAGAAACGCCAATTTTTTTTTCTTTCGACTTTCAAATTTTTTGTTTTCTCAGTTTTTATAGTTGTGTTCCAGTAGTTTTTATTATATATTTTTTCGTTTTTTAATTTTTGATTTTTCAATGGTACAATTTTGCAATTTTTTTTTTTTGGTTCGAAAAGTTGAAAAATAGAAAAACAAAAAACTCGGAAAAAATGAACAATCGATAAATTGTCGAAAAGTCGAAAAATTTAATTAAACGAAAATTTGGAAAGAAGTATTACATATTTAAAATGAAAATTGGAAAAAATCGAAAGTTAAAAAAACGAAAAAGTAAAAAATTAAAAAAAAAAACAAGTAGAAATCGAAAAATTGAAAAATGTTTCATTTTCCCGATTTTTTAAGTTTCATTTTCTCTATTTGATATCCCAATTTTTCGTGTTTTTATTTCCTTTATTTTTTTCCATGTTTCTATCGTTTTTCTAATTTTTCCTATATTCAGTTCTTCAACTCTTCAATCTATGATTTTTCAGTACTGCGATTTTCCGATTTCCTTAATTTTCAATAATTCAATTTTACAATCTTTTAGTTTTTCGATTTTTTGGATTTCTCATTTTTAATTTTTCGACTTTTAAATTTCTCGTTTCCTGAATTTTTCTAGTCTGAAGTTTTATACTTCTTGATTTCCAATTTTTAGATTTTCCAAATTTTCCATTTTATACTTTGTGTTTTTTTTTATTTTTGATTTTTCAATGTTACAATTTTGCAATTTTTCTATATTTTTTATTCGAAAAGTTAAAAACTCGAAAAACTAAAAAATCCAAAAATTGCAAAATCGAAAAACTGGAAAAACTAGAAATTGCAAAATCGAAAAACTGAAGAAACGAAAAATTGGAAAGAAGAAAAACTAATCGGATGGAAAAATTAGAAAATGGAAAAATTCTATTTCAACTTCTTAATTTTTTTTTCAGTGTTGGGATTTTTCATTTTTTCGGTTCTTCAATTTCTCAATTCCTCAAAATTTTGATTTCTCGATTTATCAATTTTCTGATATTTCAGTTTTCAATTTTTCAATTTTTAGCGTTTCTAAATTTTCAATTTCGGATTTCTCAATTTCTCGAATAATCGATTTGTCTTCCCGTTTCTCGATTTCCGGACTTTTTAGTGTTGCGATTTTTCAGTTTTACAATTCTTCAATTTTTCAGTTTTAAAGTTTCCAAATTTTTTGATTGTACAATTTTTCGATTTTTCGAATCATCTTTTTTTATTTAAAATTTTTCATTTATTAGCTTTTCGATTTTTCAATTTTGGCCGATTTGGATCTCTCCATTTCCCGATCTTTTGATGCACCTATTTTTGATTTCTTTTTTTTTAATTTTTGGACTTTTCGACTTTTCGATTTTTCAGATTTTCAATTTCTTGATTTTCAATTTTCCGTTTACTCAATTTTTCGATTTTTCAGGTTTTTGGTTCTTCAATTGTTCGATTTTGAAAATTTTCAAATTTTCAGTTTTGCAATTTTTCAATTGTTCAGTTCAATTTTTCTCCCATTTTTTAATTTTTCGATTTTCAGTTTTGGGATTTTTCAATATCTCGAATCTTGAGTTTCGATTTTTTTAGTTTTCAATTTTTCGTTTTTTTAATTTTAGATTTTTCAATTTTTCGAATTTTTAAATTTTCGATTTTGCAATTTTTCAGTTTTCAAATTTTTACATTATTCAATATCTCGATTTTTCGATTTTTCGAGTTCTCAGGTTTTTGATTTTTCAATGATTCAATAACATAACTCCTCCACTTGTGGTTTATGAATCCGTTTTGAGTTTTTAACCTACGCACCCAGATTTTTGAAAAAAAAATCAAAATCATATAACATTTTACAGTTTAAAATTGCAAAATTGAACGCTCTGAAATCTTGCAAAATGTCTTCAGCTTATCGGAGATGTGATAAATCGGTAATTAAAATTTAATCGTTCATATAAGAATTTTTCGATTTTTCAATTTTTTGAATTTTCGATTTTTCGGCTTTAGGATTCCTGGTGAAAAATTTAAAAATTCAAAAAACCGAAAAATTGGAAGCCGGAAAAATTGAAAAATCTTTCATTTTCTCGGTTTTTAAAGTTTCATTTTCCCACGTTTATATCCCAATTTTTCGTTTTTTTATTTCCTTAATTTTTTCCGTGTTTACCGTTTTTCGTATTTTCATTTCTTCAACTGTTCAATCTTTAATTTTTCAGTACTTCGATTTTCCGATTTCCTTAATTCTCAATAACTCGATTTTACAAAATTTCGTTTTTTCGATTTAGTAGTTTTTCATTTTGAAGTTTCTCAATTTTTAATCTTTCGACTTTCAAATTTTTTGTTTCCTCAATTTTTCTAGTTGATTTCCAGTTTTTAGTTTTCCCAGTGTTTTCATTTTATACTTTTCGTAATTTTTGATTTTTCAGTGTTACAATTTTGCAATTTTTCCATTTTTTTTATTCGAAAAGTTGAAAAATAGAAAAACTAAAAAATCAGAAAAAAATGAAAACTCGATAAATTGCAACTCGATCAAACTGAACAAGCGAAACATTGAAAAACTAAAAATCAAAATATTAATTAATCGAAAAATTGGAAAGAAGTAAAAACGAATCGAATCGAAAAATTATAGAAACGTCAAAACTGTTTGGTTTTTCAGTACTTCGATTTTTCGATTTCTTTAATTTTCAATATTTCGATTTGATAAAATTTCCTTTTTTCGATTTCGTAATTTTTCGATGTTTAAGTTTCTCAATTTTTTTTTCTTTCGACTTTCAAATTTTTTGTTTTCTCAGTTTTTATAGTTGAATTCCAGTAGTTTTTATTATATATTTTTTCGTTTTTTAATTTTTGATTTTTCAATGGTACAATTTTGCAATTTTTTTTTTTGGTTCGAAAAGTTGAAAAATAGAAAAACGAAAAACTCGGAAAAAATGAACAATCGATAAATTGCAAAGTAATAAAACTGAAGAAGCGAAAAATTGAAACATTGAAAAACTGAAAGTCGAAAAAATTAATTAAACGAAAATTTGGAAAAAAATGGTGTTTTCTCAGTTTTTATAGTTGAGTTCCAGTGGTTTTTATTATATATTTTTTAGTTTTTTAATTTTTGATTTTTCAATTTTGCAATTTTTCCATATTGTTTATTCGAAAAATTAAAAACTCGAAAAACTAAAAAATCCAAAAATTGAAAAATCGATAAACTGGAAAAACTAGAAATTGCAAAATCGAAAAAGTGGAAATTCGAAAAACTGCAAATCGAAAAACTGAAGAAACGAAAAATTGGAAAGAAGAAAAACTAATCGGATGGAAAAATTAGAAAACCCAAAAATTGTCAAATCGAAAAATTATAGAAATGTCAAAATTGTCGAAAATCTGTAACATTGAAAAATGGAAAAATTCTATTTCAAGTTCTCAATTTTTTTTTCAGTGTTGGGATTTTCCATTTTTTCGGTTCTTCAATTTCTCAGTTCCTCAAAATTTTGATTTCTCGATTTATCAATTTTCCGATATTTCAGTTTCCAATTTTTCAATTTTTAGCGTTTCTAAATTTTCAATTTCCGATTTCTCAATTTCTCGAATAATCGATTTTTCATTTTCCCATTACTCGATTTCCAGATTTTTTAGTGTTGCGATTTTTCAGTTTTACAATTCTTCAATTTTTCGATTTTTCAGGTTTTTGATGTTTCAATTCCCAGATTTTTAATTTTTTCGATATTTTAATTCTTCAATGTTTAAAATTTTTGGTTTTTCGATTATTCTCTTCTTCCATATTTTTATTTTTCAATTTTTCGAATTTTTTAATTTTCGATTTTGCAATTTTTCAGTTTTAAAATTTTTAGATTCTTCAATATCTCGATCTATAGATTTTTCGAGTTCTCAAGTTTTTGATTTTTCAATGTTTCGATCTTTAAAATTTTCAATTCTTCATTCTTGTTATATTTTTCAATTTTTCGATTTTCAGTTTCGGATTTTTCAATATTTCGATATTTCTATTTTTCTAATTTTCAATTTTTGGAATTTTTAAATTTTCGATTTTTCAATTTTTCGGTTTCTAAATTTGTCGATTTTTCAAAATTTCTATGTTTCGAATTCTTGAATGTAGATTTTTTCGCTGTTTCCGTGTTTCAATTTTTCGATTTATCGTTTTTTTTTTATTTTCAATTTAAAATTTTTAACTTTTCACCGATTTCGAAAAAACAAAACTGGTCCTCGAGATTCGTTCAAACTATTTTAAAAAGCACCCAATAAGTCCTCGAGATTGTTTGAAACTACTTAAAAACCAGACAGAAATATTTTCCACTTAGCTCTTAATTAAGTCAATATTATTTAATTACGACTTGACTTGACCTGACCTGACCTGACCTGACCTGACCTGACATCACCTGACTTGACCTGACCTGACCTGGCCTGATCTAACCTGACCTGACCTGGCCTGATCTAACCTGACCTGACCTTTCAAATGAACACATTTAAACATTTCTGTGAATAAATAAAAGCAAAAATACGAGTATATTTTTAAAACAGTAAATATTTTGTGAAACAAAAATTAATATTTTTTTATCTACAAAAAGCTACTTTGTCGGGGCTTTTTGGACGGGGCTATTTTGTCGGACTGGTTTTGAAGGGTTACGTCCAAATTTCATGTAATTTTTCTGTAAGAGTGACAAAAAAGGAAATATGTCTGAATTATCGTACGATATCATCATCATATCACAGATAAAATTGGTGACAAAATAAAACAACCCTCGAGGTCATAGAATTACAGTGTACATTTATCCGGGTATCGCCTCAAGCGTGACCCACCCTCACTACTCTGATCCACTTGTGCTAACCCACTTTGACTTACACGATCGGACAGTTCGATGACATATGGACACGTCAAAACAGCTTTTTGAATTTGACAATTATCGACTCGTTCACCTAAATAACGTCCCACACACTAGACCAGCCACCCATCAAACCCCGAAGAAAAATTAGCGCTCGCTTGTCCTAATGGACGCGTTTAAATAATTCAACATCGGCGCAAAGTGGGTGCGAAGAACTCGATATCGTTCGCGATAACCGATCAAACAAAACAAACACGCAACGCGCCTAATGACAGCACTTATCTAATTTTACATCTCGCAGCGTTTCCGCGCCGAAAAAACCTTTATTCGTAACGTTCCATTTAACGCCAGAAAACCGTTACTTGCCGAATTGTCGCCATTAATTAGGGATGCGCACTTGGCGTCGGTACAAAACGTGCACTACCAACTGCAAGCCGTAAATATCTTCGGCGCGTTATTAAAATTCTATATTCGGCGAGCGGTACACAGAAAATTAGGACAGAGTGTTTAGCGCGGATGCTGGTCTTTCCCCCACTCCTCTCTCTTCTAGCGTTGGACTGTCGGCGAGCGAAAAGGGTTCACGACTATCCAGAGCTAATGGAATTTTTTCGCCTCCACAAACTCGCTGTTGGTGCTCGGACGTCCATCAGATTTTCAAGGAAAAAACCCAACGCCAAGTGTAAGCGCTGTTTCTAATCGGTTTTTTCTCAAATGTGAGAAAATTAGCATCCGTTGCGCGCAACAAAAACTGACAGGCACTCTAACATATAGTTAAGCGACGTCAGCGTTATTGGATAAGGAAATTGGTTGCTTGAAATAATTTCTGCTTCGGTAAAAGACATAAGGAAACATTCTAATTTAATCTCGTACTTGGATTTTATTTTGCCAACTTCTTAATGATCGTTACACAAAAAGTCCCGCTGAACAGTTGGCGCAATTAAATTTTATTGATACGTTCAACTGAGACAACATAATTAAAACCAGAAGACATATTATTTATATATTTTATCTACAATCGGCATATTTTAGCGAGCCTCCGCGATATTCCTCAGTGGCTGGCCACACCCAAACGTCGACCCGGAGAAATTATATTAATGGTGGTCATTTCGAAGGACACTGATATAGATACCGGTGCATCAACGGGAGTTATAATAATAATAATAATAACAATAATAATTAGAGTCCGGATTTTATGCAAATTTCAGTGCAAAAAAATCATTTTCGATAAACGACATAGTACAAACTAAAAAGACAAAAACAGAGCACTGTAAGCTTGATTTTTTTTGTTACTATTAAGACACGTCTCTAACATGAATATAGAGATTAGGGAACCAGCATCTGCATTATGCACTCTACCTTCATTTCTTATTCTATAGCATCTAAAGTAAGATTTTTTTTTTGCTTTGTAAGGAACTCAGATTGTATATTTGTAAAAAAACACCTAGTGATTTTCTCCACTCCATTAGCAGCAACACAACCCGGGCAAAAACCCCAAGACGCGGGCACTCGTGCACACACAATCGCACCACGGCTCATGTGAACATCTATTACACGTTTATCATAGCCATATCGGCGTGTGATCGATTCCATTTGAGAGCAGTTGATTGCCTTCCGGGAAGTTCTGGTCACGACCATCCGAACAACGTGCCGCACTTCCTCCTGCGAGATCCTTCACGAACCCAGTTGGACAGCCTTTGCCATATTAACAATCGCGCTGTAATTACTCAGATACCGAGGATTGTGTGTTAATTACTTTAATGCTTCTGGTCTTGCCGGGTACAGGATGTGCGTCGACACACGCAACCTTAATTACAATCGGTTTATTAAAATCATCTCGTGTTCGGCGCCAAAGGGCAAATCGACCGAGGACGAGTCGAGGTGTCGGTGGAAGTGTCATGAAATTGCGGCTTAGGGTCTGTTTACATGTAACGAAGTGGCTGGTACTCGTATGATTATTGTGATTATCGCTATTAGAGGCTGGATTTATATGCAGAAAGGTTTTCTGAAATATGCGCATATGTATGGACATGCATATTTTTTCAAAATGTGTAATGAGATACGAAACGTGTTTTTAGACTGGTGCTAACATAAATAAGATGTTTGTAGGATATTTGAATTTTATTTCCATAGGGGCTTCAGAATTCAGCTGCCAATTCATTCATATATATTTTGAATTTTTTCAGAAATTGGATAAAATGTTTAGAATGTCTATAATTTCTAGAATTTTCAGACATTATATTTTTTTATAATTTGCAAAATTTTCGAAATTTCTAAAATTTCCAGATTTTATAAATTAGCTCGATTTTTTTTCAGATATTCTAAACTACACAGAATGTCCACAATTTCCACATTTTCCAAAACTTCTAAGGCCATCAACCCCTTGATATTACAGAATTTTAAAATTAAACATTTTCCAAAATTTTCAAGATTTTTTTACACTTTCTAAACTTTGACACATTTTTTTAAATTTATAGTTTTCGATAATCTCCACTTGTCAATTTTACAGTTTTAAAATATCTTGAACTTGTGTAACCTCTGGAATGTTTGAAATTGATACAATCATTGTAGTACTTTTTGGAGTTTTTGTCCTTGGAATCCCTTTCATATGCTTGAAAACTTTTCCGAAATTCACTAAAATTTTAAGATTTCTGTAAGTTCTAGAAATGTGTAAACTTTTGAGATTTTCAGACTTTATAATTTTTGGATTTTTGAATTTTTCGGAATTCCATAATTTTTCAATTTTTTAGAATTTTTACAATTTGCAGATTAGCCCGATTTTTCATTTTTCGAAAATACAATGTCTACAATTTCCAGATTTTCCAAGATTTCCAAAACTATCAACTTTCAGATGTGTCAGTAGTTTAAAATTGAACATTTTTTAGACTAACAGATTTTTTAAAAAGTTAAGGACCTTAATAATCCTTCAGTGTTAGAATTTCCAATCAAAAAAAGAGAAAATAATGTTTAGAATTTCTAGAATCTTTAATACCTTGAAGATCTTTAATTTTTAAGATTTATTTTGGTTCTTGTATGTATTTAGAATCTTAGAACTTTAGTCTATTTAGAATTTTTAATGTGTTTATAATCTGTGATTTGTAATGTATAGAGTGTTTAAAGTCTTTAGAACCCTTGGAATTTTGGAAAGCTTTGAAATCTTTTGAATTTTTCGCCCTTTTGGAAACTTTGGAACTTTCAAAAAATCCAAAATCTTTAAAATCCATGGAATTTCTATGATCTTTGGAACTTTTAGATTGTCAGAATTATTATTGTTTGAATTGTTTTTGAATCATTATCATTTTTGCAGTTTTTAAAATATCTGGAATTTGTGGAATCTCTGGAATTTTTGAAATTCCTAAAATCCTTGTAGTCTGCAGTTTTTGCTATCCTTGGAATCCCTTCACAAGTTTGAAAAGTTTTCAGAAATTCACTAAAATTTTAACATCTCTACAAGTTCTAGAAATGTGTAGATTTTTGAAATCTTCAGATATTATATATATTTTTTTGGATTTTCAAAATTTTCATAATTTGCGAAATTTTCAAAATTTCCAAAATTTGCAAATTAACCCGATTTTTCATTTTTATAAAATACAAAGTGTCCAGTATTTATAGATTTTCTAAAATTCGTAAAAACCATCCAGATGTATCAGAAGTTTAAAAACCAACATTTTCTGAAATTTTCAATAATTGTAAATCTTAGTTTTTTTTTCACCTTCCAACCATTTACAAATTTTCTAAAAAGTTAAAGATCTCAAAAATCTTCTACTGTTACAATTTCCGGTCTAAGAAAGAGCCTTTAGAATTTTTTATTATTATTATTATTATTATCATATAAGCTCCACAGGTCGCAACCCAATTACGAAGCTTAAACCATGAAATACCAAAAAAAAACACATAAATAAATTATTCATTTAAAGAGAGAGTAAAAAAAAAATATATGTAGTAAACTGCTGAAAAATTTAATGTTTTAACCAGTAGAAAACCAATCTCAATCTCAAGAAGATGATCAGACACCACCACCGATATCAATGCCGTTTTTGTTTAAAAAATAATTTGTTAGATGCTTTCTAAGTAGTTGCCCACTGACCACGTGAATATCAATATTTACATCGGCATTGAACTTATCAAAATACATTTGCATCATATATATAGGCGAGAAGTTCAAAAAAAATTTCAGACTTCTGAAAATTTTTAGTCCTTACAGTCTTTTTAATCTTTGGTAATTTTGGACGCTACTGAACTATTAGAAGTTCTATAAGGTTTAGAATTTCTAGAATGTTTAATCTTTAGTATATTTAGAATTTTAGAACTTTAGTGTTTATTTAGAATCTTCCGTGAGTTTTCAATTTGTAATTTTTAATGTATAGAATGTTTAAGGTCTTTGGAATCTTGGAAAGCTTTGAAATCTTTTGAATCTTTCGCCCCTATGGAAGCTTTGGAACTTTTAGAATCTCCATAATCTTTAGAATCCATTGAATTTTTATGAACTTTAGAACTGTTAGATTGTCAGCTTCTTTAGGCTTCTCAGCATCTCTAGATCGATTTTATTTTTTTAGAATTATTTGCATTTTTAATTTTTAAAATATCTGGAATTTGTGGAATCTCTGGAATTTTTGAAATTCTTAAAATATTTGTAGTCCTTGGAGTTTTTGCTGTCCTTGGAATCCTTTTCATAAGCTTGAAAACTTTTCCGAAATTCACTAAAATTTTAAGGTTTCTGTAAGTTCTACAAATGTGTAAACTTTTGAAATTTTCAGACATTATAATTTTTGGATTTTTTAATTTTTCGGAATTCCATAATTTGTAATTTTTTTTAAATTTTTACAATTTGCAGATTAGCCCGATTTTTCATTTTTCGAAAATACAATGTCTACAATTCCCAGATTTTCCAAGATTTCCAAAACTATCAACTTTCAGAATTGAACATTTTCTAAACTTTAGAGCCTTTAGAATTCTCTGAGTTCTCGAAATTTTCAGTCCTTAAAATATTTTCGATTTTTGGTAATTTTGGATACTAGAAAATAATGTTTAGAATTTCTAGAATCTTTAATACCTTGAAGATCTTTAATTTTTAAGATTTTTTTTGGTTCTTTCTTATATGTATTTAGAATCTTAGAACTTTAGTCTATTTAGAATTTTTAATCTGTTTATAGTTTGTAATTTTTAATGTATAGAGTGTTTAAAGTCTTTAGAACCCTTGGAAGTTTGAAAAGCTTTGAAATCTTTTGAATTTTTCGCCCCTTTGGAAACTTTTAGATTGTCAGCTTCTCAAGGTTCCTCAGAATCTCTGGATAGATCTTTTTTTTTCTAATTATTATCATTTTTGCAGTTTTTAAAATATCTGGAATTTGTGGAATCTCTGGAATTTTTGAAATTTCTAAAATCATTGTAGTCCTTACAGTTTTTGCTATTCTTGGAATTCTTTCACAAGTTTGAAAAGTTTTCAGAAATTCACTAAAATTTTAACATTTTTACAGGTTCTAGAAATGTGTAGACTTGTGAAATTTTCAGATATTATATATATTTTTTTGATTTTTAAAATTTTCATAATTTGCGAAATTTTCAAAATTTCCAAAATCTGCAGATTAATCCGATTTTTCATTTTTATAAAATACAGTGTCCAGTATTTATAGAATTTTCCAAAATTTGTAAAAACCATCCCGCTGTATCAGAAGTTTAAAATCCAACATTTTCCGAATTCTTCAATAATTGTAAATCTTAGTTTTTTTTTCACCTTCCAACCATTTACAAATTTTCTAAAAAGTTAAAGATCTGAATAATCTTCTAGTGTTACAATTTCCGATCCAAGAAAAAGCCTTTAGAATTTTCAGACTTCTGAAAATTTTTAGTCCTTAAAGTCTTTTCAATCTTTGGTAATTTTGGACACTACTAAACTATTAGAAGTTCTATAACGTTTAGAATTTCTAGAATGTTTAATCTTTCGTATATTTAGAATCTTAGAACTTTAGTTTATTTAGAATCTTCCGTGTGTTCAATTTGTAATTTTTAATGTATAGAATGTTTAAGGTCTTTAGAATCTTTGGAATCTTGGAAAGCTTTCGAAACTTTTTGAATCTTTCGCACCTTTGGAAACTTTGGAAGTTTTAGAATCTCCAGAATCTTTAGAATCCATGGAATTTCTATGATCTTTGGAACTTTTAGATTGTCAGCTTCTTTAGGCTCTGCAGCAACTCTAGATAGATTTTATTTTTTTAGAATTATTTGCATTTTTACAATTTTTGAAAATATCTGGAATTTTGTGGAATCTCTGGAATTTTTGAAATTCCTAAAATATTTGTAGTCCTTGGAGTTGCTATCCTTGGAATTCTTTCACAAGTTCGAAAATTTTTCAGAAATTCACTAAAATTTTAAGATTTTTTAAGTTCTAAAAATGTGTAAAATTTTGAAGTTTTTTTGATATTATAATTTTTGGATTTTTTTAATTTTTCGGAATTTCGATAATTTGAAAATTTTTCAAAACTTCTAGAATTTGCAGATTAACCCGATTTTTCATTTTTAGAAAATACACAGAGTGTAACATAATTTACAGATTTTCCAAAATTTCCAAAACCCTCAAGTTTAAAATTCAACATTTTCCGAAACTTTCAATGTTCCTAGCTCTACCAGTTTTTTACACCTTCTAAGTTTTTACAGATATTCTAATAAGTAAAGACTTCAATAATCTTTCAGTGTTAGAATTTCCAATCCAAAAAAGAGTCTTTAGAATCCTCAAAGTTCTCAAAATTTTTAGTCCTTAGAGCCTTTTCAATCTTTGGTAATCTTGGACCCTATGGAACTATTATAGGCCTACTAGAAGTTGTATATTGTTTCGAATTGCTAGAATTTCTGGAATCTTTAATTGTTTGAAGATCTTTAAAATTTTTAAGATTTTGTTGCTTTTTATGTTTAGAATCCTAGAACTTTAGTTTAATTAGAATCTTTAGTGCGTTTACAATTTGTAATTTTTAATGTATAGAATGTTTAAAGTCTTTAGAATCCTGGGAATTTTGGAAAGCTTTGAAACCTTTTGAAATTTTCGCCCCTTTGGAACTTTTAGAATCCCCAAAATCTTTAAAATTCATGGAATTTCTATGATCTCTAGGCTCCTCAGAATCTCTAGGTAGTCCTTTCAGTTTTTGCTATCCTTGGAATCCTTTCACAAGTCTGAAAACATTTCAAAAATTCACTAAAATTTTAACATTTCTACAGGTTCTAGAAATGAGTAAACTTTTGAAATTTTCAGATATTATATATTTTTTTTAATTTTTGGAATTTTCGTAATTTACAAAATTTTCAAAATTTCTATAATTTGAAAATTGACCCTATTTTTTATTTTTATGAAAACAGAGTGTCCACAATTCTTAAATTCTCCAAAATTTGCAAAACTAATCAGATGTATCAGAAGTTTAAAATTCAACATTTTCCGAAGCTTTCAATAATTGTAAATCTTAAAGTTTTTTACACCTTCCAAACTTTTACAGATTTTCTAAAAATTTAAAGAAAGATCTTACTAATCTCTGAAGAAAGAGCCTTTAGAATTCTTAGAGTTCTGCAAATTTTCAGTCCTTATAGTCTTTTCAATCCTGGACACTACAAAACTATTAGATGTTCTATAACGTTTAGAATTTCTAGAATCTTTAATACCTTCAGGATCTTTAAAATTTTTAAGATTTTGTTGGTTCTTTCTTATATTTAGAATGTTAGAACTTTAGTTTATTTAAAACCTACCATGAGAGTTCAATTTGGAATTTTTAATGTATAGAATGTTTAAGGTCTTTAGAATCCTTAGAATCTTGGAAACCTTCGAAACCTTTTGTATCTTTCGTCCCTTTGGAAACTTTGGAACTTTTAGAATCTCCAGAATCTTTATATATCTAGATAGATTTTATTTTTTTTTAGAATTATTTGCATTTTTACAATTTTTAAAATATTTGAAATTTGTGGAATTTCTGGAATTTTTGTCAATCCTAAAATCTTTGTAGTCCTTGGAGTTTTTGGTATCCTTGAAATTCTTTCACAAGTTTGAAGATTTTTCAGAAATTCACTAAAATTAATTAAGACTTCCATGGGTAAAATTTTTAAATTTTTTCGATATTATTATTTTTGGATTTTTTTAATTTTTCAGAATTTCCATAATTTGAAAATTTTTCAAAATTTCTAGAATTTGCAGATTAACCCGATTTTTCATTTTTAGAAAATACACAGGGTGTACACAATTTACAGATTTTCCAAAATTTCCAAAAGTCTCCAGATGTATCTAAAGTTTAAAATTCAACATTTTCCGAAACTTTCAAATTTTCTACATCTACCACTTCTAAACTTTTACAGATTTTCTAACAAGTAAAGATCTCAATAATCTTTCAGTGTTAGAATTTCCAATCCAAAAAAGAGTCTTTAGAATCCTCAGAGTTCTCAAAATTTTCATAGTCCTTGGAGCCTTTCCAATTTTTGGTTATTTTGGACCCTGTAAAACTATTTTAGACCTACTAGAAGTTCTTTAATGTCTAGAATTTCTGGAATTTTTAATACCTTGAGGATCTTTAAAATTTTTAAGATTTTGTTGGTTCTTATGTTTAGAATCTTAGAACTTTGGTTTATTTAGAATCTTTAGTGTGTTTACAATTTGTAATTTTTAATGTATAGAACGTTTAAAGCCTTTACAATTATGGGAATTTTGAAAAGTTTTGAAACCTTTCGAATCTTTTGCTCCTTTGGAAACTTTGGAACTTTTAGAATCTCCAGAATCTTTAGAATCCATGGAATTTCTATGATCTTTAGAACTCTTAGCTTCTTTCCCCTTCAGAATCTCTGGAGTTTCTTAAATTCCTAAAACCACTGTACTCCTTGGAGTTTTTCCTATCCTTGAAATCCTTTCACAAGTTTGAAAACTTTTCAGAAATTCACTAAAATTGTAAGGATTTCTGTAAGTTCTAGAAATGTGTAAACTTTTGAAATTTTCAGATAATTTTTCAATTTTTAAAATTTTTCGAAATTTCCATTATTTACAAAATTTTCAAAATTTCTACAATTTGCAAGTTAACCTGATTTTTTATTTTTCGAAAATACACAGTGTCCACAATTTACAAATTTTCCAAAATTTGTAAAACTATCAACAATTTGTCAGAAGTTTAAAATTCGACATTTTCCGAAACTTTCAAGATTTCTAGATCTTTCAATTTTTTTCCACCTTCTAAACTTTTACAGATTTTCTAAAAAATTAAAGACCTCAATAATTTTTCAGTGTTTGAATTTCCAATCCAAAAAAGAACCTTTAAAATTCTCAGAGTTCTCAAAATTTTCATAGTCCTTGGAGCCTTTTCAATCTTTGGTTATTTTGGACTCTGTAGAACTGATATAGACCTCCTAGAAGTTCTTTAATGTCTAGAATTTCTAGAATTTTTGGAATCTTTAACACCTTGAGGATCTTTAAAATTTTTAAGATTTTGTTGGTTTTTATGTTTACAATCTTAGAAATTTTGTTTATTTATAATCTTTAGTGTGTTTACAATTTGTAATTTTTAATGTATAGAACTTTTAAAGTCTTTAGAATTATGGAAATTTTGAAAAGCTTTGAAACCTTTCGAATTTTTAGCTTCTTTGGAGATTTTGGAACTTTTAGAATCTCCAGAATCTTTAGAATCCATGGAATTGTATGATATTTAGAACTCTTAGGTTGTCAGCTTCTTTGGGCCCTTCAGAATCTCTGGAATTTTTTAATTCCTAAAACCATCGTAGTCCTTGGAGTTTTTGCTATCCTTGAAATCCTTTCACAAGTTTGAAGACTTTTCAGAAATTCACTAAAATTTTAAGATTTCTATAAGTTCTAGAAATGTGTAAACTTTAGAAATTTTCAGATAATTTTTCCATTTTTTTAATTCTTCGGAATTTACATAATTTACAAAATTTTCAAAATTTCTATAATTTGCAGGTTAACCTGATTTTTCATTTTTCGAAAATACACAGTTTCCACAATTTACGAATTTTCCAAACTTTGCAAAACCATCAACAATGTGTCAGAAGCTTAAAATTCCACATTTTCCGAAACTTTCAATATTTCTAGATCTTCCAATTTTTTTCCACCTTCTAAACTTTTACAGATTTTCTAAAAAGTTAAAAACCTCAATAATCTTTTCGTTTTAGAATTTCCAGTTCAAAAAACAGTCCTTAGAATCCTCAGAGTTCTCAAAATTTTCATAGCCCTTAGAGTCTTTTCAATCTTTGGTAATTTTGGACATTTTCTAGAATCTTTTCGTATCTATGAAAGACTAGACCTGAGGTGACCTGACTTGCTTTGGTTTTTTCAATTTTTTTCAAAAATAAACACCAAGGTCTCACAAGATATTTTCCAATTTTTCCATAAACAAAACGCCAGGGTGCCCAAGATTCTGTCAAATTTTTCCAAAAAGAAAACATCAGTGTCTCTAGTGACTTTAAATTTTTTTTCAAAAATCGAACATTAAGCGCCCCCAAGATTATTTAAAATCCTCCTTTCAAAAACGAAGCAGAGTCTCTTA
This sequence comes from Zophobas morio, assembly GCF_036711695.1. Lineage (NCBI taxonomy): Eukaryota > Metazoa > Arthropoda > Insecta > Coleoptera > Tenebrionidae > Zophobas > Zophobas morio. The sequence continues at coordinate 1,189,917 of NW_026972108.1, forward strand.
AGATTCTTTCAAATTCTTCCATTAACAAAAAAAAAACATCAGAGGACTCCAAGATGCTTCCAAATTTTTCCCAACAAGAAAACAGCAGGACGCTAAAGATTTTCCAAATTCTTTCAAAAACAAAACGTTTTGGTCTTCCAAGATTCTTTCAAATTTCTTCAAAAACAAAGCAATCAGGGTCCCAAAAATTCTTTAAACTTTTTGTTTAAGAAAATGTTAGTTCATCAAAAATTTTTAAATTTTTTGCAAAAAGAAACACCAGGGTCCCTCACTATTATTTCATATTCTTCTAAAAACGGAACACCAGGGGTCCCTAATATTCTACAAAATCTTTTAAAAACAAAATATAAGGATCCCTCAAGATTCTTTCAAAATTTTCAAAAAAGGATCCCTCAAATTTTTGAAATTTTTTTCGAAGATTATTTTAAATCCATTTAAAAATAGAACAGGGTCCTTCCTTAAGATTTCTAGGTATTTTCCTATAAACAAAACACAACGGGTCCCCAGGAAAACACCAACTGAACCAACTCAAGATTTTTTCAAATTCTTCCAAAAAAACTTGGAGGATTTCCGAGATCTTCGTTTAAAAACAAAGCACCAAAAGCCCCAAAGATTTTGTCAAATCGTTTCAAAAGCAAAAAAACAGGTCCTCCAATTTTTTGTTTTCAAGTTTTTCCAAAAAGAAAACACCAGTCCCTCAAAATATTTTTACATTTTTTTTTTTCAAAAGAAATTCCCAAGTCCACAAGATTCTTTCAAAAATAAAATATTAAGGGTCTCCATCTATACTGAACTTTTGGTCTTAATTATTAATTTGATAAACGAGGAGTCTTGCAAGGAGCTAAACTTTAATTACCAAAAGTGAGGAATTATTTGTCAAACTACATACTTCCAGGCTAATTATTTCTCAGTACCTTTTCGTATACTTGGCTGTGATTAATTCTCGTGGAAAAAATATATAATGATTTTTGAAATTTAGTACTTAAATGTCCGATTTCATGTCCTAGATCAGTTTTATTTAACCTACGAAACTTTTTCCCACACTTGCAATTACCTATCCACGTTGTAAAAACCCATGCCACATTAATCTCTCCTTCACGCTATTTTCGACCCATCTCGGTAGATACCGTACGCCTTAAAAAAAAACCTCCCATCCAACGGCCCCGCCGATTATTTCCACCGCAAGAAGCCACCGCCGGTTCGTTATTCTCAATTTCCTAGATGTTTTTTCGCGATAAAATATTGAGGTAGCAAAACATTAGGCGCAGCATTAGATAAATGGTTCCGATTACAGCAAAAGAAAAAAAAATTGCTCTATTTAGCCGGTTACACAATGTATAACATGAGTCATGACGTCGATTTATAGCCGCCGTTATTATCACCAGATTAGCTCGACTCCATTCAAGCCCAACACCTAAACCAATTAGTACGCGGCCAGCAAATGAAGTGCGCCGTAAACAAATTAGCGACAGGTCTTTGTGGATTCGAAACTGATTTTAGCAGCGAGCGCTAAAAGCGTCAGAAGATCGCCGGACCACGTGGTGCCAGTGGCGCAGATCAAAGGCGGCGGCCCCTCCCGGAGAAAGAGATCCCCGATAATCCCGATTTGCATAAAAGCAGACGCTAAGTGCGTCTGGAGCCGCTGTCGTATTTCAAGAACAACACTCATTTGGTACATGGCAATTACTTCAAATGAACGTCAATGCGTCCAGCTAAGAGCTGTTAATTGTCAAGGCGACTCGGCTCCCTGAATACGAAACTATGCAATTTACTCACAAATAAGTCTTTGTGTGTCGCTTGTATATTCGTCGAGTGTCTAAAGCCCGAAGACCAACATCGCGATTCTTGGATACGGCATTCACTTGGAATCGGAGAAGGCTTTTTAGATGGAGTGATGGAGAGTGACGAGAATAGGATGTGTGCAGATTTTGTTTTTCAATAGCCTTGGAAACTCCTGTTTTTTTTAAAACAAGCATTTTAGAAATTGAATTGAATTGAAAAGTTCCATTCTACAGTTACGATTTTTTCCAAAAATCTAGATTGTTAAAAATAGCTGAATTAATAGATCGCAGGTATAGCCCGATATGAAATGTTTAAAATTTGTTTATTTGAGACAATAGAGGCTAGGGCAGGGCAGATCGGGTCGGGTCGGGTTGGATCGGGTTGGATCGGGTTGGATCGGGTGAGATCAGGTCAGCTCAGAAAACACCAGGGTTCCCCAAATTTTCCCAAAAAAAAATACACAATGGTCCTCGAAGATTCTTTCAAAATTTTTGCAAAGACCAAAACTTCAGGCGACTTGTAAGATCCTGTCGAATTTTTTTCAAAAATAAAAGAGGGTCTGTCAAGATTCTTGCCAATTCTTCTATAAACAAATACCAGGTCCGTTGAGATTCTTTCCATTTTTTTCAACACCAAAAGAGGCTCCGTCCAGAGTTTTTCCAAAAAAAAAACTGCACCGACTTTCAAGATTCTTTCCAATCCTATAAACAAGACACCAGGGGTCCCCAAAATATTTTCAAATTTTCCTAAAAAGAAAATACCAAGATTCTTCACAATTCTTTCAAATTTTTTCCAAAAAATACAAAATGGTCCTCAAAAATAATTTCAAATTCCTTTCGGAAACAAACCAAGATTTCTAGAACTTCTTTTCAATATCTCCGTAAACAACATTAGGATTCCCAAAGATTCTTTCAAATTTTTCATAAAGACGAAAGCTTCATAGCTGCTCAAGATTTTTTAATTTTTTCAAAAACAAAACACCATGGTCCTTCATGATTTTTCACATTTTTCCCAGAAACAAAAGAAGAATCGTCAAGATTCTTTCAAATTTTTTTCAAAAACAAAACAGGATTTCTCAAGGTTCTCTCCAATATTTATATTAACAAAATACCAGACCCCCGTAAGATTTATTCAAATTTTTGTATTAAAAAAATCACCATAGTCCTTTAAGATTCTTTGAATTTTTTTTCAAAAACAAAAGAAGGTCCGTCAAGATTCTTTACAATTCTTCTTTTAACAAAACACAAGGGGTTCTCAAAATATTTTCAAATTTTTCCAGAAAGGAAACACCAGGGTTCTTCAAAATTTTTTCTAAAAAATACACAATGGTCCTCCAGGATACTGTCAAATTCCTTTTGGAAACAAAACAGAATTCCTCAAAGTTCTTTCCAATATTTCCACAAACAAATCTCTAGGATTCCCTAAGAATCTTTCAAATTTTTCATGAAGAAAACTTCATAGGTCCTCAAGATTTTTTACATTTTTCTCAAAAACAAAAGAAGAACCGTCAAGATTCTTTCCAATTTTTCTATAAATAAAACATCAGGAGTCCCCAAGATTCTTTGAAATATTTTTCAAAAACAAAACAGGATTCCTCAAGGTTCTTTCCAATAACAAAACACCAGGAATCCCTAATATTCTTTCAAATTTTTCTATTTAACCAGGATCTCTCAAAATTCTTTCAAATTTTTCATAAACAGCTCCATGGTCCTTCAAGATTCTTTCAAATTTTTTTCAAAAAAAAAAAAAACACTAGGGCTCCCCATATATTTTCAAATTTTTCTAAAAAGAAAACACCAGGGTTCTTAAAATTTTTTTCAATTTTTTGCCAAAAAATACACAATGGTCCTCTAAGATACTTTCAAATTCCTTTCAGAAACAAAACAGGATTAGATTTTTTAATTTTTTTCAAAAGGAAAACACCAGAGTATCCCAAAATTCTTTCAATTTTTTGCAAAGAGAAAACATAGTTTTTCGAGATTTTTCACATTTTTCTCAAAAACAAAAGAAGAACCGTCAAGATTCTTTCTTATTTTTCTATAAACAAAACATCAAGAGTTCCCAAGATTCTTTCAAATATTTCCATAAACAAAATACCAGGAATCCCTAAGATTCTTTCAATTTTTTTTATTTAAAAAAAAACACCAGGAGCTCTCAAAATTCTTTCAAATATTTCATAAAGAAAACACCATGGTCTTTCAAGGTTCTTTCAAAATTTTCCCAATAAATACAAAATGGTCTCCTCCAAGATATTTTCAAATCCCTTTCAAAAACAAAACGAGATTCCAAAAATTTCTTTCCGATATTTCCATAAACAAAACACTAGGATTCCCCAAGATTCTTTCAAAGTTTTCATAAAAAAAAAACTTCATATCTCGCCCTAATTCTCTCTCCTCCTATTTTTTTTTTTCAAAAGGAAAACAGTGGCCTAAAATTCTTTCAAGTTTTTCTATTAAAAAAAAAACACCAGGATCTCCAAAAATTCTTTCAAATTTTTCATAAAGAAAACACCATGGTCCTTCAAAATTTTTTCAAATGTTTTTCAAAAGCAAAAGAAGATCCGTCAATATTGTTTCCAATTCTTGTATAAACAAAACACCAGGGATCCCTAAGATTCTTTCAAATTTTTCAAAAAAAGAAACCACGGAGTTTCAAGATTCTTTCAAATTTTTTCCAAAAAATATACAATGGTCCTCCAAGATACTTTCAAATTACTTTCAGAAACAAAACAGCATTCAACAAAGTTCTTTGGAAATATTATTTCCATAAACAAAACACTAGAATTCCCAAAGATTCTTTCAAATTTTTCATAAAGAAAACTTCATAGCTCCTCAAGATTTTTAAATTTTTTCAAAAGGAAAACACCAGAGTGGCCTAAAATTCTTTCAGTTTTTTCCAAAAAGAAAACATCATGGTTCTTAAAGATTTTTCACATTTTTCTCTAAAACAAAAGAAAATCCGTCAAGATTCTTTTCAATATTTCCATGAATTAAACACCAGGAATTCCTGAGATTCTTTCAAATTTTTCATAAAAAAACTTCATAGCTCCTTAAGATTTTTTAATTTTTTCAAAAGGAAAACACCGTGGTTCTTCAAGATTCTTTCACATTTTTCTCGAAAAAACAAAAGAAGATTCGTAAAGAGTCTTTCCAATTCTTCTATAAACAAAACATCAGGGGTCCCCAAGATTCTTTTAAATTTTTTTCAAAAACAAAGCAGGATTCCTGAGCGTACTTTCTAGTATTTTCTAAACAAATCACCAGGAATCCCTAAGATTTTTTCAAATTTTTCTGGTACAAAAAAAAAACAGGGTCTTTCGAAAGTCTTTCAGATAAAAAAATCACAGCTCGGCAAGATTTTTCAATTTTTGCAAAAAAAACACCTCAGGGTTTGCCAAAATATTTTCAAATTTTTCCAAAAAGAAAACTCCAAAGACCTTCGAGATTCTGATTTTTTTTTTCAAAACAAAAGATTATTTCCAATTTTTCTATAAAAAAAAACACTAGGGATCTCCAGGATAAATATTTTCAAATTTTTCCAAAAAAGAAAACGATAAGATTCTTCAAGATTGCTTCAAATTTTTTTCAAAAACAAAACAGGATTCCTCAAGGTTCTTTTCACTAATCATTCCATAAAAGGAACCAGGATCTCTTAAGATTCATTCAAATTTTTTATATAAAACTTCACAACTCGCCAAGATTTTTATATTTTACAAAAAGTAAACCCCAATCTTCCCCCAAAATTCTTTCAAATTTTTCCAAAAAATACACCATTTTTCCAATTTTTTCCAAAACCAAGGCAAGAATCCTCAAGGTTCCTTCTAATATTTACATAAACAAAACACCAGGGATTCCAAGATTCCTTTAAATTTATCCAAAAAGAAAACGTCAAGGTCTCTCAGGATTTTTTAATTTTTAACTTTTTTTTCGACTTCTCCATTTCGTCTTTCTCGTCCTCGATTTTTCAATTTCTTTATTTTTAATTATCTAAATTTTTAATTTGTCACTTTTTAGATTCTTCGATTATTCGTTGTCTCGGTTTTTAATTTTTCTATTTCCCAACTTTTCGACTAAACGATTTTTCAATTTTAGATTTTTCCGGCTTTTCGGTTTTTCGATTTCTAGATTTTTCAATTTTTCATTTTTTCAATCTTTCAAAAAGTCGAAAAACCAAGATATTGAAAACTCTAAAAGTCGAAATATCCAAAAATCCAGAAATTGGAAAACCGCGAAACCTGAAAATTGTAAATTCAAGTAACTGAAATTTCCAATTTTTCAGTTTCTTGCTTTTTAATTTATAACTTACTTTTGCGATTATTCGGTTCAATTTTTGTCTTCCTCGTCCTCGATTTTTTGGTTTTTTAATTTTTCCAATTCCCATCTTTTCTATTATACAAATTTTCGATTAATTTAATTCAGATATTTCAATTCTTCGAATTTAAAATTTTTCGATGTTTCAGTTTTTCGAATTTCCAATTTTTCGACTTTCCAATTTCCCGATTTCTCGATTTGTCGATTTCAGGATTTTCCGCTTTTTTCTTTCTTCGGTTTCTCAATTTTACGATTTGTAATTTCCAGAATTTTCAATTTTTCGAATTTTTAATTTTTCAACTTTCCCATTTGTTCATTTCTTGATTTGTCGATTTCAGAACTTTTAGGGGTTTCAATTTTAAGATTTCCAGTTTCCCGAATTTTCAATTTTACGATATTTCAGACTTTCCGATTTTTTCGATGTTTCCATTTTTAGATTTTTCAGTTTTTTGATTTTCCAATCTTTCAAAAAATTCCAAAAACTGAGACACTGAAAAATCTAAATCGAAAAATACCGAAATGGAAAAACTGCAAAACAAAGATGCTTTCAAATTTTTCCAAAAAGAAAATAGCAGGATCCTTCGAAATTTTGTCACATTCGTCCAAAAACACAACACAGAGCCCCAAAAAATTGATAAAATCCACATCACTTTCTCCAAGATTCGTTCAAATTATTTCAAAAACAAAAAGGAGTCTTCAAGATGCTTTCCAATTCTCCTATAAACTAAACACGAAGGGTTCCCAGGATTCTTTCAAATTCTTAAAAAAAAACAGTGAAATCTTCTAAGATTTTTCAAATTTCCTTCAAAAACAAAGCGTCCAGAGCTCCAAAGATTCTTTCAAATTTTCAACAAAAAAAAATAAATTTGTGATGTTACTCGAATACAGTTTATCACAAAACAGACAAAGGTCGAATTTTGAATATTACGATATCTTTTTTAATACTAATCGAATAGTGCTCACTGAAACATCCTCAATTTGATCTGTTTTCAACCCATCCGTTTGTGGGTGCATTACGGACAGCTTAGATATTAAACGACACCAGTTTTGCGTACATTACAAGAGCAAGATTCGAGTCTGCCTTTGTATGGTGTGTTGAAGCCCACTGGATATCCACCTACCACGATAAGAATAACAATAATTTGCACATTTATTTTTTAAATAAGTATTAGAAAAAAAAACATTTGGTTAGAAATGTAAGAAAGTTTACCCAGAATGATTGGAACTCAGGACAAGAACCGCCAAGACGGCAAAAAAAGTGTAAAGGTCTAACAACATATCAGGTTTAGCAACTTCACCTGCGGAATTATTCGTGTTAACTACAAATCACACCATTAATATAATAACAGTAACATGTCCATTCCCAGCCGAGCGACTATATCATGTCTACCAATTTAACGGCACATAATTGTATAATTAATGTAAATCCAAATACCAACATAAAATTAATATCGCGACAAATTACACCGAATTTCATAGACCATCCACGAAAGACCCACTTTCCGCTCCCAAAATACGTGCAAAATGAACTTTCTGGGCGCCCGCCAAGCAACAACATCTTGAAATCCCGAAAAACGCCAGTTAAACTACCACAAAGTACCGTCTTCGGACGAATCAGCCATAGTTCCGTCGCTGCTATTTCTTTAATAAAGCCCTCACAATGAAGAGTTTCGGCCGGTTCCTCCTTGATGTCGTCCACAAAGCGGCGACCCTCGATGTACAATAATTAACTCCCAACTTAATTAATAGTCATCCGACATGTGCGAGCAGCTGACTGATGAGAAAATGGACATTAAACCGAGTCATACCCAGCCAACTGCATTACGCACACGTTTATCACTTAACAGCTGTTTCGTATTCGGCGGCGTCTTTGAGGGGGATGAGCGTCTTCACAACAATACGCGTTTTTTGTTTCGAGCTTACTCTAATTACTATACCGGGCGATCCACCACGAAAAATTTAGACTTGCGTCCCTCAAGCCTCTCCTCGCGCTCCCATCCTGTCTCCGTCACAGTCCGTGCCGCCGTAATCCGCAGCATCCTGTTCCCAGCTCTGTTCCATTTGAGGAAACGCCATAAAATCCTTAGTTATGTACGGTGCAATTCACCCTCCTACCGTGTCATTATCTGCAGTAGCATCTTCCTGCGATTCGCTCTCTATATGGCCGCGACTCTAAATACGTACATCTCGCTCGACCCGAGAGATAAATCGCTTCGTATGGCGAGGTTTGTCCTCGGCCGGCGCCCACCCCACAGGTGATTTAATTAAGCCGGGATTAATTATTCAGAACGGCGTAAGTGCACATCCTGCGCAGACATATGCAACTGCGTTCGTGATCTACATCATTAACATGGTCTTTAATCTGAGTTGCATTCAGTCGAGGAATTCCGCACACAATGTTGCATTAGTGGAATTAAGTGCACTCGAGTCGCTGCGAGTTTTTCTAATTGGGGTAATTGGGAGGGCGGGGGTGAATTACGACGGTGAAGGGGGGGGACACGAACGTCACCCGCTTCCAACTACCATCAACATAAATACAAGCTCCGGTTTTTTCTAATGGCACTAATGATTTTTTATATAGAACTTTTTTTTTTAATTCATAGATGTAGCGCAATCTTATTTGCCAAAATCGGTCTTATTTTAGCAGCTATTAGCCCCGCCCACCCACCCTCTCTTTTCTTAGAAGCAGTGGCGTAGCTAACTTCTACTGACCCCCCCCCTCCCCCCCCCCCGCAGTTTATAGTAAGCGCCCCCATACACCAAATTTAAAAAACACAGCAGGCTTCCTCAAAATTCTTTCAAATATTTCCCAAAAAATACACCATGATCCTCCAAGACTCGGTCAATTTTTTTTACAAACAAAACAGGATTCCTTATTAAGGTTTTTCCCAATATTTCCATAAACAAAACACCGAGAATCCCTAAGATTCTTTCAAATTTTTCCAAAAAGAAAACACGGGAGTCTCTCATGATTTTTTCAAATTTTTCATAAAGAAACTTCACAGTTTCTCAATATTTTTAAATATTTTCGAAAAGAAAACACCAGGTTCCCCAAAATTCTTTAAAATTAATCTAATAAGGAAACACCATGGTCCTTCACGATTCTTCCAATTTTTTTTCAACACCAAAAGAGGCTCCGTCAAGATTATTAATTGTTCTATAAACAAAACATCGGAGATCCCTAAGATTCTTTCAAATTTTTCAAAAAAGAAGAAACTACGGACTTCAAGATTCTTTCAATTTTTTTTCAAAAATAAAAGGAGGTCCGTTAAGATTCTTTCCAATTTTTTTATAAACAAAACACGAGGGGTCGACAAAATATTTTCAAATTTTCCTGAAAAGAAAACACCAAGGTTCTTCAAAATTCTTTCAAATTTTTCCCAAAAACTACAAAATGGTTCTCCAAGATATTTTCAAATCCCTTTCAAAAACAAAACGAAATTCTAAAAATTTCTTTCCGATATTTCCATAAACAAAACACTAGGATTCCCTAAGATTCTTTAAAATTTTTCATAAAAAAAAAACTTCATATCTCCTCCTAATTCTCTCTCCTCCTATTTTTTTATTTATTTATTTATTTTTTTTTTCAAAAGGAAAACACAGTAGCCCAAAATTCTTTCAATTTTTTCCAAAAAGAAAACATCGTGGTCCTTCAAGACCTTTGACGTTTTTCTCAAAAGCAAAAGAAGATCCGTCAAGATTCTTTCCAATTTTTCCAAAAAGAAAACACGGGAGTCTCTCATGATTTTTTCAAATTTTTCATAAAGAAACTTCAGTTTCTCAATATTTTTAAATATTTTCGAAAAGAAAACACCAGGTTCCCCAAAATTCTTTAAAATTAATCTAATAAGGAAACACCATGGTCCTTCACGATTCTTCCAATTTTTTTTCAACACCAAAAGAGGCTCCGTCAAGATTCTTTGCAATTGTTGTATAAACAAAACATCGGAGATCCCTAAGATTCTTTCAAATTTTTCAAAAAAGAACAAACTACGGACTTCAAGATTCTTTCAATTTTTTTTCAAAAATAAAAGGAGGTCCGTTAAGATTCTTTCCAATTTTTTTATAAACAAAACACGAGGGGTCGACAAAATATTTTCAAATTTTCCTGAAAAGAAAACACCAAGGTTCTTCAAAATTTTTTCAAATTTTTCCCAAAAACTACAAAATGGTTCTCCAAGATATTTTCAAATCCCTTTCAAAAACAAAACGAGATTCTAAAAATTTCTTTCCGATATTTCCATAAACAAAACACTAGGATTCCCTAAGATTCTTTAAAATTTTTCATAAAAAAAAAAACTTCATATCTCCTCCTAATTCTCTCTCCTCCTATTTTTTTATTTATTTATTTATTTTTTTTTTTCTAAAGGAAAACACAGTAGCCCAAAATTCTTTCAATTTTTTCCAAAAAGAAAACATCGTGGTCCTTCAAGACCTTTGACGTTTTTCTCAAAAGCAAAAGAAGATCCGTCAAGATTCTTTCCAATTTTTCCAAAAAGAAAACACGGGAGTCTCTCATGATTTTTTCAAATTTTTCATAAAGAAACTTCAGTTTCTCAATATTTTTAAATATTTTCGAAAAGAAAACACCAGGTTCCCCAAAATTCTTTAAAATTAATCTAATAAGGAAACACCATGGTCCTTCACGATTCTTCCAATTTTTTTTCAACACCCAAAGAGGCTCCGTCAAGATTCTTTGCAATTGTTCTGTAAACAAAACATCGGAGATCCCTAAGATTCTTTCAAATTTTTCAAAAAAGAAGAAACTACGGACTTCAAGATTCTTTCAATTTTTTTTCAAAAATAAAAGGAGGTCCGTTAAGATTCTTTCCAATTTTTTTATAAACAAAACACGAGGGGTCGACAAAATATTTTCAAATTTTCCTGAAAAGAAAACACCAAGGTTCTTCAAAATTCTTTCAAATTTTTCCCAAAAACTACAAAATGGTTCTCCAAGATATTTTCAAATCCCTTTCAAAAACAAAACGAGATTCTAAAAATTTCTTTCCGATATTTCCATAAACAAAACACTAGGATTCCCTAAGATTCTTTAAAATTTTTCATAAAAAAAAAACTTCATATCTCCTCCTAATTCTCTCTCCTCCTATTTTTTTATTTATTTATTTATTTTTTTTTTCAAAAGGAAAACACAGTAGCCCAAAATTCTTTCAATTTTTTCCAAAAAGAAAACATCGTGGTCCTTCAAGACCTTTGACGTTTTTCTCAAAAGCAAAAGAAGATCCGTCAAGATTCTTTCCAATTTTTCCAAAAAGAAAACACGGGAGTCTCTCATGATTTTTTCAAATTTTTCATAAAGAAACTTCAGTTTCTCAATATTTTTAAATATTTTCGAAAAGAAAACACCAGGTTCCCCAAAATTCTTTAAAATTAATCTAATAAGGAAACACCATGGTCCTTCACGATTCTTCCAATTTTTTTTCAACACCAAAAGAGGCTCCGTCAAGATTCTTTGCAATTGTTCTATAAACAAAACATCGGAGATTCTTTCAAATTTTTCAAAAAAGAAGAAACTACGGACTTCAAGATTCTTTCAATTTTTTTTCAAAAATAAAAGGAGGTCCGTTAAGATTCTTTCCAATTTTTTTATAAACAAAACTCGAGGGGTCGACAAAATATTTTCAAATTTTCCTGAAAAGAAAACACCAAGGTTCTTCAAAATTCTTTCAAATTTTTCCCAAAAACTACAAAATGGTTCTCCAAGATATTTTCAAATCCCTTTCAAAAAAACGAGATTCTAAAAATTTCTTTCCGATATTTCCATAAACAAAACACTAGGATTCCCTAAGATTCTTTAAAATTTTTCATAAAAAAAAACTTCATATCTCCTCCTAATTCTCTCTCCTCCTATTTTTTTATTTATTTATTTATTTTTTTTTTTCAAAAGGAAAACACAGTAGCCCAAAATTCTTTCAATTTTTTCCAAAAAGAAAACATCGTGGTCCTTCAAGACCTTTGACGTTTTTCTCAAAAGCAAAAGAAGATCCGTCAAGATTCTTTCCAATTTTTCCAAAAAGAAAACACGGGAGTCTCTCATGATTTTTTCAAATTTTTCATAAAGAAACTTCAGTTTCTCAATATTTTTAAATATTTTCGAAAAGAAAACACCAGGTTCCCCAAAATTCTTTAAAATTAATCTAATAAGGAAACACCATGGTCCTTCACGATTCTTCCAATTTTTTTTCAACACCAAAAGAGGCTCCGTCAAGATTCTTTGCAATTGTTCTATAAACAAAACATCGGAGATCCCTAAGATTCTTTCAAATTTTTCAAAAAAGAAGAAACTACGGACTTCAAGATTCTTTCAATTTTTTTTCAAAAATAAAAGGAGGTCCGTTAAGATTCTTTCCAATTTTTTTATAAACAAAACACGAGGGGTCGACAAAATATTTTCAAATTTTCCTGAAAAGAAAACACAAGGTTCTTCAAAATTCTTTCAAATTTTTCCCAAAAACTACAAAATGGTTCTCCAAGATATTTTCAAATCCCTTTCAAAAACAAAACGAGATTCTAAAAATTTCTTTCCGATATTTCCATAAACAAAACACTAGGATTCCCTAAGATTCTTTAAAATTTTTCATAAAAAAAAAACTTCATATCTCCTCCTAATTCTCTCTCCTCCTATTTTTTTATTTATTTATTTATTTATTTTTTTTTTTCAAAAGGAAAACACAGTAGCCCAAAATTCTTTCAATTTTTTCCAAAAAGAAAACATCGTGGTCCTTCAAGACCTTTGACGTTTTTCTCAAAAGCAAAAGAAGATCCGTCAAGATTCTTTCCAATTTTTCTATTAACAAAATATCAGGGGTCCCCAAGATCCTTTCAATTTTTTTTCAAAAACAAAACAGGATTCCTCAAGATTCATTCCAGTATTTCCACATACAAAGCACCAGGAATCGTTAGGATTCTTTCAATTTTTTCTACACTAGAATTCCCAAAGATTCTTTCAAATTTTTCATAAAGAAAACTTCATAGCTCCTCATGATTTTTAAATTTTTTCAAAAGGAAAACACCAGGGTAGCCCAAAATTCTTTCAGTTTTTTTCAAAAAGAAAACATGGTTCTTCAAGATTTTTCACATTTTTCTCAAAAACAAAAGAAAATCCGTCAAGATTCTTTTCAATATTTCCATAAACAAAACACCAGGAATTCCTGAGATTCTTTCAAATTAAAAAAAGCACCAGGCTCTCAGAATTTTTTCAAATTTTTCATAAAGTTATAGTACCTACTTCAAGATTCTTTTAATTTTTTTTTTTTAACCGGAACAGGATTCCTCAAGGTTCTTTCCAATATTTCCATAAACAAAACACCAAGAGTCGTTTGGATTTTTTTAATTTTTTTTATTTAAAAAAAATCACCAGTGTCTCTAAAAATTCGGTCAAATTTTTCATTAAAAAAACACCAAAGTCCTTCAAGATTCTTTCCAATTCTTCTATAAACAAAGCTCCAGGAGTCCCCAAAATATTTTCAAATTCCTTTCAGAAACAAAACAAGAATCCTCAAAGTTATTTCCAATATTATAAACAAAACACTAGGATTCCCTAAGATTCTTTCAAATTTTTCATAAAGAAAAAACTTCATAGCTCCTCAAGATTTTTAAATTTTTTTCAAAATAAAAACACCAAAGTAGCCCAAAATTCTTTCAATTTTTTCCAAAGAGAAAAAAACATAGTTCTTCAAGATTTTTCACATTTTTCTCAAAAACAAAAGAAGAACTGTCAGGATTCTTTCCTATTTTTTTATAAACAAAATATCAGGAGTCCCCAAGATTCTTTCAAATATTTTTCAAAAACAAAACAGAATTCCTTTAGATTTCTCGAAGCCTTCATTTTATACTTTTGCGTTTTTTCATTTTGAGTTTTCAATTTTACAATTTTTCTATTTTATGACTTTTCCATTTTGTTTATTCGAAAAGTGGAAAATTCGAAAAATTGAAAAATCGGAAAATTAAAAAATTGGAAAAAATTGAAGAAACAAAAAATTGTAAAATCGATAAAACGGAAAATCGAATGGAATTTGTTTTTACGATTTTTTAACTTCGATTCTTTAAACTTTTTAATCTGTATTTTTCAGTTTTTCGATTTTTGGAATTTTCTGTTTCTCATATCTAGGTTTATCGATTTTTTTTTAGTTTTTCGATTTTTCCGTTTATCTTTTTTTTAAGTAAATATTTCAATTTTGAATTTTCCGATTTCGGCCTATTTCGATTTCTCGATCTTCTGAAGTCTCAAAATTTCGATTTCTTGGTTTTTCGATTTTCAAAATTTTCGATTTTTCTAGTATATATTTTAAATTTTCGATTTTTTAAATTTTTCATTTTTCCCTTTTATAATCTTTATGTTTCGATTTCCCGATTTTAATTTTTTAAGGTTTTTCAATTTTTCCATTTTTGGAATTTTCGATTTCTCATATCACAATTTTCCAATTTTAAAAATTTTTCGATTTCTCGATTTTTAACATCGCAATTTTGGGAATTTTTCAATTTCTATATTTTTCAAATTTTCGATATTTTCATTTTCCCGATTTTGTAATTTTCATTTTCTTGATTTTATATCACAATTTTTAATTTTTCCATTTCTTTGGATTTTATAATTTTTTGTTTATTCAATTTTTTACATTTTCAATCTTTGATTTTTTAAGTTCTTGATTTCCAATTTTTTTATATTTCGAAGCTTTCATTTTGTACTTTTTCAGTTTTGCAATTTTTCTATTTTATAATTTTTCGATTTTGTTTATTCGAAAAGTTAAAAACTCGAAAAAATGAAAAATTGAAACAATGAAAAACTAAAAACCGAGAAACTAAAAAATCTAAAAAAAAAATTAATGAATCGAAGAATGGGAAAGAAGAAAAACCATTCGAATTGAAAAATTGGAAAATCCAAAAATTGTAAAATCGAAAAATTATAGAATCTTGAAAATTGTAAAGTCCAAAAACTGTGACATTCAAAAACCGAAAAATTGAAAAATTCCAAAAACGAAAAAGTGAACAACTTTAAAAATTATAATTATTAGGAGTGTTACATAATTAAAGTGAAAACTAGAAAAACTGCAAATGAAAAATTAAAAAAACGGAAAATTGAAAGCAGAAAATTGAAAAAATAAAAAAAATAAAAACCCAGAGGAAAAATTGCAAATCGAAAAATTGACGAAATTAAAAACTGTAAACTCGTGAAATTTGCAAACTCTAAAATTTGAAACATCTAAAAGTTGGAAAATCAAAAACTGAAAAATCGAGAAATCGAAAATTTTCAAAAATCGAAAGATTGAAAAATCGAAATTTTGGAAAATCGAAAAACCGAGGAATTCACTCTGAAAAAAGATCGACAATTCAAGATGTCGAAAAATCTAAATATCTAAAATTTAAAAAATAGAAAAATTACAATAACGAAAAATTTAACATTTAAAAAAAACACAAAATCGAAAAATCGAGAAATTGAGAAATGGAAAAATGAAAATTTAGAAAAACCAAAAATTGAAAAGCATAAAAAAAATTAAAATCGGGTATTCGGAACGTAAAAAAAACAAAATCGAAAAATTGAAAAATTTTAAATTTAAAAATTCGAAAACTTGATAAATCGAAAAACGGAAAAGTCGAAAAATTGAAAAACCCAAAAATCGATTTCCGGTAAGTCGAAAAATCAAAATTTAAAAAGTTGAAAAATGAAAATATCAAAAAACTGAAAAATATAGACATTCTCAAAATTGAAATGTTGAAAAATTGAGAAATCGAAAACTTGAAAAATCCAGAATCGAAAAAAAAACGAAAAGTTAAAAACATTTTAAAATCGAAAAAACGAAAAATCGAGATGTAAGAAATCGAAAATTCCAAAATCGAAAAATTGGAATACACGTTAAAATCGGGAGATCGAAGCATTACAAAACATAAAATCGAAAAATGGAGAACTTTAAAAATCTAAAAACTTGAAGAAATAAAAAATTGAAAAATGGAAAAGCCGAGAAATCGAAATTAAAAAATTGAGACATCAAAAGATCCGAGAAGTGGAGAAATCGAAAAACCGGAAAATTTAAAACTGAAATACATATTTAAACTTAAAAAAAAACGATAAATCAAAATATTCAAAAATCGATAAATCAGAAATTTTAAAAATTGAAAGATCGAGAAATCGATATATCAAAAAAGTGAAAAATTTTAAATTAAAAAATTGGAGATATTGAAAAATCCCAAAATTGGAACAACGAAATCGAAAAACTGAAAAATCGATAAATTGGAAAGAGGAAAAATCGAAAAATCAAAGAATTGATTATTAGAGAAATTGAGAAATGTAAAAATGATTTTTTTTTAAATTGGAAAAATTGTAAAACTGAAATATCGAAAAATTAAGTAAACTAAAAATCGAGAAATCAAGAAATCGAAAAATTGTAATTCAATTTTGTTTTATTATTTTTCCACAAAAATTTCGATGTCGAAGATAAAAATTCAACACGGATTCATAGACCATAGGTACACTGTTACTTTTTTTTAATTTATATAACATTTATTTGACAAAATTGTAGAACTGAAGAAACGAAAAATAGAAACATTGAAAAACTAGAAATCAAGAAAAAATTAATGAATCAAAGAACGAATTAAATCGAAAAATGTTCGTAAAGTCCAAAAACGAAAAATTGAAAAAGTGAACAACTCTAATAAAAATTATAATTATTCTTACATATCTAAAATGAAAATTAGAAAACCTGCAAATCAAAAATTGAAGAAACGAAAAATTGAAAAATCCAAAAACTGAAAAATTTCAAATTGAGAAAAAGAAAAAATATAAAAACTCGTTCCTCGTGCGTTAAAATATCTCGATTATTATTAATCACCTTTATTCACAAACTTGTTCGTTAAATAGCGAAGAAAAATGTTGCTTCTCCGGTGGAAATCGAATCGCACGTTTACCGCTTGCCGGGCGGGTGCCCTTACCACTAGACTACGGAGGAGCTTATCTTTCCTGGCCTACTATTACGTATTATTGTGCCGCCACATGTCCAATGAAAATAAGATCTCCGTTATTTAACCGTTCAGAAATTTGTTTTTTAAGGGCTTTGTATTTTTCTATGTGGTTGGGTGTTTTGTCCGAAAATATAGTTAGAACAGTTTTTCTACTGAATCGACTTTTTAGTTCACCTAGACGAAACCTTTTCGGGTTTTCAGTATTGAAATCCGGTTTAATCGATTTTAACACATTGGTGGTGGCGGTATCCATGTACTTTAGGTCCAGCCGGTGCCATTCGTTAGTCCGCCGATGTACATCTCGCCTTATGCAGATGCGGCTTAGCGGCTTTCGCCCGCGGATAAATAATTCCCTTTCGTGTCGGCGCCGAGCCGGCCCTGGCGCACAACTCTATGCATAAAGTAATGAGATTTGCCGGGATTCCGTTGTAACTTACTTACAGTATTTATTTAAATCCGTGCGAAGGAAGTCCACAGCGTGATCCCATCTTTGCCCGCTTCATGAACACCAACATTATAAAAACGCTGATAATCGTATTTCGAAACGTGTCTAGCATTTTGAAATTCAAATTTTATCCAGATGTCAACACTGCATGAATAAAAATTTGTAACAACTATTCAAATGAGAGGTTGTCGAACTTTGCTATTGTTCGCGGACGGTGGTTGCGGCGACGGCGGCTAGGTGGCGGCGGACGCTGCGAGTGACGGGCGGGCGGCGGACGGGCCAAGGTCGGCGGCGTAGACGCGCGAAGAGACGCGGCTAATTGATGCGTGTGGGGCTCGCAGATATTGTTTACATTGATAAGTTGTAACAGTTTATGCTCTCTAGTAATTAGTTCGTGAGTCACGATTTATTGACTCCGCTTCAATTTACTAAATCTGCATAAATATTTGTGGCAATTATACGTCAGCTGCCAATGTCGAAAGCAAATATTTGCCACTACACTTGCAATTGCGAACACATTCACTGGGTGTCGTGGGGCAAGGAGGAGATTTGTTCTAACATGTCAGGTTTTGGAAAAAATTCTCTCTTGGTTACGTGTTCAACAGTCATGAAACCGTTTTTGTCTTCATCAGCTTTCGGCGGAAGCAAATCAAAACTGCAAGGTGGATTGTAAAAAATCGCACCGTCAAGGCTGTTTATGACTCCAGGAAAATGCTAATTGAGTGCAGAGGAAACTGAAGAAAAGTTGGTCATAAATATGCAATAAAAATCAAGCTTATGCACTAACAAGTACTCCTGGTATTAAGAATTATGTTACGTGCCTCAAGGTTTTTATAATCCCATCAGGCGCTTCCAAAATTCTTCCATTTTTTTTCCAAAACAAGACATCGGGTGGATCCAAAAGTGTTTCATTTTGAGAAGAATCAGGAAAAGTCTAGAATTTTGTTTGCGAAAGAATTTGAAAAAATCTTGCAGACCCCTGATCTATTTGAAAGATTCTGAAAGAATACCTGGAGCTTCTCGTGTTTTGTTTTCAAACGAATTGGAAAGAATTATGGTGATAATTTCTGAAAGAATGTGAAAAAACTCGGGGGGCATTTTGTGTGTTAGAATTGGAAATAATTTGAAAGAATCTTGGTGGTCCCTGATGTCCTGTTTTTGAAAGAATATTGAGGACCCCTTTCTTTTGTTTTTCAAAAAATTTAATAGAATTTCTCTCCGGATGCTTTGTTTTTGAAGGAATTTGAAAGAATCTTTGGAGGACTTAAACGTTTTGGTTTTTTTTTTTTTTGAAAATATTTTAAATAGTATTGGAGGCGCTTGATCTTTTCTTTTTGAAAAAGTTTTGAAAATCTTGAAGAACTCTGGTGTTTTCGTTTTGGAAAAATTTGAAAAAAATCTTAGGGACCCCTGATGTTTTTTTTAGGGAAGAATTGGAAAGTATTTATTGAATTTGAAAGAATTTCGGAAGAACGCTGGAGTTTTATGTTTGGCAAAAATTAAGAGAATCTTTGGGACTTGTGGTGCTTTGTTTTTAAAGGAAAATCATGGAGATTCTATGTTTTTTTTGAAGGGTTTGAAAAAATCTTGAGTTGGTATTTTTTTTTTTTTGTAAAAATTTCAAAGAACTTTGGAGGCTCCTGGTGTTTTCAGAGTGAAAGAATTTTAAAGAATCTTGGGGGACTCTGCTTTGTTTTTTAAAGGATTTTAAATAATCGTAGGGAGCCTGCTGTTTTACTTTGGAAAAACAAAATCCTGACAAATTCAGGTGCTTTATTTTTGGAAAAATTGAAAAAATCTTGAGAATCCCTGGTGTTTTGTTTGTGGAAGAATTGGGAAGTATTTTGACATAGTCTATTTTATTCTAAAAAAAATATTAAAGAATCTTTGAAGGACCGTGGTGTTTACTTTTTGAAAAAATTTGAAAAAAATTTCGGGATTCCGGTCTTTGCCTTTTGGAAAAATTAAAAAATATCTTTGGGGCTCGTGGTGCTGTGTTTTTAAAGGAAGATCGTGGTGATTTTCTGCGTTTTTTTAAGGATTTGAAAAATTCTTGAGTTGCTGTTTTCGAATTTTAAAAAGTCTGAAGGACCCTGATGTTTATTTTTTTGAAAATTTCGAAATAATGGTGTTTTATTTGTGCAAGAATTGAAAAGAACCTCGAAGGACCGTCTTTTGTTTTTCAAAAATTTTTATGCAATCTTTAGGGCTCTGGATGCTTTCTTTTTGAAGGTATTTTGAACGAATCTTGAGAAAACCCTTTTTTTTGAAAATATTTTCAATTACATTGGAGGCGCTTGATGTTTTCTTTGTGAAAAAGTTTTGAAAATCTTGGAGGACTCTGGTGTTTTCGTTTTGGAAAAATTTGAAAAAAATCTTAGTTTTTTATAGGGAAGAATTGGAAAGTATCTTGAAAGGTCCAGTTTTTTTCTTGAAAAAAATTGAAAGAATTTTTGAAAAACGCTTATGATTTCTGTTTGGAAAAAATTAAAAGAATCTTTGGGACTTGTGGTGCTTTGTTTTTAAAGGAAAATCATGGAGATTCTATGTTTTTTTAAGGGTTTGAAAAAATCTTGAGTTGGTATTTTTTTTTGTAAAAATTTCAAAGAACTTTGGAGGCTCTTGGTGTTTTCAGAGTGAAAGAATTTTAAAGAATCTTGGGGGACTCTGCTTTGTTTTTTAAAGGATTTTAAATAATCGTGGGGAAGCCTCATGTTTTACTTTGGAAAAAATAAAATCCTGACAAACTCAGGTGCTTTATTTTTGGAAAAATTGAAAAAACCTTGAGAATCCCTGGTGTTTTGTTTGTGGAACAATTGGGAAGTATTTTGACATAGTCTATTTTATTCTAAAAAAAAAAAATATTAAAGAATCTTTGAAGGACCGTGGTGTTTACTTTTTGAAAAAATTTGAAAAAATCTTCGGGATTCCGGTGTTTGCCTTTTGGAAAAAGTTAAAAATATCTTTGGGGCTCGTGGTGGTATGTTTTTAAAGGAAGATCCTGGTGATTTTCTGCGTTTTTTTTTTTAAGGATTTGAAAAATTCTTGAGTTGCTGTTTTCAAATTTTAAAAAGTCTGAAGGACCCTGATGTTTATTTTTTTGAAAAATTCGAAATAATCTTGGGGACTTTGGTGTTTTATTTGTGGAAGAATTGAAAAGAACCTCGAAGGACGGACCGTGTTTTGTTTTTGACAACAATTTGAAAAAATTATGGAGGACCCCTCTCTTCTGTTTTTCAAAAATTTTTATAGAATCTTATGGGCTCTGGATGTTTTGTTTTTGAAGGAATTTGAAAGAATCTTGAGGAAACCTTTTTTTTTTTAAATATTTTCAATAATATTGGAGGCGCTTGATGTTTTCTTTGTGAAAAAGTTTTGCAAATCTTGAAGGACTCTGGTGTTTTCGTTTTGGAAAAATTTGAAAAAAAATCTTTGGAATCCCTGGTGTTTTTTTATAGGGAAGAATTGGAAAGTATCTTGAAAAGTCCAGTTTTTTTCTTGAAAAAATTTGGAAGAATTTTGGAAGAACGCTGGTGTTTTCTGTTTGGAAAAAATTAAAAGAATCTTTGGGATTTGTGGTGCTTTGTTTTTAAAGGAAAATCTTGGAGATTCTATGTTTTTTTGAAGAGTCTGAAAAAATCTTGAGTTGGTATTTTCTTTTTGTAAAAATTTCAAAGAACATGAATGGAAAAATTGAAAAAATCTTGAGAACCTCTGGTGTTTAGTAATGGAAAAAATGGAAAGTATTTTGACAGATCCTGTTTTATTCTAGAAAAAAAAAAATTGAAAGAATCTTGCAAGGTCGGCGGTGTTTACTTGTTGAAAAAATTTAAAAGAATCTTTGGGGCTCGTCGTGCTTTGGTTTTAAAGGAAGATCTTGGATCTTTTCTCTTTGGAAAAATTTGAAAACATCTTGGAAATCCCTTACGTTTTTGTTATAGGAAAATCTGAAAAGCCTTAGGGGACCCTGTTTTGTTTTTTAATGGATTTTGAACAATTTTTGGGGCTCGTAGTTCTTTGTTTTTAGAGGACGGTCTTGAAGATTCTGTATTTTTTTTTTTTTGAAGAATTTAAAAGAAGTCTTGAGTTGGTGTTCTCTTTTTGGAAAAATTTCAAAGAATATTAGAGTCTTGGTGTTTTGCTAGTGGAAGAATGTGAAAGAATCTGAGGGGCCTCTGCTTTGTTTTTGAAAGGATTTTAAATAATCTCGGGGCAGCTTGATGTTTTGTTTTTGAAAAAAAAAAAATCTTGAGAAACCAAGTGTTTTATTTTTGGAAAAACTGAAAGAATCTTGGGAACCTGTGGTGTTTTGTTGATGAAAGAATTGGAAAGTATTTTGACAGAGCCTGTTTTATTCTAAAAAAAAAAATTTGGAAGCATCTTGGAAGAAACGTGGTGTTTACTTTTTGAAAAAAAAAAAAAATTAGGGATTCTGATGTTTTCTTCTTGGAAAAATTTAAAAGAATGTTTGGAGCCCGTCGTGCTTTGTTTTTAAAGGAAGATCTTGGAGATTTTCTGTTTTTTTTTTTGAAGAATTTGAAAAACTCTTGACTGATGTTTTTTCTTTGGAAAAATTTGAAAAAATCTTGGAAATCCCTTGAGTTTTTGTTATAGGAAAATCTGAAAAGTCTTAGGGGACCCTGTTTTGTTTTTAAATGGATTTTGAACAATCTTTGGGGGTCGTAGTTCTTTGTTTTTAGAGGACGGTCTTGAAGATTCTGTTTTTTTTTTTTTGAAGAATTTAAAAGAAATATTGAGTTGGTGTTGTCTTTTTGGAAAAATTTCAAAGAATATTAGAGTCCTGGTGTTTTGTTAGTGGAAGAATTCGAAAGAATCTGGGGGGCCTCTGCTTTGTTTTTGAAAGGATTTTAAATAATCTTGGGGGAGCTTGATGCTTTGTTTTTGAAAAAAAAAAAAAAATAAAAATCTTGAGAAACCAAGTGTTTTATTTTTGGAAAAACTGAAAGAATCTTGGGAACCTGTGGTGTTTTGTTTATGAAAGAACTGGAAGGTATTTTGACAGAGCCTGTTTTATTCTAGAAAAAAAAATTTGAAAGAATCTTGGAAGTGTTTACGTTTTGAAAAAAAATTTAGTGATTCTGGTGTTTTCTTCTTGGAAAAATTTAAAAGAATGTTTGGGGCTCGTCGTGCTTTGTTTTTAAAGGAAGATCTTGGAGATTTTGTTTTTTTTTTTTTGAAAAATTTGAAAAAAATCTTGGCTGATGTTTTCTCTTTGGAAAAATTTGAAAAATCTTGGAAATCCCTTGTGTTTTTGTTATAGGAAAATATAAAAATTTTTAAGGGTCCCTTAAAAAAAATATTTGTTTTTAGAAGAAGATCTTAGAGATCCTCTCTGTTTTTTTGCAAAATTTGAAAAAATAAAGGAAACACCTTGTGCTTTGTTTAAAGGAAAGTATAAAAGATCTTAAGGAACCCTGTTTTGTTTTTTAATCGATTTAAAACAATCTTTGGGGTACTTGGTGTTTAAATTTTAAAAATTTTGGGAGACACTGATGTTTACTTTTTTGAAAAATTCTAAAAAATCCTGGGGACCCGTGATGTTATTTATGCAAGAATTGAAAAGAACCTTGAAGGACTATGTTTTGTTTTTGGAAAGGTTTGAAAGAATCTTTGGGTTTCTGGGTGAAATCTCGGAGGACCTACGCGTTTTCTTTTTAAAGAATTTGAGAAAATCTTGCCCTGTTTTGTTTTGGAAAAGACTTGAAATAACCTTGGGGACGCTTAGTGGGAATTATTTTGGGAAAATTTGAGAGATTCTCGAACCCAGTTCGTTATCCTTCCAAAATAATGTCACGTCATTTAAAAAACAGGTCCTAATAATTAAGTATCACCAAAATTGGACAAACTATTAGTCAGACCACATACTCGTTGTCACTTCCAATTTGGTTTAAGACAAAACACCAAATTCCGCTATTTATCCATTCTTCTTTGTCGAAAACGAGAATTTTTGTAGGGAGTCATCAGTGCCGGAATTAATTATTCACAACAGCGAGTATTTCTCAAGGGTTAAAAGAGGGATTAGTCGTCACTATTTCAAAATGTAGATTAACTCTTTAAGAAAAAAAGTTAACAAGATGTATTTTGAACGCGAGTTTTGGAAGAAAACTTTCACAACTTGAAGTGAACTTTCGTCGATGCAATTTCCACCTCAACGACCATGACTGAATTATCCTCGATACCAGCATCCATAAAATGTACAAGTTGCCGCGATGAGAGACCATTTTCGACCACTCTGTCCCACATTCTAGAGCGCCCATCTCGTCGGCGACATGTTGCCTCATAAACTCTCTAAACCGTTCCCCCGACCCGAGTGTAGATGCGCAATTTGCATTCGTGTCATAACATCTACTCCACATTAATATTTTTTCGTCCCACGCCCGAGCATCTCCATTCTCGTCCAAGGATAACAAACAATTTAGCTATCTATCGGCCATACGTTTGCAACATGATGCATATTTAGAAATTCAACTCTTGTCAGTGAATTGCAGCAGACTATTAATAATAGTGGCGTATTATATGCATGTGACAAGTGGACATGCCATCTGCATTCATTGCTAGAGATAGAGTTTCGTGAATATTCATGGACAATCCCTTTTTCGAAGGGAAATAGCGTACACGTCCGCATGCGTTCGCTTTATTATTGTCATACCAACGACGAAAAATTCCTTAGACGAATGCCACGACGAGCATCGGCGATACGGAGAGACGCATACGAACGGTCGATAATTTTTTTATAAATAAATCGGTGCAAGCGGCAAATGGAAATGCGATGTCCACTTTATGCATGCAGATTTCTGCTGCAGAATTTAAAAGCTGCACGTCGGGACTGACAAATCGTAATGCAAATGGCCCATTTTTTCTGCCTCGGGAAGACGAGTTCCGTACGCAGAATGAGAAGATTGATTCCTGATGACAGTGGTGATAATTTAATCATTTATAAGCAGGAAGATCTCAGCTGCTAAAAATGTGCTGGTCGTATAAATCACTACTTATTGAATGAAGAACTTGAAGATTTTCTGAGCTTAAGATTGAATAAAGTCGGACGTATGTGTTGGTTATAAACAAAGAGTTAGTCTTAATAAATCAGGTTAGGTCAAATCGGGTCAAATCAGGCCAAGTCAGGTCTTGCTAAGTCATGTCAGGTAAGGTTTTTTTTAAGTTTAATTCCAATAAGTCAGGTTAGGTGAAATCAGGCAAAGTCAGGTCATACGAGGTCAGGCAAGGCATATCAAGTTAGATCTTGCTAATTCAAATCAGGTCAGCTTAGAATGAGAAGGTCAGATAATTTTAATTACAATATGTATGGATGGAAAACTGTATTGGCCGATGAGCCATCAGCTAATTATTACATGAAAATCTTCAGAAATTTTCTGAGGTTAAAATTTAAAAAGTCATGTATTGCTTCAGAAAAAACTATTGTAAGTCTGGTTAGGTGAAACAGACCAAGTCAAGTCATGTCAGACGTAGCGAAGACAGATCAGGTCAGTCCAGTCCAGTCATATCAAGTCAGGTCTTGTTAAGTCATATCAGATCAGATCTTGCTAAGTCATGTCAGGCCAGGTCTTGTCAGGTCAGTCCAGTGACAAATGAGAAATCAAGCCAAGTCAGGTCAGTCCAATCAAGTCATATCAGGTGAAGTCTTACTTATGAAAACATCAATTCGTGTTGATGGTGATAATATTAGTAATAATTTATATAGGTGAAGTAAGACTCTACTGGCCAATGAATCACCCGCTAATTATTTAAGGAAAAACTTGAGGGATTTTCTGAGATTCAGATTTAATCAAGTCGGACATATGTGCTGCTCAAAAATAAATTATTTTTAAGTTTATGCGCGTTCACACCTCGGTCTGACCAAATCGTGTCTTTCTGAAAATAGGTCCTCCATTTTTCCTGACTTTTTTTTGATTTTTTGATTTTTCGGAAATTGACACCGTCCGATATGCCTCCCCCGATACTAAATGGATCAAAAATTTGGCTTGACAACTCAGTGGTGGGATTAAAAAGCTTCAAACAACCGAGTAGTTTAAACCATTTCAGCTTTTTGACAACTTCAGACCATCTCGCTTTAATGGACTTATACCGGGTGTCTGGAAAATGGCGAATTAACACTTCAGTACGTTATGTACGGGGGTTTCGGGAGTCCCAAAAAGATAATGAAACAATTCTTTACGATGTAGATTACGAAAAAAACGTAATTTTATAAAAGTAAAATTGGCAACACTGCACGCACCTAAGAAATGAGAGGGTGGGTGGGCGGGGCTAGTACTTCTAAGATAAGACTGATTTTGGCAAATGAGATACCTTCTAAGAAAAGAGAGGGTGGGTGCGCGGGGCTAGTACCTGCTAAAATAAAACTGATTTTGGCAAATGAGATACCCTCTAAAAAAGGAGAGGGTGGGTGGGCGGGGCTAGTAACTGCTATGATAAGACTAATATTGGCAAATGACATGCCTTCTAAGAAAAGAGAGGGCGGGCTTAGTACCAGCTAAGATAAACTGATTTTGGCAAATGACATACCCTCTAAGAAAAGAGAGGGTGGGTGGGCGGGGCTAGTACCTGCTAAGATAAAACTGATTTTGGCAAATGACATACCCTCTAAGAAAAGAGAGGGTGGGTGGGCGGGGCTAGCAGCTGCTAAAGTAAGACCGGTTTTGGCAAATGACATACCCTCTAAAGAAAAGCAGGCAAATGACGTATTCTCTTTTTTTCCATTTTCCAGACACCTGGTATAATTCGATTGGAATCTTAGTAATAAGAACCGGGGCTCAAAAGTCTCCTAAATTTTTCATGATTTTTAAGTGGTCAATTCTTTCGGAAAATGGTCTAAAAAGCTATGTTGTATACCGGAAGGAGGAGCCTCAATGAATTACGCCCATTTGAATTTGAAAAGCGGTTTTTGAATCCAGATGGAAACGCGATATCGATCTTGTAAGGTGGGGGTAAATCAGGTCATGTCAGGTCAAAACCAAGTCAGGTCAGGTCAGTCGAATAAAGTTATACCAGATGAAGACTAAGTATATCTGGTCAGTTTTTGTCAGGTCATGTCCGGTCAGGTTAGAATAAGAAAATCAGTGTTTATGAACCACCAGGTAACTATTTCACGAAAAACTTGAAGGATTTTCTGAACTTAAGATTTGATAAAGTGGAACTTATGTAAGTACTCTTAAAAAACTATTCTTAAGTCTGAATGAATTGAAAAATATTAAATTCCAATCAGGCAGATTAGATGAACTCAGGTCCGACGAGACCAAGTCACCTCAGTCCAGCCAAGTCATGTCAGGTCAGGTCTTGCCAGGTCACGTTAAGCCAGGTGGGAATGAGAAGATCATTGGGTGCTGATACCGGTGATAATTTTAATAATAATTTCTATGGACAAAAGCTTTTAATGAACTAAAAAAGTTTGATTCTAAGAAGTCAGATTAGGTCAGATCGGATCAAATCAGGCCAAGTCAGGTCATGTCAGATGGAACTAAATCTGATCAGGTCAGTCCAGTCAAGTCATCAAGTCAGGTCATGCTATATCAAATCAGATGACATCAGATTTTGTCGTATCAAGTCAGGTTAAGTCATGCCAAATTGATTCTAGAAGCTACATTTTTACTGTTTTTGAACATGATAATAGAAATTAGTTTTTTGTTGTATATTAAAGAAGAAAAAGACTAGATGTTGAAGTACCATTCTGTGAAAAATATAAAAATCAAAAGATACAATATTATTTTTGCGAAAACGCTCATTCGCTTTAGTTTTCACACTTTTTGGTCTCGCGAAGAAACTGGGATTATTTTCTGAACTTAAGATTTAATAAAGTGGAACTTATATGAGTACTCTTAAAAACCTATTCTTAAGTTTGAATGAATTGAAAAATATTAAATTCCAAT
Source organism: Zophobas morio (assembly GCF_036711695.1). Classification (NCBI taxonomy): domain Eukaryota; kingdom Metazoa; phylum Arthropoda; class Insecta; order Coleoptera; family Tenebrionidae; genus Zophobas; species Zophobas morio. The sequence continues at coordinate 1,217,327 of NW_026972108.1, forward strand.
CAGGCAGATTCGATGAACTCAGGTCAAACGAAACCAAGTCACGTCAGCCCAACCAAGCCATGTCAGGTCAGGTCTTGCTTAAGTCATATCAAGTGAAGTCTTGCTTAGTTCAATCAGATCAAGTCTTGCCAGGCCACGTTAAGCCAGGTGGGAATGAGAAGATCATTGGGTGCTGATAATGGTGATAATTTTAATAATTTCTGTGGGCAAAAGCTTTGAATGAACTAAAAGTTTGATTCCAAGAAGTCAGATTAGGTCAGATCGGATCAAATCAGGCCAAGTCAGGTCATGTCAGATGGAACTAAGTCTGATCAGGTCAGTCCAGTCAAGTCATCAAGTCAGGTCATGCTATATCAAATCAGATGACATCAGATTTTGTCGTATCAAGTCAGGTTAAGTCATGCTAAACTGATTCTAGAAGGTACATTTTTACTGTTTTTGAACATGATAATGGAAATTAGTTTTTTGTTGTATAGTAAAGAAGCAAAAGACTAGATGTTGAAGTACCATTCTGTGAAAAATATAAAAATGAAAAAATCAAAAGATACAATATTATTTTTGCGAAAACGCTCATTCGCTTTAGTTTTCACACTTATTCGGTCTCGCGAAGAAACGGGGATTATTTTCTGTTATTATTTTAGTTATATGATATCGTTTTTTTTTTTTAAGTTCACCTTCAGTTACTCATGTAGCAGTAATCTTTTTTCAGATATTTGTCGAAAATGAATTAAATCAAATTTTGTTTATCAAGGAGACACAGACACAGAAAAAAATGTTTTGTTGGAAATTTATTGATGCAGGATTTCTTCCAAGAAGCAAACCTCATGTTCGGCAAATATTGAAATTTGTAGATTCTATAGATATACAGGGTCGCTAAATATCTTGAGAACCAATTGTACAAATCAACTGAACTTAAGTATAGCAATACAAGAAGTTGTGGTCTAATTATTCGTCAAAAAAAAAATGTTTTTACACTTTTATCTTAGCAGGTACTAGCCCCGCCCACCCACCCTCTCTTTTCTTACAGGGTATGTGATGTGCCAAAATCATGCATTTTTTTCCTTACATGTCAAATTAAAATTATTTTCAAAGCTAAATTAATTACAAACGAGAATTCACATTCCTAAAAAAAATTACTCTGATTTAATAATTAGATCGTTATCTTTGTTTGATATCATTAATTTAGTCTTTTCCTTTAATTGCATATAAAAATCTCGGTTTCATCGTTAAAATACAACCCATTGATTTAAGATGTTCGTCTGCAATCTTTCTTCGGGATCAACACGAATTTTTTTAGCTCCTAGAATTTTTTGTGGATTTTTAGACAAGTTCGTCAGAAGTTCAATTCTTCAGTATGTTTTTGAGCGACAAAATTAACATCAAAATGTCTTTTGTTGATTTCGGCCTTTTTCCCGGCTTGATTTCTTGGAAAATTTCTACCAGTTTTCCGATATCCTCGAAATGAAATGTAAACAATTTTAAGGTATTTTAATATTTCGAAATCTAGAAGTCGATTCGTCTTTGCATTATTTTACCTGATAGACGTATCTTTCCTACGTAAAAAGAGTTTTTCCGGAGTTGTAATTTTAGTCCGGGACCATCAATTTGTAAAATTTTTGACCTTCCAATTCCTTCAAAAATTACCACAAGCATTTCTTTTGTTGATTTCCTACACGTTTCCTGGAATCATAAAAATAAGGTAAGTCTGACAAATTTGAAAATATTTTCGCATGTACCTCGTCGAAATTTGTTTTCCAGAATTTTTTGTGAATTTTTCAATACCATATGTGATGTTTTTGAACTTTTCCCGAGCAATGCCAAAATTAACAAAAAATTTCTTGCGTTGATTTCGACTTCTAGTTTTGCGGCTTCAATTCGAAAAAATGTTTTTCTCGGAAGTGTCAAAATGCAATGTAACAAATTTTGAGATACTTCTTTTAAAATTTCGAGTTTGAAAGCGAATACATATTTCGAAAACCGGCTGTAATATCGACTTTGAATGATTTTACCTGATAGACGTATCTTTACTAGGTGAACAAGATTTTTTTTATAATTTTTGGCTGCCTAATTCTCCTGGAGTTGCGGTGATACTGTCGGGATATCAATGTGCTGTATATTTCGATTACGTTCGCCGAAATCGGTCTTCCAGAATATTTTAGCAGTTAGTTTCGGCCTCATTTTTCGATAGCTCCTACCATTTTTCCAGAATCGCCTACTGAAATTTGAAATTTTTTGAATTAAAAAAAAAATGTTTTCAAAATCTTCTACTTAAACTGCGTTTTTGGAATCAGCACGACTAAATCTGTGTTCCCGAATTTTTTGCAAATTCTTCGGCAAATTTTTGAAAGCAAAATTTTTTCAACCAATTTTCGACAGTTTTCGAAATTTAACCAAAAAGATTTTTTTATAGATTTCAGCCTCTAGAAGTTGGTTCAGCCTCATTTCTCCGATGGCTTCTACCATTTTTCGACAAGGATCAACTGAAATATTTCAGTTTTGTGATTAAACTTTTGGTATTTTATTTTTTACGAATTTGAAAAAGTTTTGAGTGGCCCAGTGTTTTTTCTTTTCATTCGGGAGACTCTTAGATACCCTTGGTGTTTTTTTTGCCCATGGAGATTTTTTTTTGTAAATCATTTAAAATAATTTTAGAAACTTTTTGTGTTCTATTTTTGGAAAATTCTGACCTGACCTGTTTTTGTAAACAGTATCTCATTTGCCAAAATCACTCTTATCTTAGCAGGTTCTAGCCCCGCCCACCCACCCTCTCTTGTCTTATAGGGTATGCCATTTGCCAAAATCATGCATTTTTTTGCTTACGTATCAAATTAAAATTATTCTCAAAGCTAAATTAACTACAAACGAGAATTCACATTCCTGAAAAAAATTACTCTGATTTAATATAATTAGATCGTTATCTTTGTTTGATATCATTAATTTAGTCTTTTCCATTAATTGTATATAAAAATCTCGGTTTCATTGTTAAAATACAACCCATTGATTTAAGATGTTCGTCTGCAATCTTTCTTCGGGATCAACACGAATTTTTTTAGCTCCTAGAATTTTTTGTGGATTTTAAGACAACTTCGTCAGAAGTTCAATTCTTCAGTATGTTTTTGAGCGACAAAATTAACATCAAAATGTTTTTTGTTGATTTCGGCCTTTGGAAGTTTTTCCCGGCTTGATTTCTTGGAAAATTTCTACCAGTTTTCCGATATCCTCGAAATGAAATGTGAAAAATTTTAAGGTATTTTAAAATTTTTAATTTGAAAACGAATATTTCGAAATCTAGAAGTCGATTCGTCTTTGCATTATTTTACCTGATAGACGTATCTTTCCTACGTAAAGAGTTTTTCCGGAGTTGTAATTTTAGTCCGGGACCATCAATATGTAAAATTTTTGACCTTCCAATTCCTTCAAAAATTACCACAAGCATTTCTTTTGTTGATTTCCTACACGTTTTCTGGAATCATAAAAATAAGGTAAGTCTGACAAATTTGAAAATATTTTTGCATGTACCTCGTCGAAATTTGTTTTCCAGAATTTTTTGTGAATTTTTCAATACCATATGTGATGTTTTTGAACTTTTCCCGAGCAATGCCAAAATTAACAAAAAATTTCTTGCTTTGATTTCGACTTCTAGTTTTGCGGCTTCAATTCGAAAAAATGTTTTTCTCGGAAGTGTCAAAATGAAATGTAACAAATTTTGAGATACTTCTTTTAAAGTTTCGAGTTTGAAAGCGAATACATATTTCGAAAACCGGCTGTAATATCGACTTTGAATGATTTTACCTGATAGCCGTATCTTTACTAGGTGAACAAGATTTTTTTTATAATTTTTGGCTGCCTAATTCTCCTGGAGTTGCGGTGATACTGTCGGGATTATCAATGTGCTGTATATTTCGATTACGTTCGCCGAAATCGGTCTTCCAGAATATTTTAGAAGTTAGTTTCGGCCTCATTTTTCGATAGCTCCTACCATTTTTCCAGAATCGCCTACTGAAATTTGAAATTTTTTGAATTTAAAAAAAAATGTTTTCAAAATCATCTACTTAAACTGCGTTTTTGGAATCAGCACGACTAAATCTGTGTTCCCGAATTTTTTGCAAATTCTTCGGCAAATTTTTGAAAGCAAACTTTTTTTATAGATTTCAACCTCTAGAAGTTGGTTCAGCCTCATTTCTCCGATAGCTTCTACCATTTTTCGACAAGGATCAACTGAAATATTTCAGTTTTGTGATTAAACTTTTGGTATTGTATTTTTTACGAATTTGAAAAAGTTTGAGTGTCCCAGTGTTTTTTCTTTTCATTCGGGAGACTCTTAGATACCCATGGTGTTTTTTTTGCCCATGGAGATTTTTTTTTTGTAAATCATTTAAAATAATTTTAGAAACTTTTTGTGTTCTATTTTTGGAAAATTCTGACCTGACCTGTTTTTGTAAACAGTATCTCATTTGCCAAAATCACTCTTATCTTAGCAGGTTCTAGCCCCGCCCACCCACCCTCTCTTGTCTTATATCAAATTAAAATTATTCTCAAAGCTAAATTAACTACAAACGAGAATTCACATTCCTGAAAAAAATTACTCTGATTTAATAATTAGATCGTTATCTTTGTTTGATATCATTAATTTAGTCTTTTCCTTTAATTGAACATAAAAATCTCAGTTTCATCGTTAAAATACAACCCATTGAGAAAGTATGTGATATTGATGGCCGTTTTCCTTTTTTGTTGTCAGACATTATTTTTGACTAGTAATAAAATTTTAATTAATGAATTAATGAATTTAAAAGAGGTGTCTCTAAAGGTCTTATAAACGATAAAATATTAAATTTTGTTTTTTGTTTAGATGCAGGTTTGTAGTGGACTTTCAACATTATGAAATTAATTTATTTTTCTAAATACACCTCTGAAATTTGCTGGTGTTGGTCTAAGTGAGTGTAACAACCGCTATAAAATTGTAATGGTACACAAAGATAGTGTGAACTGTGATATAGCCCATTTGGTGAATGATTTCAGGACATTTCTTAGTTCCTAGAAACAAAAAAGTAGGTCTTTTTTTGCCGTATCTGGTATTTTCTTCAAGTACAAAGAAAATTAATTATCGTGTCATCCTCTGTTGTTATGGATAACGCAACTAACTCGGTGCTCTTGTAGATAGATGTTCAAATAATCCGAATGGCGCAAATCAGGCATTAGGGATCGTGATTTACGAGTGGTATTTTCATTCCTTCGTTGACAGCTAATTCATTACCACTTATATGTTGTTAATATAATTCCCGAAGCTAATATTTATGTTAGTTTTTATTTCCGGCGGGCATAAAAGTCCATGCAACATTATTTCGCAGCCAAAAATCCAGAGGCCCCAAAAAAGCCCCTCTTGGTCACTTCCAGCACTCGCGAACCGTCCAAATTAGCATGAGAAAGAACCCGTGGCAGCGTTGGCACAAGACGCACAATCGTCCAATGAGAGCGTCGCGATTAATTGAGAATTGTCATTTGATTCATGCAGCGACCAATCACAATGGAACGGTTTTATAATTGCACATTTCTAGGTACATACGTGCATTAATTAAGCAAATGAGCAGGTGCAAGGCAAGGCTGCGAGAATGGTCGGTGTCGATACGGCGGCTCGTCTGCGTACATTTCGCTGGATTTGCGTTTGGCGCTTTTGTCGGGGGGCATTTTTATTCGGTTGGCAAACGTGCAATATGTCAGCTTGTGCAACGGTTTGCGCAACGTTGGCTGTCCTTGCGGCAGAGACACACGATGCTGTGTGTGTGCCTGCAGTCGACGTTCACTTCATTTCCGGGATGTGGATTTTTATTGATTGCGCGCCAATTTTATTCCTGAAGCGTTCGGTAATTGCTAAAAAAAGAGGATGACGGGAGGTGCGAGCAGTTGATGTGTCACATATTGCGTGCCGAGGAAGATGTTCCAAATGGTGGAAGTTTGGAAGCGAAATCGAGAAAAAGGACTAGCTGAAATTTTTTACTTCCCGAGCGTAAGCAAAGGAAGTATTGTAATCGAGTCCGTCGGCCGACTCTCTACTTTTACGTTTTCTCGATCTTTCATGACCCCTAGAAGACGAAGAAATAGGTCTCCCATTTCCGTCTGTCTGTCCGTCTGTCCGTCTGTCCGTCTGTTGTCCCGGATTTTTATTAGACAGATAATCTCCGAAAGTACTCGACCGATTGTTGTGAAATTTTGTACTTATATTAAGAATATCATGTAGATGGTAAAACGCTAACCAAAATTTGTCTAATCATCCCCACCACTAATGCGATGACGTCACTTCAAAATTGTACATAGTAAATGGGTTTTCAATTGTATAAAATAGCATAGTCCTACACATGTAGTTTACAACACAATCGACTTTTCACCCGAAACGTCCAGATTTTTGGAAAAAAAATCAAAATTATAAAACAATATTTTGAAATTTAATTTTTAATCTGCTAACCAGAATGCTTTGAAATGTTGCAGATGTTTTAAGGCTATAAAGAGCATCATAAATCTTTAGTCAAAAAATATTTGCTTATCCCCTCCAAAAACTTGATGACGTCAGCTCAAAAGTTTGTGGAATAAATCATATCTAAAACGTACAAAATATGATGAGTCTGTACTTGTGATATATCACTCCATTCATATTTTTTGGATTTGCATATACAGGGTGACTCAAAAAAATTAATGAATGCGTAAATATATTTTATTGATTTAATCAGGAACTACAAAACCGAATGCTCTGAAATCTTGCAGATGTTTTAAGGTCATAAAGAGCATAATAAATGTTTAGTCAGAATATATTTGCTTATCCCATCCAAAAACTTGATGACGTCAGCTCGAAAGTTTGCCGAATAAATCATATCTAAAATGTACAAAATATGATGAGCCTGTACTTGTCATTTATCACTCCATTCATATTTTTTGGATTTGCATATACAGAGTGACTCAAAAAAATTAATGAATGCGTAAATATATTTTATTGATTTAATCGGGAACTACAAAACGGAATGCTCTGACATTTTGCAGATGTTTTAAGGTTATAAAGAGCATAATAAATGTTTAATCAAAATATATTTGCTTATCCCCTCCAAAAACTTGATGACGTCAGCTCGAAAATTTGCCGAATAAATCCTATCTAAAATGTACAAAATATGATGAGTCTGTACTTGTGATCTATCACTCCATTCATATTTTTTGGATTTGCATATACAGGGTGATTCAAAAAAATAAATGAAAGCGTAAATTTGTTTTACTGATTTACTCAGGAACTACAAAACCGAATGCTTCGAAATCTTGAAGATATTTTAAAATTATCATAAGCATGGTAAATTTTTGATCAAAATGTATTTGGTCGTCCCCCCTAAAAAATTTATGACGTCACCACAAAATTTTGCTGAATAAATCCTATCTAAAATGTACAAAACATGGTGAATCTCTTCTTGTGATTTATCATTCCATTCAAATTTTTTCGATTTGCATATACAGGGTGACTCAAAAAATTAATGAATGCGTAAATTTATTTTATTGATTTAATCAGGAACTACAAAACCGAATGCTTTGAAATCTTGCAGATGTTTTAAGGTTATAAAGAGCATAATAAATTTTTAGTCAAAATATATTTGGTTATCTTCTACAAAAAACTGATGACGTCAGCTCAAAAGTTTGCCGAATAAATCGTATCTAAAATGTACAAAATATGATGAGTCTGTACTTGTGATTTATCATTCCATTCATATTTTTGGATTTGCATATGCAGGGTGACTCAAAAAAATTAATGAAGGCGTGAATTTATTTTATCGATTTAATCAGGAATTACAAAACCGAATGCTTTGAAATCTTGGGAATATTTTAAAGTTATTATAAGCATGGTAAACTTTTGTTCAAAATGTATTTGTTCATCCCTCCTAAAAAAATTGATGACGTCACCCTTAAATTTTGCTGAATAAATCCTATCTAAAATGCAAAAAATATGATGAGTTTGTACTTGTGATTTATCATTTCATTCATATTTTTTAGATTTTCTTAAGAGGTGGTTCAAAAAAATTAATGAAGTCAATTTATTTTATTGATTAAATTAAAGGCAACACTTATTATTAGTATTACACCCCAACCAACCCAATTTGGTAGACACAAAATTTGTTAAAGGAAAAACTGGGTTGAAACATAAGGGTAGCACGCTTATTCACATCGACTTTAACATTACAGACCTGCATTTGTTTTATGCGTTCACGTGGTTCCGCGAATGTGAAATAGACATGTTTATAATCAACCAATTGTGAATTTCACCGTCAAGAATTAAAATAAAACCCAATGTTTTATATAATAAGCGGAAGTCGAAGCAATAAAACCGATGGTCGTTTTGTTTACAGTTTCTCTGTTTGACTCTCACGTATGCTGTTACGCCTGTCATCTTAAATTAAGAATGTTTATACATACACGATTTTCAGTTGCCTCTGATACGTATACGTGAGTAAATTGTTTCGTTATTTTATTGATTATTACAAATCAATATTCAAAACGACCCAATTCATTTTCCCGAAAATTTGAGAATATAATAATTTTATTCTTAGTATTACACTACATCTGTCCCAACTGATATACGTGTCCTTGCAAAAATGTTGATGACGTCATCGCAATTTTTTTTTAAATACCCACTACAAAAATGTAATGAGAAAAAAAACACAATAGGCATGCAGTCGTCAAGTTTCCGACAGCGAGGGAAGTACTGTCTACACTCTTTAGACCAATTTTTTGAATGGAGTTTTTGTTCGGACGGTTTTAACATTTTAACAAGTTGTTTAGGTTGAGTGGGCTTCAGCTGAAAATGTTCATTGTGATTGCTTTACTCCGGAAACACGTTAGCCGTCGGTTTATAAACTATTTCTAGAGAATACGATAAAAGTAACAGTATCGAGCGAAATTTACTTGCAGTAAGTTCCACAGAAGATGGATAACTCGCTTGACCGGATAATTAAGAGCAAAATAATTTTCTGGTTTGTTTAAGGCTGTTCTGTGTCACACCACTTATCACTTATGTTTGCTCGACATTGTGACACAGGCCAGTACTTAATTAATTTTCTAGAAATCAATCCTCGGGTTAAAAATTCTGGGAAATACATTTCGACGAACTGATTCGAAAAACAAAACGTCTTGATGGTCCCCAACTCTTCAAATATCTCTAAAATTGTCATTTCTTTTTCCGGGCGATTTACCACTTTCATATTTTCTTGGCGTTTTGTGACCTCGAGAGTACGAAATGAGTGGTGTCCCGTTTCCGTCTGTCTGTCTGGCGTATGTGCAGATTTTAATTAGACAATGTAATTTCCGAAACTGCTGGACCGATTTTTCTCACATTTTATACATATGTATAGTAAGAATCTCATGTAGATGGTTAAAATAAGATACTTCTTTATTTATGGTGTATGGATCCGTGCTGAGTTTTCACCCTAGACATCCAGATTTTTGGAAAAAAATTAAAAATTTTGCAATTTAGCTTTGAAATCGCAAAAATGAGTGCTCTGAAAACTTGCAAGTGTTTTAACGTTATTCTAATTGTGGTAAATCATCAACCCATGATTCATAAGTGGTATCACAAAAAATAAAATACCAAAATCAAATCTTATAATTTTTCGAAAAATCTGGATTTATTTACCTGGGATGGGTTTTTTGATATCACAGTTTTTCGTTTTTTCATTTTCTTTCAATTTTCAATTTTGGCATTTTTCAATGTTTCGGTTTCATGATACTTTGTTTTTTCAAGTTTAATTTTTCCAATTTTTCAATTTCTCGACTTCTAAATTTTTCAGTTTTTCGTGTCTTCAATTTTTCGATTTGAACTTTTTCAATTTTGCGATATTACAATTTTTCAGTTTTCGATTTTTCAGTTTCTAAATTTTTAATTATACATTTTTTCATGTTTCCGTTTCCGCAGTGTTTGCGGTTCTTAATTTTTAGTTTTCGTTTTCGGAATTTTTAATTTTCATTTTCTCAATTTTATTTTCGCAGTTTATCTTTTTTTCATTTCCTTTTATTCTTTGATTTTTCAATTCGTTGATTTTCCATTTTTTAAAATTTTTCAATTTTGCAATTTTTGGATTTTCAGTTGACCGATATCCGATTTCTTTAATTTTCAATATATCAATTTTACATTATTTCGTTTTTCCGATTTGGCACTTTTTCTCAATTTTTAATTTTTCGAATTAATTTAATTATTCGTCAATTTTACAGGTTCTGGATTTCCAATTTTTAGATTTCAAAGTTTTCATTGTGTACATTTTTGATTTTTCAATTTTACAATTCTTAAATTTTTCAATTTTTAATTCAAACAGTCCAAATTCGAAAAATTAGAAATCGCGAAAGTAAAGGTCGGAAAAAATTGACAAATATAAAAACTGAAAAAACGAAAACGTGGAAAATTGAAAACTTGTAAAAAATCGAAAAATTATAGAATCGTTAAAATTGTAAAATCGGATAACTGACACACTGAAAGATCGAAAAAATAAAAATAGAAAAATTGAATAGAAGTTTTAAAATCCAATAATGAATGGAAAAATTTAATAATCGTAAAATGGAAACATCTTCAAAAATTTTAATTATTATTACGTACTTAAATTGAAAACTAGACAAATTGCAAATCAAAAATTGAAAAGTCGAGAAACTAAAAAAAAAAAAACGAAAAAGTAAAAAAAATTAGAAGTTAAAAAATAAAAAATCGGAAAATTCACATTGAAAAAATATACATAAATTCAGAATATTGAAAAACAAGGAATCGAAAAAATTAGAAACCCAAACGAAAAATTGCAAATCGAAAACTTGAAAAATTAAAAATGAAAAACTCGTAAAATTACAAATTGAAAATTGAAGCATATAAAAGTTGGAAAATCGAAAAACTGAAAAATTTAAAAACAATTGGAAGTCCGAAAATTGAAAAAATCGAAATTAAAAAAAAACAAAAAATTATAAACTCGAACTTTGAAAAATAGAAAAATAGTAAAATTGAAGAAAATAAAGAACCGAAATGAAAAGTTGTAAATCGAAAATTTGAAGAAATGAAAAATTAAGGAAAAGTCGAGAAATTTCAAATCGAAAAATTGCAGAATGCAGAAATTGAAGAAACAATAAAATGAAGAACTGAAAACCACAATTCGAAAAACTAAAGAGACGAAAAATTGAAACATTGGAAAACTAAAAATCGAAAAAATAATGAATCGGAAAATTCCAAAAAAGAAAAGACGAATCAAATGGAAATAGTACAATCGAAAAATTGCAAATCGAAATCTTGAAAAATTAAAAATGAAAAACTCGTAAAGTTACAAATTGAAAAATTGAAAATCGAAGCATATAAAAGTTGGAAAATCGAAAAACTGAAAAATTTAAAAACAATTGGAAGTCGGAAGATTAAAAAAAAATCGAAATTAAAAAAAAACAAAAAATTATCAACTCGAACTTTGAAAAATAGAAATATTGTAAAATTGAAGAAAATAAAGAACCGAAATGAAAAGTTGTGAATCGAAAATTTGAAGAAATGAAAAATTACGGAAAAGTCGAGAAATTTCAAATCGAAATGCAGAATGCAGAAATTGAAGAAACAATAAAATGAAGAACTGAAAACCACAATTCGAAAAACTAAAGGGACGAAATATTGAAACATCGGAAAACTTAAACTCGAAAAAATAATGAATCGGAAAATTCCAAAAAAGAAAAGACGAATCAAATGGAAATAGTACAATCGAAAAATTATAGAATCGTCAAGATTGTAAATCGTGACACTGAAAGATCGAAAAATTGAAAAATTAAATGTCGAGAAATTGAAAAAAAAGCAGAAAAAATGAACAAGTTTTAAAATTCAATATCTGAAAACTGAAAAACTGAAACATTTTAAGAAACGAAAATCGAGAAAACAAAATATTTGAAATTGGAAAAACAAAAAAAAAATTAGAAGTTGGAAAATCGAAAAGCTGAAAAATTTAAAAACAAAAATTAAAATTGTAAAACTGAAGAAACAAACAAAAATGAAAAAATGAAGAACTGCAAAACGAAAAATTGAAAAATTAAAAATTAAAAGCTCGTGAAATTACAGCTCAAAAGTCTGCAAAATCTAAGAACTGAAACTTCCAGAAGTTAGAAAAACGAAAAACTGAAAAATTGTAAAATAAAAACTCGAAGAATTGCAAATCGAAAACTTGAAAAATTAAAAATGAAAAACTCGCAAAATTACAAATTGAACAATTGAAAATCGAAGCATATAAAAGTTTGAAAATCGAAAAACTGGAAAATTTAAAAACAATTGGAAATCGGAAAATTGAGAAAATCGAAATTAAAAAAAAAACAAAAAAATTATAAACTCGAACTTTGAAAAATAGAAACATTGTAAAATTGAAGAAAATAAAGAACCGAAATGAAAAGTTGTAAATCGAAAATTTGAAGAAATGAAAAATTAAGGAAAAGTCGAGAAATTTCAAATCGAAAAATTGCAGACTGCAGAAATTGAAGAAACAATAAAATGAAAAACTGAAAACCACAATTCGAAAAACTAAAGAGACGAAAAACTGAAACATTGGAAAACTAAAAATCGAAAAAATAATGAATCGGAAAATTCCAATAAAGAAAAGACGAATCAAATGGAAATAGTACAATCGAAAAATTGAAAAATTAAATGTTGAGAAATTGAAAAAAAAGCAGAAAAAATGAAAACGTTTTAAAATCCAATATCTGAGAACCGAAAAACGGAAACATTTTAAAAAACGAAAATCGAGAAAACAAAATATCTGAAAAAAACAAAAAAAAATTTAGAAGTTGGAAAATCGAAAAACTGAAAAATTTAAAAACAATTGGAAGTCGGAAAATTGAAAAAAATCGAAATTAAAAATTAAAAAAAAACAAAAAATTATAAACTCGAACTTTGAAAAACAGAAAAATTGTAAAATTGAAGAAAATAAAGAACCGAAATGAAAAGTTATAAATCGAAAATTTGAATAAAAACTCGAAGAATTGCAAATCGAAAATTTGAAAAATTAAAAATGAAAAACTCGTAAAATTACAAATTGAAGAATTGAAAATCGAAGCATATAAAAGTTGGAAAATCGAAAAACTGAAAAATTTAAAAACAATTGGAAATCGGAAAATTGAAAAAATCGAAATTAAAAAAAAAACAAAAAAAAATATAAATTCGAACTTTGAAAAATAGAAAAATTGTAAAATTGAAGAAAATAAAGAACCGAAATGAAAAGTTGTAAATCGAAAATTTGAATAAAAACTCGAAGAATTGCAAATCGAAAACTTGAAAAATTAAAAATGAAAAACTCGCAAAATTACAAATTGAACAATTGAAAATCGAAGTATATAAAAGTTGGAAAATTGAAAAACTGAAAAATTTAAAAACAATTGGAAATCGGAAAATTGAAAAAATGAAATTAAAAAAAAAAACAAAAAAAATTATAAACTCGAACTTTGAAAAATAGAAAAATAGTAAAATTGAAGAAAATAAAGAACCGAAATGAAAAGTTGTAAATCGAAAATTTGAATAAAAACTCGAAGAATTGCAAATCGAAAACTTGAAAAATTAAAAATGAAAAACTCGTAAAATTACAAATTGAAGAATTGAAAATCGAAGCATATAAAAGTTGGAAAATCGAAAAACTGAAAAATTTAAAAACAATTGGAAGTCGGAAAATTGAAAAAATCGAAATTAAAAAAAAAAAAACAAAAAATTATAAACTCGAACTTTGAAAAATAGAAAAATAGTAAAATTGAAGAAAATAAAGAACCGAAATGAAAAGTTGTGAATCGAAAATTTGAAGAAATGAAAAATTACGGAAAAGTCGAAAAATTTCAAATCGAAAAATTGCAGAATGCAGAAATTGTAGAAACAATAAAATGAAAAACTGAAAACCACAATTCGAAAAACTAAAGAGACGAAAAATTGAAACATTGGAAAACTAAAAATCGAAAAAATAATGAATCGGAAAATTCCAAAAACGAAAAAACGAATCAAATGGAAATAGTACAATCGAAAAATTATAGAATCGTCAAGATTGTAAATCGTAACACTGAAAGATCGAAAAATTGAAAAATTAAATGTCGAGAAATTGAAAAAAAAAACAGAAAAAATTAAAAAGTTTTAAAATCCAATATCTGAAAACTGAAAAACTGAAACATTTTAAAAAACGAAATCGAGAAAACAAAATATCTCAAATTGGAAAAACAAAAAAAAAATAAAAAAGCTGAAAAATTTAAAAACAAAAATTAAAATTGTAAAACTGAAGAAACAAACAAAAATGAAAAAATGAAGAACTGCAAAACGAAAAATTGAAAAATTAAAAATTAAAAGCTCCTCAAATTACAACTCAAAAGGCTGCAAAATCTAAGAACTGAAACTTCCAGAAGTTAGAAAAACGAAAAACTGAAAAATTGTAAAATAAAAACTCGAAGAATTGCAAATCGAAAACTTGAAAAATTAAAAATGAAAAACTCGTAAAATTACAAATTGAACAGTTGAAAATCGAAGCATATAAAAGTTGGAAAATCGAAAAACTGAAAAATTCAAAAACAATTGCAAATCGGAAAATTGAAAAAATCGAAATTAAAAAAAAACAAAAAAAATATAAACTCGAACTTTGAAAAATAGAAAAATAGTAAAATTGAAGAAAATAAAGAACCGAAATGAAAAGTTGTAAATCGAAAATTTGAATAAAAACTCGAAGAATTGCAAATCGAAAACTTGAAAAATTAAAAATGAAAAACTCGTAAAATTACAAATTGAAGAATTGAAAATCGAAGCATATAAAAGTTGGAAAATCGAAAAACTGAAAAATTTAAAGACAATTGGAAATCGGAAAATTGAAAAAATCGAAATTAAAAAAAAACAAAAAAAATTATAAACTCGAACTTTGAAAATTAGAAAAATTGTAAAATTGAAGAAAATAAAGAACCGAAATGAAAAGTTGTAAATCGAAAATTTGAAGAAATGAAAAATTAAGGAAAAGTCGATAAATTTCAAATCGAAAAATTGCAGACTGCAGAAATTGAAGAAACAATAAAATGAAGAACTGAAAACCACAATTCGAAAAACTAAAGAGACGAAAAATTGAAACATTGGAAAACTAAAAATCGAAAAAATAATGAATCGGAAAATTCCAAAAAAGAAAAGACGAATCAAATGGAAATAGTACAATCGAAAAATTGCAAATCGAAATCTTGAAAAATTAAAAATGAAAAACTCGTAAAATTACAAATTGAACAATTGAAAATCGAAGCATATAAAATTTGGAAAATCGAAAAACTGAAAAATTCAAAAACAATTGCAAATCGGAAAATTGAAAAAATCGAAATTAAAAAAAAACAAAAAAAATTATAGACTCGAACTTTGAAAAATAGAAAAATTGTAAAATTGGAGAAAATAAAGAACCGAAATGAAAAGTTGTAAATCGAAAATTTGAAGAAATGAAAAAGTAAAGAAAAGTCGAGAAATTTCAAATCGAAAAATTGCAGAATGCAGAAATTGAAGAAACAATAAAATGAAAAACTGAAAACCACAATTCGAAAAACTAAAGAGACGAAAAATTGAAACATTGGAAAACTAAAAATCGAAAAAATAATGAATCGGAAAATTCCAGAAAAGAAAAGACGAATCAAATGGAAATAGTACAATCGAAAAATTATAGAATCGTCAAGATTGTAAATCGTGACACTGAAAGATCGAAAAATTGAAAAATAATGTCGAGAAATTGAAAAAAAAAGCAGAAAAAATGAAAAAGTTTTAAAATCCAATATATGAAAACCGAAAAACTGAAACATTTTAAAAAACGAAAACCGAGAAAACAAAATATCTGAAATTGGAAAAACAAAAAAAAATAGAAGTTGGAAAATCGAAAACCTGTAAAATTTAAAAACAACAACTAAAATCGTAAAACTGAAGAAACAAACAAAAATGAAAAAGTGAAGAACTGCAAAAGGAAAAATTGAAAAATTAAAAATTAAATGCTCATGAAATTACAACTCAAAAGTCTGCAAAATCTAAGAATTGAAACTTCCAGAAGTTAGAAAAACGAAAAACTGAAAAATTGTAAAATAAAAACTCGAAGAATTGCAAATCGAAAACTTGAAAAATTAAAAATGAAAAACTCGTAAAATTACAAATTGAACAATTAAAAATCTAAGCATGTAAAACTAAGGAAAATCGAAAAATTGAAAAATTTAAAAACAATTGGAAATCGGAAAATTGAAAAAATCGAAATTAAAAAAAAAAACAAAAAAATTATAAACTCGAACTTTGAAAAATAGAAACATTGTAAAATTGAAGAAAATAAAGAACCGAAATGAAAAGTTGTAAATCGAAAATTTGAAGAAATGAAAAATTAAAGAAAAGTCGAGAAATTTCAAATCGAAAAATTGCAGAATGCAGAAATTGAAGAAACAATAAAATGAAGAACTGAAAACCACAATTCGAAAAACTAAAGAGACGAAAAATTGAAACATTGTAAAACTAAAAATCGAAAAAATAATGAATCGGAAAATTCCAAAAAAAAAAAGACGAATCAAATGGAAATAGTACAATCGAAAAATTATAGAATCGTCAAGATTGTAAATCGTAACACTGAAAGATCGAAAAATTGAAAAATTAAATGTCGAGAAATTGAAAAAAAAGCAGAAAAAATGAACAAGTTTTAAAATTCAATATCTGAAAACTGAAAAACTGAAACATTTTATAAAACGAAAACCGAGAAAACAAAATATCTCAAATTGGAAAACCAAAAAAAATTAGAAGTTGGAAAATCGAAAAGCTGTAAAATTTAAAAACAACAACTAAAATTGTAAAACTGAAGAAACAAACAAAAATGAAAAAGTGAAGAACTGCAAAAGGAAAAATTGAAAAATCAAAAATTAAATGCTCATGAAATTACAACTCAAAAGTCTGCAAAATCTAAGAATTGAAACTTCCAGAAGTTAGAAAAACGAAAAACTGAAAAATTGTAAAATAAAAACTCGAAGAATTGCAAATCAAAAACTTGAAAAATTAAAAATGAAAAACTCGTAAAATTACAAATTGTTCAATTGTTCAATTGCATATAAAAGTTGAAAAATCGAAAAACTGAATAATTTAAAAACAATTGGAAATCGGAAAATTGAAAAAATCCAAATTAAAAAAAAACAAAAAAATTATAAACTCGAACTTTGAAAATTAGAAAAATTGTAAAATTGAAGAAAATAAAGAACCGAAATGAAAAGTTGTAAATCGAAAATTTGAAGAAATGAAAAATTAAAGAAAAGTC
The DNA here is from genome assembly GCF_036711695.1 of Zophobas morio. NCBI lineage: Eukaryota > Metazoa > Arthropoda > Insecta > Coleoptera > Tenebrionidae > Zophobas > Zophobas morio. The sequence goes on from NW_026972108.1 coordinate 1,234,600, forward strand.
GAGAAATTTCAAATCGAAAAATTGCAGAATGCAGAAATTGAAGAAACAATAAAATGAAGAACTGAAAACCACAATTCGAAAAACTAAAGAGACGAAAAATTGAAACATTGGAAAACTAAAAATCGAAAAAATAATGAATCGGAAAATTCCAAAAACGAAAAAACGAATCAAATGGAAATAGTACAATCGAAAAATTATAGAATCGTCAAGATTGTAAATCGTGACACTGAAAGATCGAAAAATTGAAAAATTAAATGTCGAGAAATTGAAAAAAAAGCAGAAAAAATGAAGAAGTTTTAAAATCCAATATATGAAAACCGAAAAACTGAAACATTTTAAAAAACGAAAACCGAGAAAACAAAATATCTGAAATTGGAAAAACAAAAAAAATTTAGAAGTTGGAAAATCGAAAAGCTGAAAAATTGTAAAATAAAAACTCGAAGAATCGCAAATCGAAAAGTTGAAAAAACAAAAAATTGAACTTGAAAATACAAAGAATGTTAAAATCGAACATGAAAAAATCGAAAAATTGCTGAAACAAAAAATAAAAAACCGGAACGAAAAGTTGCCAATCGAAATTTTGAAGAAATGAAAAATTAAAGAATCGACAAATGGAAAAAAAAATCAAAACAAAAAATTATGAAATAGAAACAAAAAAATTAATTGAAAAAAAAAACTGAAACGAAAAACTGCAAATCGAAAAACTGAAAAATTGAAAACTCGTGAAATCAAATCGAAAAATTGAAAAAACTCAACTCAAAAAAAATAAAAATTGGTTTAAATAATTTTTCAAAGAATCGGGATGTGTTAGGTCTTCGAAACTGCGACTTACCAAGCTGAAGTGCATTTACGAAAAAAATCAAAAGGTGCTCTTTTATTACCTCATAACGTCCTTTATTTTACAGTAAAACCAAGGGCATAAAACCAAAGCACTCAAAATTCCTGATCTAGCGTGCACCGCTTAAGGTACTTTTCTGTGTTAAAATATTCGCGCTTTATGAGAGAGTGGTACTTGTGGCAGTACCAACCAGCATACGTACCTGGTAGGCGGGTTTTTGCAGCAGACAATTTGTAGCGGGTTTCAAATGCCACAATCGCGCAGAATATAAATGTGATTTATTTCACTAGATCTCATCCAATTAGAACGTGTTTGCTATCTGTTTGGAGTTAGCTTGTCGATGGTCTGGACTTACGAAGTCCGACGAGTAGGTTCATTAACTGCCCATATGGGTCGGTGATTATGGTGAATATTTTCCGCTTGCAACAAACGCGTAAACTTCTTTAGATTTATTGCGATGTGTGGACGCAGCTGGAAAAATAATTGGCCACTGGGTGAGAAGGTGGTTGGTGTAACGAGCAGTCGATCGATCCCATTATTTATAGTTTTTTCGGGGTATCATAAACAGGACTGTCCATGTTGCTTCTGAACTTTGCGAAGATGATGCCACAATGAAATCATTCCATCACGCTTGACATTGACATTAACTAACCACTAGTATATTTTTGAGCACTGAAAGTAACAGGTGAATGTTTAAAATTAACTTACTTTGTCTAAAACGGTACCACCATTAAAATGCAGTCGGAATCCATAACTTTTCAGCCGTTTTCCTTCTTGTCCGGACCAATCGGTTGCGAAAAATTTTGCTCCTGGCTACCCTTCCGAAAATGTCACAACCCCAGATTTTTAAATGTTTCGGTGCTAGTCCGAGTGCAGTGCAACATTCTCCTAATTACCGATTTGGCCTTGCTTTTCGAATGCACTTCTCTCAATTCCGCAAAGGTCGAATATTGACACAAAGCCGGAGAGCCTTTTGTTGCGACATTTGTGCAGTTTCTCGGATTCTGGCCGAATTAGAAATGTGACTTAAATGTTAATAGAGCGACCAGTTGGATAATATAGGTGAGTACGGAGCTTGTTATTTGCGTCAAGTGGGCAAGTGCAGGATGAGTTTTCTAATGATGACTTAAAGCGATCGGTGTATAAATATTCATCGAGCTGTCACGGAGATTGCAGTTTTCGCGCCGGAGACGCCAGTGGTGGGTGGGATGGCGGCAAAAATTTATTAAGCGCATGTGCGGGTGGTATATTATAGAATAAATCGTGATTTTGACGTCCTCAAGTTCAAATATTAGGTTTACAAAATTATCGCCAGTTAAGGTGAATTTCATTAAAAAATTTTCTCTGGAGGTTATTTTGGAAGATGTTGGGACCTCTAGTGCAGTGTTCTTGAGTGGATCTTGGAGACTTCTGATGTTTTTTTTAAGAGTTAAAATAATCTTAACTTAAGCCACATCATTCTACTCAGGTCAGACAAGATCATATCTGGTCAGGTCAAGGCAGATCAGAGCAGTTCATGTCAGGCCAAGTCAGTTCATATCCGTCAAAGTCAAGTCGGATCAATTCAAGTCATATCCATTAAAGGCAGATCGGGTTAGGTGCTGTCAGGACCGATTAAGGCAGATTAGGACGGCTCAGACCAAATCAGTCATGTGACCCCAGGTCACCTCAGGTTAATTAAGCCAAATCAGTTCTCGTCAAGTCAAATCAAGGTTAAGTCAGGTCACATCTGTTAAAGTCAGGACGGTTTAAATCAAATCAGATCATATCAGTCCAGGTCATGTTAGGTCAGTTAGTTCAATTCAGTTCTACTAAGGTCAAATGTGGTCATATGAAGTCACATCATATCAGAGCGGTCAAGTCAGGTCAAGTAGAATCAGTCAGGCGAAATCTGTCTATTAAAATCAGATCAGAGGAGATCAGGTCATGTTAGGTCAGATCAAAGCAGACCAGAGCGGTTCAGATCAAATCGGGTTAGGTTTGGTGTTATTGTAGGTCGTGTCAGGTCAGTTAAGCCAAAACAGGTGTACTCAGATCAGGTATGCCCATGTCAGATCAAATCAAAGCAGATCAAATCAGGTCATGTTGAAGCCAGATGAATTTTGGTCAAGTCAAGTCAGATGAAACCATTAAAGCAATATTTTTTTACACTCATGATTCCTTATCCACCGATGCAAAAAGAAGGGTGTTGTAACTTTGAAACCTTTGTCTGTTTCAAGACATTTTCATTTTTTCGTTTCCTCAGTTTTACAAGTTCATGATTTTTACTTTTCATTTTCAGGATTTTATGATCATGATTTTTCGTTTTTCATTTTCTTTGAGTTTCGACTTTAATTTTTCCAACTTTTCTTTTTCTCGACTTCCGAATTTTTCAGTTTTTTGTTTCTCGAATTTTTCAATTTCCCAATTTTTTGTTATTCGGTTTTTCATGTTTTCGTTTCCTCAGTGTTCCAAGTTCTTGATTTTTATTTTTCATTTTTCCGATTTTTTTATTTTAATTTTCTTAATTTTTTCAGTGGTTCTTTCCATTTTTAAATTTTTCAGTTTTATTATTTTTGGATTTTCCAGGTATCCAATTTTCTAGTTACTTTAAATTTCAATATTAGGATTTTTTTTTCGATTTTGCACTTTTTCGGTCTTTACGTTTCTCCATTTTTTTAGTTTTCATTTTCTCAATTTTATTATAACAATTTTTCTTTTTTCATTTCCTTTCGATTTCATAATTTTTCGTGTTTCCAACTTTTCTATTTCTTGACTTCCGAATTTTTCAATTTTTCGTTTCTTCAATTTTTCAATTTTGCAATTTTTCGACGATTTTTCATTTTTCGATTTTTCAGTTTCCCAATTTTTAATTATTCTGTTTTTCATGTTTTCGTTTCCTCAGTGTTTCAAGTTCTTGACTTTTATTTCTCATTTTCTCGATTTTATAATTTTCATTTTCTCGATTTTATTATCACAAATTTTCGTTTTTCATTTTCTTTCATTTTTCAACTTTTGCGTTTTTCAATGTCTCGGTTTCATAATTTTTCGTTTTTTCAATTTGAATCTTTCCAACTTTTTTATTTCTCGAGTTCTGAATTTTTCAATTTTTCGACACCACAATTTTTCATTTTTCGATTTTTGAGTTTCTCAGTTTTTAATTATTCGGTTTTTCCACAGTGTTTCAAATTCTTGATTTTTATTTTTCGTTTTTCCGATTTTTTTATTTTAATTTTCTTAATTTTTTCAGTGGTTCTTTCCATTTTTAAATTTTTCAGTCTTATTATTTTTGGATTTTCCAGGTATCCAATTTTCTAGTTACTTTAAATTTCAATATTAGGATTTTTTTTTCGATTTTGCACTTTTTCGGTCTTTACGTTTCTCCATTTTTTTAGTTTTCATTTTCTCAATTTTATTATAACAATTTTTCTTTTTTCATTTCCTTTCGATTTCATAATTTTTCGTGTTTCCAACTTTTCTATTTCTTGACTTCCGAATTTTTCAATTTTTCGTTTCTTCAATTTTTCAATTTTGCAATTTTTCGACGATTTTTCATTTTTCGATTTTTCAGTTTCCCAATTTTTAATTATTCTGTTTTTCATGTTTTCGTTTCCTCAGTGTTTCAAGTTCTTGACTTTTATTTCTCATTTTCTCGATTTTATAATTTTCATTTTCTCGATTTTATTATCACAAATTTTCGTTTTTCATTTTCTTTCATTTTTCAACTTTTGCGTTTTTCAATGTCTCGGTTTCATAATTTTTCGTTTTTTCAATTTGAATCTTTCCAACTTTTTTATTTCTTGAGTTCTGAATTTTTCAATTTTTCGACACCACAATTTTTCATTTTTCGATTTTTGAGTTTCTCAGTTTTTAATTATTCGGTTTTTCCACAGTGTTTCAAATTCTTGATTTTTATTTTTCATTTTCCCGATTTTTTTATCTTAATTTTCTCGATTTTTTTATCACAATTTTTCGTTTTTTCATTTCCTTTATTTCTTCAATGGTTCTTTCCATTTTATAATTTTTCGTTTATTTAATTTTTCAACTTTTCAGTCTTTGATTTTTCAATTCCTCGATTTTCCAATTTTTAAATTTCTCAATTTTACAATTTTTGGATTTCCAATTGTCTTGATTTTCCGATTATTTTAATTTTGCACTTTTTCGGTCTCTAAGTTTCTGAATTTTTAATCTTTCGATTTTTTAATTTTTCTTCAATTTTTCAAGTTCTTCAGTTTCAATTTTTAGATTTCAAAGTTTTCATTTTATATCTTTTTTTCATTTTTGCTTTTTCAATTTTACAACTTTGCAATTTTCCCATTTTTTTTCTGATTCGAAAAGCTGAAAAATTGAAAAACTGAAAAATCGAAAAAATGAAGATATAAAAAATTGTAAAAACGACAAAGTGGAAAATCGAAAAACTGCAAATTGCAAAACTGAAGAAACGAAAGACTGAAGCACTGAAAAACTGAAAATCGAAAAATTAATGAATCAAAAAATTGAAAATAAGAACAAAGGATAGAATCGTTGAATTGAAAAACTCAGATATTTTAAAAATTAAAATAATTATTACATATTTACAATAAAAATTAGGAAAATTGCGAATCAAAAATTGACAAAACGAAAAGTTGAAAAATTGAATGCTGAAATAAATATCTAAAACTGAAAAAACCGAAAAACTGCAAATTGAAAAATGGAAAAATTTACATTGAAAAAACATTATAAATTTATGACGTTGAAAAAAATTGCAATAAAATAAAAGAAAATCGAACGAAAAATTGCAAATCGAAAAATTGAAGACGTAAAAACTGAAAAATCGAAAAATTTAAACGTCCGGAAGATGGAAAAACGAAAAAAATGATAAATTTTTAAATGAAAATTCAAAGAGTTGCATATCGGAAAACTGAAGAAATTAAAAATTGAGAACTAGAGAAATTCTAAATCAAAAATTGCAAAATCTAGAAATTGAAGGAAGAAAAAATTGAAAAATCGCAAATCAAAAAATTGAAGACGATTCTGTTAACCCCCAATTCATTAAGAGAAGGGTGTTATACTTCGAAGTCTCTGTTTGTCTATGTGTTCGTCTGTGGCACCGTGGCTCCTGAATGAATGAAGCGGTTTCAGTGGTTTTTTTTTTTTTTTGTTTTTTTACGTCCTTTATTTCTTCAATGCTTCTTTCGATTTTATAATTTTACGTTTATTCAATTTTTCAACTTTTCAATCATTGATTGTCAATTCTTCGATTTTCCAATGTTAAACTTTTTCAATGTTGCAATGTTTGGATTTCCAGTTATCTATCTGATTGTCTTCAGTGGTCCAAGTTCATTTCCAATTTTTTTTTCGTTTTTGATTTTTCAATTTTACAATTCTGCATTTTTTTCCATTTTTTTGTTTCTGATTACAAAAGTGAAAAAATCGAAAAAATTACTGAATTGAAAAGAAGAAAAAACGAATCGAATCGAAAAATCCGAAACCTAAAAATTGTAAAATCGAAATATGTATTATAGAACTGTTGAATTGAAAAAGTCAAAGATTTTAAAAACTAAAATTATTCTTAGGTACATATTTAAAATTAAAAGTAGAAAAATTGCAAATCAAAAATTGACGAATCGAAAAATTGAAAACCGAAAAACTGTACATTGAAAAATTGAAACCTCCAGAAATTGGAAAATCGAAAAAATGAAAAATTTTACAGCGAAAAATCGAAAGGTTGCAAATCGTAAAATTAAAGAATAAAAAAAAATGAAAAATTGAATTGCAGATCGAAAAAGTGGAAAAACAAAAAATTCAAAAAATTTAAATGTGAAAACTAGAGAATTTTAAATCTAAAAAAGGGCGTTAAAACTTTTCTGTATGTTTTTATCTCTTGACTTCTTCCTCCTGCTGCATGAATGAAGAATTTCAATGTTTTTTTTGTTTGAAAACTGGCTTAATCGCAATGGTTTTTAACTTCTTAGCTATATTTGATGATATCTGGTGACCATTTCAGCTATCATACGATCATCTGCTCTCTTCGCACGAATTCTAGGAATAGCGAGTCGACTGTCGCAGCGAATCTTAACCAATTCCATTGTTTTTAAGGGCTCTTTTTGGGTGTTCGGGATTTTTACTTGTGCAATTTTGTCATTTTTTGTAAACTTTAGATCATTCGTACATAAAGAAATTTGGAGCAGTCGTATTAATGTTTGTTAATTTCTTATCGTTTACTGAGGAAAAACACGACATTTTCATGAATTTCCTTTTTAATTTCGTACATAATTAAATACAAAATTTTCCACCGACCAAGCTTTCCGCCAGTTCCTGGCAGTACTACCGCGCTCTTACCCAGCAGGGTTGCGGTACTCCGGCCTCGACCCTCGTTCGCTCTTTCCGTATTTTCGCTGTTAAGGACAACGAGTCTGATTGATCCTTTCTATTCTGTTCGATTCAGCTACCGTGCATTTTTATGGAGGTTATATTCGACGCTAGCGGTATAAAAACGACATGCGGCTGTGAAATGTGATCGAGGGAGGCTGTATTTTATTGACCACGTGAAAGTAACGGGTGAACGGAACCGTAGAATGCAGCGCCGGCTCGAGATGCATTGTGGGATCGTACCATATGGTCGTGTGGAGGAATTAAATTTTCACGGTAATGGACCTGGACAGGTGGGAATACGCTCGTAAGTTCGCGACAAGTACTCCTACCGGTACCATTACGGCCGACCCGGGAGGTTTACGGCCCAGAGTACTTTTTTAACCCGGCGGTAGCACTCGATCGGTTAAGCGTCAAAGGATAATCCGGCGATTATGCATTCCGGGTGCACACTTCACCCGGAGGCGTGTTCGTGCGTCTCATTTACACTTGGGCAGCATTGTAAGTCCTGCATTAAGCGTTAAATTATATACACAGTGAGTTGGTTCTCTTTGCGCTTCGTGTCGGTCTCATCGACGAAAGAGTCAATTAGATAGGGTGGATCTAGCGGAAGTGACGCATTATTAAGTTCCGACCGAGCTGTATGATTTTTCGGACAGCTATTGTGCGGTGCTAAATGGACCTGTTGGGTGCTGGCCGAGGTGTGCCGATGGAAGTTCTTAACAGAATGATTAATCTAGTTGTTCTTTCAAGCGGGAATGGGGTTTCCTTTACTCTACAAAGTGCTCTTTTGAGAATTTTTTCCATTTACTAATTTTTTAGAGAATTCAGAAACTGCGGCAAAAAATCGAAATCGACTTAATTTTCACATTCTGGCGTTTCTAGATTCAATAATTATTGTTTAATAATTTATTTCAAATTCAAAATTTTTTTGACGAATAATCAGAGCACAATTTCTTGTATATCTATACCTAATTTGAGTGGATTTGTACAAGTGGTTCTCAAAATATTTAACCGTTTCCTTACATTCTAGCGAACCTGAATACCGGGTGTCTGGAAAGTGGCGGATTAACTAAGTACTCAATAGGTTATGTAAGGTAAAACTGATATTGGCAAATGACATACCCTCTAAGAAAAGAGAGGGTGGGTGGGCGGGGCTAGTACCTGCTAAGATAAGAGTGAATTTTTGAATTTCCAGTTATCAGATTTTCCACTTACATTAAATTTCAATATTTCGATTTTGCAATATTTCATTTTTCGATTTTCGATTTTTTCGGTCTTTCAGTTTCTCAGTTTTTTAATTTTCATTTTCTCGATTTTATTATCACAATTTTTCGTTTTTCATTGTGTTTCAGTTTTCAATTTTTGCATTTTTCAATGCGATTTCATAAGTTTTCGTCTTTTTAACTTTTCAGTTTCTCGACTTTTTTTCGTTTTTCGATTTACAATTTTTCAATTTTGAAACTTTTCATTTTTGGTTTTTCAGTTTCTCAATTTTTAATTTTTCGATTTTTCATGTTTTCGGTTCCTCAGTGTTTCAAATTCTTAATTTTTATTTTTCATTTTCCCGATGGTCTAATTCTCAATTTCTCGATTTTGTTTTCATATTTTTTCGCTTTTTCTCTTCCTTTATTTTTTTAACTTTTCATCAATCTTTGATTTTTCGATTCCTATGCCCTCTAAGAAAATAGAGGGCGGGCGGGCGGGGCTAGTACCTGTTAAGATAAAACAGATTTTGGCAGATGACATAACCTCTAAGAAAAGAGAGGGTGGGTGCGCGGGGTTAGTACCTGCTAAGATAAGACTGATTTTAGCAAATGACGTATACTCTAAGAAATTTAATTAAATTATTATAAGGAAAGAAACTAGAGGCTCCAAAACACAAAACGGGGTCCCAAAATTAACTCAAAAACGGATCAGGTCAGAATTTTCCAAAAATAGAACATCAAAGTCCCCCAAGATTTTTATTTTTCATTTTCCCGATTTTATTATCACATTTTTCGTTTTTCCACTTCTTTATTTTTTCAGTGGTTGTTTCCATTTTATTTATAATTTTTCGTTTGTTCAGTTTTTTTTTATTTTTGAATTCCTCGATTTTCCATTTTACAAATTTTTCAATTTTGCAATTTTTGAATTTCCAGTTATCCGATTTTCCACTTACATTAAATTTCAATATTTCGATTGTGCAATATTTCATTTTTCGATTTTCGATTTTTTCGATCTTTCAGTTTCTCAGTTTTTTAATTTTCATTTTCTCGATTTTATTATCACAATTTTTCGCTTTTCATTTTGTTTCAGTTTTCAATTTTTGCATTTTTCAATGCGATTTCATAAGTTTTCGTCTTTTTAACTTTTCAGTTTATCGACTTTTTTTCGTTTTTCGATTTACAATTTTTCAATTTTGAAACTTTTCACTTGTGGTTTTTCAGTTTCTCAATTTTTAATTTTTCGATTTTTCATGTTTTCGGTTCCTCAGTGTTTCAAATTCTTAATTTTTATTTTTCATTTTCCCGATGGTCTAATTCTCAATTTCTCGATTTTGTTTTCATATTTTTTCGCTTTTTCTCTTCCTTTATTTTTTTAACTTTTCATCAATCTTTGATTTTTCGATTCCTATGCCCTCTAAGAAAATAGAGGGCGGGCGAGCGGGGATAGTACCTGTTAAGATAAAACAGATTTTGGCAGATGACATAACCTCTAAGAAAAGAGAGGGTGGGTGGGCGGGGTTAGTACCTGCTAAGATAAAACTGATTTTGACAAATGAGGTATTCTCTAAGAAAAGAGAGGGTGGGTGGGCGGGGCTAGTATCTACTAAGATAAGACTGATTTTAGCAAATGACGTATACTCTAGAAATTTAATTAAATTATTATAAGGAAAGAAACTAGAGGCTCCAAAGCACTTTCAAATTCTTTCTAAACAGAACGGGGTCCCAAAATTAACTCAAAAACAGATCAGGTCAGAATTTCCCAAAAATAGAACATCAGAGTCCCCCAAGATTTTTATTTTTCATTTTCCCGATTTTATTATCACATTTTTCGTTTTTCCACTTCTTTATTTTTTCAGTGGTTGTTTCCATTTTATTTATAATTTTTCGTTTGTTCAGTTTTTTTTTAATTTTTGAATTCCTCGATTTTCCATTTTTCAAATTTTTCAATTTTGCAATTTTTGAATTTCCAGTTATCCAATTTTCCACTTACATCAAATTTCAATATTTCGATTTTGCAATATTTCATTTTTCGATTTTCTATTTTTTCGGTCTTTCAGTTTCTCAATTTTTTAATTTTCATTTTCTCGATTTTATTATCACAATTTTTCGTTTTTCATTTTGTTTCAGTTTTCAATTGTTGCATTTTTCAATGCGATTTCATAAGTTTTCGTCTTTTTAACTTTTCAGTTTCTCGACTTTTTTTCGTTTTTCGATTTACAATTTTTCAATTTTTAAACTTTTCATTTTTGGTTTTTCAGTTTCTCAATTTTTAATTTTTCGATTTTTCATGTTTTCGGTTCCTCAGTGTTTCAAATTTTTAATTTTTATTTTTCATTTTCCCGATGGTCTAATTCTCAATTTCTCGATTTTGTTTTCATATTTTTTCGCTTTTTCTCTTCCTTTATTTTATTAACTTTTCATCAATCTTTGATTTTTCGATTCCAATGCCCTCTAAGAAAATAGAGGGCGGGCGGGCGGGGCTAGTACCTGTTAAGATAAAACAGATTTTGGCAGATGACATAACCTCTAAGAAAAGAGAGGGTGGGTGGGCGGGGTTAGTACCTGCCAAGATAAAACTGATTTTGGCAAATGAGGTATTCTCTAAGAAAAGAGAGGGTGGGTGGGCGGGGCTAGTATCTACTAAGATAAGACTGATTTTAGCAAATGACGTATACTCTAAGAAATTTAATTAAATTATTATAAGGAAAGACACTAGAGGCTCCAAAGCACTTTCAAATTCTTTCTAAACAAAACCGGGTCCTAAAATTAACTCAAAAACGGATCAGGTCAGAATTTCCCAAAAATAGAACATCAAAGTCCCCCAAGATTTTTATTTTTCATTTTCCCGATTTTATTATCACATTTTTCGTTTTTCCACTTCTTTACTTTTTCAGTGGTTGTTTCCATTTTATTTATAATTTTTCGTTTGTTCAATTTTTTTTTTGATTTTTGAATTCCTCGATTTTCCATTTTTCAATTTTGCAATTTTTGAATTTCCAGTTATCCGATTTTCCACTTCCATTAAATTTCAATATTTCGATTGTGCAATATTTCATTTTTCGATTTTCGATTTTTTCGGTCTTTCAGTTTCTCAGTTTTTTAATTTTCATTTTTTCGATTTTATTATCACAATTTTTCGTTTTTCATTGTGTTTCAGTTTTCAATTTTTGCATTTTTCAATGCGATTTCATAAGTTTTCGTCTTTTTAACTTTTCAGTTTCTCGACTTTTTTTCGTTTTTCGATTTACAATTTTTCAATTTTGAAACTTTTCATTTTTGGTTTTTCAGTTTCTCAATTTTTAATTTTTCGATTTTTCATGTTTTCGGTTCCTCAGTGTTTCAAATTCTTAATTTTTATTTTTCATTTTCCCGATGGTCTAATTCTCAATTTCTCGATTTTGTTTTCATATTTTTTCGCTTTTTCTCTTCCTTTATTTTTTTAACTTTTCATCAATCTTTGATTTTTCGATTCCTATGCCCTCTAAGAAAATAGAGGGCGGGCGAGCGGGGATAGTACCTGTTAAGATAAAACAGATTTTGGCAGATGACATAACCTCTAAGAAAAGAGAGGGTGGGTGGGCGGGGTTAGTACCTGCTAAGATAAAACTGATTTTGACAAATGAGGTATTCCCTAAGAAAAGAGAGGGTGGGTGGGCGGGGCTAGTATCTACTAAGATAAGACTGATTTTAGCAAATGACGTATACTCTAAGAAATTTAATTAAATTATTATAAGGAAAGACACTAGAGGCTCCAAAGCACTTTCAAATTCTTTCTAAACAAAACGGGGTCCCAAAATTAACTCAAAAACAGATCAGGTCAGAATTTCCCAAAAATAGAACATCAAAGTCCCCCAAGATTTTTATTTTTCATTTTCCCGATTTTATTATCACATTTTTCGTTTTTCCACTTCTTTATTTTTTCAGTGGTTGTTTCCATTTTATTTATAATTTTTCGTTTGTTCAGTTTTTTTTTTAATTTTTGAATTCCTCGATTTTCCATTTTTCAAATTTTTCAATTTTGCAATTTTTGAATTTCCAGTTATCCAATTTTCCACTTACATCAAATTTCAATATTTCGATTTTGCAATATTTCATTTTTCGATTTTCTATTTTTTCGGTCTTTCAGTTTCTCAATTTTTTAATTTTCATTTTCTCGATTTTATTATCACAATTTTTCGTTTTTCATTTTGTTTCAGTTTTCAATTGTTGCATTTTTCAATGCGATTTCATAAGTTTTCGTCTTTTTAACTTTTCAGTTTCTCGACTTTTTTTCGTTTTTCGATTTACAATTTTTCAATTTTGAAACTTTTCATTTTTGGTTTTTCAGTTTCTCAATTTTTAATTTTTAGATTTTTCATGTTTTCGGTTCCTCAGTGTTTCAAATTCTTAATTTTTATTTTTCATTTTCCCGATGGTCTAATTCTCAATTTCTCGATTTTGTTTTCATATTTTTTCGCTTTTTCTCTTCCTTTATTTTTTTAACTTTTCATCAATCTTTGATTTTTCGATTCCTATGCCCTCTAAGAAAATAGAGGGCGGGCGGGCGGGGCTAGTACCTGTTAAGATAAAACAGATTTTGGCAGATGACATAACCTCTAAGAAAAGAGAGGGTGGGTGCGCGGGGTTAGTACCTGCTAAGATAAGACTGATTTTAGCAAATGACGTATACTCTAAGAAATTTAATTAAATTATTATAAGGAAAGAAACTAGAGGCTCCAAAACACAAAACGGGGTCCCAAAATTAACTCAAAAACGGATCAGGTCAGAATTTTCCAAAAATAGAACATCAAAGTCCCCCAAGATTTTTATTTTTCATTTTCCCGATTTTATTATCACATTTTTCGTTTTTCCACTTCTTTATTTTTTCAGTGGTTGTTTCCATTTTATTTATAATTTTTCGTTTGTTCAGTTTTTTTTATTTTTGAATTCCTCGATTTTCCATTTTACAAATTTTTCAATTTTGCAATTTTTGAATTTCCAGTTATCCGATTTTCCACTTACATTAAATTTCAATATTTCGATTGTGCAATATTTCATTTTTCGATTTTCGATTTTTTCGATCTTTCAGTTTCTCAGTTTTTTAATTTTCATTTTCTCGATTTTATTATCACAATTTTTCGCTTTTCATTTTGTTTCAGTTTTCAATTTTTGCATTTTTCAATGCGATTTCATAAGTTTTCGTCTTTTTAACTTTTCAGTTTATCGACTTTTTTTCGTTTTTCGATTTACAATTTTTCAATTTTGAAACTTTTCACTTGTGGTTTTTCAGTTTCTCAATTTTTAATTTTTCGATTTTTCATGTTTTCGGTTCCTCAGTGTTTCAAATTCTTAATTTTTATTTTTCATTTTCCCGATGGTCTAATTCTCAATTTCTCGATTTTGTTTTCATATTTTTTCGCTTTTTCTCTTCCTTTATTTTTTTAACTTTTCATCAATCTTTGATTTTTCGATTCCTATGCCCTCTAAGAAAATAGAGGGCGGGCGAGCGGGGATAGTACCTGTTAAGATAAAACAGATTTTGGCAGATGACATAACCTCTAAGAAAAGAGAGGGTGGGTGGGCGGGGTTAGTACCTGCTAAGATAAAACTGATTTTGACAAATGAGGTATTCTCTAAGAAAAGAGAGGGTGGGTGGGCGGGGCTAGTATCTACTAAGATAAGACTGATTTTAGCAAATGACGTATACTCTAGAAATTTAATTAAATTATTATAAGGAAAGAAACTAGAGGCTCCAAAGCACTTTCAAATTCTTTCTAAACAGAACGGGGTCCCAAAATTAACTCAAAAACAGATCAGGTCAGAATTTCCCAAAAATAGAACATCAGAGTCCCCCAAGATTTTTATTTTTCATTTTCCCGATTTTATTATCACATTTTTCGTTTTTCCACTTCTTTATTTTTTCAGTGGTTGTTTCCATTTTATTTATAATTTTTCGTTTGTTCAGTTTTTTTTTAATTTTTGAATTCCTCGATTTTCCATTTTTCAAATTTTTCAATTTTGCAATTTTTGAATTTCCAGTTATCCAATTTTCCACTTACATCAAATTTCAATATTTCGATTTTGCAATATTTCATTTTTCGATTTTCTATTTTTTCGGTCTTTCAGTTTCTCAATTTTTTAATTTTCATTTTCTCGATTTTATTATCACAATTTTTCGTTTTTCATTTTGTTTCAGTTTTCAATTGTTGCATTTTTCAATGCGATTTCATAAGTTTTCGTCTTTTTAACTTTTCAGTTTCTCGACTTTTTTTCGTTTTTCGATTTACAATTTTTCAATTTTTAAACTTTTCATTTTTGGTTTTTCAGTTTCTCAATTTTTAATTTTTCGATTTTTCATGTTTTCGGTTCCTCAGTGTTTCAAATTTTTAATTTTTATTTTTCATTTTCCCGATGGTCTAATTCTCAATTTCTCGATTTTGTTTTCATATTTTTTCGCTTTTTCTCTTCCTTTATTTTATTAACTTTTCATCAATCTTTGATTTTTCGATTCCAATGCCCTCTAAGAAAATAGAGGGCGGGCGGGCGGGGCTAGTACCTGTTAAGATAAAACAGATTTTGGCAGATGACATAACCTCTAAGAAAAGAGAGGGTGGGTGGGCGGGGTTAGTACCTGCCAAGATAAAACTGATTTTGGCAAATGAGGTATTCTCTAAGAAAAGAGAGGGTGGGTGGGCGGGGCTAGTATCTACTAAGATAAGACTGATTTTAGCAAATGACGTATACTCTAAGAAATTTAATTAAATTATTATAAGGAAAGACACTAGAGGCTCCAAAGCACTTTCAAATTCTTTCTAAACAAAACCGGGTCCTAAAATTAACTCAAAAACGGATCAGGTCAGAATTTCCCAAAAATAGAACATCAAAGTCCCCCAAGATTTTTATTTTTCATTTTCCCGATTTTATTATCACATTTTTCGTTTTTCCACTTCTTTACTTTTTCAGTGGTTGTTTCCATTTTATTTATAATTTTTCGTTTGTTCAATTTTTTTTTTGATTTTTGAATTCCTCGATTTTCCATTTTTCAATTTTGCAATTTTTGAATTTCCAGTTATCCGATTTTCCACTTCCATTAAATTTCAATATTTCGATTGTGCAATATTTCATTTTTCGATTTTCGATTTTTTCGGTCTTTCAGTTTCTCAGTTTTTTAATTTTCATTTTTTCGATTTTATTATCACAATTTTTCGTTTTTCATTGTGTTTCAGTTTTCAATTTTTGCATTTTTCAATGCGATTTCATAAGTTTTCGTCTTTTTAACTTTTCAGTTTCTCGACTTTTTTTCGTTTTTCGATTTACAATTTTTCAATTTTGAAACTTTTCATTTTTGGTTTTTCAGTTTCTCAATTTTTAATTTTTCGATTTTTCATGTTTTCGGTTCCTCAGTGTTTCAAATTCTTAATTTTTATTTTTCATTTTCCCGATGGTCTAATTCTCAATTTCTCGATTTTGTTTTCATATTTTTTCGCTTTTTCTCTTCCTTTATTTTTTTAACTTTTCATCAATCTTTGATTTTTCGATTCCTATGCCCTCTAAGAAAATAGAGGGCGGGCGAGCGGGGATAGTACCTGTTAAGATAAAACAGATTTTGGCAGATGACATAACCTCTAAGAAAAGAGAGGGTGGGTGGGCGGGGTTAGTACCTGCTAAGATAAAACTGATTTTGACAAATGAGGTATTCCCTAAGAAAAGAGAGGGTGGGTGGGCGGGGCTAGTATCTACTAAGATAAGACTGATTTTAGCAAATGACGTATACTCTAAGAAATTTAATTAAATTATTATAAGGAAAGACACTAGAGGCTCCAAAGCACTTTCAAATTCTTTCTAAACAAAACGGGGTCCCAAAATTAACTCAAAAACAGATCAGGTCAGAATTTCCCAAAAATAGAACATCAAAGTCCCCCAAGATTTTTATTTTTCATTTTCCCGATTTTATTATCACATTTTTCGTTTTTCCACTTCTTTATTTTTTCAGTGGTTGTTTCCATTTTATTTATAATTTTTCGTTTGTTCAGTTTTTTTTTAATTTTTGAATTCCTCGATTTTCCATTTTTCAAATTTTTCAATTTTGCAATTTTTGAATTTCCAGTTATCCAATTTTCCACTTACATCAAATTTCAATATTTCGATTTTGCAATATTTCATTTTTCGATTTTCTATTTTTTCGGTCTTTCAGTTTCTCAATTTTTTAATTTTCATTTTCTCGATTTTATTATCACAATTTTTCGTTTTTCATTTTGTTTCAGTTTTCAATTGTTGCATTTTTCAATGCGATTTCATAAGTTTTCGTCTTTTTAACTTTTCAGTTTCTCGACTTTTTTTCGTTTTTCGATTTACAATTTTTCAATTTTTAAACTTTTCATTTTTGGTTTTTCAGTTTCTCAATTTTTAATTTTTCGATTTTTCATGTTTTCGGTTCCTCAGTGTTTCAAATTTTTAATTTTTATTTTTCATTTTCCCGATGGTCTAATTCTCAATTTCTCGATTTTGTTTTCATATTTTTTCGCTTTTTCTCTTCCTTTATTTTTTTAACTTTTCATCAATCTTTGATTTTTCGATTCCTATGCCCTCTAAGAAAATAGAGGGCGGGCGAGCGGGGATAGTACCTGTTAAGATAAAACAGATTTTGGCAGATGACATAACCTCTAAGAAAAGAGAGGGTGGGTGGGCGGGGTTAGTACCTGCTAAGATAAAACTGATTTTGACAAATGAGGTATTCCCTAAGAAAAGAGAGGGTGGGTGGGCGGGGCTAGTATCTACTAAGATAAGACTGATTTTAGCAAATGACGTATACTCTAAGAAATTTAATTAAATTATTATAAGGAAAGACACTAGAGGCTCCAAAGCACTTTCAAATTCTTTCTAAACAAAACGGGGTCCCAAAATTAACTCAAAAACAGATCAGGTCAGAATTTCCCAAAAATAGAACATCAAAGTCCCCCAAGATTTTTATTTTTCATTTTCCCGATTTTATTATCACATTTTTCGTTTTTCCACTTCTTTATTTTTTCAGTGGTTGTTTCCATTTTATTTATAATTTTTCGTTTGTTCAGTTTTTTTTTAATTTTTGAATTCCTCGATTTTCCATTTTTCAAATTTTTCAATTTTGCAATTTTTGAATTTCCAGTTATCCAATTTTCCACTTACATCAAATTTCAATATTTCGATTTTGCAATATTTCATTTTTCGATTTTCTATTTTTTCGGTCTTTCAGTTTCTCAATTTTTTAATTTTCATTTTCTCGATTTTATTATCACAATTTTTCGTTTTTCATTTTGTTTCAGTTTTCAATTGTTGCATTTTTCAATGCGATTTCATAAGTTTTCGTCTTTTTAACTTTTCAGTTTCTCGACTTTTTTTCGTTTTTCGATTTACAATTTTTCAATTTTTAAACTTTTCATTTTTGGTTTTTCAGTTTCTCAATTTTTAATTTTTCGATTTTTCATGTTTTCGGTTCCTCAGTGTTTCAAATTTTTAATTTTTATTTTTCATTTTCCCGATGGTCTAATTCTCAATTTCTCGATTTTGTTTTCATATTTTTTCGCTTTTTCTCTTCCTTTATTTTATTAACTTTTCATCAATCTTTGATTTTTCGATTCCAATGCCCTCTAAGAAAATAGAGGGCGGGCGGGCGGGGCTAGTACCTGTTAAGATAAAACAGATTTTGGCAGATGACATAACCTCTAAGAAAAGAGAGGGTGGGTGGGCGGGGTTAGTACCTGCCAAGATAAAACTGATTTTGGCAAATGAGGTATTCTCTAAGAAAAGAGAGGGTGGGTGGGCGGGGCTAGTATCTACTAAGATAAGACTGATTTTAGCAAATGACGTATACTCTAAGAAATTTAATTAAATTATTATAAGGAAAGACACTAGAGGCTCCAAAGCACTTTCAAATTCTTTCTAAACAAAACCGGGTCCTAAAATTAACTCAAAAACGGATCAGGTCAGAATTTCCCAAAAATAGAACATCAAAGTCCCCCAAGATTTTTATTTTTCATTTTCCCGATTTTATTATCACATTTTTCGTTTTTCCACTTCTTTACTTTTTCAGTGGTTGTTTCCATTTTATTTATAATTTTTCGTTTGTTCAATTTTTTTTTTGATTTTTGAATTCCTCGATTTTCCATTTTTCAATTTTGCAATTTTTGAATTTCCAGTTATCCGATTTTCCACTTCCATTAAATTTCAATATTTCGATTGTGCAATATTTCATTTTTCGATTTTCGATTTTTTCGGTCTTTCAGTTTCTCAGTTTTTTAATTTTCATTTTTTCGATTTTATTATCACAATTTTTCGTTTTTCATTGTGTTTCAGTTTTCAATTTTTGCATTTTTCAATGCGATTTCATAAGTTTTCGTCTTTTTAACTTTTCAGTTTCTCGACTTTTTTTCGTTTTTCGATTTACAATTTTTCAATTTTGAAACTTTTCATTTTTGGTTTTTCAGTTTCTCAATTTTTAATTTTTCGATTTTTCATGTTTTCGGTTCCTCAGTGTTTCAAATTCTTAATTTTTATTTTTCATTTTCCCGATGGTCTAATTCTCAATTTCTCGATTTTGTTTTCATATTTTTTCGCTTTTTCTCTTCCTTTATTTTTTTAACTTTTCATCAATCTTTGATTTTTCGATTCCTATGCCCTCTAAGAAAATAGAGGGCGGGCGAGCGGGGATAGTACCTGTTAAGATAAAACAGATTTTGGCAGATGACATAACCTCTAAGAAAAGAGAGGGTGGGTGGGCGGGGTTAGTACCTGCTAAGATAAAACTGATTTTGACAAATGAGGTATTCCCTAAGAAAAGAGAGGGTGGGTGGGCGGGGCTAGTATCTACTAAGATAAGACTGATTTTAGCAAATGACGTATACTCTAAGAAATTTAATTAAATTATTATAAGGAAAGACACTAGAGGCTCCAAAGCACTTTCAAATTCTTTCTAAACAAAACGGGGTCCCAAAATTAACTCAAAAACAGATCAGGTCAGAATTTCCCAAAAATAGAACATCAAAGTCCCCCAAGATTTTTATTTTTCATTTTCCCGATTTTATTATCACATTTTTCGTTTTTCCACTTCTTTATTTTTTCAGTGGTTGTTTCCATTTTATTTATAATTTTTCGTTTGTTCAGTTTTTTTTTAATTTTTGAATTCCTCGATTTTCCATTTTTCAAATTTTTCAATTTTGCAATTTTTGAATTTCCAGTTATCCGGTTTTCCACTTACATTAAATTTCAATATTTCGATTGTGCAATAAATAGTTCATTTTTCGATTTTTTCGGTCTTTCAGTTTCTCAGTTTTTTAATTTTCATTTTCTTGATTTTAAGTATCACAATTTTTCGTTTTTCATTTTGTTTCAGTTTTCAATTTTTGCATTTTTCAATGCGATTTCATAAGTTTTCGTCTTTTTAACTTTTCAGTTTCTCGACTTTTTTTCGTTTTTCGATTTACAATTTTTCAATTTTGAAACTTTTCATTTTTGGTTTTTCAGTTTCTCAATTTTTAATTTTTCGATTTTTCATGTTTTCGGTTCCTCAGTGTTTCAAATTCTTAATTTTTATTTTTCATTTTCCCGATGGTCTAATTCTCAATTTCTCGATTTTGTTTTCATATTTTTTCGCTTTTTCTCTTCCTTTATTTTTTTAACTTTTCATCAATCTTTGATTTTTCGATTCCTATGCCCTCTAAGAAAATAGAGGGCGGGCGAGCGGGGATAGTACCTGTTAAGATAAAACAGATTTTGGCAGATGACATAACCTCTAAGAAAAGAGAGGGTGGGTGGGCGGGGTTAGTTCCTGCTAAGATAAAACTGATTTTGGCAAATGAGGTATTCTCTAAGAAAAGAGAGGGTGGGTGGGCGGGGCTAGTATCTACTAAGATAAGACTGATTTTAGCAAATGACGTATACTCTAAGAAATTTAATTAAATTATTATAAGGAAAGACACTAGAGGCTCCAAAGCACTTTCAAATTCTTTCTAAACAAAACGGGGTCCCAAAATTAACTCAAAAACGGGTCAGGTCAGAATTTTCCAAAAATAGAACATCAAAGTCCCCCAAGATTTTTATTTTTCATTTTCCCGATTTTATTATCACATTTTTCGTTTTTCCACTTCTTTATTTTTTCAGTGGTTGTTTCCATTTTATTTATAATTTTTCGTTTGTTCAATTTTTTTTTGATTTTTGAATTCCTCGATTTTCCATTTTTCAATTTTGCAATTTTTGAATTTCCAGTTATCCGATTTTCCACTTCCATTAAATTTCAATATTTCGATTTTGCAATATTTCATTTTTCGACTTTCGATTTTTTCGGTCTTTCAGTTTCTCAGTTTTTTAATTTTCATTTTCTCGATTTTATTATCACAATTTTTCGTTTTTCATTGTGTTTCAGTTTTCAATTTTTGCATTTTTCAATGCGATTTCGTAAGTTTTCGTCTTTTTAACTTTTCAGTTTCACGACTTTTTTTCGTTTTTCGATTTACAATTTTTCAATTTTGAAACTTTTCACTTGTGGTTTTTCAGTTTCTCAATTTTTAATTTTTCGATTTTTCATGTTTTCGGTTCCTCAGTGTTTCAAATTCTTAATTTTTATTTTTCATTTTCCCGATGGTCTAATTCTCAATTTCTCGATTTTGTTTTCATATTTTTTCGCTTTTTCTCTTCCTTTATTTTTTTAACTTTTCATCAATCTTTGATTTTTCGATTCCTATGCCCTCTAAGAAAATAGAGGGCGGATGGGCGGGGCTAGTACCTGTTAAGGTAAAACAGATTTTGGCAGATGACATAACCTCTAAGAAAAGAGAGGGTGGGTGGGCGGGGCTAGTATCTACTAAGATAAGACTGATTTTAGCAAATGAGGTATTCTCTAAGAAAAGAGAGGGTGGGTGGGCGGGGCTAGTATCTACTAAGATAAGACTGATTTTAGCAAATGACGTATACTCTAAGAAATTTAATTAAATTATTATAAGGAAAGACACTAGAGGCTCCAAAGCACTTTCAAATTCTTTCTAAACAAAACGGGGTCCCAAAATTAACTCAAAAACGGGTCAGGTCAGAATTTTCCAAAAATAGAACATCAAAGTCCCCCAAGATTTTTATTTTTCATTTTCCCGATTTTATTATCACATTTTTCGTTTTTCCACTTCTTTATTTTTTCAGTGGTTGTTTCCATTTTATTTATAATTTTTCGTTTGTTCAATTTTTTTTTGATTTTTGAATTCCTCGATTTTCCATTTTTCAATTTTGCAATTTTTGAATTTCCAGTTATCCGATTTTCCACTTCCATTAAATTTCAATATTTCGATTTTGCAATATTTCATTTTTCGTTTGTTCAGTTTTTTTTTTATTTTTGAATTCCTCGATTTTCCATTTTACAAATTTTTCAATTTTGCAATTTTTGAATTTCCAGTTATCCGATTTTCCACTTACATTAAATTTCAATATTTCGATTGTGCAATATTTCATTTTTCGATTTTCGATTTTTTCGATCTTTCAGTTTCTCAGTTTTTTAATTTTCATTTTCTCGATTTTATTATCACAATTTTTCGTTTTTCATTTTGTTTCAGTTTTCAATTTTTGCATTTTTCAATGCGATTTCATAAGTTTTCGTCTTTTTAACTTTTCAGTTTCTCGACTTTTTTTCGTTTTTCGATTTACAATTTTTCAATTTTGAAAATTTTCATTTTTGGTTTTTCAGTTTCTCAATTTTTAATTTTTCGATTTTTCATGTTTTCGGTTCCTCATTCTTAATTTTTATTTTTCATTTTCCCGATGGTCTAATTCTCAATTTCTCGATTTTGTTTTCATATTTTTTCGCTTTTTCTCTTCCTTTATTTTTTTAACTTTTCATCAATCTTTGAGTTTTCGATTCCTATGCCCTCTAAGAAAATAGAGGGCGGGCGGGCGGGCGGGGATAGTACCTGTTAAGATAAAACAGATTTTGGCAAATGACATAACCTCTAAGAAAAGAGAGGGTGGGTGGGCGGGGCTAGTATCTACTAAGATAAGACTGATTTTAGCAAATGACGTATACTCTAAGAAATTTAATTAAATTATTATAAGGAAAGAAACTAGAGGCTTCAAAGCACTTTCAAATTCTTTCTAAACAAAACGGGGTCCCAAAATTAACTCAAAAACGGGTTAGGTCAGAATTTTCCAAAAATAGAACATCAAAGTCACCCAAATTTTTTTAAATAATTCACAAAAAAGTCTCAATGGGCCCCCAAATAATACACCATGGGTACCTAAGGGTCTCCCGAATTTAACAAAAAACCACTGTGGCACTCAAGAGTTTCAAATTCGTAAAAAACAAAATAATGAAAGATCAAAAGATTTTTTGAAGTTCATCCAGCAACAAAACACCAGATTCCTTTAAATTTGTCCAAAAATAAAACACCAGAGGACCTAATTAACTGCGAACATTTTAATTAATCCACCATTTTCCAAACCTCCAGCACATTCTGTTATTTTTGTATCCACTAAAATTTTCAGGCGTGATTATGGGTGACAACAACCAAAAGCTCAATTTTCCATACCCCCAAAAAATTTCTTGTGTTAATTACAACTTCCAGAAATTTTTTCGAAAATCCTTTTATTTTTCCAAAATCGTCACATTGAAATGTGACAAACTTTGTTCCGACGTTGCGCTGGGATTTAAGATCAACACGAATTTTTTTAGCTCCCAGAATTTTTTGTGGATTTTTAGACAACTTCGTCGGAAGTTCAATTCTTCAGTATGTTTTTGAGCGACAAAATTAACATCAAAATGTCTTTTGTTGATTTCGACCTCTGGAAGTTTTTCCCGGCTTGGTTTCTCGGAAAATTTCTACCAGTTTTCCGATATCCTCAGAATGAAATGTAAAAATTTTTAAGATGTTTTAAAATTTTTAGTTTGAAGGCGAATATTTCGAAAGCTAGAAGTCGAATCGTCTTTGCATTATTTTACCTGACAGACGTATCTTTCCTACGTAAACAAAATTTTTTTCAAAATTTTTGGCTGCGAATTCTGCTGAAGTTGCGCTGATTCTGTCCTTAACAGAAAAATTTCGATGTTCGGCCTCATTTTTCGATAGCTCCCACCACTTTTCCAGAATCGCCTTCTGAAATATTGACATTTTTTGGATTAAAAAAATGTGTTCAAAATCTTCTACTGGGAGCATAAATAAACTACGTTTTTGGAATCAGCAGGACAAAACCTGTGTCCCAGAATTTTTTGGGAATTCTTTAGCAAATTTTTCAAAAGCAAAATTTTTTCGATCAATTTTTGACTATTTTCGAAATTTAACCAAAGACATTTGCTTATAGATTTCAACCTCTAGAAACTGGTACGGCCTCATTTCTCGTCGTAATCGAAAAATGGAAAAATTTTAAAAATCGAAAAAATTTAAGAATCAAAAGACTGAAAAATCGAAAAATCGAGAAATAGAAAGGTCTAAAAATGGAGAAATCAAAAAATCGACAAATCGAGAAATCACAAAAGAATAACATTGAAAAATTGAGTAATCGAATAATCGAAAAGTCGAAAATTTTAAAAATCATAAAATAGAAAAATCAAAAAACTGATAAATCGAAAAATTGAAAACTTGAAAAACTGACAATTCGAAAAATCGAAACATTGAAAAGCCGAGAAATCGAGAAATGGGAAAATCAAAGAATTGATAAATGGAAAACTTACAAACGCGAAAAATTTTGAAAAATGGAAATCGAAAAAATTCAAAAATCATAATACTGAAATACCGGAAAATCGACAAAACGAAAATAAAAAATTTGAGAAATAGAAAATTGTAAAAGACGAGAAATTGAAGAATTGAAACATCCCAAACTGAAATATTGAGAAAGCGTAATCGAAAAATTGAAAATCGAGTAATTGAATAATTTTAAAAATCGAAAAATTTTATATTTAAGAAACTGAAAAATTATAAAATTGAAATATCGAAAAACTGAGAAAACGACAGTTGAAAAATCGGGGAATCATTAAATGAGAAGGTCAAAAATCGATATTCGGCAACATATTGTGATGACTTCATCAATTTTTAGGAGGGGTTAAACGGATACATTTCATTAACGATTTATCAAGTTTGAGATAACTTGACTAATAAGACCTTTGCAAGTACCAAAGTTAAATTCAAAATATTGTCACACAATTTAAATTTTTTGTCCAAAAATCTGGATGTCTAGACTAACAATTCAACATGGATTCATAAACCACAAGTGCAAAAGTGTTTTATATCAAAAACATTGAATAACAAGTAGCAGAATAGGAATCCGTAAGATCTATTTTTTCGTGCTCTGGAGATCATGAAACGTCGAGAAAATATGAATAAGCCAGTCGTCTCAAGAACTAAAAGTGCTACCTTCGAACTATTATCCACACTACAATTTTTTTTTATCGAAAACTAAAAGTACCGTTTGCGAAATGGCGAAAATTTCCAAGATTTTATTTGTTCAACATTAATCTAGTGATGATTGATTGTTATCTAAGCTATCACAAATTTATTTACCCCAGAGGTCACATGACTATATTTCATCTTTATTTTTATTTTATTCTATTTATTTATACATATATTTTTTGCAACGAACTTTTTTCTACATATTTTGTACCGCCGCGTTTTTTTTGCGAAAATTTGGAAGTATCAAGCGTATCTTCCTCACACAAAAAAATCAGGGGTCCTCAAAATTCTTTCAATTCTGCCAAAAACAACACACCAGGGTCCTCCAATTTTTTTTTAATTTACGACCATTTCGTAACCCGTAATTGCACGTAGGAAGAAAATGCGAGAAGGCCACCGATTCGTGTTCGGCGCTCCGTCCATTTATCAGAAGGTGACAGGACAAGAAGCGTATTTTCCTGGCGCCGTAAGGTCCGCCAGAAATTTACCCAATTGAATTTATCGATTGTGCATTCTGGTCATAAAATACTCGAATGAATGGGCCACACCTGCACTCAGATGGGCATTACAATATGAGAAACGGCGCGCTGAACCCGATACCGAGAGTTCAACGGCGCTATCTCACTATTTAACAACGGATAGGTAATTTTTGTTCCCGTGGTGCTGGCGGCGTTATCAGCAGAGGTCGTGACATAACGGCGAGAGGATTTACGTACGGGTAAATTATTGACCGGTTTGTGGAAAAAAGTGTCCGTACTTAAGGTGACGGGGAGAATGTCTCCGGGTTGTCGGAAATCGAGCCGGATTTTATGGATGCGGAGAGGTCGTAATGTGAGTAAAAAACGTCTCGGGGTGAGGTTTAAGTCATTTGGAGGTGGTGGATGCTGCTGCTTGCGCAATCGAGAGTAGACGGATGACGTAGCTGTCTTGGCTGCAGCGCCACGTGACGTCAACAGACTCGGTTTTAAAAATGATTAAAGAATGTTTATTGTTGCAAATATTATTCCACTTTTTCACTTGCTGTTGGATAATAAACAATCGTTATTGTAGAAAATTACAGTCATTAATGCATAATTAATAGTGTTATAATAAATACTACGGCAAGGTTTAAACTTTTCACACCATTTTTTGCAAACGTGGGAAATTGTAGTGATTTTTTATACAACAACGACTAAACTTACTTATTCGTCCCCTGTGGAAAGTCATGACGTAATGGCAAAAATGCCTGCAGCATTTTGATTTCTTCGTGGATCATTAAATTTACACATGATTTAATTTATGTTAAATGCACCAGTGACAAGCACTCGATTGCAACGTGGCTTTTTTTACCTGTTTTAATAACAGCTACTTAGTTAGATGTTAATTCTATTTAACTGGTTCAGAATGCAACAAAGTCGTCAATATGCATGTATTCACAGAGTAATGACTGTAATTTTGTGACACTTTTTTAGTCATTCAATCAAGAGTTTTCTCTTTCTTAAATTACGATCTACAACAAGGTATCGACAGAAAACTTGCTCTACTTATTAAATTTTATCGCCGTTTAATTCTGTACACTTAGCACAATGTTCACGATTGCAGGAAATTGACAATATTCTAACGAGTAATTTAGGCGAATTGTGGTCAGTCAATTCAAAATCAATTTTATCAATCGTATTTTACAACATACAGGAACTGCGTGAAACGTTTTACGATAATCTGAATAAATTACCTTCGAGCATCTGCAACGTGTTGGAAGTGCTCACGTCAAATCTGTCTTACAAGATAATCGCATATTTTGAAAAACATATTTGAAACTGAAATATTTGAGTCCACGATTCTGATTTTATGATTTCTCGATTTTTCAAATATCGATTTCTCAATTTTTTCATACTTCAGTTTTTGGAATTTTTCAGTTTTTGATTCTCAAATTTTTCGATTTTTCAATTTTTCGATTGCTCAGTTTTTCAATATTTCAGTTTTGGGATTTTTCAATTCTTCGTTTTGTCGATTTTCCGGTATTTCAGTATTTCGATTTTTAAATTTCTTGCTTTTTCAATTTGCTGATTCTTCAATTTTTCGATTTTTAAAGTTTTACATTTTTCAAAATTTAAATTTTAGGCGTTTCCAACTTTTCCATTCTACGATTTTTTTGTTTTTCGATTTCGCGATTTCTCAGCTTTTCCATGTTTCGATTTTTCAGTTTTTCAAGTTTCTTAATTTTTCAATTTTCTTAATTTTTCAATTTTTCAATTTTGGGCTTTTGGGATATTCCGATTTTTCGATTTCTGGATTTTTTGATTCTACAATTTCTCAATATTTTAATTTTTCGATTTCTTCATATTTCCATTTGTGAATTATTGGACTTTTCGATTTTTAGTTTTTGGATGTTCCAATTTTTTAATGTTATGTGCCTATTTTTCAAGTTTTCGATTCTTCAATTTTTCGAATTTTAAATTTTTCCATTTTTCAAAATTTTAGTTCTTTACGTTTCAAAGCTTTCCATTTAACGATTTTTTGGTTTCCCCATTTCTCGTTTTCTCGGCTTTTCAGTGTTTAGATTTTTCGATTTTTCAGGTTTCTGATATTTCAGTTTTATGATTTTAAAATGTTTGTCCTTTGGATTATTCGATTACTTAATTTTTCAATTTTAGGCTTTTGGGATTTTTCGATTTCTCGATTTTTCAATTTTTTGATTATACAATTTCTCGATATTTTAATTTTTCAATTTTAAAATGTTTCCATTTTTCAAATTTTAAATTTCTAGCGTTTCAAAATCTTAGATGAAACGATTTTTTTAAGCTCTCTATTTTCCGATGAATCGAATTTTCGACTTTTTGACTTTTCACTTCATCATCACTTTTTTAATTTCCTGGTGATCAATATCTAGATTTTTAGATTTCTCATTGTTTCAGGTCCTCTATTTTTCTGGTTTGTCGATTTTTCGAATTTCTCCATTTTTGACTTTCGATTTTTGAATATTTCGTTATTTAGATTTTTAAAATTTTTGAATTTTCTATTTCTCAATTTTTCGATTTCTAGATGCTTCGATTTTTCGACTGTTCAATTTCCCGATCTTTCAGTTTTTCGATTTATCAATTTTTTTAAATTTCAAATTTTTCAATTTTTAATTTTTCGTTTGAGCTGTTTCGGTTTCCCAATTTTTCGATTTTCTTATGTTTCGATTTCTCAATTTTTGGAACTTTGAATTTTGGCTTTATAAATTTTAGATTTTTCGAATTTCCAATTTCTAAACATGTCGGTTTTTCCATTTTGAATCTTTTTGACGTCAATTTCGATTCTTTAAATTTTAGATTTTTCTCTATCCCGATTTAGAATTTTTTGGAATTGTTTCGATTTTTCAGTTTTTCGATTTTCTAAATTTTTTAAAATTTTCAGTTTTCAGTTTGTCGAAAAACCCATTCAATTTCTCAAATTCTCTATCTTTTGATTTTTCGATTTATCGATTTTTCGATATTTTGGCCTTGCGATTTTTGGAATTTCCAATTTTCGATTTTAAATTGTCTCATTTTTCAAAATTTAAATTTTTGGCGTTTCCAAGTTTTCCATTCATCGATTTTTTTGTTTTCCCATTTCGCGATTTCTCAGCTTTTCAAGATTTCGATTTTTCAGTTTTTCAAGTTTCTTAATTTTTTAATTTTTCCATTTTAGGCTTTTGGGATATTCCAATTTTTTGATTCTACAATTTCTCTATATTTTAATTTTTCGATTTTAAAATTTTTCCATTTTTCAAATTTTAGCATTTCGATTAATCGATTTTTTTTTAATTCTTGATTTCTCGAT
Source organism: Zophobas morio (assembly GCF_036711695.1). Lineage (NCBI taxonomy): Eukaryota > Metazoa > Arthropoda > Insecta > Coleoptera > Tenebrionidae > Zophobas > Zophobas morio. Next base: position 1,263,132 of record NW_026972108.1, read on the forward strand.
ATTTCGATTTTCAGTTTTTAAATTCTTCAAATTTTTAATGGTTTGATTTTACAAGTTATCGATTTTTCAATTCTCTGATACTTGAATTTCTCGATATTTAAATTCTAGATTTTTCGATTTCTCGTTGTTTCATTCAGCTCTCTGGTTTGTCAATTTTTCGAATTTTTCCATTTTCGCATTCTATTTTTCAATTTCTTGATATTTAAATTTTTTTTATTTTAGATTTTTCGACTGTTCAATTTCCCGATCTTTTCGAATTATCGATTTTTTTTTAATTTAATTTTTTTCAGCTTTTAATTTTTCGTTTGAGCTGTTTCGGTTTCCCAATTTCTCGATCTTCTCATATTTCGATTTCTCCATATTTCCATTTGTGAATTATTGGACTTTTCGATTTCTTGGTTTTTCGATTTTTAGTTTTTGGATGTTCCAATTTTCGACTTTTTGACTTTTCGATTTTTTTATTTTCCATTTCTTGATTTCCCGACTTTTCGATTTGACATTTTTCAATTTTCTGATGCTTCAATATCTAGATTTTTAAATTTCTCATTGTTTCAGGTCTTCTATTTTTCTGGTTTGTCAACTTGTCGAATTTCTCCATTTTTGACTTTCGATTTTTGAATACAAATTTCGTTATTTAGATTTTTAAAAGTTTACATTTTTATATTTCTCAATTTTTCAATTTTTCGATTTCTAGATGCTTCGATTTTTCGACTGTTCAATTTCCCAATCTTTCAATTTTTCGATTTCTCGATTTTTTAAAATTTCAAATTTTTCAATTTTTAATTTTTGGTTTGAGCTCTTTCGGTTTCCCAATTTTTGGATTTTCTCATGTTTCGTTTTTTCCATGTTTCCATCTGTGAATTACTCGATTTTTCGATGTTTATGTACCTATTTTTCAAATTTTCAATTCTCCAATTTTTGGAATTTTGAATTTTGGTTTTATAAATTTTAGATTTTTCGATTTTTCGAATTTCCAATTTCTAAACATGTCAGTTTTTCCATTTTGAAACTTTTTGACGTCAATTTCGATTCTTTCAATTTTAGATTTTTCACTATCCCGATTTAGAATTTTTTGGAATTTTCAGTGTTTTTAAATTTTCAGTTTTCAGTTTGTCGTTTGGCCCATTTCAATTTCTCAAATTGTCTATCTTTTGATGTTTCGATTCATCGATTTTTAGATATTTTGGCTTTGCGATTTTTGGATTTTCCAATTTTCGATTTTAAAATTGTTTAATTTTTCAAAATTTAAATTTTTGGTGTTTCTAAGTTTTCCATTTATCAATTTTTTGGTTTCCTATTTCTGGATTTCTCGGCTTTTCGATGTTTCGATTTTACATTTTTCGCGTTTCCAGTTTTTCGATTTTCAGGTTTTTTATTTTTCAATTTTATGATTTTTAAAATTTTCGAATTTTCGATTCGATTACTCAATTTTTCAATGCTATTTTCGTATTTTTCGATTTCTCGATATTTCGATTTTTCAGTTTTTCAATTCTTCAATTTTTCAATTACTTACTTATTTGATTTTGCAAGTTATTGATTGTTCAATATTTTTTATTACATATGAATTTAAATTTTCGATTTTTTGATTTTGATTTTTTAAATTTAGAATTCTAGACACATCGGTGTTTTCGTTTAAAAAATTTTTGCCGTCAATTTCGATTCTTTAAATTTAAAATTTTTCACTATCCCGATTTAGAATTTTTTGGAATTTTCAGTGTTTAGGTTTTCCAATTTTTAGATTTTTAAATTTTTTTAAATTTTCAGTTTTCAGTTTGTCGTTTGGGCCATTTCAATTTGTCAAATTCTCTATCGTTTGGTGTTTCGATTCATCGAGTTTTCGATATTTTGGCTTTGGGATTTTTGGATTTTCCAATTTTCGATTTTAAAATTGTTTCATTTTTTAAAAGTTAAATTTTTGTCGTTTCCAAGTTTTCCATTTATCGATTTTTTGGTTTCCCATTTCTGGATTTCTCAGCTTTTCGATGTTTCGGTTTCACAGTTTTTCGATTTTCAGGTTTTTTATTTTTCAATTTTATGATTTTTAAAATTTTCGACTTTTCGATTCGATTACTCAATTTTTCAATGCTATTCTTTTCGTATTTTTCCATTTCTCGATTTTTCAATTTTTTGATTCTACAATTTCTCGAAGACTCAAATTTTCGATTTTTTTATTTTCACATTTCTTGAATTCGCTACTTTTCGGTATGTCGATTTCTCGTTTCAGCTCTTTGATTTTTCTGGTGTGTCAATTTTTCGAATTTTTCCATTTTCGCAATTCGATTTTTAAATTTCTTGATATTTAATTTTTTTTATTTCAGATTTTTCGATTGTTCAATTTCTCGTTGTTTCAATTTTTTGATTTATCGATTTATATAAATTTTAATTTTTTATTTTATTATTTTTAATTCTTCGTTTGGGCTGTTTCGAGTTCCAGGTTTTTTGGTCTTCTCATGTTTTGATTTCTCCATATTTCCATTTGTGAATTATTGGACTTTTCGATTTCTCGGTTTTTCGATTTTTAGTTTTTGGATATTTCAATTTATCAATGTTAATGTGCCTATTTTTCAAGTTTTCGATTCTTCAATTTTCCGAATTTTAAATTTTTCCTTTTTTCAAAATTTTAATTCTTTGCGTTTCTAAGTTTTCCATTTAACGATTTTTTGGTTTCCCCATTTCTCGATTTCTCGGCTTTTCAGTGTTTAGATTTTTCGATTTTTCAGGTTTCTGATTTTTCAGTTTTATGATTTTAAAATTTCTGTCTTTCGGATTATTCGATTACTTAATTTTTCAAGTTTAGGCTTTTGGGATTTTTCAATTTTTTGATTATACAATTTCTCGATTATTTAATTTTTCGATTTTAAAATGTTTCCATTTTTCAAATTGTCATTTTCCAGCGTTTCGAAGTTTTAGATGAAACGATTTTTTTAAGCTCTCTATTTCCCGATTAATCAAATTTTCGACTTTTTGATTTTTCGATTCATCATTTTTCAATTTTCTGGTGATCAATATCTAGATTTTTAAATTCTAAATTTTTAGATTTCTCATTGTTTCTGGTCCTCTATTTTTTTGGTTTATCAATTTTTCGAATTTCTCCATTTTTGACTTTCGATTTTTGAATATTTCGTTATTTAGATTTTAAAAATTTTTGAATTTTCTATTTCTCAATTTTTCGATTTCTAGATGCTTCGATTTTACGACTGTTCAATTTCCCGATCTTCCAGTTTTTCGATTTATCAACTTTTTTAAATTTCAAATTTTTCAATTTTTAATTTTTCGTTTGAGCTGTTTCGGTTTCCCAATTATTCGATTTTCTCATGTTTCGATTTCTCTATGTTTCCGTTTGTGAATTATTCGATTTTTCGCTTTTCGACTTTTAGATTTTTGGATTTTCAATTCTTCAATTTTTGGAATTTTGAATTTTGGTTTTATAAATTTTAGATTTTTCGAATTTCCAATTTCTAAACATGTCGGTTTTTCCATTTTGAATCTGTTTGACGTCAATTTCGATTCTTTAAATTTTTTATTTTTCTCTATCCCGATTTAGAATTTTTTGGAATTGTTTCGATTTTTCAGTTTTTCGATTTTCTAAAATTTTTTAAATTTTCAATTTTCAGTTTGTCGAAAAACCCATTCAATTTCTCAAATTCTCTATCTTTTGATGTTTCGATTTATCGATTTTTCGATATTTTGGCTTTGCGATATTTGGAATTTCCAATTTTCGATTTTAAAATTGTTTCATTTTTCAAAATTTAAATTTTTGGCGTTTCCAAGTTTTCCATTCATCGATTTTTTTGTTTTCCCATTTCGCGATTTCTCAGCTTTTCAAGATTTCGATTTTTCAGTTTTTCAAGTTTCTTAATTTTTCAATTTTTCAATTTTAGGCTTTTGGGATATTCCAATTTTTTGATTCTACAATTTCTCTATATTTAAATTTTTCGATTTTAAAATTTTTTCGTTTTTCAAATTTTAGCATTTCGATTAATCGATTTTTTTTTAATTCTTGAATTCTCGATATTTCGATTTTCAGTTTTTAAATTCTTCAAATTTTTAATGGTTTGATTTTACAAGTTATCGATTTTTCAATTCTCTGATACTTGAATTTCTCGATATTTAAATTCTAGATTTTTCGATTTCTCGTTGTTTCATTCACCTCTGGTTTGTCAATTTTTCGAATTTTTCCATTTTCGCATTCGATTTTTCAATTTCTTGATATTTAATTTTTTTTATTTTAGATTTTTCGATTGTTCAATTTCCCGATCTTTCAATTTTTTGATTTATCAATTTTTATAAAGTTAATTTTTTATTTTATTATTTTTAATTCTTCGTTTGGGCTGTTTCGAGTTCCAGAGTCCTCGATCTTCTCATATTTCGATTTCTCCATATTTCCATTTGTGAATTATTGGACTTTTCGATGTCTCGGTTTTTCGATTTTTAGTTTTTGGATGTTCCAATTTTCGACTTTTTGACTTTTCGATTTTTTTATTTTCCATTTCTTGAGTTCCCGACTTTTCGATTTGTCATTTTTCAATTTTCTGATGCTTCAATATCTAGATTTTTAAATTTCTCATTGTTTCAGGTCTTCTATTTTTCTGGTTTGTCAATTTGTCGAATTTCTCCATTTTTGACTTTCGATTTTTGAATACAAATTTCGTTATTTAGATTTTTGAAAGTTTACATTTTTATATTTCTCAATTTTTCAATTTTTCGATTTCTAGATGCTTCGATTTTTCGACTGTTCAATTTCCCAATCTTTCAATTTTTCGATTTCTGGATTTTTTAAATTTTCAAATATTTCAATTTTTAATTTTTCGTTTGAGCTCTTTCGGTTTCCCAATTTTTGGATTTTCTCATGTTTCGTTTTTTCCATGTTTCCATCTGTGAATTATTCGATTTTTCGATGTTTATGTACCTATTTTTCAAATTTTCAATTCTCCAATTTTTGGAATTTTGAATTTTGGTTTTATAAATTTTAGATTTTTCGATTTTTCGAATTTCCAATTTCTAAACATGTCAGTTTTTCCATTTTGAAACTTTTTGATGTCGATTTCGATTCTTTAAATTTTAGATTTTTCACTATCCCGATTTAGAATTTTTTGGAATTTTCAGTGTTTTTAAATTTTCAGTTTTCAGTTTGTCGTTTGGCCCATTTCAATTTCTCAAATTGTCTATCTTTTGATGTTTCGATTCATCGATTTTTAGATATTTTGGCTTTGCGATTTTTGGATTTTCCAATTTTCGATTAAAATTGTTTCATTTTTCAACATATAAATTTTTGGTGTTTCTAAGTTTTCCATTTATCGATTTTTTGGTTTCCCATTCCTGGATTTCTCGGCTTTTCGATGTTTCGATTTTACATTTTTCGCGTTTCCAGTTTTTCGATTTTCAGGTTTTTTATTTTTCAATTTTATGATTTTTAAAATTTTCGAGTTTTCGATTCGATTACTTAATTTTTCAATGCTATTTTCGTATTTTTCGATTTCTCGATATTTCGATTTTTCAGTTTTTCAATTCTTCAATTTTTCAATTACTTACTTATTTGATTTTGCAAGTTATTGATTTTTCAATATTTTTTATTACATATGAATTTAAATTTTCGATTTTTTGATTTTGATTTTTTAAATTTAGAATTCTAGACACCTCGGTGTTTTCGTTTAAAAAATGTTTGCCGTCAATTTCGACTCTTTAAATTTAAAATTTTTCACTATCCCGATTTAGAATTTTTTGGAATTTTCAGTGTTTAGATTTTCCAATTTTAAGATTTTTAAATTTTTTTAAATTTTCAGTTTTCAGTTTGTCGTTTGACCCATTTCAATTTGTCAAATTCTCTATTTTTTGATGTTTCGATTCATCGATTTTTCGATATTTTGGCTTTGCGATTTTTGGACTTTCCAATTTTCGATTTTAAAATTGTTTCATTTTTTAAAAGTTAAATTTTTGTCGTTTCCAAGTCTTCCATTTATCGATTTTTTGGTTTCCCATTTCTGGATTTCTCAGCTTTTCGATGTTTCGGTTTCACAGTTTTTCATTTTTCCAATTTTTCGATTTTCAGGTTTTTTATTTTTCAATATTATGATTTTTAAAATTTTCGACTTTTCGATTCGATTACTCAATTTTTCAATACTATTCCCTTCATATTTATCGATTTCTCGATTTTTCAATTTTTTGATTCTGAAATTTCTCGATATTTTAATTTTCCGATTTAAATTTTTTCCATTTTTCAAATTTTCAAATTTTGGCGTTTCTAAGTTTTCGATTAATCGATTTTTTTAAATTGTCGATTAATCGAATTCTCGATTTTTTTATTTTCCCATTTCTTCGGTGTGTCGGTTTCTCGATATTTCAATTTTTCAGATTTTCAATTCTTCAATTTTTCAATTACTCATTTGATTTTGCAAGTTATTGATTTTTCAATTTCTTCATTACATATTTCAATTTTTTGATGCTTTTATGCATCTACGTATTTTTCAAATTTTCAATTTTTTGCCGTCAATTTCGACTTTTTAAATTTGACATTTTTCAGTTTCCCGATTTTTAGATTTTTCAATTTTTCGATTTTTAAAATTTTTTAAATTTTCAGCTTTCAATTTCTCGTTTGGCCTATTTTAGTTTCTCGATTTCTCGATCTTTTGGATGATTTTTTCGCATTGGTTATCTGCTGTAAATATATGTATTTCCTATTGCCCGCTGTTGCACGGACCGCACGCCACTGGTTTTTACTTTATAGGGGTCATCAGAAAACAAAAATCGCAAAAATTTTGTATAGTTCGTCAAAGAAGCAGGATTTGTCGGACTGGACTTCCGGGGCGAGGGAAGTTCTACCGAAATAACCTTCGCCCACTTTTTTCCACTCCGTCGTGCAATTATTGGGTCATCTTCCTCCAATTTGGAACAGGTGAACAGCGGCCGATCTTATCGTGCGGTTGTATACAGGAGCTTCTGTGTATTCTTCGGCACGTCAACATCGAAAAACTAGAGATTCGTGACCAACAAATTCGATTTTATCGCCTAACAACAATAGCTGGTTTCGCTACAAAAAGAGATCGTCCGACTACTGAATTGTGACTGATGGTAATCGCCTGGGGCTTTACGAAATTTTCGCTTTTTTGGCCGAAGTGTGCTTTGTAAATTGATCCGGACGCGGCACAGCGGTTTCGTTTTTGTCGGAGAAAAAGACTCCGGTTTGTAGGTGATTCGGGGGAATTTAAACAAATAGAAAGTGGCACTTCTTCTGCACTTTATATTGTGAGCGGAGCTCCACGATTACGATAAATCCGCCAATTATCCTGAGCTTTCGTGAGCTTTATGAGCCACAATACCCCATAATTGATAGGATCTCGTCTTCCTGCTCGGCGGGCGAGTCGGCCAAGGAGCAGAAAATTATTTCGTGGACCATGGGATGTGGACCAACATCGTTTAGATTACATGCGGCTTTAATTATACCATTTGTTACCATGACGTCAGTTTACGTAATTTGTGCTTAAATGCGGTGTAGTCTGTCATGTCGTGGCCGGGCTGTATTAAAATTATTATTATTAGGGATAATTAACCGGATTAAAATAATAAAAGCAGACACAACAACGCGGTCGTTATACCGTGGCGTGGCCACATTGTATTCAAAACGACAAAACTAAATATTTCGTGGTACGAAAAAACAACACGAAAAAATTCTAGCTGCACCACGAGACATTTTCAACACGGATTCATAACCCATAAATAGAGGAGTCCTACTTTATTTTATAAATTCTAAATAAATAATTAAAAAAAAGGTAAAAGCTAGTTCTGCTGCCGCCCAAAATCCTCCCGGCAGTAATTCACCTCCACTGACGCGAAATTCCCGGCATAAACGTCATCCGCTGGCAATAAATTCATCGGATAAGTTTCGAGCTTGCTACCTGCGTGTCTGCCAAGCCCCGGGCATTGTGTATTAGCGAGTGCATTCAACGTCATTCATATGTCATGCGAATTAAAGAGTTCGCGAAGTGGCCGGCTTGATATCGCAGCAGAAAAGGATTCGCGTAAATTAACTGTCGCGTTAGTCGTATTTACGGCTTAATTGCGAAAGCAAGCCCTCGTTCCTTGTTTCCTTTCCGTTTTCGGTTCCATATGGAAATGGGAGAGTACGCCCGAATGCGTGCGTGCAGGTTCTACTTCGCCCACGGATCAGTTGAATCCCCAGCTGAGAAGACAAATGCGATATCGTCATTTTTTATATGGGCTCAAGTTCGTATATTTCATAATGTTTTGCTATTCATGACGAGCCCTTTCTCGCACGCAGTATTTGACGAGGAGGCCGACACGCGATGCGAGGGGCGGACCGGGAGGAACTGGGGAGGTATTTTCGTAGACATCGAAATCTCCTCTATAATTCGCGGATCCTGGTACTGGATTCGGTTCTTCCATCTTTCCATCCCCTTCGGCCTATCCATCTGCCAGGAAAAGTTTCATTCAAGTGCTGTCGCACTCGACGTCCAAAACCAAATAGTTACTGCTGGTAACTCCGGATTTTGCTAATTGTGTGTGTGGATTTGCTCCATCCAGTATGGACTTGTGTCAGACCACTACCTGCAGTTGTGTCTGTTCACATGACCATTTAAACAAAACGTAGATTCGTCAGAAAACAAAATCCTGTTGATAAAGTTTCCGTCTTGTTATCTATATCTATATCTATACTTATATAATAAAGCTGAAGCTGTTGTTTATTTGAACACGCTAATCTCAGAAACTACTGGTTCAAATTCAAAAAATCTTTTTGTGTTGGATAGTTCATGTATCATATCTACATATAGGCTATATAAAATCACGCTACGATCATTAGGAGCGAAGTAGCAATGAAAAATTCGGAAAAACGGGAAAATTATTCCTCCTTTGACAGCTTCCGTTGCTTACGCTGCTTAAACGGTTAAAGTTACGTAAAAATCATGTATGACGAAATTGTTCCCCTCTAAAAGTTCTAAAGAAAAGTCCGCGACAGCATATGTCTATCTTTTAAGGTCGAGTCAGTATAACCTTTTTTATGGTAATGAAATTTGTTCTAAAATAATAATGCATTATGTATAAAATTCTCGCGTCACAGTGTTTGCAACCGAACTTCTCCGAAATGGGTAAACCGATTTGTATGAAATTTTTTGTGTCTATTCGGTAGGTCTGACAATAGGTTGTAAACTATTTTTTAAACCCCTAAGTGATAAGGGTGGCCCACCCTAAAAAATTTTTGTCTATTTTTTGGACAAAATTTTTTATTTTTATTTTTTTAAGAATTGGCATCAAAAAATACACATAACCCTAAATTTTCACCTTTCTACCACCAACCCCAATTTTTTAATCGTCTATATAATAAAAATCAATTGCTGTTCCTGTTAGTCTCGCTAAGACTCAAAAACGGCTTGACCGATTTGAAGAATTTTTTATATTACGGAGATGGTTTATAAATAAAAAAAATAAGGAAAACTTCAAAGAACAGTTAAAAAATAAAAAAATTCTAAAAATTTTGTATGGGAATCGCCACTTCGAATTAATTTCAATAGTTGGCGTTTCTGACGGACCTGTCGTCTAACTGACGTGTCATACAAAACTAATTCTTCCGTGCAATTGTGAAAAGTATATTGCATTTCAAATCGTTCTTTGTTTTTCGTAAAAAAAAACGTCGTTTATTTTAAGAAAAGTCTTGGTTAAAGTGAATTTAATTACACATTGCGAAAGTTTCTTATTAATTTTGATCTGCCATTCTATTTACCTATATTCACTTTGTTGGTTTCGACAAAGCCTCAAACTTTACCGTTATTCGAGGATTTAATTTGAAGTTTTCAATATTTTAAAATTCTCAAGACAAAATTTACAGATTTGATTGACTGTGAAAATAATTCTGTGTCGTTTTATGAAGTTCATTAAAATGCCGAGAAAGACGACAACCTCACATAGGTCCACGAAGTCAATCAAATGTGCGACGAACTACCTCAGGTGCAAACCGCAATGATTTATTTCATGGGTAATTCGGATATGCAAGTTGATCAGCGTTATGCTCATAATCAACATAATCAAACATTGAAGCGAGACATTGAGTGGTATGAATAAAACTGAGTAGATACTCATATTCGAAGTACGAAGTACCTACTTCATTATTACTCTTATATACCTGAGCATCTACTCTATGTACTGAGTACCTACTGGGAAACATTGTATCTCCCCGAACACAAAATGAACATCTACGCGTTTTGTGAGCATTTAATCTAGAAATGAGCATCGGCGTGGCAAATAACTGAGCTGTCTGTAAAGTGGCTTAGAAAACCAGTAGGATCGTTGTAAGAGTGAATTTTAACTAAACATGGTGACTTTCATGAATGTGGAAGGTCGTCAAAAGGTGCATTCAGTTTGAAAAACACATTAGGAGCAAGAATATCGAAAACTTTTCATGTAATTAACTTTTATTTATTCATAAATTGTGCAGTGCGTTTTTTCTAACACTGGCCATAGAGATTCCCATCTCAAGGTGTCTACCCCATACTAACTTATATTTTGGTGACTCGATTTTTGCCTTGATGGTTGAACACTGTCACTGTTGTCCTTTTTTGTTGTATCGAGATGCTACTTGAGCATCAACTGTTACTTACTGAAGTATTAGTATCATCTAGAAAAACTAGAAATATTTTGATTTGATATTCGAGTAGATACTTCGTATTTCGAGTATGAGCATCTACTGAGTTTTATTTATATCAACCATTGTCAAAAAATTGATCGAACGTTGTTTCGACAGAACTTCCTTCGCACCAAAAGTATAATGAAACATATTCAGCATTTTCGAGTTGAGTCTTTTCTTCACACAATTTTGTGATGACCTAATCAACATTTACTATCAACACGTAGATATACCACCTTGGATTGGTGCAGTGTAATACCAAAAATAACTGTATTGTATTCCCAAAATTATCTGCGAAAATCGAATGAGCCATTCCATCAATTTTTTGGGGGGAATAAATAAATATTCTTAACAATTTACCATGCTTACAATAACTTTAAAACGTCTGCAAGATCTCAAAGTATTCATTTTTGCAACTTCAGTTATTCACTAAAATAAATTGAGTGATCCATATATTTTTTTGAGTCACTGTAAAAGCAAATCTAAAAAATATGAATGCAGTGATAAATTACGAAAATATACTGATGATATTTTCCACATTTTAGATAGGATTTATTCGGCAAAATCTTGAGATGACGTCTTCAAGTTTTTGGGCTTGATAAACAGATATATTTTGATTGAAAACCTACCATGTCAAACAGTAACTTCAAAACGTCTGCAATATTTCAAAATTCAGTTTTGCAATTCTTGATTCAATCAATAAAATAAATTGACTCAGTGATTAATTTTTTTGAGACACCCCCTATAAGCAAAGCTAAAAAATATGAATGGAATGATAAATCACAAGTATAGTCTCATCCTATTTTGGACATTTTAGATAGGATTCATTTGGCAAAATTTTGGGCTGACGTCATCAATTTTTTGGAGGGGATAAGTAAATATATTTTGAATAAAAATTTATTATGCTTATCATATGTTTAAAACATCTGCAAGATTTCAAAGCATTCGATTTTGCAGATTCAAAATTAAATTGTAGGTGAAACGGAGTTCACGGGGTCAGCTAGTATTTAATAATTTCGGTAAATTCAACTCTACGATAAAAATCATCTTCAAATGGATTTTGTATGGGTGAAACTTTTCTTTTTTCATTATTGTTTCAATTGATTTTCTACCAACATTGTGATTCAGCGCTAATTGTTACACTGACCCTTTGAGATTTTCTGTCGCATCTAGGAAAGGAAGACTTAATATGTTAAGAAAAAATGGACAAAATATAGGCCCCGCCCACCCACCCCTTCTCAATTGTGATGAATGTTTTATTCATTGTAACTTGAAGGTCGGAGTTTAGTTGCAAAATCCTCATTTCTCCACAAGAAATTACCATGTGAAATATGTTTTAAAAGGGTAAAATTTAATAGAGAAATATGGATTTTGCAATTAACCCCTTAATTGATATCGGGGCGGGTGGGTGGGGCTTAATCTTTTTTTTTACTCAAAACGTATAGTTTTCTTTAAAGAACACGATTACTAAAGAACATGTTTCACATAACATTTTCTAATAAAAATAAGCATTTTGCAATTAAGCTTCGCCTCCTGGCTCACGACCAATAAAAAAAAATCATTACAATAGAGTGGGCGGGGTTTATATTTTGCTTTTTTTATCATAAGTTGCCTTCTTTTTACAACAAGGAACTTAAAACATCTTCAAAATGATACATTTTTGTAAGGAAATATGTATTTTGCAATTAGGCTCCGTCCCTCGGTCTAACAGCGAATGAAAAACTCATCACAATTGAGATCGGGACGGGTGGGTGGGGCTTAATTTTTTTTTCTTAATATATGTATATAGTTTTCTTTCAACAACACAATATGTAAGCATGTTTTCAGTTTCTTGTTGGGAAATGAAGGCTTTATATATTAAGAAAAAATGGACAAAGTATAAGCCCCGCCCACCCACCCCCTCTCATTTGTGATGATTTTTTTTTCATCGTGAGTCGAGGGGCAAAGCTTAGTAATGCTGCGAAATCCTCCTTTTTGGACAAGAAATTACCATGTGAAATATGTTTAAAAGGGTAAAATTTTGTAGAAGAATATAGATTTTGCAATTAAAGTCCGCCCCTCGGTCTGATTACGAATGAAAACCCATCACAATTGAGATACGGGCGGGTGGGTGGGGCTTAATTCTTTTTTTCTTAAGATATGTATATATGTAGTTTTCTTTGAATAACACGATACTTGAACATGTTTTCAGTTTCTTGTTGGTAAATGAAGACTTCATATATTAAGGAAAAATGGACAAAATATAAGCCCTGCCCACCCACCCCCTCTCATTTGTGATGATTTTTTTATTCATCGTGAGTCCAGGGGCGAGGCTTAGTAATGTTGCGAAATCCTCATCTCTTCATAAGAAAATACCATTTGAAGTATGTTTAAAAGGGTAAAATTTTGTAGAAGAATATGGATTTTGCAATTAAACTCCGCCCCTCGGTCTGATTACGAATGAAAAACCCATCACAATTGAGATACGGGCGGGTGGGTAGGGCTTAATTTTTTTTTTCTTAATATATGTATATATGTAGTTTTCTTTCAACAACACGATACTTGAACATGTTTTCAGTTTCTTGTTGGTAAATGAAGACTTCATATATTAAGGAAAAATGGACAAAATATCAGCCCCGCCCACCCACCCCCTCTCAATTGTGGTGATTTTTTTATTCATCGTGAGTCGAGGGGCGAACCTTAGTAATGCTGCAAAATCCTCATTTCTTGACAAGAAATTACCATGTGAAATATGTTTAAATGGGTAAAATTTTGCAATTAAACTCCGCCCCTCGATCTCACTACGAATGAAAAACTCATCAAAATTGAGATCGGGACGGGTGGGTGTGGATTAATCTTTGGCTTCTTTTACTCAAAACGTATAGTTTTCTTTAAAGGACCCGATTACTTAAGAACATGTTTGATATAGCATTTTCTGAAAAAAATAAGCATTTTGCAATTAAATTTCACTTCCTGGCCCACGACGAATAAAAAAGGATCATCACAATAGAGACCGGGTGGGTGGGCGGGGTTTATATTTTGCTTTTTTTTTATCATACGTTGCCTTCATTTCACAACAAGGAAATTAAAACGTTTTCAAAATTGTAAATTTTTGTAGGGAAATATATATTTTGCAATTACGCTCCGCCACTTGATTTAACAACGAATGAAAAATTCGTCACAATTGAAATTTGGGCGAGTGGGTGGGGCTTAATTTTTTTTTTTTCTTTATATATGTATATAGTTTTCTTTGAACAACACGATACTTAAACCTGTTTTCAGTTTCTTGTTGGGAAAAGAAGACTTCCTATATTAAGAAAAAATGGACAAAATATCAGCCCCACCCACCCACCCTCTCTCAATTGTGGTGATTTTTTTATTCATCGTGAGTCGAGGGGCGAATTTTAGTAATGTTGCAAAATCCTCATTTCTTCACAAGAAATTACCATGTGAAATGTGTTTAAAAGGGTAAAATTTTGCAATTAAACTCCGCCCCTCGGTCTCACTACGATTGAAAAACTCGTCATAATTGAGATCGGGACGGGTGGGTGTGGATTAATCTTTGGCTTTTTTTACTCAAAACGTACATTTTTCTTTAAAGAACACGATTACTTAAGAACCTGTTTCACATAACGTTTTCTAATAAAAATAAGCATTTTGCAGTTAAGCTTCGCCTCCTGGCTCACGACCAATAAAAAAAATCATTACAATAGAGACAGGGTGGGTGGGCGGGGTTTATATTTTGCTTTTCTGATCGTACGTTGCCTTCTTTTCACAACAAGGAACTTACAACGTGTTCAAAATGGTAAATTTTTGTAAGGAAATATACATTTTGCAATTACGCTCCACCCCTTGGTTTAACAACGTATGAAAAATTCGTCACAATTGAGATAATTAATCTTTCTTTTTCTTAATATATGTATATAGATTTCTTTCAACGACACGATACCTAAACATGTTTTCAGTTTCTTGTTGGGAAAAGAAGACTTCCTATATTAAGAAAAAATAGACAAAATATAAGCCCCACCCACCCACCCTCTCTCAATTGTGATGATTTTTTTTATTCATCGTCAGTCGAGGGGCGAATTTTAGTAATGTTGCAAAATCCTCATGTCTTGACAAGAAATTATCATGTGAAATATGTTTAAAAGGGTAAAATTTTGCAATTAAACTCCGCCCCTCGGTCTCACTACGAATGAAAAACCCTTCAAAATTGAGATCGGGAAAGGTGGGTAATCTTTGGCTTTTTTTACTCAAAACGTATAGTTTTCTTTAAAGGACCCGCTTACTTAAGAACATGTTTCATACAGCATTTTCTTAAAAAAAATAAGCATTTTGCAATTAAGCTTCGCTTCCTGGCCCACGACGAATAAAAAAGATCATCACAATAGAGACCGGGTGGGTGGGCGGGGTTTATATTTTGCTTTTTTTATCATAAGTTGCCTTCTTTTCACAACAATGAATTTAAAACATGTTCAACTTGGTATATTTTTGTAGGGAAATATGTATTTTGCAATTATGCTCCGTCTAACAACGAATGGAAAATTCATCACAATTGAGATAGGGACGAGTGGGTCGTGCTTAATCATTTTTCGTTAATATACTATATAGTGTTCTTTGAACAACACGATAGTTAAACATGTTTTCAGTTTCTTGATGGGAAAAGAAAACTTCGTATATTAAGAAAAAATGGACAAAATATTAGCCCCACCCACCCAGCCGCTCTCAATTGTGACGATTTTTTTATTCATCGTGAGCCGAGTGGCAAAGTTGAGTTGCAAAATCCGCATTTCTCCACAAGAAATTACCACGTGAAATATGTTTTAGAGGGGTAAAATTTTATAGACGAATGTGGATTTTGCAATTAAACCCCCTCTCGGTCTGATAACGAATTAAAAAGTGATCAGAAGAGAGATCGGGGCGGGTGGGTGGTGTTTAATTTTTGCCTTTTTTTTTCTTTATATAGTTACATAGTTTTCTAACAAGAGATATTATAATAAAAAACAAAATCAGTGTATTCATTATTCAATAATGTTGATCTGTACTCCTAATATAGAACTTTACAGAAAGCCCTGAAATTGAAGAACATTTTACAAACTAATTAATTTTAAGATTAATTTTATAAAGAAAGTTTGAGGCGTCCGAACTGGAAAATTGGTTCTACCTTCAAAATGTGTGAAGTACTTACTCTGCAAAGTCCTTTGTTAAGTATTTTTAAAATTATATTTTAAGGTAGATCAGTTTGACCAAGAAGATTTCGGCTACGACTTAAATTTATTGCAGCAGAAAGAAGACGACATTTATTGTTTAAAAGAAAAAAAAAGACAATGTTAACGTTAATTTCTTCCCTTTGTTTATCCGATGTGGTATTTTTATATTATCTTGAGTCTAAATTTCGTCTCTTTATGATTTTCCTCCTGACTTTCAATTTTATCTTTCACATTGCTTTCTATCTCTTTAACGCTTCGTTTATCCAATTTAAAATTATTCTTCCTTAAAATTGTTGTTTACTCCAATGTGTTTTATCATGTTAAATTCATTTTCCTTCTCATGTTCATCTAGTTTTAATCTTAATGCTCTGTCTATTAGCGCAATAAATGCTGCTTTTTCATGGGCAATCGGGTACTTAGAAGATTCATTCATAACTAAGTACGTCTGTATTCGTGGGTTTTCTGTAAATTTTAAACTTTAATTCCGCTCGATGTTTCGGAATAGACAAATCAAGAAAATTTAATCTTATTTTCGTACCAGAGTCCTATTTTTTATATGTCCATTTAAGGATGTTTGTAAACATCAAAAGATACTAACATTGTCTTCTCTGTGATCTTGTATTTTCTTAATTTTTCCAAAGTTCTTTACTATTGGATATACTGTGCTTTGGTATATTTTATAATTTCTCTCAATATTTTGTTTAGGCCTTTTGATGGCAAACACCACAGGTCTTATTGGATTATCATTCTTATGGATTTTGACCAAACCATACAATTTCTTCCTTCTCCATTATCACTATTGAGTTATCTTCATCTGCTTTTCCTATTACTAGTTTTTCTTCTTGTACCTGCTAAAGAGTTTTCTCGCTGTATAGTCTCTGATCTCCTCAATTGCTATATCTGTTTCTACTACGTTCTTTATCAAATACTTGGGTCTTGATTTATCAATTGTTCCTCTTCTTTTATGAATTGTGCACTAGTTATATTTACTACTCGTTGATGGAACTTATGTGTGGAGACAAACTTTTCTTGTTGCTTCTCATCTCTTCTTCTTCAGTCTTCTTATCTTATCATTCAATCTATGTTCTTTTTCGGCTAAGATTCCCCATTGTTCAATCTTCATCCACTCTTCAAGTTCTTGTCGTTGTTAATAATTCAAATTTTTAGTGACATCTAAGTAGGTGTGTAATAGTTGTTTTTTTGTCATCTCAGGTTTATTATATAATAAATAGCACACAGCTCCGTAGTTCTAGTATCAACTTTTCATTTGCTGACCTTATTCAACCAAACCATATCACCTACACCAATTGTCTCTTAGTTCATAGAATCATACGTTTATAGACTCGTCTGTTCAACACCAAACGTGTACTTGATTTCGCTTCTCTTGTAATCTCCCCGCAGTGCCCATTTCCCGGTGACGTCTCAATTTCATTTCGGGCCATCACGCCGCTTTCGGCGTTCGCCGATACGTCAGCCCTTATCAGTTCATCAGCATCGACAATAAAGCCCTCTCCACACGCCTCCGCCCGTGAAAATCGTTCCGAAAGCCAGACAGGCATTGTTGCCGGCATCGCAAACACATGTACTCGATAAGAGTCGCGAACGAAATCATAACAAAGCAAATCCCGGGTATTTTAGTGCGGATATAAATTGCGGCACAAACGACCGGTTCTCCATACTCAAAGCAAAACCGAAACAACAAACATACACCGAGTCGGCGTCTTTGATAATTGCCGGACAATAGAACAATGCCGCGGCGGAATAGCGTTTTTTCGCGAAAACGCGGCCCGAGCGAGAGTTTAATTGAAATGGTATGTCTTAATTGAAACGGGGCCGCCGGCGCTGGGATGACTTGCTCGAAGCGGCCAACGGAACGCCGCCGACGCCGCCGCCGAATGTGGGCCGAGGAGGCGATTGGACTTTCGAGAAAAAACACGGATTTATACGTGTAAACAATAGTCGTAAAAATAAATTGCTGTTTACGTGATGATTGACCAAATTGGCGGCCGGAGGCGGTGGGTGGACTGGGGGAAAGGAGGGCAGCGGCGGCCGCGGGACTCGACCGATATGGCGCTGCGGAACGACGCCCCGAGGCGAGGTCCCAAATCTCGCACATGTGTGGTGTCATTTAGAGGAAACATAATATGAAGAAGAACGCCGAAGCGACTGACTTTGGACCTTCTTGCCATAATCCATTATGCTTCTAATACTTGCCGGTATTCAACGTAAGCGGTACCGCTTTGTCGACCGAACTAGAAAGTAAACCGAGTAGCGAACGTCGTTCTTGACAATATTACAAGTTTCACGTATTAGAAGTATGACGGTGTATGTCAAGTAGTCCCAAAGTCGCGTCATGACTCTGTTCCTTCAGAACGGTACGTTTTTTTGCACCGCAGTGTATCTCTGATGGCGTCCCAAAACGAACATAACCTCACTCACGCTACTGTGGCAGAACCGCTTTTCCTCGCCATTACGGCGCTTTTTGCAGCAATCATCCCACCTCCTTCCAGCCCAGCCGCGTCAATTACACCATTTTACACCATGGGACATAAAAAGCGCCATTGGCAGCACCTGTGGTCGTGCACACGTGCTATTCCTGGACCACCCGTGCTCTATGCCCGTCACCCCGCCGGTCATTGATTCTAATTCATGGCTTGTGATGATGGTCGGAACAAGCACCGTCGACCCATGGACCCGATATTTCACTTTTTTCCCCGCCAAATTCTAATTGCGTTCGTGTTCCTGGAACCGGCGACTTAGGAAATTATGGACGTGACTTCCTCGCGAGTCAGCGGTAACCAAAATTTCGAACGGGTGATTGGCAGTGGCGGCTCGTCGGCCACTTTCAATTAGCGTTTCGCCGTGACCTGCCGCCAGCCTCCAGGGACCGGTGAAATACGATGACGTGTGACATGTGTATTTGACGTGTGTGCGTTGAAGAGACATTGTTTCCCCATTGGGGCTTAATGCGCGCCACCACACCTATATGACGTGACTTAATACACTTTAGGTACGGCGGTGCTTTATCATGCAATGTAAGCGTTTCTATCGGAGGCAGTTATCTGATATTTTATTTTTTACGAGGACTTTTTCAGTCATTAATAATTGTTTAACGACCGACGATTAACATCAATCGGGAGCGGGTGACCGGAGGCCGATAAGAGCGGCGCTGGAGGAGGCGGCCACGATATACGTGATCGGCTCTTACAAAACAAATAAAAGGTTGGGAGGCGGTTTCCGACGGTCGGATTGTCGCCAGTCGGAAATTTGGGTGAAAAGTCGGTGGCTAGGAGTAGAGTGCCTTGACGTATTATGTCGTTTTTAAAAGTGTGGACAAATCTGTCATGAATGTTCGTTTGAATGTTTCTAAAAAAATTGCAGCCCCGCCCACCCACCCCCTGTTAATTGTGATGAATTTTTTATTCATCGTGAGCTTTGTTGCAAAATCCTCATTCTTCTACAAGAAATTACCATGTGAAATTAGTTTTAAAAGGACACAATTTTGTAGAGGAATATGGATTTTAGAATTAAACTCCGCCCCTCGGTCTGATAACGAATGAAAAACTCATCACAATTGAGATCTGGGCGGATAGGTGGGGCTTAATCTTTGTGGTTTTTTTTTTTTACTTAAAACGCATAGTTTTCTTTAAAGAACACGATTACTTAACAACATGTTTCACATAGCATTTTCTTATAAAAAAAATAAGCATTTTGCAATTAAGCTTCGCCTCCTGGCCAGTGGCCTCCAATGGGTGCAATTGCCCCCCCCCCCCCCTCTGACACACGACCGAGGTACTTTATTTTGACCAACTTCAAAATTTTGAAATCGCTTTTCATTTTGTAAATACAGTACAACCTCTATAATCCGAATTCACGATTATCCGAACATCTAGTAATCCGAACAGAGGCTATTTGAAGTCGATGCTTCTTTAATCCGAACAAAAACTCCGAACTGAACTTGGAAACACGCACCTACTTGCTAAAATGACGCAAAATTTTTCTGCATATGTTGTATGGAATATTTTGAAATTTTTAAAAATTGCCATATTTCAATGCACTGAATTAATTAACTAATTCTGGAAAAAGGGTTGAAGTTATCGAAGAAATGATGATCTACAAGAAAAAGTATTTTGTTAAATTTCGAAAATCGTCGAAAATGGGTCGAAATTTGCAAGAGGAAAATTTCATTTTTGAAAAAGTTTCCTAAAAATTCTGAAAAAATTAGGGATATATGTATATCCCGACGTGCTGATTCCAAAATATAGCATGTTAATGGTAACCGAGCAATATTTTCTGAAAATTTGGTGTGAAATTCAATTTTTTGGAAATTTTTAAAAATCGAGCTATTTCAACTGAATGAATCTGGAAAAATGGTTTAAGTTATTGAAGAAATGAAGCTAGAACTGACTTCTGAGGCCCAAAATCCACAAGAAAATGTATTTAGTTAAATTTCGAAAATCGTCGAGAATGGGTCGAAATTTGTATAATGGAGGTAATACATAATGGAAAATTTAATTTTTGAAAAATTCATTAAAAAATTCTGAAAAAATTCAGGGTATAGATCCCGGCGTGTTGATTCCAAAAAGATAGAGTGTTTATGGTCACGGAGTAATATTTTTTTAGAATGTATCTATCCATTGTTGCTTAAGAATTCTTTAATTTTGTTTAATAAATTAAGGTTTATTTCTTGAAGTTTGTTTTCAACTGTGTATGAAGTTGTTATTCTCTTTTTTGATTTTTGGGAAAATCGCTGATCCGAACAAATCGTTAATCCGAACACACCTTTTTCCCAATTAATTCGGATTATCAAGGTTCTGCTGTACACTATACGTGTAACAAAAATAACCAAATCTCACCCATGTTATGTGAAAATGAGTATACTAGCTAAAATTTAAAAAAATTTTTTTTCGAACGAATTTCTGGGAAATAGGTAAAATCGCACAAAAATTGCCCCCCCCCCTCTTAACGAAATCCTGTATCCGCTCCTGCTCCTGGCTCACAACAAATAAAAAAATCATCACAGTGGAGATCGGGTGGGTGGGCGGGGTTTATATTTAGCTTTTTTTATCATAAGTTGCCTTCTTTTCACAGTAAGGAACTTAAAACATGTTCAAAATGGTAAATTTTTGTAGGGAAATGTGTGTTTTGCAATTAGATTCCGTCCCTCGGTCTAACAACGAATGGAAAATTCATCACAATTGAAATCGGGACGGGTGGGTCGTGTTCAATCTTTTATTATTATTTTTTTATTAATATATATAGTTTTCTTTGAACAACACGATATTTAAACATCTTTTAAGTTTCTTGTTGGGAAAAGAAGACTTCGTATATTAAGAAAAAATGGACAAAATATAAGCCCCACCCACCCACCCGCTCTCATTTGTGATGAATTTTTTATTCATCGTGGGCCGAGGTGCAAAGCTTAGTTGCAAAATCCTCGTTTCTCCACAAGAAATTACCACGTGAAATATGTTTTAAAAGGGTAAAATTTTGTAGAGGAAACTGAATTTTGCAATTAAACTCCGCCCCTCGGTCTGATACCGAATGAAAAACTCATCACAATTGAGATCAGAGCGGGTGGGTGGGGCTTAATCTGTGTCTTTTTTTACTCAAAACGTATAGTTTTCTTTACGAACATGTTTTACATAGCATTTTCTTATGAAAAATAAGCACTTTGCAGTTAAGATTTGCCTTTCTCTTTAATTAATTTTAAGATTAATTTTACTTATAAAAGTTCGAGGCGTCCAAATTGGAAAATTGGTTCGTACCTTCAAAGTTTATGAAGTACTTACTCTTGAAAGTCTGTTCTTAAGTATTTTTAAAATTAAGATATTTTAAAGCTCAAGATTTTAAAAATACAACCCCTTTTCAAATTGTCAATCCAGAAGAAACAAATAAGGAAAAAAATATCAAGATTCAAAATTTGGTATCTATTGAAAAACAATGATTAGCACAAATCGAGTGTACAGGAAATTACAAAAGTGCGGTTCTTGAGGCAATGAATCTTTATTAAAGTTAAATTATTTGTTGCCATATTTACGTACATTGACTTGACATCGCTGTCAGTCGTGTCTTGGGTAGGGTTGGAGCGAGGTTACAATCGACGTTTTTCTACAAGCAAAGAAAGCAAAACGTGTGGTTATCCGGCGTGGGATTTTATCGCATGGTGGGTTAATTAATTAAATGAGAGACGCGTTGCAGCGTTTGTCTAAAATTCCTCGGCTCGTGGAATTCCTCATAAAAATATCGGATCGATGCGCATAATTTACGATGTCGCTTTTTAATGTCCTTGCCGAGGATGTGAACCTGTTTATGATTTTGGTCCCGGCTAGAGTTTCACATTATTGTGAGATATACAGCCTCCGCGAAAAGATAAATTCTTCACCTTCCCTAGCCGAGCTCCTAATTATCTTCCTCGCCAAAACGCGCATAGCCCAAGGAAGCAACGAGTTTCTCCGAAAACCACATAAATTTCGGCCGCATATAAATAATCTCAACAATACGCCGACCCGATGAGATTCCAATATTAAAAATTAGTCGTTAAGGTTAAAGGCAATAAATAAGGCATTAACGGTTACAATTACAAGGCTCCCAACATCCTCGCAGAAAGCTATCCATAAAACTCGACAAAACGATATTTACGAGCCGTTACGCCATTGTTACTTAATATTAATAAAGCCACAACAGAAAATAGCTCCACCCAAATTGCAGGTGCACGGACAGGTGATTTTTTTTCCTCGGGAGGAACTGCTCATTGTCAATGTTGGTAATGTGGAAGGACTTTTTCCGTAATTACTGATGTATGACACGGTGGGGTGTTGGCTGTTCGCGATCGTTCCGTTTGAATTATGGCCAATAAATTCGCTGGCTGTTTCGCTTCGACGCTAAACGAATTTAACACCCGAAGAACGAACGTAATCTACGCACCGAGGAAAATATTTTAATTTATCGGTACCGTTAAATGTTTTCAACAAGTTGGAAGATACGGCTGGGAACGCCAGAGGTGGCCGCTGACGCCAAAGAACTAAGTACCAATTACAGACACCGGGGCTCGGGAGGCTATACCTCAAAGGCTGCTCTTGCTCCCATAGCGCGGAAGACGAGTGAAGAGGAGAAGATTTAGAGGCGCCGGTATGATATTAAAGCATTATCGAGGAGATAATCACCGTGTAATTTCACCGGAAAGGAAGCACTCAGGATTCGCATGCTCATTTATAGGTGTTTTTCCATACAATGTTGTTTTCATTCCTTCGAACAACAACAAATTTTATAGGATGTGAATTCGAGATTTTGGTCTTTTACATTTTCGTGAATTTTGTCTAGAAAGGTCAGGTCAGGTCAGGTCAGGTCAGATCAAGTTAGGTCAGGTGAAATCAGGTCGCAGCAAGTCAGGCATGATAAGTCAAACCAAGTCAGAAACAGATTCAAATGAGAAATCAGATGGTGTAGTAGTCAGCAGAAGGATACAAGTAACACCAGTGCAGATCCGAATAAAAGGGGAGCAAATAATGATAAAGGAATCAATTAGATATACCTGGGCATAAAAATTGACACGAAATTATCGTTCAAAGTACATCTGTGGAGAACGACCAAAAAAGAAGTTATTGGGGCGCTAGGAAGGCAGAGAGAGAAGGATTATGAGAATGGCGGGGCCGAAAGGATGGAAATACCATAAGTATAGTCTGCTGGGTTGAGGACAGGAGGGATAGATTCAGTTACGGAACGAACAAAAAGGAAGAAAGAAAACCAGATGAACAATTGGTTGAAAAAATAGGAAACAGAAACGCAGAAGGCTGTATGGACTAAAAAAAAATAATTCCTGACATTAGGTGAGGTTACTTTTTGACTTACCCAGTTTCTGACAGGACATGAGGCGTGCAGGAAGCGCAAAAGGAAATAGGGATTGCTATGACAACGGAGACAATTATAAAAACGATGATGGAAACACCCGAGAGATGGAAGATTATTTTAAGATATACATATGAAGGAAGTCATACAAAGTGGAGAGGAAGAAGAAAGAAGGAGGGAAAAGCTGAGATCGAAGGCAATATGCAGAATAATCGAAGAACCAAAGAATTGCAGCTAAGATAAGTGAATGAGGCGTTAGTCCCGTTGAAAAAATACCTCTAGTGGTCTCGACGGTACAAAACGCTGAATTGATGACGTGGAGTAGATCCCAAAGCAAAATAAGTCAAACCAAGTCAGGTCAAGTGAAATCAGGTCAGGTCAAACCGGGTTACGACAAGACAGGGCAGGTCAGGTCAGGTCCGAAGTAGCAGGAAATAGGAAAATTTGGAAAACTGGAGGCCTGGAAAAAGTTAGTTGATGCAGTTGAGTAAAATCCCTGGGGAATATGTTCCAAGATTGTAACTAATAACAAACGGAAACTTGGAGAGCCACTCATCTAAAAATTCTCACAAGATTCAAAAATATATTGTGTTTAGAGTCTTGGAGCAATATTTTCGAAATATTCGGAGTGAAATTCTAATTTTTTGAAATTTTTAAATTTGCGAAATTACAGTGAGGGATTCTGGTAAAACAGTTAGAGTTATCGAAGAAATGAGGCCGAAAGTGGCGTCTGAAGCCCGAAACCTAGAAGAAAATGTATTTTGTTAATTTTCGATAATCGTCGAAAACGGGTCGAAATTTGCATAACGGGAGTATACATAGTGGAATATTTCATTTTTGAAAGTGTTCAAAAAATTCAAGAATGTAGATCTTGACGTGCTAATTCCAAAAACATAACATGTTTATGATGACGGAGTAAATTTTTTTCGGATGTAGATATCTATAGTTGCTAAAAAAACTTTTTTGTTTTACGATCTCACTTCTGATCACTTTTTCATTCGTTATCAGACCGAGAGGCGAGAGACCAATTTGAACATGTTTTAAGTTCATTGTTGTGAAAAGAAGGCAACGTACGATCAGAAAAGCAAAATATAAACCCCGCCCACCCACCCTGTCTCTATTGTAATGATTTTTTTATTGGTCGTAAGCCAGGAGGCGAAGCTTAATTGCAAAATGCTTATTTTTATTAGAAAACGTAATGTGAAACATGTTCTTAAGTAATCGCGTTCTTTAAAGAAAACTGTACGTTTTGAGTAAAAAAAAAAACAAAGATTAAGCCCCACCCACCCGCCCAGATCTCAACTGTGATGAGTTCGTAAACAGACCGAGAGGCGGACTTTAATTACAAAATCCATATTCCTCTACAAAATTTAACGTTTTTAAAACATATTTCACATGGTAATTTCTTGTGGAGAAACGAGGATTTTGCAACTAAGGTTCGCCCTTCGGCTCACGATTAATAAAAAAATCATCACAATTGAGAGCGGGTGGGTGGGTGGGGCTTATATTTTCTCGTTTTTTTCTTCATATACAAAGTCTTCTTTTCCCAACAAGAAACTGAAAACCTGTTTTAACTATCGTATTGTTCAAAGAAAACTATACCTATATATTCAGAAAAAAAAGATTAAGCACAACACACCCGTCCTCATCTCATTCTGCGTTTCCAGTTTTTCGATTTTCAGGTTTTTTATTTTTCAATTTTGATTTTTAAAATTTTCGACTTTTCGATTCGATTACTCAATTTTTCAATGCTATTCTTTTCGTATTTTTCGATTTCTCGATTTTTCAATTTTTTGATTCTGCAATTTCTCGATTAATCAAATTTTCGATTTTTTTATTTTCCCATTTTTTGAATTCGCTACTTTTCGGTCTGTCGATTTCTCGATATTTCGATTGTTCAGTTTTTCAATTCTTCAATTTTTCAATTACTTACTTCTTTGATTTTGCGAGTTATTGATTTTTCAATTTTTTTATTACATATTTAAATTTTTGATTTTTTAATTTTGATTTTTTAAATTTAGAATTCTAGACACCTCGTTGTGTCCGTTTAAAAATTTTTTGCCGTCAATTTCGATTCTTTAAATTTTACATTTTTCAGTTTCCCGATTTTGCATTTTGTTTTTAATTTGTGTTTCGATTTTTCAGTTTTTCGATTTTTTAAATTTTCGGCTTTCAATTTCTCGATTGGCCTATTTTAATTTCACGATTTCTCGATCTTTTGATGTTTCGATTTGTCGATTAGCATTTTTTGAATATTTTGTTATTTAGATTTTTAAAATTTTAGAATTTTCTATTTCTCAATTTTTCGATTTCTAGATGCTTCGATTTTTCGACTGTTCAATTTCCCGATCTTTCAATTTTTTTAAATTTCAGATTTTTTAATTTTTCCTTTGAGCTGTTTCGGTTTCCCAATTTTTCGATCTTCTCATGTTTCGATTTCTCCATGTTTCCAATTATTCGATTTTTCGGCTTTTCGACTTTTAGATTTTTGGATTTTCTACTTTTTTTGTTGTTTATGTACCTACTTATTTTTCAAATTTTCAGTTCTTCAATTTTTGGAATTTTGAATTTTGGTTTTTATAAATTTTAGATTTTTCGATTTGTCGATTTCTCTTTTTTTTTTATTATTCAGTTTTTCGATTTTTCGAATTTCCAATTTCTAAACATGTCCGTTTTTCCATTTTGAAACTTTTTGACGTCAATTTCGAAACTTTAAATAAAAGAAAAATATGAACCCCGACCACCCACCCTCTCTCTATTGTGATGATCATTTTTCTTCGTCGTGATCCGGGAAGCCAAGTTTAATTGCAAAATGCTTATTTTTTTTAAGAAAATGCTATATGAAACATGTTCTTAAGTAATCGGGTTCTTTAAAGAAAACTATATGTTTTGAGTAAAAAAAGCCAAAGATTAATCCACATCCACCCGTCCCGATCTCAATTTTGATGGGTTTTTCATTCGTAGTGAGACCGAGGGGAGGAGTTTAATTGCAAAATCCATCATTCTCTACAAAATTTTACCCTTTTAAAACATATTGCATCTGGTAATTTCTTGTGAAGAAATTATGATTTTGCAACTAAACTCCACCTCTCGGCTCACGATGAATAAAAAAATCGTCACAATTGAGAGGGGGTGGGTGGGCGGGGCTTATATTTTGTCCATTTTTCTTAAATTACGATGTCTTCTTTTCCCAGCAAGCAACTGAAAACTTGTGTAACTATCTTGTTGAATGAAAACTATATGTTATGAAAACAAAAGTCAAAAATATGCCCCACCCACCCGCCCCAACCTCAATTGTGACGAATTTTTCATTCGTTGTCAGACCGATGGGCGGAAATTAATTGTAAAATCGATGTTTGTGGCCAAAAATTTACCATTCTAAATATGTTTTAAATATCTTGTCGTGAAAACAACGAAAAAAAATCCAGAAAGTGTCAAACTTTAGACTGAGCCACAAAAATTACTCATTTTGTTGAGTACCTTTTTTTCCAAAGAAATGCATACTATTTTTTGTCAATTTGTTCGATTTGGACTCTTCTAATCAAAAATAAAAGCCCTCCAGCTAAGCCCTCGGGTTTTCATTAAATTATAAATGTCCACACTAATCTGGCTGAATTACCATATTTTGCTACATTGTTGTTGACAAAATTTATGGAAGGGTTCGTGCATAATTAATCCCTTTAAATTCGAATCGTTTATTAATACGTTTCGAGCCCTGTTTTGGTTGATTGTCAATTACCGAAATATCCAGACTCATCCCGCAGGATATCTGGATTTCTATATGAAAAAGGCTTTCGTAACTTTAAATCCTTTCGAGAAACTTTCCAGTATGGTAAAATTTCCTGTTGCTTGTAATCAAATGTCAGTATTTTGTAACATTTTCGCTTTATCGTTTTTTCTTTGTTTACAATTATTCATACACTGTTTTCTTTCCCTAACCTTTACCATTTATCGCGTACTTATCAATTCCTGGTACAAAACATATGTGTGTGTTTTAATTCCGCTCATGATGCATTTAACTGATTACGGCGATATTCCTGACAGCCGCACTAGTCAAAACAAGCATCATCATTACCATAAAACGTCTAATTATCGCCGATGGACAACCGAACCCACTCCAGTCACTAGACCACCACGAATGAGTCAGTGCACTTATCAAATTCACGGAAATAGCACGACCACGTGTATTTTTTTATGCAAATTTAAGTAAATACAGTTGTAATTTTACAAACAACACCTAAAATTGTGTCCCAATTAGATTCCCGTTACTTTTGACCGACGAATGACATCACTTTTATATTTTTTGACTGTGCTTACAGCTCCCCGCGCAGGTTTTACAACACCGAGTACATAAATCCAACTCAAAGGAATTTATTTCGACGCGATGATGTAAAACTGTCTTAAACGCGGATAATTTAGACTTTTAATTTTTTCAAAGCGAGATGTAATTTATATGTATTATGCAAATTTCGGTAGGCTTCTTCGATTGGGCAACCTTTGCACCCAACCCATAAAAAAAATCATTAAAACGCTCCTTATCGGGGCCGGGGACGCCATTCCGGTAGCCGCGACCACAAATAAATATTCAAAATGGGCCAGTTATGGCGTTCGTGGTAATTAAAATGCCCATCGGTGGTACTCGAGTGGATTTTATCGGGGACTTATTAACGCGAGATGATAAATTGCGTTTCGAAACGGTAATGATAATAGTGGAAGTCGTTAAAAGCTGTCTTGCTGCTACCGGCCCGGCCCATGGACACCATTTCCATATTTCCATGGCTGAAAAAGCGATTTTAATTTTCGCGGATTTTTGAAAAACTTTCCAAAGCGGAAATGGCCGTCCGATTGTTTCGCCACTGGCTGGTTTATACAATATGAGCTGTCACATTTCGTCATATCCTCGCGACATTACGCCTCAATCGTTCGAGGAATGCATGGAGTGTCCATATGGTGCAACCCACGCATCTTAAATCAATCATTTGCATTCCGCAAGAGAGATTGATTGTGTGTGTGTTGGATGGCGAAGGTGAAATGCAAAAATGTCTTGCAAAACCGTGCCTCTTCGATTCTGTACCACTGGGAACGTGAACGTGACGCGCTCTGATAAGGATGAAACGTAATTGATTGTTGGCTTGCGAAAGGATACGCCGATGTTGAGAGAGACTTGCGAAATTATTATTTTATTTATGCTGAGACGTGAGAGATAAGAGGACGAGGGAGGGGGCTGGGGCGATGGGCACCGTACCATTACGATGGGTCGGAGAGTTCATCCTTTGCAATTAAAAAAAAAATGGTCGAAAAGAATTTAATTACATTTGGCCCCCCCGAGAAGGTTTACATTTTTAAAAAAGACAGTTGGGACTTCCGGGAAGGTTTCACATTAAAAAAGGACATTTGACGCCCCCGAGAAGGTTATACATTACAAAAAAAAAATGTCGTTCCGAGAAGGTTTTATTTACATTTTTAAAAAAGACAGTTGGGACCCCCGAGAAGGTTTTACATTTTTAAAAAAGACAGTTGGGACTTCCGGGAAGGTTTCACATTAAAAACAGGACATTTGACGCCCCCGAGAAGGTTTTTACATAAAAAAGACATTTGGGGCCTCTGAGAAGGTTTTACATTTTTAAAAAAGACAGTTGGGACCCCCGAGAAGGTTTTACATTAAAAAAAAAGACTGTTGATACTCTCGAGAAGGTTTCATATTAAAAAAAAAAATGATTTGTCGTCCCGAGAAGGTTTTATTTACATTTTTAAAAAAGACAATTGGGACCCCCCGAGAAGGTTTTACAATTTTAAAAAAGACAGTTGGGACTTCCGGGAAGGTTTCACATTAAAAAAATGACATTTGACGCCCCCGAGAAGGTTTTTACATAAAAAAGACATTTGGGGCATCTGAGAAGGTTTTACATTTTTAAAAAAGACTGTTGATACTCCCAAGAAGGTTTCACATTAAAAAAAAAATGATTTGTCGTCCCGAGAAGGTTTTATTTACATTTTTAAAAAATACAATTGGGACCCCCGAGAAGGTTTTACAATTTTAAAAAAGACTGTTGGGACTTCCGGGAAGGTTTCACATTAAAAAAATGACATTTGACGCCCCCGAGAAGGTTTTTACATAAAAAAGACATTTGGGGCCCCTAAGAAGGTTTTACATTTTTAAAAAAGACAGTTGGAACCCCCGAGAAGGTTTTACATTATTAAAAAAGACTGTTGATACTCCCGAGAAGGTTTCACATTAAAAAAAAATGATTTGTCGTCCCGAGAAGGTTTTATTTACATTTTTAAAAAAGACAATTGGGACCCCCGAGAAGGTTTTACAATTTTAAAAAAGACAGTTGGGACTTCCGGGAAGGTTTCACATTAAAAAAAGGACATTTGACGCCCCCGAGAAGGTTTTTACATAAAAAAGACATTTGGGGCCCCTGAGAAGGTTTTACATTTTTAAAAAAGACAGTTAGGACCCCCGAGAAGGTTTTACATTAAAAAAAAATGATTTGTCGTCCCGAGAAGGTTTTATTTACATTTTTAAAAAAGACAGTTGGGACCCCCGAGAAGGTTTTACAATTTTAAAAAAGACAGTTGGGACTTCCGGGAAGGTTTCACATTAAAAAAAGGACATTTGACGCCCCCGAGAAGGTTTTTACATAAAAAAGACATTTGGGGCCCCTGAGAAGGTTTTACATTTTTAAAAAAGACAGTTAGGACCCCCGAGAAGGTTATACATTAAAAAAAAAAAATGATTTGTCGTCCCGAGAAGGTTTTATTTACATTTTTAAAAAAGACAATTGGGACCCCCGAGAAGGTTTTACATTTTTAAAAAAGACTGTTGGGACTTCCGGGAAGGTTTCACATTAAAAAAAGGACATTTGACGCCCCCGAGAAGGTTTTTACATAAAAAAGACATTTGGGGCCCCTGAGAAGGTTTTACATTTTTAAATAAGACAGTTGGGATCCCCGAGAAGGTTTTACATTATTAAAAAAGACTGTTGATACTCCCGAGAAGGTTTCACATTAAAAAAAAAATGATTTGTCGTCCCGAGAAGGTTTTACATTTTTAAAAAAGACAGTTGGGACTTCCGGGAAGGTTTCACATTAAAAAAATGACATTTGACGCCCCCGAGAAAGTTTTTACATAAAAAAGACATTTGGGGCCCCTAAGAAGGTTTTACAATTTTAAAAAGACAGTTGGGACCCCCGAGAAGGTTTTATATTTTTAAAAAAGACAATTTGGACCCCGAGAAGGTTTCACATTCTTAAACAAAGACATTTGGAGCCCCCGAGAAGGTTTTACATTTTTAAAAAAGACAGTTGGGACCCCCGAGAAGGTTTTATATTTTTAAAAAAGACAATTTGGACCCCGAGAAGGTTTCACATTCTTAAACAAAGACATTTGGAGCCCCTGAGAAGGTTTTACATTTTTAAGAAAGACAATTGGGACCCCCGAGAGGGTTTCACATTTTTTAAAAAATTTCGAAATTTAACCAAATATCTTTTCTTATTGATTTCGACTTCCAGAAGTTGGTTTCGACCTTATTTCTCCGACAACTCTACTATTTTTAAATCTTCCATCAAAAGCATAAATACGCTTTTTGGAATCAGCGTGACCAAATCTGTATCCGAGAATTTTTTTGGAATTTTTTGCCAAATTTTTAAAAAGGCAAAATTTTCAAAATCCCCCTATTAAAATTTCGGTCAATTTTGGACAATTTTCAGTATTTAATTAGTCATTTTCTAAACAGATTTCAATTTCCAGAAGTTAGTTTCTTCGACAGCTCCTACAATTTTTCCAGAATCGCCGCTGAAATATTTAAATTTTTTGGATAAAAAAAAATTCAACCGAACGTTTTTAAATCCAAACTTTGTTCAGACGTTGCGTTGGGATTTACGATGTTCGTCTGCAATCTTTCTGGGACCAACACGAATTTTTGGATGCAGCTCGTTGAGATCTAGCTCCTAGAATTTTATGTGGATCTTTAGATAACTTTTGTTGATTTCGACGTCTAGAAGTTTCTCCCGGTTTGATTTCTTTGAAAATTTGTGTCAGTTTTCCGAAATCCTCCAAATGAAATGTAAAAATTTTTGAGATATTTTAAAATTTTGAGCTTGAAGGCGAATATTTCGAAAGCTAGAAGTCGAATTGGAAAATTTACTTTTTTTTCTGCATTTTCGATGTTCACCTGTAATCTTAGTCCGGGACCATCAATATGCTTAAATGTTTGAGCTTTTTCCAAGCACCAGCAAAAATTACCACAAGCATTTGTTTTGTTGATTTAGATCTCTACAAGTTTACAAGTTTTACAGAACCATAAAAATAAGGTAGGTAATTTTGAGATATTTTGAAAATTGGAATTTGAAACAGAATATTTCAAAAAGCAGCATCCTGATAAATTTGAGATTATTTTCGCTGATATTTTTTATATTTGGCCGCTCAGTTTTTCCGTGGTGTACCTCCTGAATATGTCCCTAACAAAAAAAAAACACACATTTCTGTTTTCAAGAATTTTTTGTGGATGTTTAGGCAACTTTTCCCGAGCAATGTCAAAGCTAACAAAAAATTCCTTGCGTTTTTTTCGACTTCTAATTTTGCGACCTCATTTCTTCGAAAATCCCCGCAATTTTTTCCCCCGAAATTGTCAAAATGAGGTATCTTAAAACTTCGAATTTTTTTCATAGTTTTTGGCTGCCCGGTTCTTCTGGAGCTTTGAATCTGTCCTTAACAGAAAAATTTTGATGTTCGTCTGTAATCTTAATCCAGGATTATCATTATCAATGTGCTATATATTTCGATTAAGCTCGCTGAAATCGGTCTTCCAGAATTTTTTGGAAGTTAGTTTCATCCTCATTTTTCGATAGCTCGTACCATTTTTCCAGAATCACCTACTGAGATATTGAAATTTTTTGGGTTAAAAAAAAATTGTTTTCAAAATCTGTGTCCCAGAATTTTTTGGGAATTATTTGGTAAATTTTTCAAAAGCAAAATTTTTTTGACCAATTTTCGACATTTTTCGAAATTTAACCAAAAACATTTTCTTATAGATTTCAACCTTTAAAAGTTGGTTCGGCCGCATTTCCCCGATGGCTTCTACAATTTTTCCAGAATCGTCGACTGAAATATTTCAATTTTTTGGATAAAGCTTTTAGTGTTATATTATTTAAAATAATTTTGGGGGACTTTGGTGTTCTATTTTTGGCAAATTCTTAGCTGACCTGTTTTTGAGTTGATTTTGAGACCCCGTTTTTTTTTTTAAATTTAAAACAATCTTGAGGTTCTAGGTATTCCTGTTTGGAAAGAATTTGACACAGGATACGTCATTTGCTAAAATCAGTCTTATATTAGCAGATACTAGCCCCACCCACCCACCCTCTCTTTTTTAGAGAGTATGTTATTTGCCAAAATCACTCTTATCTTAGCCCGTACTAGCCCCGCCCACCCACCCTTTGTTTTCTTGGAGAATAAATCATTTGCCAAAATCAGTCTTAACAGGTACTGGCTCCACCCACCCACCCTTTGTTATCTTGAAGAATATGCCATTTGCCAAAATCAGTCTGAACAGGTACTGGCCCCACCCACCCTCTCTATTCTTAGAGGATATGTCATTTGCCAGAATCAGTTTTATTTTAGCAAGTGTGTATTACAATTATTCCCAAAAAAAACTTTCATGTCGCCCAGAGTCTACACTTTATAGCCGCTGACTACGAATAACATTTTCCACATAGAGAAAGTTTAATGAGATGCCCCGCCCACCCACCCAAACTCCGCCTTAATATATCGCCCATAGGCTCTAAAATTAATTGCGAAATGAATTATCTTTTGGCTTTTCTTTGACCAACACGATTACTTAAGAACATGGTAATTTCTCGTAGAAAAATAGGGATTTTGCATTTAAGCTCCGCTCACTTTTGTCACAACGAACAAAGAAAAATCGTCACAATTGAGACAGGGTGGGTGGGCGGGGTTTATAATTTTTCTTTTTATTTTCTTCTTAATGTACATATTCTTCATAACAAAAGACTGAAAACATGTTTAAAATGGTAAATAAAATTATTGCAATTATTTTTCCTGATAGGCTATTTCCCTACAAGAAATTATCATGTGAAACATGTGTTAAGTTGTCCATTCGAAAACGGGAAATTAAGTTATTAATAAACAATACGAACGAAAATGGGTCCACAATGCCACCCTTGAAGAACTCCAGGTGATACAGAATAAGAAGTCGATAAGTGAGAAACGATTCCTACTTATTGTGATCTATCAAATAAAAAAAAAAATTCTATGCTTCACTTTGAAAAGTCCGTATAAACAGCGTCTACTTGTAGTTTTTGACTAAAAGCTCCATTAAGATAGCAGGAATATGTTAGAAAAGGCCTACTGTAATTCTTTGGATCCAATACAAAGCAAAATATTTGCTATCCTTTTCTTGGTCACAGGGTTTGAAAATTGGTATGACTTAACTACTTTTCCAAAAAAAAAAGGAAAACACCTTCTAAAGATGCTTTGAATAATAACAATAAAGGTTCGGTAATCATAAAAATACACTGTTTCGAAAGAATATTTGCAACATCATCAGGCCCAAAAAATTTGAAGGTTTCAGACGAGAAATACATTCAAAGATATCAGGAACACTAGTTTTTTTAATCTGAATCATTAAATATAACTGAATGATTGATTAATGTCGTCGTAAAAATTTCAGGACCACCTTGAACACTATCCTGTTTTTTAATTACCTGATATAATATTATTAACATTGGCTGATTTTTGAAAACGACAATGTTTAGCTTTTTCAAATCAAGGGGTGTCAGATCCGGCCATTATATTGGTCCACGCCTTCTAATTCATCTTCCATTAAATTGATTATCCAAAAGACTTCTTACTACGCCATAATGTGTTGGTGCCAGATCCTGTTGGAACCAAATCCTGCTATCTAAATTTTGTAGATAAAAAAGTAAATTTTTATAAAAACTTGTTTCGCAAAATACAGTTGTTTCACGAATGTACTTCGTAGTTTTTATATATTCACAGAAAAGTTTAAAATTTGTTTTTTTCACTAGTGGGCATGGAGCATGCAATTGTCGACTTAGAGGTAGTAAAGTTCAACTTTTACTACCAAGGTTAAAAAAAGAAGATTGAGGTTATGTATGAAACACTTGATGTGTAAACGGTTTTCTTTTTGTTGAAGATTTAGGTTAACTTTGATTAGAAATCGAACCTAAATCATTTTAATATTTCGACTTTTTGACGGCTATTTGAAATTTTTCGATTGTTCTGTTTTTCGGGTTTTCAACTGTTTAATTTTTCGATTTTTCTATATTTAAATTTTAGGTTTTTGAATGTTTCAATTTTTCGAATTTTTTGTTTCGATTTAATGATTTTGCAAATTTTTGACGCTTCAATTTTTAGATATATATTTCAATATTTTAAATTTACTAAATTTTAGATTCTCCGATTTTTTAGTTCTTCGATATTACTATTTTTGGCTTTTCGAATTTTTAATTTTGAGATTTTTCAGTGTTTTGACGTTTCGATTTTTCGACTTCTCAGTTTTCCACCTTTTGACTTTTCAATTTTCTGTTTTTTCGATCTTTAATTTTTCTCGATTTATAGAGATTTCGATTTTTCGATTTATCGATTTTTTATGATATTAAACTTTTTTTTTCATTTGGCCCGTTTAGATTTCTCATTTTTCGATTTTCGATTTCGGTATTTCTCGATCTTTCGATTTCCGGGTTTTTCGATTTTTCAATTTTTTGATCGCTCGATTTTTTTTTCTTACTTTTGGGACTTTTCAGTTTTTCGATTTTTCAATTTTCCTTCCATTAATCAATCTTTCGATAATTCAGTTTTATTATTTTCAATATTTCGATTTTTCAATTTTTCCATTTAAATTTTAGATTTTTCGATTACTCAAGTTTTCAGTTTATCAACTACATTACTTTTTAATTTTTGTAATTTTTAAATTTTAGACTTTTCAGTTTTTTGACGTTTCTGTTTCTCCATCTTTTGATTTTTCGACTTCTCAATTTTAAATTTATGGATTTTTAATTTTTTTATTTTTCAATTTTTTGGTATATCGTTTTTGGATTTCACTCTCGAATTTTTGATTTTGCCCTATTTCGATTTCACAATTATTCGACTTTTCAAATTTTTGACATTTTCCGATTTCTCGGTTTTTAGATTTTTCAGTTCTTTGATATTTGTGTTTTTAATTTTTCGAATTTTTTAATTTTAAATTTTTCAGTTTTTCGACGTTTCGATTTCTGGATCTTTCGATTTTTTGACATCTTATTTTAAATTTTTCGATTGTTCTGTTTTCCGGGTTTTCAACTATTTAATTTTTGGATTTTTCTATAATTTTTTGTTTCGATTTCATGATTTTCAAATTTTTGACGCTTCAATTTTTAGATATTTCAATATCTTCAATCGATTTTTTTTAATTGCAATTTTTTTTAAATTTGGTCCGTTTCAATTTCTCATTTTTCGATTTTTCGATTTCGGCATTTCTCGATCTCTCGATTTCCGCGTTTTTAGATTTTTCAATTTTCCTTCCATTAATCAATGCTTCGATATTTTAGTTTTATAATTTTCAATATTTAGATTTTTCAATATTTCCAATTTAAATTTTAGATTTTTCGATTACTCAAGTTTTCAGTTTTTCAAATACATGACTTTTTAATTTTTCTAATTTTTAAATTTTAGACTTTTCAGTTTTTTGACGTTTTTGGATTTTTCACTTTGTTGATTTTTGTTAATTTTTAAATTTTCGGATTTTTGATTTTGCCCTGTTTCGATTTCACAATTATATTTCCAGTTCTTTGGTATTTGTGTTTTTAATTTTTCGAATTTTTTAATTTTAGATTTTTCGGTTTTTTGACGTTTCGATTTCTGGACCTTTCGGTTTTTTTTCATGATATTTTTGGCATTCACTTTTCCAAAGTTGAACTAAATATTAAATATGTCTTTAACAAAAAATCTACGATTTGCGACATTCGAAATCTGTGTCTTAGAAATTTTTCACAATCGAAAAAAATTCTTTTATTGCAGAAGTTTCTTAGGTTTTAATTTCTTGAAAAATTCCTACAATTTTCCCATATTCGCCAGAATGCAATTTGGACACGTTTTTTTTTACAATTTTGGTTCACTCTGTGTGGAGTTAGTCGCTAAAGAAACCAGCTGCTTGTTCACCAATTGTAGCCACTTGTTGATGGAAAACTCTTGAGCGATTGCCTTCCTTTGTAGGAATGCTGTCACACTTTCAGTTCCAGTCTAGAACCATTCATTTCACTGCAACAACGAAAAATTTATTAGGTACTCCAGAACAAATCGATCGAACTACGCAAACCAGAGACCAAAAATCCACAAGTTCGCCCCCTTCCTCCATCCTTCCTTTTTCGGAACCACGCTGCCCATCGTCCATCGGTCCGTTTCGCCGTAATGACAGGGTATTCCCCTCGATAATAGGAGCTGATTACGGAATTTTTTGTTCCGATTTGACGTGCAACTAGAACGTTCCGTTTTTGTGCAGTTGATGAGAGTGATACAGTGTGTTTATCGTAACGGTACGTTGAGTCTGAATGTGGTTCGAAATTGTCGGTTAAAGATTACCAGACAGTTTCATTATAGGTTGACTTGGGTACGTCAGTTAAACACACTGATTTTCTGGAATGCCGACAACGCATTTCCCGGTACCGAGGATGATGGGGACTTTCGAGAAATTCGCAACGACGTAAATTCGCGTTTTCGAGGCTATAAAATAAAAGCAGGTTGTGGAACGGCTGGCGAGCGCTCAAAAACTGGTCAGGACTGAGCTGATTGCGGTTTTTGCGTTTGGAGGGTTCGCAGAACTTCACTTTTTTACTTAATTTAAGTACAGTGTGTTTGTAAATGTAAATGTTGGTACTGAAAAACCTCCTTCCTGGTTCTGGGCACTCTATTTATGGTATTTCTGCAAAATACCACGAGGGAGCCCATGGGGCCTCGGCAGCCCCGTAGCTAGAAAACTTATTCAGGGGGGGCAAGTTTGTCGACAGAGGGGGCTTCATGTAAATATTTATATTTTAATAATACACTCAGATAACTACTTTATTTTTTCTGAGTTTTTATATTTGAAAGAACATTAAAATAATTGGAAACGTCGATTTTTTACGCTAAATTTTCGTAAAAACCTGTCGAAGTCCAAAAAATTAGTACGGTACTTGGTTAAAATGCTGGTTAAAACAGAGAATGTAGATTCACAAACAGCTGTACTGCATCCAAAAATTTGTGTAGTGACCATATAGGTAACATCCAATTTGTTTGAGTTTATTTTTTTGCATGCTTAGTACATATTTTAAAAATCCGACTTCGAAACCGAGTATTTCGAAAATTTTGGTACGGAACCATGAACTCGTCATGTTTTTTTAAACTCGTCGAGATGTGTATTTCAGAATTTTTTGTCAACTTTAACAAAAGCTCAATTTTTGGAAACCCATATAAAATTTTTGGCTTTTCCCAAGCATTTTCAAAAATTACCAAAAGAATTCCTTTGTTCATCTCGAGTTCTTCCAAAAATCGTTTTGGATTCAATTTTTTTGAAAATTCTTACATTTTTTGCAGAATCGACGGAAGAAAAATGGCAATTTTTGAGAACCTGTATCAAATTTTTGACTTTTTTTTAAGCACGTTCGAGATTACCAAAAGGGATTCCTTTATTGATTTCGATCTCCAGATGTTGTTTTTGGTTGTTTTTTCGAAAATGCGTACAATTTTTCCACAATCGCCAAAAGAAATATGGTAATTTTTGAGAAATTTTGAAAATTCGAGCTCGAAACCGAGTATTTCCAAAATTTTGATCCGGAACCATGAACCTGTCATGTTTTTTTAAGCTCGTCCAAATCTATATTTCAGAATTTTTTGTCAACTTTTACGAAAGTTCAATTTTTGAAAACCCATATAAAATTTTTGGCTTTTCCCAAGCATTTTCGAAAATTACCAAAAGAGATTCCTTTGTTCATCTCGATTTCCAGAAATCGTTTTGGATTCAATTTTTTTGAAAATTCTAACTTTTTTTCCAGAATCGACGGGAGAAATATGGCAATTTTTGAGAACCTGTATCAAATTTTTGACTTTTTTTTAAGCACGTTCGAGATTACCAAAAGGGATTCCTTTATTGATTTCGATCTCCAGATGTTGTTTTTGGTTATTTTTTCGAAAATTCGTACAATTTTTCCACAATCGCCAAAAGAAATATGGTAATTTTTGAGAAATTTTGAAAATTCGAGCTCGAAACCGAATATTTCGAAAATTTTGATCCGGAACCATGAACCTGTCATGTTTTTTTAAGCTCGTCCAAATCTATATTTCAGAATTTTTTGTCAACTTTTACGAAAGTTCAATTTTTGAAAACCCATATAAAATTTTTGACTTTTCCCAAGCATTTTTAAAAATTATCAAAAGAGACTCCTTTGTTCATCTCGATTTCCAAAAATCGTTTTGGATTCAATTTTTTTGAAAATTCTTACAATTTTTCCAGAATCGACGGAAGAAATATGGCAATTTTTGAAAACCTGTATCAAATTTTTGACTTTTTTCAAGCACGTTCGAGATTACCAAAAGGGATTCCTTTATTGATTTCGATCTCCAGATGTTGTTTTTGGTTTTATTTGGTTGAAAAGTCGTGAAATTTTTCAGCAATCGCCAAACGAAATGTAATTTTTGAACTTTGAAACCGAATGTTTCGAAAATCTTGATCTGGGACCATCTAGACCTTGTGTTTTTTGATTGAGCTCGTCGAGATCAACATTTCAGATTTTTTTGTGGATTTTTAGTCAACTTCAACAAAAGCTAAATTTTTGAAAATCTATAAAATGTTTTTGACTTTTCCCAACCGTTTTCGAAAATTAGCAAAAGGGATCTCTTTATCGATTTCGATCTCCAAATGTTGTTTTTGGTTTTATTTTCTCGAAAATTTGTACAATTTTTCCAAAACCGATAAAAGAAATGTAATTTTTGAGAAATTTTGAAATGTCGACTTTGAAACCGAATTTTTCGAAAATCTTGGTCTGGGACCATCAAGACCTTATGTTTTTGGATTAAGCTCATCGAGATCTACATCTCGGAATTTTTTGTTGATTTTTTGTTAATTTCAACAAAAGCTCAATTTTTGAAAATCCATATACATTTTTTGACTTTTCCCAAGCATCTTCGAAAATTAGCAAAAGGGATCTCTTTATTGATTTCGATCTACAGATGTTATTTTTGGTTTTATTTTTTTTATATTTCCTCGAATTTTTCCACAATCGCATAAAGAAATAACTTTTTTTTAAGTCACTTTTGAGATTTTTTTAGAAATTTTAGGTAGAACCCAATATTTCGCAAATTTTGCTCCGGGAGCATGAACATGTTTTTCGATTAAGCTCATCGAGATCTATATTTCAGAATTTTTTGTCAACTCTAACAAAAGCTCAATTTTTGAAAACTAAATAAATTTTGACTTTTTTTAGCATTTCCAAAAATTACCAAAAGTCATTCTTTTATTTATTTCAATCTTGAGATGTTGTTTTTGGTTTTATTTGATCGAAAATTTGTAAAATGTTTCTAGAATCGTCACAAGAAATAGGAGTATAATTTTTGAGAAATTTTAAAAATTCGACTTGGAAACCGAATAGCAGCAAGACCTTATGTTTTTTGACTAAACTCGTCGAGATCTACATCTCAGAATTTTTTGTAGATTTTCAGCCAATTTCAACAAAAGCTCAATTTTTGAAAATCTATAAAAAAATTTGACTTTTCCCACGCATTTTCGAAAACTAGCAGAAGGGATCTTTTTATTGATTTCGATCTCCAAATGTTTTTTTTTGGTTTTATTTTTTCGAAAATTCGTACAATTTTTCCAGAGCCGCCAAAAGAAATGTAATTTTTCAGAAATTTTGAAATGTCGACTTTGGAACCGAATTTTTGAAAAATCTTGGTCTGGGACCATCAAGACCTTATGTTTTTTGATTAAGCTCATCGAGATCTACATCTCAGAATTTTTTGTCTATTTTTTGTCCATTTCAATAAAAGCTCAATTTTTAGAAAATCCATATAATATTTTTGACTTTTCTCAAGTACCTACATAGTAGGCTATGGAATAAAATGTGACATGTTCATTTTTTTTATACGGTCAACATCAACGGTAAGGTGATATTGCCAAATAATATACCCTGTACGAAAATAAAGGTGGGGCGGGTGGGGCCAGTTAATATGCTTCGGCAATCGGCATTATATTGAAATTTTATTACTAATTTGAAATTTATAATGTATAAGTCTTCCAGGGGGGGCAACCACAACTGCTAGGGGGGGCTCAGCCCCCTCTTGCCCCCCCGTAGCTACGGGGCTGGGCCTCGGCGTCGCGAAATCCCAGCAGACTTTCGTGTTGGCCGCCTCCCCGACATTCCATTAATCAAGATAGTGCACAAACACAACATCTACTTAATTTACCTACTTACACAGTGTTGGAGTGTTTATACACGGTGTGGCAATGTCAATAAAATTAATTGCCAACCTCCAATTTTTCCGAACTGGCGGCTAAACGCTCCGTTCGAGGACTCGCCTCGTTAATTAAGAAGCGGTAACACCGTTTCGGACAAATATGGTGTCTTAATGGATTTTCAAGCGACTTATCATGCCATATTGGTTCTATTTAAAAGCCCCATTGTTAGCAACTAATTTACGGCCCGCTTGATGAAGACGTCATAGATAGTGATGGATTTGAAACTGACACGGCTGAATTTTATGACAGTCGGAATCGGATGGATGACTGGCGGTTGTATGGATTTAATTTGGTAAAGGAGAAAAAAACGAACGATAATAGGCCTGTATGGAACACGCTGACGCGGATTTGATAGGTACTCGATTCATTTGCGGCGGGTTACAATGGTTTCGTGCGTTTTCAGACGAGTCGGCCACACAATAAACGTGTTCTGTGTTAAAACAGAATCGAAATATCGCTAAAACGGACTGGAGTGGAGTTGATTAATGGTGGCTTTGGATGGGGGGCGAGTATGCACCGTGTATGTACATGGTGGACGAAAAATCTGGCTTGAGCCGGAGTTTCGTGTTCGCAGCCGCGTACGAACGATCGGACATGAGTATCTGATGAAATTCAATTAATCATTCCATCCAGATCGGTTTGCTGAACAGCGAAAGATTTGTTCTTGCTGTAATATGTGTTGTGGGAGTTGGCTGTGTCAAGTAATTTTTACTCTAACTCTGTCTGATTACGTTTGCCTTTCCGTGGTCTCAGCTTAACAAAGAAACAGTATTGTATTCCCAAAATTTTGTGGGAAAATGGAGTGTGATTGACACATTCATTAATTTTTTTGATCCACCTGTATAAGCAAATCTAAAAAATATGAATGCAATGATAAATCACAAGTAAATACTCATGGCAAAATCAGTTTTATTTTAACAAATACTAGGCCCGCCCACCCGCCCCCTATTTTCTCAGAGGATATGTCATTTGCCGAAATAAGTCTTATCATAGCACGTACTAGGCCCGCCCACTCACCCTTTACTTTCTTAGAGGGTATGTCAGC
Organism: Zophobas morio; assembly: GCF_036711695.1. NCBI lineage: Eukaryota > Metazoa > Arthropoda > Insecta > Coleoptera > Tenebrionidae > Zophobas > Zophobas morio. Next base: position 1,305,354 of record NW_026972108.1, read on the forward strand.
CAAAATCAGTCCTATCTTACCAAGTTCTAGCCCCGCCCACCCCCCCGTTATTTTCTCAGACGATAGTACTTGCTAATACTTGCTAAGATAAGTGTTATTTTGGCAGATGACATATCCCCTGAGAAAATAGGGGTGGGTGGGCGGGGCTAGTACTTGCTAAGATAAAACTAATTTTGGCAAATGACAAACTCTGAGAAAGCAGGGGGTGGGTGGGCGGGGCTAGTACTTCGTAAGATAAGATTGATTTTGCCCCTTTTAAACTTGTAAATCCTTGTTGAATTTAAAAGGCGTTAAATTGCATATTTCCATAGTAATGAGTTAAATTCCTAAATCTGATTGGATATTTATTTTTGCACAACTCAGTCATTAATTTTTTTGAGTCAGCCTGTATTGGCAAATTTAAAAAATATTTTATATATTATATAATTTCACCCATGGAATGATCAAATTTTGAATCTGGACATTTTTTGTAGAGGGCTTATTTTTCGAGATTTTTGAAAGTTTCACCACCATGTATATTAAAAATAAATTACAAGTATAGACACATTTTAGATAGGATTTATCCGGCAAAATTTTGAGATGACGTCATCAATTTTTTAGAGGGGATAAACAAACGTACTTTGATTAAAAATGTATTATGGTTACCATAAGTTTAAAACATCTGCAAGATTTCAAAATGTTTTATAATTTTGAGTTATTCTAAAAATGGGTAAAATCTCAATATGGAGTCATAAACTACATGTGTAGGACTACAGACAGACAGACAGACGGAAACGGGGGACCTTTCTCTTCGTACTCTGCAACACACTGGACATAGTAAAACAGTGATTTTTAATATTAAAAAAAAATTTTTTTTTATTTTGAATTTTCAATTTTTCGTATTTTCAACTTTTGGCTGTTTCAATTTTTGATTGTTAGACTTTTGAATTTTTCAGTTTTCCGATTTTGTCGTTTTTAATTTTTCAAGTTTTAAACAAAGCACATTGGTGTCATTCGAATGTTGTTGTTTTCGCCACGTTTATTTACATTGTGTTGACCGAGGATTTTTATAGCATCCATTTTCGAATTTTTAAAATCTAAACAGTTTTTTGATTTTACGATTCCTCAGTTTTTCTATTTTTATTTTGCAATTTGTAAGTTTTCGAGTTTTCAATTTTAAGTTTTTCAAAATTTTGATTTATCAACATTTGATTTTTAAAATTTTTTAATTTACAATTTTTCGATTTGTCAATTCCTAGATCGTTTAGTCAGTTTTTGGATTTTCCAGTTTCTCGATCTTTAATATTTCGATTTTCAAATTTCCCATTTGTGAATTTTTGTTTCTTCAATTTTTCGGGTTTTCTGTTTTCCGATTTAGGTATTCTAATTTTCAACCTTTAATTTTTCAATTTTACAACTTTTGTCATTTTTTATTTTTTGATCTTGTAATTTTTCGGTCTCCCAAATTTTTTGATTTGCGGTTTTTCGATATTTCAATTTTTACTTCTGAGTTTTTTAATTTGTAGATACATATTTTAATCTTTCCTTATCAATAATCTAATCGAGATTTCAATTTTAATGTAGCTTTTAAATTTTTGAAATTCTCAATTCTGTAATTTTTAATTTAATTTAAAAAGAACTAATTTATTTTACACAATTTTGCAGTTTTTAGATTTTTCAATTTTAATATTTAAATTTGTCTTAACTAATTAATTTTTATTTGCTTTCACCGAGTTTATTTTTCGATTGTATAATTACTTAGATTTTTAACTTTTTCGATTTAGAATTGTTTAGTTTTACAGTTCTTCGATTTTACAATTTTTCGCTTTCAAGTTTTCTAGTTTTCAAATTTTCATTCCTTCAATTTATCGATTTGCAGTTTTACGTTTCTTCAATTTTTCAATTTTTAGATATTTTAATTTTCCTTTATTTGAATTAAACGATAATTTCAAATTTTCATGTCTTAAATTTTTTGATTGCAGTTTTTCTAGTTTTTAATTTTTAGTCTTTTCAAATTTTAGCTTTTAAATAATGAAGTTCTCTTTTTTAAATTTTGGACAAAAATAACAAGTTTGTTCAAACTAAAATTTTGAAAAATTGTAAAGCAGGATTTTTTTTCATGTTGCCCTTGTATTTTCGATGTGTTTCTTCGAAAAATGGAAACATCCAAAATAAAAAATCGAAAAATTGGAAATTTAACTGAAAAAACGAAAAAATATAATATTGAAAAAGTGAAAAATCTAAAAGTAATAATGCAAAAAAAAAAATCTAAAAGATGAAGCAACGAAATACTGAAAAATCGAGAAATTCAAAAATTGCGGAAACGAGAATTAAAAATCGAAAAACTGAACATTCAAAAAATTGGTCTAAAGATTTCCCTCGCTGTCGGAAACGTGGCGACTGCAAGCCTATTATGTTTTTTTCACATTAGATTTCAAAGCATTCGATTTTGTAGTACTTGATTAAATCAATAAAATAAATTCACACATTCGTTAATTTTTTTGAGTCACCCTGTTTAAGCAAATTTAAAAAATATGAAAAAGTATTACAAAATTACCGGAAGTTCGTGTCATAATTATCGAACCTATTTTTTTTTTCATTTTTGTTATTTCAATTTTTCGTATTTTCAACTTTGGCTTTTTTAATTTTTGAACATTGAATTTTTCAGTTCTACGATTTTGTTTATTCGATTGTTGTTGCTTTCGCCACGTTTATTTACATTGTTGACAGAGGATTTTTAATAGCACTCATTTTCGAAATTTTTAAAATTAAATATTGTTTTTGGTTTTACGATTCTCAGTTTTTCGATTTTTATTTTGCAATTTTTTAATTGTACAATGTTTCGATTTGTAAGTTTTTGAATTTCCAATTTTAAGTTTTTCAAAATTTTAATTTATCAGTTGATTTTTTCAATTTTTTAATTTACAATTTTGCGATTTGTCAGTTTCTAGATCGTTTAGTGAGTTTTTGGATTTTCCAGTTTCTCGATTTTTAATATTTCGATTTTCAAATTTCCCATTTGTGAATTTTTGTTTTTTCAATTTTTCGGCTTTTCCGTTTTCCGATTTTAGGTTTTCTAGTTTTCAACCTTTAATTTTTCAATTTTACAATATTTGTCCTTTTTTATTTTTTGATTTTGTAATTTTTCGGTCCCCCAGATTTTTTGATTTGCGATTTTTTCTTATTTCAGTGAATCGAGATTTCAGTTTTAATTTAGCTTCAAAATTTTCCAAATTCTCAATTGTTTATTTTTTAATTTAATTCAAAAAGGTCAAATTTATTAAAACTGAAATTTTTACGATTTTACAGTTTTTGGATTTTTCAATTTTCATATTTAAATTTGTCTTAATTATGCAATTGATTTTTATTTGCTTTCGCCGAGTTTATTTTTCAATTTTATAATTACTCAGATTTTTAACTTTTTCGATTTAGAATTGTTGAGTTTTGCAGTTTTTCGATTTTACAATTTTTCGCTTTCAAGTTTTCTAGTTTTCAATTTTTCGAATTTTTTTCGATTTTCGATCTTGCAAATTTTCGTTCCTTCAGTTTACCAATTTGCAATTTGTCGTTTTTTCAATTTTTCGATTTTTCAATTTTTAGATATTTTAATTTTCCTTTATTTGAATTAAACGATAATTTCAAATTTTCATGTCTTAAATTTTTTGATAAGCAGTTTTTCTAGTTTTTAATTTTTAGTCTTTTCAAATTTTAGCTTTTAAATAATGAAGTTCTCTTCTTCTAATTTTTAAATTGTGGACAAAAATAACAAGTTTGTTCAAACTAAAATTTTGAAAAATTGTAAAGTAGGATTTTTTTTCTTGTTGCCCTTGTATTTTCGATGTGTTTCTTCGAAAAATGGAAACATCCAAAATTAAAATCGAAAAATTGGAAATTTAACTGAAAAAACGAAAAAATATAATACTGAAAAAGTGAAAAATCTAAAAGTAATAATGCAAAAAAAAAGAATCTAAAAGATGAAGCAACGAAAAACTGAAAAATCGAGAAATTCAAAAATTGCGGACACGAGAATTAAAAATCGAAAAACTGAATATTCAAAAAATTGGTCTAAAGATTTTAGACAGTACTTCCCTCGCTGTCGGAAACGTGACGACTGCAAGCCTATTATGTTTTTTTCGCATTAGATTTCAAAGCATTCGATTTTGTAGTTCTTGATTAAATCAATAAAATAAATTTGCCCATTCATTAAATTTTTTGAGTCACCCTGTTTAAGCAAATTTAAAAAATATTAAAAAAATATTACAAAATTACCGGAAGTTCGTGTCATAATTATCAAACCTATTTTTTTTTCATTTTTGTTATTTCAATTTTTCGTATTTTGAACTTTGGCTTTTTTAATTTTTGAACATTGAATTTTTCAGTTCTACGATTTTGTTTATTCGATTGTTGTTGCTTTCGCTACGTTTATTTACATTGTTGACTGAGGATTTTTAATAGCACCCATTTTCGAAATTTTTAAAATTAAATATTGTTTTTGATTTTACGATGCCTCAGTTTTTCGATTTTTATTTTGCAATTTTTTAATTGTATAATGTTTCGATTTGTAAGTTTTTGAATTTCCAATTTTAAGTTTTTCAAAATTTTAATTTATCAGTTGATTTTTTCAATTTTTTAATTTACAATTTTTCGAATTGTCAGTTTCTAGATCGTTTAGTCAGTTTTTGGATTTTCCAGTTTCTCGATTTTTAATATTTCGATTTTCAAATTTCCCATTTATGAATTTTTGTTTTTTCAATTTTTCGGCTTTTCCGTTTTCCGATTTTAGGTTTTCTAGTTTTCAACCTTTAATTTTTCAATTTTACAATATTTGTCCTTTTTTATTTTTTGATTTTGTAATTTTTCGGCCCCCAGATTTTTTGATTTGCGATTTTTCCTTATTTCAGTTAATCGAGATTTCAGTTTTAATTTAGCTTCAAAATTTTCCAAATTCTCAATTTTTTTTTTTTAATTTAATTCAAAAAGGACAAATTTATTTAAACTGAAATTTTTACGATTTTACAGTTTTTGGATTTTTCAATTTTCATATTTAAATTTGTCTTAATTATGTAATTGATTTTTATTTGCTTTCACCGAGTTTATTTTTCGATTTTATAATTAAACACCTAGATTTTTAACTTTTTCGATTTAGAATTATTTAGTTTTACAGTTTTTCGTTTTCAAGTTTTCTAGTTTTCAAATTTTCATTCCTTCAATTTATCGATTTGCGTTTTTCGTTTCTTCAATTTTTCAATTTTAAGATATTTAAATTTTCCTTTATTTGAATTAAACGATAATTTCAAATTTTCATGTCTTAAATTTTTCGATTGCAGTTTTTCTAGTTTTTAATTTTTAGTTTTTAAATAATGAAGTTCTCTTTTTCTAATTTTTAAATTTTGGACAAAAATAACAAGTTTGTTCAAACTAAAATTTTGAAAAATTGTAAAGCAGGATTTTTTTTTCATGTTGCCCTTGTATTTTCGATGTGTTTCTTCGAAAAATGGAAACATCCAAAATAAAAAATCGAAAAATTGGAAATTTAACTGAAAAAACGAAAAAATATAATATTGAAAAAGTGAAAAATGTAAAAGTAGTAATGCAAAAAAAATAATCTAAAAGATGAAGCAACGAAATACTGAAAAATCGAGAAATTCAAAAATTGCGGAAACGAGAATTAAAAATCGAAAAACTGTACATTCAAAAAATTGGTCTAAAGATTTTAGACAGTACTTCCCTCGCTGTCGGAAACGTGACAACTGCAAGCCAATTATGTTTTTTTCGCATTAGATTTCAAAGCATTCGATTTTGTAGTTCTTGATTAAATCAGTAAAATAAATTTGCGCATTCATTAAATTTTTTGAGTCACCCTGTTTAAGCAAATTTAAAAAATATGAAAAAATATTACAAAATTACCGGAAGTTCGTGTCATAATTATCAAAACTAATTTTTTTTTAATTTTTGATTTTTCAATTTTTCGTATTTTCAACTTTTGGCTTTTTTAATTTTTGAACTTTGAGTTTTTCAGTTCTACGATTTTGTTTATTCGAATGTTGTTGCTTTCGCCACGTTTATTTACATTGTTGACTGAAGATTTGTAATAGCAACCATTTTCGAATTTTTAAAAATTAAATATTGTTTTTGATTTTACGATGCCTCAGTTTTTCGATTTTTATTTTGCAATTTTTTAATTGTACAATGTTTCGATTTGTGTGTTTTTGAATTTTGAATTTTAAGTTTTTCAAAATTTTAATGTATCAGTTGATTTTTTCAATTTTTTAATTTACAATTTTTCGATTTGTCAGTTTCTAGATCGTTTAGTCAGTTTTAGTTTCTCGATTTTTAATATTTCGATTTTCAAATTTCCCATTTGTGAATTTTTGTTTTTTCAATTTTTCGGCTTTTCCGTTTTCCGATTTTAGGTTTTCTAGTTTTCAACCTTTAATTTTTCAATTTTACAATATTTGTCCTTTTTTATTTGCGATTTTTCCTTATTTCAGTTAATCGAGATTTCAGTTTTAATTTAGCTTCAAAATTTTTCGAATTCTCAATTGTTTACTTTTTAATTTAATTCAAAAAGGACAAATTTATTAAAACAGATTTTTTTTTATTTTACAGTTTTTGGATTTTTCAATTTTCATATTTAAATTTGTCTTAATTATGTAATTGATTTTTATTTGCTTTTGCCGAGTTTATTTTTCAATTTTATAATTACTCAGATTTTTAACTTTTTCGATTTAGAATTGTTGAGTTTTGCAGTTTTTCGATTTTACAATTTTTCGCTTTCAAGTTTTCTAGTTTTCAATTTTTCGATTTTTTTTTCGATTTTCGATCTTGCAAATTTTCGTTCCTTCAGTTTACCGATTTGCAATTTGTCGTTTTTTCAATTTTTCGATTTTTCAATTTTTAGATATTTTAATTTTCCTTTATTTGAATTAAACGATAATTTCAAATTTTCATGTCTTAAATTTTTTGATTTGCAGTTTTTCTAGTTTTTAATTTTTAGTCTTTTCAACTTTTAGCTTTTAAATAATGAAGTTCTCTTTTTCTAATTTTTAAATTTTGGACAAAAATAACAAGTTTGTTCAAACTAAAATTTTGAAAAATTGTAAAGTAGGATTTTTTTTCTTGTTGCCCTTGTATTTTCGATGTGTTTCTTCGAAAAATGGAAACATCCAAAATAAAAATCGAAAAATTGGAAATTTAACTGAAAAAACGAAAAAATAAAATATTGAAAAAGTGAAAAATCTAAAAGTAATAATGCAAAAAAAAGAATCTAAAAGATGAAGCAACGAAATACTGAAAAATCGAGAAATTCAAAAATTGCGGACACGAGAATTAAAAATCGAAAAACTGAATATTCAAAAAATTGGTCTAAAGATTTTAGACAGTACTTCCCTCGCTGTCGGAAACGTGACGACTGCAAGCCTATTATGTTTTTTTCGCATTAGATTTCAAAGCATTCGATTTTGTAGTTCTTGATTAAATCAATAAAATAAATTTGCGCATTCATTAAATTTTTTGAGTCACCCTGTTTAAGCAAATTTAAAAAATATTAAAAAAATATTACAAAATTACCGGAAGTTCGTGTCATAATTATCAAACCTATTTTTTTTTTCATTTTTGTTATTTAAATTTTTCGTATTTTGAACTTTGGCTTTTTTAATTTTTGAACATTGAATTTTTCAGTTCTACGATTTTGTTTATTCGATTGTTGTTGCTTTCGCTACGTTTATTTACATTGTTGACTGAGGATTTTTAATAGCACCCATTTTCGAAATTTTTAAAATTAAATATTGTTTTTGATTTTACGATGCCTCAGTTTTTCGATTTTTATTTTGCAATTTTTTAATTGTACAATGTTTCGATTTGTAAGTTTTTGAATTTCCAATTTTAAGTTTTTCAAAATTTTAATTTATCAGTTGATTTTTTCAATTTTTTAATTTACAATTTTTCGATTTGTCAGTTTCTAGATCGTTTAGTCAGTTTTTGGATTTTCCAGTTTCTCGATTTTTAATATTTCGATTTTCAAATTTCCCATTTATGAATTTTTGTTTTTTCAATTTTCGGCTTTTCCGTTTTCCGATTTTAGGTTTTCTAGTTTTCAACCTTTAATTTTTCAATTTTACAATATTTGTCCTTTTTTATTTTTTGATTTTGTAATTTTTCGGTCCCCCAGATTTTTTGATTTGCGATTTTTTCTTATTTCAGTTAATCGAGATTTCAGTTTTAATTTAGCTTCAAAATTTTCCAAATTCTCAATTGTTTATTTTTTAATTTAATTCAAAAAGGACAAATTTATTAAAACTGAAATTTTTACGATTTTACAGTTTTTGGATTTTTCAATTTTCATATTTAAATTTGTCTTAATTATGTAATTGATTTTTATTTGCTTTCACCGAGTTTATTTTTCGATTTTATAATTAAATACCTAGATTTTTAACTTTTTCGATTTAGAATTATTTAGTTTTACAGTTTTTCGTTTTCAAGTTTTCTAGTTTTCAAATTTTCATTCCTTCAATTTATCGATTTGCGTTTTTCGTTTCTTCAATTTTTCAATTTTTAGATATCTTAATTTTCCTTTATTTGAATTAAACGATAATTTCAAATTTTCATGTCTTAAATTTTTTTATTGCAGTTTTTCTAGTTTTTAATTTTTAGTCTTTTCAAATTTTAGTTTTTAAATAATGAAGTTCTCTTTTTCTAATTTTTAAATTTTGGACAAAAATAACAAGTTTGTTCAAACTAAAATTTTGAAAAATTGTAAAGCAGGATTTTTTTTCATGTTGCCCTTGTATTTTCGATGTGTTTCTTCGAAAAATGGAAACATCCAAAATAAAAAATCAAAAAATTGGAAATTCAACTGAAAAAACGAAAAAATATAATATTGAAAAAGTGAAAAATCTAAAAGTAATAATGCAAAAAAAAGAATTTAAAAGATGAAGCAACGAAATACTGAAAAATCGAGAAATTGAAAAATTGCGGAAACGAGAATTAAAAATCGAAAAACTGAGCATTCAAAAAATCGGTTTAAAAATTTTAGACAGTACTTCCCTCGCTGTCGGAAACGTGACGACTGCAAGCCTATTATGTTTTTTTCGCATTAGATTTCAAAGCATTCGATTTTGTAGTACTTGATTAAATCAATAAAATAAATTCACACATTCGTTAATTTTTTTGAGTCACCCTGTTTAAGCAAATTTAAAAAATATGAAAAAGTATTACAAAATTACCGGAAGTTCGTGTCATAATTAACAAACCTATTTTTTTTTTAATTTTTGATATTTCAATTTTTCGTATTTTCAACTTTTAGCTTTTTTAATTTTTGAACGTTGAATTTTTCAGTTCTACGATTTTGTTTATTCGATTGTTGTTGCTTTCGCTACGTTTATTTACATTGTTGACTGAGGATTTTTAATAGCACGCATTTTCGAAATTTTTAAAATTAAATATTGTTTTTGGTTTTACGATTCCTCAGTTTTTCGATTTTTATTTTGCAATTTTTTAATTGTACAATGTTTCGATTTGTAAGTTTTTGAATTTCCAATTTTAAATTTTTCAAAATTTTAATTTATCAGTTGATTTTTTCAATTTTTTAATTTACAATTTTTCGATTTGTCAGTTTCTAGATCGTTTAGTCAGTTTTTGGATTTTCCAGTTTTTCGATTTTTAATATTTCGATTTTCAAATTTCCCATTTGTGAATTTTTGTTTTTTCAATTTTTCGGCTTTTCCGTTTTCCGATTTTAGGTTTTCTAGTTTTCAACCTTTAGTTTTTCTATTTTACAATTTTTGTCCTTTTTTATTTTTTGATTTTGTAATTTTTCGGTCCCCCAGATTTTTTGATTTGCGATTTTTCCTTATTTCAGTTAATCGAGATTTCAGTTTTAATTTAGCTTCTAAATTTTTCAAATTCTCAATTGTTTACTTTTTAATTTAATTCAAAAAGAACAAATTTATTAAAACTGAAATTTTTACGATTTTACAGTTTTTGGATTTTCAATTTTCATATTTAAATTTGTCTTAATTAATTGATTTTTATTTGCTTTCACCGAGTTTATTTTCGTTTTAATAATTGCTCAGATTTTTAACTTTATCGATTTAGAATGATTCAGTTTTACAATTTTTCGCTTTTAAGTTTTCTAATTTTCAATTTTTCGAATTTTTTTAGATTTTCGATCTTGCAAATTCTCGTTCCTTCAGTTTGTCGATTTGCAATTTTTCGTTTCTTCAATTTTTCGATTTTTCAATTTGTAGATACTTTGATTTTCCTTTATTTGAATTAAACGATAATTTCTTCAAATTTTGTGATTTGCAATTTTTTGATTTGCAGTTTCTCTAGTTTTTAATTTTTAGTCGTTTCGACCTTTAGCTTTTAAATAATGAAGTTCTTTTTCCAATTTTTAAATTTTGGACAAAAAGAACAAGTTTGTCCAAACTGAAATTTTGAAAAATTGTAAAGCAGGATTTTTTTATGTTGCTTTGTGTTTCTTCGAAAAATGGGAACATCCAAAATAAATAATCGAAAAATTGGAAATCTAACAACTGAAAAAGCGAAAAAATAAAATATTGAAAAATTTTAAAATCTAAAAATAATAATGCGGAAACGAGAAATTAAAAATCGAAAAATTGAAAATTCAAAAAATTGAAAACACAAAATTTTAAATTTGGAATTTCAAGAAAATCGCAACACGAGAAATTGAAGAACCAAAAAATTCAAAAATAGAAAAAGTGTGGAATCTAGATATTGCAAATTTCAAGTGTGAATGAAAATCGAAAAACTAAACTGGGAACTCAAAAAATTGGAGAAAGAAAAAGTAAAAATCCGAAAGTTGCTAATCGAAAAATGGATTTATTGGAAAATTCGAAGACTTGTATTGCGGACAGCCTACATATGAAACGACATCAAATTTGCGTTCAAAAGGTCACGAGCCGTCACTGTTTACTCTATGCTGATGACTTGAAGAACAGATTTTCCAAAGGTGAGGTATTCATTTTTGATCCGAATTTTAATGAATTTAGAAGCCAGATCTCAATGCAATATAATTTTTTTCTTTTTAATTGTAATATCCACAATAATTTAACTAAGTAAGATAGTTTTATGTAGTTGTGAACCACCATTAGGAGTTAACATTGTGTTCTACTGTGATTTTTCCTTTTTTTAATTTTTGCAATTTGCTGCTTCTAAATACCACCCCCTAGCGCCGCCGCTGTCCGCGTAAAATACACGCCGTGGATAGCTTTAGCTCCATTGGTAGAAAAGACGACTTAATAACACGACATAATTATCATATTATCAAATATAATTATGTTTTTGAATAATTTTCGAATTTAAAATAACTTATTATGAATAATTTTATGGCGATCGAATCATGCTAAAAGCTGCTCGGCGACCAGTGGATTCTGTAGCAGATTCTTGAATAAATTTTTAGGGCTATAAATATGTAACCAAGAAAACATAAACTCGGTTTTCACGCATTAACTAAAAACTCGCACGCTGTGAAAACCCGCAGCAAACATTTCGTGAAAATCGGCTGCCAATTCCGCTTATTAATAATAATAAGCATTATTTGGGTTTTATCAACAAAAACGGATCCGCGCTCCATTGTTAAAACGTTGTTTGTCGCATTAATCCACTGTTGCACATGCACTAATTAATATTCATTTTGCGACACAAAGTGCAAACTAGATGAACAATAACGCCGATTAGCCGAAAATTTTTGCCCGAAATTATGAACTCTCCCACAAAACAAACATCGCCTGCCACCGCACAACCCCGGCAAAAAAATAGACCCATCAAACCTCCACCGCAAAATTGGCGTTTCCACATTTGCGGTCGTGCCAGTGGCCGCCAAATGTCGACAATTAACAGTACGCCGTTCGCAAAACGGAGCAATTACTTAATTTTCTCCACCGAATTATTTCGACCGCAAACAGTTGGAGAACATGGAACATGAACCGCCGCAAAAAATCAAACGAATTGAACTGCTGGATGTAGAACTCGGGCAAGAAATAAATTGAATATTTAATGTGCTCTGATTTTTTGAGCTTTGTAGACACGGATTATGTGTCGGCTTTTTCGGCGATGCTGTCGATATTAATTACGCGTGCAAGAGCCAACAGCGGATTTATTAAAGCGGCGATCGTCGCCTTGTCACGAAACAAGCCCGAGGCGGAATTCGGTTGAAAAAAAATGGTTTGCTTTGGTTGGATAAGATTTTGTTGTGGTGACGCATTCTAGTGGAATTGTAAAGTATAATGTTGGCGGCTTGTTTGTTCCAAAAATTTCGTAACGGAAAATTACGCACTTTGGGAACTTTTGGAAAAAATCTGTGTCGGAGGACAAGTTAGGTCAGGTAAAGTTAAATTAGGTCAAGTCAAGACAAATTATATCAGTTTCGGTCAAGTTCTGTCAGATCAAGTCAGGTCAAGTCAGAGATAGTCAGATAAAAACAAAGTCAGGGCAAGTCAAGTCAGGACTAGGTAAAACTATGTCAATTCCAACCGACTAAGAGTCAAATCAAGCCAGATCAAGTCAAACTAAATCAGGTGACGTGAAGTTTATTTTCTCTGTCGTCTTCGTCGATTTTTCTTAGACATATATCTAATCTCTGAAATTACTGGACCGATTGTCATCAATTTAACTTTTTTCTAGAAAGTCTTTTACGGGTAAGAAGTTGGCCCGCCCACCCACCCTCTCCTCCTTCTGGTGACCATTCTTCAACTCTTAATTAATGACAATTCTATTGCCTTATTAGAATCTTCGGCAAATCTGTTGAACCGTTGGTGAGAAAACAGACATTTTGTTATTTTCCTTCTATAAATTATTGAATCTCCACCTTATATGTGTTTCAAGGGTTTTTTCTTCTTTTATAGTGAGATCGATATTTTAGTCCCTATATTACATATAGGTACAACATACGTAAATTGCAAGTCACATAAAAATAGAAAATAAAACAAAATGTGTACTAAGGAAAATATAAAATACAAGTGTAAATAGTCTAAAGCAACCAAAATTTTGGAAATTTTGTCATGAATTTTTAAATTCTCTAAATTTAAACTGTTAGTTTTTTCTTTTAAACAATAAATGTCGTGTTCGCTCTGCTGCAATAAATTTTAGTAATAGTATTTTTTTATAAAATTAGTCACCGAACTAGAGGCGGGTGGGTGGGCGGGGTTTGTAATATGTTCTTCTGTAGAGTAGATAGAATCTAGGCTGGAAAAAAAAACTTTAATCGTAACTTTTTTGCTCTACTGTTTGTTATAAGATTTATTTCTTATTTCATCAAAAAAAAATTAAAGGGCGGGTGGGTGGGCGGATGTATGTTTTACTTTTTCCAAGAGAGAATTTTATAGGCAAGGAGTAGGCCCGCCCACCCACCCCCTCTTCCTTCTGGTGACCACTCTAAGTACTGTTAATTATTGACAATACTATTGTCTTATTAGAATCTTCGGCAAATCGGTTGAACCTTTGGTGAGAAAATAGACATTTTGTTATTTTTCTTCTATAAATTATTCGATCTATACCTGACATTTCAAGGATTTTTCCTTCTTTCATAGTGATTGTGACGTTTCATTCCCCATATTACATATAGGTACAATATACGTAAATGGCATTTGGCATAAAAATACAAAAAAACAGAGTGTGAAACAAGGAAAATATAAAATACAAGTGTAAATAGTCTAAACCAAACAAAATTTTGGACAGTTTGTCATTAATTTTTAAATTCTCTAAATTGAAACAATTATTTTTTTCTTTTAAACAATAAATTTCGTTTTTTTTCTGCTGCAATAAATTTTAGTAGTACTTCTTTTGTTTTATAAAATTACCACCGAAATGGAGGCGGGTGGGTGGGCGGGGTTTATAATATGGCTGTAGAGTGGGAGTGCTAAATAACTGATAGAACCTAGGCTGTAAAAAAAAAACGCTAATCGTAACTTTTTTGCTGTACTATTTGTTATAAGATTTATTTCTTATTTCATAAAACAAAATTAGAGGACGGGTGGGTGGGCGGGGCTAAGTTTAACTTTTTCCAAGAGAGAATTTCACAGGCAAGCAGTAGGCCAGCCCACCCACCCCCTCTTCCTTCTGTTGACCACTCTAAGTACTGTTAATTATTGACAATACTATTGTCTTATTAGAATCTTCGGCAAATCGGTTGAACCTTTGGTGAGAAAATAGACATTTTGTTATTTTTCTTCTATAAATTATTCGATCTACACCTGATATTTCAAGGATTTTTCCTTCTTTCATAGTGATTGTGACGTTTCATTCCCCATATTGCATATAGGTACAACATACGTAAATGGCATTTGGCATTAAAATACAAAAAAAAGAGTGTGTAACAAGGAAAATATAAAATACAAGTGTAAATAGTCTAAACCAACCAAAATTTTGGACAGTTTGTCATTAATTTTTAAATTCTCTAAATTGAAACAATTATTTTTTTCTTTTAAACAATTAATTTCGTTTTTTTTCTGCTGCAATAAATTTTCGTAGTACTTCTTTTATTTTATAAAATTACCACCGAAATGGAGGCGGGTGGGTGGGCGGGGTTTATAATATGACTGTAGAGTGGGAGTGCTAAATAACTGATAGAACCTAGGCTGTAAAAAAAACGCTAATCGTAACTTTTTTGCTGTACTATTAACAAGATTTATTTCTTATTTCATAAAACAAATTAGAGGACGGGTGGGTGGGCGGGGCTAAGTTTAACTTGTTCCCAGAGAGTCTTTTACAGGCAAGCAGTAGGCCCGCCCACCCACCCCCTATTCCTTCTGGTGACCACTCTAAGTACTGTTAAGTATTGACAATACTATTGTCTTATTAAAATCTTCGGCAAATCGGTTTAACCTTTGGTGAGAAAATAGACATTTTGTTATTTTCCTTCTATAAATTATTGAATTTACACCTTATATGTATTTCAAGGGTTTTTTCTTCTTTTATAGTGATATCGATATTTTAGTCCCCATATTACATATACATAGGTACAACATACGTAAATTTTATGTCACATAAAAATTTAAAAAAAAAAATGTGTAATAAGGAAGATATAAAATACAAGTGTAAATAGTCTAAAGCAACCAAAATTTTGGAAATTTTGTCATGAATTTTTAAATTCTCTAAATTTAAACTGTTAGTTTTTTCTTTTAAACAATAAATGTCGTGTTCGCTCTGCTGCAATAAATTTTAGTAATAGTATTTTTTTATAAAATTAGTCACCGAACTAGAGGCGGGTGGGTGGGCGGGGTTTGTAATATGTTCTTCTGTAGAGTAGATAGAAACTAGGCTGGAAAAAAAACGCTAATCGTAACTTTTTGCTGCACTATTTGTTATAAGATTTATTTCTTATTTTATCAAAAAAAAATTAAAGGACGAGTGGGTGGGGCTAAGTTTAACTTTTTCCAAGAGAGAATTTCACAGGCAAGCAGTAGGCCCGCCCACCCACCCCCTCTTCCTTCTGGTGACCACTCTAATTACTGTTAAGTATTGACAATACTATTGTGGTATTAGAATCTTCGACAAATCTGTTAAACCGTTGGTGAGAAAATAGACATTTTGTTAATTTTCTTCTATAAATTATTCGATCTACACCTGATGTTTCGACGATTTTTCCTTCTTTTATAGTGATAGTGATGTTTTATTTCCCATATTACATATAGGTACAACATACGTAAATGGCATTTGGCATAAAAATACAAAAAAAGAGTGTGAAACAAGGAAAATATAAAATACAAGTGTAAATGGTCTAAACCAACCAAAATTTTGGACAGTTTGTCATTAATTTTTAAATTCTCTAAATTGAAACAATTATTTTTTTCTTTTAAACAATAAATTTCGTTTTTTTTCTGCCGCAATAAATTTTAGTAGTACTTCTTTTGTTTTGTAAAATTACCACAGAAATGGAGGCGGGTGGGTGGGCGGGATCTATAATATGTTCTTCTGTAGAGTGGGAGTGGTAAGTAACCGATAGAAACTAGGCTGTAAAGAAACACTAATCGTATCTTTTTTGCTATACTATTTGTTATAAGATTTATTTCTTATTTCATAAAAAAAGATAGAGGACGGGTGGGTGGGTGGGGCTCCGTTTAACTTCTGCCAAGAGAGCTCTTTCCAGGCAAGTACAAGGCCCGCCCACCCACCCCCTCTTTCTTCTGGTGACCACTCTTGTTACTGTTAGTTATTGACAATACTATTATCTTATTAGAATCTTCGACAAATCTGTTAAACCGTTGGTGAGAAAATAGACATTTTATTTTTATTTTCAAACCGAACTGGAGACGGGTGGTTGGGCGGGGTTTATAATATGTTCTTCTGTAAAGTGGGAGTGCTGAATAACTGATAGAACCTAGGCTGTAAAAAAAAAGCTAATCGTATCTTTTTTGCTCTACTATTTGTTATAAGGTTTATTTCTTATTTTATCAAAAAAAAATTAAAGGACGAGTGGGTGGGGCTAAGTTTAACTTTTTCCAAGAGATAATTTCACAGGCAAGCAGTAAGCCCGCCCACCCACCCCCTCTTCCTTCTGGTGATCACTCTAAATGCTGTTAATTATTGACAATATTATTGTCATATTAGAATCTTCGACAAATCTGTTAAACCGTTGGTGAGAAAATACACATTTTGTTATTTTTCTTCTATAAATTATTCGATCTACACCTGATGTTTTGACGATTTTTCCTTCTTTTATAGTGATAGTGATGTTTTATCCCCCATATTACATATAGGTACAACATACGTAAATGGCATTTGGCATGAAAATACAAAAAAACAGAGTGTGAAACAAGGAAAATATAAATTACAATTGTAAATAGTCTAAACCAACTAAAATTTTGGACAGTTTGTCATTAATTTTTAAATTCTCTAAATTGAAACAATTATTTTTTTTCTTTTAAACAATAAATTTCGGTTTTTTTTTTTGCTGCAATAAATTTTAGTAGTACTTTTTTGGTTTTATAAAATTACCACAGAAATGGAGGCGGGTGGGTGGGCGGGGTTTATAATATGTTCTTCTGTAGAGTGGGAGTGGTAAGTAACCGATAGAAACTAGGCTGTAAAAAAACACTAATCGTAATTTTTTTGCTGTACTATTTATTATAAGATTTATTTCTTATTTCATAAAACAAAATTAGAGGACGGGTGGGTGGGCGGGGCTAAGTTTAACTTTTTCCAAGAGAGAATTTCACAGGCAAGCAGTTGGCCCGCCCACCCACCCCCTCTTCCTTCTGGTGACCACTCTAATTACTGTTAAGTGTTGACAATACTATTGTCTTATTAGAACCTTCGACAAATCTGTTAAACCGTTGGTGAGAAAATAGACATTTTGTTATTTTTCTTCTATTAATTATTCGATCTACACCTGATGTTTTAAAGATTTTTCCTTCTTTTATAGTGATAGCGATGTTTTATTCCCCATATTACATATAGGTACAACATACGTAAATGGCATTTGGCATTAAAATCCAAAAAACAGAGTGTGTAACAAGGAAAATATAGAAAACAAGTGTAAATAGTTTAAACCAACCAAAATTTTGGACAGTTTGTCATTAATTTGTAAATTCTCTAAATTGAAACAATTATTTTTTTCTTTTAAACAATTAATTTCGTTTTTTTTTCTGCTGCAATAAATTTTAGTAGTACTTTTTTGGTTTTATAAAATTACCACAGAAATGGAGGCGGGTGGGTGGGCGGGGTTTATAATATGTTCTTCTATAGAGTGGGACTCGTAAGTAACCGATAGAAACTAGACTGAAAAAAAACACTAATCGTAACTTTTTTGCTGTACTATTTGTTATAAGATTTATTTCTTATTTCATAAAACAAATTAGAGGACGGGTGGGTGGGCGGGGCTAAGTTTAACTTGTTCCCAGAGAGTCTTTTACAGGCAAGCAGTAGGCCCGCCCACCCACCCCCTCTTCCTTCTGGTGACCACTCTAAGTACTGTTAAGTATTGACAATACTATTGTCTTATTAGAATCTTCGGCAAATCGGTTGAACCTTTGGTGAGAAAATAGACATTTTGTTATTTTTCTTCTATAAATTATTCGATCTACACCTGATATTTCAAGGATTTTTCCTTCTTTCATAGTGATTGTGACGTTTCATTCCCCATATTGCATATAGGTACAACATACGTAAATGGCATTTGGCATTAAAATACAAAAAAAAAGAGTGTGTAACAAGGAAAATTTAAAATACAAGTGTAAATAGTCTAAACCAACCAAAATTTTGGACAGTTTGTCATTAATTTTTAAATTCTCTAAATTGAAACAATTATTTTTTTCTTTTAAACAATTAATTTCGTTTTTTTTTCTGCTGCAATAAATTTTCGTAGTGCTTCTTTTGTTTTATAAAATTACCACCGAAATGGAGGCGGGTGGGTGGGCGGGGTTTATAATATGTTCTTCTGTAGAGTAGATAGAAACTAGGCTGGAAAAAAAACGCTAATCGTAACTTTTTTGCTCTACTATTTGTTATAAGATTTATTTCTTATTTCATAAAACAAATTAGAGGACGGGTGGGTGGGCGGGGCTAAGTTTAACTTGTTCCTAGAGAGTCTTTTACAGGCAAGCAGTAGGCCCGCCCACCCACCCCCTATTCCTTCTGATGACCACTCTAAGTACTGTTAAGTATTGACAATACTATTGTCTTATTAGAATCTTCGGCAAATCGGTTTAACCTTTGGTGAGAAAATAGACATTTTGTTATTTTCCTTCTATAAATTATTGAATTTACACCTTATATGTATTTCAAGGGTTTTTTCTTCTTTTATAGTGATATCGATATTTTAGTCCCCATATTACATATACATAGGTACAACATACGTAAATTTCATGTCACATAAAAATAAAAAAAAAAAAATGTGTAATAAGGAAGATATAAAATACAAGTGTAAATAGTCTAAAGCAACCAAAATTTTGGAAATTTTGTCATGAATTTTTAAATTCTCTAAATTTAAACTGTTCGTTTTTTCTTTTAAACAATAAATGTCGTGTTCGCTCTGCTGCAATAAATTTTAGTAATAGTATTTTTTTATAAAATTACTCACCGAACTAGAGGCGGGTGGGTGGGCGGGGTTTGTAACATGTTCTTCTGTAGAGTAGATAGAAACTAGGCTGGAAAAAAAACGCTAATCGTAACTTGCTGCACTATTTGTTATAAGATTTATTTCTTATTTTATCAAAAAAAAATTAAAGGACGAGTGGGTGGGGCTAAGTTTAACTTTTTCCAAGAGAGAATTTTACAGGCAAGCAGTAGGCCCGCCCACCCACCCCCTCTTCCTTCTGGTGACCACTCTAATTACTGTTAAGAATTGACAATACTATTGTCTTATTAGAATCTTCGACAAATCTGTTAAACCGTTGGTGAGAAAATAGACATTTTGTTATTTTTCTTCTATAAATTATTCGATCTACACCTGATGTTTTGACGATTTTTCCTTCTTTTATAGTGATAGCGATGTTTTATTCCCCATATTACATACAGGTACAACATACGTAAATGGCATTTGGCATAAAAATACAAAAAGCAGAGTGTGTAACAAGGAAAATTTAGAAAACAAGTGTAAATAGTTTAAACCAACCAAAATTTTGGACAGTTTGTCATTAATTTGTAAATTCTCTAAATTGAAACAATATTTTTTTTCTTTTAAACAATAAATTTCGTTTTTTTTCTGCTGCAATAAATTTTAGTAGTACTTTTTTGGTTTTATAAAATTACCACAGAAATGGAGGCGGGTGGGTGGGCGGGGTTTATAATATGTTCTTCTCTAGAGTGGGACTCGTAAGTAACCGATAGAAACTAGACTGTAAAAAAAACACTAATCGTAACTTTTTTGCTGTACTATTTGTTATAAGATTTATTTCTCATTTCATAAAACAAATTAGAGGACGGGTGGGTGGGCGGGGCTAAGTTTAACTTGTTCCCAGAGAGTCTTTTACAGGCAGCAGTAGGCCCGCCCACCCACCCCCTCTTCCTTCTGGTGACCACTCTAAGTACTGTTAATTATTGACAATACTATTGTCTTATTAGAATCTTCGACAAATCTGTTAAACCGTTGGTGAGAAAATAGACATTTTGTTATTTTTCTTCTATAAATTATTCGATCTACACCTGATGTTTTGACGATTTTTGCTTCTTTTATAGTGATAGCGATGTTTTATTCCCCATATTACATATAGGTACAACATACGTAAATGGCATTTGGCATTAAAATACAAAAAACAGAGTGTGTAACAAGGAAAATATAGAAAACAAGTGTAAATAGTTTAAACCAACCAAAATTTTGGACAGTTTGTCATTAATTTGTAAATTCTCTAAATTGAAACAATTATTTATTTCTTTTAAACAATAAATTTCGTTTTTTTTTCTGCTGCAATAAATTTTAGTAGTACTTTTTGGTTTTATAAAATTACCACAGAAATGGAGGCGGGTGGGTGGGCGGGGTTTATAATATGTTCTTCTCTAGAGTGGGACTCGTAAGTAACCGATAGAAACTAGACTGTAAAAAAAAACACTAATCGTAACTTTCTTGCTCTACTATTTGTTATAAGATTTATTTCTTATTTCATAAAAGAAATTAGAGGACGGATGGGGTGGGCTAAGTTTAACTTTTGCCAAGAGAGTCCTTTACAAGCAAGCAGTAGGCCCGCCCACCCACCCCTCTTCCTTCTGGTGACCACTTTTCTTACTGTTAGTTATTGACAATACTATTATCTTATTAGAATCTTCGACAAATCTGTTAAAACATTGGTGAGAAAATAGACATTTTGTTATTTTTCTTCTATAAATTATTCGATCTACACCTTATATTTCAATGGTTTTTTCTGCTCTTATAGTGATAGACATGTTTTATTCCCCTTTTACAGACGTAAAAGGCATGTCACATTAAAATAAAAAAAACAAAAAACAGAATGTGTAATAAGGAAAATATAAAAACACAAGTGTAAATATTCTAAACCAACCAAAATTTTGGACAGTTTGTCATTAATTTTTAAATTCTTTAAACTTAAACTGTTCATTTTTTTTTAAACAATAAGATTCGTTTTCTTTCTGCTGCAATAAATTTTAGGAGTAGTTCTTTTTTTTTATAAAATTACCACCGAAATAGAGTCGGGTGGGTGGGCGGGTTTTATGATACATATGTTCTTTTGTAGAGTAGGCGTGGTAAGTAACTAATAGAACCTAGGCTGTAAAAAAAAACGCTTATCGTAACTTTTTTGTTGTACTATTTGTTATAAGATTTATTTCTTACTTCATAAAAAAAATTAGAAGATGGGTGGGTGGGCGGGGCTAAGTTTAACTTATCCCAAGTGAGTCCTTTACAGGCAAGCAGTAGGCCCGCCCACCCACCCCCTCTTCCTTCTGGCGACCACTCTTGTTACTGTTAATTATTGACACTAATATTATCTTATTAGAATTTTCAGTAAATCTGTTAAACCGTTGGTGAGAAAATAGACATTTTATTTTTATTTTAAAACCGAACTGGAGGCGGGTGGTTGGACAGGGTTTATAATATGTTCTTCTCTAGAGTGGGACTCGTGAGTAACCGATAGAAACTAGACTGTAAAAACAAAAACACTAATCGTAACTTTTTTGCTGTACTATTTGTTATAAGATTTATTTCTTATTTCATAAAAAAAAATTAGAGGGCGGGTGGGTGGGCGGGGCTAAGTTTAACTTATGCCAAGAGAGTCCTTTACAGGCAAGCAGTAGGCCCGCCCACCCACCCTCTCTTCCTTCTGGTGACCACTTTTCTTACTGTTAGTTATTGACAATACTGTTATCTTATTAGAATCTTCGACAAATCTGTTAAACCGTTGGTGACAAAATAGACATTTTTTTTTTATTTTAAAATCAAACTGGAGGCGGGTGGGTTGGCGGGGTTCATAATATCTTCTTCTCTAGAGTGGGACTCGTAAGTAACCGATAGAAACTAGGCTGTAAAAAAAAAACACTAATCGTAACTTTTTTGCTATACTATTTGTTATAAGATTTATTTCTTATTTCATAAAAAAAATCAGAGGACGGGAGGGTGGGCGGGGCTAAGTTTAACTTATGCCAAGAGAGTCCTTTACAGGCAAGCAGTGGGCCCGCCCACCCACCCCCTCTTACTTCTGGTGACCACTCTTGTTACTGTTAGTTATTGACAATACTATTGTCTTATTAGAATCTTCGACAAACCTGTTAAAGCATTGGTGAGAAAATAGACATTTTGTTATTTTTCTTCTATAAATTTATTATATCTACACCTTATATTTCAATGGTTTTTTTCTGCTCTTATAGTGATAGACATGTTTTATTCCCCATATTACATATAGGTACAACAGACGTAAAAGGCTTGTCACATTAAAAAAAAAAAAAGAAAAAACAAAAAACAGAATGTGTAATAAGGAAAATATAAAAACACAAGTGTAAATATTCTAAACCAACCAAAATTTTGGACAGTTTGTCATTAATTTTTAAAATCTTTAAATTTAAACTGTTCATTTTTTTTAAACAATAAGTTTCGTTTTCTTTCTGCTGTAATAAATTTTAGGAGTACTTATTTTTTATAAAATTACCACCGAAATGGAGGCGGGTGGGTGGGCGGGGTTTATAATATGTTCTTTTCTATAGTGGGACTCGTAAGTAACCGATAGAAACTAGGCTGTAAAAAAAAACACTAATCGTAACTTTCTTGCTGTACTAATTGTTATAAGATTTATTTCTTATTTCATAAAAAAAAATTAGAGGACGGGTGGGTGGGCGGGGCTATCTTTAACTTATGCCAAGAGAGTCCTTTACAGGCAAGCTGTAGGCCCGCCCACCCACCCCATCTTCCTTCTGGTGACCACTCTTGTTACTGTTAGTTATTGACAATAATATTATCTTATTAGAATCTTCGACAAATCTGTTAAACCGTTGGTAAGAAAATAGACATTTTATTTTTATTTTAAAACCGAACTGGAGACGGGTGGTTGGGCGGGGTTTATAATATGTTCTTCTCTAGACTGGGACTCGTGAGTAACCGATAGAAACTAGACTGTAAAAAAACACTAATCGTAACTTTTTTGCTGTACTATTTGTTATAAGATTTATTTCTTATTTCATAAAAAAAATTAGAGGACGGGTGGGTGGGCGGGGCTAAGTTTAACTTATGCCAAGAGAGTCCTTTACAGGCAAGCAGTAGGCCCGCCCACCCACCTCCTCTTCCTTCTAGAGACCACTCTTGTAACTGTTAGTTATTGACAATACTATTATCTTATTAGAATCTTCGACAAATCTGTTAAACCGTTGGTGAGAAAATAGACATTTTATTTTTATTTTAAAACCGAAGTGGAGGCGGGTGGGTGGGCGGGGTTTATAATATGTTCTTCTCTAGAGTGGGACTCGTATGTAACCGATAGAAACTAGGCTGTAAAAAAAACGCTAATCGTAACTTTTTTGCGGTACTATTTGTTATAAGATTTAGTTCTTATTTCACAAAAAAAAAATTAGAGGATGGGTGGGCGGGCGGGGCTAAGTTTAACTTTTTCCAAGAGAGTCTTTTACAGGCAATCAGTAGGCCCGCCCACCCACCCCCTCTTCCTTCTGGTCACCACTCTAAATACTGTTAATTATCGACAATACTATTTTCTTATTAGAAATTTCGGCAAATCTGTTGAACCGTTGGTGAGAAAATTAGATATTCTGTTATTTTTCTTGTATAAATTACTCGATCTACACCTTATATTTCAAGGGTTTTCTTTTTCTTCTCTTATAGTGATAGTGATTTTTTTATTCCCCATATTACATATAGGTACAACAAACGTAAAAGGCATGTTACATTAAAATAAAAAAAAGAGAATATGTATTAAGAAAAATATAAAAATACAAGTGTAAATAGTCTAAACCAGTCAAAATTTTGGACAGTTTGTCATTAATTTTTTCTTTTAAACAATAAATTTCGTCTTCTTTCTGCTGCAATAAATTTTAGTAGTACTTTTTTATAAAATTAATCACCGAAATGGAGGCGGGTGGGTGGGCGGGGTTTAGAATAAGTTCTTCTGCAGAGTGGGAGTGGTAAGTAACTGATCGAAACTAGGGTCTTAAAAAGAACGGTTATCGTAACTTTTTTCTTGTACTATTTGTTATAAGATTATTTCTTATTTCATAAGAAAAAAAAAATGAGGAGACGGGTGGGCGGGCGGGGCTAAGTTTAATTTTTTCCGCGAGAGTCTTTTACACGTTTTTGTTTTTTTTTGCGATGTTTTTTTTTCTATTCTTTCTTCTTGTTTTTTTTTATATAATTGTGGCTATCAACCTTGCTATCGGTTCCTTTTTGTCCTTCAGCATTTGGAATTCTATGTTCAGCGGTGTCTTTGTCTCCACAGTAAGTACATTCATCGTTTTGGCCAATTTCATTCGTTTCAAATGCCCTGTTAGGAATAGGGTTAGATAGTAATGTGTTTGTCCATAAGTCGGTAAGTCCAGGCTTAACCTGGCGTGACTTGGTTTGCCTCAACTAATTTGACTTGGTTTGAGCTGGCCTAACCTGGCTCAACCTGACTTGACTTCACCTTACTTTACTTCATCTGTCCTAACCTGACTAGATCTGACCTGACCTGATTTGATCTGACATAACCTGCGGGACCTAACTTGTTCTGACCTGACTTCACGTGACCTGACTTGGTTTGAATCTGGCCTAAGCTGGCCTGACCTGATTTGACTTGCTTTGACTTTACTTTGCCTGTCCTCACCTGACTAGATCTGATCCTGAACAACGAACAACAGACTTATTAGTTATTTTAACAAGAAAATTCAAATACCACTCTTCAAAAATAGTGGAGCTGGGAATTTTTAAATTTAACCACGCAACTTTTGTGTATTGAAAATAACCTGGTCCAAACTGACTTGACCTGACTTCACTTCACTTGACTTTACATAAACTGACCTGAGTTTACCTGACCTGAATCACAAAGAATGGACCTCAATGATATATAGTGTTTTTAACAACTTTATTTCTCGTTTGCAGTTCAACTTGGTATTAATTTTGCCTTGGTGGACAGTAATTCGTCAGCAATTAAACTCTTCCTCGTCATGCAAGCCAATACAAAGTTTTAATGAGAAAAATTCCCAAAACCAAAAAGTGCGGGCCAGTTGAAGTGGAGCGTAATTCCCGTGGCAGCTTCAAAGTTCTGTGTATTTTTGTTCGCTAAAAAAAATGCGTTATTCCGAGTAACGGTAAGTCCGATATTTCCAAAGTTGCGAGCCGTGGACCCGACCTCAAGGCTATCGCTTCTGGCGGTGCAAAAAGAAAGTCGCGGTCCCAAAACACCAGAGTGCTCCTATTAATTGCCCAGCAGTGGAACCAGCGTCAGCAGGTGTATTCTATCGTTCCTTACAACGCGATTATTATTTTTAACGATCATTATAAATGTAAACAGCAGTTTTATGTTTGTTTGGAATAGATAGAGCTGTAAAATCCATGAATATATAGTTTTTTCCCCAGTGTCATTGACAGTAAAAGTTGTACGGCAACAACGCCGGCCAGAAAAAAAGCCGAGCATGAACAATGAATTCCACGTTTTTCTCGTCTCTTTGCACTTTAGCTTTTTCGAAACGCTGAATTGCGAAATTCCTGATCAATTTGTGCAGAATGCAGATACCGTTGATTTAAGGCACACCATGTGGAGTGCATGAATGGGTTTTTGTTTCGTTAAATAACATCCACACGTTTCCATACCTGCCCACAATAAGATAAACAATAAATTACCAACAGCATATCGCAATAATCACGAAATAAACCAACACTACATAAATTAAAGGAGGTGGAAAGCGCACCTAATCTATAATTAATAAATTCAATGAGGTTGAGGCACGGAAAGCAGCGAGTATCCACGCTCGAAAAGGCTCAAAAATCATCAATCATGGGCGAAAATCCGCGGCTGGAATGTCACTGGCCACGGGGACCATAAACCATGGGTATCGCCGTCGACCATCGAAACTTGTAATTGAGGCCCATAAAGTACCTTATCGGAGATTTTTTCGTGGAACCACCGCGGAGCGCCTCTTTGTTATTGGCGAACGGTTTGCGCCGTCGTGTTGCCCTTCGCACTCGGATTTATGATGGCCAGATAATCGCCAACATCTGTAATTTGCCCACATACGAGAAAGCCGATAGAGATTTTTGATTTCGGACGGCGAGATTTCTGGAATGCTTCAGGGGTCACCGCTGCTCCTCGCGTATTGTCAATTTACGACAACGATCCCTACTTACTAGTTTTAACAATAATAACCATGTAGACACATTTAACACAAATAACTGCGAAACCACCAAGCGTGCCCTTCCTGGAAGGCAACAAATCGGCGCTTTATTCCTAGAAGTATTACGTTCTGAGAAAATTCGTTGGCACTGAGACAATAGCAATGATTCATGATGCTGCTTTCTGTTTTTGCAGCGCTGCATTATCCTGACATTTAATAATCTTTTCGAACATCTGGTGTCTGTTGCGCTATCACCAGACCACAGTCCATCACGCCACGGCAAAAACGACGCTCCAACTGCTGGCTGCATGGCATTTTTATCAAATGTATGTAGATTTAGAGTCACGCGACTTCGTTTTATTTGACTAACAAGTAAATTATTTAAATGCGTGGCGATTTTTTGCCGCTCGGAACACCCACAGATGGTGACGTGTTTAAAATTTCGGGTTTTTTTTTGGCGAAAAAACGAATTATTAATGAAAAACGGTTGGCGACTGGAGGATAAAAAAGTACGTTACACGTGTTTAGAATGTGTGGAGGTACAACAGTTGTCCTTAACGAAGTTTGGGTTTACGTTTAGAGTACATAAATTATGGTAGTTCCTAAAATGGTAGTACTGAATTTTTTGCACCGCTGACAATGTTTTTAGCCAAAAATGCTTAAACAGCATTTTTTTCATTTGGTGTTATGTGATGATATATTTTTTATTTTAATTACAGGGAAACGGACATACAGAACACCCAGAGGCAGGGCGAAAATCGAACCCACCACCCAAGATATAGCCCGCAAGCACGAGGTTAACTAACCCACCGGGGTCCTCTGAAGATAGCTAGGTAAATAAAATAGGTATCAGGCTCAGCTTCTTTTTTTTATTTATTTATAAAACCACTGGAGCTCAATGATCTTTTAAATTATTTCATCAACAAAACACCAAAAGTGCTCAAACTACTTTTAAATTTTTCTAAAAAGAAGATACCAGGGTTCGATGATTTTTTTCAAATTCTGCCAAAAATAAAACACCGACCAAGTCAGGTCAAGTCGTGTAAAGCAAGTCGTGTCAGGTCTCAAGACTCTTTCAAATTGTCCCAAAAACAGAAAAATAGGTCCTCAAAATTTTAATATTTTGTTCAAAATCAAAACACCAGGTGCTGTTGAGATTCTTTGAATTATTTTAAAAATAAAACGACCAGGGTCTCTAAGATTTTCAAATTCTTTAAAAAATAAAACACCTGGACCTGTAACAATCAATTTTTTCAAAAATAAGACATTAGGAGACCCCAAAACAGTTTAATACTATTTCAAAGTAAAACGACTGGGGTTCGTGTTTTTTTTTTTAAATTAAAAATATTCCAAAAAGAAAATGTCGAAGATCCCAAGATTCTTTCAAACTATTTCAAAAAAACACGAAAGTAGCTAAGTAGCCCAAGATTCTTTTAAATTCTTCCAGAAACAAAACTCAATCCCTCAAGATTCTTTCAAATAGTCTCAAAACCGGAAAAACAGGGTTCTTTAAAATTCTTTCAAATTTTTCCAAAAACCAAACACCAAATACCCTTGAGATTTATGAAATACCGGGACCTCGCAAATTATATGTATATCAAAATAAAACCATCTGTGTTCCTGGGATTCTTTTTTTTTTCAACAATAAAACAAGGAAGTGTAAGATTCTTTTAAATTATTCCATATAGAAATCACCAGAACTTCCCAAAAATTCTTTCGAATTTTCGCAAAAGAAGACACTAGGGTTCCCATATTTTTTTTCAAATTCTCTCAAAAATAAAACACCAGTCTCCTTCAAGATCCATTCAAATTGTCCAAAGACAAAAGAACAATGTCCTCAAGATTCTTCCAAATTTTTCTAAAAATAAAACACCAGGGGTCTCTGAGATTCCCCAAAATTATTTCAAAATAAAACGACCAGGGTCCCTGAGATATTTTATTATTATTTTTTTTTTTTTAATAAAATAATTTCGGTCCATGGGATTCTTCTTTTTTAATAAAACAACAAGGAAACCCAAAATTATTTTAAATTCTTCCATGAACAAAACACCAGAGGTTCCCAAAAAGTGCCATTCATTATCTTATTTCAAAAATAAAATACCAGGGATCTCTGGGATTTTTTTTTAAAGCAACCTCCACGGGAGCCCAAGATTCTTTGAAATTCTTGCAAAAATAAAACACCAAGGGACACCAAAATTCTTTCAAATTATTGTTAAAATAAAACCACCTCTATTCCTGAGATTTTTTTTTGTTTCAATCATAAAACGCCAAAGGAGTCTAAGATTCTTTTAAATTATTCCATTAGCAAAGCACCAGAAGTCCCCAAAAATCTTTCAAATTTTCTCAAAAGAAAACACCAGGGTTGGCCATGATTTTTTTCAAATTCTAACAAAAATAAAACACCAGAATCCTTCAAGATTCTTCCAAATTTTTCTAAAAATAAAACACCAGGGGTCTCTGAAATTCCCCAAATTTATTTTAAAATAATTTCGGTCCATGGGATTCTTTTTTTTTTTAATAAAACAACAAGAAAACCCAAAATTATTTTAATTTCTTCCATAAACAAAACACCAGAGGTTCCCAAAAAGTGCCATTCATTATCTTATTTCAAAAATAAAATACCAGGGATCTCTGGTATTTTTTTTTAAAGCAACCTCCACAGGAGCCCAAGATTCTTTCAAATTCTTGCAAAAATAAAACACCAAGGGACACCAAAATCCTTTCAAATTATTGTTAAAATAAAACCACCTCTATTCCTGAGATTTTTTTTGTTTCAATCATAAAACACCAATGGAGTCTAAGATTCTTTTAAATTATTCCATTAGCAAAGCACCAGAAGTCCCCAAAATTCTTTCAAATTTTCTCAAAAGAAAACACCAGGGTTGGCCATGATTTTTTTCAAATTCTAACAAAAATAAAACACCAGAATCCTTCAAGATTCTTCCAAATTTTTCTAAAAATAAAACACCAGGGGTCTCTGAAATTCCCCAAATTTATTTTAAAATGATTTCGGTCCATGGGATTCTTTTTTTTAATAAAACAACAAGAAAACCCAAAATTATTTTAAATTCTTCCATAAACAAAACACCAGAGGTTCCCAAAAAGT
This sequence comes from Zophobas morio, assembly GCF_036711695.1. Lineage (NCBI taxonomy): Eukaryota > Metazoa > Arthropoda > Insecta > Coleoptera > Tenebrionidae > Zophobas > Zophobas morio. Next base: position 1,334,656 of record NW_026972108.1, read on the forward strand.
GCCATTCATTATCTTATTTCAAAAATAAAATACCAGGGATGTCTGGGATTTTTTTTAAAGCAACCTCCACGGGAGCCCAAGATTCTTTCAAATTATTGTTAAAATAAAACCACCTCTATTCTTGAGATTTTTTTTGTTTCAATCATAGAACACCAATGGAGTCTAAGATTCTTTTAAATTATTCCATTAGCAAAGCACCAGAAGTCCCCAAAATTCTTTCAAATTTTCTCAAAGGAATATACCAGGGTTCCCATGATTTTTTTTCAAATTCTCCCAAAAGTAAAACACCAGTCAAGTCAGGTCAAGTCTCAAGATTCTTTAAAATTGTCCCAAAAACAGGAAAATAGGTTCTTCAAAATTTTCCAAACAAAAACGTCACAATTTCTCAAGATTTTTAATACTTTGCTCAAAACACCTGGTGCCACTGAGATTCATTGAATTATTTAAAAAAAATAAAACGACCAGGGATCCTGAGATTTTCAAATTCGTACTCCAAATTTTTTTAAATAAAACACTATGTGGTCCGTGTTTTTTTTTTAATTAAAACATCAGGGGATTCCAAAATTCTTTCAAATTATTCGAAAAACAAAACATCAAATTATTTCAGAACAAAAACAGCGAGGTCCCTGGGATTTTTTTTTTTTTTTTCAAAAATGAAAGACTATAATAGTCCAAGATTCTTTCAAATTTTTCCAAATACAAAACACGATGCCCTTGAAATTCTTTAAATTTTGTAAATAATGATTTTTTTTTTTTTAAATAAAACAACTGGGGTCCATGAGATTTTTTTTTAATAAAGCATCAAGTTTCTTTCAAATGCTTGGTGCCTTTGAGATACTTTAAATTTCTCAGGTTCTCTAGGAGTTTTTTTCAAATTCCTTCAAAAACAAAACACTAGAATCGTGGAAGTTGAAAAAAAATTTAATACGACATTTATAAAAAATCCATTAAACCATAGCCAAATAAACACTAGAGCAGATGTTGAAAATTCCCGCCTTGTGCATATAAGGAAGCTCGTAAGCTCGTAAGTTTCCAAATTTTGATCATTTTTTGTAAAAGTAAGCTAAGTTTATTTTTTTCTATACTTATGAGCAAACAGTAGCCCCGCCCACCCACCCCTTCATCATTCCAGTGACTAATCTTAATATTGTTCAGTTCTATCTTAGCAAGTTTTAGGCCCGCCCACCCGCCCTCTATTTTCTTCAAAGGTATATGATTTGCCACAATCAGTCTTATCTTATCGAATATTGCGCCACCCACCCACTCTTAGTAAGTACTAGCCAAGAAAAAAATGATTTTGGCAAATGGCATACCCCTTAAGAAAAGAGAGGGTGGGTGGGCGGGGCTAGTACTTGCTAAGATAAAACTGACTTTGGCAAATGACATATCGTCTAAAAAAGAAGAGGGTGGGTGGGCGGGGCTAGTACCTGCTAAGATAGGAGTGATTTTGGCAAATGAGATATGACTTAAATAACGTATCCTAAGAAATTCAATTAAACTATTATAAGAAAAAACACTAGAGGCTCCAAGAGTTACTCTTGAGATTCATTATATTGTTTTAAAAATAAGTTATCAGGGGTCCCCGAGATTCTTCAAAATTATTTCAAAATAAAACGACCAGGGTCCCTGAGATTCTTTTTTTTTTTCAAAAATAAAATAATTTGGGTCCATGGGATTTTCTTTTAATAAGAACAAGGAAACCTAAGATTATTTTAAATTCTTCTATAAACAAAACACCAGAGGTCTCCAAAAAAGTGTCATTCATTATCTTATTTCAAAAATAAAATACCAGGGATCTCTAGGATTTTTTTTAAAGAAACATCCACGGGAGCCCAAGATTCTTTCAAATTCTTCCAAAAATAAAACACCAAGGGACACCAAGATTCTTTCAAATTATTATTAAAATAAAACCACCTCTAACCCTGAGATTTTTTTGTTTCAGTCATAAAACACCAATGGAGTCCAAGATCCTTTTAAATTATTGCTTTAGCAAAGTACCAGAAGTCCCCAAAATTCTTTCAAATTTTCTCAAAGGAAGACACCAGAGTTCCCATGAATTTTTTTCAAATTCTCGCAAAAGTAAAACACCAGTCAAGTCAGGTCAAGTCTCAAGATTCTTTAAAATTGTCTCAAAAACAGAAAAATAGGTTCTTCAAAATTGTTCAAACGAAAACATCACAATTTCTCAAGATTTTTAATACTTTGCTCAAAACACCTGATACCATTGAGATTCATTGAATTATTAAAAAAAAAATAAAACTCAGGGGACCCCAAGATTCGTTAATAACACTTTTTGAAAATAAAACGACTAGGGATCTTGAGATTTTCAAATTCTCAAAAAATTGGGACACCGGGACCTGTAACACTTTGACACTTATTATTTCAGAGAAAAACGACTGTGGTCCGTGTTTTTTTTTTTTGTAACTAGAACATCAGGGGATTCCAAAATTCTTTCAAATTATTCAAAAAACAAAATATCAAATTATTTCAGAACAAGAACACCGAGGTCCCTGGGATTTTTTTTTTTTTTTCAAAAATGAAGACTAATAGTCCAAGATTCTTTCCAATTTTTCCAAAAACAAACACGATGCCCTTGAAATTGTTTAAATATTGTAAATAATGTTTTTTTTTTCAAAAATAATACGACTGAGGTCCATGGGATTTTTTTTTAATTAAAGCATCAATGGAGCCCAAGTTTCTTTCAAATGTTTAGTGCCTTTGAGATACTTTAAATTTCTCAGGTTCTCAAGGATTTTTTTTTTCGAATTCCTTCATAAACAAAACACCAGAATCGTGGAAGTTGAAATAAAATTTAATACGACATTTATAAATTATAAACAAAAACAAATCCAATAAAAGAAAAATCCAGTAATTAATTTTGATCATCTTTTGTAAAAGTAAGCTAAGTTTATTTTTTTCTAGACTTAGGAGCAGACAGTAGCCCCGCCCACCCACCCCTTCATCATTCCAGTGACTAATCTTAATATTGTTCAGTTCTATCTTAGCAAGTTTTAGCCCCGCCCACCCGCCCTCTATTTTCTTACGGGGTATGTCATTTGCCAAAATCAGTCTTATCTTATCGAATATTAGCGCCACCCACCCACTCTTAGTAAGTACTAGCCAAGATAAAACTGATTTTGGCAAATCATATATCCTCTAAAGAAAGAGAGGGTGGGTGGGCGGGGCTAGTACTTGCTAAGATAAAACTGATTTTGGCAAATCACATCCTCTAAAAAATAAGAGGGTGGGTGGGCGGGGCTAGTACTTGCTAAGATAGGAGTGATTTTGGCAAATGAGATATGACTTAAATAACGTATCCTAAGAAATTCAATTAAACTATTATGAGAAAAAACACTAGAGGCTCCAAAAAGGTACTCTTGAGATTCATTATATTGTTTTAAAAATAAGTTATCAGGGGTCCCTGAAATTCTTCAAAATTATTTCAAAATAAAACGACTGGGGTTCCTGAGATTTTTTCAATAAAACTCCACAAGAGCCCAAGGTTCTTTCGAATTTTTCCAAAAACCAAAGACCATGTGCCCTTGAGATTCTCTAAATGATTTCAAGAATAAAATAGCAAGTAACACCAAGACTCGGGAGTCTAAGATTCTTTTAAATTATTTCTTAAGCAAAACACCAGAAATCCACAAATTTTTTTGAAATTTTGTCAGAAGAAGACATCAGGGTTCGCCTTGGTCTTTTTGCAAATTCTGGCAAAAACACTAGGTGCCCTTAACTCTTGACATTATTTCAGAATAAAACGATCCGACTTGATCTGACCTGACCTGACCTGACTTGGCGTAGACAGTCAATAACTTTTTTTTCATTTGGTTTCAAGTAATAGAGTTACATTTTTTTTAGAAATAATGAAGATATTAAATTTTTAGTGTTTTTTTTTAAACTAATACCACTGGAAATTTTAACAAAACTTTGACTAACGGTGAATTTTTCTTGGATCGCTTCAGAATGCCACATCGGGCCGGTCACCGCCCCCGCCCCGTTTTTTATTAGCTTTAATTTGTTGTCAAACATCCGAATAAGCAATAAACCACATCCAAGCTCGACCGAGCGGACATTCCCATTAATTACATTATCCTCTCGGTCCGATAGCCGCTTCTCATAAATTACCACTTTACATGAACAATTTGCATTCAACGAAAATTTATTTATCTCCAGTACATGACGCGCGATTTTTGCTTTTGAATAGAAAATAAATAAATAAATTAAAATTAATTAATACATTATTGGCGTTTTTTGCCGACGTCAAATATTTATTTTCCACCTTTGTATTTGGACGATGTTCCAGCAACTGCCTTGTAATTATTTACATTTAATTTATACTTGTGTCGCTATTGTTGGCTTATTTGTCTTTCGGGTTTAGTTTTTGAGCTGCTCGAGGATGTTTCAATAAATACCGCGTGGGAACGCAGACTCGTTTTTTTTTCAAAGAGAAAAAAACGCCTCTCGCGTGTTCTAACGCTGCTTCGTTCAATTTTGGGTCAAACTCGTCCGAAAAAAACCGCTCGCACCTGTTGGAGCGCTATTTCCACGCCGAAACGAACCCGAGTACATCCAAACATCCAGAACTAATGCAGCACGACGCACACAAATAATACCCATGTCGTTTTAATTTATGCAAAGCTGCGCCTAATTTTTTGGCAATTAATTATCGAAACCACTTCAAACGGAAAAGCGGGCTCGTTTTTTTCATAACTCGGTGAGCTGCTGATTTGTGTGTACAAGTTAATCATTGTCACTTGTTTTCGTTTAATTAACATGGGGAAATTAAAATACAAACCCACAACGAACAGGTTCTGCGCGCTCGTTTTGGACTCGACTTTAATTGAAATCGGGCAAAAATGATAAACTCTAATGAGATTTTTCGAAACAGCACATTGCGCAAACGTGTTTTTAGATACGAGCTGGAATCAAACGTTAAGTGTATTCAGTGTGTTGGCTGTAAATCAGGATTAAATAACTAATAAATAACGATATAAATCACACTATTTGAAATAAAGTGTGAATAATTATCACTTGCATATTCATATTTTACAAATTGAGCGTTCTGAAGTTATTGGAGCGTGATTTTGACGCGCGGTGATAAATCCGGACAACCGGAGAAATAAATCACGGGGATTAGAAAAACAGGCAAGGGCAACTTTCAGACTGACAATGTTCCTCTCTATATTAACTCGTCACTAATTATGATGTTTTTAAACTACAAAAGCTCGTCTTGATGGCTCCAGCTTGATGTGTGGTGTTGCTTTAACGAATTCACGGAGATTATCCTCGCTGATAAAAAAAAGAACCGCAAAGGCTGTAAATTAATACGAAAAAAAATGTAATATACAGACGACGGCGAAAATTTGCTTATAATTTAAAATCGAAAACCAGTTGCTGTATCAAAGAGAAAAAATAGAAGCCATAATTGTCTTGAAATTAGGTTTTACATAATCTATACATATAAAATTGTTTGTCCTGACTGACTGATTCATCAACGCAGAGCCTAAACTACTGAAGCTAGAAACATGAAATTTGGACAGTAGTTTCCTTTTGTGATGTAAACATCCACTAAGGAAGGAACTTGGGAAATTCCACCCCTAAAAGGGTGGGAAGGGGTGGAAAAGTTTGTACAGGAAGACTATTTTCTAACCACTTCTGGTGTTAATATTTACGTGAAACTTGGTAATTATGCTTTTCAACACAAATAACGAAACACGTATTTCACCATTTTCCGAAATTCAACCCCTAAGGGGGTAAAAAGTGGTAGCTAAGTTTGTCCCGGAAAACTACTTCTGTTGTACATTTTCACGTGGAACTTGGTATTAATGCTCTTCAACACATAATGAAACACGTATTTCAGCATTTTCCAAGATTCAACCCCTAAAGGGGTGAAAAGTGGTAACTAATTGTGTATGGTAAAAATATTTCTGTTGTAAATTTTTGCGTGAAACTTGATATTAATGCTCTTCAACACAAATAATGCAACGCGTATTTCAGCTGTTTTTGAGATTCTACCCCTAAGAAGATCAAATGAGGTAACAAAGTTTATATGAGAAAAAATATTTGTTTGGCGATTTTTACTTGAAATGTTGTATTAATACCCTCCAACACATTTGTTACTTGAAATTTGGTAATCATGTAAAATTGTCTTGACTGATTTGAAATTTTTTTGATATTCATCCCCAACGGAATACAATTTGGCTGGAAATGTGAGAAACAAGAGAAGTTAAATATTAATCCAAACGTGGTTAAAAATCAAAGTTTAAAATACCTAAGTAGTTAAATATCTTTTTCGCATATTAGACGTAGTAGGATTATTGGAAAAATCAGTCGTAAGCCTTCGAAATTTAAGAAGTTGTATGGAAATAGGGACGGCGCGACGTCACCGAGTAAGCGACTGCGACGCGAACGCGGTCTGCGGTCGGTTTTATGTCACGAATTGTCAGAGTATTTCCCCCCAAGTATTCTAATTTTGTGTTCCCGTGTATGAAAGGAGGCAGCTGTAGCAAAAAATTTCCTTCAATTCTCTTGAAAAAAACCCAAACAGGCGATGACAGCTACCCTCAATACCGGCGAAGAGCTCCCGCGGATGGTGGATTCACGGTTGAATTCCACCCTAGATAACAGATGGGTGGTATCATACAATCCAGTTTTGTCTTGAACTTTTGCTGCTCACATCAACATAGAGCATTGTAACTCTGTAAAATCTTCTAAATATATATGCAAATATGGTAATAAAGGATCCAACCAGGATTATTTGGTCTTGAAAATGACGATGATGAAGTCAAATTATATGAAAGTGGTCGATATATTAACAACTGGAGAATCCTGGCCTTTCCTATACATGAACAATTTCCAGCGGTTTTTCATCTCGCATGCACTTGGAAAATGGCCTGCTGTCTATTTTAATCCTAACGACTTTAATAATGTAACTGAAAAGTTAAATAATTCACAGAAAACTACTCCTCCATCATTTTTTGAGCTTTGCAAAACGGATAATTCTGCAAAAATCCTTCTTTATGTAGAAGTACCTTCATACTATGGAAAAGTACCAAATTTGAGAGATGAAAACGTGAAAACAATGTTGATGGTGGGCCGGGAGTCAAAAGAGATCAAGCTTTGGGTACAGTGTACACCGTTCACCCTAATAACGCCGAATGTTTCTACCTTGATCCTCTTCTTCATGCAATGAGAGGGCTAACATAATTCTCGGATTTAAAAACTATTGATAGTGTCGTTTATTCCATATACCAGTCATCATGCAAAGCTTTGGGTTTGTCAAGTTCAGTCAGAGTGTGAAGAGAGTGTTCAGATTATAAATGAAGCGTACAACAAGTGTCTGATTTCCATCCACGGTGCTGTCTTTAGGAAGACAAGGTTTAGAGTACTATGGTTTACCTCAGCCTGTAAGACGTGAAGAAGTCATACAAAACAGAGACTATCTCAGAGAGATTAGCTATGACATACTTTTATAGGCACAACGAAAGTTTATTAAATACAGAATAATATCAAATTTACAACCAAGTTAGATAGGTCAGGTAAACGTTTGTTTTTACATGGCTGCCTACAGCCATTAGCGACAAAAATATCCAAATATTTTAACTTTTTCAAAGAAATATCCTTTAATTTAAAACATGACTTTTAATAAAATCACTTTTATATATTGTTGTTAATGAAGACTGCACAATCTTAAAAAGTAATAAAATTGAAATAAAAAAATAAATCAGGGGATGAAAAATAATATGTCCTAATTGCGAAATCCACGCAAGCGGAGCTGCGGGTAACTGCTAGTTATATATATAATGTGATGATTAGTCGTTATTTATAGGTGATACCAGTATTACTAGAATGTGTCCAGGTTTTATTTTTGTTTGTAGTTCCACAAATAAACACTAGAGAATTCCATATTATACCACTTTGTATACACAGATGCAGTGTTCCAATGGTTTGACCAGAGAACATAGAGAAGCGTTTAAATTAAATGACGGTTGAGGACTCCTCAACTTATGTTGGCAACAGTGTTTTTTCTGACTAGGAATAAAATTAACTACAATAGAAAAAATGTCATAATATTTTTAACGACGCGTTTTACTTTCGACAAATTGACACTAGATTTACCAGAATATTGCAAGTTGCTACTGTTTCCTTCAGTTTAATTCAGGTCACACGAATTACAGTTCGTCGTCTGAGAACTATTCTTCAATTTTACGATTTTTAAATATTTCGATTTTTCAGGTTTTTTGGTTTTTCAATTTTTCTATTTTTTCAGGTTTCGATTTTTCGATTTTTCTATTTTTTAATTTCTCAGTTTTTGAACATTTCAGGTTTGGGATTTTTCAGTTTACTTATTATTCAATTTTTCGATCTTACGATTTTGCAGGCTTTTGATTTTTTAATTTTTCGATTTTTTTAAGGTTTCGATATTTCGACTTCACTTTTTTGATTTTTCGATTTCTCAATTATTAGATTCTTTAGGTTCTTTGTTTTTGGATATTTCAGTTTTGGGATTTTTCAATATTTTTGTTCTTCGATTTTTCCATTTTTGACTTCTGATGTGTCGACTTTTTACTTCTTCGACTTTTAAATTTTAGATGTCTCAATTTTTTGGTATTTTAATTTTTCTATATTTAAAATTTTAGATTTTTCGATGTCTCGTTTTTCCATTTCAGCTCTTCCGTATTTCAATTTTTCAAAAGTGTTGGATTTCTTAATCTTTAGATTTTTCGACTTCCCGGTTTTAGATTTTCTGTTTTTCAGTTATCGTTTTTTCAAATTTTCCATTTTTCAATTTAAACTGTCAATTTTTCGATTTTTCAATTAATCGATGTTTTGATTTTCCCATTTCTTGACTTTCAAGGGTTTCGATATTCCTGTTCAATTCTTTAATTTTTCGATTTTTCATTTTTTAGTTTTTTTCAAGGTTTCGATTTTTCGACTTCACTTTTTGGATTTTTCGATTGCTCAATTTTTCGACTTTTTAGGTTCTCAGTTTTTGGATATTTCAGATTTCGGATTTTTCAGGTTTTCCATTTATCAGTTCCATTTTTAATTTTTCGATATCTTAATATTTCGATTCTTCGACTTTTCGATTTTTGACTCCTGGATTTTTCGATGTATCGATTATTTTGCTTCGATTTTTAAATTTTAGTTTTTTTAATTTTTAAACTTTTAGATTTTTCGATTTCTCGATTTTTCAGTTCAGTTTTTCGATTTTTGAATTTTTCAAGATTTCTAATTTCAAATACATACAAATATTTCGATTTTTTAATCTTTTGATTTATCGACTTCCCGGTTTTGGATTTTCTGTTTTTCAATTGTCATTTTGTCAAATATTGGATTTTTTAATTTTTCAAATTTGACTTCATAGACTCTCAATTTTTGTTTTTTTCAATTAATCGATGTTTTGATTTTTCCATTTCTTGACCTTCGAGTTTTTCGATTTTCCTGTTCTTCAGTTCTTTAATTTTTTGATTTTTCAGGTTTTTGATTTTTCAATTTTTTCGATTTTTACGGTTTCTATTTTTCGACTTCACTTTTTTGATTTTTCGATTTTTCAGTTTTAGGATTTTTCAATATTTCAATTCTTCGGCTTTTCTATTTTTGACTTCTGGATTTTTCGATGTGTCTAACTTTTTACTTTTTCGATTTTTCAATTTTGGGATTTTTAAATTTTAGATTTTGCAATCTTTTGATATTTTAATTTTTCAATATTTCTTAATTGTTCGATTTTTCGACTTCCTGGTTTTAGGTTTCTGTTTTTCAATTTTTCGATTTGTTAATTTTTCATTCCCGATTTATGGAGATTTGATTGTTCACGCTTTCGATTTATCAGTTTTTCAATTTTTTATTTTGGCCTATTTCGGTTTCGCAGTTTTTCCAGTTTTCCATTTTTTCGTTTTTTGATTTTTCCGCTTTTCCAGTTTTTCTTTTTGTTTGTCGATTTCTCTGTTTTTCGATTTTTCGTTCTTTTGATCTTTCAATCTCTCAATTTTTCAATTTTTCGAATTTTTAAGTTTTTTGATTTCTCAATTTATAAATTGTTCAATTTTTAACTTTTCGTTTTTTCGATTTTGGCTTATTTCGGTTTCTCAATTGTTCGACTTTTCGACACCACGATTTCTTGATTTTTCGATTTCTCGGTTTTTCGATTTTCCAGTTTTTCGATGTTTCGATTTTTCAGTTATCCGATTTTTAAATTTGGAAGTTTCGATTTCTCGATTTTCGCTATTCGATTTTTAAATTTTAGATTTTTGAATTTTACGTTTTTTCGATTTTCTGATGTTCCATTTTTCGATTTTCAGTTCTTCAATATTTCGATTTTTCAAAATTTCTGTTTTACGATTTTTTTAAGGTTTCGATTTTTCGATTATTAGATTTCATATCATACAGTGTATCGAAAACAACCACAAAAATTGTTACTAAAAACATTTAAAAATACATACAAAATAGAACACACTGTTTCCAAAACATTTTCCCGAAAAAAATCCATTGGGTTGTTACGATTTCAACAATATTCTTAGTTTAAGACGTTTTGCTAGCATAAAAATCTCTTTGGCTAATTTCCGAAGATAACCGAAAAGGGGTAAAAAAATTCATAAGGGGGGAATAGAGAAAAATTGAAGTTTTGTTAAAGTTCCCTAAAAAACCACAAATAATTCAGAAAAATAAATCTCGACGGTCTGATTAATAAAATATAGCGTGTTTATGATCCGGAATTTCCGAAATTTTTAAAAACCTTAATAATTGCCAAATTTCATTATCGATTTTGGAGAAATGGCAGAAATTTTCCTAGAGACCAAGCCGAAAATAACTTCTGGAGGTTGAAATATGGACAAAAATCTCCTGGATAATTTCCAAAGATGGTCGAAAAAGGGCCAAAAAATTAAAACTTGTATTTATTATAATAATTTTTACTAAATTTGTAAATATCTACTCAACCAACTTTTTGTATGTTAACAATCATATAATTCCAAATTTACCAGTTCCTAATATAATAATTGACACAATATCTAATATTTTTTGAAAAACTTGCTTAAAAATTAATTCAAACTTAGTTTATGTTGTGTTTATGGTCCCGGAACAACATTTCCTAAATATTCGGTTTGAAATTCGAGTTGTTTTAAAGTCCTAAAAATTTCCAAAAAAGGACCAAAAATTTCATAAGTGATATTGAAAAATAGAGTTTTTGATAATTTTGCCTGATAATTTACAAAATAGTCAACGATATTAATTTCGGCGTGTTGATTCTTAAACTATAGCATATTTATGGTCCCAGAGCAACACTGTCGAAGTATCCCATTGAACATCAAAATTTTTGAAAATCCTAAAAATTGCAAAAATGTGACTGGCGATTCTGGAGAAATGGTAGGTTTCTTTGAAATGAAGCCGAAAATAATGCATTCGAATCATATACAGCAGCGGAATATGGGTGATTATAGTATACTACGTTAATTAATTCAGAAAAACAACTCTACAAGAATTCCAAAAAAATAAATATGTACAAAAAATGTATTCATTTATTATTTTTATACTCCGCCTTTTTTCGCATTCATGACAGATGCGTCGTCGTAGGTTTCACATATGGGGCGTTTCATCAACAGCAGGTTGTGCGAAATGTTCCATAATTACAGTACTTATTCCTTCAGCAGTACGATCCTGTAATTTAAAAATCTCCAAAATCTCCATCCAATTACTCCATCAATTTGATGACGCATTATAATGTCCATTTTGGGTCTTCCACACATTACTCAACACAACTTTCGTTTCTTGTAAATATTATCAACAGTTCGTACATCTGCAGTAATTCTACTTTGGACACCCTGTACAGTCCTGCTCATCCATCTTTTCCCGAAGTAATAGAGCCGTTTCCTTGATTCCACCTCGATAATTTCGCAATTAGTCCCGTTGATTTATTTCCCTCTCGATCCACAACTACTTAATTACATCGAACAAAATCGCTCATTGTATTAAAATTTATATGTTTGCCATCGCTCTTAATAAATAATTACCAATAAATATGTATGAGGGCTAAGCTCGGCGTTTCCTCGTTCTCTGGGTCAGTTGCGAAACGCATGAAAACTCCTCGTCGAATGCACCGCTCGGTGGAGAGTAGATAAATCACGGCAGGAACACCTGTTACAGGATCGTAATCAATTTATCGATGATTTCGCTCAGGGCCGTGTTTATTAAATGGGGTTATTTGTGGGCCGCCCACACGAATTGCCGGACCGAGGATGCGGGTACATTTCACCGAAACAGGTATAATCTTTTCGTTTATTTAATTACACGGTGGAAATGATGCAGAGAACGGTCAACGAGGGTCAAGGACAGAAGGGACCAGGAGGTACGAGATGGTACTGTTTCGACGCCAACAGGCCTAGTACCATCGTACGAGTGCGAAAATATCCCTGCTTTATGGTACCGTTTTAGCGCTTAATGGATTCGTAAGTCGCTTTTCCGGGACAATTAAATTTTTATGTGCTTTTAATTCCGTTTCGAACACGTTCGAAAAAATGCATTAGGCGTCGAATTTATGTCGTCGGACTTTAATACACCTTTAAAATTAGTAGATATATTTATTACATCTCTTCCTGTATCCAATTTCATGTCGTGTCACCACAAATTTATAACAAACGCTGAGATAAATTATTATTACTATTAAGGAATGATAAATTTTAATCCGCCTACTCCGCATTTTTAATTTATGTAGTGTAGCAACACCAGTTCTGCAAATAACTATAATTTGTTTAACTCCTTTCTCGCTGTAAAGTTTCAAGAACGCGGGAGAAAGTAAGGTTTTTTCTTACACGAAATTTTCAGCCGAGTGGTCATGTAATATCGCGTTCTAAGCCAATCAGAAACAATGAAGTAGCCTGTTTCCGTCGTCCTTTCTACTCCTGTCGTTGTGAAGTATCTTCAACTCCTTCCGTGTTGTTTCCCCGATCGTTAGCTAAGGAAGTGTTGTAATCAATATGTTTTCTCGACGTTTCATGACCCCTACAATACGAAAAAATAGGTCTCTCGTTTTCGTCTGTCGTCTGTCCTTGTCTGTGTCGATTTTTTATTAGACAGATACTCTTCTTAACTACTAGACCGATTGTTGTCAAATTTTGTACCAGTCTTAAGTATATCATATAGTAAGACGCTAACAAAAAAACTGAAAAATCGAAATACCGAAAAGTCCAAGAATTGAAATTCAAGAAATAGAGAATTTAAAAATTGAAAATTCAAAAATCTGAAAGTTGAAAAATCTCGAAATTGCAAAATTGAAGAATTTTAATTCGAGAATGTAAAAATCGAAAATCTGAAAAATTGAAAATTAGAAAAATTAAAACAATGAAACATCGAAAAGTTTAAGAATTGAAATTCGAAAAATTGAAAACCGAAAAACTAAAAATTGGCAGACGAAAAATTGCCAAATTGAAAAAACAAAAATTAAAAATTTGAAAAGTCGAAAAATTACAACAATGAAACCAAATCGGAAAGTTTAAGAATTCGAGAAATTGAAAATCGTAAAATTGAAAATATCGAAACACTGGGAAATTGAATACTCAAAAATGAAAACTTAAACATTTTAACATTAAAACATCGAAAAACTAAAAAACTAAAAAAATCTAATACATAACTGAAAAATCTAAAAATTGCAAAATCGTAAAATTAAAGTAAAAATCGAAAATCTGAAAAGATGAAAATTAGAAAAATTGGAACAATGAAACATTGAAAACCAAAAATTTTAAAAACTGAAAAACCGAAAAATTAAAAATTAAGAGACGAAAAATCGCAAAATTGAAAAAACCATAAATTAAAATTAGCAAAAATTGAAAAATCGAAAAAATATCTCAAACATCGGAAGGCATAGAAAGAACGAAAAATTGAAAAACGGAAAAATTGCAACAATTAAACGAAATCGGAAAGTTGAAGTATTCGAGAAACTGAAGCTCGTAAAATTCAAAATCTGAAAAACTAAATAATGGAAAAATTGAAAAAGTCAAAACACCGAGAAATTGAATAATCAAAAATGAAAAATCTAAAAATTGTAACATTGAAACATGGAAAAATTGAAAAATTAAAAAAATTAGTTGCAAAATTGTAAAATTAAAGTAACGAAAAATTGAAAAATTAAAAAATTAAAAATTGGGAGACGAAAAATTGCCAAATTGAAAAAACAAAAAATCAAAATAAGTCAAATTTGAAAAGTCGAAAAATTGCAACATTGAAACGAAATCGAAAAGTTTAAGAATTCGAGAAATTGAAAATCGTAAAATTGAAAATATCGAAACACCCAGAAGTTGAATACTCAAAAATGAAAAACCTAAAAAATTTTGACATTGAAACATCGAAAAACTGAAAAACTAAAAAAATCTAATACATAACTGAAAAATCTAAAAATTGCAAAATCTCAAAACCAAAGTAACGAAAAATTGAAAAATGGAAACATTAAAAATTAAGAAACGACAAATCGCAAAATTGAAAACAACGAAAAATTTAAATATCTAAAAATGGAAAAATAGAAAATTTTGAATTCGTCAAAGCAAAAATCGAAAATCTGAAAAGATGACAATTAGAAAAATTGGAGCAATGAAACATTGAAAACCAGAAATTTAAAAAACTGAAAAACCGAAAAATTAAAAATTAAGAGACGAAAAACCATAAATTAAAATTAGCAAAAATTGAAAAATCGAAAAAATATCTCAAAAATCGGAAGGCATAGAAAAAACGAAAAATTGAAAAACCGAAAAATTGCAACAATTAAACGAAATCGGAAAGTTTAAGTATTCGAGAAACTGAAGCTCGTAAAATTCAAAATCTGAAAAACTAAATAATGGAAAAATTGAAAAAGTCAAAACACCGAGAAATTGAGTAATCAAAAATGAAAAATCTAAAAATTGTAACATTGAAACATAGAAAAATTGAAAAATTAAAAAAATTAATTGCAAAATTGTAAAATTAAAGTAACGAAAAATTGAAAACTGGAAAAATTAAAAATTGAGAGACGACAAATCGCAAAATTGAAAACAACGAAAAATTTAAATAACTAAAAATGGAAAAATAGAAAATTTTGAATTCGACAAAGTAAAAATCGAAAATCTGAAAAGATGAAAATTAGAAAAATTGGAGCAATGAAACATTGAAAACCAAAACTTTTAAAAACTGAAAAACCGAAAAATTAAAAATTAAGAGACGAAAAATCGCAAAATTCGAAAAACCATAAATTAAAATTAGCAAAAATTGAAAAATCGAAAAAATATCTCAAAAATCGGAAGGCATAGAAAAAACGAAAAATTGAAGAACCGAAAAATTGCAACAATTAAACGAAATCGGAAAGTTTAAGTATTCGAAAAACTGAAGCTCGTAAAATTCAAAATCTGAAAAACTAAATAATGGAAAAATTGAAAAAGTCAAAACACCGAGAAATTGAGTAATCAAAAATGAAAAATCTAAAAATTGTAACATTGAAACATAGAAAAATTGAAAAATTAAAAAAATTAATTGCAAAATTGTAAAATTAAAGTAACGAAAAATTGAAAAATTAACAAATTAAAAATTGGGAGACGAAAAATTGCCAAATTGAAAAAACAAAAAATCAAAATAAGTCAAATTTGAAAAGTCGAAAAATTGCAACATTGAAACGAAATCGAAAAGTTTAAGAATTCGAGAAATTGAAAATCGTAAAATTGAAAATATCGAAACACCGAGAAGTTGAATACTCAAAAATGAAAAACCTACAAAATTTTGACATTGAAACATCGAAAAACTGAAAAACCAAAAAAATCTAATACATAACTGAAAAATCTAAAAATTGCAAAATTTTAAAATCAAAGTAACGAAAAATTGAAAAATGGAAAAATTAAAAATTGAGAGACGACAAATCGCAAAATTGAAAACAACGAAAAATTTAAATAACTAAAAATGGAAAAATAGAAAATTTTGAATTCGACAAAGTAAAAATCGAAAATCTGAAAAGATGAAAATTAGAAAAATTGGAGCAATGAAACATTGAAAACCAAAAATTTTAAAAACTGAAAAACCGAAAAATTAAAAATCAAGAGACGAAAAATCGCAAAATTCGAAAAACCATAAATTAAAATTAACCGAAAAATTGCAACAATTAAATGAAATGGGAAAGTTTAAGTATTCGAGAAACTGAAGCTCGTAAAATTCAAAATCTGAAAAACTAAATAATGGAAAAATTGAAAAAGTCAAAACACCGAGAAATTGAGTAATCAAAAATGAAAAATCTAAAAGTTGTAACATTGAAAGATAGGAAAATTGAATAATTAAAAAATCTAATTGCAAAATCATAAAATTAAAGTAACGAAAAATTGAAAATTGGAAAAATTAAAAATTGAAAACAACGAAGAATTAAAATATCTAAAAATTGAAAAATCGAAAAATTTGAATTCCAAAAAGTAAAAATTGAAATACCGATAAATTAAAAATTAAGAGATCTATAAAAAATGCAAAATTAAAAAAAAATACGAAATTAAAACAAGCAAAAATTGAAAAATGGAAAAAGTATTTCAAAAATCGAAAGGAATAGAGAAAATGAAAAACTGAAAAAACGAAAAATTGTAACAATGAAAACGAAATTGAAAACTTTAAGAATTCGAGAAATTGAAAATCGTAAAATTGAAAATATCGAAACACCGAGAAGTTGAATACTCAAAAATGAAAAACCTAAAAAATTTTGACATTGAAACATCGAAAAACTGAAAAACTAAAAAAATCTAATACATAACTGAAAAATCTAAAAATTGCAAAATCTTAAAATCAAAGTAACGAAAAATTGAAAAATGGAAACATTAAAAATTAAGAAACGACAAATCGCAAAATTGAAAACAACGAAAAATTTAAATATCTAAAAATGGAAAAATAGAAAATTTTGAATTCGACGAAGTAAAAATCGGAAATCTGAAAAGATGACAATTAGAAAAATTGGAGCAATGAAACATTGAAAACCAAAAATTAAAAAAACTGAAAAACCGAAAAATTAAAAATCAAGAGACGAAAAATCGCAAAATTCGAAAAACCATAAATTAAAATTAGCAAAAATTGAAAAATCTAAAAAATATCTCAAAAATCGGAAGGCATAGAAAAAACGAAAAATTGAAAACGGAAAAATTGCAACAATTAAACGAAATCGGAAAGTTTAAGTATTCGAAAAACTGAAGCTCGTAAAATTCAAAATCTGAAAAACTAAATAATGGAAAAAGTGAAAAAGTCAAAACACCGAGAAATTGAATAATCAAAAATGAAAAATCTAAAAATTGTAACTTTGAAACAGAAAAATTAAAAAATTAAAAATTGGGAGACGAAAAATTGCCAAATTGAAAAAACAAAAAATCAAAATAAGTCAAATTTGAAAAGTCGAAAAATTGAAACATTGAAACGAAATCGAAAAGTTTAAGAATTCGAGAAATTGAAAATCGTAAAATTGAAAATATCGGAACACCGAGAAGTTGAATACTCAAAAATGAAAAACCTAAAAAATTTTGACATTGAAACATCGAAAAACTGGAAAACTAAAAAATCTAATACATAACTGAAAAATCTAAAAATTGCAAAATCTTAAAATCAAAGTAGCGAAAAATTGAAAAATGGAAAAATTAAAAATTGAGAGACGACAAATCGCAAAATTGAAAACAACGAAAAATTTAAATATCTAAAAATGGAAAAATATAAAATCTTGAATTCGTTAAAGTAAAAATCGAAAATCTGAAAAGATGACAATTAGAAAAATTGGAACAATGAAACATTGAAAACCAAAAATTTAAAAAACTGAAAAACCGTAAAATTATAAATTAGAAACGAAAAATCGAAAAAATATCTCAAAAATCGGAAGGCATAGAAAAAACGAAAAATTGAAAAACGGAAAAATTGCAACAATTAAACGAAATCGGAAAGTTTAAGTATTCGAAAAACTGAAGCTCGTAAAATTCAAAATCTGAAAAACTAAATAATGGAAAAATTGAAAAAGTCAAAACACCGAGAAATTGAATAATCAAAAAAGGAAAAATCTAAAAATTGTAACTTTGAAACAGAAAAATTAAAAAATTAAAAATTGGGAGACGAAAAATTGCCAAATTGAAAAAACAAAAAATCAAAATAAGTCAAATTTGAAAAGTCGAAAAATTGAAACATTGAAACGAAATCGAAAAGTTTAAGAATTCGAGAAATTGAAAATCGTAAAATTGAAAATATCGGAACACCGAGAAGTTGAATACTCAAAAATGAAAAACCTAAAAAATTTTGACATTGAAACATCGAAAAACTGGAAAACTAAAAAATCTAATACATAACTGAAAAATCTAAAAATTGCAAAATCTTAAAATCAAAGTAGCGAAAAATTGAAAAATGGAAAAATTAAAAATTGAGAGACGACAAATCGCAAAATTGAAAACAACGAAAAATTTAAATATCTAAAAATGGAAAAATATAAAATCTTGAATTCGTTAAAGTAAAAATCGAAAATCTGAAAAGATGACAATTAGAAAAATTGGAACAATGAAACATTGAAAACCAAAAATTTAAAAAACTGAAAAACCGTAAAATTATAAATTAGAAACGAAAAATCGAAAAAATATCTCAAAAATCGGAAGGCATAGAAAAAACGAAAAATTGAAAAACGGAAAAATTGCAACAATTAAACGAAATCGGAAAGTTTAAGTATTCGAGAAACTGAAGCTCGTAAAATTCAAAATCTGAAAAACTAAATAATGGAAAAATTGAAAAAGTCAAAACAGCGAGAAATTGAATAATCAAAAATGAAAAATCTAAAAATTGTAACATTGAAACATAGAAAAATTGAAAAATTAAAAAATCTAATTGCAAAATCATAAAATTAAAATAAGGAAAAATTAAAAATTGGAAAAATTAAAAATTGAAAACAACGAGAATTAAAATATCTAAAAATTGAAAAATAGAAAAAGTATTTCAAAAATCGAAAGGAATAGAGAAAATGAAAAACTGAAAAAACGAAAAATTGTAACAATGAAAACGAAATTGAAAACTTTAAGAATTCGAGCAATTGAAAATCGTAAAATTGGAAATCTGAAAAATTAAATAATCGAAAAATTGAAAAAGTCGAAACATTGAGAAACTGAGTAATCAAAAATGGAAAACCTAAAAATTGTAACAATGAAACATTAAAAACTAAAAAAATTAAAAAATTTAATACCCGAAAAATCTAAAAATTTTCAAAATTGTAAAATTAAGATAACTAAAAATTCAAATATATAAAAAAAAAAATTAAAAATCTAATACATAAAAAGTCGAAAAATGGTAAAATCGTAAATTTGAAGAAACGAAAAATTGAAAAGTCATAAATTAAAATTTGAGAAACAAAACAGCACAACGTTGAGAAACTGAAAAAAATGAAGATTTAAAAATTAGAAAATTGAGAGACGGAAAATTAAAATAAGCGTTAAACATAAAAATTCTGAAGACGAAAAATTACGAAATTAAAATTAAAAATTTTTCTATTCAATTAACTTTTATTTAGATTGAATTATTATTTTGTATAGTTTGATTTATGCAGTAACCACTTCCTGTAAATAAATTATTATTATTTAAAAATCTAATAAAAATTTAAATCGAGAAATTGAGAAACTACAAATCGAGAAAATGAAAAAAATAACAACTCCAAAAATTAAAAATGGAGAAGCTGATGAAAGTTGGAAAATACTAAATAAAAATCTAAAAACCAAAAATCGAAAAATTGAAAATCGAGAAATTAATTTTTTTTAATAAATTCAAAATCTGAAAAATGAAAAAATTTTAAATTGATAACTAGAAAAATTGATTAGAAAGACAAAAGTACAAATGCTTGCTCACTGTGGATTCAAACCCTGAAAAAATCATCCATTTTACTTACCGAACGTAAGCTAAAGAAGTAAGTATTGTAATCGAGTTCATCGGGCGATTGTCTACTTTTATGTTTTTTGATGTTTCATGATCCCTAGAATACGAAAATATAGGTCTCTCGTTTCTGTTTGTCTGTCTGCCTGTCTGTCTTCTATCTTCTGCGCTGTCCATTTGTTTATCCGACCTATACCGAGGGAAATTCAGTCAAAATAACCTTCGACCACTTTTTTAAATCCTTTTTGACCACCATCACTTCCATCAGATTGGTTTTTGTTATTCTTGCCCATAACTGGACTAGCCCTGATGGTCCGAACAAAGACGTCTGCATCGATTATGCGGCAATCAAGCTATCGGAGTGCATTTATCATGCAACGGATGCACCGACTATTAATCATATTTGTGTAGCAGCGTCAAAATAGAGCATTGTATGTTGAATAAACGCCATTATAGCAACAATTACCAGAACCGGACTCTGGAGTGCGTCGCTCTTCAGCCTCATCCGTTAATTAGGGAAGTTTTTCGATGAAATTATGCAGACCAGACAGACTATCTTGACTTGAAAGAACAATCCTCGAGTTTGTAATACGATGCCGCACTTACAAGAAAACGTGCTCAAGAGCGAATTTTCAGGCACGAAAATACCTTTTGTAATCTGAAGGAGAATAAAATTAACTGTAACCGTACACCGGGGAGGGTGGGCTTTGTTTTGAGGTGGTGGCGGAGTGATGTATTATTAGATAGTGTGCGGGGTGACAGAGATTTTCAATTTTGGGAAGACTTGAGGGCTTGCCGTAATTTTCACGAAAAATTAATAAACACGTCTTGTTGCGGTACTTCGGGAGATCCGGCAGTAAATAAAGCGAGACTTCTTCATTCGGCGACCCTCTAGACCTCCTCGGCTCGGTTTTCTGTTTACCGAATAAAGTTTAAATATAGTCCAACATTTGTAAAAAAGTACATACAAGCACACGCTATCCCAAACACGTCTGAAAATAAACAAACAGAGAAACGGCGAGAGTAAACCGTTCTTAAAGCCCGGGAGTGACATGTTATAATAAAAGCCTATCTTGTGGCTTGCTCGCTAGTTTGTCTGTTTATTTTTTCACGGGGTGAATGTGCACCACGTGTAACTGTTTTTCCCGTTAAACCACTCGAGTGTTTGTGTACGTACATGTGTTGTACTTGGCAGGTCCACTGCTGGGACAGGTTCCACTTGCTGAGATGTTTATGGACCCGACTTGTCGTGCTAAGCCTGGCCCGGTGCAGCGGCGGCTCGTCGGGGAAAAAACTACGAACGAAAACCTCTTCTATCAATGGATTTACCAGGTAATTCACTTTTTGTTTAAAAGTATGCATCATTTTGATTTCACACTTTTGTATGGTTCTCACTTTTAAGTCTTGAGTTGTATCCACTGATTGTTTTTAAGAATACTGTTTTTCAAAGTCCGGAACAAAAATAATCTGAAGATGTCAAATCAGTTGATCGAGCTGGATACATGTGGTCTGTGTGCTATATGAAAATGTAGCTTTAAAAAAACTCACGTTAAGACGAGTATGAATTTTATTTTTCTTCGGTCTTGTCTGAGTTCCTCAAATTTATCATCCATCTCCAATTTTTAAGTTATTTAAATTTTATAAAAATAACATACTCTTTTACTTGTGGTTTATGAATCCGTGTTCAGTTTCAACCCTAGGTATCCCGATTTTTGTAAAAAAAAACTTGTGTTACGATTTAATTTTTAAATTTCAAAACTGAATGCTCTGAAACCTTGCAAACGTTTATTATATAAAAAATAATCAAAATTTATCCGTTTACGAGCCCTCTAAAAACTGATGACGTCATCTTACAATTTTGCCGAATAAATGTTATTTAAATTTTATAAAGTAACATATTCTTGCATGTGTCATCTATGAATCCATCTTGAGTTATTGCCCCAAACCTTCAGTTTTTTGGAAAAAAAAAATCAAAATTGGGTAACAATAGCAATTTAATTTTGAAACTGCAAAATCGAACTGAAATCTTGCAAACGTTTTACGGTTAGAAATTGAAAAAATCGAAAAATTTTAAATTGGGAAAATAAAAGCCAAAAAATAATTCAAAAATCAGAAAAATCGAAAAATTGCAAAATCGTAAAAATAAAGAAACGAAAAATTTAGAAATCGAAAAATAAAAATTGGGAGATGAAAAGTCGCATAATCGAAAAGTACTAAAAATTTAAATATGTACATATATGAAAATTGAAAAATCGAAAAAGTTGAATTCGAGAAAGTAAAAATCGAAAAATAATTTCTAAATTTAAATTGTGTAAAGTAACATGTTCGTGTATGTGTAATTTATGAATCCATTTTGAGTTATTATCCTAAGCCTGCAGTTTTTTGTTGAAAAAAACTTTTTACGGTTAAAAATTGAAAAATCAAAAAAATCAAAAAATCTGAAAATGGGAACGTAGAAGCCGAAAACTAGATCCAAATTAAAAAATATCGAAAAAATGAAAAATCTAAAAATTGCTACCTCGTGAAATTGACAGAACGAAAAATTAAAAAAAGAAAAATTAATACTTAATTGAGAGACAGAAAATCGCAAATTAGAAAATAACGAAAAATTAAAATATATAAAAATTGAAAAATCGAAGTTTTAATTCAAGAGAGTAAATATCGAAAAATCATCCAAAAATAGGAGAAATTGAAAAATTTAAAAATCGAAATATAGAAAAATTGCAACAATGAAGGATTGAAAGAAATTGAAGATCGAAAAATTAAAAAACTGAGAAACTTAAAATCCCCAAATTGAAACCAAGGAAAAATTAAAGACCTAAAATCTAAAAATAGTTCAAAAATCGGAAAAAATCGAAAAATCGAAAAATTACAACAACGAAATATCGAAAAATTTACGTACATATTGAAATTCGACAAATTAAAAATCGAAAAATAGAAAAATTGGAAGGCCGAAAAATTAAAAATGCCAAAATTGAAATCAACGAAAAATTAAAGAAGTAAACATTGAAAAATCTAAAAATAGTTCGGAAATCGGAAAAAATTGAAATATCGAAAAATTTTAAGTATAAGAAATTGAAAATCGAAAATTGGAAAACTGAAAAATTAAAAATCGCAAAATTAAAATCAACGAAAAATTAAAGAACTAAAATCTAAAAATAGTTCAAAAATCGGAAAAAATTGAAAAATCCAAAAATTACGACAATGAAATATCGAAAGATTTACGTATTGAAATTCGACAATTTGAAAATCGAAAAGTAGGAAAAACGAAAAATTAAAAATCCCAAAATTGAAATCAGCGAAAAATAAAGAACCAAAATTGAAAGAGTTCAAAAATCGGAAAAAATTCAAAAATCGAAAAATTACAACGATGAAATATCGGGAGATTTACGTATTGAAATTCCACAAATTGAAAATCGAAAAACTGAAAAATT